>NW_026892589.1:6250000-7500000 GCF_033815535.1 Pezoporus flaviventris | reverse complement strand
TTATCCCATGTTTCTGTAGCAGCTCAGCTGAAGAAATAGTCTCGCATAGGAAGCACAGCTGCTAGGAACAGCCAACCTTTTGGTCATTCTGCCTAGCTGAAGAAAAGATTTAGAGGAAAAGGAATGGTTTTTAAAGAGAAGGGGTTTCAGTTTAACAAAGGAAATACTTTGCTTTCAGTGCAATTGTAGATGCTAGTGCTGAGTTAAGAAAATATCTGACCCTTGCTATATATAAAAGTGGTGTGACTGCTGTGGCACCGAAACACAGATTGTTTTTGGAGAGGTGATGGGGAAATCACACTCAACCCCAACAGCCTCTGCAGCACCTACTGAGGTCAGGTTGGCTTTGACCTGGGTGCCCTCTTCTTAAGGGGGCATTGGGCTAGAGCTGCCCACGTGCTCCACGGGCACCATCTTTTGGTGCAGATGACCTCTTACTGATGAGACAACATGTCCACACGTAATTATAGTGCTGGCGCTGTTTCTTCTCCGACCTGTCTGACCAGTTACGATTTGTTTCTGCTGGTGCCTTATTTCTAGGCTCTACAAGTGATGCTGAGTAAAGAAACATGCTGCTCTCCTTAATGCAGTTTTCTCAACAAAATGACTTCTTGTTTCTTTCAGTTGGCCGAGTCCAGCACTGAAGGCAAGGTTCAAGTCCCAAACTGTCACTGCTGGCCTTCCAGGTGCTTTTGTGTATCCCAATTCAGGAAGAAATAGTCCTGTGACAGGAAGTCCAGGAAAATACAGCAACGCGGCCTCATTCTCTCCAGATCCCAGGAGTCCCGGGCGCTACAGTCCGGCTTGTGTCAACCATGCTCTGCTGAAGCTGCGTTACTTTTCAGAGCCTCCTGCCCACTAAAACACGACTCATCTTCTGGGACTTCAGTTGTATTTTCTTTGTTAGAGTGGAGGAAATACTACAATGTTACTAAAGTGACATGAGGTTTGTACTTGGCTATTTATTTTTCCTCAATTGAGGACAACTGTATGTTAAAAAAAAAAAGAAGAATCTATGTCTTTATGCCATATAGGAGATAGATTACTGGTGATGCGCGAGTAGTGACAGTGCAGTTGTCCAGTAGCTGTGAATTAACCCTTGTTGCCAGTGAAGCAGTGCCCAAACCTTCACCTAGAAATGAACCCATCAGTCCTCAGCTGCAGAGCTGCTGCAGGGCTGAACTGGTAGAGGCACAGCCCCAGTGAACACACATCGCAGGAGAGCAGAGTGAGGGCAAGAAGTAAAACGTTCTTCCACTTGCAGGGGGATGCTCAAAGAGAAGAGCCTAAAGCAAAGCCTGAGTAAAGAAATGACAACGTTCCAGTGCTGAGCAGGGACGTGAAACCCTGTGCAAGAGCAGGCAGTGAGTGTTCACAGCCAGGGGTTTGGTCTAGACAGTTGGACACACACACACACACACACACACACACACACTTGTATAGATGGTGTAGCTATGCACAACTTTATGCAGAAAAGTCTTTGCTTGTTCTGAAGCTGTTAAAACCACCATGATACGCCGAGTGCTTTGTCAGCAGGGCACTAGGGATCACTGGTATGCCTTTACATCTTAGCTTGGAGAATAGAAAAATAAATAAAGATTAGCTGTTTTTTTTCCCACAGAAGCTTCTAACATTAGCAGATTTTGATAGCTGTTACACAAAAGCACATCAGCAATAATTACAGCAAATTTACCAGCAAGACACCGTAATGGTCTAGTTTGTCCTCTCTTGGGGTGATGGCCAGTGGCCCATAACTTACTTCCCAGCTGTAAAGAGAAATAGGAATAAGGACTAAAAATATTTTTATTGAAATCTAAGCTTTTAGGATGTCTCTGGGCTTGCTGTGATCAGTTTTTGTTACAGCAGTCAATAATTCCATTCTTTAGCCTTCTGTCAGACTTCTTGCGACAGTGCGGTGCCAAGACTGACAAATGCTTTTTGAAACTGAAGACAATATCCATTATCATCAGGCTTAATGGTTGTACGGTTGCTTGAAACAGAAAGCTCTAGGTGTTGACAGCTCAAGGTAAAGAAAAAAAGAAACCCTATCATTACAGTTTAAATCTGATCAGAAAATTGAAGTCTGCAAAGGCAGTGCTGGTAAAAAGGGAAGGGCTTGGAGTCACTGGTGCTACACGGTAAGTGATGGGAGGCCTTGGGTGGCTGTAAGCCAAGGGTAGCCTTGAAGAGACAGAATGGGGCAGCACAGAGGGGCTGAGCCCCAACCACCCCAAGGCTGAGGCTGGACATGAGGATGTGAGTCTGGAGCTCAGGCAGTGCGATGCTGGTGCAAACGCTGCCGCATGGACACAAGGGCACACCCAGCAGGAGGGTCCTGATTTGGTACAGACCTAAAGAACTGCACTTAACACTCCTGCAAGCTTAATAGTGCCTTTTGTAACATATTTTTTTAATTATACTTTTGTTCTTTTAGAAGTTAAATAAAAAAAAAAAGTGGCATCCACTTGCTATGGGCACATAAAATAAGATTTTCTTCTGGGCTTTGTGAACAGAACATGTTTTAATGTCTCAGTTGGATTATTTGGTGCGACAGCTCTCCAATGGGGGAGAGCATTCCTCTTAGAAATTATTCTTTAAAAGATTTTTTAAAAGCTCTTTATAATGGGTCAAGCCTATTTCCAATGAGCTGGGCATTAGAAAGAGCTACTTGACACAGCTGCCTGTTGGTCAGCGAGATGCCCAACATGGAACTAGGGTGGGAGGGGTGTGTGGGATGTCGTTCTTTAAGAGACGTTTTAAAACCCCACAGCCATATGCTGCTGCACTACCAGGGACATTAACTGACTCCTTCCCCAGGGTTCTTTTCAGTCTGGTTTCTCACCGCAGTAGGCTCTGCAGTCACATACTTCTACAGGTCACAGATAACTTCTGTAGGTCACAAATTCCTACTGCTTTGGGGAATTTTGTTTTTAATAATTTAATGGAAATGTTTTTGTTATTCTGGAGAAATGAGGCGATTGCCTGATGCCCTGCTAAAGCCAAATTCCTGGAGTGAGGGGCCACAGCTGCTGTCATCCACCTTGCCCCTTCTCCAGCCGTTGCCCTTTTGACAAGCTGGTTGCAGAGAGGGATATGAACACTTGTACTTCTCCCCTTTTACCTGTATTATGTTTTGATTTTTGTACTATTTAAATGTATATTACTGGTATGTACATGTAGGCAGACACCACCCCCTCCCACCTTTCACTTTGTAATTCTGTTCTCGTTTGGTCAAGAGAGTATTTTTTTTACCTGTCTTACTAATGTGCATTAGTCCAGTTGTACTGCATCTTCTGAGGTCATTTTTCTAACATCTCTTTCAGCTATTAAAATAAATAAATAGCCATCTATGTAGCAATTTGCTTTTTCATGATTGTGCTCTTCCACGCTGAGCCTGGGGGGACACTTTAAATCAGATTAGTAGTGCTCAAGTTGTGTTTTCTTGGCCAAAAGTTCACTGGAAAAGGTGTAAAAGCTTAGTTGTGGGTTTTGGTTTTTAATGAGCCAAGCGTCATATTAAAAAGTTACCCCACTTTCTGTTAGGAAATAGACAAGTAGCTAACACCCATTATGCTGTGTTTAGTGTGGGACGCAGTGCAAGCAGCTGGGCTGATACAGAGGCAGTCATTACTTGCACAACTACATGCGTTGTTAGGGTGTGTGCACAGCAGCACAGGATCATGTCACTGAAAACTCAAGTGGTCTTAAACTGTTTTAAGAGACAGGAAGTCGGAATAGTGTGAAAATTATGTTCTTAATTTTACATTTCATACTTCCCTCTCCCCCTGCCTTTAAGTGCAGCTGAAGATACTGACTTCCATACCTGTGCAGTGAGGTGGTGGGTGGCCTCTGGCTGTCCGCAGGAACCTGTTACTGGGGTGTAGAAGGGCAGGTGTGGGAAGGGCTGTGTACACACACAAATAAAACTGCACAGCATATTCCACTTACTTGCTCGTGTCACTGCTCCTGTTCACCCAGTGGCAAGGGACACAGCCCTGTCACTCCCAAGGTGCCAACATCCAAAGGGCTATGCCAGCTATGCAGCCCCCTCTGAATGGTAGTGGTTGCACATGTGCTTCCGGGGGTGATGATCATTACCTCTAACAGAGAGGTAATGAGACAGAGCTAAGCTACATTTCAGCTATTTGGAGTTAAAAGGACAAAGCTGGTAATTAATGTTGTTTCCCCCAGGCAATGTGGGATGCAGAGGCTGCTCCCCTGGCAGGAACACAAGTCCCTGTGAAGCATTCCAGCCATGTGTTCTACCCAATTTACAGTCACACAGCTTCAACTGAAGAGACAAGAAAGACAGACCAGTTATTTTATTCAAAACTTTTAAAAAGTTAATAGACAAAAACTGATAAATTATTCTCATTGCATCAATGAGAGAGACGTCATGATGGTTTCCTCTTGCCCCCACAATGTGCATTACACAACTATCATGCTTTGTTCCCTACTAGCCCCCGTTTCTTTGAACTCGTACTACTGGATCAAACAAGCCATTAAACCACATCTTGCTAGGTCTTGCTGGGATGATGCGTCATACGGCTCTGACAGGAGCAAGTGTAGGGTCTTGACATTCTTGGTGACAAGAGAACCTGTCAAACAAGTTACTTGGGTTTGCTGTCCTGTAGCGTGTGCGCCGGCACTAAGGCAGACTATGCATATGGTGAAATTTGACATTCTGGGTATTGAGAAGTGAGACAAGTTACTGCACTGCTTCAGGTGCCCATCAAACATTCTCAAGTTGAAACCCTTCTGAGCCCCCCCCCCCAAACCCAAAACCCAGTTCTCAGCCACCTGCGCATTCCCCAGAACAAGCCCAGCAGAGTCAGAACAAAGGAGCCACCTGGAGCATTCTGTCTGCACAACATACGTGGCCGGACAAGCCAGCCCAGAGCTAGTCACTATTCTGGCACCAGCAGCTTGCTCCAGTACTGCTGAAGCTCTGCCCTGAGCTATTACCACATGACCTCAGTGGTGGGATGTCTCTGTTCTGAAAGCAAGGAATAAAAAAATGCCAATCAATGGGGGAAAGCACTAGAAAACGTGTCAGTACCAGAAGCACTTTCAGAAAGTTGCTGCTTTCCTTTCCTTCCATCTCACTGCTATAGACTCATCCCTACATCCTTGTACAGACCAAGTTTTAGTTAAAGGCTTTATGAAATTGAAAGACATTGTTCAGAATAGCTAAAGAACTTCCTGAGGATGCAGGAACTTAATTTAAGCAGCAGTTAATTCTAGCACCACAGGTATGAGGCAAATAACAGGTTTTTGTCCTCTTTGCTTTATGCTTGCAACCTCCAGGCACAGTTTTACGTGAGTTTGCTGGGGGCAGGGGGGAACAATGACACAACAAACATACATCCTCAAACACTTATAAAACCTGATGCCTTATCCCTTTGAACAGCAGAATACCCTGTTTGTTTGTCACCTCTCCCGCAGGAGCTGAAACAAGCTGGCTCACCCTCAGTTGCAGTAATACAAGGCTGATCTTCCAGTTCCCACACCCACTGCTTCCCTGCACAAATAAAAATACCCACAGGAGAAAGCTGCTTTGGTTATAGAAAGTCATGATGGGGTGGGGGGAAGTCAGTGCTCCTGGAACTACTGAGCAGACATTCAATCTCTGTATTCCACAGCTCAGCTTTGAGGACTGGGGAATACTTGAGGGCTGGAGAGCTCCAGGCTTACAGATATACCTTCTTTTCTGGACTGGAAGGCAGATACGAATATGTATAAAGGAGGCAAAGGGCTAAAAGACATTTTAAGACAGCATCACACCCCAACATAACAGATCAAAACCTAGTGGTACGGCAGCTGAACGTACTAGTGCAAAGAGGCTGGAGGCTGCTCCTGGAGAGCCACTGGTTTTGCACATTCAGGTGCGAGTGATTTTATCTGGAGGCATGAAACCTGTGTCACCCAGTGTTCGAAGTGCCACTCTTCCATTCGGACGTATCACCAAGTGAGTTATGCTGCCATTGTTAAGAGACATTCGCAGCCAGCCTTCTGGGGGGAACTGCAATGCTCTGTTACAAAATGAATAAAAAACAACATATTATTCATTCATAAACAGTGATATTAACGGGCCCTCACAGCATCCACAGCCAGCCTTGGACAAGGTATTTTTCTTATGTGATTGCTGGGAGAATGCAGCACTGAGAACTGGGCCAGTGCCAGCAACGCACTCACACAAGCAGAGTCCAGCAGATGGGTGTGATTACTGTAGACAGGATTAATTCAAATGGACAGAAGGCAGCAGCAATAATGCAGTCAGGTTGCTGGGAGCGCTCTGAGCCACCTCGTAACAAGCAGATAGATGGGATTGGTTCAAGCTGGTCACTTGGCCAGCAGAGGATCACAGAACCCTGTGCAGTTCAGGGTGGAGCAGGGGAATGCCTCCTCCACAGACCAAAGGCAAACAGCATACTCTCACACACTATTTTAGCCTTATCAACACAGATAGTACATAACAGCCAAGAAGAGGTAGTGAGGTAAGAATTCAAACTGCCCACATGTGCACATGGAAGAAATTCACCAGAACTACTTTCCATCATCTATACTGCTCCCCAGAAGCGGCAAGAAAAGTTACCTTGTGCTTTTTGTACAAGTACAGTACCACAGCTAGCCTCCAGCTATTCTACACAGTTCCTAACTGAACAGCCTCAGGACTTCAACCAATTGTAGTAAGTAGCTGGAAAAAAAACACGTCTCAAACATGGTTTGCCTCAGACACTGAGAAATAATTTGGTTTTGGCTCTTGTGACAGTCTAGTAGAAAAACTAAGAAAAATTAAGTAACAGCTACAGTCTATTGTGCTATCAGATAGCCTGAAATAACAGGCACAAAATAGAAGTTAAAAAGAAGAGAGAAGAAACAACAAAGAGAAAAAGTACTTCTGAAAGCGCCTAGGTAGCAGCAAGACAATCTTTTTTTTGCACAGGAAAGAATATTCTGTTTACTTGATCAATAATTTTAAGTACAGCAATTTTGAAAAGCTCTAAAGCAGTCCACAGAGCAGACAGGCTAGCATTTAACCAACTCAGCTAAATAGAGCTAACTGAAATTGCTGTAGGTATTGATCAGATTAAAGTTTAATCACACCTGTCCTCAAGAAAAATTATCTTACAGACAGTGCCTTGCTGCTAGGGAAGAATAGAACAGACTCAGCTGACTGAATACAGAGACAGGCAAAGCTCCAGAACTGTCTTCTCCTTCATGAACAACCTTGATGTTAGTGGGAAGACTCACTATCGCTCTAATCCAAGACTGGATGTTACTGCAAAACCACACTAATGCAATTTTAACATAATACAAAAATTTCCGTTATTAAATAATTCTCAAAACTAAACGAATCTTTCGTTACATAAGATCAAATCTCATCACCTCAAGAAGAGGCACACAGTCATGCTCTACTTGCTGTCTTTTCCAACAGTCCACGCAGGCACTGTCCTTAGTTTTATGGGAAGCAGAGCCATATGGTATTAAAAAGACTATTGGGGCGTACAGAAAGGGTTTGAGTCTCACCAATTCAGTCATTTCACTTCAGAATTAGAATGAAAGTGTTTTAATTTTCAACCGTGTCCTGTATCTGCAAATGAATCCTGTGATGAAGTTGCAGAAGCAGCTGCTCACAATGCAGGCACCGATCGCCAACCTCTTCAAACAAGCCAAATCAAAAAATATATCCCCTAGCTCTGCAGAGCCATAAAGCATCACTAATTCAGTAGAACCATGAGCTTTTAAAGAGCAGAGGAACATACAATGCAGCACGTACCTGCACACGATATAGCGGATCACGTTGGCGTGGCAGACAAAGATCTCGTAGCTGTCCTCTTCCTGCTTTACGTCAGCTCTATGGATGAAGTTTCGAAAAGCTGCCTCAATTCGAGCTCCATCTTCATAATACTGCTAATAGCACAGAGGTCAGAATTAAGGATTTTAAGTTATTTATTTTAACCGTTCTCTGCACTTACTGGGGAGGAGAAAAGTATGTGGTTATCTAAGGTCTGTGATGAAAAGCATCAGCTCAGATTCTGTACCTCATCTCTACTGTCAATATAAAGTCTATTAAAAAAAAACCAACAAAACAGAACAAGTACAGAAAAGAAAAAGTGAAAAGTTACCACAGCTTCTGGTTTCCAGTGCGAGACTGGAGGGTCTGGTTCTATAGGTGCTCCCTCTCTCAGCAGATCAGTACTAACTTTTTTGACTCCTGAAATATTAAATGCACATTCAGAAAGCAGTTGTTACTCCACATGGCACTGCAAACAGGCCCACAACTCTACAATCAATGCATTTCTCATATCCTTTCCTGTATATCCTAAAAATTATCTTAGTCCACATGGTTCCTCTTAAAGAGCGTGAATCTCTCCAGCACAACTGGTTTGTCATCAACAAGGCTTAAGTTTATTCCAACTGAGAACAGCCAAACCAGCTTGGCACAGCAAACTGAGTCTTCCCAGTCTGCTGCATTTTGCAGAACTGCACTTGCAAGGATGTTAATCTAAAGCTGTGTGTCAGTTAATGCTTACTGCTAATTGGAGACAAGCAGAATTAGGGTTGTTACTTTCTTTATAAACACAGACATTCACACAGGGCTGGAAGTTGACTAAACATCTCAACCTTAAGGACAAGCTCAGAATGCTACTGGAGATGCTTATAAGGATCAGGAGACAATGAAAAATCAAGGGAAGTCACTTACCTGGGAGATGCTTGCTTATAATTTCAGTTGTCTCAGTTGCTCTAGTCATGGAGGAGTGGATAATCTGATCAAATTTTATTCCCAAACTTGCCAGCCTTTTTCCAGTAAGCTCGGCCTGCTCTCGACCTTAAAAATTATATTCATTATACAAATTGGTGACACTCAACTAAGTGCCTCACACAAACTTCCAGAAGAGTTGTCCAGTAGACAAAGGCCTCCATTTCTGTGAAGTTTTTTCTTTTCAAAAAGTAACTGGAAAGCATTTTTACCAGAGGTATCACTTATTCCTATCAAGCCTATCAGCTGGACAACTTCAAGTCCTATTTCATCAGTAGGAAAAATTAGTTGCTTTGGGATTTTTTTAATAACACAAACAAAATTACTCAGAGACTTTCACTAAAGTATTCAATCCTTGTCAGTTCCATCCCAAGGGAGCCACTTCCAATAAAAGGTATTGCTGACCCAAGCCATCTGCTATGTTCGGGGAGCACAGAAGATGAGACTCTGACAAACAGACGTGCTCAGACCTGACAGTGCATTTTTCATAAAAGCAACACCAGCTCCCAGCACTCAAGAACAGCACTTGCATAACCAAGGAAGGCTTTATTCCATTTTCCACATTGGTAGGTGGAAAGATAACAGTTGAAGTAATTTACCCAAGGCACAGGATAGAGAGGACTAAGATCATACTTTGTTACAGCTTAAGATAGCACCTTACTCCTGAAATTAGCATTTCACTCCTGTTCACACACTGGTGATAAAGACTTGCAGGGAACAAAAAGTGTTTTGACTGAACATTTGGCCCCAGACTTCCACAACCTCAAGCAGCACTGCACAATAAGGATTCTTCCCCCCTCAAAACACTGCTAGTATACACATGGCCAAGAACGCGTCCACTGTCACAGATCAATGAACTCAGACAGGCAGAGGTTATCCTCATTTATTAGAGCTGATTAGCAAACTTCCCAGAAATAGTGCTTAGGAGCAAAAGTGAGAGGTATTTAATCAAAAACTCCAACTGAAAGTAAGGGGTAATTATTATTTTTTTTAATTAATTAAAAAATCAGCAAATTAACTAACACAAACACAAGCCACCCTTTAAGAGAAATCTATCCTAAAGTCAGCAATGGAGCTAAGTTTAAAAGCCCTGGCCCCGGGGAATTATGCCAGCTGGTATGAAAATCTACTCAAACAATCTCAAGATTATTTGAAATTTCCTTTGTGAAGTTTCTTTACAACTGAGTGTGTTTAGAGCTCTGTAAAGTAGGTTTTATGCTTGGATTTAATGGATCAAAAATGAAAAAGACAAATTTATTCATGACATCCTTCTGGCACAAAGGATCCAGAAAGGGGATTAAGGTTTGGCAGTGAGACCCAGAACAGAGCTGAGTTACTGACCTGTACTCATCAGGATGGCAGCACATGAAAAACAATATTCATTAAATTCAAAGCACGATGAGCTTCTTAGTCATACATACCAAGTGGGGTCAGAGTTCGGTCTTTATCAGCCCGGCCATCCAAGTTATACTGAGAATGACGGATAAGGAATATGTGCCTGGTGGCTTTTGCTTTGAAGTGATTTAAGCGTGAGGAAAGTTCTTCCTCCCCAGTTTCTTCATTTTTCTTTTTGAGGTTGATAAGAGCCAGTGGTTCACGTCTAAACAAACACATTTAAAACAGCATTTTTAGACAGAGGATACTAAAAGGCATAGGAATCTTACAGATGGGTAGCATTCCTTATTTCTAGGTATAGCTGAAGTACTAAAATTGACTATTTAGCCATTTGGATCTCAAAACAGATTCAAACCATTGAGCAAGAGCTATAAACAAAAGCCTGCATTAAAACAAAATTGTGTCATATGCTAAAAGGTGTAACTGACACAGAAATTTGCTGTTTAGTGACAGCCAACACTCAATTAATTTTTTAATTGAAAAAAATTAAAGAAAAAAAGGGGGGGGGGGGAAGGCAACAGAAAAGCAAACAGATGGTGTACACTAAAACATAGGAAAGCTACAGTCTATCCGGACGATAAACACTAGCAGATAAACACTAGCAGAGTTTGCATTTGAATTCCTGTTGATTGGAAAGTTGTTCTTGGGATTTTCACTGATTTGCAGCCACAGGTATAACAACAGGTTTTTTGACAAGAAAAACTAACCATGAATGATACGCAAGAAGTGTTTTCCATAAAAGAAAGAAACTATTCTGTATCTAAAAGGCCCTGTAATAACACCTAAAAAATTTTCTCTTTATCAATCCCATTTACATCAAATGACTAAACCCCCCTATAAAGACTCCAACTTTCTGCAGTGCACACTGAGAATTATTCTGCACCTTAACATAGGTAACATCATGTTTCTCCAGTAACATGACTCTGTTTTTCATCTGGGAGTGTTTATTTATCCTTTCATCTTTTTCACCTCTCTCCCCTCATGCCACGCTAGTCTTTCTTCCATTTTGTCACACTGCACATTAATACTCTTTTCTGCATACCATAACCTTCCCCCTTGCACACCACCCAGACAGTTAATCCAGCTCCTGAAGAGGTTACCAGGCAGAGAGGATCTCCTCTCTTCCCCAGGTATCACAGATTAGTGCTGTAGATCTCTCATTGCTGACACCAACACTGCACTATCATTATAAACCCTGCCCATATCTTTCATAGATTATTCTTCTAGTCCCCTCTCTGCACTGATCCTCTATCACACTAGCATAAATCCTTTTGCTCTGTCTCTCCACCTCAGAGCATAAACCCTTTCCCTTGATCTCATACCTAAAGAACAGCTGTATTTATTTAGTTCACACCAGACCTCACGTCCTCCATTATTACAATTAAACTTGGGGGGGTGTGGGGTGTGGGGTGTATTTTCTATAGTGGTTTTTTTTTTAATTAAAAATTATAATTTTTATTAAGCTTGAGACAACAAAATTTGGTCACAGAAAACTGCTGCTTCACGTACCTATTTCTACAGTTCACAGTAAAACTGGCTTTAAAAAGCCCTGCATCCATTTTGCTCTAGTAAAGACATGGTTGCTATTAAACAATGAAGTTCCACACATCCCTTAAGCTGTTAACAAAGTTCAAGGCATTAAAAAAGAAATAATAGTCCACTAACAAGAACTTCCATCGCTATTTCATAACGTATTTCTTTTCATTCAGTAGAAATTGTATTGCTGGAAAAATACATAAGGAAAAAGGAAAAATGTCTGAAAAAAATCAACACAGGGATTAATTCATCCTATGGCAGGAACTCACACAAAGAAATGCCTGAAAATCCTGCCCTCTCCCCCCCAGCACCTCTAAAGTTACTTGATGGTAAAATGCACTTTTAAAAGCAACAGATACTTTAAGAAGTCATGAGAAGATAGACAAGCTTAGCAATATTTTCAGCATCAGCTAGTTTTAGTTTATGAGCAGTACAACTTAGACTTGATGTAAGTAGGTTCTTTAGGCCACTGAACCTCAGAAGCCGATGAATGCAGTTTTCTGCATTCCCTTGTAAAAGACATTGCCCAAGATCGCAGTGGACAGAACTTTGTCAAAATGCAATGGCAATGTCAGGGACCATCTTTACACCTAACTAAAACAAAAGTACCACTTAATCCATGCCAGTGCCCATTTCACCTATTTTCCAGAAAGCCCTGCATGTCACTGAAACGTATCAGTCAGCCTGTTTGAAGACAAGATACTCGCATTCTTTTGCTTCAAACTTTAAAAGCCATCAGTTATTATAATACCTGGTTTTTCGCTCATGACTCGCCTTTGTTAGCCATTTCCTGCTCCCCAGAAGAAGTGGTCAGATGTTCTTTGTACTTAAAAGCCATTTAACAACTTTACATGTTACGTTTTTCTGCCGGTATCACCCAAAAATCAGAACTACACTTCCAACCACAGTCAAACCCATACTACACCGCGTGGTAGACACCAAGTAGAAAACTAAAACTTAACCAATACAGGAAGTTGAGATGGTGCTATAACTGATGTTGTTGTCACAATCACAATCACCTCAACAATTATAGCTAGATAACTCTTAATAGCAGTTACAGATACTGTATTATATCACCATTCATCATAGTGCACACACAGTGGAAGCATATTGTGTAAATGCCACAGATCAGTTTTAGTTTCTGAAAGTATTTTAGAATCCTTAAAGAAAATAAACCATTTATCAGAACCAGAAAAGCTGGGATCTGCAGTTAAACAAATAGCTTTAGTCCCTCCCTCAACATAACCATATAACCAGGTAAAGCCTTATTTATTCAAAGTTTTATTTTTATAATCAGGGTGCACACAGCCCTATTTATATGAGCATTTGATTTTGCAGCATCTCAAAAAAAATCAAAACAGGATGGATTATACAATAAAAATCTGTTAGTGCTTAAGTTTGGATTTACTATGATTAAACTGGAGCCTGACATAAGTCTCCCTGGGGAGATAATTCTACCAGACGGAAGCTAAATGAGCCAAAGCTCAAAACAGATATTTGCACACTCTAATTAAAGAATCAGGGAAAAAAAAACAAAACATAGTGAACCCTTGTATGCATGAATTTCTGATGAAGAACACAACTAAGTCAGGTTCAAAGCAACATTACCTTTTACAAGGATTTAATATCACTAACTTGCCATTTGATAGCAGCAGTAGTGGGCCTAAGACATGCCTAACATGTGCAAGCCATCTTCCTCTGCAAGGGTGCCGTTATTAAACAGAAATACCTTAGTGCAAACATAAAGCAATACTGAGATACGGTTAACACTGTTAAGAAAAACCAAACAGGCACATCTACACTGTGCTCACACTGATCACAGCCCTCAGGCTTTCTGATCTTGCTGGATGAAAGCATGAGAATAAAGGGATCTGCACATCTTTACGGAGAGAAAAATCTCTGACCAGTCTAAAACCGAACACAGCGAAGGCAGCCCCCCTCCAGAGCGCTCAGATGCTCCAGAACTGTGAATATTCAAGAACTTCGACTACACTGAACCGCTCATCCCCTCAGCTTCCACCTGGAAACGAGTCCCGCGCACCCCTGACCCGGCTCTGGGGTCTGGGCCGAGGGGGAAGGCCGGGTCAGCGAGGCCGGCCCAGGGGCTCCTCGGGGCGCTGAGGCAGCTTCCGAGGGGGACCCCAGGGCCTCCCCTTCCCCCCCGTCCCGTCAGAGGCGCGCCTGCCCCGATCCTGAGCCCGCAGGCACCCGCTCCTCCAACACGGCTCCGACGGGCGGATTTAAGGGCAGCTCCCGCCGTCTCCCCCGCGGCGGGGGTCCCTCGACACAGCCGCCGCCCGGCAGCGTGGTCTCCAGCCAGGCGGGGGAAGAGAAACCGGCCCCATCATCGCAGCCCCGCCGCTCCTACCTGTCCCAGTTGCTGTCCCAGTAGCCGCTGTTAGCGGCCGGTCTCTCGATCCAGCCAGGGGCCGGCGGGCAGGAGGCGGAGGGCGGCAGCAGCAGCAAACCCGGCGGCGCCGCGGTCGCGGGAGGAGCGGCGGAGGCGGGAGGAATGGTGGCGGAGGAGCTCCCCTGCCGCAGGTCGGTATCGCTGCCGCGGCCCGGCTGCTTGCCCACCACCACGGCGGAGAAGAGGACGGAGCCGCCGGCCAGCCCGCAGGCAGCCAGCGCCAAGGCACGGCGGAACGACATGGTGCGGGCAGCGGGACCCGGGCCCCCTCAGCCGCCGCGCCCAGCGCAGCGCAGCGCGCCCCGCCCCGGACGGAGCGCGGCGTGGGGCAAGATTCCTCCGCGAAGCCTGAGGTGCGCGGGTGGGGCCGGGGACCTGCGTCCGCCTCAGGGAGGGGGGCTCGGCCTTGCGGCTGTGCTGTGGCGGCCCTGGTACAGCCTCGCTCAGCGGGACCTGGCCCGGGGGAGACGGGTTCTGCTGGGCAGGGAGATCACCTCCGGCCCTGCCTGGCTTCACCCACCTGACTCAGGTGTGAGCGCTCCCTCACCTGAACGGGAGGCTATAGCTTGTGTGGGCAAAGCGTGGGTCATCTTCAGTTACTAGTCCAGCACTGACCTACACAGCACTCAGGGGCTTACAGTCAGCGCTGGGATCCTGGTGCTGGACACCATTGCCTGTGTTTTGGGGAATGCAGGTGGTCACCAGTCAGCTGGGCTCAGTGGGGCTCAGCAGGCTCACACCAGGGCTGGGCACTCCTGGCCCCACCTCAGAGCAGCCTTGTGCCCTCTGTGGCCTGAACACCAGGAAACTACTTCCAGGAGCAAGTTTAACTCCACCAGCATTGCCTTGTGCAGAAGAAACTATGTCGTCAAACTGGAACCTTAATGATCTGTAGATCAGCAGTGGTACTGTCTGCAACCTCACCACAGAGGCCTTGGGGAAGGAGAAGCAGAACAGAGATCCTTTTTTTTCTGAGCTGACATCCAAAATTCAGCGGTGATTTCTACCTCTTAAGTTCAGCAGTTTGCCATTGGTGACAGAAATGCCACTGAACGTGGGTCTCGGGATGCTGGCAGCTCTAGCAGATGCCATCATTCAGCCTTCGCATATTTAATTATGCATTCTTACCATTCCCATCCACCTGTTCAGGCTTTCCATACCCCATTCCCCACACTACAAATGGTGTTACTTGTGTTATTCCATTAATATGCCAGCTGGGTAGACAGTTTCCAACAGCCAGACTTCAATCAGTATGAGTGACTCCAGAACAACTGCACGTGGAGTCCGTTCCCTCACAGAGCACACAGAGATCTGTTCCGCTTAGCCATCAAACTAAGGGGCTCCTTCGTCCTGCGGTTCACACAGCAGAACTACAAGGGCACTGTGCCCGCCCAAACGAAAATGGTCTTCCTGTTACAGAAGTTAAAATCAGCTTTCCAGCTTTCCCAGCCGAGTGTCTTTCCCCTGTCCACCACTTTGTGTCTCTGTCTCACACACATGGTGCAGACCAGAAAAAGATCTGACTCTAGTACAGGTCCTTTGGCTCTTGGACAATTTACAGATCAACAGTGGCCCCCAGGGGTCAGACAAGGGAATCAAATCATGATTAACACCAAACTAGGTGGTTTTTCCTCTCCATTATCCTTCCTGCCTTTCTCGTTCTCAATATTTAATGTACTCAACTTTCTGCTTATTTTTATATGTCTTTAAAATTTTAATTTTATTCTTTATATTATCTTGGAAGTATTAGCACTTACCCTAGAGGCAGGCATGTGTATTTATACTGTGTATATTCTTTCTTATTCAGAGCCCAGAAGGAAAAAGTTTCTTTCCAAAGCTTCACATCCAGTTCCTCAAAAATAGCACAGTTCTTCCCCCCCATTCTCAGTCTCCAAGCTTCCTGCAAATGACTTCTAAATATTTTCCCCCTATGATGTCTTTTGTATTTTATACCTTATTCATTCTCCACTCACTGTCCCACTTATATCCTACCTCTTCTCCTCCAGCCTGCCCTCTAAACTGAATCCCAGTTACTGTATTTGACCTCCAACAACTCAAAAGAAGGAAAAAACTGCAGCATATGCCATCACTCACTTGGGGACAGGGACAGGCTGAATATGAATGGGACAAATACTACAGTTCCTGATATATCCCTCAGTTGCTTGAACTGAATTCTGAAATCATACGGTTCACTTTGACATTTCAGTGCTATTGAAAGTGCATCAATTGCACAAATAATCTGACATTTGAGGTCAAAATCCCAGTAGAGGTACAGGCAAGTGCATGACAGTGCACTAGGCTTCAGTACCTCAGTGCGCGACAACTTACACCAGGACTGAACTCAGCTCACCTCCAGAAAAGTTTGAGACTGTTGTTAAGCAATAAACAAAATTGTTTCTTCAGCAAAAATGCATTGCTGAACATCTGGGCAATCATCTCATTTTGCTATGAAAATGGATAATATTGATTGTTTGCCTCTGTGCTGCAGCTTGGATGTCATTCTTCTGTGATAACACTTCACCATCAGAAATCTGTGTATATGCTAACATTCTGCAGTTTATTTTTACTTGGTTTAGGTACTGTTGCACTTATAAAATCTACGTGCAAAAGTATTTTGAGGTTATCTTAGATTTTACTTAGTCCAAAAATACTCTGATGAGATTTAGTTTACCATTTTGCAAAACTTGCAATTCAATTCGGTTAAAAGAACGCTCTAAAAATACTTCATTGAAAGTTACCATTAGCCTGAATATACAGTCCTGCATGACGCTAATAACTACTTAACTTCTTGCTCCTTGTTTTTTATATGTATTTATATTGCTGCTATTGTAATCCAGTTTTATTGTGTTGTATTTCATCTGTGAGCAGAAAATCTATCTAAGAGGATAACAACCTACTGATGGTACCTAATGGAATTATTCTGTTAGCTAAAACAGTAAATGCCTGTTCTACTGATGCCGTAAGTCCAATACTCAGGGATGATTCCCAGGAGTCATCCCATTTCTGTGGCTAGATGCAGAGATACCTTCAGGCAAGGTGCCCAAGGTTGGGGTGGCCTCTTAACTAACTTGTGACTGCAACACAACAAAAGAGAAGTCAGAAAGCCAGTATGGTTGGCATAAAAGTCAGTGCAGATGTGGCCTCACAAACAGCGTTTCTTTCCCCTGGCAGGCAGAAAAACCTTATGGCAACAGCAGGAGCAATGGCAGCCCTCGGGGTTAACTTCACTACACGAGGAATATGAAGAACTTCTGTTTTCTGTATGGGACCTGGATCACTACAGCAATGAGTCAGTGTTTGGATGTTGCGCCATTAGCTAAAGGGCTGGTCTCTAGCCTGCAGTTGGCAAGCAAAATTTATGAAATTTCAGGCATTATTTTTAAACAAAACAATTAAAGCAATAAAAGGACATTTGAAATGAGGAAAACATGGCTTTGAAAAGCCTTTTCCATGACCCTGAGCACATTTACTCACCATGTATCACCTTCCCAATATATTTAAAAAAAAAAAAAAATCCATAAATTTGTTCTCAAAAGAGACAGAGAGAGGGAAAAAGGAAACATTATGTCATTTGATCCAAATGCATTCAGACATGTACTATGGACTTAGTGCTGGCCTTCTTGGAGGAAATATTGATGTCATCCTGGCCTGCTTCAGACCCAGCGAAATTTAAATTATACACTAGTTTAAACTTTTGGGTTATAGAATGATGCTACTTAAGCTCACTTAATACATTTTTTTTTATAGAGCAAGAGAGAATACCACCTTTAGGCAACTTTGCTTTTTATGACTTGACCAGTAAAAAAATAAAAAGATTTGGTGCAAATACTGGCTTCCTGACTAGATCTGACAGAATTAGTGAAGGGTAAGCACAACAATGCAGGTACTGTGTTGGTTAAATACAGCAGAAAATTTAGGGAGATTTTGGCATGAAAGAAAGTCTGCATATATATATATATATATATATATATATATATATGCTAGCAATGATTCAGATCTTGAATTTAATCTAGGTTTTGTGAATCACCCACTAGGGGATCCTTCAGCACTAGGGGATCCTTCAGATCTTTTTGGACAAGAAAAAAAAAATGAGGGAGAAGCTCATTCAGGATGAAAGACTTGTCCTCTTCCCCAGACCCTCCATATGCATATTTAAAACTAGGCTTCACCTTATGTCTAAATAGGGGCTTATATCACAAAAGAGGAATCAATTTCTCACTTTAACACTCACAGTCACCATCTTTCTAACTGAAGTAAACTGAAAGAATTTCTTTAGTTACACTGGGTATCACTGGTAAACTGAAATGTCTCAAATACAGCTGTAAGGAACTGCTCTTCTTTCCTGTGACTGAAACTCCTTCCTTACTCCTTTAGTAAGGAGTAAACCTCTGTATTACATTGTGACTAAAGTCTTGTTAACACTGAGAATTTAAAAACAATCTGCTTGCAAGGTCTTCTGCTTCTTAAAATGTCCAAAATCGTGGAGCCTGCAGTGTCGGGATAGCTCTAGGATAAAATTTTGTCTTCTGCTTATGGGTGTTTTGAAGCCTTGCTTCTGACAGAAAGCAAGAGTTGCTACAGAGCACACAATCACATGGGTGCATGCTTTGGATGCTACAGGGCGTTGCAGATATATGAACATAGATGTCACCCCATCATCTACAGGGGGTTGTGTTTTCAGCCTTAGGTGTCTAAGGACCTTCTAAGAAGTCCTTCTCAGTATCTTACCTTTCAGTTATTTAAAACCAGGTTTCTCTCTACCAAACACAAACATTCAGAGTTACAAACCAAAGACACACAAACCCCCATATTTGTGAAATGAAAGACCTAAAATAAAAAGCAGTTTCTGAACTGCCAGACTGGTTTTATTAACACAGACTCTAGCCCTTTCATTAAGTAAACACATCCAATTCTGCCCCTGAAGTCATACTTATGAAACTAAGGGTTTATAACAGCAATACTAACACTACATTATCTAATGTAATGCTCTAATAAATAATGATGTATCTCGCCAGAAGGGTTTAATTTGAAACAGATGGTCTAAGGAATGGAAACATAAGCAAAGTATTTTGCTGTAATCACTATCCAGGAAACAAAGGGGGATTTGATATTATTGCCTCAAGGACTGTACCCCACCCCCTACGTTTTTGTTTTAGGTAACAGTAAATGTCTCTTTAGCTAAGGTGGGGCTGATAACTCACAACAATGAAACAGAACTCAGGCATTTTTCCTAATCCTGATTAGCAAGTGAGAATTTGCTTTTGCAACAGCCTTTGCTGCTTTTGCAAAGTTCAGCTTGTATCTCATTTTTCTCCATTTTTTTTCTGTTGGATTTTTTTTTTTCTGTTTGAAAAGGAACATATATTTGTAGTTGTTATGGACTTGACAGTGTTGCCTTCTGTTGCATTTTATAGTCATAGTCACTACTAAGAGCTTAATATTTAGGCACAACAGCCTATGCCCTACACCCAACTCTGCTGTTAGGTGCACTGGCAAAGCATTTAAAGACCTGAGCTGCAAAATTCACTTAGCAGGAAAGAGAGCACTCTGCTTACAAAATCATTCGAGGTACTGTGACGTACATAGTTACACAGTTTGGGAGATTTCTAGTTTTAACAATCTGTTTAAGGCAAAATTCTAGCTCCCCCAAAATATCATTTTTATATATTCAAATGATATCAAAATATCATTTGAAACAGCTCCTATCTCTTTCTCAGGAGCTGTTTCAGATATTTCCTGCTCTACTTCAGAAAAAATCACTTAGGGATGAGCTTGACACAGGCTGTCAAAGCCCCACTGCTCCCCTTTTGGAAACAAGCATTTAAATGCAGTGTTTTCACACACGAACCACATTGAGGCTGTGTAGACAAAACGCGGGATGAAGGAGGATTTGGGGAAGTGATGCTAACTACAGGTCTGGAGAACCTGCAAGATACTCAGCCACATACGTGACGTTCTCTGCTGGCAACACAGCAGAAATAGCAGCTGCAGCTCAGATTTAGCTAGACGAGCTTTCCAACCACCACCCCCGTTCAGAGAGACCAAGGCCCAGAACAAGGAAAACACTTGCTTAGACTGCACCTACCTTTAAATACAGGAATGATGTTTCTGAAGTCAGTGGACCATGCCCATACTGTGCCCGTATTTAAAAACCCCACACTTTTCAGGAGTAATACTGAGCTTGATGCTTCTTTTTGTCTGGTTTGGGGGCTTTGGAGGGGTAGCATTTTTGCATTTTAAGCTTTTCTCTGCGATGCTGAAGACATTTTTTTCCCCCACCTCTAGTGGAAAATACAGAAACTCCCATAAGCAAATGTGTATTTGAGACTTAAGGAGCTTGGGGCCTTAAAAATCCCAAGCATTGTGAGATCATTCCAAATAGTTTGAGAAATAAGAGAATTTAATGGGATATTCAACTGTTTAAGATGCGTGCTTAAGTAAGTGTCTTACTACACATTAGTTACACTATGTATGCACTTGGTATAAAGCCAGAAGCTAAGAATTCCTTAAAGTTAATTGCTATTCTCTTGACTCACTGTATGACAAACACTTTAGGAAGAAATGTCCTTAGAGCATTGTCCTGAGTGCTCTACAGAGATTGTGTGAGCACAGGCTCCTTTCAGACCCTGTGTGGATGAATTTCACACTACGTTCTCTGGGTTTATACCTCTAGGGACAATACCAGTGGAAAGATTAATTTGTCCCAATGACAGTAGTTCTCAAGAAGAAAGGGATGTAATGTTCATCTACCTGACTGATGAGACACAGAAATAGCCTTGCCTCTGCTGACAGACAGGATGAGCAGAGCATCAGACTGAGCAGTGCTGTCTCCTGACAGCATGGTCAAAAGACATTGCTTCCAAATAAAAGGAGGTAGTACAGCTCCTGTGTCTGTTCAGGGTTTATTTTTGCCTGAACACAAAATGCAAAGTCAGGACTGAGGAAATGGTCTAAACTCAGTTACAACAATCAGCACCTGGATCCTGTGGAAGTATTCCAAACTTCTGTTAGTATAACTGAGACCTGTCCTAAGAACCCCCCCACACACACTCTCACAGGCTGGAAGTAGCTCAGAAGGATGTTATTTCACCTGAGCATTGTTATTATTTCTTCTGATCAACAAGTAGAAAAGCATGGAGAGCCTCTTCTCATATTACATACTCATTATGACATGTCATCTTTCTGTCTCACACTAATAAGAACAGGACCTGATTATCACCATTTATAAATAACTTACTTTGTCCTGTCTCTGTCCAGCAATGTTTTGGCAGGCATCCTCAGCAGAAGATGCGAAATTATGTCCCTGCCTAAAACCATTGCTGCTGACAAATGACAGCGCACACAATTGAAAGGCTGTGGTTGCTTTTAGAAATATCTGCACACGTACATATATATATATGTATGTGCGTGTGTGTATAGCAACTTGGAAACTGCTATGCGTATAGAGCAGGCAAAATGGCATCAAAGTCACCAGCTGAGGGACTCAAGTGATGAATTTACTCTTGAGCGTAGAATTAGGCAGGCATGGTGCATTCAAGGAACTAGCAGGCTACAAAAATCAACTAATGTCAACCCTGACTCAAGAGGGCACTGCTTTCACATACCTGTGCAGGGGATTGCTAATAACAGCAGCAGATTCAATGCCATGCTAAAGGATGCCTTTGACGCTTTTCTCTTGGTCCAGTGATAGGGTTTTCACATCAGATTTGGCAATTTAATCTGCTTTATTGAAAAAGTTCTGCCTTGTGTTTTTACTCATTCCTTGTTTACTTCCTTCATGGCATTAATTATGCCATTTATCGTTTTTAAACTAACTGGGTTCAAGAGAGAGTTCTTGGTGGGAGATGCTCCAGAAAGAAACTGTTTGAAGAGAATTGTTTTTCTATCCTGACTGATTTGCCACTAGCACTTTATCATTATAACCTGGTATGATTTACCAGTGTCTTTGCTTCACAAAGAAGGAATGTATGAAAATTAATCAGCTGAAATGAAGTGCAGGTTCATTAGCTAAAGTAATTGTTGCTATTAGTAGGAATTTATGCACATTTCTTTTTAAAATAATAGCAAAATCCACATTCAGCAGCCAATGCTGTAGCAATAGCTGAAATACACAGTATACATTCCACCCAAGCTTTTTGAATCAGTGTTTCAAATCTTCCATAACATACTATATCTGCAAAATGAAGGGTAATAAGCAATTTACTGTCGCTCCAGATTGAATTTATGTTTTGTAATGAATTTAATATGTCAAATAAAACATAACTTTGAACTGTAAACTGGCCTGGAAAAAAATTACAAGTGTTTTCTTCTTGCCAACTTCAACAATCTGGGAAGGGGAATTACTTTTACAATGCTTCACTTTGGCTTTTCTACAATGCATTGGACAGACATTGGCATTGAAAGACTGGTTGCTGCTTAAAATAGCAAAATACATTTTATACTAAAAGTCTCCCTCCAAGGTAAGTGTAGAGGAATGTGGAATTGCCAAAAGCTGATGACTATCCTGTGAGGACAGAAATCCATTTGAACCTACCCCTGCCAGCCTGATATCAATTCCCAGCCAAACTGGGAATAAGGCTCTAAAGATTTATGTTACTCTGCCTTATTCTCCTGCCCTTGTCAAGGCCCTGCCTACATTATAACATCCCATCTTTCTGCAGAATAATAATGGAAATCCATCTGGAGGAGGATGAAGAGACCTTCTATGTATTTACCAGTGAGCACCCTGACCCAGGCAATCCATCCTTTACGCTGACAGAAACCAGAGTGAATTTTTCGTGCCAGCAATAAACCCAAGTGCCCTTTGCTCTCTTTTGTCACTGCCTATTCCTTTTCATGTCAGCCAAAGATACTTCTTTTCCATTTTTCATTACCTCTGTTTACTCTTTGACATGAGCTAGGCACTGTAAGAATGCCCTCTGAAGTCGCACACCTTTGCCACAAGGCATAGTGCTCATATGGTCATCACAGAACCTCTAGCAAACAATGCCTATTGACAACAGATTATAGATGTGGCCCCAAGGAATGGCCACAGGACTGCAAGTCACTTAGCAATTTAAATCCAGAGGATCTCAACTTGTGTGTCATGCTGGCATAACAGCTGCCAAGTGTGACCTGATGTTCCCAAGGTCACAGAGTAAGCCAGTGACACAGCTGCAGACACAAATCACATCAGCACCTCCCAGGTCTGTGCCTCATCCCCATTGGGGTGGCAGGTAACACACTCTGATTGCCAAAGAGACCACAGAAGAGACCACTGCTTAAAACTGCTCAGTGTTTGAGCTAGGAGGGAGCATGGACACACTCTACCTAGAATCATGCTTCACAGGAGTCTGCTTCAGCCAGGCAAAGCATTTCTGAGTGCATGGGTTGTGTAATGCTTCCATCCAACAGCAGGATGCTCTCAGATTCCTTCTGGTGATCAATCTCTGTGGGTGTATATATATAAATAAACCAAGAACAAGGGTAGCACGCCCCAAGTCATTTGTATCCAAAAAGGACTATATCTCCATCATTCGTGACACAGTGCTGAAATGCAGTTCTGCAGCATCCAGGGCTTTAGATATATGATGAGAATCTGTATAGAGAGATCTCTGGTATTTGTGTAGATATAATGCAAGGAAAAAATACTTTCAAGAATAAATGGAAATACACAGAATGATATAAATTCAGTAAAAAATGAGGAGAAATACACTAAATGACTGTGGTATATTTTCTTATGAAGGTTTTACAGGTTTTGAAAAATGTAGCTATTGTGTCTTTCAATGTTACTGGAAACAAATATATTTATTTTGCCTTTACAGCTGAACTCATGCAACTTCTGTTTACACATGCACATACCTCATCTTCCTATCCCTTAAAGCAGGATGTGCCTTCCTGTGTTAAAAATCTCAGTGAGTAATTATTTCTAATTATATTCTGCTCCTTTATTAGAAAGGAGGTATTGAGTAAAAGATCATACTAGGAAAGGAATTATTTTGTGCACTAAACAGACAACATGATTCCTTCTCTGATAATCTTCATCTGCTATGAATACGGTACTGTAGATTAATAGGTATCTATTTCTGTACAACATTAGGACACAAAAAAGACAGGAATTAATAACAGTTTTCTCATGGCAACACAGCAGCTTAGTCCTTGCTCTCAAGAAAGAATGTAAAAGCCTGTATTTCTCAGTAGCCCACAACATATCAAAGGGTGCAAAACTCATCTCTCACTGTGTTTTGTGCTACAGGAGCATATTGCAGTGCCCCCTCTTTCTGAGGTCAATCCCAACCTACAACTATTTACTTTACTGTATTTCTGCTCAGTAATTTTAGTTATTATTACATATAACTATTCCAATAAGCAGTCAGGGAAGAGGGGAATTGCTCAAGGCAATGAAGCATATGGTCTCCTGGAATGAGGGTTGTGCTGTGTGGGTGTTATGCAGAGGGTTTGGATTTTAAGGAAATATGCAGGAGGTCAAGGGAAGGATGAAGGCATAAATGCCTTTCATATATTTACCACAACAGCTTTCCAAAGCCAGTGTGAAAGACCAAGACTACTGTCAGCAGCACCCATCACACAAACATCCAAAACCTTCCTCCCCAAGAACATGACCTGGAGTGATGCTTTCATTTGAGGTTAAATATGCCCCAAATCTGCCCTGTTGCTCCCGGACACCTATGGAATGCATCTACTTGGCTCCAGCTACACAGCTGATCACAGAATGATAGGGTTTGAGCCTCTCAAAAACACAACCCGTTTGTGAGGTCAGGAAGTTGTATCCCCATCTGACATGGCATGAAGAGGTATGGAAAGACATATGAGTCAGCAGTAATTTGTAGTGCAGCCAAGAACTGGTGCTAGAATGCCTGAAGCCCTGTGCTTTAAGTGCAGACCATGTTTCCAGATGAACATCTCACTGGTACATCTCTTATTGTGAATCATAGCTTAACACTGGGAAACTGCCAACAAGATAGCAGTGCAAAGCACATGCATTGTGATTTAGAAGATGGTGGCCAACAATAGAGCAGTTTGTCTGCATTATGTTATACTGTGTCTGAAAAATTAGTCATAACCAAACACCACCTATTTATAATTACTTAATTCTCTGGTTTTAAGTCTGTTATTTTAGATATCTGTCAGTGAGACAATAAGGGCTGATCCCAAGGCCAGATGGATTCACAATATCCAGGCTGCAAAAATAGGATCATGCTGTTACTCACTGAGTTTACTCAGACGCTGCAGTTTCTACAAGGTGAGGTTTTCCTAAGTAGCAACTGCATTGGTTTGTATTTATAAAAACCCCAACAAAACCCCTTTCACCATCTGTTCAAATGACTGTACAAGAGAAAAAGCTGACAGTAAAGCTGTGTTCTGCTTAACCACCTGTGCCAGGACTAGAACCAGATTATAATGCCATTTTATGAGCTTCCACAGTCTTCTTTGATCCAAAGATCTCCATGTGCTCTGCACCTACATCACTGAAAAAGGCTTTAAACTTGTATTATTCATGGCAGGGAGGTGTGCTTTGTAACGCAGGCACACACAGGAGCTCTCCACTTCATATCCATTGAAGCAGTGAATGCAGGAAGCAACCATTGCCCAGCAGCCACTTACCTGCATACCACCGGGAAGGACAAGCCAGAAGGCAGAAGAGCACCACGTTGCAGCTAGAACTAACCCAAGTTCCCCCTTGCTGCCTGCCACTCAGAAATGCCTACATGAAAACTACTTAGATAAATTCTCTATAGTAGGGACAGAAGCACCATTAAAAATAGAGTTGGCCCCAAAAGTGGATGTTTATTAAATTCCACTTTCCCCTTTGTCCCCTGTTGTAGGGAAGAGATAAAAGTATTTGATTTGCTGCAAGGTAGAAGCTTGAAGAAGTCCTAAACATCACTGAACTACAGCAGTGAGCTAGTGCCTGTGGGTGCCACTCAAAATGGCATGTCAAGTGTGATGAGGCCCCATTAATATTAAAGCAAAAACTAACAGTGACTGCAGGGGAGCTACGATTTCAGTGTAAGCTAGGCATGGCATTCATGAGCTTAATATATTATTGTGCCATGCTGAAAATAGGAATTCTCATTTTAGGTGCTCATTTCAAATATTCAAGGCTTGTGATTTTGGTGTTGAAAGGCCTAAATTGAATCCTCATTGCTGACTGTATGTAATGACACTGAACTCAAACTCATGGGCATGCTTTGGTTGCAAAACACCACCACCAATTCTTAATTTGTAGGATGGATTATTTTTTTTCCCTTAAAGTGTTCCAGGCACTGCCTTATCTACAGCTCAACAGACATACCCTCCCCATCATTTCTTTCAGTTACCAATGAGTTCAATGGGAGGAGGGGTTTGCACACAGACAACGCTCAAATACATGCTTGAAAATCCTAGTTTTATCCCATATTGAAGAAGCAGATGGATAGTACAAGCCCCACGTGGAGGCTGGGAGTCTGAAGGTGTTAAATAAACTTTAGGGGGTAGTGTATGGCCCTCGTGGTTTTTTACATGACAGGTATTTCACAAAGTCTGCTGAAAGGAAGGGGTTTTAATTACTTATATTTGTAAAATTGTTTTATTTCAGAAAGGGGATACTTTTTAAAATACAAGACTTACCTGTGGTACCTCTACTATTCTAAAATGCAACTGAACTCCTAGAAAAGCTCATGAACTGGCAGAATCTGCAGCTTAAGTTATTTTATGCATTTCTGTCATACAGTCTGATCAAACTAGCTTATGCCCATGAAAGCAGAAATTATGTTGGTTAATGAGGAGTGGATAGACAGAGTATGTTAACACAGTCTAGAAATATTGGTAAATTTCAGCATTACCCAGAGTGCTCACATTAGCCTTGTATGCTGTCGATCTCAGGCCAGGTATATTCTAGATCTAATTCAATATGGATAGGCTATGATAGTGCTTTATATTCCTTGCAAATAAATGGCAAAATTACTGTCTGAAAAATCCACACAAGGGATGCATGTGTAAAAGGTGAACAGGATGACAACACAGCATGAAACAATTTGTAAGGCAAAGGAAACATGAATAATCTTTCTTACACTCGGGAGATGAAAGTCATTTCCACAGAAGCCACTTTTTTCTTTCTAGGTAAGATCCTGCAAAAGTCCCTGTTCCATATGTAGCTAGTCACGAGCATTGCATCCCTGTTGGCAGGAAAACAAAAACTAAACCAAAACCAGACAGCTTCCCCTGAAAGACAGCCCATCTCCTCCTCCTGCATCTCTCCTTCATAGGCCTGAGCACTGGGGTGCTCTCAGGCACTCCTCATGTTCTTATATATTCTCTACCTTCTCCAAGTTTCCATCACTGCTTTCCCTTCTCTCTCAATATCCCTTAAAATGGTGGGTGTACCCACCAGTCTTCCATGGCCTGGGAACATAACCACTGGCAGAAACACTGTTTCCAGTCTATTTTATTAGCTTATGTTTTAGTAAGTATTTTTGGTTTTGTGTTTTGCTGCTGATACAACCTCTGGGGTTTTTTTGTATCAACACAGATCAGTTCCATTTAAAATACATCAGATAGGGACACCTGTAACTAGTTTTACTTGAATGTATGTACACAGTTATGTATACATTATATACATACACGCATTATATATACATATATATATATACACATATATATAAGGCACGGTAAAATGTAAAATATACCATCACTTCTCTAGGACTGTTTTTAATCTGAAAAAGTAGATCATATTTCTTCAGTAATTTGAAATGTCTAACCCAAGACATTTTTATGTTTCAGGGTTACAGAGATACCAGCTGGGAAATAATCCTTACTTTAAAATTCAAGTTATTGTGACAAGATGAACAAAACCTATTTTGACAGTAATTCTAATCTATTTATTATATAACTGTTCCTCTTTTAAAAGATATATTCACCTGTATAGTTTCCTTTGTCTCTCCTTATTATGTTCCAAAATGTGAACTGAAACTTGTCCTGCAGAATAAAAAGTAACAATAATGGAGAACTGAATATGAACTTGGATAATTTATCCATTACTTAAAGAGAGGAAAGCAAAGATGTCTTTAAATAAAATGTATTATTAATACAGATCATGAGTTTACGTAATTCTGTTTGATGTAGGCAACATCAGTGGAGCCTGGTGATTACCAGGGGTTTGGCCATTTTATATATAAGGTAATCTCTGCCACATGAAGACACGGCAGCACACAAATATGACTTGCATTTATAATGAACATGCTTGAATGGATCCTTGGTTGTTGTAATTAGCCTATGTATGCAAATTATGGCATCAGAAGCCCTGCAGCAGCTGCTGTTAGGAGGGCTTGGCAGCTGTGTTACAAGCCAGTCTTACTGATCAAACGGACCTGTTTTCAAAGGATAGAAACAGACAGATGAATGCAGATGAAAAATTGACATCTTTGGGGTGTATAAATCTACCCCTATCCTGGGTAGAACATTTCAATAAATACCAAGATAACATTTTTTCCACAGTAACTCTACAGCCATGATTCACAATTGTGCTGGACCACAGGATCCCTGTTAACCCCAAAGATTTAAGAAAAAATGGCATAGAAAACTTCATTTAGTGTTGTTTCATGGATGACTTACTGTGGCCTCACAAGCATGACACTCTTTAGCAGACTCAGCATATTTCCTACTCCACCATAAGCACCCTGAAAATGAGAGTTAGCCTGCAATCACTTGTTTTAATACTTCGTCACATGAAGATTTTGCACGGGAACTGGAATTTCCAGTTCTACTGTTTCAGTTCACGTTTTGCACAAGTGGAAGTGAAAAAGGTTTATGGGCTCCATGAACCATCTCAGCAGACAAACGCATCTGAGGCATAACTCACCAGGGTAAACCAGACACTTGAAAATACTGAAGTGACTCAAAGGTTTAAAAAATATATATGTATTACGAGAGCCACAAAAAAGGTTACAGACAGAGCTCCACAAAGCCTGCACGGATACATTCCAACAATTCAAGGAGGCAGAACAGGTGAAATACAGACCATAAGAACGGTTCGACATTAACCTTCCAGACTGTCAGAGACAGCAACCTTGACCCCATCTTTCCCACACACAAAAAAATATTGAATATATATATCTCTCTATATCTCAAGTCTGGACCACACATATAGTCCAAAGAAAACCACATTGCAATTTCCACATTAGGCTTATAGGAGAATAGGCATCATCTGAGGAACGTCCATTGTAACACCCATGAGGTGATTATCTTAGGCCGAGTTGACATAACATTATGCTTGGTTAGCGATTTTAGAACAGCAACACAACACATTTCATCTGCTGCACATGGCTACTCACACATAGCTCTGTGCAACCCTTAGAGCTGATTTTAACCAAACTCAGTAATTACACTTGTTTTGCTTAATTTAAAAAGAAAATGCAAATGTAAGATATTAGGGCAGTTCCTGCTATCACCTTTCTTAAAAGTTCAAGACTTGAAGACTTCTTTGATGTACTTGCTTACAGACACATTTTGAGACTGTATTCATGATCTTCAGGAAAATACACCACCCTGAGGCTTTTTCCCTTGTTCACTTCGTGTTATGTCTGCATCCAGTTTTGACATAGGAGGCCAAATGCTGGTTGTATATCAGTGCAGTATTTGGCCCAGAGTTTCAAAGTCTTTGCTATTCAGACTTTCCTATGAGGTCAACAAACAAAGTAGTAAAAAAAGAAAATATTAAGGCTTCAAGTAAAAATATTTCCTCTCTCTCCCACCCATGTAATAAGGTACATTTAACTTCAGAATACTCAATATATTATACAATTAAAGATACAGAGATCCAACTTTTCAAGGCAGATTGTACTACAATGAAAACCTGGAGGCTAAATGGGAGTGTATGAACAGGGAACGAATGGCTAATAAAATGCAATATTCAATGAAAACGGATGCATAAACTAAACAAAAACTATTGCTGTTTTTTAAATAAGTAATACAGTCCACAGCTAAAAATAAAAACACGTCAAAAAGATTTAAGACTTCTGAAACATGAAATAAACATGACAAAAATAAAGAAGCTACTTTACAAGATGCAGTAACTTGTGCTGGATTTTCATGGTTGATCCCCACCTACTGTAAATTAGCATCACTTATATGAGCTTTGATGGAGCCACACCAATTTACACCAGCTGAAGATTTGGCTTTCAGTGTCTGTAAAAACTGAGACTGTCTGGGCAGATCCACCTTGCTGCTAAACTGTAAACTACTTGAAGAACTATACTTTAACATGGGCTGGATTCTGCCTAGACTTAGCTTTAATAAATAGGTCCCCAGTCCCGCAACAGGAGCCATGGAAACAGACACATTTATGAGAAAATAGCTGCAGGTTCAGTGCCTTTGATGGAAATGAGACTGGATTTGCTGCATGCAATCTCCTGTTAACAGTTCTGCTTGGATTGTTCTTTCAGAAGATCTGAATAACTTACTCCAGGCTATGTGCACTGAACTCTATGCAAACCTCAAAAGGGAAAAAAAAAGAATACTTTGGTACCATTGTAAACCTATGAACAAGTTGAATGTCTCTCAACTGGGCAAAACTACTCATAAAATATACAATCCTTACAACTGAACCTGTAATGACAGAGTGCATTCATTCTTTCCTCCCTTACCCCTTGTGAACTATGTCAAAATAACCCTGGATATTAGTGCTTTATACACACAATACTGTGTTTAGTCTTACTGAGAAATTCTCTCATGAACTAATGTAGTTAACTTCAAAGGCTCTTTGGCCCTTCAAGTTCCTCAGTAGCTTTGTTTTTCTGTTTACAAATGCAGGAGAAAGAACGATCAAAGTGGAGCATCACTGGGATGCAAATCTCAAATATTGGTGCAAATTTTCAGCCTTGTTTGCATGAATTTCATGTACGTATTCAAAGATACATGATATAATGTGCCCTTGTCTAGCTCCCTCGCCCAAATTCAGTGTGTCACACATCCCCTCTTTTTCAGGGCTTACATATGGCATACATGATACTTTAAAAATAAGTAAGTCTTGTGATACTCTACGCACCAGAGTGAATTCCAGTCCTTAAGGAAGTAGTGCATCTTCCTGAGGAGTTAACATTAGGGTAGAGTTGCAGATAAATAACAGTTAAAGATGGAAGAAATCTGTATGGCCATCTGGTCTAGCCCCTTGCCCCTGCAGGCTCACCTCTTTCAGAAATTTCTTTAATGACTTGTCCAAACACAATTTGACTGTCCTAAACTGTTAGTCTCCAGTACTCTGCCTTGGAAGACTATTTCACTGCCCCTTCCCCTCTGTCTTTTCTGCCCCCTTCTAAATGTAGACCACTGGTTACCAGTGACAACTGTTTGATTTACCTTTGGTTTTACATCTTTTAAATAATGTATTTGTACATATGATAATCAATTTCCACTTCACTGCTTAGCCAGTGACATGTTTCTAGCCCTTTAAATTTTCTCATCAGCCAGCTCGTCCAGTCTTTCAATATAAATTGCTCCATCTGTACCTGATCTAGTCTGCCAGCATCTTTCTGGTACCGTGGTGCCTCCAGCTAAAGACAGTATTCTACATGCCAGTGAGCAAATCTGCATAGAAAGACGATTGCTTCTCTGCTCTGCAATGTCTCTACAGTAGGCATTTAAAATATCACCAATGCAATAAAATGCACACTGATTTCTAGTTCACTTTCTCATAACTTTGGCCTATTGCAGTTGCATTGTTTTCCAGGTTTCTCCCTTCGGGCAACATAGAGCATTACACAGAGAGATGATTAACTTTCCTATGTTATCTTCAACCTTCCTTTTCAAAAATGATGTGATATACAAGGGACATAATAAGCATATATTGCAGCAGATGACAAGATTTATCAAATCAAAAGATAAATTTTAACCAGGCAAAACCGAGACCAATATTTGCCTTCTGGAATAATTAATCTCAACATACATGAAAACAAGTAAGTTATCAACACATTCTAAATTGCTAGCAAATACCTGGAGACCTCTCCATTATAGGACTGAAAAGCATTCAACTCCTTGAAACAAATATCCTGAAAAATGTTGTATTTAGCTCTCTAATCCAAACTATTCACCAGAAGAACCAGGTGGGAGGTCGAGGTTTCATATGCTGACTAGATAAATAATGATTTTTAGTGACTTTGGCAACAGTTGTTCAGGATGCTAATAATTGCACACATGATCTGGCTAGTTAACGTTGGTCCAGATCTCAGCACTTTTGACTTCTGAGGTGGTAACTGAATGGGAAGGAAAAGGAGAAAAGAAAAAAAAACAACAATCTGTCCCCAAATTAGCTTTGTCAGAGTCCTCATGTTTGTGATAAAAGTAATGCACCCCTTGTTTTTTTACAGTAACGTCTTTAAATCCAACAAAGTAAATGTAGTTTTCTGGAGACAGGAAAAGGAAACCTCAAAACGTTAAACAGATTTGATTGGTATTATTTTTAAAAGTTGTTTCCCAAGGGGAAAGCCCAAATGGAAAATCCTTTGTCTAACAGTACTGAAGACCAGAGGGAATGTGCTAGTAATTAGGCAGACGGAAAATTTATATCCTTTAGATGTACGCTTGGCTCAGTTACACACACTGTAAATTCAACAGACCATGATAACCTTGCGGCAGGATTACACAGACGGCACCAGGGCAAGGCAGTAAACCATGTTATTGCCTAAATCCAACAGATAATAAGAAGGGTGCAGGAAAAGCAGCTGACGTTTGAAGTATGTTCCCATCCAAATATTTCCTATCTACTTGGTTTTGTTTCCAAGTCAGAGAAGCCTTTAAAAACCAGAGGGAGCAGAGGTCAGAGTGGAAGATCCTTACTGGTGTTGCGGTCCTTTTCCACGAGACGAACACGCGCACACGTACACACAGTTTCACACACAGGGAGGCGAACAGCAGACAGTGAGAAGCTGTTGCTATCCTTTCTCCTGCTCACAGCTGGGACTAGGAAGGCTTTCAAAGACGATATGGTGTTTGTGTCCCAAGTGCCTTTGCCTTGCTCCTTCCCAGGAGAAGGAACCAAACCTGCAACACCTGCGGGACACAGTTCTCGCACATGCAGACTGCCCAGCACAGGAAGCCTGCTTTCCACATCGATAGGAAAATAGCAGTTGGGCCTCTGACTCCTTTGCTGGTCAGAAGAACTGGGAAGGGGCATGGGGAAAACTGAATGATCCTGGACTGACCGTACTTTTTCACAGCACAACTGGTACACAACAGGTTTATTGGACAGACACACGCACAATGGCTTTAGCGCTCTCTTGCATGAAATAAATCTGCTCTGTGGTTATGGTATTAGGTCATAGCCAGCTCCTGCCTGTCGGTTTAGGAAGAGTCTGATGGACTGTACAATTTTATTCCCTCAAGAATAAGGCTGCAGCTGGTTTTTTGGCCAAAAGAGAAAGATGGAAACAGAACAAACCCAAAACAAGAAAAGGAGAGTGGCCGGCTGCTGCTGCTCCTTCTTTGTTGTTGTTTGAGTCTTCACAGTGCTCTTAGCTTCATGGCTGGCTGAGTGGATGGCTCTTTAATTAATTTTATTTTACACTGAAATTTCATAGGTTGTTCCACCAACTCCAGACACCTTCTTAACATTTGAGTGTCTAGCGGGGCTGACAGGCGTCCCCTGGGAACTTGATGTTGAGCCCAACCTGGATATTCCTTTTGGCTGTCCATTAATTTTATTGTGAGGTGTCTTCAACTGCATTTCATCCCTGCATCAAAAGACGTATCGAAAAATACAGTGTTAGTGACTAAAGTGTGACAGCAGAATAGCTTCATCCAGGATAAACAATTTTCCCTGGCACCCCAAGTCCCAGTGTCACAAAATATTCAAGCATGGGAGCAACCTGGTTGAAGCCAATACACTTGATGAAAAGCCACTGAAATGAGAGAATTCATTTGGCCATTAGGTTAGTGGATCAGACCCCAGTAATGTAAATTTAATTACTTGCTAAAATGCTTTGTTGAACCAAACCAACGGTGTAAGTATTTGTGGGATGCAGGAGGGTTTAACGGTCACCACTGTTGACCTTAACCAAATTATTTCTTGCAATCATAAATAAAATACTCAGAATAAACACTTCCCAGTTAAGTATCCAGCTACGCAAAATTGTTGCCCATCTCTGAAAGACGTAAGAGGGGTGAAGTGTTAAAACTACTTAATGACAGAAGGCACAAAGTGAATCAAGTCAGGAAGCACTTTAGGATGCCTGCAATTAAAGACCATATTCTGGATAGACTCTAAAATAATTTCCTTTTTTATGACCTACTGCCAGGGAGCATGGACAACAGGCTTTCCTCAAAAGATCTTTTAAATCTAGGCCACTACAGACTAAAATATAATGTGTCTCATCCCCAAGATGTAAATAGCACAAAGTAATTAGATAAAAGCCTACCAAAGAAGTCGTGTGTGTTCTGGAAGTGCCAGCAAAACTGGGGGTTGCTGTATTCTCACATCTTACTCCTGCACAGTGGATGTTTGCTTGGGTTTGCCTCAGTCTGAAGTTTAAGACTGGCTCATGCCAGCAGCAGTGACCAGGGGTTGCAGAGCCTTCCAGAAGGGAACACTTTCTGTCTGCCTGCAAATTGAGGCAGCCTGAGCTATTTCAGACCACCCTAACTCTTTCTGGAGGCCAGAGAGTTTGATGGGTTAACTATATTCAAAAGCAAATTCTCTCTTTACATGTGTCTGCAAAACAAAACAAATGACCCCGGACTTTTACGCAGCTCTTGATAGGTTCAGAATCATTCCAAAACTAAGAGCACTTTTTATGTGGCAGCCTGGTCTGACAGCTATATCCTGGGGCTGGAGCAGCAGACCCATCAGCTCACACCAGCTTCTGCTACATGTTTAAGCTGTGCTTGCACTGGAGAATGGAGTCATGGTTATTTGAGCCAGAAAAACACACATACATAAATATATAAAACAATATTGTGTGGTTTCATAAAACACTGCTGCATCCCCAAACAGCTGAGATATGCAGGGACCAAAGTCTATATTTGCTTCACTGAGGTATTATAAAAGCCCTAATTCAGTGCTGAAATTGTCCTGAAGAACACAGTCTGCCACATGAAACAAGTCAGAAAGGAGCTGGGGACTGTGTTAGGGGAAAAGGGAGAAAGGAAAGTCAGTAGTGATACTGATAGAGAAAACCTGCTAGGTTTACAAAGCACAGAGTGCTTGTGGGGGGGTTTACTTCACTAGCTAAAAAACTTCAAGTTTATTAAGCTATTTATTTATTAATCTAGGTACTTGACTTTAAGAACTTCAGTAAAAACCATGTCAGTCCCACTGCTTCCACATTTTAAACAAGCACAATGTAAAAGCAGTAGGACCAGCAAGCTGACAGCATAACCAAGACTGGTTATGACTTTCAGAGACTAAGCAAAGGCATCTAGCTTTTTATATGAGCATATTTCCTACAGTAGCAGCTGAAACATCCAGGTCTCAAACAGAGGGTAGAGAGGCAAAATAAGTCCACAGTTCCTCTTTCACTTGTTTCTTTAATACATATATAGAAGAAAAAATGGTTGTCTACCTCCTGAAAGTTAGATCTTCCACCAGCAGACAAATCATCTTAACAACTACAATTCACTTGAAAACACTGAGGAAAAACTTACTGGCACTAAACTTCAAGAGACCAACAATAATGGATCTCCCACATTTCAGTAACTTTCCCCAAAATGTTGGATAATACTGGAGTGAGGAACCTGGGACCTTAACCAGAGGACAGCATAGTGCAGTCAGTGCCAGATGCAAAGAAAACCTAGATATTTCTAATGAACTGTCCAGGCCCCCAGCTTGCTGAAATACTGCATCCTTGGGATGATGTAGCTCTTTTCAGACTTTCCAAGCCCTACAGTCTCCAGAAGAAAGAAAAAAGCGCATGCAGAAAGGTAAGTGCAAACAGAAGTTACAGCTGAGGATCTTGCTCAGATACCTCCTTGCAGGGGGCATACTCCTGCATGTGCAGGGTATGCGTGCACATGCTGTGATTCCAACTTTGCCTCTGTGTCCAAGCAATGGCTGGGTCCAGTCTCCCTTTGAACTGCAAACTAAAACAGCTCCACCCCTTTGTGCATAATGGAAGGGATAATCTGCCTCACATCTTGCAAATAATTCTCCAGTTCAGCTAAGGCACTAAATCACTATGACTTTTACATCTTAACTGACCACCTGCAGTTCAAGTAACAGCAAATGTGCAAATGTTTTGTCATCACAAGGTTGTTAGGAGGGAGTTACAGAATTAAAGCTCACCCACAAACCTCCCACCCTTGCTGGCCTGCAGCAAATGTAATCCGTGTTGTGCCTCCAGTGACGGGTTCTCCACTTGCATGCAAACAGATTCTTATTGCTAAGCAGCACCTACAGCAGTACATACCTTTGTGCTCCCACTGATTGCACCTCTGTAATTTCCACAGTGTTTACAAATGAGACAGCCTTCGGGCCTCCGTAAGAGGGTGACCTAGGCATCCCTGTGGGGGACGATGGGACCTGGTGGCCTGGAGACTTGTAGGAGCCATTGCTCACCCTGCCCTGTAGTGCTTGATGGGACTGGACGTTATTATTGGCTAAATCAGCTTGTAGAGAGGTTGTGGAAGTCCTTGGTGCTCTTGTCATTGCACTTGAGAGTGAAGACACTGAGGACTGCAGTATAGGGTTCCTTGTGCTAAAACTGGTAGCAGCCATCAGATTGTCTCTAGATCCATATCTCATTGCCATGCTGCGTGGGTCTTCAGAGAGTGTGCTGACTTGCTGAAGGCTGTAAGAGCTAGGGGTGTCATAGACACCTGAGTCTGCAAATACTGAATCAGGGTGCGAGTGGAGGAGCTTCTCCCTCTCTTCCATCTCTTTCCTCTCCTGGATGGATGCCATAATGGTTTTGGAAAGGTTATCATAGCGGACTGGGGAGGGGTCTCGCTGATGTGGAGCTGGACCCCCCAGCACTGGGCTGAAGCTCTGCGGTGGTTGGCGTTGGAGCTCACTTCCCCTTAGATGGCACATTTTGGCTGATAAATAGGGGGAGTGGTACCCAACAGAGCTGACAGCAGAATGGGCAATGCACTTCCTTCCCGAGGGTGACATGGGGTTTAGCAAGCTGTCATATGAAAGACTCCCATTTCTGTTTGATAGGGAATTGGGAGAAAAGATGCTTTTGTAAGGGGTGGAAGCCGTCCCTTCAGACTTTATTGGATGTAGGGGCACTTTGTCTGTCCCTCTCCTGCTAGCAGATTTCAGGCTCAGGGATCGTGAATTGATGGCAAAGGAATCTATTTGGAGTGGGGAAGACTGATAGGTCTTGTGGAGGGAACTCTTCCGGTAGCTGGGAATGTCCAAGCTGGGTTCGGACTGGTAATCAAGGCTCCTGCCATCCTCTTCTATCAAAGCCCCTTGACTGTGTCCCTCCTGCATGGTGATCTAAAACAGAGGTAAATATGAGAAACAGAAGCCAATGATAAGTAAGTACAGGTTTGCTCTCCATAGTGAGTGGATGGGAAGAAAAGAGCTGGAGGTCTTCCCTCAGACTTTCAGCCCAGCTATGACACAGGTTCATTACAAGGAATCTCCTAACTCCTGTTCAGCATATGGATGATCATCTTAGAAGCAAGGAGGAATTAGTCATAGTAAGTGTTAAATAATATAGACAGGAATAGATATGTCAATAAAGGACACTGAAAACACAGAATGAGAGACTTTCTAAGCTGAGACTCAAGTCTCAGTCAAGGTAAATCAGACTGTAATCTGATAATACTGCCCTTGGAAAAAGCACTTCAACTTTTCTACAAATAGCTCTTGAGTTGCAGGATGTCTGGTTTTGCATGCTGAGTCAGAAATACTTTAGGCTTCATTTCAACACACTGGGGACCAGCACACTCTCATCCATCTTGTCCACTTTACTCAGAGCTATGAATATTCAGTAATTCTCAATTCCCAGTAATAGGTCTTCAAAATTAAGCACCTAAGCTTAATTAAAGCAGAGAGGCTCCTTCCCACCATTTAAACAACAAAATGAAACAATTTTCTCTTTTTAATTGCTGTGTAGGAGAGAGTAGCCACATCACAGAAGAAAACATAGGCCATAATTTATTTATGCGCATTGAAACCAGATAGGACTTTACTTCGTTTTACTCTATGAAAGATTGCTTACAGTTCTGCTCATCTGAAATGCCATTCTCTGCTAAAGCAAGTAATTTTTGCAGTTATTTTTAAGGAAAAGTTTGACATAATGCACAAGAAATTGGCTAAATCAGCTATGCAAACGAAGAATTATTATCAGTCACATATTTAGTCAGAGATGCAGTCAATGCAATTTGTTCTTTATCTAATTTCTTTTAAAGGAAAAAAATAAAAAAAAAATCTGTTTTATTCTGAATTTTTCTTCTTTTTTTTTTCTTTGAACTAGAAGATAGGGAAATATGCAAAACAGCTCCCTGTCTTCTAGAGTGTGGTGCTAAATTTGTCCTTCTCTGGAAAAAGGAGACCAAGTGACAGCCTGTAAGGAGGAGGAAAGAGCAATGACGTAGCTTGTAAGTTTATCTGTGCTACTTATCCTCATGCCCTGATCCCTCTTTCCTAACAGCTTTCTCTGCTCAAAAGCAGAATTATATTCACAGGCTGAAGAACTGATACAGAAGAGACAACATGATATTCCTCACACTAGCTAGTCTCTTTCTCTCTATACCTTATATTGAGATATTGCTTGGCAGGCAAATATGTGCCATTCTATCTGCTTGCCAAGTGAACTCCTTTTTGTAATATTCCCACTTGACTACTATAAAGTTGTGACTACTACAAAACTGAACAGTCCACAATGCTGATTATATGCACACCCGTCAGCCTATAGTAACAACATCTTTTTAGGTTAGGATTGAAACAGGAACTCTCAGAGTGAAGATGCTGTACCCTGTTATCATTTCATAGCACTGCCCAGTCTCCTGGCCTAATGAAAACCTATCCTGCACCTATACTCTATCTGTGGCTGTGTACTGAATGAATAGGACAAGCTTGCCTTCCATGGCTCTCCAACTTTTGGCATCATGACCAAAACCACTGTGGCCTATACACTCAAAAGTGCTGGCTGATGCCTGTAAACAGAGTATTTTGAATTGGATGTGAAGCCATTTTTTATGTAATAAAGTGAGGATGCTATGATATTAAACTTTCTGGATACAGTGAACACACTGTTCTCACATTCCCTTTCATAAGCCAATCTTTTCTTCATTAAGTGGACAAACCCAGAGGATAAGATCTACAATTACTGCAGTATGACTAAAACACAAACTTGGTGATAGCTGGAATTCCATCATTTCTCACCATCTTTCTTTTCAAAACAAAAAAGACATTGAAAAAGTTTTCTTCACCATCTAAGGAACATGCTGTCTTATTTCAATATTGCTATAGTCAATTATATATCTCTACCATGTTTTCCTTTCTTTTATGTTACCCACTTCCTGTTATTGCAGGGGTGACATTGAAGCTCCTGGTGAAAATAACTGTAAGACTACTGCGTTGTGTGTGGTATGTGTGTTTTAAGGGTATCATCTCCACTGGTGTGTGAAGACTTGGATACATATTACAAGCATACAGTTAGACCAGTGATTTTAAAACTGCTGTTCTCAGGCCCTAGGGGGGCAAGGAATATTTGTAATAAATCCATGAGAAATAAGCAAGAAAAACGAGTTTATCAGCAGTGGACTTAGTTTTGCACACTGCTTCCAAAGGAAACAGTTGTAAACTGTTTCAAAACTCCTAAGCAAAAGTGAAAACAGAATTCCAGAGCAAGTCTCTCTAATTGTCTGGACTTCTGTTTTCTTGATAGGCGGAAATGATGCCAAGTATTAGGAAGTTTTGTTGTTTTTTTTTTTCCATATAACCTAAATGTTGTAAGAAAGTGCTCAGGAAGGTCAAACATGAGTAATCTTCCATTAATTTTAACTAAAACATCTCTTGGGATGCTTTAAAAGTTGTTTCTGTTTTGCAAGCTGATATCTTAAGGAATCACTGAGCATGTTGCCTGTTGGCTAAAAGCTCTCATCCAGAAAAGCGCTAAGCATGCCCAGCTCTCTCTGAAGTGAATGTGAGTTGGCACCTATGTCTGGAGAAGCCAACGGGAAATGACACTTCTCAGCATCTCAGGATCAGGCCGAGAGACTGGTAAAGCAGCAGCTCATGCCTGTCAGCAGGACTGACATGTCAAGCTCAACAGAGGAAAGGTGCAAAAGCAGACATGTTTTCCTAGGGAGCACAGTGCAAATATACACGGTCGCACAACAATGCCAAGTGTTGTTATTTACTTTCACACTCTGACATTCACTAGAGCCCTGCAATGAATTTATCCTCAGCTCCATGCTGCCTGGTGTTAGATGGGAGCAGACTCTCCCAGGCTCACTCACCTGCTCAGCTGTAGCATGGTAGTGCACTTTGGGATTGTTGGTGAAAGCTGGTCGGTACTTGTACATGGCAGGTGTAGGAGGGCTGATAAGTTTGGGTGAAAGGCTGCCTTCTGTAAAAGAGGAAAAGAAAAGAGGACTTTCTATTGAAATGTGTGGACAGAAAGCTATCATTCCTAATTCCTTGCTATCCATGGTCTGCTGCAAACAGATCTGTTCTGGAAAGAATAAAACTGGCAGTATTTTTGTGCAGAATTTCACTAAAATCAATGGGGTCCTTGTGGAAATAGCCGTACATTGCCATGAGATCAACAATTTGGAGCGAAGAAACAAGATGTAATATATTAAGTGGGGTGACATATTTTGGTGAATAGTAATTTTGCCATAACTTGAAATATCAGATTTGAAATATCAGCTAGTTTTGTCTGAGAAAAAAATGAGAGGTTTTGTTAATACTAATAAAGCTTTAATTTCACATTTCCATAAAATAAATAATTCAGCTTGCAATACCTAAGCATTTCATGCTAATATTTCTGATTCCCTAGGTCAAAATAAAAATTTTAATTTTAAAATTGATCAAAAATTTAAAAAGGTGGTTAAAAGGGTTTAAAAACTCTGCAAAACTGATCTGAAATATCCAACCTCGGCTTGAATGAATACTTCAAGCTACTTTTCTCTCGCTTTACTGCTCTGAACTCCTATAAATAGAAAAAAAACCTTTACCCAGATCCCGTTACTGTTTTGAAAGAATACCAGAAGCTTTTTAAAGAGGCTAAATATTTTCTTACTATTGAAAATAAAACACTGATCATGTAACTATACCTTCACTGGTCCCCAACTGGCCTTTCAGCTCAGAGTACTTGCTTGGATCTCCTTTGGGTGGGAGAGGTGGTTGCACATCCATACTTTTATCCTCCAGACCTTCCAGGCTAATTTTGGACTGAAAATGACCAAAGAGTCAGTCATTACTCACAACTTGGTTAAATAACAGCACATGTCAGAGTGCTGGATGTACCTCAGAACAAGAATTACCTATTCTACAATGACAAACATGATTTAGCATCCACTGCAGACAACGACTGTCACCTGTAAAATTAGCATTGTCATAACAAGCCAGTATAATTTTAAATGCACTATCCTAGTATACTTGGCATGCTAAATAACATTATCATCATGCTAGCTTATATGTGGTAGAAGGCACTGATGTTTTCTAGTATTTTTCAGCAACTTCCCAGGCAGAGTGTAACGAATAACTATCCACAAAATCTTTCAAAGTGTCTTCTTCTGAATCCACTGCTCTTTATGTGACTAAACAATTCCTTCTCTCTATTTCATAACAGGAGAAACTGAAAAAGAGAACTCAGCTTCTGAGACAGTATTTCTTTCACTGGACCACAAGACTTTGTACAGTCTGGAAGCTCAAAACCTTTGCAGTACAACAGCTGACCTGGTGGTACAAGGCTTCCCACAAAGTATTAGATTTGTTAAAATTAATTTGGAACTAAGAGGTGGCAACTCATGGGACAGAAAGTAGCTATTGCAAAGAACAGCCAGATCCAGAAGATGCCCAGAGGTATTCTATTACAGAGCTGCAAAAACAGCTGGATCAAGAGCTGCTGTTACTGAATCTGGCTTACTTTCACAGGAGGAAGTATACAACAAGGACTCAACCTCCATTATTTTCTAAAACAAACAAACAAAAAGCATCATCTCAGAGATTTTCTATTACAAACTCTTTCTCAGGCTTCATAATGCTCAATCCATGCTCTTCAAAAGCAGTGCTTGAAGGCTGCCTTACCTTGCTCCGGTTGAGGTTGGCTTGGATCCCATTGTCACTGATCTTCACTGTGATCTGACGCTCAGATAAATCAGGTCTGAGGAAAGGAGGCTTCACACTCACAACTTGCTTTTTCTTGGGCTCAACTATGTACCTGATTAATTTTTCAACAGTCAGCATTACAATAAACAATAACCTACAAACAAGGTATAGAGACAAAAAAATCTTCCTGCTTCTAGGGTATGATTTGAGTCAGAATCTAGATAAGCAGACTCCATTTCACCAGATGTAATAATTAAAAAGCAATAAAAAGAGCTTAGTGATCAAAAAGAGAGGATGCATTGAAAATCCCAAGCAATTTCTGCGACTGTGATGGACATGAGTGCAATTCACATGAAGAGAAAGAGAGGCCTACTGCCAGTGGAAGTGATTTACTATATCTTACCTAGTTAACACAAAACAGCTTTCCTGTGGTGGAAAACAATGGGTGCGGCAGTAAGACCCAGCACATGGGGAGTTAACATGGAGAATATGATGTGCAGTCAGTTTTAGCTTACCACATGGTCACTTGTGTATGTAGCATGTTTAGTGTTTTCAAATAAAGGGATGTAAAAGAAACAGACAGGCCTATAGGAAGCGACAAATTTAAATGGCATTGGCTGACTTTAGATATCTAATTTCTTTCTAGTTGACTAGAATTCTGTAAGTGCAAATGGGCAGTGGCTGTACAATGCATAAATATCAATACACACAAAAGATTTCTCTGTTTTATCTAGTGAACAGGACATTCTAGTAGTGATGGTTCAGTGATTTTCAATACACAGGACAATTTGAACTGGTCTTCACAAAACACAAACATTCTGCTTGCTGAAAGTCTGAGAATAGCCATGATGATGATAGTACTCACACCCCTCTCAACAGGAGTGTCTCCCAGCTTCTAATATCTAGCTCTCTTAAAGTATCTTGACCTGATTTTCATGTTTCAGTAATTTTGAGAAGCAGCCATTCCAGTGTCTTCACTGTAACACACATAACAGTCTTTTAGGACTTATTTGTTGCACAGCAAAGGAAAGAGAAAAAGAATGGAGGCAGATAATAGTGCCAGGGTCTGGAATCGCTCAACACCCTGAAAAGGTTCAAATAAGTCTTCTTGTAGTATGACTATTAACATGTCTGCATGCTGGACATCTCCTGCACCTAGGATATTTATACTCCATCTGATCTACTGCATTAAAATCCTGGTTTTAAAATGTGAAATGATAAATCCATTTCCCCAAAAATAGAAAGCCATAAATAAATCCCAAGTTCCATGATACAGACTTCATTGAAAATCTGTTTTATGATAATGAAAGTGCCAGTGAGATTGAAAACCACAGCAGCCTTAAATTAGATTTAAGTCTTAAGGAGAAAGGCTGATTTTAGATTCTTGCCTTTTCTCCAGCAGATTAGAATACCAGGATGATGACTGTACAGTGCAAAAGTCATGTTGGGAATAAGGTAACATATGAAAACTTACCTTGTTACTGAAATCCACTAGGTAAGTTAGTGAAATCTAGGTTATAGGCTTTTGATACAAGTTGACATGCTCATTCCAAATAAACATTTCTGGGATGAGGGTTATGAATAACATGAAGAAAGCAACTGCTTGGACAGGTTTGCGCAATGCAACAGTGGAACGGCTACCACAGAGCTCTGCCTTCAAGAGTGTTTTGCTTTACTTCCCTGATATTTCATCAATGGTCCTTTACTTGTGAGCCCAACCAAGCACATTTTCTTCCTCTGTCCCAACAACTACTCCATCTCCCTCACTCCCAGCTGAAGCATTTCTCTTACCTGGGAGCCAAGGGGCTGCAGAGAACATGTTCCACATTTCCACAGCATCCTCGGGTAAAGGGATTCACTCCTCCACGGAATTTACCTGTCACCTGCAAACATATTCAGGACAGTGCTCAAACCTTTGGTTACATAAAAATCATCATCCAACCCTCAGAAAGCCAAGAACAAGTATGCCTTACTCTGACCCTAGTGTCCTTCCCAAACAGATCCCAAACATTCTTTGAATGCTGCACTTCCTCTCTCCTGCTCTAACACACCATCTTCATCACCTGCTTCTAGCTAGGAAGCACACCAACTAAAGACCCCTTCCCAAAAGGGCAGTGTGCTGAATGTGACTGAGTTTCAAAGTGGCAAGGTTCACCTGTCCATGCCGCCCCTGTAATTAGATTCGTGCCTGCTGCAGCCAAACTTCCTGCTTTTGTCCCTTCCATTGCTGTCACTTCCACTCCTCTGCTCCTTGGCAAGTCCCCTCCAAACAAACAGGAATGTCAATTCAACATTCGTAATGTTGGATGAAAGCAATGTTTCCTTTCTGTCAGCTTCCCATCGCTAGCGGCAAATAGTACGAACCCCTGCCTTATGCAGGAGGGTGCCAGGAACTCCCTGGTGATTACGATGTTTGCTTGGAAATGAGCTAGTTTAATAAAAGCCAAGCCTCATTAGACTGGTGGGATCCATTCAAAGCTTCATAAGCTTTGTAAAGGGTTTGTATTCTCTACAGGCAGATACTTGAAAGTAACCATATGGGGATAAATACCAATAAAGCCAGAGAGATTAATAGTGATTGCCATTAAAAGCATTACTGTTGCTGTTTGCAAGTAATGAATTTTAATCATCTCATAGTTTTGATCTAGCAACAAGTTTAGAGAGTACCAGAAATACTTTAATTACTTGCACATAAAATAACAACGATTAAATGATTTTGCAATATATTATGCTGGTCTCTTTGATATAACATAAAACTCTTTAAAAGGCCAAGAGAGAAATGTTGGAAGTTATGAGGGTTGGAAGACTAACCTTATGACTAAGCCATGGGCCTGAGACATTTGGCACATGTGCATTTAATCCTGCACTTAAGCTGATTTGTGCCAGATGCTGGCAAAGCTCTTCATATCTCTGTGCCCATTTTCTCAAACACAACATGAAAATAAAATTTCTCTAACTAGCAGATTACAGTACTAATTATATCAATTTGGTTTCTAGAGTAGCTTGAAATCCACTGATAGAAAGCAGCCTAAGAAGGAAGGATATTTATTTACTCTATTCAAAAACTAAAAATACCAGGATATGAGCAGATGTTGGGTTATGGGTTATTTTGATTCCATAAAAGAATTTCAGAGGCATTTGTAAAGCTCACAAACATCTTAAATCAGCCTCTGTGAACTCCTCAATCACAGTTTGCCTACTATGAATGCTCAAACCCAATGGACTCTGAACAAATACCAAAAATTTACAATAAAATACCAAAAAGGTCTGTACCGCTGCCTATAAAAGTTACTGGGAAAAAAGGAAAAGTGTAGCTAAACATATTGTAACTGGAAAGCTGAGAGCAGATAATGTTACAGATAGGCAGTACACGCAACTGAACAGAAACTAAAACTATATTATATTTAATCTGCAGAATGGCATAGGAAAATGAATTAATCTTAAGTGGTTTGGTAGCTCAGGAAATCAAACCAAGCTAGGATACATTTTCCAATAGTTATTTCAATCAAGTTAAACATAAAATTCTCAACTTTCTTAATGTTTATGTAGCCACAAACACAGCAAGTTAAAATTTTACCTTTTTCTCAATTTAAATCTTTCCTTTCTCTTCAGTCTAAAACTTTCATGAACAGTTTTCATTACTGCACAAAGACAAGCTTAAAACAGACCATGATTTGGGCTATGAGACCAAAATGCCCTGGGTTTCATGCTACTATTGTAGCATGAACTACTATTGTAGGATGTACTATTGTTAACACTATCAAACCTTATTTTTGGCCAAAATCAGTTTTACAGTTAAGAGCAGCTGATTCCAAGGAGGACAGAAAAAGCATTAAAAGATCTACAGCTACGGTAAGCCTGCTTTGTTCAGAGGCCATGTTAGGCAACACTTCAGGATGACTTCAGCTTCTTTGCGTATGTAAACCTCCCACACTATTCTGGATAGAAGTTTGTATTGTCTCTTGTGGGATAGGAGACCATCTTATCCCAGTTCCTGAAGGCCTGGCCTCAAGACAGATGTCTTCAACTCTTACAGTCTGCAGAGAAGCCATATAAGCATGTAAGCATGGAGACGTCAGCCTGCAGACAGCTAGAAGCACGCTGCTCAGCATGAGCTACAGAGCACCCAGAGGTGCAAGAGCAGTAGAAATGCATTTGATAAAAAACTGAAAAAGAAGTGTGATGTGAGAAACGTAGTGTGTGAGGGGCACTTTGAGTGGAGCTGAGACTGGCAAAGCCCTGGAATGCACACAATTAATTAACATTGGGAAGAAAGCTGAAAATGCTGTGTGCAGCTGACTGGCACCTTGCGTAACCCAGTGTCAAGCTTTCTAACTGAGCTACCCCTTATGAACTGCAGGGCCAGGGATCCCATGACTAGATTGCTACTACCCGTATCGTGCTATTGATATGCACAGGCATATTGGTCTGGATCCCTCACACAGGGGCTGTGGGTTATATACATTTGAGTAACTGAGCAGCAGAACTGAAGTTTTACAGGCTTTTTGGCACAAGATGTCATGTTGGCACTTGGTTTGGAGAAGCAAAACAAGTTAAAACCAATAGCCTCTCCATGTGTGTGCATATATGCATGAGAACAAGAGACAGACAAAGAGAGTGAGACAAAGAGCTAGTTCAGCCCTTAATATGTGCACTGTGGGTTAGCTGGAGGAGTTCAAAATATCAGGAGACAGGGCAAAAGCATGATTTAATCTTTTCCTTTCTTTCCTTCATTTAAACTTATGGTTTCTTCAGTCTGACTCATAAAGTTTGAACTTCTGGGGTTGATGATACTCCAGATAAAATCTATTTCAAGGCCATGAGCAGATTTTAAATGGTAAATAAGCCTGCAATGATCCTCTATGGTTAGAAGGGGGAAATCTTTGCTTGTAGTGCATTCAAGAAAAAAATTTGAGAAAACCAGGCAGACTTCCTTGATCTTCATGAAAGCTCCAAATCTGCTGAGATTTGGATTGTTTTTTGCTTTACCTAAGCTGACTTGCTGACTTTCCTTCCCAACTCGACATCTTAGCCACCAACACAGAGAAAGATTGCTTCTTACCTGTTCATTCGTTGTGCGCCCTCGGGCCACTAGAACAATATGGAAGCCAGTGAGACCAATGACTGGAATAAAGAATAACCCAGCCACACACATAACAGCCATTCTGTATGCAGGAGTTAAAGAAACTGGGGTAAGTGAAGGGAAAAAGAGGCTATGAAGGAGAGGGAGAGGAAAAGGAGCAAAAATGTATCTTGGAAACAGGGAGGGTGTCCCTCACCTTTAATTATTTAACTGAATGTAACTGCTCCTAGCCTAAGTCCTTGTAGTTGACATGGCTAAAAATAATGTGAACTCACTGATTTTGATTCTAACCATATTGTAAAGACCATTCTGCACTAATGTATCAACAGATGTACCACCCCTAAGAGCCAGCAGTTCATGTATTACACTAACATGCAGGGGGGCTGCTTCCAGGGCAAACTCTCTTTTAAAATACAGTAACTTTTAAATAGAGTAAATGGTATCCAGCAGTTTAGAGTCATACCCATTGGAAGTAAAATTCAGGGAGGCAGCACATTCTTCTGCTGGGCTGTCATGGAAAAGACTAAGATCAAAGACCAAAACAAAAGGTCAGAGTTTTGGGAATAACTAATGGTTATACAGGTAAAATGAGTGCAGAGGAAAACCTGCACTAAGCATTTACATGGTAAGAGTAATGGAGTATCAGCAGAGGAGTAGATCTCCACCAGTTCCAGCAAGCCAAATCTTCAGATTCATTCTTTCACATTTCCCTCAAGGCCACCTTGGGTCTTGAAAGACCAAAAAGAAGGATACGTAATGGTAGTATGAGCTGCTCCCAGCTTTTCCATATGGTTTAGTACGAAGATGAGCCCAAAGGTGAATACTCCAACCATGTGCGTACTTAAGGACAGCAAGAAGAGAAAAAAATAGCGATAGTTCCTCCGTCCTATGCAATTGTTGACCCATGGGCAGTGATGGTCAAAATCCTTGTAAAGAAAGGGAGAGATAGGGAACAATATCCAAACAATGAAAGGAAATATATTGTCTTGGAAAGAAATCTGAGCTATCGTCAGTAAAATTACATCAGGCTACTCTGCAGCTTTACAACAGGCTAGAATCTCCTTTTAGGGCTTACGACCAAGTGGTTTCTGTCTCTATGGATGGAAAGGTACTTGAGTGTTTATAGGGTTCAAAAAGAGTTACAAAAAATGAAAGGTTATTTATCTGCTAGCAGCAGATGCACTAATTTTTTATCATCACTAGCATGAGTCATCAATAAGAATGACGTTGTTATAACCTAGAATGTTCTGAAGATGCAATACTGCTGCAGGATTCTCTGCCCCACATTTTTGCATTTCTATTTATCTGGATGAAACCACTTTAAACAATGCACATGATGTGCACACTTTTTTACCAAGCAGGTCCCCAAAGAAAAGCAACAGCTGGATAAGACACAGGCAAAGTTCTGCACAAGATCTTTAACAGCTATGAACCTGACTATTTGTCTCAGTTAAAAGTTCAAAGTCTCTCCTAAAGACAGATCCCTTCTACCAGGAGATTTAATAATGAGGGCAAGCCACAGACACATTCCAAGTGCATTTATACAGTTTCATAAGCACATAAATCCACTGTCTTCAATGGGATTATTTTAGACGTTTGAAGACAGGATCAGGTGCAAGAAATAACCCCTTCTTATTTCTGTATTCTTCAGAATCAATAGCTCACACTTATTACAACAACAAATGGTTTATTCTTTGTTTTGTGGTAATGTTATTTTTAAACATTCCTCAATGACGACAAAGGGGGTTTTTGTATTTTTAAGTTTTGCACAATGTATTTACCAAAATTTACAAAATACAAGAATGCGGACTGGAGCTTTTTCAAAGCACATTAGAAAATGACAGGTCTTTTAATATAGATCATTTCAGGCTATATCTGAAATGCTGACATAGCATATGTTTATTATGCAGATCTGATTGTATGCAGCTCAAAATATCTATGGATTGAAACTGCGTAAGTAACCACCACAAACACTTCAGTAAAGAAAACAAAAAAATCTGACTACTTTGGTCACAGTTTCATTTTTGGGTCCCTCTGGTCACAGCAGGCTTTAGGTTTCAAATGATTTTATTTCTGCAAGTGTTGTCAGCTTTTGTTGTTTGTTCATTTTTATCAAATTAACTCAAAAGTTTTCTATTTGGGAAAGGAATTTTTATTGCACATTCTAGATTAAAAGTGGAAAGATGTGAATTACAACCCTGAAAGGGTTCCACATGGAACAGCCAGTAGTCACTCCTATCACTGTCTGCAAGCTCTTGTAGAATAGATGAGTGGGAAATAAGCATCACAAGAATCAATAAAACATGCTGTTTAAGACCATGATTTATTGATTCAGAAGTCATTAATGCTTTTTGCCTATATTCCTCCACAGCAGTCATAATTTAATTATACAAGCAGAGCATCTTACTTGCCCACCAGAATAGTAAGGAACATTCAACTGATCTGACCATCAATAAAACTTCTGGAGAGCTAGAGAGAGTCACCTTGCATTCTGCTACTTTATTTTGGTTCCTTTTGGATTTTCACCCATTGTCACTTCTGCTGCAGAAAGAAATGCCTCCATGGAGGCCTTATGGCATCATGAAATGGCAATTGTTTATGCCATTGAGTTCTGAGCAATCTTCTTCTGAGAAAATTTCATTTGTTCAAAATGAACTTTCATGCTGAGCCACTGGGGAGCGCAGAAGAAGGAAATTCCATGGGTCAACTGAGAATTTACCATCATCTGAACAATGCTCAAGAGCTTGGATTAGTGAAAGCATTTATGTTTTAAAACAAGGAATATGTGACTCAGGTTTTCCACAAAAAATCCAGCTCTGTTCAACAATTCACAGCAATCTGAAGAAACTGATGCAACTTACGAATAGCTGTCGCTATTCCTCTCTACCCAGGGACCTTGGCAGCTCCTTACTCTCCAGCTTCCCGAATCCTGCATTCTTCTAAAGCCTTCTGCAACAGGACAGCCTTGTCCTATTTACTGATGGTTATTAGGCACAGCACTGCTTCCAGATAATTACAACTTAGATATATATTGCCCTGAAGGAGAAAATGACTGACACAAGATAAATCCAGGCAGCCTTCCTCTCACAAGTAACTGAGCTGCTTTCTTTGGGACTATTCCCTTGCTTACGGCAAAGAGGATTAGGACAAAGATGGTATACACAGTATTCTAGCTGACGTTGGTACTTTTTTCCTTTTCTGATTAGTAATTCCTTTCATCTTAATGGTACAGCTGAATATATTTTAGACATATTAAAGATTTCATCTTTCTTTTGGAAAAAAAAAATAGACCTTGCAGCAGAAATGATCCTTAAGAAGTGAAATTTTTAGCTCAGCAATAAAAAATCCCCCCTGGCAATATGCTGCTGTGGATACAGCACTCTGTACTTACAAACCTGGGAGATGTTTATAGCCCAGAAAAGCACATTTTACTGTTTGGGGTTATTTTTTAAAATCCTGTGCCTCACCAAGACCCTAAAGCTATTAAGAAACATGAAAACCCATAATTCAGAGCAACCAACATTAGAGTCATGAGTGAGCTTGGGTGTTGAAACAAATATGGGGTCCTTCTATTTACTGGAGAACAAGTGCTAAATCCTGAGCTTGGTTTTCCTAAAGCTCATACACCATTCTAGCTTCCCTGTTTGTCCACTAATGTAGGCACCAGTTTGTTCTGAATTGAATGTTGAGTGGTACACTCATACATGACAAGTTACAATGGTTCACCATGTATTTCCTGCTCTCCTGAACTCTGCCTCTGCATCAACTCTTTCATTTACCCCTTCTTTACATTCATGATCCCTTAGCTGTTTCAATGAAAATACAGCCAGCATTATAAAAGTTTATTCTAATTATTACTAGCAACAAAGCCGACATCAAACATTATTGTGTATTTAACCATCATAACTGAGGGCTATGTTTCAAATGGTACTGATTAGTAGGAGTCCATCAACAAGGTTACAGCTGAGAACTTTCAAGAACTGAAATACTGGGGGAAGCACCTAACTGCATGTTTTCAGTAAGATATGCAACCCCATCACTGAGGCAAAACCAAGAGATCACATAATCAACAGAACTGTTACCTCAACACAGTTGTCACAGACACTGCAGTGGGAGCAGCGTGGAGGGCGGTAGAAGTGGCAGGTAGCACACCATTTCATCCGTACTTGGATTCCTTTAATCTCCACGTTCTTGTAGAGTGGAGCTCTGAAGTCATCATCTTTATCTTCATCTTCATCTGCTGCTCAATGCAAAACTAAAAGTTAGTGGAAATAGGGTAAAGATAAAAGAGCTAATTCAGTCAGTGCCTTGGATACAGGGGCACTGCATGTGCTCTTGGGCTTGTCAGACAAATAACAAAGCGGTGGAAGTGAGGGACTGTCAGAACTGGTTGTTCAGGCTACAGAACACTCCAGTGATCAAGGCTCATTTTAGCATCTCCCATAAGAGTGCTGTGCAGCCTTACCAGCTCCTGGATAAAGAGAGGTGCCTGAGTCTTATCTTATGAATAAGACGAGCTGCAGACTAGAGTCAAAGGGGAGATGGAAATCACCCAAGCTTTTGTGAGATGTTCTGTTGCATGCACTTGGGATTAATTCAATGCTAGCCTACCAGCAGATAAAGTGAAAGGAATTACATCAACAAGTATTAGAAGATCGTGCTAGCTCAAACCTCAGAAGGGAACCAAGATGACCCTAAGTGACAACAAAAAGAGTGTCAGTCCACAATCATCCCAAAGACCTGTTGCCCCAGGAAGTCTGAGTCCACAGTGAGATTTACCATTCTGAAGCTATCTGTGTGCCCATGGAAAGTCCTTGCATCAGTCCTTACTCATTTATAGTGCATCCTGTGCTCATCTCTTCATAGCATACCCAGAACGCTCTTGCTTTAGTAGCAGTACATAACTGGGAAGATCTCACCTCTCTCAAAGGCAGAATGGTTTACTGATCTGAGCACAGGACTGGGACTCGGGAAGTCCTGTATCCTAATTTTCCCACTCTGTGGCCTTGAGCTAGTCATTTAGCTTTTCTTTGCCATTAGTAAGATGAGGATGACAATATCGCAGTCATCTTATTAGGGACAACGCAGAGAGCAGATGGTTTATCGTCTCAGCTAAGCTCTGCCCTGTTTAAGAAAAGAGGCCATTTAAAAATAAATGCACAAAATAAAAGCCACACTACAATAGCAAATACATATTGTGAAGAAAAGGAAGAACATGAGAAAGGCGTTCATGAAAGTTCATCTTTTATTCTAGATTCCTGGGATCTTTATTTGTTTCCTTTTGACACAGGAAATCTAAGAAGTTCGCAGCTATTTAACACCTGGTTAAACATTATAGTGCAGCTGGCATTGGCTGACCAAATTAGGTGGAATTTGATAATACTGTCCCAGTGGGCCATCAATCACCGTCATTTAGTTCTATATTAAATCTTCTCTAAATGTGCTATCATGATACAATCTCCACTGACTTCAGAGGGAGTTTCTCCCTTCACTTAGATGAGCTCGGAATCTGGCTCAGCTACCATATTTACCTTTCAGGAATATTCTCTGGATTAATGTTTGTGTATGGAAGTAGAGTGCTATACTGGCATCATTCTCTATAATTTCCCTTCATGACTAGTCAGTGGGACTCCTAGTGAGAGCTAGACTGTAAATCCCTTAGGCACTTCTATAAATACAATCTTTATATCCTTCAATACTATTATAAACTAGCCCATGCTGTATAATTCATGTGGGCATATCAAAACAAGACACTAGAACAATTAAACCATTTAAGCTCTTGTAAAAAACCCTGACTATGCAGACAAAAAGTCTGCACATTGTACATATCTACATGCAATTAAATACATTAGTCTTGCAGAACTGACACATACTTGAAGAGTTTGTATAATATAGATTCACATCAAAAATACTGGAAGCCAGTTTGTAGTTGGTATCTGTAATGTGTCAGCAACAAACACTGCCAGTCTCAACCCAGGCTGTAAATCAGATTTGTCAGTGTAGCCCCAATATCAGTGACTTAATAATTCCTTTCCTTCTCATTCATTTTGGTGTGTTACTGGCAATTCACTCACACAGAGCCAAACCTGATTCATACCAGAAACATTCAGAGAGCCAACATGTTAAAATATGAGCAAAAAATGAGTAATGGGTATGGGAGTTTGATTCAGGCCCTCTTCAACACTTTATGGGTTTACCTCCCCCATAGCCCAAGTTCTATCTGCCAGAGAACCTGTACATTCATATGACAGAGCTAGAAATGTGTTTATTCCCAGCTTTCAGTGATCTGAGCAGAAGAATACATTGGCAGAGGAATGTATCCTACTACACACTTTCTCATACTCTGATGCACTGACACAGGGCAGCCAACTCTAGTGTTTTTATAACATATCATATGATTTTTGGTGGCTTCCTTAAACAAATCACGTGATTTCTTTAGAATCTCAGCTTCTATATAGCTTAGTTTGGTTTTGAAGTAAATTTATACCTATCAGAAATGTGCTAAGAAGCTGGAAAATCAAGAAGACTCAACCTAATTTCAGTAACAGAAAGCAAATAGCTTTATTGTATATTCATTTTACATCACTCCTACAATTGTTGAACTCCTCACACTGGCAGCTCTGCGGGTGGCGTGGGGTGGTGATAGCTTTTTTCACATGCACACTTGTGATCTGAAATAACATCTGCTCCTCGTTCCTCCCAGCACTGGTAATTTCTAATCTTTTCCATCTTTTCCTTATCAGTTTGCTTCCTTCACACATCTAAGCTCCTATTCCATCACCTTCTTCCAGGATGACTTCCATCCCTTTTCCAACTTTCCCCCTTGCTACCAGCCTCTTCCAGACCAAGCACACACATGTCATAGAGATATAAGACCAAGGTCTTATAAATTCAGAGAAAGAGACAGATGAAAGGCAAGCTGTAAGAACTCCTCTTCCTGCTTTGCTCCTGACTCCCTTGTGTTAAGGGAGACGGGAAGGAAGGCAAGGTGATAAGAAAGTTTCAGTTTCTATCTGATCTCCCTGCGTGTTTCTCCTTTAAATGCAAAGTCCAAAATAAAGAACTTGTTTGAGAAAGAGAAGTGCAAAGGAAAGTATGAATTTACAATACACTCAGTATTGATCTTCATAGGGCATGCTGAGCACCCAGCTGCAGGCTCCGGCCTGAGGGAACTACACTGCACAAAGATATTGGATTTCCAGACTGAGATTTTCAAAACTGAGCAAATTCCAGCTCTCCTCCTACCAAAGGGAATGAGCAGGGTTGCTTTCAATAACTTCACACCCAAAGCATGTTCAACCACTGCTCTCTCTGCTGAGATGGAGGAACTAAAAAGCCTGGGATTATAAATCCTAAATGCTTTAGCTCTTTTGAAAATCTCAGTAGCATCTATTTGTACCTTTAAGCACCTCAACATGGCATCACTTAATCTTGTACAAATGACCAAATCTTGCCTTTGTCTTTACACACAATTATTTCCTTAACCGGAGTGCTGCAACACTTAATTAGGGATTCAAAACCTTCAGCTGAAAGGAATAGCAGACAGTTACTCATCATTAAACCCTGCTACCTGGAGAAACCTGGCACTTGCTATTCAGGGAAGTCAGCAGGACAGGTGCCTTGTTCTTGTCAGGTAGCAATTCAAAATAGATACTGATTTCAGTGAACAGAAGTGAGAAAGTACAGCTTGCACAGAGCACAGATCCATTGGCTTAGCAAGAATGCCTACAGCAACCTCTGCTGCAAACTCCATGTGAATAATTATTGGAAGACAGATAAAATGAGGTGATAATTCTCTCATTAGGATGTGTTAAAAGAGATAGCTGCACTGTGGTTCCCATTACAAAAGCTGAGAGATCTTTATCCTAATTTAATCAGCTGTGAATCAGTACTAATTCAAGCAGGCATATCTTTCTAAGCATATACATTTTTAGACACTCTCAGGCAAGCCTTATCCATTATCTTTTTTCAGCTTTCAGTGCTTTTGCATTTGTTTTAAGGCTTTTTGGAAGGTCTCCTTAGAGGAAGCTGTTTAGCCTCTCCCCTCCACTATGCTACCTATTGTGAAGACAGTGACTTAAATCCAATGTGCCAGCATGACACAAGGGATAGCAATCACAATCACATCAGTCAGGAGATGTACTCAACGAGAACCATTCTATGCAGCCCTGTGCCCTCAACTGCCAGCCTGAGCAAGTGCAAGGACAACTGGCACCTAGCTCAGAATAGAGATGGAGGGTATCCAGCATCTCACTACTATCCCTCCTTTACTGTCAGCTGAGCATAATAAATAAAGTCTACCGGGAAGAATACCAGGGGGGAAAAAAAATGAGATTAGTCAGCAAACAGAGTATACCTACTTTGGCTTGGGCTTTCAAATTCCCTCCCCACAGTCCCATTCTGTTACCTCGAGGGAAAACTCCAGGGTCCATGAAAGTTGCCATGCTGAAGTTTGCCAGTACAAACAAGAACACGAGCCCATTGTACACGGGGATGGCTGGGGAGATGGCTTTTGTCAACCAGGGGCACCTGCAGAGAAGAAAAGTTGTAGGTAAAGGCTCCTTGGCTCTAACACCTAGTTTCTTCCCACTCACCAGCATCACATAGAGAAGTAGTTTCATCCCCTCCCCACCAGCCATGCAGCAAGGCTGAATATGCAGTTAAATCACAGAAATTTCCATAGAGCCAGTTTCAGTGATCTAAAGTACACTGCAGACAACCTCTCTGAAGCTGCTTTGTTCCATAGCACAGAAAGCACCAATTGTCCACTTGGCTCATAGAGCTCTGCAACCCTATTGACTTATTTGCAACCTGGCGTTTTGCTTATCTATCTGTGTAAAAGCTCCATCCCATTGTTGCATATCTGTTTACTGTCTATGTAGCCTTACTGCAGTTGCTGCTACTTTTAGTTTTCACTGGTGTAAAGCAGAATGGGGTTTTTAAACTACTGGTCTCCACCAACAGGTACAGAGAGCAGCACACTCACTTATTGCTATACTTCCCTGAGTGGTTTTTAACTACAAATAACACTCAGAACCAACACTACAAAACCTCTCCTTGGGGGAAAGTTTAGTCAGACCAAGCATGGACTCTGCGGGTGTCAGGAGAATGTAAGAATGCAATACTGAAAAGAAAGTGGATAGTGTCTACCACTGGAAAGGCTTGTTGCCCACCCAATGAACATAACTGACAATAAAGGGTAAAGGAGAAAAAGTAAGAAACTCTGGAAAGAGGATGGAGAAATGCCTATTAGCTATAGGAAAATTGTTCTAACTGCAAAGAAGAACACTTCCTGCCAGCACAGGAGGGCAGGACCAAGGCAGAAAATAGCCTTACAGGCAACTTCACCCAGTAAAAAGCAGCGTTTATTCACTCAGGCATTTACAGCCTCTCTAAAGATTATCCCTAACACTAGACCAAACCTACTTCTCTGCTCTGCACAAGAGGGTTTAAGTCTTACAGGGTTGTTGAGGGGAAAAATCTGATCCATCTCATGAATCTTGCAAATATAAATAAGGAAACACTTTGAGTAAGACCCCTGACTGCGCAGCTCAGATTTTCACCTGCATTGCCAGCCAGGGCCTCCTCCAAGCTGCTAAGGAGAAAGCAATTCAGCAGCAATACCTGCTGCCATTAGCATATATCGTGCATTAGCTTACAGATTCTGGATTGTATTTTGCCTGAATTACATCTACAGTTGATTCCGGTTGTCTGCCAGCCTGAAGCCCGCAGGGAGAAAGCAAAAACAACAACAAACAACCAGCCTTCTCCTAAATCTAATTTGTGCTGGTTTTGCTCACAAAATGCTGTTTTGAACAGCTGAGAATGGTGTTACTGACCTTGAAGAGACACTGTTAAACAAGCTCTTGTGGCCAGCATCAGAAGGGCACTGCATTTTCTCCTCCCATTTCTTTGTGAGCAGGCAGGAAGAGATTGTTTTCTGCTCCCCTCCTCTTCACAGCCAGGCTTTTAACATTGCACTGCTGCAAACTGTTTTTAAAAGGGCCTTTCCTTGCATGTGCTTCAATCAGCCTGGCCGGGAGCGAGTAAAAGATGGACAAATGCTACCCAGGGTGACTGAACTGTAAAGCCAAGAGCGACATACGTATGTGGCTGTTGCTAAGCCTCCAGGCTGACTAGAGGAGAAGGAAAAACTAAATCTTCTCACTTGAGTAAGGATGCTTTGCTATAGCCCACAGAGGGGAAGCAGAAGCATGGGGTTTCTCCTGGGACTGGTCTTAGCGTGGAAAGTCCCAGGAAATTAACACCTATGAGGAGAATAAGAAATGGCTGGGAGTTCAGTGGAGGGGAGATTCACTTCTCTGTGTCTCTCTTGCATTTGGGATCTCATCCATGGTGGTCATGGTGCTGGGGTAAGGGAGCAGGTCTTGTAGAAGAGAATGCTGATAGAGATGAACCAGCTCAGACAGACCCGGCTTGACTCCATGAGGTACCCTAAGACCCTTAAGTCTCTCAGGAGGTGGAATTTCAATGTGCAGCAAGGTCATGCTGACTTGCTGCCGTGCTCCGTTTTCCTCAAAGCAGCTGCTGATGACTGAAAACCAAGGCAAGGCAGAAGTTTCTCACTTGCCATGAAATGTGCTACAATGACCTTGCCAAGCAAGCTGCAAGGCCTGTCACTAACAACAGTTTCTGCCAGCTCCTTTGGAGGAAAGCAAAGTTAAGTCCTGAAATAAGCAGTTACAGAATGAATTCAACCCAGGGAAGGGTTCTTCCCTCTAAATTACAGTAAATGGGCATGACTGGCTTAATTTCTTCCCATGAAGAAATTGCCTACACAGAGAAAGATTATGAAGTTACCCACTGCTTGTCAAGAAGGGGGGAGAGATTTCCTTGGCAGTAAAGTAAGTTGGCAAATCAAGGGACAGGAAACCCCCCTTTCTGTACAGATAACTAGTTACTCAGAACAAGATTCTGATGAGACTGTCTCAGATGATTAATGTAAGCATTTGTTAACGTTCTCATTTGTGATTTACTTTGTCATGTTCCCAGCAAATACATCAAAATACTTTGAAAAACTTTAGCCATAAGATAAACTGAACAGCTCATTTAATGGGTAAATAGTGGATCTGAAAATACTGCACGGAAGTCGAAATAAAGGATAGAGTGAGTCATTGTACATATTAGCCAGAAGGACTGTTCACAGTCCTTCCATTTCTAATTCCCAGAATCTTTATGCAGCATCACAGATTACATAAAATTAGATGGGACAAAAGGGGCCTCATTTGTAAACCAGACTGACCAATAAAACCAGATGTGGAGATCAAGTCCTGGCTTGTAACTGTAAAAAGGTCTGAAAAAGAACATAAAATTTCTACTAGCATTCTCAAAAGATGATGCATCCTCCCTGTCCCTCCTGATGCACACATCATTTTAGGCAAAGTAACAGAAATTCTAATCCAAGTCTGGCAGGTTGCTTTATCACTAATCTGTCGTGCAAAAGCCTGGCTTCCGACCCACTGCACTCTCTGCCTGGGGAAGGAAGCTGCAGAAATGCCTGAGAAAGATGTGTAGTGAGTTTCTTTTCACTTTGTGCACATCCTGTCTCCAAGCAATCTGCTTCCAGCAGCTATATGGCAACCTATGGGACAATTCTAGCTGAACTTCCTTTTTCTAACAGAAGTTGTTAAGAATCTAGATAAACAAAACATGGATTCAAAGCTTTCTTGGGTTGGTGAACCCAAAACTTCAAAAGGCTACAGTCTGGTGTCTTTAGCTCATCTCACAGTGGAATTATACACCACAAAGGGTACCACAAATTCTATAGGGCCATATAAATTGAGCTAACAGCAGTGTATAGTCCTCTAATGGAGCACTACCACCAGATTTTCCTGACAGAAAAACTAAACCCCAAGATTTCTGATGTGCACTAGCAGCAAAACCACAATGTCCTAACCCAGAGCTTTTCATTACAGCTTAATTATTGTCAAAGAAAGCTGCACCCTTTGTGTTTGCTGGAGCATCTGCAGAATCACAGTCACTGCGGAGGTCGAAGGCAATATCCTTGGACCGCTGCAAAGTTAAGTGATGGAACACAGCACCAGCTGTGCTATGACTTGCTTTTTTTGCATAAGCACCTACACATGCCTCACCTGCATATCTATAGCTCCAAAGACTCTCTGTTCCCCATGGCCATTATTCCTCAATGCACAATCAAGTTCACGGTAGATGTGAAAATAAATGTACAATGGGTGCTCTATTCCAAGTCAGTGCAGATCCCTCACTTGAACCAGGAGACCTGAAGGATAATATTGCTGCTGTACCAGCCATGCTACATCAGGAGTTGCTCAGGAAAAGAACTGCTCATCTATGGTTCTGTTTACTGTAGAAATTGAGAGCCAGCACACGCCACAGTGGCACAGCAGGGATAATTATGGATCTCAAGTTCTTCTGAATAAAGCACACAATTACACAGGCAGCATTTTCCTCCTAATTATACTTCTCTAGCACAGAGTGATTCTGCTCATAACTCAGAGGAGAGTAATTCAGGGTGACAGATTTAATCTCATTTATCCTATTTGAAACTCTGTCCTAATAAAATGTAAAGTTAAAAAGATTAACAAATAGGATCATACAACTTGCAAGGTGTCAGATAGACTTATGCATGATCAGCTGTGTTCCTCTGGTAAATTAAACAACAAATAATCCTTTCTGCTTTTTTGGTTGGTGCTTTGTAGCAAGACATGTTTGTGTCTTACAGTTCATCTAAAATTAAGTAATTGAATAGGACATTTCTCTTGAATCCTGCTCTAAATTAAGATCTGGTGTTTTTCATTAAAACCTTACACATGCTTAGAGAGGCAGTAGGCCATTGAGGATGGAATTTCAAGAACCAGGCTTTAGTCTTGGCTCTGACATTGGCTTGCAGAGTGGCTAAAAGCCATCTGCTTCCCCCTTCCATGCCAGTCAGGCCTTTTGCAAATGAGACATGAACTGCTGACAGACCATCTTCCCCACTGCAGGACTGAGAAGGGATCACCTTTGATTTTGCAAATCTCAAAGCATTTCTTTAGGGCCAGGCTGGTGGCTCTGGTGTTTGATCTCCTGGACTCTAGCTCCAGGCACCCCCTACCCACTCCTGAACTGGGTAGGTGTGAGGCACACTCCTCCAGCTGATGGGCTGTCGTGTGAGGATGCCTCTGTGATTCACCCAGTAAACAAGGCTGGTGGTTCACTTTACACTCTGCTTGGAGCACACTAAGTATGTGCATACAGGGTGCCTCAGGATCCCTCGAGTCCAGAGACAAGAAGCAGAGCATGGAGCAGGAGACTACAACCCTTCTCTTTCTAACAGAAAGACAGTGAAATTGGCTTGTGTAGTGTACAGAGAAGATGTGGAAACCTCAAGAGTACAGGCAGGCACCCAAATGTCGGACAGTTATCCACACCCAATAAGAAGACCCCAAGGATTGCCTATTTGGCTGCTCACTTGCACCTAATACATGATCTGAAATTACCACATCTTTCCCTCAGTCTCAAATAGATGGCAGATACGCAACACAACAATTTATTTTGTCACAGATCACGAGAAGAGAAAGCATCTCTTAATTAGAATGAACCTCTTCCACCGTTAGAGTGGTAAAACAGTAATATGAAGTAGCTGATTCAATGCATACATGTAGAAGCAGTTCAGTGAAGTAGGAACTAATGAGATAAGAGGAGTCAATAAGCGAACATAATTTGACTAAGCACTGGTACTAATCTCACTAAAAACATTCAAACTGTGTCCATAAGCCTGTAGCAGCCTGTCCTGGTTTGATTCCTCTCCAAGAGTTTCTAGCCAGACGTAGACTGTTCAGAACATGTACCAGTTTCTGCAGTGTAAGACTCATGTAAACCATTTCTAATCATCACCAGATCTGACCAAAGATTTAACTTTTCTAATGTTAACCAAATATCCAGGAACCATGGGAGCTGGACTCAGTGTCCTGGGCTGCCTGAAAGCTGCCAGAGTTGTACCTTGAGAGGCACAACAGTCTGGAAGGCTGAGACAGTATGTCGGAGGAGACACAGGAACACAGAGAGGTGAAAGTCCTCCTAACTCGGCACTGTGCCAGCAGGACCATAAATGAAAGGGCTATCAACTGACTGATTCCCAACACCCACATTTTAGAAGAATTTGAAGTTAGATGTAAGCCAGTGTGTACACAGGACAGAGAAGGTGCAAGACAGCATTCTGAAGGCTGTACACCACCCAGTCTGCAGCACAGAGCAAAGAAGGGCAGAGCTTAGTGTTTAGTAATGAAAATCCAACACGTTTCTCACATATCCCAGTTTGGGTGAGATTTTTCCATTTATATGCTCTTTCCTACCCTGAAATCACAGAAAAATACCTTCCTGGAATAGTAACAGAAGAAAAAAAAAAACCACCCAATCCTTTTCCATTTCTTGTCACTACCAAAGATAGCTTGGAGATTATTGTACATCTAAAAATAATTTCCAAGGTGGTAAGACATTTCTAGGTTTAACAAGGCACCACTGGGAACAGTCAGGAGAGAATGTATCTTGAGTGTCATAACCAACGTGAAACAGGATGTCTATTTGTGACGACAGCAGGAGGTTCAGGATAGGCAGGTCCTTTGCTCAGCTCTGCCAGATCAGATTTTGATAAATGAACTAATTTCTGCACCATATCTTACTCACTGGAAAGATTTCAGTTAATATATTGTTGCCATAGCACTACACCCTCACTGTGAGTTCAGCAGTTGTACTGATAGAAAGTGATATCAAAGTATAGGATAACAAATCCAAATGTTACATAAAAATAGGAAAAGGAGAAGTAAATACTGGAGAATTTACTACTAAAAATCAGAAAATGATAACAGCTGAATGCCACTTGGAAAGGGTCATGCTGGTGATAAGTACGAGATACCAAAATAGCTACCCTGAGTTTCCAGGTACAGTTATCCATCACAGGAGCAAAAAATCAGCCTAAACCTCACCACCAAAACCCTCGTAAATTTCATTATCCCCTTCGTAATTGAAATATAGCTGAATACTAGAGATAGAAGTTCAGATCCATCACCTGCTTAACTGTGTTTAATTATTCACAAGAAATGTGCTAGGCTGAAATTCACTCAGGTTTAACAAGAGCTGATGGGGTTTCAGTGAACTTTCCATTACACCCTGGACTCCATCCAAAGGCTAGTGGTTCATGTCTGGCAACATATGGATCAGAGGAACTAAATCAATTCAGAAGTCATCTTGAGATATAATGGTTCTTGCTGAAAAGCCTTATCTGGGCTATACATCACCTCCAAAGTAAAATGCATTCTACCCTTTCCACAAAGCTGCTTGAAAGCTCTGGAGCATGTTCTCTTCCTCCCTTTTTAAACAGTCTCTGCTGTTCACAGTACCTGTGAAAAGGCATCATTGTTATCTGAATTGATGTGGGAGAAATATAGAGAGGGAACAAGAATACCAATAACCAATTCCGAGTGAGACAACCACAGGGGTAAACATATCCATCATTATTCTCAACCTTAGAAGCCATCCAGCCATCCAGACCTATTGCACAGGCACAGATAAACCCTGCAGCCAGCGGGCAGGACACACTCTTCTGAGCTACATACACAATGTGACGTTACATCATGTGCACGGTGAGGAGACAGGACTGGAGTGTGCTGGACTGAACACACAGTGCTTTGCAGAGATGCACTCTGCATTCTCAGTAGCTCCTGGGAGCCCAGAAACCTGGTAGAGCATCTATAAAATTAGCAAAGGCATCAGTTACTGCTACAGATTAAACCAGCAAAATCTTTCTCTACACAGTGCTTTGAAATTTGTGCTGTCCTCCAGTGAATTAAGGACCTACCCAGAGTCAGTTATCACTTACTGGAATATACAAAAGCCCAGAACAGAGTTTTTGTTTGGATACACTTGTAAAGAAATATGCCATAATGGTGTAGCATCACTTGAAATGCCCAGCTTTTTATCTGTACCTCAAACTGAAGGCCTTAATTGCACACTGATTCTAGGGTATCTATAGGCTGGATTTCAGAGTACACAGGAACATATTAGAAGGATAATGCTCATATCAAATTGAGACATCGAAGTGAAGGTCTTCATAGCACTTCAAGTGTCTAATGGGCTGCAAGCAGAGTCAACCTGAGCAGCAGTATACCCTCTGTGGCCTCACTGAAAGGGGTCAGTTACCAATGTATAGGTAAATCAGAGCCACTCTGAGCACAGATATAGAGAGTGAGCACTCAGATTCAGAACAAACCCCTTTATGTGAAGGTCCCTGGTTTGCTTTCTCAGCCCTGGACTCTGCAAAGCTTAAAATGCCATGCAAGCTGGAATAGGCAAGGACAAGTGCAACCTAGGGCTTCTGAAACATGCACCAACCTTTCATCAGTACCATGCTGAGCAGTGGGATCTGAACCCCACTTTTTGCAGCAGCTAAAAAGACAACTGAGTATATGGGTGGTCTTTGGATCACAACAGGGCAGTATGGAGTCCCTGCAAAATAACCACAGTGCAAGAGACACGAGTTGCCCTGTCACACTGAAAGTTTTAAATCCATTTGGTTAGGAAAAGAAGGAACTGCTGCCTAGTAACATTCCTTTGCAGTTCTGTCTGCATATGGCTGGCCACCAGCATCGCTGTACTGCAACAGCTCAATGACTTCCAGCCTGTTCCAAAATTCACATAAGGGAATTCTCTAGCCACAGAAACCTTGCTAAATGGGAAATCAGAGAATTACCTCCAAAAGATGCTGTATGAACCAGTAACTCATAACACAGCCAAGTTCTCAGTGCATGTGGCTGCAGTGCCCTCAGTCTGGGCTCCCGCAATGCACCACTTCCAGCAATAATCACAGCCCAGCTGCCCAGCATGGTGTCCAGGGAGGGCGAAAGATACTTAACAGTGTTTGAAGGGGACACATATGCTACACAAGCTGAGTTTGTCTGAGCATTTTTGAAGACAGCACATGGAATGCAAACTTGTGCTTCTAATTTGTAAGCATCAGAATTATTAATCTACTGTAGCTAAGAAGAGCCAGGCTCTCATCTTGAGTCCACCAGAGTCCCATTTCCTTGTGTGATGAAAAACACAGTTTATTTGGGTTTCATGCCACTAGTGACTCTCGTGATCTTTCAGACCTCTCAGCAATCTGCAACCAAAGTTTTTGTTGGATTGATGAAATTGCACTTGCCAGATCCCATGCCTCTCCGATGGAAGAAATGCGCAGGATAGCTCCTTCCTGACTGAGGATGTTCTCCACTGTTTTCCCTATTGTCCTCATCCTTGTCAACAGAGGCACGAATCCACCAGCAATGCAGAAAGGTGAGGTGGGTTGCTCCTACAGAACTGTTTTTTTCAATTAAGTTCAAATTATCAGCAGCTTAATTCAGATGCACTTGAGGTGATCCCAGCTACTGGCACAGAAGGATTTGTACAGACTTTGCTTACTGTATTCCCCAACCACATACTGACAAAACATCTAGTACACATTCAGTGTTTGAATTCATGAGATAGTGGTGTAGTGGAAGCAAAGTAGCTCCTTGTAAGTGCGCTGTGATGAGAGAAACAGGGAAAGAAATACTGTGAGATAAGGAGGGGTTGGTGACATCAGTGATAAGATACAGTCTATATTACCCTTGTTGAAAAGTTAATTTGACTTTTTAGACATTCCTTTTCCACATGAGCCTAGTAGAAAGAAATTAAATTTCACAAGAAAAATCATCCCTTTACAGTGACTGGAGAAATTACTTAACTAAAAGACAGCATCTATTAGTTTAAAGCATGTGCCACTTAAATTAACAATGAGCCAATATGCACAAGACTCATTCAGTATGAGCTCTGAACTCTGTGATGATGTCCTCAGGGGAGTAGCAGAGAATGGGGTAACATAATCTGCTTTCCAGGGCGGAGGGCAAAAGAGGAAAAGCAGAAGACACTAGCAGAGAGAGCCCAGGTATCTGAGCTCGCCCTGGCCAGCCTAGGTGCCAGGTCTGCATCAGAGAGCAAGCTGCCTTGTTAAAGGCTCTGCTTTGAAAGAGCTTCAGGGTCTGCCTGATGTAGTGAACACTAGCAGGGAATATCTTACTGGAAGACCTTATGTCTCTGGCACGTGTACCACTTGCGTCATGAACCAGCAGTGAGATGCTAGCCAGCCCTGTCAGGGATGTTGCATGGTCTGAGCTGGAAAGACAGAAGGACCATGGAGCTGCAGGCAAGGTTTGATACTGCCACCACAGTTCAGGTGTTTGGGGAGGGCACTCAACCCAATATCCAGCCAGTGCTGACACATCTACCAGCAGCTCTTTGCAATTCTGGGGCAGCTAGAGAGACTTGTCCAAAGGAGGGGAAGGAAAATCCAGTGAGAGTGGTAACAGCAGTTACATTTCTTCCATGACTTGAGAGAGCTGTTCAGGAAATCTACAACCAGTTAAGACCAGGGGTTCCTGCAGACTTGTCTGGATCATGTACTGCCTTTGAAATCTGGAAAATACACCTGTCAGTGGCCTGAATAACACATTTCAGAGCTGCTACACAAGTTCTTTTATCTATGCAATAGCTGTTACGTAGGGAAAGGAAGGCAGTCCTAATCTGGACTCTTGTTGGAAGATTTCTAGACACGTATGCAGCAAAATGAATGCAGTTATTACAAGGTGGAAAGATTAGGGACTTCATATTTTACAGAAGAGAAGAACAAAACAAAGAGATAGAGGTACCTCAATTGCAAACAGATATAGAAGATAGGGTAGAATGTGTAAATAATCTCATATAGCAAGTACTGGAGCAAGTATATAGCAATAAAACAAAAGCCTCTCTTAGAATCCCATCTTTAGTTTCCTTCTGGAATATGCTCCCAAGGGAGTTTCATGGAAACCTGAACTGGGAGCATGATTTTTACATACCTTATTCTCACTACACTGGAAAAGAACATTTGCATAGCTGGGCAAAGAGGGCCCTGACATAGTAATGCATTTAAAGTGTGTGTGTGGGGGGGTGGAAATCAAAGTTACTTTAGCTGATATTTAAAAAAAGAAAAATGCAAGAGACCTGTTTCATCCTATAAACCAAACTTTGCATTTGGGAAGAACATGGCCCTGTGGCCACCTGCTCTGGGACATTTCACCTCTTCTCAAACCACCAGCTGGTACCAGCCACCGCTCAAGACAGGACATCACAGAAGAATCATTTGATTCAGCTTGCTTTGGCAACACCTTTGTTTTTGACCTAACCACCATGGCCAAGGCAACAAAACAGAACAGGACACATCATCATCCAATCCAGCACCCTGCTATCATAGACCCATGGGCATCACCTCGCCCAGCCATGCACTGTTCGCTGTTCAAACCAAGCAACACTTTATACACCAGGTCTTTTCTCTGCAGGATGGACGCCAGCAACAGCAGGGCAGAACTGGGGTCCTCCCAAACTAGCTCACAGCCCGTTTCTGCTGGAAGATTGGAGCTGTTATGGGCACAAGGAGCCAGCAGAAAAATCCTCGTTTCTTCCAGCAGAGGGTAGTGGGACACACAAGCCAGCAAGGAAATGCATGCAAGATGTATGCAGTTCAAAACAAAACCAAAGGTGCAATAACAATAATTGCACAAAAAGACACTGCTTAGCCCAGTGGAAATGTTACAAACCTAAATTACTTCTGTATTTGCCTTCATCAAATTAAAAAACACACCAAACTTCAGCTTGTTCTCATTATCTCCACCCTTCCCCAGCAATATCAGCATCTTCATTCCCCTTTTCTGGTTTTGGGAAGGAACACCCCCAGGCAGCAGCAGGGTCAGAACAGCCTTTTTTCTGACTCTCTACTAGAAATCTGTCTTCTCTTTCCCTCTATGGAGCTATTTTGCTTTCCTTGAGTCTCCCATAGAAATCAGCAAATAGCTTTCAGGCTGTTTCCTCTTTTCTCCCTCCCATTGTCCTGGTGCTAAATTAAATGACTGAGCAGCAATATACACACGTCTTCATGCAGCAGAGGCACATGGTACTACTGCTGCTTTAATTTTCATGTGGGGCTACACAAAGGCATTTTCAGGTGCCTCAATGGGTCTCACAGCCAATGGGCAGATCTGCAGATAGATGTCCCTGGCTCAGAGGCAAAGCTGACACATGCAGGAGATTCATGGCTCTTCTCTCCCATACACTCTCTCAAGAGATACCAAAAGGAGCTGCTACAGTACAGGCACAGCCACAGCCTTGTCAAACTATTAAATTACTGTGACCCCCTGGCTTAGATTAAGCATTTGCAATTTTAACAGCACAACCCAAGCCCAAGTCCCAAGCCTCCCCTGCCTCCACATCTCTGACTGTAGCATCTCCACTTGGCATCTAACAGGATTAGGGCAGGCTTCTGGTGGCAGCTTCTCCTGCAAGTAAAATCTTATTACAGGAGCTTTCAAACCCAAAATTGCTTTTGGGGAGCCATAAAAACCTAAAACAATCCACAGTGACTGTCACATTAACAGCAATTTTTTTATTTAAATGATGAAACATAGCATCTCATCTTAAGCCTAAATGTTTCTTCCAGCTTGGACAAAATATAAAGGAAAGTCTTCCAATATTTGTTTTGGTGCACAGGTATTCAATTCAGGTTGACAGAAAACAAACTTTGCTTAGAAAACATCCTAGGAGAAGATAGCATCTTAATTACAGAGACAGGGAAATGGGATTCAGCCTGCTATACAGATTTGTTTCTTGCCGATTCCACTCTAAAGTGCACCAAGCAGCCATGGAAGTGTCCTTGCTTTACTTGTGTATTATCTGCTCTACCCTAAACCCATCATTTTTAAAGACAAAGGAGTAGCTTTCTCGCTCACATACTGCAGTGGACCTAAGGTAGCTGTTTTCTCTACTAATAGCTCAGTACTCACTAAAAGGCCTTGCGAACTGGGGGCATGTAAGCACCAGAGTCATCAGAAAAGTTAGAGTTATGCTCTGGGCCTGATGAACTAAATACCTCGCAACTCCGTTGCCATAATTCAGGAACATGAGCCAGGATTAAAGTTACCTGAGATGCATTAACAAAGCTTAATACACTCCAGAGTCAGAACGGGACAATTAGCAGCTCCTGTAACAAAACAGATGACTATGGAAATGGTGCATGTGTCACCATCTGCTAACGATATGCAACAGGCAAACCAATTCAGGGGAAAAAAAAAAAAAAGGAAAGAAACCATTTCTTGATGAAACTTGTTGCCATTTCCAAGAATCAAAGTGAATATTCAGCTTAAGCATTACACTTTCCAGATTCCCAGCTGGGACCAGAATGAGAAGCGTCAAACATCTTATGATTTAACTGTTGAGAAATTTCCAGGCCAAACTTTCAAGCAAGAGGTTTGGATACAGATCTGAACTGTGGGATGTTTTGTCTAAGGAGTTCTCCCATTGCTTCCAATAGCAATAGTTAGCATTTGTATGTGTACTTTTAAAATACCCAGTTGCTCCTGAACTTTGCTGATGACCATAATTCATGCTTTTTTCCCCTTGATCTAATTTAAAGGGTAGGGACCATCATCATTCTGCTCTTCAGAAGAATCTGACCATTTACTTCTTGCTGAACAGCTGTCAGAGTGTAATGAAAATAATTTACTGTTCCATTTTTCTGAAAGGACCCCTTATCCCTCCTGCCCTTCCTCCCTCAAATATTTCCTGAAAACCATATGCCACAAGCAAACTAGTTTTGGCTTACACCAGCAAACGTCTCAAACTCTGGGATACCTTACTTGCCTTTACATTCCTCTCCAACAGCAGTCTACCATCATGGTGAAGGGAAGTGTGAAGCTGTACATCCCAGAAGAACAGCCCCAAAGATATAAGCAAAACTGTGCTTTGGTCTCCTTTGATTTGAGGGGATAATAATAATAATATCCCAGTCACTACAGTCCTTTTCTAAAGCTGTTTTAAAGATATGCTAGATAACACAAACAGCTCCAATCTTCCTGGTCTCATATATACCTCTCAAAATCATTGGTGAGTATTTGGTTTTAACATGCCTACTGGAAAATCTAAACACAGAGCTACAATTTATATCCTCAAGAAAACTTCAAAGGAAGCTCAGAACTTCTCAAAATGCTGAACATTGTACCTGACTCCAAAGGTCAATAACATGGTAAAAATGAACCATATTCTGGAAAGTTAAATCCCTGAAGTGCCATTTGGTGAATATGAAAAGCAATTTCTTTTTCAGAGCCCAAAAGGTCATTTATTTCATATCTTAATTCCAGCATGCACATTCAAATCCTACAAAAATATTTTTTCACTCACTGACTGGGCTAAAATAAGTTCCTTTTTTACTTACCTGAAGTACAGTCAAGTAGCAAGAGACCTGGTCAAGGGTTATTTTTTCACCAGTTTGCCCCTATATTCCACAATTCAGCAATTTTTTTACTCTGGGACCACCACACTTTTAACATCAACTGCCCTCACTCAGTGTTGGGAGCTTTTCCTTTTAAAAGACTACAACAGTATGTCAAAAAAAAAAATTAATTGAAAGTATTTTAGCCAGTCTCAAGTCTCATGTTCACCAGCTAGGGATGGACAGATTTACTCCAAGAATGGCTGAAATCAGTGATTATCAGCAACAGACTAGTAAATCCGTAAATCAAGAGATTTACACTGCTGCAGGTCAGGCATGGAGATGCAGATGTGGAGTGGGGCCCACCCTCTTCATCTTGTATCACAGCAGCTCTCCCAAAGCTTCTCACTTGTGATGTTATACCTCATTTTCTGACATGCTTACAGGCCTCTCTCCATACACTACAGTTAAGAAAAGTGCCTTTTACAGTGCTCCTCACGCATGTGTGACACTCTCAATTTATCAGCTCTTCAACATATGCTGTTTCACATTAAACATACGTATCAGCAGGGGTTTATTTCTTTTTACAATACTGGATCAATCAAGTAATTGACACATTAACAAATCTGTTTGCTTTTCATGGTGCTTTGCTTTGGGTTTTTGTAAATAAACAAAAGACTGTTTGACTGCTGCTTTTTCCCTCAAAATGAAGCACTGCCTATATAGGCACTTTAACTCTGTATCTGCTTTCTAAAGCATCCTGTCCGCTCTTCTCCCTCCCCATGACAGCTCAAGGCAAACCACAGTCCCTAGGACATCTGAAGGTTGTGGTTTGTGAATCCCTTCCAGCCACGAACAAAAGCAATCATCTTTGCTGAATTAATAAATACTTGAGATTTGTTAGTATTTCTGAGTTGCAAAACTCTGCTTGCAAAGGCTATACAAAAAACAGCTGTCCTTCAAAAGGTTATTAGAAAGGAAAGCAAAAGCTCCATGTTGTCTTAACTGTGCAAGATGAGAAAATGCATCTGCCTTGTGTCTTCAGTAATTGATACACAGCAGGTCCGTTAGTATTCCTCTCTTCTCTTGGATTCACATAACCATGGCTTAGTTTTCCAGGGACTTTTTGTGAAAGTTGAAGAGAAAAAAAAAAAGACTAGAGATAATGATAGGCATATGCTAAAGATACAGTGAACACAGCCAGCAAGAAAATGCAAGTATCCTCATTCTGAATGGCAAGAGGTGTGAAGACAGAACCCTACATTGAACCGCAAATGTTTTACATTATTCACAGTTTCTGCCAGCAAGACAGGAAGGGGTTAAAGTGAATCCAGAACATCTTAACAGACCTAGAAAAAGCAAAGTCTGTCCAGAGTGTGCTCCCCTGGAGGCCTGTGTACCACTCCTCCCTCTGGCGTGAGGGCCAGTATGGCATCTGTGTAGTTAAATCACTACAACAAAGTCGTGCCCTTCTTAAAAGTCAGTCTGGGTGTGCACTTCTGGCAGAAAGGCTGCCTGGGCAGCAGAGGGGAGGAGCAGGCGAGGAGCAGATTCCCTTTCTGCCAGGATTCTGTTTCCTACGTCTTTGACTCGACTCTGAATGCTTGCCTTCACAAACATTGAATTGTTTGAATTACATATAATCTCATGTTGCTCATTCACGACAGTGCAACTAGTGACAAAGAAAAGAACTTTAAAGTGCTCAGCTCTCTTCAAACAGGAAGAGACCTGTGGTGACAGGCTGCAGAATGCATGACTTGTTTTTCCACCACCCCATGATGCACACATACCACACTGAGTTCAGGAAACTCCAGAGAAACTCTGCACACAGGCTCTGAGCAGTCATCGGCAAGAGAGTTTTATCTCCAGCTCCCCCTCCCCACCTCAGGAGTACAAATCACGAAAAGCAGAACCTCTCTGGAACATCTCTGTTGCAAATTGTTGTAATTTCCCATCTGTCTTTAGCTTGGATGGCTTTGCCGGGTCCATAGGGGATGATTTACAGCATTCGTTTTGGATTAAGGGCTCCTGAACTGTGACTCCGGAGACAGAGTAAATAGTCTGCAGCTGCCTCACAAAGCCATGTTAAATGGTGAAAGTGCCTGTCCCACGGGGCTCTGCCACTGAGTCCTGAATGAGTCTGAATCCAGCAGCTACGACCTAATCTGAAATTTTTGGAATCGATCAGCATGTCGAGTTGATTTGCACACTGGTAAAAATGGGCCAGATCTGTTGGGTAACCCGACTGCAAAGAACACAGTTTGTCCAGGCATCTTTTTTGAACTAGTCAAGTTGTTGGCTGAAGAAGCCAACAGAGTTTTCTCTATTAGTGAAATCTATTGTTTGTCATTTGGTTTTGCGTTGGAAGCTACTTCTAACACCACACCTTGCTTTGTGCGTGAACAACATTACAGTAACTGTCAAGCCAAACACAACTGTTTGTAACTGCAGCGTGACTGCACTGAAGTTAGCAAAGGCAGACGGGCAAAATAAGAACTGCATCCTCTGGATCAAAAGGCTTTTCAGCAAGAACACGCTCATTTGCTCATTATTTCTCTGGCAGCTTCTGAATTTTGGGGATTTCTGGATTTCACAGTAGGCACAAAGTCCTTTTTCTAGTAAACAGGAAAGTCATGTTTTACATTTGTCTTTTCTGATACCATTTTCCATATATTCAGTCAAAGGCGACCATACAGCACCATAACAACATGGTACTTCACCTTCCCTTCCATTTCCAGTTTCCACAGTCACATTTTAGTCAATGAGTTGTTGCTAAGCTGTCTCCAGTGCTCCATGAACTTTCCCATATCATATCCCTCACAAGTGGGGGCTAGACTATGAGAGTCACCTTGAAAGGTTTTGCTCCTTGAGCATCCCCTTTCTGCAGCATGGGTACACCCTTACAGGTGGTGCTGCCAGCCAGTACTGGGTAATTAACTGCAGTCTGGTAGAAAAATTACATTAGCATAGCCCAGCCTCACATTGATCTACCAGAGCAAATCTGCAATGCAGATGCAGAAGCCTATTTAGCCAGTTCATGTAAGTATTTTAGGTTCAGTAACTGAAGCAACTCTACTAGTTTGCTGCTCAGCATCTTCCACACTGTGGAAGATTCTTCATAATCTACCATAATTCTTGGTCACTGGGTGGTCTGCACGTAGAAGCACTGTTGTTTTGAAACAGTGAAAGCAGTTGTGCCTGCAGTGTTTGCAGACTTCTGAGATACAACACAGGAACTAAGTAAGCATAAAGAAACACAGAGCTGTTTGTATTATAACCATTTAGTGCTACCTCATCTGCCATCGTGGCTGAGAGAGGAAAAGGGTTCAAGTGAGGATACATGCTCAATGTCAGTTACACTCTCTATAATGTGGCTGCAAACTCCAGCCCTTCAGAGCTTTTGCGACTTAAACCAATTCCTGCAACTCCACCGTGTAAGGCTCCACGACCATTTTATATTTATATTTAAGTCAAATCACAACATTTGCAACATGGACTCTGGAATTCATTGATAACATAAAACAGATGAATAGGCCAACATTTCTACCTAAGCACACAAGGCGACAGTTTTTCCTGTGGATGAGTGCATCCCTTCCTTCTGAATATAGATCTGACCAGAACAGGACTGTAGTACCAAGTGCAGGGAATCAAAAAGCCTACCTGCCAGCACAGCTGGAATTGAGCACCAGCTGGAGCCAGCTTCTACCCTGCTAAAAAGGAAGACAACAGCCTCAAATATGTGCCTTCTAGAGAAGATGGCCAGCAACAGTGTCACCAACATCTTATTATGTAAGATGGCCCCTTCTACAGAACAGCACACAGAAAGGAAAACATGACTTTTACAGATTTTCCTACAAGATCCAACTGCACCAAGGACTGAACTAGTTAAATCACTGCTCCGTGCCAGCTGATGAATTCTGTTCAGAAACTAAGTAAGCAGTTTGGAAAAGGTTTGATTAGAGCTGCCTGGGGGCCTGGCAAGATGCAGGGAACTTCTGTGACCCAATTATACTGCTGATCAGAAGCCTCTTCCCAGCAGATGGTGGGACGGTGCATGAGAAAAGACAGTGAAATTTCAGGGGAAAGCTCTCCATAGAAATACACTGTAGTTCACTGTTTCCAACTTTCATTACCATCACTATGCAGCATCACAACTTTTTTTGGGCTCTTGTCTACCAAGAACACTAAAGCTTCCTCATGCAGTTCCTCTCACTTTTGCTTTGAACTTGTTTCCTTCATTGGAACATTTCTGTAACTCTGAATGCTTGTGCATCCTATGAACATGTCAGGAACACTCCCTGTGCTGGACTATTTGAAAATTGTTCACTTCTGACAAGAAGGAAAGCTCAGAAAGAAGCTCCTGATGGAGCAGAAGTGGTGATGTTAAAGTCCTCCAGCCACGAGAGACAAAAATAATTTAGTTGGATCATCAAGTAGATGCTTGGAACATGTCAAGGCCAGATAAAACCAGCCAGTTGTTGCTGTTATCTACTTAATCTTCTGTTGTGTGGAAAAGGGAGTTAGGAAATTCTTTTCAGCCAATGCAAGTGTCTAAGCCAATGCCCAAGGCAAATTATGCTCTAAACAATAAGGCATTTTGTCTAACTCTGTAATAAATACTAAATTTGCAAAGACAGCTGTTTGGTTGCAGTCTCCTCTTGCAATTTCCAGTCAATAATTCATATTTACATAAATACATAACTCTACCTCATCCCCCCACCCTCAAGTCTCATCCCCTTCAGAAAGCAGCCAAGAGGTAGGAAATGGGGACTTTTAATCCTTGAAACAAAAATTAGGCCACTTCCTTGAGAGCTGCCACATGATGTCTGCTTAAAAAAGTGACATTCAATAGAGGCACAATGGCACACAAGATCCATTTGTGGATTTTTGCTTTCGAGTTATTGAAATCTTTTCACAAGAATATCAATCATAGAACAGTTTCATTGCAGAAACTGTTTCATTGATCTTTTGGCATCTATATTATTCATACAGTAGATTAACTGATTTTTGTTAGCCCTACCTATTGATTGTGAAAAGCTAATAAAATGCAACTCTGGCTGGAAACTGTACATCCAAATCTGCACATTTATACTGAAGACACCGGTGAACTGAGTCAAATCCACAAACAGAAGTCTTAAAGGGACATTACCCTGGAGTTACACTTATCTTCCTATATGTTCAGTAAAGTTACATGATCTGTCTTTGGCAGCACAGAACATAAGGAGCATGATATTCACAGATTACAAGATACACTGTAGAAAGACAGGAGTATATTAAGTTTTACAATATTTAATAACAACCAAAATGCAGGGTTCTGGAAGCTCACATATGATACTTTGCCAAGCACAGAGTTATCCATTCTTTCACTCACACCAAACTCTGCTAAATTTCCATTCCAAGACCACTGAAGTTCCTTGAATGAGCACAAACGGGCACGGTTGATTGCAGACAGGAGCAGACAGACTAAGCCTGCCTTTTTCTGCACCACAAGCACTCCTGCCTATGCCCTTATGTCTGCATGATGGCACAGCACACTACGGATGCTCACCCAGTCACTGCTGAACATTCCAAGGATAAAAAAGTTTTGAATCTAGCATCATCCCTCTGAAAAAATGAAAAAGGTCATTTTTTCCTATATGATCAAAGCAAGGCACAACCTCTTGCAGTCATTATGTTCAGCAGAATGAGTGCAAATCTTTAACTTGATCCTTTTAGAACCTAACTTGCATATGGCCACTCTAAGGCTAAAATAAATACATCCTAATATAACTACAGACCATTAATGGTTTGGATATATAGCTTGAAAACTCGGGTATTTGATATGCTATTGAAACTGTAGATGCTTGAAATGTGCAAGATAAAAGAGAATGTGAGCCCCAACATGGCTCTTATACCCAGGTGCATCTGGCTTCCTCTTCACTAATTCTTCACTAGGCACATGGCCCATTCATTGACAAGTGTGTTTTCCTAGTTTGGTTTCCTGGGAGTCTTTACTGGCTGCACATCAAGCCAAATGTTCATTTTGCTATCGACATAGCCAGGAGGCTGAGAGATGCTAGCCAACCCTTGTTCAACTAGTGTTACTGCTTTGCAACATGTCATGCTTGGTAGTATTGAAAGGAAAAGCCAATAAAAGGAAAAAATTAATCTTGTGATTAGACACAACACTTTGGATTGCTGGCAGCTGACACTGGCACCACGCCACCCTCTCTGAGGACAGAACAGAACCTGTCTGCTGTCTTCACCAACAAAAGGATTTCTACAAAATAAGGGTCTCTTGCTATGAATGATCAAAATGAGCAGCTTGGCAAGGAGACCTGGCCAGTCATCAATTACAGCTTTGTTCTATCCCAACTTAAAGCTGGTATGTCCAGTTCCAGACTGAGATGATCCAAGTCCTACTCTTACAGAATTCCTGCATACCAAGTAAGTTACAGCTAAATTCACAACATAGAGAATTTGTAGCAAATTTGTAAGAGCAAAGTTTGAAAATTTATTTCTAAGGTATTTGCATGTGTCAATGCAGAGTACAGAATGTTTTAAAATCTGAATCCTCAGGGCTTGCTAAGCACCTGCTCCCTCAAAAACAGGCTTATGTACCGCTGAAAGATTTGTGCTGATCCTTTGGAAAGGGATTAATTCCTTTTCAACTATGACTATTTGCATAGGATACTGTGTTAGTTATGCCAAAGTCCTCTTTGATACTTGCATTCATGCATAAACTGTAGGTTTTGTGATCAGTTATACAATGTTCACTTTAATACTGGCAAATGTTAAGTCTGATTTAAACTCTGCTTAGAAGGTATCCCTTAGGGAAATGCAGATATGCAAATGTACTTAGTGAAAACAAGAAACCTCATAAGCATGATCAAATTAGAATGCACTTTTGAATCATCATCATCATGTTAGAGGAATATGACAGAAACTCCATATTATAAACATCAGGATCTGGCCTCTATGTTACTTGCAAATGGAATCCCCCATTTTCCAGTCCTGATCCCTCTCTTTTCACACATTCTTTAGTTGACCGCAAAATCTCATCACTTTATACATGCAGTATTTTCTTAACATTTAACAGCAATAAGCACTGGGCAGTCCTTGCTGGTCCAAAAAATTATTATCTATGGAAAATCATGTGAATGACCAATATAACACCAGCACCACCAAAACCATCAACAAGACCTTCACACAAAAACATTTTAAACATGGAGAAATCCAAACCCAGGACACTAATGCCTCTGATTTCTTATTTCAATATGTTTGCTGATGTTACAGTATACCCACTAGTTTTGGCAGCACCAAGGCCTCTCAGTCTCAGTGTGATGAATGATGCTTCTTATAAAATAGCTTTCTAAAAATCAGTTCCATCCAGCAGCTGTATATGGCTGTCTCCCAAGAAGTGTGATGACATATCTGCTTCCAAGTAATAAATGGTAAAGATACAACTGCTTTCAAAAACCCCCACTATCTTTATGGAAACCTCTCCATTTGTATGTTTCATTACATTCAGCTATTCTAAATTGCACCAAAGGGGACACTGGGACGTCTCACTAAGAGGGTTGTGAAGACATAAATACTGTGATAAGGAGAAACCTTTGACCAAACCTTTGATGATGAATAGCAAAATAACAGTTTCTGGATCAATTTCTCAAGCTTCGATGGTTGTAGTAGACAAAAATGGCTCTGAGACATAAATAAACCACAGTCTGAAATGGAGTACAACCTGTTTGTTTGCATGCTTTCCCTGCTGAAGTAACCTTAAGAAACTGTTCTTCAGCTCACCAAGCAAGAAAAACCATGTGTTGATAGAAAAGTCGTGTTACCTAATGCTGTGAATCTATGAAAGTGATAAATAGCCCTAATGTTGATGCAGCCAGTACGAAGATGCTGTCAGATCATTAAGGTGATTTGTCAGTGTTCAAAGATGTTGAATTTTCTATCTTCCTCCCTCAGGCTCCTTGCACATGCACATGTCCTCCAAAGCCATCTTTCATTACAGCATGAAAAATCATATTTTTCCTCCTTTCCTTCCTATTCACCTTAAAAATCTGCCAAGTTTCCAGGGACGATTTTCAGCTCAATCTCTCCTTTCTCAGAGAGACTGGCTTTGTGCACAAGCATTTCTTATCAAGTTTAGGCTAACACATTGGACTGTGATTATCATGTTCAGTGTTCTTAGGAAATTCTTTGCTGCTGCAGGAGCTGAGTGCAGCCATCCTACATGTGGGGTTTCTCCTCCTCTTGTGACTACAGACAATAAATAACGCTTATGTATGCTTTTACAGAGCTGCAGATTGGTATGAGATTAATTCTAAAACCTATTTTATCAGATAAGTCTGATTAACTTGGGATTTCAGATCTGTTCTGCAAGACATACTGAAAATCTCTCTCATCTCAAACACATCATAGCCGACAAACAAGGGTCCTGCTAAAACCCAGAAGTGGTCACTAAGACCATGACAAGCAGAAACAGTAAAAGCATAAAGAAGCACTGGGAAAGCTCCTCCAGCAATACTCCATCAATGACCAATGTGCCTATGACTTTGCTAAGCAGCACTACAAGATACCATTTAAGGTTTTTTACTGTGCATATGAGTAACCTGCCAGGGATGTTTTCAACTATTAGAGTTCATGGTCTAATCCCACAGATACAGGTAAGAAGGTAACTGGAGCATTCATCAAGTTGTACACAGGGTGAATGCTCTTCTGACTTAATCATAATGCTTGAACTGAAATATCTCGCAGGAGACAAGAGGAATAGACATACAGATTATAGTGTGAGAAAGGATCTTCAAAAACACAGTACAAAAAGTGGTTTTCACACTTGTGCAACTACGATAATTTCTACTGGAAAAATCCATTCCTCCTGTACACTAATGCTCTGCATACAGTGAACATAACCCCGAACAAAGTGATATCAACTAAGCCACATAGGAAAGCAGATACCTTTATGTTCTTAAGCCAAGCTACCTTTTGACCTGCTAGGGCAAGGGTGGAGACACAGCAACCTCATTTTTGCCTCAAGAATCTGCCTTCCTGTATTTCAGCAGCAGCTCTGCACGGCACTGATCTTACTTTGCAAATGCTTCACAACATGGACTGGCTGGGCCTCAGGACAGCTGAAAACAACTCCAGTGGAAACTGCCTTTGTGTGCTTGACACCTCATTTTCAGACCAACTGTCATCTTAGTATTAACAATGCAATGGCAGTTCTACTGTGGAACAAATTCCTCATAAATATGGATTTGCAAAACTGAAATGCCTAGGTAATGAAGACAGCTGAGACACAGCCCCACATATTTAAGACTGGTTGCAAAATGTGACCAGACTGACAGCATGCAACTCTTCTTAACATCTTTATAAAACTCAAATATGAGAAATACGCATTTAAACAACACAGCAAAGAACAAAAGTAGCATTAGAAGACTCAAAGGAATCCAAGTTGCAGATATGTAAATGCAGTATTTTATTATTGCATTACATTTTCAGGCTGCATGAGTAATTGTACATATATTCTGTGGTTGTACTAAACCATTGTGACAACTATGACTTTATTGTGGCAACAAAATGCCAAGAAATCCCTTAAGATTAAGCAGTAATTTCTGACACTGCAATCCTGCAGCTATCTCCACAAGCAAATAATTGAAAATGCTGCACAGCCTCCTGCTACATTCTGGAGAGCTGTGTCAGGCAATGCAGCGTGCCCAGGAAAAACACTGAAGATGTATAGCCAGTGACTGACAACTGTCAATCAGCAATAACATACTCACTGCCACTTCCTGAAGTGGTTCAGGTAGGCTTGCAAGAGAAATGCTACACTGTATTCCCCTGAAGATGTGAAAATTATCTTCCAAAAAGATTATAACCTTCCTGAAGAGGAAACTTGTATTTTTCATGGGGAAAAAAATGCAGTTGTGGAAGAAATCAGGCTGGTTTGCACTTTTCTATGACAGCCCTTCTGGCCACCCCTACCACATACAGAGATACTGGGCTGTGCTGCATCGAGCGTGGCAGCAGCCACCAAGAATATCCCGAAGGAGAGATACTCAGCTGAGTACAGTCAGGCACCCAGGTTGTTGCTATCAACTACTTGCTTGGCTGAAGAGCAGGAAGCCTTTCAACTGGCTAAGACATGACAGTGTTGGCATACAAGAAAGCCCTGGGAAGGGAACAGAAAGGATGCAGATGATTCCCAGGGAGTAAAGGCCAACAAAGAGCAGTTAAAACTGACTGCCTTGCATTAAGTGTGTAAATGAAGAGTAAGTGAAAACAGGGGGAGATATTGAATATAGAAGAAAGAGCAGGAAGGAGAACGCACAGAGGCTAGAAAAGAAAACAAGAGTAAAGGAGGTGCCAGAGTGTTGCAAGAAAACAGTAAGTCCCTTTTCCATGGTGCTGTATTAATGACATTCTGAAGACAGAAGGAGTGATTTTTATTCCAGCAATGGCTTAAAGGGAGACAATTTTTCCACCTTCATTCCCGCTAGTGTGATTCTTGCTCAATCAGCCCACAATAAAAATCACTGCCTCACAAGGACTACTGACAACCGAGCCTGTCCTTTGAATCAAGCACGGTGCTGAACATGGGAAGGCTTGGCATCACAAAAGATTGGGCACTGAGAGCTGCTAGGAAGAAATCTAGTATATTCTTGAGCTCAAAGCTACCAAGGATACTTCTAGAGTAAAGCTACCAGCATTTCAGTGGTCAAAGTCAGAATCACAGATGGGTCTCTGAATCATCAATACAGTCTTTAGCTCTTACAGGTCATTCATACAAAAAAAGACAACAGGTAGTTGGAAATTTGGGCTTGTATTTATTTTTTTTTTTTTTTTTTGTGGGGATGTATGTGTGTTTGTGCCTGGTTTTGGCTCTTTGTCCAGCTATAGTTGACAGCTACAATATGTCATTCCTGAACTGCAACACACGGAGATGCAGCTTGTATGCAGCATCGGTCTGACAGCCTCTTCCTTAGGTTGTTCAGACAGCTACTGTGCCCACCAAAGGGCATGCTATGCAGGAAGCTGACACACAGGAATTGATTTTAACACATTATTCATGATTTTGTCTGTTTTCATCATGGTTTTCTATTACAAGCAAAATCACTTTCTGAAACTATTAAAGGACCTGGCATCAAATAAAGCAGAGCCTCGAATTCCTGCCTGGAGGGTCTATGCTACAGCATTTATAGACTCAATCAAAAGGCAAAGTTTGCTGACAGACAGCCAGACTTCTAAACTTCATTTGCTCAGGCTGTACCAGAAGCATCCAGCACTAATGCAATTGTAGCAAACATAGCAATCATTTGTCCTGCTTGACAAAGGTCACCAGACATCAGCTTGAATCTCCCACTAAAGCCAGTTTACTGAATTCTGCTTTCAGTGGCAGAACCAGAAACTTACTTCACATTGAGCTGGGCTTCATTTTTTATACTGAGCAGTCAGGAACATTATGCCTTTTGTATACTCTGCAATTTTAAATTTGCAGTGTATAATCCTGAAAACCAGGATTAAATTTAATATGCTTTGAATTCACATCATCTCATTACAGGATGAGATGATTCTAGACAGACTATGCACAAGTTAAATGTACTCAGAAGCCCAGTATGTGACAACTATGCACATAATTTAGCAATTCTGCCTGGAAAGGAGGGTCTGTATAATTTTACTCAAAGAACCTTTTGATTTTAGTCTTAGTCAAAATCTCAGCAGCAAATTCTGAACACTGAAGGAGCCTGCCTCTTAATGGCAACTCCCCTTAAAACTATTAGATTTCATTCTGGGGAAGAAAAAAGATAAATGGTTCTTAAGAACCATAAACTAGCTTCTTATTATAGCAAGGTATCAACTTGCTTTTCCTTTGCAGTAGGATTTGCAAGGTAACAGCAAGTTGATACCTTGTCTAATTCCACAGGTGCTCAGGTATGTGGCTTGTGTGTCTAATTTATACACGGACATTTCCAGCTTTCAAAGGGGAAAATGTGATTTAAGTACAAGACTGTCTGCCAAATTCCTCAAACAATTACAGATGTTTCTTACATGTCTGACCTAAGAGGGCTGACTGCTGAAACCCAGACTTATCCAAACCACTACAATTTCCTCTACAAGCCATTTGTCTAGAGTAAAAGGACAAGAGGAGATCTAGATTTATGAACCATGACACAAACTTATAAATCTTTGCTCTTAGTTTACAATTTAAAAAAACATTTAAGTATGGAGTTTGTCAGCTGAAGTAGCTTTTGGTCCTTTAATCATGTGTTACCATTGAATGGAACAGAAGCAGCACTTGTGTTTCCCTGCCTTAATATATGCTTACTAGTTTTGTTCAATGCCAGTATCTGCAGCAAGAAAGCATGTAGCCAAATCTGCAGAATACTGGAAATGCAGCTAACTCCACAGCAGGGAACAGTCCAGAGGAGGTGCCTTTTCCTCCCAGCCTTAATGCCTTTCAAGCCTGTAGGGCTCCCTGAACTCCAGAAGGCATTGCTGCTGGCACACCAACCATCATCACTCCTCCAGCCTCATGGAGAGAGGCTGGCATGGCAGGAACAGAATGGTTATTTAGAATCCACCTGCCCAACACACAGGGTCTTCAGCGTGTATCAGTGTCACCCAGAATAGAAGATGGGGTTTGGTTTTTCAGTTTGGCTTGAGAGGCATGAAGCAACCCCAGAGCTGCTCTAATGTTCAGTTTCTTACTCTGGATCAAGCTGGCCAAAAATTACTGTTGCTTGACAGTTGCAAGATAAAAACCATATCCTTAGCTTCATGCAATTTACCAAGTTTTTATCCATTTTGGGTGACTCCTCTGAACATATAATTTTCAATCTCTGTCAAATGAATTTTTCAGCTATTTTCTTTAAAACAAGCAAAACACTTCTTGCCCAATTAAATCCCAGTAACTTAATCTTTGTGATATGAATGGTGATGATGTTTTGGGGCTAAAATTTGGCAGGGTGTTGCCACTGACATTTCTTCAACCCAAAACTTTTAATCATGTATTATCCCAATTTTTTAAATAGCTTTAGCTAGTTCAAAACACCATTTTTTCAGTGAATGAGCTATTCAAAAATCCTAATCAGGGACCCATTTTACTAGAAGCTGTATAAACACAGCTGCTAGGAAGGGTCTGGTACAGACTGTAACATAATGGTTTGAACTCTGTTTGGAGAAGAGTCTCACAGTGGCAACTTAAACATGCCAAACATGCTTCTGTGACGCCAAAATGTGATCTGGTTTGATTAAAAATAAAGTGAAATTTAATACTCAAATATAAGAGTGGAAGGTGGAACCAGGGCAACTGTGATTTCTTCTGGGTATTTGCACAGAAGAGCAACACCACATGGGTAAGACAGAAAGAGGAGTAGCTGAGGAGGAAAGACTGTTGTGAAGAAAGAGGACTGACTAGCCCTGGCCATTGAAGCAACTAAGGGAGCACTAATCCTGAAGGGAGGCTTCCAGGACTTAGCAGTAACATGTGGAGGGCTCTTCAGGTTGTACTCTGCTTCTGTCAGGTAATTTTCCTTCAAAACTATTCACGGCTTTCAGGATCCAGGAGAAATCCAGTTTGGAGCCAAAAGCAGATTGGAAAATGTTTACTAACAAGCAGACTGACTCAGTGTCAGGAGAAAGCCCAAATGCAGTGATTCGGAGACAAGGCACGTGAGGTGGAGAGCACAAAGAGGACTGGTTCAGGTGGTTGCTTCTGCAGGCTTCTCTGGATGCTGCAGAAAAAGATCAGATACTTGCATTACACACTTCTTAGTGATCTTAGTGGAAGGGGTGGGGAACAGGAAGGTTGGCTGGTTTATTTGCTCAATGCTGTAATAGCTCTCAGTTCCAGCTACAGACTGTTATAATCCTAACAATCATTTTATTGTGTCACAGAAAAATGTATTTGAGATAGTTTGGATTTGATTTATTCAGTATATATAACAGTGGCAAGGAGTTTTCAAAAATGGTTTGTGGTTGGATTGATGGACATGTAATCATTTTTGGAAGGCAAGATGAATCACTCAAACTAGTGGGGTAATGCAAAAATACACACTGAATTCTCTCTAGCCAAGGAAGCAAAAGAAGAAATTATCACATTCTACATACACTTTAAGGTATTACAGGAGAAAGATAAGAAACTTTTGCAAGAGAACTGAGTTCAAAGAATATTTGAATTACAGATTGATAGGAATTCTTGGGAAAAAAAAACCTTATCTTTTTGGAATGGATATGGAATCTGTTTTAACTAACTACATAGCATACCTTCTTGCTGGATCTTGCAGTCTCATTTCTAGGAGAGAAGAGGAACATATCAGTGCTGTATTGCCAGGCTGAAGCTCGGGGGTGCTGTTAAGAGAATCTGCAAGAGTAACTACCTACCTAACTCCGTGCCTCTCAGGTGAAGAGGAAGATCCCTGTAAGGTTGATTCTTTTGATCATCTTCCCGGAAAAAACAAGCGAGGTGTGTGTATGTAAAAAAAGAGGGCTGCATCTCAGATCGCAAATGGTGGTGATACCCAACTTGAACTATCAGCGTTGGCTGCTGCAGCTGAAATTAGCTATGGCAAAGTAAATCACACTGCATAGCAATGACTATGATAACAGATGACTTAAATCTATTGTCAGTCCCACCTATACTACACAAAAAGAGGGCAACTTCCATTCAATAACCAGGTCAGGCTGCATAAGCTTTTCTTTGAGCATTTCTGTTTGTTTTTTAAACTACCAGTTCTGTAGACTGGACAATTTTGCATAGATAAATCCTTTCAAAATCCCATTACAGACGATGGATTTTCCCCAAAAAATTCTACTTCCACTAAAATCTGCAGTCCTTCCTTAGACCTTCCCTGCTTATAAGGCAACACATCATTGCCTATTCTTTGGATTGTCCTTGCTTGCTTGCTGATAGGAAGTGGTCTGGCCTTCCTAATAGATTTCACCTGTGAGAGACTTGCCCAAGAAGTAAAATCACTCCCAGGGAAATAGTTTTTAACCACACTCTCCAGTAATGGTTTCTGGGATGTATTGCTCAGACTGTGGATTTTAGCATGTTGACTGACAAGATCTTTCCATGAAACAGAGCCTTTAGTCTCATTATGAGGAACTGTCCTGCTGGGATTGATCTTTGATATTCCTTTTCTTTATGCAGATTGCTAATTTAGAGAGGGAGATAAGGATAGCAGCGGAGAACACCAGGGGTCAAATCAAGGACAGGAGACAGGCCACTTGGTAGGGTAACTATAGCTCCTCATACTTTGCTGCAGTATTTGATTTGTACATCATGCATTCATTAAGAAATAAGACACAAAAGCCACAAACTGTGTATCGTGTTCAATTCTGGCAACCTACATGGCCTACAAAGCCCAAGCCCATTAGGAGGAAGCCTATACCCTATGTTTGACATATGTTTGTTCTTATACAGCCTCTCCTTGTAATTTTACCCATACACTCCCATGCTTGACTGTATGGCTCACTTTTGGAGTTCAGTTTTGGAAGGTACTAACAATCCTGACAGAGTTTATCTTATTTCTGTCAAAACTGTTACGCAGATTGTCCGACAAGACACAGGACAAGTTCATTCCAGGCATAAAATGAGGACTTTATTTTGCAGCTTTACTAAGAAACTATTGATGGATTTGTGATACCTTATTACATGTCTTCCACTGCAATGTGGCTGACATTACTTTGAAGCTTTAAGCAAAAGAAGTTTCAACTGCATTAATAAATACGAACCAATAAATTATTTTTGGTGACCTTAGAGGATTGCTTACATGTCAAGTAAATGTCTATAATTACTGATAAATTCTTATCAGAACTTAATTAAGATTTCTGTTGATTACCCAAAACCTCGGAAACTTAACTTTGCACAATGTGTTTATTAGACCTACTGACAGAAATCAGTTTTCTTGAGCCTATAATGAAATCTTTCTAGTATAGGCATTGGGTTGGTCAAATGTGTTCCCTTCACAGTATTGGAAGCTGAGGATTTCTGCCTTCCCTAGTGCAGTAAAATACAGATCTAAGTTCAAGTTTCTATCCAAGCTGTGACAAAGGACACTTGTCCTTTTTCTTTAATTTTTCTCATTAGAAGAGTCTTCTCACGCATTTTCTACCTCTGCTGAGATTACACTGCTACCCAACTTAACAGACAATAGAAGCAAAATCCAAGCCAGTGGCTTAGATATGATGAGAGTGCTTTGCCAACAGGATTTTTCAGGAGGATAATGAAGATATTTGTTACAGTCTTCACCAGTTAAGAGTAAGTTAAAAGCTCGGAAGCTTCACTGACTCTCAGCCACTGACAACATATCCAAAAGTATTAGTGGTGTATGGGCCTTTACAGTGTGATACCGTAAGTGGAAAAGATAAGACTGTGTGACCACAGTCAAGTGCCTTTCCATTTTCATAAACTGGACAGAATCTAGTTTGATTCTTTAATGAACTCACCTAAGGAATTAGCTAAAGACTCAGTTATGTTATCTTCTGAAGTACAAGAATGAAATTACAGTGTGACACAGACCATGTTTTTAATTCTTCCTTTATTTAAATTCTCTTCTCAAATATTAATTATAACATAGTTTACATTGCACTGATCTTAATAGTATCAGGATTCAAAAATAAATGTAAATCACCTCATAGTTCTTAAACTTATGTTAAGCTAGAGCTTAAAAACTTCTTTCTAATGTACACCCTGTAACTGAATTTACATTTTGAAGTTATTTTTGAGAAGTAAATACTCATTTCCAAATTAAGAAGAAAAAGGTTGCTACTAAACAAGCCGCTCTTCTCAGTAATCAGATTTTTCTCCATGAAAACTAAAGAGTGACTCTCGAATGAATGACCTCTTACACCAAAACTCCAGCAATAACTGGAGATAAACTGAGCATTGTCAATGCAGAAAGTGGCAAGTCTCAAGACTTGTCAGATCTGTTTTGCAAATTGCCTCTGCTGCCCCCACTTCCCCTGAATGACTTAACCACCCTGCTTCACAAACAGAGAAGGAATGCACTGAGGATTCACTATTATAATAATTATCAAGTATGAAGGTAATAGGAATAAATCTTGGAATAAATCAACCTTAAAATGGTTCTGCACTAGCACCCACAGCTGGGATTTATGTTTTTATGCCAAAGGACCTTGGTTCAAACCCACAAACTCTTTTGGGGTCACTGCATAAGTGCTTTAAGTTTTCAAAGAGAAAGATAAGCAAAAGATTAGGTTTAATAGTCTGTTCTCCTTGATAAATAACAATAATAATCCATGAATCATTCTCTCCTTCTTGAGTCAAAGCTTCCCAGAATCATTCCAAATCTCCCTCCCTCCAGCCTTGTTCTAATAGAAAGCCCTGGTAAAGTAAAATGCGGAAACTCAGTGCTTGTTTGTAAGGAGTATTGCCTCCCACACAGCGTTTTTCTACCCTTGGAAAAACACTACCTCCCTAAATGGGGCACTGCATTAAATAGATATCCCTACATCTGAATAGACAAAGGCATAAATTCCTCTTGTTTTTTGGGAGGAGGGCAGCCTCCACTACAGGTGGAGAAGCTGTCTAATCACAGCTAATAGGTATTTAGTGACAGAAGTGCTGGAAATGTGCAGCCCTCTGTGCAGGCCAATTCCTCACTAAGTGTATAACTACCCTTTGGGTAACACTCACAGTGCCAAAATTCCACGTGGCCACTTTGAACTGGAAAAGACACCAAAACCAGGACAGCCGTCCAAGGGGAACACAAAAGCAGATTCCAGCAGCTTTGCTTACGGGCTCCATTCACACTGCTTAATTCTACACAATGGAGCCTGGCAGCGCTTGTCTGACCAAATTAACAGCATGTCCCTAATGAGCCTGCCTGACACTTCAGTATGTTGCTATTAACCAGTCAAAGAGACTTCACAGTCCTCCCCAGTGCTGGCCCAGACAATGGTTACCCCTCTCACTGCCAAATTAGTGACCTGTCAGAGAGGCTGATGATTCTCACAGAATCCCAGACTGGTTTGGGTGGGAAGGGAACTCATCCAGTTCCAATGCCCTGTCAAGGCCAGGGACTCCTTCCACTAGACCAGGTTGTTCAAAGCCCTGTCCAACTTGGGCTTGAACACTTCCCGGGATGGGGCAGCCACAGCTTCTCTGGGCACCCTGTGCCAGCGCCTCAGCACCCTCACAAGATCTAAATCTCCCATCAGTTTAAAGCCATTCCTCTTCTATCTCTTCATGCCCTTGTAAAAAAAACCCTTTCCAGATTTCTTGTCAGCCCCTCTAGGTACTGAAAGGCTACTTTAAGGTCTTTCCTGATCCTTCTCTTCTCCAGGCTGAACAACCACAACTCTCTCAGCCTGCTCTCATAGGAGAGGTGCTCCAGCCTTCTAATTTCCCTTTTTTTATATGGCATTTTCTGGTGAACTACAGCCTTAAGCCAAGAGGCAGGGAAGGGGAATCTTCCCAAACTCTCCTAAATTTGGTAGGATTGCTTCTGTCCAAAGAGTTTTGCTTAATAAAAAGGTACAGAAGGGGAATGCCACAGCATTGATCTTGACTCACACACTGCTCATCTAGCAGCTGTACAGGACTCTGTGGCAACTATACAGCATTGTGTCCTGATTGAGGGATGGAACAACGTTGTCACTTGGTCTGATATTTTCTGCAAGGACCTTCATGCCTCCAACCACTCCAGTTCTCATCTTGAATGTCAGATACCAAAAATAAGAGCTATCTTACAAGTGTTCCCAACAGAAAAGGAAGTGATGGGTAGTTCTGGGCCTTCCTGACCTTGAGCTTTTTCATGGACACATGATTCAAGATGGGCTCACACTACAATACTCAAGTTCAAATTTGAATTGTGAAGAGGCTTGGAGAGAGTTGTTCAGTATATTTAATTACAAAGTTTAGTCTCTCGTTAGATGGTACAATAGGGATTCAGAATTCTGTGGTCTATTTCTATTCACCTCTTTCCTCATTAGTGTGTGTTCAAGGGCTCTTACAGGGAACATTTTCATGAAAACAGAACAACCAAACTAAATGACACTTCAAGATCAACTCTCCTGAATCTCCCTAAATGCGTACAGTGCTTATGCAGCATGGGAAGTTTTCTTCCATAAATGAGAATTCAGCTGGTTTGACCTCTTTTAGAGGTCAGAGACAAGAGTATAGCCCTGAGGTTTTTACTAGGCTTCATTCTAAAGCTACTTCTTCCACTGAAAGATGAAGTGTTATGATATTGCAGTACACATTCAAAAGCAGGATACAGGGTATAAGCTACACATTCGAAGTGCCTACAAGAATCAAACATAAAAGACAGTAAGCACACTGCTGCTTTCAGAGATATGAACGATGACGATGATATTTGTTCTATGTTAGATTAAAATCTTCCAATATCAGGTCAGCAGCCAGAAGACTGGTGAAAACTGTAACAACACTTGACTCAGCCTCTATGCTTGGGCTTCTAATTGCCATAGTAAGGAGGCCCTCAACTATCCCAAACTGCAGCCTCTTTAATCTAGATTGGTTTAGCTGCTTTCCAGCCTGCGGCTCTTTCATGATTTTTCAAGCACAGCCAGGGGGAAGGTGCACACTTTCACGGAGGATGGAAATGGAAATAGCCCACTGAAATACACAGTATCCTTGATCATCAAAATCCTTCACATCTGCCTGAAACATAGGCTTCAGTACTCCAAAGCCAAAGTTACCAGCTCAGTGCTCTTAGTTTTCCAAGAAACAGAGTTCATTGATAACAACTGCTCTTCCAAACCACGACAGTCTTTAATTTTCAAATCCGTGTTTCATCTAACAAAGCAAACAGTAGTTAAAGAGACTAGAAGATGTCATGTACAGATAGTTAAGTAGTCTCATGGAGCTATTTTACATTTTAAAAGACAGTTATATTCTTACATGTCTAAATGTTGTGACTTCCATTAAAAAAATAAGTCACTCAACATTTTTATGTCAACTACATTTAAAAAATTAATTTTCACTTTGGATATTTTTTGTTAATTTCCTGTCAGCAAGTTTCCAAATTAACTTGGAGTGCACTTCCGGGGGGTAAATACCAAACAAAAAACATTTCCACATATGCCCCAGCACTAACAAAACTGTGACAACAGCAAAGAATGCTCCTTGCTTTGTCCCAGTGATCTTTCTTTGCAGCTTTTTTGCAGACTTGCTTAAAATGCCATAAGGAACCTCTATAGAAAAAGAATCTCTCAATAAACTCCTAAGTAGTACCAGCAACAAGGTGGAGCTCTTAATAAAAACCCAAAGAAACCCTTCCAGTTTCATACAGAAGCTTTCTAAAAAGAAAGTATTACCAAAGAATCTAACCCCTTATAAATTTATCTGCAGTTAAAGCAGAACAAAAACAACAAAAAAGCCCTCTCAAAACACTTCTGTGACCCTCTTGCACTGCTGGTTCTCCACAGGTAGGACAGCAAACTAAGGAAATCCATGAAGGCAGCGTATGCATTGGTTTCAACTGGTTTTGAAGTCTTAACTGCTTTTCTACCAAACAATAGAGCACCCTTTTTTTGTTAAGCCAACTACACAATTGTGTTCACACAAGCTCAGATAGCTCACAATAATGTTAATTTGAGTTTTAGTTTTAAAAGTTAATTTCTCATCCTTATTGCTGGGGTTGGGGGGGAAGGCAAAAGGAACCTCCAAAATACAGATAATATTAGTAACATAGATACTGGATTCAGATTTCTCCAAAATTGGCAAAAGTTTATGTGAGGCAGTAACCTAATCTCATTCTTGCTGGTTTTACTACATTGCTCAGTCATGTTTTCTTCATCTTGCAGAGCAAGATGATATGGAAGGAGATACAAATTCCTATCCCCCAAAATCCTACCACCAACTTTAGACCTGAAAGAAGTTCTATGGGGAGAGAGAGACAAGGTATACCCAACATGACACAACCCAACACCACACAAAATGAAACCTTACTTAAGTGGGAAATTCAGATAGAAAGGTTACTGGTTTAGCTCACCTGTTCAGAGCAAAGCTTGCTTTAATTCCTGTCCCTATTACTTATTATTCCACAGTGTATATCTGTGCTCAGTGTTGCTAATCAGTGTGCAAAAAACAACACCCTCTCTGCAGTTAAAGCCAAATTTAGGTCTGCTGTCCAGTTCATAAAGTTTAGTGTTTCTATGAATAAGCACAATTAAGCCCTGGAGAATATCCAGGCTTTAGGACATAATTCCCAGACAGAGCCTTTGAAGCAAGACTTTCAGCATCTTTCCTCCAGGAGATGAAAGAATTCCAGTGACATGGCATCACTTTATTTTTCCTTTCCATTTAACCTGAGACAGCTTAAAACGGAACATTGTTACTGAGCAGGAACCAGCTCTTCCTCTAGGTATTTTGTGTATAATGCCCTGGAATTTGTCCAGATCCAACATAGCAAAGCATCCAGAAATAAAACTAGGAAATAAAACTATGAGCAGCCTCACGCAAAAAAGAATAGCACCTTATCCTTGTTTTCTAAAATTCCTCCCATGTACCGCCAAACTGCTGGAAAACCTCTTCCCAAGCCCTGACTTCTCCCTCTCATCACAGGTTCCCATTCAAGGCCAGTGACTCAACACCTCAACAGGGAAAACAGTTCAGGCTGAAATTTATACCCAACAGGATGGGAGAATGTTGAGCTCATTGCAAGGAGGAAGGAAGGAAACCCCATTAGTAGCCAGAAAGGAAGCATATTTCAATAAGGCTCTTTTGTCTTTGGAAAAGGGAAAGCAAGCAGAGAAACACATTCTCCCTGCTACAGTTGTGCTTACACAGGCTTCTTGCTTTAATTTCTGCAAAAGCTACACAAAAGAAGATGGATTACTAAACTGCTAAAGAAACATCCTAAATAACAAAAATGCAGATCTGTTCTGGAAGAGATCTAACTATGTGCACCTCTCAACAATACAGGAGGAGTCAAGGACTGTCGGTGACAGATAAACAATACACACTGACTAACATTTCAAGTGTAGCTCTTGAGCAATGACTGAACGTCAGACTGGCTCTGCATGAGTGGTTGAGCAGACCTGGGACACTGCTTGGCTGCTGGACCCCCTTTTCTATCTCAAGAAGAATGTAAGAAACACGACCTCAGGGCATCGCAGAGCTTTTTCTGGCTGCCTGAGACCCCACTGATTTATAAGACCTCTTCATCATTCAACTGTCCAGTCTAAAATGGAGAATTCAGCAGGGAGACAGGGCAATGAGGTGCTTCTGGAAAGGATATAAGGGTACGCTCACATGGACAGGTCCCACTGCATACTTCACAAATGTAAGATTTAGGAGCATAATGAGTTTTTGATGCATTTCTCTTCTACCACAGCAAGCAGATCCTGGAAACAGGCAGGCAACCATACATCACTGGGAGCTGGGAGTCTCTGAAATGGCATCTCCACAAGTAGCATGGGCTGAGAGACCATCCATCCACCGGCACCATGCAGCAGCTCCGTGCAGTACTGTAGCACTGTGCTGATGTCTCTGCTTGCAGCACACAGTGGGTAGTTTTCCAGAGAAGATACAGCACCTTCTGCAGCTGTGCCCGTCCATCTGTTTTCTGCCTTTGACTGAAACTCAGCAGCTCAGCGAGACTGGATTTGAGCCTTAACATGGGTTTCTCTTTCTTTTCCTCTAACCCTCTCCACTGGCAACTAGATGCTTAAGCAAAGCTCTCTCTTAAGGTCACAGAAGACAAGGTACTATGGGTTGTCATCTTGGCTCCCTTACATCTGACAACTCCAAGACTAGGAGCATTATGTACCTATCACTGCCTATCCCCATTGAACAAAAGCTGAAGTAATTTACTGCTTTCATTCACAAGTTTAAGCCAAGAAGACTGAGTCTAAAGAACCCCTGACTCAGGCAGTCCTAGACCACCCAATGGTGGGTGGCATCAGCTCAAGACCAGAGCACCTTTGTGTGCACTGCAGATACGGCCTGGCCACCGTTCACGCCACCGCACATAATATGCCCTTCAGAAAAGGGCCAAACAATAGAGGATTTGTGAGATAATGTAGTGGAGCAGAGCTGAATACTTAACATTTTGAAAAATGCAAGGGCCTGACGCGCCAAGCAGAGGCACACACTGAACAAAACCTTTTCAGAGGCAGACTGAAGCCTGCCCACATGTTACCAGCTACCGGCCTCCACGACAGGCATGAACTGAGGCTCGATTGTGTAACTCAGATCAGAGACTTTCACCAGAAGTCTGGCAAACTGAAAAGCTCCCTAAGTTTCCAGCAGTGGGGCTGTTAGCGGGAAACACAGTTCATATGGCCTCCTTGCACCTTCATTAGGAACAGTAATCCTCAGGAAGAAAAGCAACAGCCTAAAACTACAATGGAGAGTGGGGATCAGCACTCCTGTGATAGCGAAACAGCTCCTAATAACATCTAGTGCCCCTTTGCTTTTCTGAAGAAGGCTTTTCCCCTGCATATTTCAACTCTCCACTTTAGCTGAATGGCTTTTGGCTGCAGAACATAGTGTTAACATTTTTACCCTTAGTATAATAATTATTTACATTAGAGTCCATTCTATGTCATTATGCACAAAACATATTAGTGCTTGAGCTCAGAAAAGCAAATTCTCTTCCCAGACCTGCTCCAAGTAGTCAGCTCTGGTGCAGGACTGCCCAGGACATGCTGATGACAAAGGAGCCACATGGTCACCTGAGCAGACTATCCCCCCCCCAACCTGGTAACCAACATAGCTTCTCCATCGAGACATCTGGGACTGGATCTACTGGCTCCTCTGCACAAGAAGCCAGACACTGGCAGACCTAGACCCACCACTAGCCATACTGCCAGGGCACTCTCTGCAAAATGTTCCATGATCCTTGCTTGACTCTGTGCAAAAGAAGACACCACTGCTGATTTAAGAGCACTCTGGACTGCAGTCATAGGAAGCAATGAGAATTTTTGGCCAAGCATTTCATCTGGCTTGTTCTAACACTCCTCTTCGGGCAACTCCTATGGGCTGCAGTCAAGGACAGGATATAGGGCGAGATGGACTCAGTACAGCTGAAGTAACAGTTGCAAGAAAAGCACTGTAAGAGGAAGCACAAATCAACACAGATTAATTTTTTTAGGTGTCATACTGGGAATAATTTGGCCTGCAGAACTTTGGCAACAAGGATAGAGGCTGAGCATGCTGCGACTTTCAGATCTGCACGCCTGACAGAGCTGCTCAGTTGAAAAAGCAATTCCCATCAAGAGCCTCATGAGGCTACAGGTTTCTCTCTAGTCATTCAGTATGAAATATTCTGTTCAGAATGAAAACTATTTTCAAGTTAAAGCAGGGTTTTTTAATTGAAAATTACTTTAAAACCTAATGCTTTTTGGCTTGAAGCTGTAAGTAGACAAAGTTCCATTTATATTTATAGATCAGGTTACCTTCTTGCCATTCACACATCCATTTAAAAGGTGCACTTTTTATTTATACTTTGTTAGGAAAAAAAAACCACCAAAATAAACTCCAAGCCTTTTAATTTCTCCAAAGCCTTTCAATGACTATAACTGAAATTAACAGCATCCACTTTTGTATGACTTCATGTCATTGCTTTTATGGCATACAAGCCTCCATTTTGTGACCACATTAACTTAGATGACAGCAAGAATTTAAGACTTAAACAGAAACCTGAAAAATATGGCTAAACCTGGGGAGGGTATGGGCCATCTGATTCTGAATGGATGGAAAACTGAGCTCATGCCTGCAGCCGCTACCTGCCAACACGCTGTGTGCACACTTCCCACACTCCCACAGCTTCCCTTCTGCCGTGGGTTAACACCACATTGCAGGTTGTAAAATCCAAACTATGAAACAAGGAACAGGCCAACGCATTCCTTTACAACATTAGCTTGGATGCAACTACATCGGTGAGTTTTAAGCTCAGGGCTTTTTTAAGTAAAAGCTTGTCATCTGTACACAACAGCCTCAGAGAAAGATAAGTAACACAGGAAATGTTTGGATAGTTCTCTATTCAGGTGTACTCACAAACAGGAATGCCATTCAGAGGGACCTTGACACACTTGTGAGGTGGGCTGATGCCAACCTCATGAAGTTTAACCATGCCAAGTGCAAGGTCCTACACCTGGGTCAGAGCAATCCAAGGCACAGCCACAGGTTGGGCAAAGGAGAGATTCAGAGCAGCCCTGTGGAGAAGGACTTGGGGGGTGCTGGTCGATGAGAAAATGAACATGAGCTGGCTTCAGTGTGCGCTTGCAGCCCAGAAAGCCAACTTTGTCCTGGGCTGCATCAAAAGGAGTGTGACCAGCAGGTAGAAGGAGGTGATCCTGCCCCTCTACTCTGCTCTTGTGAGACCTCACCTGGAGTATTGTGTGCAGTTCTGGTGTCCTCAACATAAAAAGGACATGGAACTGTTGGAACAAGTCCCGAGAAGGGCCACGAGGATGATCAGGGGACTGGAGCACCTCCCATATGAAGACAGGCTGAGGAGGTTGGGGCTGTTCAGCCTGCAGAAGAGAAGGCTGCGTGGAGACCTCATAGCAGCCTTCCAGTATCTGAAGGGGGCCTATAGGGATGCTGGAGAGGGACTCTTCATTAGGGACTGTAGTGACAGGACAAGGGGTAATGGGTTAAAACTTAAACAGGGGGGAAGTTTAGATTGGATATAAGGGGGAAAGTTTAGATTGGATATAAGGAGGAAATTCTGTCCTGTGAGGGTGGTGAGGCACTGGAACGGGTTGCCCAGGGAGGTTGTGAATGCTCCATCCCTGGCAGTGTTCAAGGCCAGGTTGGACGAAGACTTGGGTGGCATAGTTTAGTGTGAGGTGTCCCTGCCCATGGCAGGGGGTTGGAACTGGATGATCTTAAGGTCCTTTCCTACCCAAACTATTCTATGATTGTAAGAACAGTCTAACAGCATTTCTTCACACAATCCTTCCCCTTTGCAATTATCTCAAGTTAGCTGTTGACTCTGGAGAAATTCAAACTTCAGTATCTGCTGCTACACTAAGAGGGAACCATGTTTGAAATGGAAATGTTGATTTTCAAAACCATTCATACTTTGGCCCAGATCTGGGAAGTGGCAGTCTGTAAAAACGCTGATCCAAGTGTCCCCCGGCTGCCTCTGTTGCAGCCCTGGAGCATAAACCCTGGTACAGCCACACAGAGCAGAATGGCTGTGTGCTGAACACCCCAGAGGAAGCTCTTTACTAAAGCTCCTCCTACAGCTACTGTTTGTTCCCCCTTACCCAGACAGATTAAAAAAATAACAACACTGATATAAAGAAAAATATTTACTTAATGCTGTAATCTTCTCAACAAGGACTGTTCTGGAAAGACCAGCAACAACAATGCATTGACCCCTGCAAGCAAATGACTCTTTTCCAAAGACAGCCTTGGAATCCCCACCTGGAGCTCTCAGCACACCTGCCAGTGGGCTGCAGATGCTTAGTCACCTCCTCAACAGAGCAAACAACCAGCAGCCATGTCTGTGCCTGCAAGTGATTTCAGCTGCAAAGTTACAGATGTGCCTACTCAAAGGCACACTATAAAGGCAGCTCCTCAGAACATAAAGCCCCCCTTACACCTTCTAAATAATTCCAGTTGCCTGTACAGCAGGGATGTTATTTGGTATCCCATCTTTAGGGATTACATTTGAATTACTTTGTTGTATGTTATCCTCCACCCAAATATTCAAAAAGAAATCACACTGACTGCTTGTCTGTGCAGGAAGTAAGAGTTTTAGCTGTACCAAAGGGGAGGAAAAATCCAAGCTGTGTCTACAGTAAACCTTCTCTAACATCCCTCCCTCAACAGCAAGCTGCACAATCTCAGTGTCAGCACTACTGTAGTTCAGCCAGACTGCCAAGGCCTACTTAAAAACTGAGCAACAGAGATTAGAGATGGAGTGGCTCAAAAAATGAAGTTAAGCAAAACCTGTATGCATTTATCATAAAAGGATAGGCTTCATAGTCCATGAGGATATTACTTGGAAAACAATCTGCAACTGTGATGAATTTCCTTCAGCTTCTGCAAACACAGGTCTGTACAAAATGGGATTAACTCAAAACCTTATCAGCAAAAATTCTTATGGCCCAATTCAGGGATCCTGCTTTCCAGGGTTAAAATTTAAGGTATCTGGTGTACCATGGAGGAAAAATTTGTTTTTATAACCACACTGATGAATCTCAGAGCACAATTCCGCCCTTGAGCAAATTTGCTGTTTCACTGTCAATAATGAAACCCTAAAGGAAAATCTCAAAGGAACTAAAAGGAAGAAAAAGAAATCTCATACTATTTTTTTACCTGTTCTGCTGACATTCCCTATTCCACCAAATAAATATTTATTACACTCCATAAGCAAAAGGGGATTTAATCCATGGTTCAATTTTGAAATAATACTAAGCATGCTATGGATTTTAGTTCCATCCTTGTTTTCTAGCAGTACTAGCTGTAGGTGAAAATACCCTGAACAAGTGTTTCTTTTGTTGCTGGTACAGAAAATAAAAGCTTGAGCATCCTGGGGGAATTTTTTCAAGCGTGGTAGGCCACATGCCTATCTCTACAGTGATACCAGAGCAACTGCCTCTCCCATCACTCACAGAGGCAGATACACTGAAACAGAAGCATGCACATAGGCCATCAATTGCATTAATCCTGCTGTGAGCAGATGGCTCTTCCTCACCCTTACAGCATGGGTGCTTTGATAAAGACATCAGTAATGGATAATTCAAGTTATCAGAAGCTCCATCAGAAGCATGTACCGGGTGTTGCCTGCATACCAGCTGCCTTCAGGAAGTGATTTCCAACATGAGTCTGCACTATTTTGATTTCAGCCAGCCTTTTCCAATTCTGCTGAGGGCTAGCAAGATTAGCAAAGACAGATTGAGATTAGTAAGAATGGATTTATGCAAAACTAAAATAGAACTGATTTTAAGCTCCACATGGATCTTCCCTCAGTGTAACAGTTTCTTTTTTGAAATTACAATTTAGTGATATAAATTTGCAAAGAGGCAAGCCCTTGAATATTCTGGAGCCTCTTCAGTATTATCTTCCAAGCAGAAAAAGCCATCTCATCTGATCAGTTATGCTTCTTCTCCCAAGCCTTACAGTGTGGGATATTAACAGTGAGGTCCCCTTCCCAAGATACTGCATCCCAGGAAGCTGCTGCAACAGCTGCTAAACTTAAGAATCTAAAGCAAGAAATCTGCAGTAGCCTTAGTTTAATTTTTGACTAGGAGACCAGGCCCATTTCTCTGCCTGTCAAGGAGTTCAAAGATTTAAGAAATGCATGTTAACTTCAGCTAAGTTATGATGAGCATTCCTGTCTGGAAACATTTAACATCTCTTTCAACTAAAGAAGACACAAGAAGAAACTTGACTTGTGAATCAAAGCATAAACAATGACATCAAGTACAAACACTGTCTTTACCAGAGTTGCTGACCTCCAACCCGTACTTGGAAGACAAAAGCACATTAAAAGAGTCACCAATGTCTTGATGGAAGCCAGCAGTCCATGATCTATTTGAAACACTTTCCTCACACAACACATACTGTGTCATCATGTCCACATTTTCCAGTCAGTTTTTAACAGCATCAACAAACAGATACTCAGCCTGTAATGAGCTCATTTTTAAACCTCCCAGTGCAGGATAAACTGGATACAATTCTCCATGGTACCCAGAAGAAATGACTGCTAACCTCATGCTAACACTTCTAGTAGAACAGCTTTGGCAACTGTAGCCTTGTTTGTCTAAGATCAATGCTGGATGAAAACTAAAAAATTTGCATAGGTTTCTTTTAAAGGCCACGAATGCAACTAATGGCAATTTCAAGGGGTTTATGATACTGATGCGCAAACAAACTTGATTTCAGAATTTGAAATCAATGGTTTGGTTAGCAGAGTTAGTTGAGTAGTTAAGCTTTTCAAGGCATACGACTTATACCACATGGTATTCTGACTAGAAATTTGGCTCGTGTCAATAGAGCACATGTTAAACAAATTAAGGGTTGGCCAACTGACAGATCTCAAAGTAGTTGACAGCATAAAGTCACTGGGGAATGGAACTGCTTTAGTTTGGTTTTGCATTAATCAGAGCTAGCCAGATGCTCTTTCAGATCCATAAAAATGCTGAAATCTAGATATACAAATCCCTTGAAGAAAACGTTCTGCTAACAAATAGATTGGCAGAATGATATAAATAATAAAAAGACAAAGACAACCAAATGTGTGCATACATTCAGTTGACATCAGTTAAAGCAGGCAATGCCAGAGGCACAGTACACCTCTGACAACACAGAGCAAAGGCTATAGCTACAGAATAGAGGACAAGGCTTGAAGAACTTGAAGAGCATCCTGGCAGGTAAGTAGCTTGTTTGTCACCTCCACAAGAAGATGCATAAATGACTAACAGCCTTCAGCTATCTCTCACAAGGGAGAAGGAAGTCAGCAAGTGATTCTGTGGCACCACAGAAATCCAAATCTGGGTACCCAAGTCTTAAAATTTGTCTTGGAAAATTGAAGGTGAAAGAAAAAAAGCCACCATGAAAAGAATCTGAGAGTTAAAAACCCAAAACTTCTCTGTAAGGGAACTTAAACACTTTATCTATTGAGAAGAGACAATTATACACATCAGAAACTATCCCTATAGAGATCCTAAAGGACTCTCTGCCTAGCAGGGAAGCACAGCAGGGCTGAAACCCAGAAACACTTGCACAGCTCAAGCAAGACAAATTAGAAACATAGTGCAAGTTGAGTGGTGAGGCCAACCATTACTGGAACAAAGCTGAAGAATGATACAGCAAATATGTTACTTGGTGTCATTAGATCCAAACTGTAAGCTTTTCAGAAAAACAAGATACTAAGCTGCTCATGAGAATAAGAGTAATGCCCATGGGTTACACATGGTGAAACAAGATGATTACTGGTTCCTCCTACCTACGAATTTTTTGCATCTGAGCCTGATCCTACAAACACGTTGAGGTATAGTCACGGGCATGCAGGCCTCTATCCTTCTACTGAGGGTATGGAAATAACAAACATTAAGCTGATTTAAGTTAATACTGAAGTTGACAGTAGAGAGAAAAAAGAAAGTCAATCAAGGCTCAGATGGTGAGAGGGACAGGAGAAACATTAAGTAATTAAATTCATATTGATGTTTTCTAGCCAAAATTAGCACTTGGGAATCAGTGACTCAATGTTACAATCTCCCCTGAACATTACAGGGAAAAAAAAGGATAAAAGCTAGTTTGGTATTATGTACATATTTATATAATCCTGCAATCATTCCCTTAAATCCTTATCACACTGAACATTTAAACATGAAGTTAAATAGCTACATGTTTTCCAAATTTTACATGCATTTGGAAAGCTTTCTGTGTCACAGCCTATTATGATCTTGCTCTATTCATTGTATGCCCACAATTAGGTACTAAAATAAGAAAGAATTAAACAGGAAGGGAAACAAAAGCCACACAAGAGAAACAGCAGAAATACCTGCACTCATTCAAATAACACAGCAAGGCAACTTTTATGTTTAGACTGCTTGGCCTCAAATTTCCATTATGAAGTTTCAATTCATAACTCAGGAGCCAATGCAAGTAGTGAGGTTTTGTTTGCAGCTGAGGTAATTCCCAGCTTTTTCTTGGATTAGATCCAAACTCAAAAAAGGGCAAAAAGATCACCCCTAAGAAGGGCAAAAAGACATTTATTCTCTTCAGAAGCTTTCAAGCCTGTCAATATTGGAGATTATCATATATTCCCTGTACAAGGCCCATCCAATATGATACCTTAAGGAGTAATGGAAAAGTTTAAGGCTCAAGCCTGCTAAACTGGAACATTAACAAAGGAAAAAAAGTTGAATTGAGAGATCACTCCGCTCGCATCTGCCCTAGATATTCAGATGCAAAATACCGCTTCCCTCCATTTCCTTATTAAATCAGCAGTGGACTCATCATCCAGTTAAAAACAGATGCACTAGGATTATTTCAAGATTTTTACTGTTCATGAAGCTTTTATGTCAAAAGCTGAAATGACCTTGTATGTATTTCTGTGTGCAAGCATTTGCAGGACCACGTTTTTTAAATTCATAGATGTTACAGTCAGGAAACTTTAGAAATCCAAATTATTCAAGGAGGGAGGAACAGCAGCAAACTAATGAAACAGCAAAATCAGAAACTATTTACTGGTGAAAAAATTATGATTCACAGCACCAAGCTTAACTTTTTAGCTGCAATTTCAAAAATTGAAAATGGGCACATTTGCACAAGTGCAATCTAGACACCCCCTTAGAAACTTACATATTAGATACATGGTAATTTAATTGTTTATAGTCTTAAACTTTGTACACGTAAGTCCTGATCCAGCTTTTTTCCCATCCAGTCATGCCCTGCAAATAAAACCCAGGATCTCTGGCTAAGACACCGATTGTTTTGCAAAGTTAAAGATAAGAACAAACATTGTGTTTCAAAGGTGGTGTTACGAACCTCTGATCCATTTTTCTGCACAGTTTCCAGTTCTCATTCAACATACGAGTGTGATTGATTAGCCTCTCACGAGCACAAATATTCTTTGATACATGAGCATGAGAGAGGAAGAAAACAGTTGCCAAAGCTGTTTGTCTGAACAAGCAAGTGATGTGTGGCAGACAAGAACGATGTGCCACCGTTAGTCTTTGGTAAAGGGAGGCAACATGGATGCTCTGCTTAGAAACTGCAGTCCTCCTCCTCATGTAGGACACATTACAGCAGTTCAGTCATGCAGGACTCCCCTTCGTGTTCTCCTTTGCTTCAAAGAGAAAGGCTTTTCAAAATTCTTAAGAAAATAACATTTGTATCGTATCAGAGCACAAGTTGAGCAGGCTCGGCCTCCTGTCTCTGACAGTGGCCAACAGTAGATGCTTAGTAAAAAAAAAAACCTCTAAGAACTACTCATTCATCACATCTTATCTATTCCAGCATTCCTGCGTCACTGATGGTCAAGCTCAGGGAAGACAGAGCTAACAAGATCATAACTTAGCACCCGCAATAAAATCTTCCATTCACATTCAAAGCAAGACATCTAAACTATCAGAAATTTGCAGCATTTCAAGACACAAGATGAAGGGCAGGTACATCTATCAACTGTGCTTTCGGTTGAATGCACTTTTTCCATCAGGCTGGATTTGATGACCCATGAAGTTCCTCTCTGCAATAATATCGAATCACACAGTACTCTTGTTTGCTTTGACTTCAAGCAGTCAGTTGAGCCCCAAAGAAAAACAACCCAAGGATCGTTGATATATTTCAGAGGAAATTTGTTTCAAGTCTGAGGTAGTCTCTTCTCTTTGTCATTTGACATTTTCAGGTGTATCTTACAGCTCTTCCCAAACATTGTTTTAGAAATGTGTGTATAGCTCATATATAGAAAATACAAATAAAGGCCAAACATTAAAGGGAAAAGATACTGTAAATTCTACAGTGTGCTAAGGCTGCATGAACTAGAATGCTGCTAATGAACGGGTAATCAGTCTTGCAGAGATTCATCTGTTTATGGGCGGACAGAAGCAAGTTTCCTATAAGCTGGTTTTGAAAGAAGTGCAAAACAACTTCTGACTCAAAAAGTACACGAAGAATGAAAAATCTTTCCAAATGCACAAGAAGGAGTGTAAGTGGGTTCTGTCAGCAACCTCCTTTCATAATCATGCTGTAGTAAATTGCACACAGCAAAACAGAATTTACTCAGATAACAGGGAAAATAAGCCCCACAAATTACTTAACGAGCACAGAAGTAAAGAAGCTTAATTTCCTGCTTGTATCCTTTATCCTCTCACCAAGTCACCCCTTCCTTCCAATAAGCCCGCACATCTCTGCAGTAATTCCATACGCAGAGAAGGCATTATATGCCACAAGCAGTCAGGAGCTCCGTGGATGTGAATTGACCCCTGGTCCATGCTGGCCAATTCAGCTGCTGTCAAATGCTGTGCAACAGCTGAACACTGCCAGCATGCTGCTTTCTCCTGAGCAGAAACATTTGTTTGTGTCACCCTTCTCTTTCAGAGAGAGCAGTGCTTTTCCAGGCTTCTAGCTCTCTTTTCAAATGTGGTTAAAGCTGACCAATGAATTCAGAGGTTATTCAGCTGACAAGGCAAACACAGAAGCCTAGCATTTCCTTAGGAAGCAGTCTAAAAAGAGTAAATAGCCTTATATAGTATTTGGATTCCATCTGGGCATCTTTGGTTTGAATACCGAAAATAGTAAAGACAGATAAGAAGTTGCCCAATATAAATGTCTTTTGAAAAGAAACAACTAGGAGTTTAACATTTGCAGATATCTGGGAAGTTGGAAAATACTAACATCTGAATCATTCCAGCAGCATCCACGCTCTAACCATAACATTTAGTGTTTTTCACTGTTAGACCTCTGGCAGGCTAGTCCTTATTGTCAAATGGTATTTAACTAGGCACAGCTTTCCCTAACATAGCACCAGGCTCATTTTTCTTTCAAGGTGAACTTTGGTTCAATCTATTCTGCAGAGCCAGCCAATTAGAACTTTCTCAAGAAACATTTTTCAGGTTTCTTAGGCTTATTGATGTTATACATAAAGCATATGAAAAAACAGAAACCAAAACTAGACTTTCTAAAATAACACCACACAGCATGCCCAGGTATGCATACTGTAGTTTTCACCTCCTAGGCAATTATATAGTCTGCTTTGTATGTTACTAATTAGGCAGCTTTATAATTCTATTACATTTTATGTAAGGGCCATTTATATAAGGTCTAATCTCACTGAGTGTCAGGACTAAAAGCTCATTATTCTCAGGCAGGAAGGTAATAAAAAGATCACAGCAGACAAGGCAAAGCCCTCCCGTGTTAACTGCTAGAGGCCACTAACCAAGCACCTCCACATACCTGAAACAATGCACAGCACTCTCCGGAAACGGCTCTCCTCATGAAGGAAACTGGGCAAGGAGTTCACACGTTGATGGCTGCTGCAGGACCTCGGTTTATCACTTCAGCAGATGCTATTTCTATTCTTTTCACTGAGATGAAAGTGACTGATGGAGTCACTGATTAAGCCTAGAAACATCCTGTACTGCACAGTTACTATCACAGGTCATCGTTCTAAGGCTTATGACATAGAAGCAATAATACAGACACATTGACCAGCTGCGCCAAAGAAACAAAACTCATTCTTAGTGAAGCCTGTGATGAAGAAATGCCAATCACTTGTCTAGGGCTATGTTCTGCCAATTAAAAAAATGCAGCTTGCTGATATTGTTTTTTCACTTTGAGGATGGTGAGACACTGGAACAGGTTGCACAGAAGTTGTGGATGCCCCATCCCTGGAAGTGTTCAAGGCCAGGCTAGATGAGGCTTTGAGCAACCTGGTCTAGTGGAAGGTGACTCTGCGTATGGAAGGTGTTTGGAACTAGATCTTTAAGGTCCCTTCCAACCCGAACCATTCTGTGGTTCTATGATTCTATGAATGCCAAATATTTCCACCTTTTTATTTCACAAATACCCATGCTCAGGAGAGAATTAATGTAGGAGGGTGTCAGGCAATCACATTCCACTTCAGTTTACAGCTCAGCAAGCTGGCAGGAAGTTTGAACCCAGATGTTTGTTTAGATATCTCACTGTAATCTACATTTTGGCATTCCTAAAGAAATCTCAGAGGTCTCAAATACCCACAGACACAGAGTACTCAAATCTTCCTTTTCACTGCCTTTCCACCAACAGACAAGGCACACAGTATGTGACCTCCAAAGCTGCTGTTTATCACATCATATGCATAGTGGAAGTGAGAAGCAGCTCTAAATATTCCATATTTTTACTCCCATTACCAAAAGTTGAGGCACAGCCTTCACCCCCTTGAGCATCCCTACTGACAAACAATGGCCTTGGAGGAATGTCATTCTGTAGACTCAACTAGGAAACAAAATAATCACTATGTGATGAAACTTTGCATTAAGAATCTTTCCCACCTCCAAATCCACATCTCAAGCACACCCATCAAGCGTATTTCAGAACACTCATCAGCTGTTACACAGAGAACTCAGGCTCAGTCTCCTAGCAGCATCACTATTAATAGAATCCATTTAGAATAATCTTTGGTTTCAACCTTACTGAACTCTACGGACTGAATTTCCAAAGCCACTATTATCCATAACAGATTTCTCCTCCTTTGCGTTCTGCCATTGGTATCTGTAACGTCAGAATCAGTGCAAAGAACAACATACTCATTAAGTATTTGATCAGTCCAAAAGACAGGAGTATTTTACCTTAATTACAAATTAAGTGGCCAAAAGGGGCTTGTGTTTTTGCCAATGTGCTTGTGCTATGGTAGAGATGTTTAGGGACTGTCTAGTTCTACAAAGCTGCTTCTAGAATTAAAGCAACTCTCTAACGCTAGTGTGACGCCTTTGAAATTAAAAATACACACATGCTGACATGTTTTCAAACTTGTCAGCTCCCATCTGGAGCAGTATTCACTCATCTCTGCCTTCAGCTTTAAAAAAAGTGCTGTTCCTGGAATCACAAATGGAGAAGCACTGTGTGCACAACCCTGGACCACACAGACATGGGATGGGATCCATTTGAAAAGCGCAGCAGACACAGCAATTGCATCTGTATCACACTGAGACCAACTAACTGAAGTCTGACCTCCTCCTCCTGCCCAGGCTCACAGACAAAACTCTGTTCCAGCTGCATCCTGATGCTTGCAAATCCCAAAACACATGCTCCAAGGTACCTGGGTTTTAGGTCTTTGAGAAGCATGTTGCAATTCAGGGGTACTACTAATTACAAACAGCTTGTTTTAACAATTACAACAGATATACACAGTTGCTTCTTTCCCCCCCTAGGTTTTTGAAGCACTCAAGCCACTACAAAGTCTTTTTTCCTTACAGCCTCTCTAAGTGTCTTTCCCACAGTCTTAACCATCTACATATTGCTCAAAATTGCCTGTAACATCCCTTCACTTCAGCTCCTTCCCCTTCAGTCCTACCCCACTTGAAAACCATTTATGGCAGCTAAAGATATACAAAGATCTTACTGTTTTCTGAAACAATCTCGGAGCTGCCTTTTACCTGCAGTCAAGCATGCAGGCGACAATCACAAATCTTGTTTTGGCAGCTGTTCTGCATACTAAGCTACTTTTACTATTCCTACAAAGAAGGGCTTGCTTTCTTCCATTCCCTTGTATCCTGTCTTGTATCCTGTTCCAATATCAGCAGCCTCTTTGTCATGTCACCACTGCTTTTGAGCCCCAAAACAAAGTGTTTTCAGGGACAGGCAGATTCTGATCATCAATATCTTACGGTGCAAACTGCTTTCATTTCATTGCTTTTTATGCAGATAGATCTTCATGGTATCTATAGTGTTTTGAATATTTTCAAAACCCACCTATTCCACATATTATATCAATAATGACATTCTCAAGGCTCTCTTCAGTGCTTTACATCCATTGAGCATTGGACAATTCTTCAGGGCAAGGATTATGTATTCCTTAACATATTTACCTCTTGTAAAGCATGGCATAAATAATGCTTAAAAGGGGACATTGTTAAAGTCAAGCACTCAAAAGTTTAGGCCATTTTTAAATTTTCATGGGCTACTGATACTTCTTTTGCATTCTTTCACTGTTTTACCCTCTCAATATCAAACCAGCATAAACTCACACATTAAAGATTCTCTCCTGTAAACCACCCATTGGGAACTCTACCTCCTGTAATGCAGGAAGTCAAACTCTATGAAAATCTTAAGTTCTTTTAGATTGCCATTGGATCACAAATCTAGAAATCTGTTTATAGTACAAGATTTTCTACAAGTCAGTGTTTATGTGAGACATTAAACAAGCTCCCTAAAGACTTTGGACATTCCCTTTTAGCTTTTTTGTCAACTTCTTTGGACAATATATGACAAATAGAAGTCACTAAATCCAATATGAATCAATACATATATCTAGCTCTTGCATTTTAGGGGGGAAAAGGTTTAGTTCTATGAGACAAACTGTAACTTGACACTAAAATAAAGGTGTTTCTGATCACCCCGCAGCTAAAAGGCTTGACACTGAGAATTTCAGATTAAGCAGGAGCACAAATGACTGGTAGGTTTAAGCACTCTTTAGTTGGCTCCTTATGCTCTATGGAACCTAGGAAGTTACACGCTATGAACAACTCACAGGCCTGGCTGCATTTCACGGGCATAAAGGAAAGATTAGAGAGCAGAAAACCATCCCATTACAATCAATTCACCATGCTCTTCCCATCCATTTATATTTGCACGGCACCACTTTGCTCTGAAGAGGAGGTAAAATAACCACCAGCCACCTATACAGAATCCTCATGCTTCTGAGTTCAATTTGAAGCCCAGGAAATCCAGAGAAAAAGGAACAGTAGTATTTAAGCTGAAGAGTGAATCTCACTTTAGATAAAGCTAATCCATCCTGGCAGGTCTGACTTTTATCTGTAGTTAAAAAGATACTTTCAAGAGAGACTGGTCTGTATTTAAAATGCATCTGTTTTGTATTTCAAATGCACCTCAATTCTTCTGAAAGACCATGCAAGGCAGGATGTCTCCCAGACTTCTCAACAAGAGACTGCTTTTCTTTACAAATCAAAATGAGGGCTAAACTCAACCTTAGGGTCTGGGTAAATCTTCTTTCCATACAGTTTTTCTCATGAGTGTATCACCTCCAGGAAAACTGGGGCAATATTTGCTGTGCTTTCACCAACAAGGGGTTGGGATTTTTTCCTGTAGTGGAGGGAGGAAGGGAAGAAAAAAAAACAGAAAACAGGTGGCAAGTACGGACTGTTCTTACTACTGCTCTGCTTGGTAAGAGAATTTGTTATCATCTACTGGACTCATGTAAACCTTTTGAAGAACTTCCAAGTGTTTGCCTCTCATGTTTGCTTCAATTTACTGTATCTATCCTGTAAATTCTGTCCACCCAATTGAACACTGCCTCCCTTTCTGGACCTTTCCTTGGTAGCAGCTGATTTTATATTGAGCATAACCTACTAGTAAGTAAAGGAATTATTATTTTAGGAAATTGATTTCTAAAGACTCACTAACTTTCCAATTTTTACCTTTTCATTTAGACATTGCTGTTGCAGCAAGAGAGCTGGTGCAGATCTTGTCAGGCTGAAAGCTTTGCACTTTGCAGGCGAATGAGGAATTAGGTCCACCATTGTCCTTACCATGCTTTCCTTGAAAGGAAGCAGCTGGGGTAAGCAGAAGGTAGGCAGACTGCAGCTGATCACAGCTTAAAGCGGATGTTCTTTAAAACCCCAAATTATTGCATTGTTTTGTGATTAGGAAAGTAAGGCCTGCACTTGCAAAATGTAGGCCAAGTTTTCAGTACTGGAATGCTATATTAAGGTGCTCTGCTCTATATTGGTTCAGGTATAAACTCCAAAAGTAGAATACTCAATTATGTATATGATCGATATTTGGTGTCAGAGAAAGCCCACTGGGTATTCTGTGGGTTTTAGAAACAGATTTACAGTATTTTAGGAATAAAGTCCAGATCCAGATCCTTTCCGGAGAAACTGATGAATGCTCCGAGTACTCCTGAAGACTGCAGCACAGGGTTTGGGACTAAGTTTCAGAGTCTGTGATGTTAAAGAGGATTTATTTAGCCCTTTTTCAGATTTCAAGTCCAATGAATAGTGAAAGAGGGGGAGAATGTTAATAAAATGTTTTTTGTTTGTCATCTTCACCCAAATGCACATATAATATTCTGCAGAATCTTGCCCAGTCATCCTGGTAAGTATCACTGGAAAATAGTCTAAAAATTCAGTATGATCTGCTTTCAAAATTTAAATAGCTGTATTTACATATACAGCTAGCTACATAAATGATAAATTTGGAGATATGAGTCTAAATGCATTACCTGTTCAACTCTGCAACACCTGGGATCTCTTACCCTATGGTCTGTGTCTCTGCAGTCAACCAGTGAAGTCAGACCCTTTGGTCTGACACACTGGCTATGGCTGACAGCAATTTACTGTCTGATCAGCTTTTCCCAGAGCCAAGTTGACCATTTCCATTCAAGGAACAGATTTAAATTCGTCTTGCTTGAGATGGTTTACAAAAAGACAAAATAATGGCTGAGCTCTAAAGGAAGCAGAATTACTAGAGACTCAGAAGCCTATGCAACGTCTTATTTTGTTCAACTGCATTGTAAATCCACCCACCATCCCACAAAAATAACAGATTGCACTATTCTGTTTCTCGGACTAGATTTTCAAATGCTTTCTAGTTGGCCAAAACATGCTCCAAGACTTTTACTAGCAACTTTAACAGCAGAAAAACTGACACACCTCTGGTAGCATTGAGACCAGTTCCAGTATGAGATGTATATGAAAGCACTCGGCTTTTCAGCCATCCAGGCAGTTAATGCTAAGCATTGCCAAATAACCATCTTGAATGTGTTAGCTAAAAACCCCCTGGCCAGCAAGTAATCTGCATAGTAGATCTGGATGTTAGCATGAAGCTTGCAGATTTAAAAAGTATCCACAGGTATGTTCCAAAGTACTCAATTTCACTAAAAGCCCTTATTTTAAGTATAATACTCCCTGCAGATAAAAGCTTACATTCCTATACTATGTGGTATATTATAAAGTGAATATACAACTTCTATTGTGCTAAATCATGAAGCATACACTTGATTTCCTGAACAGTAAGGTCTGAAACACTGGAAAGCTGGTCAGCAGTCCTAAAACAAACCCTCCCTACTAATACACATTCTTGTGCTCTTCTGCAGAACTTTGTCACCAGAATGAAAAACAGCTCCTTTTTAAACATATCATATGGAATGCTAACCCCAGGATAGAGCCATCCTAAACTAAAGGAGTCCCCTCTCTCCCTTGAGCTAGTCTTTCAGTGCTATGCAGTGTAAACTGCAAACTTCTACAGAAATTCTACAGGAACTGGTTGAGGAAGTAACATTACTTGGTATCTAATCAGAACACGTATCTATCGAGCCAACTAAGTCTTGAGTTTCTCCTGCTCTAAAGGCAGCAGCTCTTTAGGGACACGGCTCTTGTTAGCTTTATGGTTGACCTCTTGAAGGTCTTTTCCAACCTAAATGATTAACCGAGATTAATCTATTAACCGAGATTTGTTTCAAACTTCACACACTGCAGCCTCCACAACCTAACACCTTTCTCTCTTCCATTCCACAGTCAGGAGATTAATACAGCATGCAGGGTCTCTGCTAGGTTAGCAAGCTAGGGTAATTACCAGTCATTTACTGCTAATGTCTATACAAACTCTCTGGGTACTGGCACACTGTCAGAACAGGTATTCATTCAACTGCTTTTTTTTTTGCTAACCAAAGGCCAGAAAGCCTGCCCTGTTAACAGTGAACAGTTTAAATCCCACTAAAATAAAGGGGTCTAATGTACGACAAAGAGTTACGCGAACCAAAGCAAAAGTTTATAAGAAGAACAAGTATTGCATGGGCATTCCTTTATGCAGCTTTTTCTCAGGATGTCATCAGCCTTCCAGAGCAATCTAAAAAGCTGAGTACAGAACAAGACCTCTAGAACAACTCCCACCTCTAGAAATCAAGACAGCTCAATGCCTTGACTGTGTATAGGGATAGTCAGGAAAGAATACATGGAGGTTTTGAGCCATTTCCAATCCATCTGCCTTTTTTCCCAATAGATCCTGAGAAGTTCAGATTTGCTCAATACTATTTCAGATATTCCTTAAATAAAAATGCTCTTGCCAAAGCAGAAAAGTCAACCTTGACATTTTTCTTTAGCTATAACTTTGCCTAATATAACCATTTTTATTGCAGTGCCACCTAAAATTACCACTCATGAAGCAATACCCTTATAAGAAAGGCATTCTGCAAGCATATACAGTCTTAAAGTGTTTCAGGACTCATTGCAAACAATTTGAATTATAGCTAAGAGTGATGCTTTTAAAAATTCCATTGCTTACTTGTCCTGCAGCATCTGCATGCACGGACTCTCCTTACAGCCATCAAATGAATTTTATCACCAACAGAATACTGAATATAAACACAAAGCTAACTACAGCCTGTGAGACAGCCTGAAAGCAACAACAAACTATCCACTGTAAAGTGTTAAGTCTAGTTAGCTAGAGAAGGGGGAGAAGAAACAAGCTTTTTTGTACTGCAGACAAAATGCAGTTCATCTGGGTCTACTTTGCTGCCAAGATTTTATCATGGCTTAGTTTGGGTTTTGTTTTTCTCTTCAAAAGATTAGTGTCCAAGCATATGAATACATGGTATTTGTTTTGCTGTCAAAACATAAATACCATGTGTTTGATCCAGCAATACAGTACGCTTCAAAGATTCATCCTAAGTAGAAGACGTACCATAGGCTAAGCCATTTGTCAAGTAGGCAGCAGAGCCTGGGGTAAAGTTCCTAACTTCCAGCTCAGTCTCTAAAGATGAGATACTTTATACTCCACAAGCAAGTACTGATACATTCTTTGCTCTTCTGTTGTTTGAGAGCCACTCAAAGTCTCCCAGTGCATATGTTTTCTTTAAAATTTCTTCCCCATCCCTAACTACTTTCTCAAAGGGAAATGTCAACGTGAGGAGGCCCTTATACTTGCTCGATTTATAGCCTTTTATTAGCTCCCTGTGCATGTGATGCCAAAGGCTGGTCTTTGCCAAGTCTCTTCAGTCCCTGCTTAAAGCAGAAGCAGATGCCGTACACTGTCAGCACAGAAACACATGTTCTGATTTAAGCCCCCCTATCCCATTATTTATAGGTAATTTCAATTTTTGCAGAAGCATGAATATCACTTTCTCATGCATAGGGAAAGAACTGCTTAGGAGTTAAAAATGTCTTGTTCCTAGGCTCCCACCTCAGTATGAAATATTCCCTCCACACCTACTGGCAGCCCAGAACCAAGCCTTCCCATTTCAGAGTAGAGATGGGGACATTCTTTATTGCAGCAGGAGAGGACTTCCCCTACAAGAACAGCACAGCCATTGCCTCTTCCTATGTGTGCTGAATGTTTGGCCAAAGCCCTTTCACCAGGTGCTGCACAATTAAATCACAAGGCCATTACATATGCTGATATATTAGGGAGTATTAAGAGTTAGCTGACAAATAACCAATGACAAGTAATACACTAAGGCATGTTCCAGGTGTGCACTTCACTCTTTTACATAGAGAGTTTCTACACTTCCACTACACGTTCATGTCTGCTAGCATATCTTTCTCCTCCTGCAGAAGTGACTCCTCTATCTTTGTATAGCACAGCCATGACAAACAGCATGTGTCACTCGTCAAGGACACAAAAAAAGCAAGTCCCATTCTTTTCCAAATGCTTCAAAATCCCGTTGTTCCAAAAGCCTGCAGCTTCCAAACCAGCAACATGCAGCTCCTCAATCTGCAGTTAACCAGCTCCCAGCCACTGGTAGAAAGCTTTGTGCACATATAACACTTCATCCATTCTTCAGCCAGACAACAACAGCATATGTCAGCTTGTGTATTGTTAATTATTCCTCCTTCCTCCATATATCGTTCTCCTTCTATGCTCCGATTAGCTCAGCTCTTGAAGAATGAGTAATATGCTACACAATCCAAAATAAAAACATTAAAATTACTGGCTATGTCCAATAACATCCTGACCCTGTTAGAGCTTTCTTAGCTGAGTTTCCGATCCATATTGCCCAGACATCCACAACTTCTTGTATTCCTTTGGACCAAAGGGAAATGGTACAGTACAAAGCATGAGGCCCTGAACACACCTGTAGCACTCTGACATGGCCTCACTTAAAGATTTTCCATAGGATCAATCACAGTAGTTCCAGTTGCCTTGGCACAAATCTCAAGTACACATGCTTGATGCTTAAATTCAGAAAAACAGACCTCAACCATCAAAATTCACTGTAGGGATTTTATTATTCAGAGGAAGAAAAAACAGTTTCCTTCTCCAAATCAAACAAAATGCTGGAGCAGTTTCAATACACTAGTCAAACACCTGAAAAGTTCAAAACCCTGTCTCCTGTTTGGACATGGCTTTCAATCACACATCCCTCATACACAAATTATTTAAAAGACCATTTAGATGCAGCAGGAGAAGGGAACAATGAGCTGTGCTGGGTCAGCTACAGTAATGGAGAGACAAAGAAAGCAGAAAGAAATGCAGGTCCCTGCTTAACAGGTTTATAACTGCATGAGATGAGGAAAAATTAAACTCTTGTGAACAAAGTAGAATTGTCCTACCTCTGTTACAGGTTTCCTAGGTGTCTATACATACATACATATATATATGTGTATGTATGTTTGTGGGATATGTGTGTATATGTATGTATGTTAGTGCTGCATAAACCATTGCAAACGTGATAGAGAAGTTGATTTTCCTGCTTCCCTACCCAGTTACCTTAAACCCTTACTACTGACGTGTCTTACAAGCCCCAGGAAACCAAAAGGCACCCAGAAATACATTTTTGTAAGTGTTCTGATTCCAGAAATACTAACAACAGACACTAGGTCCTACTCATAGCCCAGTTAAAGCCCAACCAATTGATATAGCAATCTTTTTTGTCGTAACTGCCACAACAAGAGACAGGATTACTCCCTATTTCTTAGTAATCTTGAGGCTGCCTGGAATTGAGCTCTGCAGCAATGTATTTCAAATGATGCTTTATTGGCACAGCAAGCTATTTAAAGGTTTTGACAGTTACAAATTCTGCAGTAATTTTTCCCTGCTGTATTTCTTAATATTTTCTGCATTCCTTCCCCTTACTTTCCACCTGCCTCCTCCGAGCATCCCAGCAGCTGAACGGCAAGTGTGTCAGAGTGCCACATTCATCTTAAACCTACCTAATAGACTCTTGTGCAAGTTACTAAGAACAATGAGTGGCTTAAAAGCAATAACCTTCAGCAATGTAAAGTAGCAGTGTTTATGCAACAATTTCCCCTTCTAAGAGCATTATATAAACACAGCCTTCAGAAGCCCTCTGCATTGAGTGCCTGTCAGATGAGTGAGGCATCAGTGGCTCTTGACTCTCCCATCCAACAAACCTAGAAGCTATTTTGACACCCCAGGTTGCTGAAGCCAAAAGTCATAACACAACATATACTAGTGTTCCAGCATTGCCTCTGATACAACTCAAACATTATGAAATTTGAATCTTCACATGCACTTCGAAGACATGCACAAATTCATCAAACCAACTTGATTGCAAGGAAAGTATTAGGAGTATAAAATGGGCCTAGTTAACCAGGCCTACGCAGATAAGAAAACATTTTCCTAAAACATGTGTCTTAAAAACATACTCCCATTTGCAACATACTTGCATAACAGCCTGATACGAAGAAATAGGATAATAAATCATTCCCTTAATGTCCTAACTGGGCAGACTGTTTCATAGCTTTTTTCCAGCAAGGGAGTGAATTGCCAGTTTTGTAGCTACATCTGTGGTGTTCTTTGTTAGAAATGCTCCACCAGTATCTCAGAAAAACAGCAAATATAAGAAAGAGACAGGAGGCAGATGTTGGCAAAAACAAATTTAAGAAAAACACACCAAAAAATCCAAACCATGCAGTCTGGAAGATCTTATGCTTTATACAGTGGTACTTCGTCATGCTTGCTTAATGATTGTTCAAGAAGAGGAGAAGGATGGGAGTATGATAAACAATAGAAGCTTGGCCCACAAGGAGTGGAACTGAAGTCTAAAATGAAGGAGAAGTAAGCTACAAGAGAATCCAGATGCGGCCTTGCTAGAAAGAACTGACAGATGCTTAACTATCTATTTGCTAAAAACATGGGCCAAATCCAGAACTCTTAAAGTGACTGGAATCACTCCAACTACATTCAATAGCCTTTGGATCAGATCTTTAATTGGGCCAAAAGCAAACTCACCATTTCTTGATCAAAACAAAAGCTCAACAACAGCTTTCAAAATCCATACTTTTCTTGGTAAGAACAATTTCAAAATCTCTTTGGAGTTCCTACTGAAACCACAACAACCAAAACATATTGTTGGCCATTTCACTGGCGTCCCCTAAATATAGCTTGAGAACACACAAAAAAACCTTTGTGTATCTTTTATTTCAGGGTATTTATTGTACTGCTGTCATTAAATGGAACCAATAAATAATAACTTATTAATACAAATAAAATTTCTGAAAACCTAAATAAAATTGTAAAAATCCTTTTTAATCAGTAACATATTTGGATTACCCCAATGAAATGTTTCTCCAAGTTGTAACTTAGACAAAAGGCTCCACTTATATATAGTGGGTTTATTTTTATTTGTGTCTAAATTTTTACAACTATGGTCTGTTACAGATCTTGACAAAACAGCCTCCCCATAATGTACCTATTCACTCAAATTTACAGCCCTACCAAAGCAAGGCCTTTTTCTGCAAATACATTCTTTGTGCTCCCATATCTAAGTAATAGGGTATTACTGTAAATAAGGCACACCCTAGGAATAAACTCTTGCATTTCTAACACAAAGTGAAGTGCCAAAGACTAGACAAAATATCCTCCCAAAAAAGAAATACTCTTCAGCTTCCCTGAGCACAGTGAACTTTGCACAGTGGGCTGGCTGGCACAGAGGCGTGTGTGGGCTCAGTGATACTAAGACAACATCTTTAGTACGAAAATTCAGCTATTCCTTCCAGTGACTATTAAACAGCAAAGTATAGCACCACTTCTAGTCCTTCCCCTAGAGAAAAACAAATGTTGGTGCAAATTTTCTTTCCAGAAAATGTTTTTTTAAAGTATACTTTTTTACAGAAATGTGCTGTAAAGCTGTCTTATTTCCACAGCTCTCCAAGAGAAACAGCTCTTGCTATAGAGCTCTTGTTCCCAGGGACAAAATATTCAGACTTACCCTCAAAAAGAGGGAGAGCTTCTTACCTACACAATTTGTGCAGCTGTTAAAACCAGTTCAAAGCTCTCCCACCAGATGCAAGGTGAAACAGACCAGAAACTTGATTTGCCATCTATATGAGGCATGTCTAGTTGAAGAAAGCATCTTCAAGAGGATCCTCAAGCCCAAAGAGGAGGCTGTGCCAGCCTACTTTTGCCAACTTTTGAGGGGGGGCATTTCACTAAAATCAGACTGAAACCCTTTTCACACTTACACTGTTGTACAGCAATACAAAATACGGTAGATCGTTCCCTGGCCTTTGATCAAGCCCTTTAGTAGGGACACACTAGAAAGAAGTAAAGAAAACAGCATGACATTCCATTTTTTTTTGTGACTAAGGAATTCTTTTGTTGCTTCTCTAGGCAAAAGGGTTACAAAAAAAGGTCCAAAGTTAGTCATATACTTGTATAAAGTTGTCTGCCTCCCAATAAGGCAAATTCATAAGTGGAGAGAAAAGATGAGCTCTCCCAATGCTTTCAGTAACTTAAGGGGAAAAACTTGCATCAGCTAACCTACAGAGCAGAAACAACCTAGAGAAGAAGCTGGGGACTGTAGGGTCTGTAAAGCATAACCCTGCCAATTTCAGCTTTTTCTTAGTTCCAAAATATTCTAGTACTCCATGGATTTCACTAGAATAACTCATTTCAAATGAAGAATAGCATTCTAGCATTTTTATGGTCACACCTGCACACACATTTAGGAGGTCCATTTCCTGCCTTACTGTATACAAGCACAGTGAGGCTCCTGATTTTTTTATTGCTCTCCAGACAATATTTTTACACTGATGAAGAAATAAGATGTACAAAATTATTAAGAAAAGAAAAATAAGAACTGAAAGTTATGAATTATCCTAAATGCCAGTAGTTCAGGAAATGTCTATGATTTACAGTTAGGTAGCACAAACACTTAGTTTGAAGAAAGCAGTCTTTGCCAAGAGTTAGTTTTATAATCAAACTGCCTGAAGCTTAGGCATTACAGGACTTCCAGCATTAAAAATGTGGCAGCCATCCAAAATACTACACAGCACCCAACAGATCTTATCTTCAGATGTATGCAAGCATCTTTTGCTTAATTCCTCCAGCTACTCAAGATTCCTGAAAAGAAAACTGGCCAGGGGGAGCACCAGTTGGGAACCTCTGGTGCACTCTCCACCAGAGACTCACACGTGGAGAAAGAGATTTCCTTCTTCTGATGGAAGGAGTGCAGCAGAGGAGCTGGACGTTGCCTAACAGCTGGAAGAAGTGGGAGGAGATCCTCACTTCTTCTACATTCTCTTCATAGGAAAAGGGATTTCCCATGGATAGGGACATATGAAACAGCTTGGCAGCTGCAAACAACTAACAGCAAGGTAAAGGGAGACTTCAGAGTGGTGGAGACCACTCCCTCAATGATGCAGGTACACTTTAAGTGCAGACAAATCAATGCAATATAAATGCTACAAGGCCTCAAAGCAGTTCTACTGTTGCCGCCTCTCTCTGTTTTCAACCACGATTTCTCAATGCTCCTCCACTCCTAATAAAAATAGTTTTGCAAATACACCAAATGTGCATGGCTAACATGTTTGGCTTCTACATTTCATTTTATAAGCAAAAAATGAGGAAACTGTACTAACCTGTGACATGCAGCAATGTTAGCATTCTCTCCCTCCTGTATAATTTTTTTCGGGAGAGGACAATGCAGGTTTAAGGACTTGGAAACAGATATTCAGCAGTGTCAACAGAAGCAGATTTTTCACAACAGCAGTAAATGAAATGAAAGATCTCCCCATCATCAAAGGTGTCAGCCCCTTCTGAAAAAGGAAATTATCACATAGATACAGAAAATTTCACAGGAAGACCAGTATCACAGCTCCACTTTGTGAGACAGTATCATTCCCTTCTAATTCCTCTTCTAGAAACAGGACTATCGAGATGATGTTGAGTGAATTCTATTTGACGTGCCTCTATCCCTAACCACTATGCTTTAAACTCAGTTAAATTACAGATCTAATAAGTTTTATCAAGGGAAATCAGCCTCTTGCTGCCCATCCACCATGCACTCTTCTGGAATCTCAGCACTGACTTACCAGCAAGCAGACATGAAGCCCACAGTAAAAGACACAGGAAAAACATCCTTCCTGGATGGCTGCACAAATGACATGAGCATTTATTCTTGAAATTCTATGATTTCTCATCTTGTTTTCCATCAGGTTCACAAGGCAGTTTTAAAATTAATTTTATGTTCTTTCCTATTACACAGGAAATGCACACCTCCAGCTGGTTAGTGGTAACCAATTTCCCTAGTTACAACCAAGGGAAATCATTTCAGTAGCATAACTGCATTCACAGTAAGAAATTACCATGTCTTAACATGATTCATCCCTTATACTATTCTATAAAGGTCTTTTCTCCTATCTTAATTACTTAGAAGTGACTCTAAATCCAGCTCCCTTCAGCAAGCCAGTATTTAAAAATACCTCAGTCTGGTCATTCATGAGCTGCATTTCTAGAGCAGGCAGGGCACAACAGCTTTTTTAATCATGAGATTAGTTCAAGGCTTCTTTTAAAGAAGACAAAAGGAGTTTTGTAAACTGAACTGATGTTCAAGACCCAATTAACACCAATAGTCAGCAGAAATACACATGAACTCTATTTATTCCTACCCTCCAATCTTGCTCTGTGCCCTAACAGCCACCCAGACAAAAAGTAAAGTATTTCAACTTCCAAAGCTTGGCAGGTTCCCTTCCGGATTGCCTACAAAGAAGTTCACACAATAAAATAAGCCTTTCTGTATGCCAGAGGGTGAAGAGAAATGTGAGCCCTCCATTTAGCCATTCTACACAAGACTTGGTGAAAATTCACAACCATACAAACCAAGATAATTATTTTAAAAGACTGAGGGACACTGTTACTCAATGGACAAAGTCATGCAATTCTTTGTATATTTGGTAAAAGCTCAATGATTATTCCAGGCCATGAAATTTTTACACTACACATTCCTGGAGTGAGTTCTTTTAGAAGTAGAAAGTTACCATATTTTCCTCTAGAAAAAGTGATGTTTCCTTTAGCTGAACCACTTTATGATCGCAATAAAACACCCTAGGGTGCGGTGACAAACTGTCTAATAATCACCACACCTACACATGAATGAAGTCAGTGTGTCCCAGCACAGTTTAGGTGTGGCCAGATTGGACAACATCATCATATCCTGTTGTGAATGAATACTTAATGAAAAAAGAATATAAAAGGGGGCAGGGAGGCTTGAACAGTGCTGAACTTTAAAACGACTCTACATGTACAGTAAGCAACATGGAAAGAGAAGGAAGCAGACAGAAGGACCCATCTGCATGCTTGCGTTTGCTTGATAATGTACAAAGTTACTCAAAAACTCCTTTCCTGAGATTAGAATACATAGATTTTTCCTTCCCTTCTCCACTTCTTTCCCTGTCAAAAGGGATTGGAATAACTCTTCTTCGATGGCTCAATGCTTACTGAGCTTTTACATTCCAACAAATATGTTACATTAGAGGGAGGAAAGCAAGCAATAAACACGAGAAAATGTTATAAACCCTCCTGAAGTCAATACAATTAGTTTATATCATCATGATGAAATGTTATAAACCCTCCTGAAGTCAATACAATTAGTTTATATCATCATGATGTTGACCAAATCTAGTTCTGTTTTTGCTGAAAAAAAAACAGGTTTTAAGTTTATATGAACTTTATATTAAGACCAAGCTCCAGATATAGAATCACAAAATCATTTAGGTTGGAAAGGACCTTTGAGATAGAGTCCAATCATTAATCTAATGCCCAGTCCACCACTAAATCTAGGAGTCCAACTGAAAAACCCCACAAGTATCCCAAAAGTGGCTTGCCATCTGACAGAATATTGTGCTTCATTCTGACAGTTTTCTTTCCAAGAAAACAAAAGCAAATTTTGAAACCTCCAAAGTTGTCCCACGGTAGAACTGTCCTTCCTGACTGTTCATCCACCTACTCTTCAAACAACCAAAAACTGAACTCTTTACCTGCATTTAAAAAGAAACAGGACTCCAACAAGAGCAAGCACGATTTAAAAGTCATGACCTTCACAACAGACATGCTCAGTCTCAATGTTCTTCTTCAATATAATAACATTTTTCATATGTTTACACTTGAACTAATGCAATAGTGTCAATTTCAAGTGTCAGCTTTGAGGACTTGCCTAAAGTAATATTTATTTTTCAAAATAAATGGTCCAAACATTTTCTTCTGGCCTTTGGGGAGCTAACAAGCTTCAAGCACATGGTTTGTTGCTCATGCAACTAGGAGACATGGAGGCGACAGCCATCAATACAGACAGAAACCCACAATTCTCATAATACAAACCAAAAACATTGAGATATACAGAAGTCTTAATATCAAACAATTTCATTTCTGGTCTTCCCAAGCTTCTTCTTGCAATAGAATAAAGAAACTTTGATTTAGTGTTCCAGACTGGAACAGTAACCACTTCCCCAGCAGCATGTCCTCCCATTGTACTCCCTTCCCACTGCTATCACCAACCTCCATGTGATTCCTGATGAAAACAAGTACCTTTGTTAGTCATTTTTAAAAAATCAGAATTTCATCAAAACCATAATTTTACCAAGTTTTTGACCCATTCAGCATTCTCTCACACCCTACACAGTTTTATTCTAAAAAGCTAAAATCTGAGGAATTACATTTAGGCAAGAAATTATTTATCCTAATCCCCACAGCCTGAAATTCCTTCCTGCCCCCCTCTCTTCCCCCTTTTCTTTTCTTCCTAATCCTTAGTTAAAAATACTAGAGGAAAAAAAAAGGTATCCTATACCTGGAGTAGGACTTTTAGGACACAATATCCTCCTTGTTTCATTGTGCCACAGAAGCATGGCTATTACTCGTTCCCCCCCTTCCATCAGGGACTGATTTTTTAGTTGATGAATAGCTTTGCATGCAAGAATTTAAAATCCCGGTTATTTCTGTCTCAAATAATTGCTATGCTTGTAATTATTTCAAAGAATAATAATTACTTTCACTCAATCTATTTGAAGTTATAAAATAAATTAAAAAAAAAATCAATTTTGAACTCAAATCCATAAAACCACAACTTAAAAAGTCATAAAGGATTGCAAAAAGAGTCAGCCTTGTGAAATATTGCACATTCATGGGGAATGAGAGGAGGCCTAAGGTTTTGTTCTTAAAATATATGACTTAAATTTATGATACTGCTTACTGCTTAATACATCATTCGATCCCCTTTTTTAGAAGTGAGAGATGGAACCATCCAAGTTAGTCTTGCTGAAATGTGACCACAACAAACTGAAACCCGTAATTCTATTTGTAAAAATAGGCTGTGTGCTAAGACTAAAATACTTTACTGTAATTCTAGGGGCAGCAAGCATTTTTCCTAATATTTCTGCATGCAGCAACGTCTCATACTTACTCTGAGCTCAGCTGTGATGATTTTAACAATAAAGAAGAAAACTGGCCAAAACAAACCAGATCAATCCAAGGCAAGCGAAACTGCTTAATAACCTTGAAGTTTTTCCACTTTATAGATATAAAATGAGATTTTTTGCCTTCTTCAAACTAATAACTGACTGAGAAGAAAACCCGAGCCACAGACCCAGCTCGTATTTGCAGCTTGACACCAAAAGTTCATACTCATCATCATGTTTTTTTAAATACATTAGAGTGACATCCATGGCATAAAGGCAAGTGCTCAGAAAACGGGACTCCTGGAACAGAACTGTCCATGAACCTTTAAAGTCACCTGCACATAACAAGAGGGCCAAATTTAATCTCTTTATTGTCTGTATTCCCTGAAGGGCTTCTGCTACTTCAAGCATGCTTACAGAGAAGGTAGCTGTCAAGTATCACTGTACCCAGTCAACGTGTGGCCTCGGGCCATATTTGCTGCATGCTATACACATTCTGTACTCAATATAGAATTGTTCCACTTCTGGGATGTTCTGTTATAATTAACTTCATATGAACATTTTGCTAACATTAGCATTTATCATTATAACACCCTAGCAGTTGTTGTAAACTCTCCATCTCAGTCTGATTTTGCAGATGGGAACACAAAATGTTTGTGTCCCCAGAACCTGGCTTTTGAGGAACCTTGGCATTTTGCAGTCCGTGAAAGCTGCAAACCCACATGTTAACAACAATTCAGTAACTAAAATAAGGTAAAATATAGTGATAATAGAAAGAATGCCTTAATAATGGGAAACAACAAGAGAAGAAATGAAAGCTCAGAAAACACAAGTGATGCACAATACTCACCACCCACTGACCAATGCCCAGCCCAACCTGAGCAGCGGTTGCTCCCCTCCGGGTGATTCCCCCAAGTTTATATACTGGACATGACAAGCTGTGGGATGGAAGACCCCTTCAGCTAGTTTGGGTCAGGTGTCCTGTTTCTGCTCCCTCCTGCCTTCTTGTGCCTCTTCTCACTAGCAGAGCATGAGGGACTGGAAAGTCTTTGATCAGAGTAAGCACTACGTAGCAATAACTAAAACACTGGTGTGCTACCAGCACTGTTCTCAGACTTAAGTCAAAACATAGCACTGCACCAGCTACTAGGAAGCAAAATAACTGTTACAGCTGAAACCAGGACACCTAAGCACACACAAATCCCTCAGCATGAAGCGTATTTCTTGACCCAAATGGCTACTTTCACAGAATTAAAACTAAGGTCTTATAATGGCAGTGGTGGGAATAATTACGTTTAAGGTAGCTTGTCACTGCAACCTGTAATTTAAATGACAAAACAGTGATTTCATGCACAAGGGAGGCTCAGGGCACAGTTTCACAGAAACTTAAAGCCAACACCAGTGGCAACTGCAGAGCGAGCAGTCCAACCCTCTTTGCCACTGTTACATAGCAATCTGAATCAGGGAAACACACCACTTTGCCACAGGTAGACTAATGCTGGCACACAAAAGAAGTGAAGGGCCACAGCAGGGGAGAAGGTATGGCACCTTTTTCAGAAGCAGCACAAAGTCAGCTGCTGCTAACCATTAAACAACATCCCACAAGTGTTACAGGTTTTAGTAATCTCAGTCTTTGCTTCTGTCTTCAACACACTCAGGTTGGTATCCATTTTACTGCTTGAAGTCTTGTTTTGCCATGTTTTTCTCATATTCACACAGTACCCAAAGTGTCCAGGAAAGATCAGAAGAATTAATAGTCTGTGTTTTCTTCGTTCAATTTCCTTACTTTCAGAAGCTTTTCACATGGAAACAAGGAAAACAAATTTAGGAGACAGAAAAGACTATCTGAGGGCTTGAAAAGCACCTGGAAGTACTTATTTTTAACAGGAATACATTACAACTCTCTTCCAGCTGTCCAAAGCTGGGCAGCAGCTTTCTACTCCTAATGCAAGCCTTGGTGTCAACATAGAAAGCTTCAATCTGGACAGGTGATCTGCTCTACTTTGACAGAGCAAAACAAACAGGGAAACTACAAACAGTAAAAAGAGACATTAAATCATACCTTGGAGCTACTGTCTCCTAGGCTTCTCATCAGTTACAAATGTCAGAGGGAAGGGTTCCGCCTCTGAGAGTATCTATTTAAAAAGTAGTATGTAGAACAAAGAGTGGCTTCCTACAGCTTTACTCATCCAGTTTTCAGACAAGCTTGCTACTCAAAAGGAGGAATGAGCAGCAGAAAACTCAAGTGTCACTTCATGTCACTGTTCCCCAGCCCCAGTTAGAGCTCTGTATTCTGCTCCCCTGTGGCCAGTGTGCCAGTCCCAGGTGGTGCAGTTTGAGGGCCTGCCGAACAATGCTGCTTTGTAGGGCACACTGGCAACTGATGAAGTCCTCCCAAACCAATGAGTGCAGAGCCAGGGTTTTACAAAAATGGCCAGCTCTTTAATTAAAAGCATGCACATCAATGGTCACTCTTGTAGATATACATGGCATAGGCTTAATTAAACCAGCTGGCTCTTTTCTACTCATGGCAATCAATGAAAACCATTTTCATTGATTAACCCAACACCATCCTGGCTCTTAAAATTTTACTGTGACACTGCAGCACTGAGCAAGCAAGGCATTATACCTGGGAGAAGGAAACCCACGTCTTCAATCCATGGAGAGCAATTATTTAATCTCAAATCTGATTTGTTTTCTAAACAAGGCCCTGTTGAAAATAACTATGGGCCGTAATATTTTTTTCTTTGTTTTCAAAAGGATGCTTGGCACAAGAGCTTTTCAAGGGCAAGTACTTACTTCCTCTCATCACAAAATAGATATAAGAACATACAAACATCCAGCCAAGTAAATTGCATTTTTCATTAAGAACATAACTTTCTGAGGATGTGCATTTTCAGATTTTGTAACTAGAATATAAAAATCATTAAATACACACTAGTGATTGAAGAAGCTGCAAACTTCAACACAGAAATCCCCAGTGCTGGTCTCTACCCATATTAGAACCCACTTAAGATGATTAGTTGTTCACACAGCTACAGGAGGAGGCTGGTAATCACTGTAGAGCTGTTTATCACTTAAGTTTTCTTTGTTGTACTACAGATGCAAGAAAATAGGCCAAATTTTTTAAAACTCTGGTTTGTTCTGTACACATTTGCTGTTCAGTGACAGACCAGGTATTCAAATAAATCTCATCCTGTAACTAGATTAAACATTGTGACAAATTCAGTCCTTTGCAATATTTGCTCATTCAACACTTCATAATTATTTCAGGATGACACAAAGAAACACATTAGTTCTACCAAAATTCCAAATACTCCTTTGCACTACCTTAAATCAATAGAATTGCTCGCTTAGAGAAAAAACTTAAGTCAGCAACACATGCATGAGAGTCACTTAATTTTTCTAATGAGTTTTAAAATAGCTAATGGAGGAGAGGCTTTTTATGTAGCACATTTGTCAAAGATGTTTGATATCTTTGTAAGCCTTAGGATCTGAATTTCGATTAGCCTCTTCTTTCAGACCTCTGACACAGTTCACCTGTCTCTGGTCACTCTGGATCACATTTCACCCCAGAAACAAAACAGGATACAACAGGATAGGTGCCCTCCTCTTGCTGCTCAGTGGTTTCAGTGAAAGGTCTCTCACAAATCATTCCTGGGGAGCAAAACCTCCCTGCCAGCCCCTGAGCACCTTTCTGAAATTGCCAGTGAAAACCCAGACCACTGACAAAAGCACTTAGAATCACCTTACCTCTCCCTCCTCCTCCCTCCTATGCACATTTGTCCAATAAACCAGCAAAACCAGCGTGAGGAATAGCACTGCTGGTTAGCTCATTAAAAGAGCACAGAATAAACACCCAGTGTTCTCAGTTGCTTCTCTCAAAACTAAGCGTACATTTGGGCCTCACCTGCTTAAGCAAAACCTGCTTATATGAACAGCAGAGATAGTCCAGGGTACCCTGGAATGAGACAGCAGCCTTGCGCATTGCCAAGTGCTCAGAAAAGGCCAGGAGCCCAAAGTGGAGCTTGGTACATGACAGTCATGTTTGGCTGCTTCAGGAAGCTGCAATTTCTGCTTAGCATAACTTTAAGGTGTCTATGAGTCATCTCCATATAATACTACCCCCCCTTTCAGCAGGTGATGCACTGTACCCAGCCATCTGGCTGTGCCTCAGGAAAGCTGCTACTCTCTAAGGAACTTCAGCATGTAAAAAAGGAAGTAAGGAGTATGGCAAAGAAGACAAGCCTTTTGCACCATACAGCTAATCACTGTAAATCCCCAGCCAATGGTGTACTGAAGGCACTTAGCATGCACACACAAGGCCATTCCCTCCCCAGAAGTGCTCAAACAATCTTCAGCCCATTACTAAAAACCAGGAATGTTCCTCAAAAGCAAAGGGTGAGCTTGTTCCAATAGATCTTTTATGCTTTGCGAGCAAGTTACTCAATGAGCCAACTAGACTCACTACATCAAATTTGGCCTTTGAGTATTCAATATATTCCTGGCAACAACTCTGCTACATACAGAAAGAGCTACTACTCCAGCAGATATTAGTTCCAGTTGTAATTTAAAAAAGTAGTTTATTAAAATGCTGTCATGGTATGATAAGAGTGTTTTCAGAAAAAAAAACCTCTAAATCACTTAAAATGCCTACATTCTGCTGAAATTCAGGATTTAACTACTACTCATATTAAGTCAAAACACTGACAGAGAAGTTATTCTATAAAGCACATCAATTCTCTTCTCCAGCCAGCCTTAGGAGTTCATTATTATTATTATTAGCTTTTTGACTGCTTGAGATTTAAAAGTGAACATAGGCACTTTTCAGAGGCACACTGGAAAACATCTGCCATTTAGTTCCTTCTAACACACACTGAAGAAAAATTCACCATACTCTGTGCTAGCTGCACCAGCAGCAAATGGTTGAGTGCAATAAAGCTTTTCCAGTGGGTTTTTACATTTGGGAAAGCAAGGGAAGAGAATGTCAGCTTTTCAGTATTATCCCATTTCAGGGAGAAAGAGCTAAGTAAATGGTCTCAGCCTGGAGAGAAAAGGGAGAGCACCAACTCCTTGTAAGCCATGAATAACTGGGGCAGGGGGATATTCATATAGCCAGGGAGAACAGGTGCAGGAAATTGGCTTTTTAAACCATTTGGGAACAAACTGCGACTTCAAGCAGCAAGTTTGACCCAAACAACTCCAATCTTGCACTATAAAGTTTATCCGTTCAATGTTTAGCATCATTCTTGTTTTTCAAAACAAACTTCTATTTTATGCCTCAATGCCTTTCTCCATGCTGAGGGAGGTATTTCTCTTAAAAAGCAGTTTCCAGAGCTGTCTTCCAGCTAATGAAATCAGTCATTATGCACCAAGCAAAATGCACTTCCTTTTGGAAAAGAAGCGTGAAGAATAAGAGATTAAAACTACTACATTTAAGTGGGTACACAGCTTGGCAGCATGGTAAAGAGCAGTTTATACTTAGATTTACTCCAGGAACTCACAGCAGTTATAACTCCAGCTCAATGTAAATACTATTTTCATATACTTGGGTTTCTTCCATCTAAAATCCTAACCAGATTTCTAAGATGACCTGGAATTTGTGCTTCACAGGTAGACAGTAAATTAAAATGGTTTCCCATGAAGTCATCAAGCTTAAATACAGATGACCTAATATAATTGGCGATGTTCACAACACAGATCAGGTGTTGATAATCCTGATTACCGCAGAAGTAAATGAACACCACAATAACTAGGATCACTCTGTATCATATGCTTAGCTAAGGTGGCATTAAATAGGCAATTTCTCATGGCATTAACTGTTAGTTCAAGCCAGAGTCTGACATAAATACATATTTAGAGAGCATCAGCTTTTTCTATCCAGCCATGAGGCACTGGAATCTTAAGAGAGGAGCCTCAGCTCATTAGACTGCGCTATAAACATGTTTCCAGCAGTCTGGATAATGTATCAAAATAAACAGAGGCATTAAAAGCAGTTCTCCAGTATTTTTAAAGGGGCCTAGGAAGGAAAATCCAATGTGTTTTTTCTAATTATAATGAAGGTGATCTGAGAGTTCCTCTATATTAAGATGAACAAATGCTTTCCGTGGATGAGCACCCTGCATCAACCCCACCCTAGCAATCACTGCTCACGCTCTTTTATTTTCCTGTGTATATTATGTCTGTATACATATCTATCAGTCTACTCTACATCCTCCTTCAGGATATTATCTTATAACTCTGAAGAGGCTCTTTTCCCCATTTTCCTTCACCTTCCCCTGGCAGGCAAACAAGGGAAATCACATTTGAGACCTGGCTGAACAGTTTTCCAATGAAGATGGCAAACTTAGCGATCTGTCCAGATATCGTGTCAAGGTTACATGAAAACTATTGCCTCAGAAGGGAAATAATCTTTTTTTTTTTTTTCCTGTGCTCAGACACCATATTTCTTTTATTACCTTAAAGGTTTCAGTGCCCTTATTGAACTTGATAGATATGGGTAATAGTTTTAAGACTTCAGAATAGAAGGTGTGGATAGATGAACCTCTGAATACCATTTCTTCAGGGAGACAAGCTACAGACAGTAAAAGTATTCAAAAAAAACCCCAGAAAGTCATAACAAACTTCCTCTAGTTTCCTGAATGACACAGTGTTTGTGAAAAAGAAGTAGGTATCTTCAGCAGGTTTTTAAGCACACAAGGTGAGTCTGGCTACAGGCACTAGTTAGATTTAAAAACGTACTAGTGAGTAAAGATAAACGCTGCAGGGCTTAGGACTTCTGCGTACCTTCAGCACTGAAAAAACAGCTGAATAATTATCACTACACAGATGTTCAGAACAATCCTGGCAACTCCTTCCTCTGTCCAATGCTTGGTCTTCCTTGACACCACAGTGAGCTCATCACAAGCAAGGATCAGCTGCTCCCAGTGAACGTTCAGCCTGTGCCCACATGCATACCATGGGTTTTACAACCGAGTTTCTCTACTGATACTTTAATTCTGCCTAGGACATTCAGATCAAATGGCTCTGGGTAGCCCCACCAGATCTCCTGGCATTCAAGCAAAAACACTACCAAGAAGACATACTCATACAACTGTACAAGGAACACAGAAAGCATTTACAACTATGTTACCAGGACAATTAACCAAAGGGGAAACAGTTAAACTCTGTTTCGCATTATGTCTTGCAGATGAAGGCAAGTACTAGAAGATGGACACATGCCACCTCCATTCTGGCAGGGCAAAACATGTTACTGTCACACCTACCAGGTTTAATATGAGCAAAGGCAATTATGATGGAGTGCTTCAGAGTTAGGAAAAGAAAAAACTGAAGCAGGCTGAAGCTTTAGTATTTCTGCTCTGGAAACTCCATATTTCACAGAGCTTTTGACCCAGTCACTTTTACTGACATTGACAGATTATTATTTCACTTCATCCCTTCCTGTGTACTCTCCAATAATAGGGTACAGCTGCCAAATTTACCCGAGTTTATTCCTGGAACACTGTGGTAAATGTTTCACTTTTTGTCCCTGTACTACATAGATGCTAGTGTATGCAGCCTCCACATCTCAAAACCTTCTCTTGCCCCAGAGGAGAGATAGACACTCTCCAGAAAGTTTGCTCTAAAAAACCTCAGATCTGTAATCAAAAAGCAGCAGTCATCAGGTGTTAAAACCAGAGGAAAACATCAAGTAAACATGAGGTTAGCAAGAGTGACAAGGCTTTTCAGCAGCCAGTGATGAATTAATGTGAGATTACGTAGTAATACCTGCAGCCAGCCCTGACTGCGGACAGCTTATGCTTAATGCAGCCTTTCCACCAAGCAGCTCACAGCTGCACAAGAACTGATGAACGGTTGTGTCTCAAGCCTGCATGAAACTCCCAGCTTGGACTCTGACAACCCCCAGACCATGACAGAGGAGCTGTTAAGGAAGCTATGCAAATGGAAGATACTTGAGTTACATTTGAGGAAGCCACGTTAACATGACTCACAGAATCACAATGGAAATTCTGAAGGATTTAATAAACCAGAGTGAGCCATCACAGCACTCTCATGTTAGATAATTTTCCTGAGGAGTGCTTGTTAAGAACTGCTAAAAACCAAGTAGTTCATATGCAGAGAAACTTAAGAAAATCCATTTTCCTCCCGACTTGTTGGACTGACCTCAGTGGTGCAGCTGGGGATGAAGAAGGTCAAAGAGGCTTTTGTTATTGTTGTCAGTTATCATTGCTCTGTCAGCCTCCTTCTCCTGCATGTGAAGATTCACATAAGTGTAAAACTGCTACAACATCTATGTAGAAAGTTCTGTTTGGGGCGATTTGGGTTTACCCGCCAAGGCGCTGCAGGGACTGCTGTGAGGAGCGGGCTGGGCTGCCCCGATCCGGACCCGGCCGGTACCCGCCGGTTCCACCACAGGACGCGACTGAACCCCGCAGCGCGGCTGGTGGCGCCTGAGGGAAAACACATCAAAAAAGGGCAAAACCTGCGAGAAAAGGGCGACCAAAAAGTGTGCGAGGCCCATGCAGCCTGTGGAGGACCCCATGCTGGAGCAGATCGATACTTCCTGAAGGAACTGCTGCCAGCTGGGTAGGAAGAGACAGAAGATTTGGGAATGCACAAAGATCAGCTTGCAAAAAAATAAGGCGGGGGGGGAGGTATTTAGTTTTTGTCTTTGTTTCTCACCATCCAAGGCTATTTTAATTGGCAATAAATTAATTTTCTCCAGGTTGAGTCTGGTTTGTCCATTATGGTAATGGGTCTTCCTCTCAACCCATGAGCTTTTCCATCTTATTTTCTCCATCACCCTGTTGAGGAAGGGGAGCATGACAGTGGCTGGTAGGTGCCTGGCAGTGACCAGGATTAACCCAGTAGGGCAGGGTAAAGGGCAAGTCTTGGGTGGGAATTCACCCAGCCTGCTGTATGCAGGGCTGTAGTCAGGATGAAGCCCTAACACAGCAACAGCCTGCTTTACGCTGATGTCTCCAGCACCTGGCACAATCTACCTGCACACAGTATTTCCAGACTCTGAAGCCATAAACTAGTAATTCTATAGGAAACATTAAAACATGAATCATAAGCAAGGGTGCATTTAAATCTGCTGTCATCACTAGCTCTGATCTTTTAAGCTTTCATCCTGACATTCACTATCCTTGCAATGCAATGCTGAAGGGATGGATAGAGTACTGACAAGTCTCACACAAAGCGCTGAGGAAACAGCAATGAAAAAAAATAATAAACAAAAAAAAAGGAGAAAGATTATTTCACCAGAAATCAGGCAGCCAGATCTTACTAATCCTGACTGTAATCACAGCATCTAAAAAGGACTATGGACAAGTGTACTTCCTTATTTAATTGTTGCCAATCACCTTTAAGCTAGAGACACCACACAGAAAGCAGTTTTACGGGGGGGGGAAGGAAGAAAAAAGTGGGAAAAAAAATCAACCTGTTTGCTTTAAATTTATCGAGATGCTGGACTTTTAGGGAATTCAGGGAAAAGAGATATGTACTGGGGGAGGAGGTGAGAAGAAAAGGGCAAAGTGCCAGAATTTATTTTGAAGACTATTTAAAGTATTTGAAATTGCTGTTGACCATAAACTGAAAAAAAGTCACAGAAGAAAAAAATATTGCTGTATCTAAGTGCCATGTTCCTATGATAGTATGGAACAGTGTCATATGTTGCATTAAAATGTTCTAGCTGATCATGTCTTGTCTTTTTGGCACTCCGCTTACAGACTTTTTAAAGTGTTAATTAAAAAAAAGAATCAAATCAACACTACAAATTGGACAGACTTGTGTCCTACAAACAGGCTCTTCTGACCACTCTTTTGTGGAGCTGGGGCTCGGCCAAGTTCCAATGAATCTGTGGAGAGTTTCCAACAAACTGTCATCACAGCAGGACGCAGCTCTTCATAGGGTGATCATACATGGCAAGTGAAGTGACGCTGAACTGTCACTAAACAAGTCTGTTTTATAGTACTGAATCTTCCCCTAAGGCTCATCCAAAAATGGAGATTGGCAGTTTATTTCCAGATACACATTTATAATCTAATGCACCTAAAACCTTCTAGTATCTGTATGGAAACACGTTTTTTGGATTATTATCATATCGTGGGAGCGTGATGAACACTGAACTGGCAGTACCTCTAGAATACAAAGAGCTTTAGCATTTTTTCTATTTATAAATAAAATGGGCCATGAAAAGAGACCTGAACATGCAGTACCTTCCCTTTAGGGATTCTACTTTTTTAATTATCATTTTTCTTTATTTTGAAATCTAAAATTCTTGATTTCAATTACATGATTGCCTCTCAAGTGTGCCTAGTGCAGCAGCCATTGTGAGTTCATTTACTGATTATATTTTTAGAAGGCTATTTCCAAGATTTAGTTAAATAAGCACAAAAAGAAAGTTAACATGCAGGTAAAGTACTACTAATAATTTGGAAATTCAGCATAGATCTATTAACTCTTGACAGGTTTCTGCTTTTTGAACATGGACCTGGACAAAGCTATTACAGCACAGAGAAAAAAATCAGCAGTGAGTTAGTCTAGGCCTCACTTACCTTTCTTCCAATAACCTTCAGAATACCACAGGTAAAGTCAGGGAAGTGATACTCAAGTGTTTTTATATTCCTGGAGAAAATAAAATGCCTTCTGCATTACTTCTGTGGGAACCCAGAAGATTCCTTCCCATTCTGCAGATTCTTCCTTAAGATACACTTCCTTTGTCTAAACATTTAGATGGAGGGGAAAAAGAAAGAAATCCTTGCCTTGACACATTAATTCACAATTCTGCTCTCCTGTCTTTCCATCCTGCCCCCTAGCAATTAGATGAGAGCAGACTCGTATATTGTCTGAAGTGTCTAAATTATCTAAAGGAGATAATTTTGTTTGAATCACTGTTTTCAGAACTCAGACAAAGAGCAAACACAACCTTTTTAAAACTGTCACCCTATGGAAGTAGCAGATTTAAGAGGCCTGACTTTCAGCAGATAGGCTCTGCTGCTTGAAAATTAGGAAGTCCGACTTGAAAACTGAGGAGTAAAGAGAGCAGCCACTGGAAAAATCAGTGGGAGAGTGTTCAGATCTGTTGATGGCACTGAGAGTGCACAGGTATACAGCAGTGTTGCAGGGTATTTTCCATTCTAAATCACTTTGCCAAATTCACTGTTAGACTGCAGTCTTTCTGCTAGCTCTCCCCTTCAAGCAAAATATTTGTCCCACTTCAAGGTTTTAACCAAAATGATTCAGGCATTTCCAAGAGGAAGTTGAGGAATGTTACTCTTCTTTTTCTGTTGAAAAATTAATCGTTTCTACATTATAGAACAGGATCTTGTCCTTGGGCAGCAGACAGTCCTCTTTTAGAAGGATGAGGCCCGGGACATACCAGCTAATAGAGGCAGATGAAGTATCACAGGACCAACAGCCCTCCAAGGGATTTAAACCAAGCAAGCACCCACTTGAATGCCTAGGAATAATCACTTTGCAGTGAGATTCTAACTAGCATGTCAGGAGATCAGAATCTGGTTCTAGCTTTAGATATGCTTTTCATCCCATCTGTGTAACTTTTAGACAGCTTCATTGAGTTATTTAAACAGGCATGGTAGGAAAGAGTGAGAAAGGAACTAAGGGAAGAAGTCTGAATTAGATGCAGACAGTTTAATTTATCTCAATATAACTGTAAACTCTTATTTATTAAAAAAAAAAAATAAAATACAGCACATCATTCCTTGCTCCAAAGAAAACACTTTCCGAAGGAAGAGGCCAAACTGGGAACAAGAGACAGAATGTATATTAAAACCTCACGTTTTCTAACTAAAGAGTTGGCAGGACTTACATGCCCAGGGGAATCAACCCCTCATCAGACATGCAAGCATCCACCCATCATACATGCATAGTTTGCTGTTTTGGAGACATACCACAACATACATAATAGCAGAAGCAGCTCAACAGAAAAGTATTTCTAAGGGAACTGAGAAGAAAACTGGCAAGAAGAGACACTTTTTAAATGCCAAGTGGATATTACACTCAAAATAGCTTTTCCTCATTTCCACAGCAGTTGATGCAACACAAATAAAAGCCGCTCTGAAAGATGCAAACAAAAGCACACAGCATATCCATCACAAAATTGGAGGATCCAGTGCATCACTCCACTAAACAGGGCTCTCATGTTCAGAAGAGCACAATGTAACTGGAAAATTGCTGGACAACTCCCTACCTGTTGACCCAACCGAACTCTGCTTACTTTTCTGGACAAGTCAATTCACAGAGAATGCTTCCTAATGAGGAATGAGATAGAAAAGCTGGTCAGCCTCTGTGGAAAGGATACCAAATGCAGGTGAGTCACAATAAAGACAGTGACCCAATGAGAGCCCTTACAGCTTCAATACAGACAGATTTTTGCACTAACTCATAAAAGACACCCCAGCCCAACAGATGGGATTAGAGTTTGAGCTGCACCTCGTACCACGAATCCCTTTTCTGTACTGTGGCACTTCAGAAGCTGAACAAGCAGCGGATCACCCTATGCATGTGTATTGGGCAAAAGACCTTATAGAATCTACCTGAACAGGCTGATCGGGAGGGCACCTGTCAAGTGAGAGACTGAGAATAGCATAAAAATCTAGCAAAGAGACAGACAAGAGGCAGCCAGATATCCCAGGAAGACCCAGAGTGACTGTGAAGACTGCTCAGAAGTCACACAGGAAGTGAAGGATGTGTTATGCACAGGGGTTAGTGCTTAGTCTAGACCCATGTCTCTCCTTGAGATGGAGAGTGACTGCACCTAGTTGCTTATGACACTTAAACCCCCTGTACTTCTCCATTTCTTTCTGCTGTCAAGTGCCTCTGAAAAAGTAAACCACACATTCAGTTAATTCTTAAAGTCAGGGGTCACTGCAGCAGCCTGCTGCAGCAGCTCTGCAGTCTGGGGTCAACACAAGTCCTGGGGCCAGACACTAGACTGGATACAGAGTCTGAAGGAAATGACAGGTGAACAATATGTGGGTCTGGCAACCACCTTCTTCAGGTGGCCACCTTGCCAGGTCTGTGGCCCAAAATTCACAAGCCCCCAACATCCATCACGGGAAGACTTAAAAAACCCCATCTAGATAGTAAATGAAGAAACAATAGCTGGCTCAGATGTGCATTTATGTTTTATCAGATATGAATTATAAATCAAACACAGGAGGCTAGAGAAGGAATCATTAATTTTTCAGTTCTTGAACCATAGATACCATGTTCAGTTCTATCTCACTAGCCTTTTCTTGCATTAGCCATGCAAGAAAAATTATTTGGCAGAAGTAATTAGCCATTGTGGAATCACATTCAAATTGAAGTTTAAAAGTCTAAATGTTACCATTAAAATTTTAAAGGCAGACAATGAAGCTTTAGTACTTTTATCTCCATATTCATACATTCATGCAGATTGAAGTGTTAACGAATCAAATGGTCTTGCTGTATGACTCTCCCTTGCATGGTCCAAACTGACACGAGACGGAGAAGAAACTGTAGAATAAACCATATCTTCAGGAACCCTCTATGAAAGAATGATCTTCATTGAGTCCTGGGCTGACAGGGCATTAGCCTAGAGTTGCCATATATGTGCAAAACCTCCTCATCACCAATACTCCAGTTGTACAGTGACATCCTGCCTCAGTTTCCCTCTTTGAGGAACAGGGATGATAGCACTGATGACCTAATTCACAAGTTATGCTGCTGGAGTCCAGAAGGGACAGGGACTTTAGCACAGGGAGTAGCACAGTTCTGCCCCAGATAACTACCAGTGTAAGAAACAGCCACAGGTAGAAATTTTGCACTTAATTCAGAAGGGTTAAGCAAATTGCCAGAGAGTACAGAAAGGTTTATGCAGGATTAAGACCTGAGCCCAGGCACTAGGCAACCCTGATAATAGTCTATTCACAAAATCATATTTAAATACATATACACACCCAAGCATTTTCCCAGCTTTGCATCTTTTACAGCCTTGCCCTCTGACAGAGTAATGGTGTCTCCTGGGCATCTCCCAAAGGGGAATCACACCTATGTAAGTCAGAAAGGGTCCCATGAAGGCTTATGACCAAAGTTTCCTACCACTAACGGCCAAATGTGACACAAAAGATCACTATGCTATTTTCTGTCTTCTTCAGCTCAAGCATTACAGAAGGAAAGCAGATGTTTCGCAGCCTGTTGAAAACATTGTTTATCATCATCAGCCGGGACAAATTCAATGTCACGTGTAAGATCTTGTATCTTATTATCATTGCCATCTTTCTGTCAAATGCCATTTTCTGAAAATACACAATGACACAACCAGAACCATCCCATTTCAAGGGACCAACCCTTTCACTATTCTAAACAAAACTGTCTGCCTGTCTCCTTCACTATCCCCCAGGTTCTTAAGAACACTTTTCATGGAGATAGACTTTTATTTCAAAATTTAACTTTCAAAATGTATATATTATATGAGATGAGGGTATGTTCTCAGCACAGCTCTGCTGAGACAAGCTGAGATGGCGCTTGCAATTTACGTTCTGATACAGTTCTGTATCTGGACATGGACTAGAAGTTCTGTTCCACAATTTAAAGAAAAACAAAACAACAAATAAAAATATATAACAAACCCCACATTGATTTAATGGCCACACACAGCAAGTCCTGTCACTGTAATCTTGCGTTGTCTTTGCACTTTGAAATCTGTGGCAAATATTAATCCCCTTTGCTGATGCAGATGCTATAACTTCCATATGCGAATTTGAAGTTACCTCATCAGATTCAGTGGTTCCGTATCTCCTGCTTTTTGACTCATCCTGTGTGTGAAGGAGCAGTCATTTTGTATACCTCTTCCTGCAGAATGATCAAAACTTGGTGATATGAAAAAACATTCCAGTGCCTGTTGATGCTTTTATTGGTTTTGCCATGAAGACTTGTTAGCAATTAACACGAACTGCAGTATGTGCAAAGCCAGCCTACTTGTGCACCCATCAAATTAAAAATGACAGAGGCTGTCAGTTTGTACAAAGTTATTTTAAAATGCACATAGTATGAAGTCTCTTTTTAGTCCTGCATTACTACACAAGCTTGTACTTGGTTCTTTGCAGAGTAACTAGCATGCAGTATAAATAGAGTTAAAAAATATCATGAGAAGTAACAACCCTGTGAATTAGGATACTAAATTATAACTGTATTATATAACTGATATATAACTTCATTGTAACAGGGTTAGCACGCCCTGTCTGTTCACTGTTATGGCTCTACCTGTAGCAGTTTTTGCTAGCTTTTGCATACTTCTCCAGCAGTTTTAAGCATTTAACTTGGTTCAAGGCCAGTTGCAGAAGTTACAACTGAAGGCAGGCAAGAAACAGAACTGATCTGGAGGTATGGACCAGAATAACATTTCTCATCAAATAAATTTCTTACAGTGGTGAGTTCAACTTGTCACCTACATAGCAGATAAGAAAAGAGACAAGATCTTAATGCACATACACAGGGAAGTCTTGCTAATTTTAACCAAGGCAACATCAGGACTACATGCCACATAATACCCAAAGAAAGTGAGTCCCGACAGGCCAAATCCCAGCTCCATCAGAGTGACTTCTTTGAGCTAGAGATGTAAAGTCTGTATAACCCCCAACAATTAACCTAGACTGCAACTCGAACCACAAACCTCACTCAATCTACATTCAAGGAGTGACTCAGAAATTTGCTTCCATGTGGCCAGGTGATAAGGCAAGACTTTCAAACAGAAAGTGTAGATGTGAGACTTAAGAACCACACAAGGGAAAAATGAGATGATAATTTAAACAGGAACCTAGAGTTACTGGTCAAAGTCACAGGTCTGGCCTCATGAAGACCATACAGCCATCCCCAAGCCCTCATTCCACTATTGTGCTTGGAATGTTAAGAGGAGAAGCCACATTAACAGCACAGTTCCAGGGGGAAGTCTTTGGGCAGAGGTTCCAGAGCCTGCTAGTGGATACAACTCCCAGGGAGGGAGAGCACGCCCACCTACTCAACTAATGGCTCCTGCTGCTTGGAGCCAAGAAAGTGCATAATCAAAAGCTGGGGTTTGGTAAAACACATGAGGTGGTTCAGCAAGCTGCTGACAGCAGACAAGGGTTAACCACAGTGTTATTAGATCATAACACATCTGGAGAGTCTTACTGCTAGGGCAAACATTAATCTTCAGAGAAAGCTAAACATGCAAAATGAGAGAGATCTCACTCATGAGAAAAAAACTGAGAGGGAGGTTATACACAATGAAAATAATCCCAAATAATTTTTGAAACTGAACTGGCTGGAAATGGGGAAGTGTTTTTCCATGAGAAAATACCTGCACCTCCTAGCCAACTGGGATCAGAGTAGGCAGGAAAGTTTTAAGCTGAACTTTTCCATTTTGAAGCATTATTGTGATTGACTCAAGTTTAAATTAAAATGATGCTTGTTTATAAAAAATGTCCAAGCTTCCCTTATTCCCAGCACCATACTTAAATTGTGTTGATATAGATATTACATTGGATTATTTCCCTGAAGACATGCAAGAGAGCTAATGTAAATGCCAATTTAGTTTTAGGAATCCTGAGAGAGTAAGGTTTTGCATTGCCTTTATTTACAAAAGCCCTTATATATTTAAGCAGTTTCAAGTTTGCTTTGTTAGGCTCCAACTTAAAAAGTAATTTGTTCATTTAAAACTGTTCTGTGATTAGTTTAGTCTGAGTGCATACAGGGCTTTTCTGGAGAACAGTCATTTCAAAGTGGCACATACAAACCTTATTTCCGTGTATTACTGAGTAGTGTGCCCCTATGAACACCTCCCTTCATCAAAAAATAATGACATCATTTTATATGTGGTTTGACAAGAATCCATATTTCACGTATTCCCATCTTCATACTGCCTGCCCTGCTCCATAGAGCTTGTAGTCCCCCAGCACAAAGGGCAGCATTTCCAAATTACGTGACTTCACACAGCATTAAAGTGCCTTAACAAAATGGTGCACGTGTGTGCTGGCAGCAGCTGCTTTGGTGTTTAGATCTAAAATTCAAGAGGTCTCTTTCCTGCACCTGGCTCCACTGTCCTTTGTTACTGGTTGATCTCAACACACAGCACTAGAGTACAGATATTTCATAAGGATTTCACATTCGAAGTCCACAAATTCTGTGTTTACACCTTCACAAACAGAAAACCATGGTAACCACTGCAATACCCAAGTATGGGTTACTGGACAGTTTATTCCATAACATCCATCAAGAGAAAAACAAGCACCCACTAATGTCTGTGTAATAGGTTTAGAGCTCAGAATATGAGGTGCTTTGGACAGCTTTGGAGCAAGTCTAGCTAAATTGCATTAGTAATTGTGGAAGAACAATCACTGAGTAATTAAATCCTCTTTCTGGATACAGATTATGGGTTGCAGATTTACATAGTATACACTGTGCTGTGGTGTACTCATTTGAATTAATTATGACAATCACCAAGCAGGGATCCCCAAAACCACCTCTCCTATGGTAAAATAAGATTTAGGCTGGCTACATTTTTCCAATCTCCACTATTCCTGGCAGAAGGCGGCAGCAGAATTTCCATTTAAGCCTGCAGCATTACTATTTCAGCCCCTGTGCCTCTTCCTTTCAATTTCATTAGCAGCACCCACTGACAAATGACCAACTAATAGTAGCTCTCTAACAGTGCAGCCAAATTGAACATTACTTTTGAATTAGTGAGAAAGAAGTCTTGTATCTACTGGCTCAAATCAAAGAGCAGTAAATCAGTATTCTATTTTTGTACTGGTTACACAAAGGTACTACCAATTCAGCTTTTAAGATACTTTTCCCCACTCCAGTATGCCTCTATTTCATGCTCTAGATTGGCTTATACCACCTTATACTGTATTTCAGACATCTGCTAATGCAAGATAAACAGAACTTATGGTTTCCCTTCGTAGGCTTTGAAAGGTTTCCTTGTACACTTAGTAACAGAAAACCTGTTCTAGGTTACCTTCCACAGGTCCCACCGATCCCCACGCCACAGTGTCCTACATCTGATTTCAGATAAGAAGCACCCACTAACAGAATAAGTTAATTACACACTTAAGGTTTTTGTGTAAACAACAACTGTCCCAGGTAATGAACCTCAAAAATCAGACCTCTTAAGGACACATGTATCTGTCTCTCAATTTAAGTTTTACTTGTGTTTAGAACAGCAGCATCCCTTAGCTTGCATTACCAATAAGCCAACTGAATTCCCATGTTGTTGGAGCAATTCTGTAGAGATTGCTTCTATTTATAAAAGGACACATGTGTGGCATTCTTGAGCAAACATGGACAGTATTCAAATCAGCATTTTGAAAAGGACTTTAAAGAAAAATAGAAAAATGGCTTATATATTCATGTAAAAAGGCTGAGAGGCCCACCCTGATCTAATTGAGACACTCATTCCTGTTTCCATACCTCCTTTATCTCTGCTCATTAGGAAAAATAGGAAGGAGGTTGTTATTGGCATAAATCACACAGTGAACCGCAGCTGTGCATGGCCCATGGACAGGAATAACTTTGATTGCATTAGCTCTTCTGCCTTTAAAACAAGATCTACAGTGAGCATTGACATGCCATTCTGATGGTTGCATGTGCACAGCTGAGGATGTCTACCTATGGACTCCCACCAAGAAACATGGTTCTCCTTCTCCCTCTCCCAGACTACAGGAAGAAAAAAATATTCCTGTTAATAATAAATATCAGTGGGGGTTTTCTAAAGGAATGAATTTCAATAGCTTTCAAAAGTGTCCTGTATTGCCAGCTTTGCTAGCCTCTTGGAAGCAGAGATGATAGAATCAACCAGATAAAAGCAGGAGAACTGAGCTCTCTTTCGGCATATTAAAAGAAACCAACACAACTTTTCACACTTCAGCTTAATGGATTTTCCTGCTGAGATTGCCTTTTTATCTTGCATGACAAGTTTGTCTAGATTCTTTTTACAGAAGTTCTATACCAAGATGAAACTGCCACAGCTTAAAAGGACATTTCTTTGTCACAACAAGAATAAATATTTTTCAGAAGCTGACAGACATGACAACTGAGATGACTCAGGTCAGTCTGGCAAGCTTTACCTTTCCTGGATCACAAGAAGAGTGGACAGGAAGAACCAGCTGTTAAAGATGCATTTAAGATGGAAAATGTTAAGATACCTCAGAAGGCTGAAATGCACTACTTGAAATCACTGTTTATTTGTGAAGTCAGTTTTGAAATTCACTGATTAAACCAACACACCCTTTTTTTGCACACTCTTCTTCTTTTATATAGTGTCATTTACTGTCAGTGAATGTCTGCTTTCTGAAGCTGCTCCCTACCAGCTCCAGCAATGTCTTGATTTGGCATGTGAGAAAAAAAGAACTAAAAAAATTTAAAAAATCTATCAGAAATCCACGAATACATCAAGTACTGAAGTATGGTTTAGAAAGTTCAAGAAGGGGAATTTGTTCTTTTTTACAATTAGCATGACCGACATCAAATGAATTTCTAGAACAGCTACAGACAGACAAGGATGACAAGCTTTGTTTTGCAAAGATTCCAGAACTCCTAGGGTAGCTGGTGTGACTGATCAGGAGGTACAAGGAGGAAGCAGAGAAGCAGTGGCAATGTATCCATGCGCTTTCACACACACCACAGCAAACCTTGAAATTCTGGCACCACCCATCACAAGCAACTGCCACCAGAGCTACACCACATCCACCAGCAGTCTTCAGCAAGTTACTAGGCAGAGGCCAAACCATAAGATAGAATTCATGCTGTTTAATCTTCATATGTTGGATAACCCAAGCTATGATTTTTTCTTTAGTATCTTTAATTTCTCTTTTTTGTGCATATCAGTATCCAGTTCTATTTCCTCTAAGCTGGTATGAAATGCACCTGTGTTACAGATGAAGCTCCATAACATCTGCAATATAAATTTTAAATCACTTTCTATCATTTGTTCTAACTGAAATCAGAACACTGAACTGGCAGAAGTTCTGAACATCTGGAACTGGAGTTCAGTGAAGTCCTTAAAATACTTTAGGTAAGAAAAACATCTTTGGAGACAAAATTCACTAAAGCAAAGATGATGTTCTATTAGCTTGACCTCTGCTAGTGACTAAACAAACCCAAGTCAAACCCGCAGATGATGCTTTCCCATTTTTAATCTATGAACATATACAAGTCATGGGAAGACGAGATCTAACAAACAGTCCAAGAATCTAAGGTACACATATAATTATATTTCCATTAACTACCATCTAGAATGGCTACTACAGTTTTGAACTTTAAAATGCTATTACATATTTATTTTAGGGCTATTCTAGTGCAGGATCAGATAATGGGGGATGGGCATTCTTATGCTTTAAGAAGTACATTTGTCATAATAGAAATGTATCTGAATTCATATACTGGTAACCTGGATGTTTCAGCCACTGCTGGAATGCTTAGTCTTTTTAGTTCATGAAATACAGTAACATGATACACAAATGTGGGGGGAATACCACATTTTTAAACATTTATGAATAAACCCAAGGCTTTCAATCTTGCTAAGGTAAATCCACCAGCTCTGCTACTGAGTACAGCCATGCTTCCTCCTTCTACCAGCTGAATAGCAGGGTACAAGCTCTTTCTCTTATTTTCTTTCCACCACTCCTGTGACTTCAGCTTCAGTTGCTCTTCTACACCAATTTATGACTCCTCAGTTGTCTCCTGAATGTTATTGGTATTAAATTCCCCTGTGCCACAGACTGCATTAGAGTGCCAATGCATATGTCTGTGGAGTATGCTTATGATTACCTCCCATTTACGACTTCTAAGAACAAAGCTGAAGTCTCATTTTCAGTAGTGCCTGAGTGAGTTTTCATCTTATTTGTGTTTTCCCTTAACCCAGAAAATTACCCATTTCATTATCCTGTTGAAGAAATAATATATAGCAGCATTACTACCATTATATCAAAGAAGTAGTGGCACCTGGACCTTTGATGTGAATTATGTGTTTCTGCTGTGCTTCAAAGATGCTCAAGTGCCTGCATGCTACTGAAAGCACAGTCTGAAAAAGGGTATTTTATCAGAAATTTCTAGTCTACAACATTCAGTGAGAGAATCAAGACCTTTTTTTTTTTCCTCCTTACTAAAATAAGCCACAGTTTTTCCTTAAAACCTTATGCTTTTAGCTTGCTGTGTAATCTACAGATACAGGCACTGCAGCTGCTAAACTTGGAGGCTCTCAGCAATAAAAACTACAGTAAGTAGCACAATTTAAACAAGTGAACTACTAGCTCAAGAAAAACCATGGAATCATTTAGGTTGGAAAAGGCCTTTAACATTGTTAAGTCCAACAGCTCATTGGGTGACATGCTTTACAGCATTATGCTTACTGACAGTTAAGCTGCATTCTCTATTATTACTGAAGTTAGACAACCTAAAATAAGGCAGGAAGTTCTCAAAAGTCAGGTTCTTTGAATGATCATATCATAGCAGCTGCCAGTCCAAGACGTAAGAGTCCAGACTTCAGTAAAATAGGTTAAATTGCTATCTCTACCAAAAAGCCTTATGAGAAACATGAAGAAAAATGGTTTGGGTAGAAAAAAGTTCATGTCTGCTACAACTGAATCATTCTGGATTCTTGCAATGTAAAGAAAAATTGGTTCTGCCTTCATGATGCCATTTGATTTCATGTAAGTAAATTAATCTAATCTTTATATATTGATACATTCCTTCATAATGCTTGCAGTTAATGCTTGTTTACCTCTCCTACTGTGACAAATTAGACACCTACTCACATGCTTGTATTTATTATTAAAGGAACACACATGGAGAGCTAAAAGCCTGTGATAATACAACTGCGATATTTAGCTGCCTTTCCAGGCAATAATCTTGATAGCTAAATAGTTCAGTTCCCCCTCATAAATGCAGAGGGAATATAACACTGATACAGGGAATCCTAAATAGCTAGATGAGGAAAAAGAAAAAAGGAGAATCTATAATGGAATTTAACCAAATTATAGTGTATCACTGATCCACACTACCATGAAATAACAGTGGGTACCATGTACTTCAAACTCTCTTTATATGCTGCCATTTAGCAAAGCTGTTTGGACAAAAGCTAAAAATAAAGGCTATACTGCTAAAAACTAACCCTGGCCTTCAAGTTCAAAGATATTTTCATCTAGCCCAAGACACTTAACAACATGTGGCCTGAGCCCACAAACACGCCTAGGGAGAAAGCCCAGTCAGAATCTCTGGTTTTCATACCTGTTACTCAGAAATATTTGCAGCACCCTACAAGGATTGTTTTTTATATTCAGTAAATGGTTTGTAAAAAGTTATTATTCAAATTTTCCACACACATTAACCTTCATTATTCAGTTCCACTGCACTGAAGTTGCTTGTGTCCCTGATAATCCCACTGAGCTGATCTGCACCCAAAATTTGATATCCAAGACCCATCTATCACCAGTTTCACATATTGATGCACAGGTTGGTTCATTAACAGACAAAGCAGCCTTAGAGCTTAATGACAAATAAGGAATTAATAAAAACACATGTAAATTTTCTGCTCATAAAGTTCTTGCGCCATGAAAGTAAGCATGGATTGATTTAATAACACTGCTTAGAGCAATTTTAGGCCAGTGCCTCAATCGCTGCATGTCAGAGATCTACCCAACATCAAAAGAGTTGTGCAAATCAACACCCCTGAAAATTCAGGTCTATCTCCTCAGCCTTTAATAACACATCCCAACAAAAAGATCTTCAGAGACAAACAACTGCCTGTGGAAAAAGATAAAAATGGGAGATGCTTGAGAAAGGGGAAACTACCCACTGTCACGTAAAAAGACACTGATCCCATGCATAGTACTTGCTTTGATTCCAAGACAAAGACAGATTTTGTTAGAACTGCTCAGGGTAAGAGACAACAGCGATTCCATACACATTTATCTGAGTATTTTTGAATGGACAGGACTCCAGATACTGCCTGACAACAGTTGCTCAATTATGTGTTACTTTTATTACACACAAGACTTGGCAGCAGCAGAGAACGTATGTCTGGGACAGTCCTCAGAAAAAATTACTAACACTTCAAGATGCACAGGCCAAGTTACAATATGGAGAGAGCCTAAAAATACTTCATCTTGCATGTAATTATTCACAGATAACAGAGGGAGCAGAGTTAAGTTGGAGATCTGGTAATAGACTAAAGCAAATTGCTTCTTCCGTACAGTAACAAATCCTAAAGCAAACATGTCAGTTGATGTCCTGCTGCCAAAAGGATGTTTCAACAACAACTGTTACCCAGAAAGTCTTGTATCACTAGTAATTGTAGCTCCACATTGGAAGAATCATGTGAAAGCAAACACACAACTTCCAAAACAACCTGAGCACGCATCCATTTCTCAAGGTGCAGGAAAAATAAATGCTGGCATTAAGATCCCACCTTCATATTATATTTGAAAAACATCCACATCACCCGCGTCAACCAAGTTCATCCCAAAAGCCAACTTCAGCCTTGTGTTTGTCCGCGAGCGCCAAACTATAATTAGATGCCCAAATGATGAATGAGGGGCTTATATTTATACCAGTTCTTGGGGCTTGTACCAGTTCTTGAAACGGTTCAATATCCTGAAAGGATTTACCAGCACTTTATATCAAATGCATTAAAAACAGGCAATGAGAAATCAAGTCACATTAAGTCAAGAGCATAACTCAAGCGTCAAAATCTGTTCTGATTTAAAGAAACTGTTAGACAAAACAACATTTGCATTTTATTCTGGAATCCTACATTGAGATTATTGTGCCAGTAATGAGCATTTTGACACATGAAGAATCACGTCACAGCCAAACCAAGAAGCATAAGGACACGGACACAGACATACTCCCACTGTTTGATAGCCTTCTGCTTCTAACAGCTTCAGTAGGCTCAGTTCAAAATTACCAATGGCAAACCAAGGGAAACGGTTTCAAAATAAATGAAACAATAAATCTTAATATCCAACAGTGCTGTTTTCTCCTCTCCAAAAAGCGGCTTAGTCAAAGCTCATTTCAGAGCAGTTCTGTAGCATCTCTCTCGAAATACCAACGCCTCTGCAGGGAAGCTGCCGCTGCCCCAGCACAGGGAGGGGAGGCGATCTACATAGCTCAAGTTTATATAAAGGAGGAGAAACAGAAAGCTGAAGCACTACACCGCTCACATACTAATAGAACTACAGGAGATCCGCAAGCCGCCCGCCAGAGCTCAATTCTGCATTTAAGGGAGAAAGGAATGAGGGAAGAGGAAACAGGGAGGAAGGGGGGGAAAAAGTTTCCCCCTCCCTCCTTCAAGCAAATCTGAATTTGTCCATTAGATCCTCAGGCTTTTAGGGACAGTTACATAAAACCACGTAGAATCCGTGATGTCTAGAACAGGATTCCCTCTACTTCGAAAGGCTCTGCCGGATAAACCCCGAAACACAGCGGAGACCGAGGGAAAGGCCAGCTCGCCCTCCTGAAGCAGAGGCTGGTTCACGCCAGTCGGCATCAGGGCGGCCGCGGCTGCAGATGCATTTCCCTCCCAGACACCAAGAGCTGCCTGCAGACCGGGGGGAGCGGGGGGCTGCCGCTACCGGCTGCCTGTGATGGGCACCGCCAGCAGCTGCAGGAGTCCGGCAGCATTTGTGTTCCATGAAATGGAGGATCCGACTGTCAGCTACGCTTTATGGCACGGAGAGATCATCAGCCTCCGCAAAGAGAAGGAAGGAAGGGACAGCAGGCGGCAGGGATGCAGACAGGGAGCGGGACCGGCAGCGGCGGGGCCTGGAGGAGCTGTCAATCCCCGCCGCCTCCCCCCGCCCGGGCTCCCCTCCGCCGGAGCGGTACTTACGTGAAAACAAAAAATAAAGTAGTCGAACCCACTAATAAGGCGGCTGCTGTAGAGACAGGGATGTATTTAGTAGGTTTAAACCTCTTTCCAGTGCTGCTGGGCATCCTGTAGCTTACACATCACTCTGTAAATCCGACCCGAGAGGACGGAGCCGGCAGGATGCGGGTCCCTCCGGCGCGGGCAGAGCGGGACCCGGGCGCGGGGCGGGGCGGCGGGAGCAGCTGACCTCCGGCACAGGAAATCCCACCCCCCGCCGCACGGATCCCGGCCCCTTAAGGTAGCGCTGCGGGAGGGGCCGGCCGCGGAGGCAGCGCCGGGACCGCGCCTCCCGCAGCCGCTGCGCACGGGGTGGGGACCGGGCTCCCCCCGCTTACACGGAGAGCAAGGAGAAGGCTGTTCAGAGCTCTCCGGACTGCTCCTGGGACCTTAAACCCATCTGAACAGCGCTCCGCAGCTCGGCTGCCAAACGCCTCGGCCCTGCGCTGCTGCACTGCCGCAGCCCCCGGTCGCGGCCGGGCTCCCCGGGTCCCTTACCGCGGGTCGGGGCCTGCAGCTGATTCACAGCTGTTCAGTTGGACACGAATGCAGCTCAGGGAATAAACCCGACATTCCGTTCAGCTAAACCCGGATTTATAGTAGTAGAACTGCTGCACCGTGCCAAATGTAACCGATTGTAGGATGCACACCTCAGTGCAAACAGAACTGAAATGACAGTGTGTTCTTTTAAAATCCATCCCTTAGCATCAAGAGGTGATTTAAGGTAACATCAGAACGCTCACCGAACCGGCTTTCTCGAGAGCACGGTGAGGACGGCTGCTCGGCTCACATCGCGACACCACCCCGCAGCAACTCCCGGTCAGCAGCAGACCCTCAGGCAGAAGGAAGGGTTCAAGGGCATCTGGAAGTTCAGAAACGAACAGCAGGAGCTGCACCTTGCCCCCTCCCCTCCTGCTCTCTTCCCCAGCCGATCCCATTTGCAGCTAACACAGCTAAACTAACCACTGTACAATGCAACAAAAGCCACATTTGCAGCTTGTAGGGTGTTCTCAGAAGTAAGCTTGCCCTAGAAGGTACATACTCCAGTTCTGTTAAGATCTAATTTTCCATTTTAAGAGACTAGATGAGCTCCACAGTCATAAAGGTATTAAGGACAAACCAAGTAAAACGCAATAATAAAGCAGTTTGCAAAAAAGGCAAGCCCTGGAACAACCAAACAACAAACCCCTCTGGAACAACCAGACCCCTCTGAGAACAAATGCCAAGTTTTATCCAAAAGGGATGAAAGCCAGAAGGCAACTTAAAACCTAACAGGGTTAGGTTTTTGAGGAAAGGGAGGGACAACACCTACTTGTTATTTCTGAATGCCTGGAGGACACTGAATGGTTCCTATGCTTCACTCTCCTTGTCACACCAGCTTATTGAAATAAATGATTCTTACAATCCTTGTAACTCATCAAAAGGTCAACAGCGTCACACAGAACCCAATTCCGCATACTAATGTGGAAGCTGCTGATGCATCTACGCTGGCGTATCCAGCTGGTTCAAAAGCACATCTCTCCATCACCGTCACCACAGGTTGATGCACACTAACGAGTGGTCTCAAGTAGGTGAAACTAGATTTCTTTTCAACAAAACTAAGCTGGAAGGAGCACACCTAATGTACTCAAGTCAGTTAGTTTGGCACCACTTGCATGACATCAGCAGAGGCTTCATGACATCCATCAGTTAAAGGCCTTTTCCCTCTCCCCACTCAAGCAATATTCTTAGTGAAAAATTCCAGCTGCAAACAGAACCCTCATTTTTCCACTGATATTTTAAACTGGAAAATATTGCTATAAGAAGCATTACAGACCGTTTATGAAGCTTGGTTAGCATCCTGTAATGGACAGCAAGAGTCTTACTCAAATGTATTTCTTAAGGCTTGAAAAGTAGTAAAGAAGTTGTCCCCAAGTGACAGATCTGCATTTTTAGCATGGACATGCAAGCATCCCTTCTAGGTGAGCAAGAGAAGCAGGAGTTTCTAGCAGGAGTTAGGGAGTAATAAGTTCATTTTAAAACAGATATTTGGAAGTTGGTGTTTTACTTCAAATGTCGTTCTTTTAAGGACAAAGCTTTTCTGGGACAGTAGCATTCCTTTATGTGAAGAGGAATTATTCTTAAGGAGACTATTCCTACTCTGCTCTCTGCACTTCATTTACTTTCAGTTATATTTTCCTGTGAGGATTCCCACTGCTCTAGAAAGCCTGCTTCTCAAACGCAACTTTGCAAGTGGGGTGTATTCAGTACTCCTGCTCCTACCACCCTTCAGAATGGTTTTCCCTTTATCACAGACACACTAATGCTTCTCCCCAGTCCCACTGTAACAACCCAAACTTAGATGATCAATTTTCTAAGCCACTCCTGCTCCAAAAGGAGGTACTCAGTAGCAAGAAACTGCTTTTTTAAAATCTCCTAGCCATGCAGTGCTTCTATAGAGGAACACTAAAGACAACAGTGTGAGTACATGGTATCAGGGCACAAAGAACTGTAGCTTTCATAGCAATGAATAAGGCACTTCATCAAACATCAACTGATCTTAAAGATCACTGTGGAAACTGGCCTGGGCTGCACAGTCATCCTGTGGATCAAGACTTCTGCTGCGCTACAGTGCAGTCATGTAGAACCAGCATTTCCAAAAGAGGGCTCAGTCATTCCCTGTTGCAAGGCTACAGTGTTAGGCTGAATTGTGTATTCAGATTCTTTTTTCCTGCTGCACACTGTATATTACCTACCAGAAAGCTATGAAGTTCTGTAATTTGGTGTCCAACAATTCCCACAGTTCACCTCAATTCCTTCCCACTAATGTTCCAATTCTTGAGAATTGATCTATTTTCACAACAGCATAAAGCACTGCCAAGCAACATTCAATCTCACTGCTACAAGGCAAGTATATTTAAAGTCTTGAAAGTCTTGACTTGACCACTGAAATAGTAAGGATGTCTGAGGAGGACTGGACTAAAGCAGAAGAGGCATGTCTCAGAGTTGCTCTCTTCAGGAGCAACACCTTTATTTCAAGGACTGTAGTTTCTGGATTCAGGACACCTTGTTAGTGTGAAGATCTTGGCAGTACCAAAGTAAAGAGCAATGGCAGCATGAATGAGGAAAAGACTTAATAACTACCCAAAGAACAAACACAGCTGCAAAGAACAATCTAAAAATAATCTGGAAGTATGGCCAGTAATCACAGGTCTGTTTGCAAGATTTTACTCAGAGGTTTTACCCCACGAGGAAGGGCCATCCACGGCAGCTGTGCCAGAGCTACATGCCAGGGTACCATCTTCAAAGCTGGTAAGAGGAAAGTCACAACAGAGCAAGCATCAAGAAATCTTGATTGCCATCAAACTGTCATACCAAATAATGACACTAATGTTAGCTGGAATCTTTTCTTGGTCACTGGGCAATTCAGCACCTAACTCATATTAGCTGTTATTAGTGACCAGAATAAATAATTCTTTTCTTACTGGATTTGCTTACTACAGTAAATGCCATTTGTCAGCTCATGCAGTACTGGTGACCTGTGAACTGTTCAGGGTCATGGGCAGACCCTGAAGGACCAGCAATGAGGTATTCAGTAAAAGGGTTTCTTCCCTCTCAAACTTGCTGTGCTCCATACAGAGCACATCTAGATTATCCCATGCAGCATGGTGCTGGCAAGGAATCCAAACAAGGTTAGACAGTTCTGGGTACAAGCCAGGCCCACTGGAACTTTAATATGATGATTTTCATTTAGTTGTCCAATTTTAATTCTTACTAGAGATATCAAAAAATTATTGCCTAATAATGAATTTTCAGTAGCCTAAACAGTAATCCCACAGAATGCTCCAGAATCTTCCAATACATACTTTCCATGGGATTGCATTTACTTAGACCAGAACTCATGTATTTCCCAACTGCACTGATAAGGCATGTCAAGTCACATTTATTATGAGACTTCAATTACTTTATTTACAGACTGATTCCTTAACCGTCCCCACAAGGAACTACTTACATATGAATAATGTAGGCCTCTGAACAGTTCTGCAGATGCATCAATCATCCTGTTTAAAATCATTAAGAAAGCGTAATTCTCCACTGGAATGGAGTATCACTTGAAATGATACTGCTGAAACTCAGAGCAAACAGCAATTCATGTATCAGCAAACAAATTAAGGTATTAAACCTGATAAGTACTATTTGTATGAAACAATGTAACTTTGATTATATCTAGTAGAATAGTATTAAAAAATATCCTCCAAAGGACGCAAAATTTTCAGTCATTTTAATGCTCAATCCATCCTTGTTGACATTTACATAGCTGTAATTGCTTTTACAGAAAAACAGCATTAGAAAACTATACCCTTTTAGCTACTTGAAATGAGGACAGCCAGCCCAACAGGAATAGGCAAGAACTTATCACACCATTAGTTTCTCTATTAACTCATAAGTAAATTGCACATCTTTGTGAAACAGTCAATATCTACAATACAGTGGATCAGCTGGTGTAAATTTGTGAAGACTGATTAAAAATAGCAGCATCAAAAAGCTGGATTTCTCCAGCTTGAAAGTTGAAAATATCTTTAAGACTATGAAGCTCATTAAACACATGCAGCATCGAACACTTTCCACAAAATAAAGTTTGCTGTTCCATTTTTGCAATTTCACTAGGAGATTATAGCAAACTAGTTATATAAACAAGTCTTTCAAATACGAACTGGAGTTAAGTCAGTGGCTTATGTCTAATGTCACAGAAGTGGCCAAAGATACCACATACTTAAATCTGCATATCAGAAAAATACACCAGTCGTCATAAATCTGATGCACAGCTAGAGATACTAATAACTATCCAACTCTTAAAGATAAGCAGGATTTTTTGCTCCTGTGCTTGTCAGTTTTCACAAATTTAAGAGTTATTTCCTTATTATGTAATTGCACAAGCTGCTTACTTGAGAGACCACCTTGTTTCACATGAACTAGTCTGAAAAATCACTTACATGTACAATCCACTCTACAGCTGATTACTTCAAATTTATCTTCATCAAGAAAATTAATCCTGATCTGTTGCAGTTAGTTTTCATTATCTCCTGACTCTGAAAATGATACATTGTCAAAATTTAGTTAAGGATAGCGAAAGACTGGTAATTCCTCTTATTTCCATTTTAAAGAGTAATTCTAGCTAAATCTAATTAGGACAACCATTAAAGTTCTAATAAACCATTAAAAAAATTCCTTTAGACACACCTCACTTTATTAAACACGTACAAGTTTACACAGAGACAAGACCTCAGTAATATAAGAGCCCTTTGAAATCAGTTTGGCCAAGGGTAAGAGACTAGGCTTGCCACAGACACCTTAGAAAACACAGCTTACTAGAAACAGATATTGGGAACAGAAGGGCATAAATGAAGATGGCCTCAGAGACTTGATTAGAGAGGTTTGGGTTTGTTTTCAGTAACTGCACCACTGTTTTAAGTACTCAGCACTGAAGACTGTACAGGAGATCAGAAAACAGTGAGGCAGTTTATAATGTTATCATCTCCCCCACAATCTCCATTTCTACACAAACAGTTGCAATTAAACAGGTAACAAGTGGAGTTTTCTGAACTCTGAATCAGGTAGTCTTGCCTTTAAACTTTTTCGTTAAGTTAGGTGACAGAATGCATTGAGATGAAGCAGCACAATGCATAGCCTGTAATGGTAAATCAGAGTTCAGTACAACTCGGGATTAGCCAGAAAGCAGATGCAGCATTCACCTTCTGAACCAGAAAGGTTCTCAAACTGGGAAATCCACACTCCTGACTGGTACAGCTGGTTTGGGCAGTGAGCGCTCTTTCAGCATAGATGCTCCAGCATCCTCAGGCTGCAAATGCTTTCTGAACCAAATACCTCCCCAGACATCTACATAAAATACCAATTGAGAAAAGAGGTGGTACACCTGAAAACCTCACTCTCCTCCTCCTCTTCTGCACAGCCCTATCAGTTCTTTTCATGATGAAGATACACATACATATCAATCCCTCACTTTTCAGTTAAAATTGGAAGAACTATTCAGACTTCTATATTTGCTCTTTACATACAGGTATTTCTTGAGCATGTTGTATCAAGAATACTGATTCACAACATTCTTACATCTGCATAGTGTTGAAAATTTTAATTTTCTGAGGTTTTGGTATCAGAGAATGTGTGTTTGACACAAACTACCCTAATACACAGGAAATAATAATCATTTACAGTGTTAAAATGCAGCAAATTGGGATGTTTGCAATTTGTGAATATGACATTCAGTATTACTAATACAAACTTATTCCTTGAGGAAACCCCAACCTATTAGTGTAGTCTTCAAAATAATTAACACAGAACTTAGAGAACTATTCTGAGTTATTTTTTATAATAAAACTTAAAAGTCTATTTTTTAAGACCTTAAATATCTCTGAAAAAGACACTATTTTGACGTTCATGAAATTTACCTAGTTCTAAGTTAAATTTGTTATTCAGGTGTTCTCAAGACATTCATTCATCCAGTTTTATACACAGGAAACTTAGTACCAACAAACGCTGGGTTACTGAGCCTGGCTTAGTAAGCATCTTTCTTTCCCTGAAGCAAGAAGAATTTGTACAAGTTAAACTTTAGCACTTGACAACGCTTTACTAATCCTACTGTATTTTCTGGTTTTACTGAAAATGGATTAAAACCTCTTAAAAGCACTTTCTGTAATATTCAGCCATATTCTTAGCAACAATGTTATTGAAGTGAGAAGCACTCAAAGTGACTTTATTTTCTAGTCAGCTGCATTAACAAAATTATATTCCCCATTATTTTAGTCAGCAATTAAACATGCCAGAAGTTATCATGCCTTGCTGGGAGTAAAAGGAAAAGTAGCCACTATTCAACTGCAGGTGATAAAACAGCCTAGAAATCAATTTGTCTCTAGGGTTCTAGAGACAAATCTCAACACACTCCTATAAAGTGAAGAAATTAAAGATTCAGTTAATTTCTGTACTGTGTCTGAAGAAAGAATTTGATATGTTTCTGCATGATCTATTTTTACTATGGCACAATACCTTAAATTTAGACCTTGATATCACACTGCAGTTATTATCCGAATTTGTCACCCACAGATTCAGGAACTTCTGCATGACAAGCCAAATCTGTGGTCAAAGGGCTATTACAATTTTTGGGCTAAGTTATTACTTTAAGACTCTTTACTGCCCAATAAGATAGGTCAGGTTCTGCCATCTCAATGACCCTGTTAATGGTCAAGATGGTGGGAAAGCAAGATCCCGCGGATCTAGGCAGGGAGGACAAGATGACACTACATCAGCTAGAACTCTTACTTAGCATACAGAAAGCTACAAAAACATTTCAAGGACATCTCTATGTCAAATATAAGAAAAATTATCATTAGAATGACTTAAAACCACAAAACCTTATTTTACCGAGATCAATTTTAAAAATACTTACTGCTTTTTAACTTGTAGAAGAGCACACCTATGCCTTCTAACGTGACCAGAACACTGACTAACCATCCTTTAGTTTAGAAGACTTTAGTTTAGAAGACATTCTTCAGCCAAATGCTATTCAGAGAATTATTTTACTTTGTGGTCCCTTATCTCTTGGCTCTGAGACTGCAGACTTGCATTAAGGATGGTTGTAATCCATGAACTGTAAACAGGGATCAGTTAACCTAAACAGGAATGGAAATGCCTTGAAATCATTTAAGCATCCATGAGTAAATAAAGAGGGGCAGAAGAGAGGGAAATAACATTAAGTAGGCGTCATCAATATCTAAGATTGAGACAAATTAAGTCATTCAAGTGTTCCTCCCCTTTTCTGTATGATGTTTGACAGCAAAATTAAACTCACCCATTTTGCTGCCTTCATCACTGTGCTGCCCCTGCAGGCTAAAAATGCACTCCCAGAAAGAGTTCTTTAAATGAAAAGCAAATCCTTTAAATGAAAATTTAGATTTATTTTGAAATTTTTAAATGGCATTTTATCAATTTAGACACACTGTTTGACATTATCAGATCAGAGAATTTACAGTGACTCACAGATAAAGATTTGGCTTTTACATTCAAATGCTAAGCACTTCAGAATAGCTTTGTCTTGTTATTTCCAAACCAGAAACACTAAAGAGCATTTTACTTTACCTTTCAACCATCTTTGTTAATTAACAGACTTTTGACATCTGCTGTACTTGAAGGGGAACATGCACAACACCAAAAGAATTATGTCGTTTGAATGAGTACCTTAATTACAGCTCCAGATTTCAGACTAGTTCATTGTAGCAGCAAAAGGAAGTGCTAAAGTAGAAAGACAAGATTTTAAGAAATACATTTTCCTCAGGTAGACTGCAGAGCCTCACTTACTTGGAAAGCCTCTTTATGAAGACAGAAGGGTCTTCCTATCTAATGTTGACATCATACAGTCTTAGTTCAGCAAACTTTGGCAAGTTCTCATAATTATTGTGGAAACAGTATTAAAGAATTTCATCCTATCCTAATGCTATCCTTGTATTAGATTAATTGAATTTCACTGTTAACCACCATCAGACTTTAAACCGTGTCAATTTTATTGCTCACTATAGGTTTTTTTCCTGCTCTCTAGCACTAACTTAAAACTGGATAAACAGAAAACATTTGCAGAGAAAAGATTTGATCAATTTGCCTATTCTGGCAAGGAGAGCACCCCTGAAGTGTGTACAGCATAACTGTTCCAACACTCATCTTAAAAGTTCAGAACCCCTCTGGTTTGTAAAAACAATGCAAGGTCCAAAGCACTGAAAAAAAGCTATAAAGTACAACTTTTATGATGTGATGACACAAGGAATCTCATAGTAAGGTACTCAAACAATTAAGATTCCTTTGTATACACCTTAACGTAAGAGGCTGCCACTGCCTTCAGACAGCAAGCAGCACACCATGAAAGATCTTGGACCACAGCATCATCTTTGTGCTAGAGTCAAGCATTTAACAAATTTATGGTGCATGAGGTAAACTGAGATTTTGTCTTGTAAGAGGAAAATACTTCAAGTCTCACATAATACATTTTCCCCCTACCTTTATTTTCACTGTCTGATGGAACACCATTAAAAGTATGGCAGGAATGCTCTATCACCCGATTCCAGAAGTCTGCTGCACTTCAAAAAATCAGGCACATTCCCTGCTCAGGAACACACAGCAGAAATTGTGAAGGCTCTGTTATATTACAGTTTTAGAAGCCACATAAGAAACATGTATATAATCTTAATCTTCCCTGTTACCCTAGTTAATCCACAGGTATGATGATATGTATCTCAACATCCAATGAAACAAGTGTATTCATAAGCTCTTAAAGTACATAGAAAATTCAGTTCTGTCCTCTGATCCCATTTTCAAGTTTGTTTTATTCACTCTTTTGGATGACTATAAATAAGTGTTTCCACTATGGAAAAGAAAGTTAGCACAGTACATTTTCATGACTGGGGAATGGATTTTTCTGAAGACATCTTCAAAAGGACAAAAGCTTAGAAAAAAATAACCTGAACGTTGAATTCAGTTCCTTATAAAGTCCCTTGTAAAAAAAAAGAAAAAAAAAAAAAGAAAAAAGGGAAAAAAAATGGAAATTAAAAAAAAAACAACAAAACAACAAAAGGAAAAACTGCAAGGCCCAGAATGATTTATTGCTTTTCTTCAGTTTTTTCCTTGGTCTCTTTCTTCTCAGATTCTTTGCTCTCTTCCTTTACAGAAAGCTCTTCTAGTTTTTCAGCAACTTTATCAGCGCTATCATTTTTGTCTGTGCCTGCTAAGAGATTGATTAGGAAGAAAGTTACAAACTGGCAGTAATGGATTTTTCCTGTTAGAGGGGAAAGTGGAGGGTGAGACAGGTGGGGAGACACCACTGGTATTTGGAGTGATAACAAGAGGAAAGAAATTCTCCACTGATCACTGGAGTGATTGATTCCAGTTCTTTTCCTTTGGTAAGCACCTCAGATGTCACAGTTTGAGAAATACCACTTGAGGGCCTAATCCTAGGGACTGAGAAACATGAACATTTGGTCACCTTTGCTGCTACCAGTAACAGGCTCCATGCAGTGTCCAGTCAAGACAATGTCTCAAACCCATGGCTTCTTATGCATCTCGATCAAAAGTCAAGTTCCCCAGTTTGAAACTGGGGAAGAGGAAGTTCTTAAGACTGCAAAAATATGCTCTAAATATCTTGATGAGTGCTGACTGTACACCACCCATAATCAGTACTCTAGAAAGATGGAGGTGTTTATTTTACATGGTGAGCTATCTTGACACAGGCAATTCTACAAGGCAGTGAGTTAATCAATAGAGACCTGTGAAGAAATGTTAAAACTTCATATACATTAACAACTATAAAAATTAAGTATTCTACTTGCATGATTATATATTTGTGGAATTTGGGAAGGGGAACTGGAAGAAGGAAATATCACTGTGGTTGCAGTGTTCACAGTTCACTTGTGTAATATAGACCAGAAATGCTTCCTTAGTAGCCTTTCCAAAAGGGCAATGTCCCAACAGCAACTGTAACAGCCTTCTATAAGAAAGAAGGCAACCGTCACTCCTGTGAACTATTGCTCTCGCAGACAGAAAAAGCACCTGAACTGAAGACCGCAGTTCAGTACAGAGTGAGTCTGCTGAAACAGCACTCCAGGGCGCTGTAACCACTCAGACACCTGGAAAAAGCAGCATGGTACTACACTTAGACTTGTAGCCTTACCTTTCTTTGCTCTCTGGTTTACTTCATTCCTGCATTCTTCAAATTTTGCCTTGAATTTCTGTGCATCTGTTTTGGTACAGACAAAATATATTTTTCATTAGTTTTACCTCCTTCCAACACTGAATACTTCCAATCTTGACTAAAGATACTTGGGGAAAAGTTTTGTGCAAACAAAACTCATAAGCACTTATGAAGTAGTCTAGTTTAAAATCATATAAGACGCTATGTGAAATTCTTAAATCGCATCTTGTGCAGAAGCAGTTTATTTTCTTTAGCAAGCCTATTAAAGCACCTGATTTTGCAAGGTATTTAAAACTATGCCAGAAGCAGCTGTTCTGTAGTTACTGCAACTCCCAGCTGTCCCTAGCCTACAGGAATAAGAATGATGTCAGGCACTGCTAATATGACTGTGTGCTAAAGTCTGAAGATCAGCTACTCTCTGCCAGCTACATTATACCCTAGAAGACCTCCAGTTCCTTACCATAACTTACAATTCTTAGCATCAAGAATGCAAGGTAAAGCCTGTTTCACTAGTACAGCATTCAAATTCAACTCCCCAAGGCCCAGACTCAAACTGTTCCTGACTACAATAGCTAAGGAAGCATAAGCCTTGTTATGTTTTGGCTTAATCCTCCACTTGATTTAACAGTCATTCCAAGCAGTTGATCAAGTTACAATAATGTTTCTATGCAAGTAATATAAGCAACAGGACACAAGAGCAGATCATGCAAGGCAGTTTTTAACATCAGAAAGGTAAGAAGGTAATTTTGTATATGCCAACTCTGTCTGACTGACCACATGAGGTCACTGTTCCACCACAGGAATTCAGAAGCCACTATGAAACTAGTTCAGGAAGCATTTGTATCAATTCCTTTTCAAGCATCACCAATAGGAAGGATACTTGAAGGGCAGGCTTATGTCTATTCACATGTCAGCTGCTCAGTCAGTACTGCAAGGATAAACAGGCAAAGAGGACTTCTCCCTCAAGACAAACACTCAATGAGCTGAACAACTTCTACCAGAAAGAGACTTTTCAAAGATAAACAAATAGTTACCAAACCCCTTTAATTTCCTGATTAAGGACAAAGCAGTAGGACCAGGAAGACTTATTTGGTTAAATAACATGATATTGGAGACTTCAGGATAAGGAAGCAAACAAGATATACTAAGTTCTTCCCAGATATAGGGAAATCCATCTAATTAAAAAATATACAACATTATTAGCCATCTAGCATGTAGGGAGAAGAGGTGGCTAATACACTAAACTTGTGTGGCAAATGACAAAGCAGGAAACACAAACATTTTTCCTCTTTAATTTTGCCTTTTTTTTCTTTTTTAAGGAAACAAAAAAACCACTTCTTTGATGCAATCTTAAGGAGTTGGGAAAACTACATTAGCATTCAGCCCTAGCTAACTGATCCATCTGTAATCACAGACCTACTTTCTGTTCTGGTAGTACTGAAAAAGAGCATCAACTACTATGATAGTGCTTTTCACTGCACATTTTAATTCAATCAAAATAAAGAAGATACTCAAAACAATTATAAGAAAATATCACATGTTCTGCTAATGCAGACAGATCAGAAATCTCAGGTCAGCACTTCTTTGCTTCTAATGCAAACATGTAATCAACTACAACTGAGCACCTGAGATAAATGAAAGCAAGCTGCATGTATTAATCTCTACCCCATAGTATTACTGCTTTTAGTTTTATTCTAATTAGCATTACACTTGCATGACATGGCTTAAGTAAAAAAAGAAACCAGTGCCCAAGGCAGAAAGCTCTAATTACTGCACTGTTTGTCAACACATATGGTTAAGCAATTAACCAACTTCTCTCAGTTGAAGCAGTAATTAGCTAACACTACCATGCAGTGGTAAGATATAGCATACCTGCAATAGTGGTTTACTGTAGTGTTTAGACATGTAATGTAACTTAACAGTGTAGAATCAATGTTAAGTTCAGTGCCAGTCTACTCACTCTCTGCATTTAAAAACCGGATTGCCAGAAGCTCAGGCTTGGGGCTTTCATCTGCAAAGTCAGCATGTGTGTTCCAGACCCACGCCCTGTCGCTCCCAGCATTAGGCCTCAGCTCCATTAAAGGTGTGACTGAAAGGAAAACATTTAAAGATGTACAAAGCACAATAGTAAATGTTTTCCACGAGCCTCCGTAAGTCTTACTGACAAATGGCTGCAATGCTTATGTAAAATACTTTACGCAGAAATACTTCGGGTAAATAGAAGGTAATGGTGCCCACGTATATCTTTTCCTTACATTGTCAAATAAAAGGATGCAAGACCATCACTGCATAAAAGAATGCTAGATTCCCTGTTTTAAGAAAGGGTTTCATTCAATTGTTGCATAAAAAAAAAAATAAATGACTGTGATGCTATGAGAAATGCAGTCACTAAGCACAGTCACAGTTTAGGAGGAAAGGGAACCCAAACAGACAAAACCATATTCATTCTTTTGCACACTGAAAATACTACATACTACAGAAAAATACTTAAGAAAAGCCTTATTCCCACAATTAGTCAAACAAGGTTCATTTCTCTCCCATCATCTACAAACAGATATCACACAATCCTGCAGTGCTGCAAGATGTGCACAGCATATGTTCAACCCATTTGATCCTTCCCAGTAAATGGAACTCTTTCCCTCCAAGACATGATAATTACTTCACTTGACTGAGGAAGTTGGAACTTTGACAGAGTGCTCTGAGACTTTTTATGCTATGCACATGCAAAGTTTAAACAAGGCTTCCCCCCCACCGGGTCCTTTCTTTAGTCTGGGAGAAATCTGAAGCTTACTCACTTTCTTGCATGTTTTAAATTTAGAGATCAAATTACATTTCATTTAATGTTTTGGAAAACACAAAAAACCCTTTTGAGACTAACACTATAAATTCATCAATCCTGCTTTGCATATGTGCAATATTTATTTTCTAAACAAAAGGTTTATTCTTGTTGGTGACTATAACTCTTTCATATTTGCCATTTCAATTACTAAACAGGAACACCTGTGTCCCCTGTATAGTCTGATTCTCTGAAAAGAACTGCCCACAGAAAACAAGCATTATTGCTTCTGACTTCGGATTTGTATTAAGCTACTCAAAACAAGTCATTTCAAGTTATCTAAATGTGATTTAACTCCAGAGAATACTATTGTACTCTTCATGTAAAAACCTGAGTATTACCAAAGCAAGCAAGCAACAAACTATTATCAAATTAGTCTACTTGTTGCTAGTTCTATTGACTTTCAAGTCTGTCTTTCCCTTTCATGTTCATTTTTATTCAGAGGATCAAAGGAACAAACCCCTCCTCTCAGCTCCATCAGCTCTCACTACACTTTCTTTTTGAAGGATTAGCTGAATATACCATGTTCATTTCAGTTTACTTCACAAGCAGAGAAAGGCAGCCATAGATTAGTCTAGCGTCTCAGTATGTTTTCTGATTGATAAGCAATTGCTTCTATCTAATCAAAGTAGTAAATTGTTACATGATTACTTATTTTCCATTATTTTATTAAAACAGCCAGCATACATTTATTTCTTATTATTTTCCACACTGTTAACTATTAAAAAGAACATGCACACACTGACTGGGATCAACCACATCTGCCTATCCCAGCTAAATTTTAAAGTGTCTTTAGAACACTATCAGAGTCTGAAGGGGAACAAAAAAAAAATCCAAACAAAAAAAACACCAAACCCAAAACAACAAAACCCAAAAAACTTCTAGTCCCATCCTTGCAGACAATCATCAACACAAATTAAAGGTTCTTTCCATTAACAAAAATAAGCATTCATTGTTTCTGATGCTTGTAGCCTTGTGTGCATAGCAAGAGACAACTGTATCTACAGTACAATACGAATTTGGCGCCCCTTTAAAGACACACAACAGTTCTCTGCCTGCTATTAAAAAGGCACTGTGTTCTTAATCTACAGTGTACACTTTGACAAGCTTATTTTTAAAAACAAGTAGTAAAGTTGAACATACTATAATGGTTTGCACAGATTTTTAGGGTTTTATCCCTCCTCATGAGAAGGCGAATTGTTCCCTTCTCCTTGTGTTTTAGGAGTTTTACGTCACCAGTTCCTCGTTCTTTCCATTCTGGAAGGTCATTCTCGGATGCAAATCGAAATAGCTTTGCTCGCCTTGAAGAAGAGAGAATTCAAGAAGTTAGCCTGCATGTAGAAACATTTATCAAAAAGCAGACTTGACATGATCAGTACAGTTGTTGTTTTAAAAGCCACACACAACAAAAAAAATTATTACTTTAGTAAGGTTCCCTGTTCTGCTTCAGCATTCAAACTGAGAAACTGATAAAAGAAACCCACATTTAGTAATAAACTATTAGGAAATATGCAATATTCTAATATTCAAGAGGTTCTGGACACATTTGGGGGGGGATGATAAATGTATTTGGTGTAGGCTACCTTTTAAATTAAGGTAGCTAATTAACACATTTTGCTATAGCTAGAGTTTTTCTATCTATTATGAATACAACTGCTCCATCCAACCAGCAATATTTATTAATTCAAGAAACTGAGCACCTTGAGGCTAAGAAAAGACTCTTGCATAATTCCAAGCCCAATATTTGATCAACTGTTAACAAAGTGCCTCACCCTCTAGAGTCACTCATTTCCTTTTAACTCCTAAAACTTAGTTGTTGCTTTTCTTAACTCAGGAATAAAGGAAGTGCTGCACTGCAGTGCAACATACCTGCTTCAGAACATCCCTGTTTAATTTCCCAAGATGGTAGTATGCCAAAAGAGAAACAGCAGTCTGGTACATTAGCCAAAACTGACCCAAGAGGCTGTCTGAGCTCTGCTAGTGAGGAATTTAAGATTCTGCTATAGAAAAGGAAGCACCTATTCACATGACAGGATATATATGAAAATGTAAAAGAGCAAGGCATAGGGAATTGTAATAAGGCAGGTCTTTCATGAAAAAGATGGGACATGCAACTCTTAACAGATGCTCTGATGTAGAACTACTTGGTTCCAAAGCAAGTCCTTCCTTTGAAGTCCAGCTGGGGACTCAGTAGGGAATAAAAAGGATTCCTTTCCTCCTTCACCCCTTTGTAGACATAATAAACCTACAGAGCACTGGAACATACACTGTTATTTCCCCCACTTCCTTCTTAATTAAGAAAATTTCTTCTTTCCATCTGATATTGCATGTCACATGCACAGAGAGGCCTAATGGTCAGAGACCTCATCATACTTGTCAAAAATTGACCACTGCTTTAGTTTTTACCAGAATTTGTATAAAGAGAACTCAAATCTCTCTTCCTGATGAATAACACCCTGCTGTGATTAAGTAAAAGCAGTATTTTCTTAAACCTATTTAAAGCAAACACATCAGGGATCACATTCAAAACACTGCTTAAGCCTTTAGCCTCCATATTTCTTCAGACAGATCATACATCTTAAGCAAGCTACCATGATTTGAGAACAAGCCTAATCTAAGGATAAAACTATGTTTAACACAACAGAAAAGTACTAGCATAAATGTCCCCATACTGTACTGCATCTACTGCCTTTATTGTTTCAGCACATCATACATACATCATCCTTTACAACTGGGGATGCACGGCAGCTACACTACATGCATCTCACCACCCCCCCACACCCCCCCTGATACTTGTTTTATACTGTGATCACACAGCTTCAAACCTCTGATTATTATCCAAGTCAATGTCTTCCTACAGGCTAAACAATATTAAAAGCAGATTTCTGGTATCAGCTCCCTTCTATTTTTCCAGACTTCAGAGTCTCTTGGGGCATTATTATCAATAATTTCCCCATTCAACCTCTGCTATCACAGTAAATAGCTACCAACTTAGGTTACCACTTCATACACAGAGAATCTTAACAAGTTACCTATCTTTTTATAAACACATCCAAATTTAAGCCTAATAAACATTTACATATATTAATTTAGAAATATTCTACTTGCATCTTAAAGAGTTCTTCCTCATCTTCTTCCAGAGTTTTTATTTCTTGCTCAGGAAGGGAAACTATGGGCTCAAACTGAGGATCATGGTTAGAATCATCTGCATTTTCAGTTGAAGTATCATGCTCATCATGCGTTTCCTGGAAAGAGAGGTAAAAGCCAAAAACTTGCTATGTACTTAAAATCTGAAGTACTCATATCTGTGTTCAAAATTAAAATGTTTGTGACTATTCAGCAATTGGATTTTAGTAACTGAAATACCCTGTAATAATAAAGAAAAATTATTATAGTGGAAAACAAAGGTTTAAAGTAAACATACACCAAAGAAAAGTAAAAAGCTGCCCTTGCAGTGCCAGGTATTTTAGTCCTACCACTCACGAACTGTGCAGAGGCTCAGCTTCGAAGCTCTTCATTATGTAAAAATAATGCCTTCTCCTATTTCTCCTCTATAATGTGTTTTACTAAAGCACTACTATTTCTTAGTGGCTAATGGCCTACCATTAATGGAAAACAAAACCAAACCCCACAAACATACCACCAATACAACCACCTAACCCAGCTTAAGCGACACATTACTTCCAGAAGTTCATTATTCCAATTTTACGTATTGGAATCATCCATAATCAAAGGTATTTTTGAAGCACGGTTGCAACACACATGACTGTTTCTTTTTGCTTTAAGAATTAAAGTTTTTTTGCTTTAAGATTCTTTGTAGAGCTTTACGTTATGGGCAAATGGCCAAAATATGACCTCCTATTTAGTTATTTAAGAATATGCAATAGCATCCATTAAGCTTAAGAATTGTCTTTAGTATGTGACTAGTGACTAAAGGATAAACATCTCCACTAGTTCATACATATGCACTGCTAAGAATTCAGTACAGAAGCCTAGGAGGGAAATTCATCTGCAAGTTTAATGAGGCCACAAACAGCTATCTCAGGTCAAGGGAACTGATTTGGGGCTTTTTGCTGTTGTCTGAATAACAGAAAAAGCAAAAAACAATGTACACATCAAAGACACTTATATCTTATTTTCGCTTTTCAGATGAAAGAGTCCACTCTTACATATTCTGCTTAAGGTTATCTTTTATAGAGCAGGTACGCATCACGCATGAATAAAGCGACTGGCATGAAGCACCCTATTTTCACTAAATAGGAAAAAAATAAATAAGGGTGAAGGGAGAATTAGGTGAGAATGCTGCAAAATAAGTTTTGGTTATGTCAGCATCACAGCAGCTACCATTAGTTTTCTGTCCCCAGTGCTCCAGCACGTAAGAAAAAAGCCAAAAAGGCATTAAGTCACATCAGGTTTTAAGAAAAAAAGAAAAGAAACGTTGGCCAAACTTTTAGATAGTCTCCTCCAGCAGCAAGCAGCACATCCCGTATCGTAATCCATCACCTGTTCCGTGCCTGACCAATTAACTACAGAAGTAGTGAGAAACCCGTAATTCAGAACAGCCACATGTAAGAGAAAGCAGATCCCGTTATCACAATAAGATCCCGTCCTGCCGCTATGCAAGCACGTGGGGCTGCTCCCCTCGCTGGGCCGCGGCACGACGGGTTCAGTCCAGAGGCGGGGGGGAGGGGCTGGAAAGGAGGAGGAGAAGAAAAAAGGAGAGAAAGAGGAGATGGTTCTCTAAGAAGCGGCCAGGTCGCGGACGAAACCGGCTCCAGCTCTCTCGCGGTCGGGAGGAGACGCGGCCGTTGCAGGGCGCCCACTGGGCGGGCCAGGAGCGCACCCTCCCCTACCAAGGGGGGGGGGGGCCAGGCCTCAGGAGACGCACGTGCCCGAGCCGCCTGAAACGGCGGGGCGGCCGCAGCGAGCCCAGCCTTGCGGGACGCGGCGGCGCTGCCGCTACCTCCTTCCGGCAAGGCCCAGAACCCGTCCTTCCCGGCCCCGGGCTTCGCTTGACCTCCGGTCCCCCGCCCGCCTAAATCTTTCGGTTCCTGTGCGCCGCCCCACGCCCGGCCGGCCCTTGGGCCCTGTCGCCGGCCCTGAGCCTCCAGCCGGGCCCCACCTGTTTCCGTTACTCTCCCTCACCACCGTGGCCCGCGCTACCTCCCCTTTTCCCCCGCCCGCATCCCCCCTCAACTCCAGGCCTTCCCACTAAGGCACCCGGCTCCCCTGCCCACCGGAGCGCGCCCGCCGCCCTCACCTTGGGGTCCGCCATGGGGCCGGGCTCACTGCGCGCCGCTCGCCGTTACCGCCTGGCCGCCGAGCTTCCTGCCGCGCGCCCCCGCCCCTCCCGCCTTTACCTCATTCCCGCAGCCCGCGCCGCCGCCGCCGCAAGGCCCGATGGGAAACACCCACTTTCCCTCAGCGCCGCGCTCCTGGCCCGCCCCCGGCGCGCCGCGGCTGGTGAGGACCTAGGAGCGGGGAAAGCACCGGTCGCGCCTGCCCCGGCCTTGCCCTCAGCCCCGTTCGGGGACACCGATCCCCGCCCCGGACCCCCCCTGCTCCCGGCAAAGGTTTTTTTTTTGTTGTCCCGCTCCTGAGGCGCTTCCCATCAGCCCTCGCGGCATGGCGGCGACCGACCCAAGATGGCGCCCGCGTGCGTGACGGACGGGTCAGTACTGTAGTCGCTTCTTAAACACCGGTGTTTGGTTTTCAAGCGACGCGGCTGACCCGCGCGCGAGCGGCGTCAGAAACGGGAATAAACCCGCTTCTCTCCCGTTCCGTTTGTTACGGTCTCTGGGTGACGCCACAGCCCCGCCCGCAGGAGTCCGGCACGAGGAAGCGTGAGGACTGCGCGGGCCGCGGTTGCCCCGGTGTTGGCGCTGAGGAGAGGCGGAGCGGGTGCTGTGGGCGCACCGTGGGGCCGAGGTAGGCCTGGTGGCCCGCGTTGAGGGGAGGCCGGCGTGGGTACTGTGCGGCCGCACCGAGGGGCTGGCGGGAGCATGTCGGAGGACAGCGATCGGTGCGACCCCGACAGCGTCGCGGCTCCTGTGCTGGAGGCTACAGATGGGGCTGAAGTGGAGGGCCAGGAAGATGGAGGAGGGGGTAGCCCCGCGGCCTGCCACGACATGTACAGATACATTAAGGGAGACTTGTTCACCTCCGAGATCTATAAATTAGAAATACAGAACCTTCCCAAATATATCGGGTTTAATGACGTGAAAAAGTTCCTTGCCAAATACGGGCTCAATCCTCACAAGATAAAACTTTTCGGGAAACAGACATTTGCATTCGTAACGTTCAAGAGTGAGGAGGAGAGGGACCAGGCAATGAAAGTCCTGCATGGGGTGTTGTGGAAGAGCCGGCACCTCAGCGTCAGACTTGCCAAGCCCAAAGCTGACCCGATCGCCAAGAAAAGGAAGAAGGAAGAGGAGATGGAGCAGGGAGAGGTGAAGCGTCTGGCTCCCTCCAAAGCCGGTGCAGAGGAGCCCCTGAGCAAACAAATAGCAGATGTTGTGACCCCGTTGTGGAACGTGCCCTACGAAGAGCAGCTGGCCAGAAAGAAGCAGGAATGCGAACAAGTGCTGCAGAAGCTAACAAAGTAATTCCTCTTTGTAAAGCTACTGTCATGTTTACAAGACGTGACGTTATGATGGGATATAGCTAAATTTGCACAAATTGCTATCTCTAAAGTAAGTTAGAGGTAGGTCAAAAACCAAATTCCCATACAAAGTAAATTAATCTGCAATGCTCAGACCTAAAAACTGTTCCAGCTGACAAAGTTTGTTGTTCTTGCTCAGCCTCAGAACATTGCTAAATGAAAGCGCATTCTTTTAAGACCTGTTAAAAAATCTTAATAGGCCTAAGCAGAAGGATGGATGTTTGTGCCCTTGAAAAAATTTGGTACTGTCAAGTGGTGTGAGAGTGGATCAGTCAGTAGAGATGGTAAATCACTGTGAGGATTTTCTCTTTAAAAATCCCCTCAAATATTTATGCCTGATCTTTGTAGATCAAAATATCCCTTCTATCCTTTGCCTCACATAGATAAAGCTGGCATTTTTTCATGCATGGGTACATACTTTTCCAACTACATTTAACTTTTTTTTTTTTTCAGGTACAGATCTTGTAAAGTTGGTGGGGTTTGCATGTTAAAATCATTTTCATCTGATAATACGATACTTTTTATGACCTGTACCAAAAAAAAAAAAAAAAAGAAAAAAAAGTCTTGTGCAACTGTTAACCTCAGTTTTTCTAAATGTGTACTTTAAAATCTTGTTTCTGATTTGGGCAGGGAAATAGGAAATAACAACAGAGCTTTATTACCTTGGTTGTTCCTCCAGAAGCAGAAGTATAATAAACTGTGTTGTCCAGTAGAGGGAGTGAAAGCATCACCATTACAGGTAATGTGATCCTCGGTAAAGTATGAAATGGGATTAATGAGTTTTGGGTAAAATTAAAATTTAAAATGTAAATCTATTTAGCCTTAAAATAGAGTGAGCAAACTGAATATTTGACTTTATCTTGTAATGATTGATGAATTTCAGACATTGCCTTTCAGATAAATACTATGGAAATATTTAGAGGAAGCAGAATAGTTAAAATTAACTGGATATTCTAACTTTAAAACTAACATGCTGTCCCTAGAAGCTTGCATTCTGGGCTGATACATTCTTCAATAGAGGCAATATTTTTCTGTTTAAATGGCAAGATTTACTAATAAGTTTTCATTATTGCTGTTCTCATATATTAAAATCCATTAATAGCTTCCATATGAATCGAATGTCCTATGTTCGCGTGCAGATACATTTAATCATATGAGGGTTGCTTCAGGAAAAACTTGGCATGTACAGTTAAGTGCTATGTAAATATCTTACATAACTTTATTTTAAATCTAGACTGAATATCGCAACAAATGTGAGTTCTTGATTGGGATTGGTGTAAATCAAGAAGACAAAACTGTGGGTTGTCGTCTTGGCAAATATAAGGGTGGTACATGTGCTGTAGTGGAGCCATTTGATACTATTCACATTCCTGCTATTGCCAAAAAAGTAGTAAAAGTTTTCCAAGACTACATAAGGTGAGCACAAGTACAATGATTTCTCTGTAAAGGTTTTGATATCTTACTCAAAAATACCTTTAAAACTAAATATTATGACAAGCTTAGTGTTTGCTCTGAGCTTTATGACCTAAGATATACCAGTCTCAATGTTCAGCAGATCTTTGACGCTTACATCTTGTACTTATATCACTGGGTGGTTTTCCCTTGCTCTTGCTCAGCTCTTCAGAGATGGAGGTACAGGTACCAGCCAAACACAGCTTTATCTCACGTAATAAGATGTGTAAGTCCACAATAAAATGTGTCTGTTATTTGAGAGCTTCTTCCACTAATTGTAAAGAAATACTCAGAAAAAGGCTTTTTAAAAGAGTAATTTGGATAGCAAACGTCAGTTGCTTCCTTGGATGAAGAGAAGAATCAACAAGGAATAAAATGGAAGATGTAAATTTAAGCAACAGTATTTTTTGGGAGAAGGAGTGGTTTCTTTAAAAAGCAACTAAATCCTCAAAAATGGAAAGCTCAGAAGAACTATGAAGATGGAAAGTCTGAACTTGGTATGAATCACATAAGCCAATGAAGGCATTATAAAAAACTGGGTCATCCTCTGAGTGCGGTAAGAAGCTGCCTGTATCCTATCTGTAATTGTGGATAGGTTAAAATGGGCAAGAGAGTAGTGAGAAGCAGGGACAGATTATTTTGCATTAGGAGATACTATCTATTTATCAGTCTCTTTTCTTCTTCATTAAGATGTGGAAGTCATTCTTGACAAATCAATGTAGCCTCTGTTTGTACTTAATGTTTTTCATCACTTTGCATAGTGAGCTGGCTTTTGTTTCAATCAGCTATTGAATGTTATGCAAAAAAAATAGTTCTCTGTTAAGTAACTGAGCTTCTGAAAATTGCAGGTCAACTCCTTACTCAGTTTACAGCCCGGAAACCTATGAAGGTCACTGGAAACAGCTCACTGTCCGTACCAGCAGGAATGGCCACATCATGGCAATTGTTTATTTTAATCCTCAGGTATTTAACTTGATATATAATGTGCAGCCAGACAAATAGCTTTAAAATAACATAAATTTGATTTTATGAATAGTGCATATGAAAGAGAAATATTACTTGGTGAGTTTACCTTCTATTACTACTCTTCTGTTTAGATGAATCTGATACATGGAAGTGAACAAGTAATTAATATAGAATGTGTACACTAAATCAGATCTTTAAGTCACTAAGATAACTATTCTTTGTTCTTTCAAATGAAACCTTTAGAAATTAAGTAAGGAAGAGCTGGCTGACCTGAAAAACTCGCTGGCAAAGTACTTCACGGAAGGGATGGGAAAGACCAGTGGTGTTACTTCTCTCTACTTTGTGGAAGAAGGACAAAGGTGAGAGAGTTGACTTTGGTTTGGGGGGGGGGTTGTTTGCAACAGAAAAATAGGTGGCACTTCCACACCACTGTTTTGTCTATTTCAGGTAGCAGCAGTGTTACTTATTTGGTGAACAGTTGTTTATCTTTTCCACAAGAGACCCCTGAAATTTCCCATTCTCCTGTAGTGCTCAGGTGGACAAAGGCAGGCAAAATTTTCAGTGGGTAAACCCACTAGTTGCTGGCTGCCAAGCTGTAGAAGTATTTACTGCAGTAGATGGATATTTATTATTATCAGCAAGTAACTTCTGCTCCCTTTTGTCCTTATTTCATGTGATTGTTTGATTGCACCATCCTCTTCCACAGAGCATAAGGCTCACACTTCATCTAGAGACAGTGTAGGTTCTGCTGTTGACATCAGTGGAACAACTGTACACTGTCAGAAAAAAAAGTGGCCAAAAAGATCATCTCTAAAAGGATATGATAAATGTTGGCCCACTATAAATTACTGTTTAGCATGTAGTACTGCAGTTTTAAAGATGAATAGAGCTTTGGTAAAAATTCTGACAAATGTGTTTGTCTTCTCTTTTTTTCTCTTTCTTTCTTTTTCACCTCACCGGGCCTTCCTCCCACCAGGAAGTCTCCCAGTCTTGAAGACTTGCCTTTGGAGCATGTGGCTGGTGACAAGTACATATATGAAGAACTTCTTGGCCTAAAATTTAGAATTTCTCCTCATGCATTTTTTCAGGTAAGGATGATACAACTTGCTGATTTGACTGGGTTTGCATTAATGCCCTTAAGCTTGGCTAATGCTGGGTAACAGGATGTTATATAGCTAGAGATCTAATCTTTTAGATATTTGGTATGATTAAATACCTTTGAGTATTGTGTTTGGCTGTAAAAACAGTGAATGAGTGTAAACATGATGGGAGCATGTTGAAGACAACTTTTTGTTGCTTTTTAGTAGTTTAGTACCATTTGCCTCCTGTTGAATGGCAGCCTGTATGTACACAGGACATACAATAGGGAGTTCAGGAGTCTTTGTAGTACTAATTTTTGATTGGTGTTCCAAAACTTATTTCTACCCTTCTAACACTTCAAAGCCTCAGCAAGTGACCTGTATCATTGAAATGCAAAGTGCTGAAACAGGAAGGAAGCATGTAAATGCTTTGAAGCTAAACTACTTTCTATTATCTGCCATAGATTACAGATTATTTTCCGCACACACATAGTGTGCTTTGCTTGCTCTTCAGCACAAAGACGCTTGCTCTAGAGGCACTGGTTTAGAAAGCTTACTATACACTACTTCCTTAACCGTGATGTGTAACTATAGAATTTACTTCAAAGCAATATTACAACAAGATTAAAATTGTCTTAGTTAGATTCTAATGGTTTTGAATCTTTCCTTCTTCCTGTTCAAGGAGAGGAAGAATTTTTAAATTCAAGACCTCACGTTATTGCTTAGTATTTTGCTTAATTAATTTGCTTGCAGCCTCCTCTAGTTTCCAAACCTGCTTTTTAGGTACTACAGGACAAGTCATGTTTTCACTAGAACAGAGATAACAAAACATTACTTCTCAGAATTGAATGAGACTGTAACAATGGAATGGTGATGTCTCAGCATTTGCCAGTCTAGATCAGTTACATGGGATTGCAATTTACGTGTCAAGTTGACTTGTTTCTTAGGAACAAGAAAAATACATGTGCACATTTACTCTATGAAGAAGTAGATCTATTGAAGCATAATTTCACAGGTAAACACGCAAGCTGCAGAAGTGTTGTACACTGCCATTAGAGAATGGGCACAACTGAGCCAAGAGAGCACGGTGCTTGACATTTGCTGCGGTACAGGAACCATTGGGATTTCTTTGGCAAAGGTGGGTAATTTCTCTTCCTGGCTATAAGCTACTTCAGAGATCTACGTCTGTTAAATCGTGCTTAACTTGATGCATTTGATATGCAACACATTATATCTTTAATTTTCTGCAACTAGTTTCTAATTCAACTGCTGGCAGCTGTTTTACCAAATCATGATGTAATGTTCAGCCTTGTGTTCAGCTGCCTAAATGATTTTGAAACCAATAGATTCAGAGAGAATAATAGGTCTGTAGGATAGCCAAAGTTTACTAGAATCTATCTTCTTAACTGGTTTGGACTATCTCAGAAAACTTTGGATATGAATTACCAATGTCTACTTACCTCATTTTTAGAGTAGAGCTTGCTAGACCATATAATGGAGTCTGCTCCCCAAAAAGGCCAGCATAACTGGAGTCTTACCTGCAGGTTGGGATGACACAATTTCAGTTTTAAAAGTCCACATTTATTTGCATGGATATTTCTCAACCTTTTTTCTGGCTGCAAGGCAGTAATTTTCTGGCCAGGTACTAGTCACTGTTCGTGTAGTTAATTAACTGGTGATGCTCTGAATAGTGGTTCAATTTACATACCACAGACAGATCTTTTTCCGTTGATTCTATAGCAAGTAAAGAAAGTGATTGGAATTGAACTCTGCCAAGAAGCTGTACAGGACGCCAAAGTGAACGCCCAAATCAATGGTTAGTTAAGCTAAACCACTTAAGATCTCTGTTTGTTAAGAAGTATAGTAGTTGTATTGCTAGCTTCTCTTCGCCTTATCTGAGCAGCTTGGAATTACATGTTGTTGATAGTAATCTTGTCCATTTTAAACATTTATCTCTCTTGAAAACAAATACTGTGTTAGTCTGTGAGATCAATTTTCCTGATGACTAACAGCTGTTCTTTTTCTGCAAAAAGAAAATGAAGATTTTGGTGCAGAAATGAGCTGAAGCCACAGTTAGCCTCATGAAGAAAACATTAACAGTAGCTATTTTTCATGGGGTTTTGCTTTAGTCCAGATAATGGAGGATACTCAAGTTACTGTTGTTTAAGTGACCTGAAGCACCAGCACTTGTTTAAATTACACTGATGGGAGGGTTGACTAAACACTTTGTAGTTTGTAAAGCATCCCAAATTCATATCCACTTTGAGGATACTGAAGATGCTTTGGCAAGTACCCTGATAACATCTTTTCTTTGTCTTTTTATAGAACTGACTAATATTGAATTTCATTGTGGGAAGGCTGAAGATATTGTTCCTTCCCTGATTAACATATTAGCTCCTCAGAACCCCATTACCATTGTGGATCCGCCACGAGCAGGGCTGCGTAAGTTTATCTTCTCTTACATTTCTAAGTCTGTTCTCAATGGTGATTGGTGGTGAACTTCAGAAAACAGCAGTGGAATAAATCAAGCAGGAGGCTTCAGGGATAGCTTGAAGCATCTGGGTATTGCAGTGGTTTTGTTCAGGCTGGAGTCTCGCCTGGAATTCTTCTGTGAGTCTTGTGCACACAGAACTATTTGTAGGTAAACGGCTCTCTTGGTTTTGATCATGTAGATTCCAAGGTAATTCTTGCCATTAGAAGAGCTGAACACCTGAAAAAGCTTATCTACGTATCCTGCAATCCCAGAGCTGCAATGAATAACTTTGTGGAGTGAGTATTTCTTGTGTTAAATTGAGTAAGTAAATGTGGTAAGAAAAATACATGCTTCCTGGGGAGTGGGACGGTGTTGGACTTCTAGTTTGAAGCCACATTCACTGAAGCTTACCACCTTTCACCAGAAACAGTTAGAGCTGCCACACAGCAAGCCAGGACCGGTACTGCCCAGTCAGCAAGTAATAAGGGAGATATTAGGGGTGGTGAATAACCCCATCATGGCATTGCAGCTTGGGGAAGAAAAACTTTTCTTGGAGGAGTAGCAGTTACAAACAGTATACTAAAATGTTAATACAGTTCTTTGTTCCCTCTGTTCCCATCAAGCCTTTGCCGGGCCCCTTCCAACAGGGTCAGAGGAGCCTCCTTCCGCCCCATTAAAGCACTGGCTGTGGATCTCTTCCCTCAGACCAAGCACTGTGAGCTACTGATACTCTTCGAAAGGGCTGACTATGCAAATGGGAGCTCTGCTGAAGCAGCACCTGCTGCTGCTCAAGCCACATTGTCAGGACATGGCACCAACCCATCAAACGCTGATTCAAGCCAAGCAACTTGTGTACGTTTACATCCTGCTCTCGATGAGAAGGAATCCGCTTAACTCCTGAGAGAGACTTGACAGAAACTACTTTTGCTTGTTAACAACTTCAATACCATTGTTTCTGTAACATCCAGGTAATAAATCTGCACAACAGAGTAATTGCAAGGCTTCCAAGTTATTTTATCATATCGATCTCAGTTAAGTTTCATCATGTACTTTTAGGCCAAATCCTGCTTTTCTCTTTCTGCCCTCAGGAAGAAAATCAAGTGAGTGAAGTAACATCTGGTGGTCTTGCTCGTGAACCACTTGAAACAGCTTCAAATCCAGTATGCCATGACTACATTCAGATACAACTATTTGAAACCTGGGCTGATTCTTAATGCACCACCCCTACCAGTGCACGTATAATATACCACACTGTGTTAGTGAATAGCAGCTGTATATCAACAAGTAAAGGACTGAGCAGTAAGGAAGAGCTGCCAACCAAGGGAACACAGCACTGAATTCCTAAAGCAAGTGATATAGTCACAGGGACCTTTAAGCGCCAGTACTAACTCCTTTCATCCCTCAGTCTGTCACAATAGCACCAGGCCTATTGAGCAAGCCAGTAAATATGGAGCAATCTTAAATTTCCATAAATCCTGCACATGCTGAATCATCATGAGGAAGCAACAAACTCATATTGTAGTAAAAATGCTACGCTGTCCACAGCTGAAATCGGTGTCACTGACACTACAATAAAGGCTTTCCTAGATCATTTCCTAAGACATACAAGTGAAGCCGAGATCACCTCACTCCAAGCATGCCCTCACCAGTGACAGCTTACAGCCAGGTATCACTTAAGTAAAAATACAAATTTCCAATTAAGCTTTCATTTCAGGTGCTGTCTGACTATGTAAACATTAAATTCCTTAGCAAAAAAAATGAGCAAATCAGTACTTCCAGAATCAGTGAGCCTGTAATGGATTTAATTTCCATTAAAAAATATGTACAGGGATCAAGAAATAAAAGTTCCTTTTTCTAAATATGCTTAATCTATCACAATACTGATCACACTGGAGCATTTTATAATATCAAACTTTATTGCTCAAAACTAATTGTCTGAAAAATACACATGTAGTACTCAAAGACCAAACACAGAGGATTATATGATTGTGCAGAAAAAAAAGCAAGCAGAGGCTCAGTGACAATGAGGCTTTATAGTTGTACCAATTCAGCACGGGCATCAAGCAGCTGCACCCAGCACGACTCAGACCGCAACCATCATCACCTACTTGGGCAATAAGAATGAATTCCGGGTTGGTGGTTGTTTCATTTTCTCAGATACGCATCAGAACACTGTAACTGATGATTTTATTTGGTTAACAACAGAATGGCTTTTTGCACTTCACATTTCTTTCCAAGCAGAGCGAGGAGGTTATCGCTCCCTGAATTTTACTCCCGAACCAAAGTACAGTCTAGAGAGTTAATAAGATCTTCATGATGCTTTTTAAATACTTGGATATTACATGTAAGTTTTTTATAAAGCCTAACAGCATCACAGGAAAGTGGAAGGTTACATACAACAGTTAAGATTATGCATAATAGTCTTTCTAAACTTCTGAGTACCCAACTACTTCATCAGTTTTGTTTAATAAATATGGAAGAAAGAGCTGGATGCCTGATGTTTAAATAGGTAGCATCTGACTATTAACTGGAAGTCACAGTAAGTTTTCCATCAGTACCATGAAGATTTGAATGCACACTAATCCTTAAAGTCAATATACCACACTTTTGTCAAGAAGCACATAATATGCAAAGCACAAACTGTCCAAGTCCCAAAGAGATGGAACAGTTCTTAAAAATACACTCCATCCCTATAAAAATATCCATCCTCCTCTGGCTATAGAAGGGATAAATAACAAAGATCAGTGACAAAAGCAGCAGTTGTTTTATGCATTCGTACAGTCAAGATCTAAACCTTTACAGCCGATTACCTAGAAAACACACAAGTTACACGACAAGTTCAGGATACATCTTGAATCACACTGTAAGTGTTCATGCAGAAGCTGAAGTTAATGCAATGATCTATCCTCTATCACAGCAGCTCGTGCTTATGTGCAAATGCAAGACTGTTACACTCCAAACAATAGTAAACATTAAAACACAAGAATACTTCACAATGACATAAACAGCAGTTAAGTTGTTTGTTCCAGCAGTTATTGCGCGATTTTCTGGACATCTCTCCAGTTAAAGGCTGCAGCAAGGTCTAATACCATCTTTTTTTTGTTTGTTTTTGTTTAGAATGCATAATATATGTTCTAGGCTTTGGTTCACAATGAAATCTCTGGATGTTTTCATTAAGGGCAATGGTCACCTTGTGATTCTGATAGTGGCAGACTGAGGTAATACAGCAATCCTCTTAAAAATAATGAAAACAAATTTGTAAGCGAGGCATCTATGTATATTCTGCAGGTGACCTGCATATGTATTGACATTCTGGTACCAGAAAAATAAGGAGATCTACAAGGGTGATTTGTCTTTTACAGTGCCATCCAAGTACAGATTTTTCTGCTGAAAACACATAAGCCGAAGTAAAACCTACCTAAAAGAGTAGTATGGTTAGGCATAGGAGATAGAAGCCCTGTCTTTATTAAAAGAAAACAAAACCAGACAAACAGTAATCACTGCTTGTCACTACTGCACCAATATTATATACCCTTCAGAAGATGGAGATATATTAAAGCTATACAAAAAAAAGCAGAGGCAGTGTTTTTTTGCTTTTGTCTTTTTAGATAGGCCACTTCTTTAAATAATAGTTTATGTATAGTCTTCCAACTACCCGTATCCTGTCACAGCAGGATTACAACTTGTGAAACTGAAAAGCTAAATATAATATAAAATGGGTGAACTCCTATTTGCAGAGACCTCCAAGCACATCACTCAAACACAGAAATGGGTAAGACTCCAAGATTCCTCCTGTTTAGCTTCAAACATTCTATGCGGCATTATCTAATACTACAGCTATAAATTAAAATCTATGTATTTCCAAAACAACAGGTGACTATAAAAGGAGGTCTTACAATACTGATGCCAATATTGTTAAAATCCAGTAGGCACTAAGTTCATACTGCAGCACTCTATGTAACACGGTAAAAACAAAACCAATCAAAACCCCAAACAACCCCTTTCCCTTCAGCCCCCAGATCACTGTCCAGGTATGTACCAGGAGCTAAAGCAATTGTAACTAACTGAGCAATCCCTCTCCTAAGAGGAGGATGAAATGCAGCAGTACAACCCTTGGCCACCCCCAAAGCCCTACCACCACCTTGGTTTTCACTCTCTTCCTTAGGAACAAAGCAAAGAACCCGCAGAAATGGTTCCAAGAGAAGACTTACTGCAACCATTCCGTGAAGATCCTCGTAGGAAGAACGAAACCCACAGCCCAGTGCTTTCACTACAGCCTCAACAGTTCCTTCTGTGCTTCACTGAAAGCCTCAGATGACATCGTGAGTACTGCCTGGTTTCCAAGACTGTATGTAATAGTAGTTGCATATTTGTGATTTTCTTACTTATCAGTATAACCTGCCATGGTCTCATTCTACTCATTACTCTATATCATAAGCCAAATCTACATCCTAATTTTCATTGCTGAAGTTACACTTCTTCTTTAATAACTAAAAATGTAATTAAAAAAGTAAAACCAAACATTCTTAAAACCCCCTAACTTGCTGCAGTTACTTCAGGTTTCTTAGGGTTGTGGTTTTTTAATGCTTTGCTTTCATGGTGCTAATTAAGACTCAGTTGATCAAGTCTGATGGATTCTGACACCAAACAATTGAGAAGTTCTTTTATTGCTGGGAGAAGGAAGCGGAAGGTCTTTAAACACATCATTGGCAAAATGTTTTCAGACTGTCAACCACCATCAGCTGCGTTTTGGCTCCAAGCTTTGAAAACAGCCTTCTAAATTACAGTTCTTATCTTCATCAAATAAATAGGGCCATATTTTCCCCCCTTTCAACTGATCTGTAAACTAACACAGCTAAACCCCAGTAATTTTGGATATCCAGCCTGTTGCTTTTAACACTACCAGGTATACTTGTTCTGTTCAAGTAATAAAAAGTCTGCATACTGTGATCTCAGATAACTAAGCCTGGCAGGAGACAAAAAACAAACCAGAAAGAAACAGCGTTACTGGCCTAATCCTATGGCATTAGGAACATTGCTCATCACTGTCATGTATTTGTCACCAAAGTGTCTTATCAGTGCATATTATTATGTGCTGAAATGCAACAAAACTTTTCACAAAAATACTTTTAGGCATGTTCATACAAGAAGGTGTACATATATTTCTTTTATATATACATATATATGAATGTGTGTATATATATATAATATCAGCTTCAACCTGTACATAGATATTCTGAATTTCATCCTTAAAAAACACATCCACTTCAAACAGCATGGATGGCTTTGCAGGAAAAAGTGCTTGATTGATTTCATCCTGTGTGAACATGCCTGTCCTCTGTGCATTTGCCCAAGTAGAGATCTTTATGATCAATCCTTTAAACGTACGTGTATCAGAGGTATTAAAACAAGGAAAAAAAAAAGAAAATAAAACAGGAAGAAGTAATATTGCCCTGATGATGCAAAAAGAACAATGCATAACTGAAGCAGCTTGGATTTTAAAAGTTATCTTGCATTCTGCAGCAAACAATTTTTAAATAATTGTTGAAAATCTAGTTCCTCCATTTGTTATTGCTCCCCACTTGTAAGTTTTCTCATTAGACATCAACAGTACAGAGAGGTTCGCTAGCAGGCTGAGCAGACTCCACTATTGTCATCTTGGGTTTCTTTCGGGTTTCCTCCTAAAAGAAGGTGAAACAAACCCCACCATAGTCATAAAGAGAATACAATCATAAACTGTTCTAAAAGCGTGAGTAATTTTAGCCAAACTTGTCCCAGTGGTTGCAAAATGTTAACTTGTTCTAATGTTAAACATAAATACAATGAAGTAGGTAAAATGAAGTTATAAGACAGTTTAAAAGACAGGATGAAAAATCTCTAAAAGTAGCCCTCCTGCCCTCCCCCCGAAGTTCTGAACAGCTCTATGTACATACAGGCTAAACCAAGCACAAATTCTGGTTATCGGCAAGTCTGACCCGTTGCCTTCTTCAATAAATAGAAAATTAAATGTAAGTAGTTCTTCAAGAGCACACAGAAAAGCAAATACTCACTCTTTCTTGGGCCAGTTTTTTCATTTCTTCCTGCAACTTGTTCAGGATGTGCAGATTTGGCTTGTTCTTTTTGGCATACTGCTGAAGCTCTATCACACTTTTATCAGAGGTTTCCTATTCAACAGAACCCAAAGTAGGAACAGGTGAGCTTTTGTGATGAAAAAAATAAAATAGGTGGAGCAGAAATTTAATCTGTGATAGCTGTGCTTCCTGAAGTAATAACAGGTATTTCCATGAGTTAGTTAAATATAAAGTAGGTTATAGAATTCTGACATGGAAGATTCAGGATTAACACAGTTACTGTTGTTGATGAAAACACTTATTTTCTGGCAGTAGCAAGGCATGGGAATCAATTCAGAAGGACTGAGACCTGCTCAGATGCATACAGTGCCTTTACCTTGACAGGGAGCAACACTATTATGCCAAAACAGGCACTATTTAAGCTTTATGGTAACTAAATTTAAAACTGAAAAGTCCAAAAGCAAACCCACAAACTCAAGACAGGTTACAACCAAACAAAATTATGTTCACCTGTTTAACCATCTTGCTGTTCTCTCTCCCATACATACGCAAAAGAGAGCCCCAATTCTTCACATGTGGATGCAGTAGCTGTAGGATTTTCTGAGAAGCTAGTTGTTTTCCCACTCTCTTGTTCTTGCCTGTAAAAATAATAATGAACATATGTCAACACCAGCACATAATCAGGTGCACACCAATATTTACCTGTGTTACTCCAAACTGAGATACCAGAGAAGAGTAAAATAAGCATGTAACAAGCCAGACAGCTGAAAAAGTACCTACAAAATGCACAACAGATGAGAGCAGGAAAAAAGGAAGACATTATCAGAGGTCACACTAAGTAGCGTACTTACACCAGCCTCGCACTGTGTGCTTGCCACAAGTCATGACGTATTCACTCTTCTGATTTTTACCAGGAATCACTTCAAACTTTATGGTTGTGTCACCCATTCCGTGGTTTCTTAAGCACAAACAAAATCAGTATCATATACTATGTAAAACTAAACCCAACTGAAGTGGTTGCAGTTGTCTTTGACAGTCATTGCAACAGAATTAGTTACATTAATAATAAATCTGTAGATGTTAATTAATAGAGTTCAGGTTTAGATCGGTAACTTAACTTGAATGGAAAGGCAAGTCTGTATAAACAAACCCAACCCCACATATACTTCTGTGCCCCACAACTAAATCCTAATCTCAGAAGACGAGAGGCATAAACAGCAAATGCAAATTAAAGGAAGATACAACATTAACAAGCTCTGCCCACACCATAATCCCTTACAGCCAGTGTGAGGGCAGAGAGCTTGGCCAGCCCACAGACATCCCACCCACAACCCAGCAAACAATATGTGCCCTGACCCAAACACCTGTACACAGCAGCATTTGCTCTTTACTTCGCAGCCTTACCTTTTAAGGCACTCATGGAGAATCTGATATGGAGACAACAGTCCAGCTTTACTGGTGAGTTCATATACCCGTGAGTCCTCAATACTGATATGGTTAAAATACTACAAAGGAATTGAAAAGGGTTATTGCTCTTTTGCACAAATGACCTTAGTACTGCTCTTAACCATTACTTCTCCTTTTCAACACTGAACAAATCCTGTTACTCTCTACTTAATACTTGAAGAAGTATTTCTAAATCCATAATGAAGCTATTTACCAACAACATTAAACCTGACACATTTAAAATATATTTGCAGGCAGAAATTTAAATAATTCCAATTTTACATTCTACAAGATGGACATAAAACTGACAGTCTTAGAAAGCCTTCATCATTTTTCCTTCCTGTCCTGGTTTAAACCAGGACATACACTGAGGACGTTTTATTTATTTTAGCTAGTTATGAAATTCTACTTACCAAAATGCTGTGGTTTATAATAAAAGAAAACATAAAATACAGAAGGTTCCAATGGGTGTTCTTTTAAAGCCGTGGGAAAAATTGTCTGTTTTCTTAATGACCATTTCAGTAGTCCAGGATATACAATACAGCTTTAAAAAAAAGCACTGTCATTGCCATAGATTTTGCTATAAATGAAGAATTTCACATTTCCATCTGACTGTGAAAACAATGTTATGAATTTTCACTATTATTTCTAACATTGAAGGTGTAATGTTTTAAAAACCAACTCCGGCAATGACAGCCAGCAAGCCAGAGTTCAGTACCTCAAGTTCTTCACTGTCTTTGGGCTTCTCCTCAGAGGTCTGTTTAACAAAGTCAGGAATAAGGATTTCCAGTGTAGCTCGAGCTGCAGAAGGTGATTGAACATCTTGATTACATTTATTTTAAACCATGATTGGAAAGAGCAACAGCAGAATGAAGCACTCTGCAAGCAATCCTCACATCTCTCCTAAAAATATCCACTGGTGTTAGAAAACAACTTTAACAGATAAGACTGGCATCTTTTTGTAAGGAGTATATTCACCTGCACTTTATAAGGGAAAAAAAAATAAACCTGCTCTTTCAAGTTGATAATAAAAGTCTCACAACTAATTAAACCAAGAAACTTTTCTGCAAGTGCCTATGAAAGGAAAAAAATTATAATCAAATCTCATTTCAAAAGTGATGTAGAGCCCTAGGACCTAAAATTAGAGAGTTGTTATCATCTATTACCTGTTACAGGCAAATCCTAGCACTGTATCACCAGGGCACTCAGAATCCTGGCATTGTACAAAAAACACACCCAGAATTTGCCTAAATTTTCACAGCAAAATACCTTTTTCTCGTGCACAAACAATTCTGGCCTGGCTTTGGGTGATTCAGCTACACTGACATTTCATAAGTGCAGAAAGTACCACAGATGTATTATACATCTTTACATTCTGATAAGTTATTTTCTCTTGGTCCTAAAAGACACATTTAAATCTGGAGATCAGTAAGAACTTCTAAAGTGTCAAGACACATTCTCGCCTAGATCCTTATTACTTACATATTTATTACAGATTTACACAATTACAACCAATTAATGAAAGGAAGCACTTGGAAATCAATAATTACATAATTCAATGCAGTTGTTTTATTATCAGAAAGAGAACCACAACATCCAAAAGCTTCATGTATTTTTTTTGTTTGTTTTTAAAGGACAAAGATTTACATTTTGCTTAAATCCATACACTGGGTGTTCATATTGCAGGTGACAGTACACATATAGAACTCCCAACATGTTCTTACTGGTTTCATCATTAAGAGACAGATGCTCTTACAGCTACTTAGCACACATCAACAGTTTACAAGTAACATCTCAACTTTCTTCATCATTTTTTATCCTAGTAAACTGTTGAACCCAGGGCTGTCAGAAAAGTTCCTGCTACAGTTATTTATCCCTTCTACCAGAAGAGACCTTCTGTGACTATGACTCCTACTCACTATTGCAAATGTGTCATCTGCAAAGCAGAAATGAAAACAGGTAAACAATTCAGCAGTTGATAGTAAGACAGGAAAAACGTTACCAGCTTTATTCTTGGCAAGTTTTTTGCTGCTGGCAGTTCCTGCCCCATAAGTAACTCCATCAATAATCACTGAGGCTCCAAAAGGTTCACTTGGGTTCTCTGGAAATGGAGGAGGAAAGAAAAATAAAGCTTTTCAGAACTCCCAATGTAAAACACTCCTCATGAATGTGAAATATCATCTCTATCAAGATTAGTTTTCCCTCTTCATTTCAGCTTCAAGAGCAATGGAAAATTTTACTCTTCAGAAAGACAAAAGAATTGCTTACTCCAGTATATGAAAAACAGAGTTTTCCATTAACAGAGACTTGCTACCATGAATTCATTCTTCCAAGTGAAGCACTTTAACATTTTACGAGATCATCTGTAATCTGCCAGAGGTCAAATGTTAATTCCAAAGTGTTTTGCATCACAGTGTAAATAAAACAGCTACACATTCTGGTATTGAAAATTCAGTTACATTACGTAATGCACAGCAATGGGAATAACATAATTCTGAATAATTACTGAATAATACAAATAATTATCTGGAATAGATTCCACACTGAACTAAGATGCCCAACTTGTAGTTCCTTGGATCATCACTACAGGACTTTATCCTTTCAAGCCTATTGCTGAAAAAGGTGTAATTTTTAGCTTTGCTGTATCACCCCCAAAACTCATCAAAAGACAAAATACAAGGAGCATGTTCTATACCACTTTGCAAAGCAATCTCAGATGCAGCTAGGTAAGGCAATCTGCCTGGAATTTACAGAAAGAAAATCCAATATTAATCTCATTCCAGTTATATATGCCACATGTATTTACATTCTTTATTAAGCATCAAGTGCATTCCCCCACAGTACTTATCTAAACTTAAATTCTCCTTCAGTTTTTGTCTTCCTCAGCACTGATATCACTTACATGGTCTCAGCAGAGCCTGAGTCAGGAACTACCAAACCTCTCACACCACCAGCACAGAGCAAAATTAAAGTTGCTTAAAACCTACAAACACACATTCCCCCCAGCATCTCACATGGATCGTTTTCACTAAGGCATAAATTTCCCAAGCAAAACCCCATGTTGTTATTTTAAATGTAAGACTGCTCTTATCCTTAAGTCACATAGAAGATACAGAAGATGCTTCTCAGCTGGAGTCTGACTCACGACAGACTTTCAAGACATTCCCTAGACTGTTAGGTTTGCTTGTTCGTTGGTTTGTTTGTGCAAGATACCCAGGCATGAGTTAAGCCCTTCCAAACAGCACATGGTCCATTACAAAACTTGAAAGACTTACCACATTCAAAGAAATTGTAAACAGGGCGAACCTTTAGGACTCGTTGCATATATTCATGCAGTATGCAAACTTCAGATTTCCCATTGGGATTAATGACAAATTCTACAAAAAAGAAAACAGGGAAGGAAAAAGAGCTCAGTAGTTCCAGTCTTTAAAAGATAATTTCTATTACAAGTAATTAAGTAAATAAATCAAAGCTCCAGGGATAAGTGCCACTCCTCATGCCACAGGATGCAATTGCACATGCAGTTCTTTAACTGTATCCATCAGACTGCTTTAAATTTCTGTTTTTAATTGCAGGATGGAATCTGGACCGGTCTGGCATTTTAACCACTCTGTAATGTGGGACCAGTTAAAGCAGGTACAGAACCAAGAAGACAGCAGCACTGAGTGACTAGACAGGAGGATTTTCAGTAACAGCCAACAGTTACAAGTAGCTGAAGGTAGTAACCAGTTACCAGGACAGCAACCTTAAATACAAATCCTTTCATTTAGAAATTATTCTTTTTATTAGTAAGTATGTTTTGACAGTATTCTTCCTTTCACTATGCAGTCATTTAAGCACACAGAATTCTAGAATAAGAAAGTGGACTAATTACAGGATTTTTCTTTTCAGTCAAGCTTAGAACTGCAATTAGTCTTTGCTATAGATTATTTGAAGTACAGGTAAACAAACTAACCTTTCTTTGTAGGTGCATCTTGCACAGACAAGGTAATGAGTTTCTGGTTGGCAGGCAGAATGGGCCGCTCGGATTCTGCCTGTTTCCGCTTCATCTCGCGGTTGAATTGCCGTCTCTCAGCCCAGGTTCTGAACTTTTTTACAGTAACTTGTTCAAAGTCAAAACGCTTTTCAAGATAGCGTCTAAAATCTTCCAGATCTAAGAGACACAAGCAAGTTACTCTCTACTTTACCACTTAGCAAGCATTAAGTTCACTACTTCCACTGTTTTAAACATGTTATCATTACTTTTTTAGACTAGGAGCAAAAGTAACGTACTCAAGGTTAAGAGGCTATCTTATACTAACAGAACTAATTACAAGTTCTCCTGTTACTGGCTCAAGTGCAAAACATTTGTGCAAACTAGAAAATGGGGAGGGGGAGCATTTTATTCTGTCACTTGAAGATTTTACTAAGCCGTAACTAGTGTAATACTCAGCACAATCTGAATGAAACACCAGTAATTGCTTTATTTCATCACCTATTCACTTCAGTACCTGAAGCAAGGTGTACAGTGAGCAGTAACAGTAGTAACGCTATTAGACTCAGTTTCCTGAAGCCTGACCTGACTACAGCTGCCTACAGCTGTAACACTACATAATGACATTCCATGAGTAACCTCTGGCCTCTAAACAGGATTTAACACATTCATCTTCACATACAGAGTACTAAGACACTGTCGTCGTCCCCCCTGAAGTACAGCTGCTTCTCCTTTATAGGATATCTTTGCAGATGTAATCAACAAAAGTAAAGAGCAGCATCCCAAGATGTAAGCAAACAAAAGCAAGCTGCTGGTATTGTTTCCTTCCACAAGGCACTCCACATGCAAGTCACACTTATACTTGAGCACTCAGTATTTTGTTCTCAGTAACACAGAACTGATCCTATTTAGAGAGAGAGACAGACAGATGAACTTCATGTAGAAAATAATTGAGTTTTGCTGCTAAACACTGATTTTTTTCTTTTTTAACGTTTTGGCATGTTTCAGACTGAACGAGGACAGACATACCAAGTCACAAGTGTTATGTCTGAACACTACAAAGGTAAGTGGCAGACTACAATCATCAATACTCTGAGCAGCAGTACGTTACTTGGATGGCACTCTCAGATATGTAGTAGCTTGTGGTAAGTGGCACATGAGCTTTCTCTCCAGGTTCCTCTGTAAGTTTGGCTGGGATTTCAGCATGACTTCTTTAGGCAGCTTTTTGTGTAAAAGCTATCAGACTTGCATAAATGCAATAATGAAGCAAGACACCCCTTTGCATGAGTGCAGTTATATTTACATAACTTACTCTGCCAGATTTAAACCAAATTTGCTTATTTGCACAACTGTACTATTTACCTTAAGAGATCATACTGAGAACAGATACAATTCAGCCAGTATAGAGACTGCATAGATCAGCCTAAATAAAGAAGTCAAACACTCCTGACAACATCAATTCATATGTACACATTGATTTAACTAGTTCTTAAACTGAGATAAAGTCTACAGGACTAAACTTCTTAAATATTCACATTTTTGTGTGCAAACTTTTTGCATGTGGACTGTCAGCAAAAGCCTCCCCTGTTTTTATTGCTGTTAAAATCAAACTTTGTTTCTAATACTGCATCTATTTTTCGAGATCTCTGCATACAAAAAAACATGCAGAAAGACAACTGACCACTTGATCTCAGGCAAGGTATTATTCAGTTATCAAGTCTGGAAAAAAGCATATGCATCCTAAATGCCATTAACTCAGCTCCAGCCGAGAAAAGACTCTACTTTCCATACATACCTACAGATTCATCTTTACATACTTCAACTTTGGCCTTAACTTGTCCTAAGGCTCCTTGTGCTGCATCTCCCCCTGTAGGGTCTTTCTCATCTAAAGGCCCAGAGTCAGCAGCAGTGGAATCTGGTTCTTCTGTTTGGCAGTCCAGTTCTGAAGATTTATCTAGGTGCTTTACAGGTGATACTTCCCCATTTGGGGTTATGTCATTGTTTTGTTCCCTTTCCTCATTTTCCTTCATTTTTTTGTAATGAAAGCAGGGAATGCTAGTAAGAGGAGGATCATGTTTCTGCAAATATAAAATAACAGGGGGTTTCAGTACCTCAAGGTCACCAAAAGCAACACTCAAAACCAAAAGATATTATCAAGATGGAAGTTAATTTACTCTATGCCCAAGCTTCTCTTTGGTCAGCAACCTTATTCTACTCAAGGTCTGAGTGCATCCATTCCTATGCTATCTTGGCACTGTATAACTCTGATACTAACCTTCACAGTATATTTGTTGTTTCAGATCCAAACTATATTCTGTTCAATCACTTGCAATTCACAGAATCATAGAATAATTCGGGTTGGAAAGGACCTTAAGATCATCTAGTTCCAACCCCCCTGCCATGGGCAGGGACACCTCACTCTAAATACTACATGCTTTCACAAAATCCATGGAGCTAAATCCCATTTGTGGAAATTCCTTGGGTTCAATGTCACATGCTTACTTCCAGAATGTGGGCCATAAGCCACAACTCAGGCTAGTTTATAGCTACAAATAAATGATCTATTTTGTGGTGGAATAAAGCCCACATTTTGCAGCCATACACTAGAACGACAAAGGCACCAAACAAAATTATTTTATTCATTTTAACTGCCCAAACTCACTGCAAAAACTGAAAAACACTAAAAAAAATCATATGAAATTATCAGAAACAGAGGAGTTTATTTTTTGAAATACTTCAATTCTAACACTGGAAAGAAGCCTGCTAAAGTAGAAAAACAGTCATCTGTTTGCAGGAACACGCCTCATCCTTAGATCTCAGTAAGTAAGTAATTGACAGCTCTCACCCTTATGCTTCCTGTTCCCAAGAAATAAGGTCTAGACCAGGTAACAACTCTAGATTCCCTGTGCAGATATACAGGAATGCCTGAGTTATGGAATGTCATGATCCATCCATCTGGCAAAGGTTCTGTAGGAGGGCGGCCACGACCTTTAAAGCAAAGAACAGCTTTAAACTGGGACAGACTGCTCAGACAAACAGAAAAAGAAGCAGTTTTTATTTTATTGCTTTTGCTGTCTCAAAGGATAAAATGACACTGAAACAAGACTAAAACAGGCTTTAGTTTGCTTTAATAAAAAGGCACATGCTTCTAAACCACATTAAATCCTGTGAAATCACAGATTCCATTATGTTTACAACAAAAAAGCAATGGTAGCACTGATTTCTATACAGACTGATTTGTTCATTTCACCAGTGAATTTTCTCTTCTCTTTAGTCTTCTTTATGTATTTATATCATCACAAACGTCACTGTATTTAATGGAAAAGTCATACTTGCTTTTGAAACAACTGAATTTTCCATTAAGATTTTCTGTACTTGACACTCAAGGATGAATTTGCATTGAGACACCACCAGACCCAAACAGCCAGCAACAAGTTAGGCTGTAAGCTTGGGCTTTCCTATGATATTTTTCAGCTTAAGCACAATACGAACAAGGATCGAGTTCCCAAGTACCACAAATAATCTTCAGCTGTTTTCACAGCACTGAAGTCAAAACCATCCCAGATCATCCTTGTTCACCTCCCCACCAGAGGTAACATTCTTCATAGTTTCTCACAAATCCAGACACTAAAATACATTCTCATTACATACAGCACATGGAGACCAAAACCCTCTCCAGAACCAACTTCACTGCTCAGGAATGTGAAGAATCTTATCCTATAGTAAGAAGCCTTCAAACTATGAAGTTCTGTAACAATTAACAATTTCACAAGAACTGCTATCCTACACTTTGCTTGCTAAGATACTTTTGTTCTACAGATAAGCCACGCAAGAAAGAATAATATATTTTAATGAACATTAACTTACTTTTAAGTACAGTTTTAATTTTGGTCATCATTGGCTGCACACTCGTTTCTCCATCAGACTGGTGATCACTTTCACCAGCATATTTCTCATTTTCTAGTCTCCTTGTTTTGGGTGCTCGAAGACCTTCTTCCAGCAGAGCATCCACATCATTATCAAAGTCATCCTGCAAGAGACTTCATCAGACACTATCCTTATGGGTCTACAGCCTCCCTTTCCCCTTGCAAAGAGAGAATATATTTTCACTATGTACTTCCATAGAGAGAGAGAAACTAGAATTTTCCAATGATTCCAGTAAAAAAGACTGAAAAATAAGAAAATAAGATTTTGTAAGTGAGAACTGGTATTTTTCATGACATAAAGAGCTGCAATTGTCTAAGAAGTGTTTTGAAAGCTATTTTTAAGCAAGACTATAGAAGCTGCCACACAACACGGAAGTTGATCAAGACAATTTACAAAGGTTTTTAGCCAAAGTTCCATCCCTGAAAATTCCACATTTTTGACCCAAGCACTGCACGTTTCACAGAAAAGACTGTTTAAGTGGACATCTTTGCATATTTTTTCCCAAGCCACTTGGAAGCCTCTTACCCACCAAAACCCTTTGTCTTTACTTACCTCATACGAGTAATTCAAGGTTTCTTCATCCACTTTATCCCTTTGAACGATTGCTTTAGATGTGAACCCTCCTCCTTCTTCATCTATTTCCATCAAATTGTCGGTAAAATCTTCTAGCTCATCCAGAACTGCATATTCTACTCTCTTTTCCTGATCAATATCATTTTCATCATCTTTCTTGTCATCATTTTCACCCCCTGTCCCTATAGCTTTACCATTACTACCACCGAAAGGACAAACATGCAAATCCCCATTGAGATTATTAATACCAAAATCTGTATCTGCCTTATAATCCTGCTCAATTCCAGTGTACAGAACCTTCCTATCTTTGCTTTTGCAGCTTTCTGTAAAGCTAACGCTAATTTTGACATCTTTAAGTAACTTAAGATCTGGGGTGAACTTTCGAACTGACGGTGCATGACGAGCAGTTCTTGGGCTTTGGTCACTATTGTTAGGGTCTACTATAAGACGACTTTTGTAGCAGGCAGATCCCTTTGTGAGAAGTTGTGTTCTGCAGATACTGTGCGTGTCCCCAGCAGGGGTATCTGACTGTCCATCACCACCAGAGCCAACGTCCATTACCTCTGCGTCACTGGACGTTTGCAGGGGAGGTGGTGGAGGCTGTTCGTTAGGCGGCAGAGGTGGGGGACAAGTGTGATTCTCCACATTCATTTCTCTTGCAGGTTCTTTAGGGAGGGGAGGTACATTTTCATATTTCTCCATTTTTAAAACTACTGTTTTTAAAAAACACAACGCTTTAATAAATGTTTATATCTATATTCCTAACATGCATAAGTCCATCAAGATTGGTTTATCATGCTCTAGTCAATATGCAACACTGATGATTCAGTTAAGCTGACTACATTGTTCTTTTCATTAATGTAGACAGCTTTCAGAATCACTGTCTCAATTATTGGAAATCACAATGCATTCAGCTTAAATAGCTGAAGACTAAGACTGCATCTTCATTGGACAAGCAGCTCTCCCTTTCCTCTTTCAACCTACAAGAAGAAAAAAAGAAAAAAGAAGTCTTCGTCACAGAAAAAAAAATAAAGAAATGGAAACACTGCCCCACCAAAAAGCAAAACTGTCCCTGCCTTGGGTGGAAATCACAAGCAGAACTAAAAGTGACTTCTTTACAGTGAAAAAAACAGGGTATCTGCTTTCTGAATGAGGCTGAAATGAGACTGTTTGCACTGCTTGATCTGTGCACCACCACACAAATTTGCTAACATAGTTATCTGTATAATTTGTTGACTATCTCTGCTTGGTTACAGGCAGGGCATTAAGCATGGCTTTTGTAGACAGCAGATTAAAAACTGTGTTTTGGGGGGATTCTCCTACTATTTGGCATAACCTGGTATGGAGCCATACTTACCCATGCAGCAGAAAGGGTAATTTACAGTTTAAGACAATCTGCAAAACCAACAAGACTGTAACAAGTATGGTCTCATAAGACACGTGGCATTCTGGGACTTTAAGTTATTTGATACTTTTGAAATCTCATTGGAAGTTTTAACAGGAAATTTCACAATTTACTAAAAACTCACAGAAAATTACTCCCTAGATAACCAGGTAGTAGACATCTGAACTTCATTCCATACTACTGTGGGACTATATAATATTTGGGCCCAGACACATAGTGTTAAAGCTCAATTCATTCTGGAAGGCACTTAGAAACCACTGTTTTAGGTAACTTAACCAGTAAAAAAGTATATTTGCTGTAAGAAATTTCACAGGGGGCAGGGGTGTATATTTTGGGTTTGTTTGGGGTTGTTTACACTAAACGGGTTCTTTCTGCCATTTCTATAATGGCTTCTTCAATTATACTTTTGCCATCTGAGCAGCACTACAAACACGTGGGGAAAGGAAGCAGAATTTCTTACCTGTTATTTTGGTTTCTCCAAGTCCCACCATGCCCACCCCAAACTGGGCTTAAATATTCCTACCAGCTACAAATAAAGCAGTGTTCCTCTGCCCAAGGCAGCCAGCTGGCTGAATCTGCTGGCTGCCTTGGACTCAAAGGATTTCCAGGTAGTAGAGAAGGTCTACCCAAGGACTCCAGAAAGACAAGCTGCAAGCCCTTAGCGTTGCTGTGTGACGTTTGATGGCAACAGGGCTGAACGTCTGGCTTGTCATGAGGGACTTACAGAAGCCAAATATAATTCTCTAATGGATCTCTATGCCAGCCCAGACAGAACAAACCAACAGCAACAACCAAACACCAACTGGGGCAAGGCAGGGAGCTGGGAATCAAGAGTTAGAATGGTTAAAAACCCATACATAGCAGCACACAGAAGCTACCTACCTGGAAGCTGGAGGGAAGCAAAATACACAACAGAGCAAACCCTCATTTTAGTGATTTGGAAAGAAAGTAAGTTTTGCTGGTGCAGCAGAACAGTTCTTATTTTGTGGAGGGTTTGTTTTTAATAAACTCAAAACTGTGCAATACTGGGGCATTACAAAGGAAAAGCCTCCATTTTGATAAAAGCTCTAAAATAATCCCATCTTCTTTGCTACGAACATACTACTTTCTTGAATTAAAAAGAGCGCATTCACCAGTAAGACAAGCAGTTCTATGCATTTAAAACCATTCCATCCTGCAAGATGTTCATACACTCACCCAAGCAGTAATCAATTCCCGCTTTCAACAAGTTCTGAAACACCTTATGTTATACAGAACACTTCTAGAAACTCATTTGTATAATAACCTTCCCCTTCCTCATCTTCAGATTAAAAAGATAAATTATTGAGTTCTTCACAATAAATCATGAGTGTATTCATTGTTAGTTCTGAACAAAATAATCAAAAGTCACAGTACAAGTTCAGTAACTCCTGGAAAGTAAATGAAGTAATCTAAGTTTTCCACCTCAGAGTCTTCTAAAGACTCCCCAAAAGAGCAAACACAAGTAATTCACATAGAAATTACATACTGAAACTGGTATTCTAGAATTTGAAAGGGCACCACCTTCCCATATGACCAAGGGGCTGCCTGGTCCTACTAGAAAACCTGGTTTTGACAAGTCTTAAGACATGACTGTGAATGCAGTTTCCACAATCCTGATACACATCCCGCTCCTACGCTAAAGAGTGTTTTAATACCATCCATGTCAAAACACAAGAAATTAATCGTTACCTGCCTAGCTCTGGTACTCCGCTGATAAGACACCTCCGCTCTTTGTGGAAGAGACATCTCATTATTCTATTCAAGCACTATTAACAATTAAATTCTTGTTGTCTTCCTTTGCTTGTTGGCCTTGAAAATAATGAATAGCATTCCAAATCACTGCCAGGGATTGTCTACTACTCAGTACACACACTGTAGCCAGAAAAAGTACCAGACCACGACGAGTTCCAGCTAGCTTTTGCATTTCTCACCACAAACCTGCCACATCCCCAGGGTACGATAACAGAGGCCAGCAGCTCTACAGTTACCGTGGGCTACAATACCTCCCTGTGAACTACAAAAAGGCAGGGAGAAGCAGAGTAACACAGGTCCAATTCCCATGTACTTTTTTGCCAACTGATGTTACAATACACCTTTTACATCAGGGCTGGAAAAAACACAAATGACCAAACCAACGAAGACAATAAGGATTTACCCTTAGATATCAGGTATTTTAAAAGTCAGACGGGATAAATCCTAAAAGGACGAGTTAGATGAGCCAAAGAGCCAAAGTGGAATTACATCAAGGGAACACAACCACCACATGTCAAACCAGGCTTTGCATACTAGGTCACGTAATATTAGCATACAATGTAAGTCAGTCTGCCTGCTGTCAGCCTCAATTAGCTTGCACTGAAAGAACAGACTTTATTCTCCAAGGCTCCAAGTTCCATTGAGAGTTTCCATAAGGACTCCTTAAAGACATGTGGAGCATCCCTGACAGCTGCAAGAGCCAATACAAGACACTGACAACATGAACGCACAGCTCATGCTCTGCTGATCACCAGGACATGGAAATTTCACATTTTTAGTTGCCTGCTCTTATTTTAGCAGATTATTTGGAAAAGTCCCATGTCACAAAGTAAACGCCGAGAAACAGATAAATGGTAAACATCTAGATGTTACACAGCAAACCACACAGGTCAAACTACACAGAAGCAGTGTCTTGGCTTGGTTATCTTCGAGATTATATTTTTAGGGCAGAAACAAAAAAACCACTCTTTGTTAGTAAGTACCACTGCTTACTCCCACAATCAGAACATGGAGGGGGGAAGTACAGAGATAAGGGTACCTCTTTCCGAGACAGGAAAAGACTAGACTCTCAGAATTTGTAACCAGCGCTGGCCCACCTCAAAGAGGAACTCCCTTCGCTGTTACAGCATACTGGCAGTCTTACAAGGGAGTTCAAGAAAGAACATATTTTCTTCGTGCATACCTGTAGCTGCAGTCAGGAACACTGAACGGCAGACCTCAGATCCCCTCTCCCCAAAAATCACTTTTAAAAAGAAACTGGATTCCTTGTCAGAAACTGCTTATTGCAGTCAGTGGATCCCCAAAGAAACAGTGGCTCAGAGCAAACTCTCTTTATTCACTATCCAAATACAAAGGTCACCTCCTCATCCTCTGGCTCCAAAGAGCACTTCTGCAGAGGCACTGATCACACTTGAAGATCCACTCCACAATTATCTACCTTCTTCTTATCATACCTATACCTATTTTATCTTCCTGATGCATAGTCCCCAAACCAAATTAATCCTATTATCAACTGCTGAAAAAAGGAGGGCTGAATTTATTTTCTTTAAACCAAACAAGAAGCTTCAGATAAAAACCGTTCTGTAAGTTAGCTACTACGTACCAGAACTCCTTTCTCTCCCTATTATAAGTTCCAGAATAGAAAGATTCTGAAGGAAAGCCACTTTGTGTAAGTCATCAAGACAGTTTCAGAAAATGCAGTTTGGGCCCAACCATAATATTATCAGTGGCAAACTCAGACAAGAATGAAAACATCTCTAGTTCCTAAGACCTCATTCCATTTCAGAACAGACAGAATAACTCATTTTGGAGAGGCACCCTCAGAAATGGAAAAGCAGTTGCTGCGTTTATAGCTTGGCCAGCTTTCTGGCAGGGTGTAGGGGGTTTCAATTAGTTGTGTAAAACAAGAAACGTTTTAAAGAAGTCTGCAAATCAGAGCCTAGGAAGGAGAAAAACACATTCTTCTTTTCACATCACAAATAGCTTCTTACTTGTGAAAAGAAACAGGCACAATGAACCCAATTCTCCTCTCATCCTCTCAAAAAGCAGAATAATCCTGAGAGTCAAAAGGAACTGCCCAAAAGAACCAGTGACCTAACTCCTTACCCAGAATTCAAAATCAGAACCCTTAAGCTTAGTTACCTACAGAGACAGCAAAAGAGGGTCACTCACAAATGGAAAACTAAAGATCCAATTCCAACACCCTGAATGCACAACCTAAAGGAATAAAGACACTGAATGGGTTCACACAGCAAACTCTCAAACCCAGTTTATGAGGGAGTGATGCCTGGATGTTATAGGGCCCACCTAAGCGAGCAAATGGACTTTATAGATAACCTGAAGCCTAAGGAAAAGGGGTGCAAAAGAGAGAACTCTATTTTTCCAGTCAAAAAAAAAGATACAGAAAATTAGAAGAATAAACCTTTTAGAGACTGAACGAGTTAATTTAGACAAACGCGTAACTCTGTGTCATTAGTAACTGAAAGAACACAAAAGAATCCTGAGGGTTACAGACGCACCACGTTATCTTTGCTGTCCCAACGTACCAGGCCTAACAGAAGCGAAGGGGAGGGCACACACGCGTAGGTGAAGGGCTGCTTTTTCTTCCTAACTTCACACAGCAGATAAGTCACGCTCTGCTCCCCCGTACAAACGGATGTGCCCAGCGGAAATCCTCCCTCTCGCCCTCCCTTCACCACACACACACACACGTACCGCGAGGCACACCGCGCTCCAGAAACTCCCCAGGGCCGGTACTCCCCATCACCCCAACAAGGTGCGGGGAGGAGAGGAAGACATGGCGTTCCCTCCCCTTCTGCCACCCCGAACACAACTGCAGGGTGAGAGCGAGTGGGGATGCGGCTGTAGCCGGGACAATTCCGCCCCTACCAACCTCTCCTCCAAAAAAAAACCCAACCCTAATCCAAACCACCACCAACAAACCGCCCTGAACAAAACAGGACACCGGCTCTGAGGGAAGGACGCTCCGGCCGCGGGCGGGGGGCAGCGCCGCACGGCAGCAGCCGCAGGGTAGGGCAGCTCTCCCCTGCCCGCAAAGGCGGCAGGGTGCCGCCGTGTTCGCTCCGGCTCCTCAGGAAGGCTCCTCACGGCTCACCCACCTCACGGCTGAGGAGCGCGGCGGGCCGGGCGGCCCCCGCAGGCACCGCGGCCTGTGGGGACGGAGGGGCTCGTGCCCGCACAGGCTCACTCGTGGCCGCCCCCCGCGCCGCCCCGCGGGGCCAGCACCCACCTGAGCCATCCCCGTGTCCCTGCCGCTGCTCCGCGAGTCGGCGGTGGCGGCGGGCGAGCTCGGCCGCCTCACGGAAAGCCTCCCCCGCCCCGCGCCGCGGCCGCCATCTTTAAACGCCTGCTCGGAGCCGTGCAGTCCCCACGGGCCGCACTCCGCGCTCGCCAAGCCAATTGCGATCCCAGTCTCTTCTGTCACGAATTTGAAATCTCGGCAGCCATTGGTGGACTCCCTGTCATGTTAATCAGCTCTGCCAATAGGAAGGCGGAAGGCATACGCCCTCACGGTAGAAGACCAATGAGAGGGGACAGGGCGGGATTTAGCGGCGGGAGGGCGCGGCCAGCCGCGCGGGGCAGGTTGCGCCCGGCGGGGGGTGGGCTCCTTTGTCTGGTGCGCGCGGAGCCCCCGCAGCGGTGGAGGCGCCGCCGCCATGACCCTGTCCGCGGGGCGGCTCAGCCGAGGGCGGGGATCCCGAGGAGCGGTGCCGTTAAAGCCGGGTGCTGAGGGGCCCGGGGCGGGCAGGGGCTGAGGCGAACGGCACGCATCCTGCCGGCGCGGCGCGGCTTCCCTCGTAACCCCACCGGGGCTCCTAAGCCCCGGGTGCAGCGCGCCCGGCCCTCGCCTGAGGCAGAGCCGCTGTTCCCCGAGGCGGTGCCCAGGCTCCGAGCTCGGCCCTTCCTTGCACCGGGGTGGAACGCCCTGAAGGCGGGCGACGGGATCAAACCCCCCTGAGGGCGGCAAGGCGAGGAGGAGAAGCCGAGGGCGTTCATGTGTTGTGATGGTGTGAGGTTCCCCAATGCATGGGGCAGCTGATCGTTAATGCATTTTGTCCTTTCAATTCAGCCGCTCTCATTTTAAATTAAAAACCAGAGCAGAAGCAAGGGCTGTAGGAAGGTAATTGCCTTTTATCAGAGATGATGGAAGGACAGCTCAAGGCTTTTAGCCCCTGTGCTAGCCACCTAAAAAAAAAAAAACAAACAAAAGCCACTTTCTCCTCTGAACACTGCTGCGTAGCTTCAGGCAGCACAACCCCTTCAAAACCGATAAACAGGATAAACCTAAGTAGGCCGATTCATCTTTCATGGCTTAAGGCCCAAGCAGCGCACAGAGTAAACCTCAAATCTGACTGGTGTTTACACACAATTCCTAAATAACTACAGAAAGTCCTAAAAAAATCCTATGTACACTTACTTCTAAAGGGTTAATGAACATTTGTTGTTCTAATTTGCTCTGATACTCATAATTTGCTCCCCCCAATAGAGAACTACATTAGCTTTTATAGCTACACTTCAATTACAATGTTGCCTCTTCTGTCCTTCACTATCATAACTGATTTGAAAAGAACACCAGACCCAAATACTATCATTATATTAGTTTAATCACCAACAGTGTAATAGCATTTAACTATGCTAAATACTTTTGTTTCCCTCCATATGCAATTTCAGGACATGAGAATCTTCTAACACTTCACGCATGCCCTCGAGGTCCCCAAACACTGTTATGAAAGAGAATAGTAATATTATAAAACAACAGTTGGAAAACCTCTGTTTGGCCTTTCATCTTTGTCTGACTGGACCAACAGATCTAATGACAGGGTGGTAATTTATATGGCCATAATGTCATGGTACTGCATCAACACATAATAAGGTTATTGAAACTGGTTTAAATCTTTGCAAGCTGCCCTGAAACCCAAAGCAGTTTCTCTTAATTCCTTCATAACAGGCTTCTACACTCAAGCCATTATTTTAGCGTGGTTTTTAAAGTATGACTGCTTTTATGAATGTTCAAACCACTCGGGAACACATTTCAATAAATACCCAGTTTTCAAAACACCCATTTACATCACGCTTCGACCTTCACAGCTGAGGAAAAGTCTCATGATTAAGTACAGAACTGGAGTTGCTGTTGGCATTCACTCTGAAGGAGCTGTGTCACGTCACCTCATAAATCGCTACGTGTGACAGGAGAAGATTGTCCCTTTCAAAGGGTGTATGGAACTGCAAGTATCATGACTCATTTGCATCCAACTTTCGTGACTGTAACTGAAGTAACGCACTGAGAGGCTTGCACACTTCAGAAAATAGGTTAATGTTTTTGTATGCACATAAAACAGCATCAGAGCACAAGAGCTCAAGAGGCACAAACAAATTATTGCATTGAATTGAAAGAATCTAAATGCCTGCAGTGCTTTGAAAATGAAAAAGTAACCAGCATGCTGGTTCTTCTACTGTGCATCTGCTCGCAGAGAATAACACTATGATTTACAGCAACAATGCAAGAGCTGATTGAGACATTCACATTACCAGCAGATAAACTTCTCAATTTCATAAACAAAAGGATAACAATCCCATAGCAAAATAACAGTTTCAGCAAAACAACATTAAAATCCTGGTTAAATTCTTAACCCAGAAAGCCTTTATGACCTCTGGAGAATTAAATTGGATCTGCTGTGTCTGACAAGTTGCAAATTCAAGTGGAAATTTTCATCACGGGGATGTCCGACAAAGGACTTGTCAAACATGCACACTTATCTTGCCTTCTGTCCAGCCTTTTGAATTAAAAATGTGCAGGTCCAGCTGCAGAACACAGTCAGGATTTACAATAGTATCCTGACCTACCATTATAATTAAAAGAATTCCTAATGACAAGGGGATTTTCACATACAAGGTAGAGGAAGGCTGGACAGAAACTATTGCTGGACACAAACTACAGAAAAGAAGCCTGTAAGGAAAACAGCTATGAGCTTCCCAATGAAGTTACCAGGCTGCATTCATCAGAATGAAAATTAGGTGGAGCCAGTGTCTTCATATTCTTACAACCTCAGCAGCTGCAGCACATACTGTGCTGTTCTGACCCTGAAAGCTACTGCAAGGCAAGTTTTGCTCGGCCCACATGACTTATTTCAGTAAAATAATTTTGTTTGCAACTTTTAGCATCTTTTGTGGTCCTGGTAAGCTGGTATTTACTCACATTGTGCTTTTGCATCTCACTTTTTGCTGAAATCCGCACTGCTCAACCTAACCTGGGTCAGTCACTACCTGACAGCCATGGAGAGATGTCAGAAGGACCCCCATGAGCAAACTCACATCAGTCCTCTGATGTCAAAAGTGGCAGCTGATTGCTACAGAAAATAATCAAAGCAGACACATCCTTTGGCTCAGTGGTACTGCAAAATTACTAATCTCACACTTGGCATCCATGCAGATTTAAGGCAAACTTAACTGTGTTGTCTACATAAGCACAGCGAACTGGTTTTGGTTGGAGAAGCTTCAGATTGCTGTTAGCATTTTTCTAAAGTCAGTATTACTTAAAATGGGATCTGATGACCAAGAGGTCGAATAAAAAGTAACTACTGTATTTATTTATTTAAGATATTCCAAATTTGGATGTAAAAAAGATCATAAAATAGGGTTGGAAAAGACCTTAAGATCATCCAGTTCCAACCCCCTGCTATGGGCAGGGACACCTCGCACTAAACCATGCCACCCAAGGCTCCGTCCAACCTGGCCTTGAACACCTCCAGAGATGGAGCATTCACAACTTCCCTCGGCAGCCCATTCCTGTGCCTCGCCACCCTTACAGTAAGATGCTGGTAAGATGCTGTTTTTTAAGTAACGAGATGAGCTTCACACTGGAAATCAGACTCAAATCACTCATAAGTAACATGCTCTGCATTGGCAGGTGGACCTGGGTTGATCTGTTGTACAGTGACCGAGGCTGCCCTTGCTTGCTCTTGACACATAGAGTAAACCTGTTCCTAGGGCTGAAAACTCCAAACTCTTAAATACACTCAATTTATCTATGGGAATATTAGAGAAAAAAACAACGTTTATGTGGGACAGAATACCAGTCTTCATACGTGGCTTTCTATGGGCCCTTACATTCAAATAGTTCAGAGTACTTTTCTAGAATAGATCCTATGTATCTGCTCTCTGTGAAGATAAAAGTAAAAAATAATCCTCTGCATCAGCCTTGTGGCTGCTTTCACATCACACACCTTTACCATATGCAGTTGTTAAACCATCTCTGCAAGTCAACCTCAGTTACCTTTCCAGACCTATAGCAGCAGCCCAGTAACTACTACTACTATAGACATTCTGGCTTTTCCTAAAGTTCTCCAGCCACTGACAGTTTCTCTCCCAAGTCATTATACATCACGATGTTTTAAATTCAAACCTGCGATAACAAAGTGTACTTTGTTGTTCCATAAGGCTGCTGTGAGCTACAGCTAAGAAACTGTTGCTCCAATTCCTTAGCTTGGTCTGCTATATTTACTGCTAGTGGCACACAGAAATGAATCAGAAGCATAATCTTTGGCTGCCAAAAATCCAGGTGTAGCTGCACTTATATGAGCAAAGCCATAAATGTCAGTACCTTTGTCTTCCCCAAAAGAGGCAAAATAAGTTATGCTTCTGAAAGCCCAGTTGTGCTGGTATGGCTGTTTTTTATGTAACTGCCGTTCTGGGATTGCTTTGCCAGTCTAAACACATACATATTATACCAAGAGAGTACTCAGACTTGACTGGCACAATATATTGCTAAAGAAACCAGAAAAATTTGCAACTGCTATACTGCAAGGATACTGATCTAACACATTTATCTCACGCTACATCTGTAAATAAAGTAAACCAACTTAAGCAGATTTGGGCCACAAACAATGGGTGGCAAATATTTAATCTCCATGCTATATGCATTTTGGACAGTTTTGCTTCAGGCTAAACCCTGGAGTACCTCTTAGAGTACACTTAACACATTCCTGAAGTGCATGTATCAGTTCTGCTCCTCTGCAAACAGTCTAGTCCCTGTGATCTGAGGTTGCCCTGAAACATGAGCCAAAGCACAGTAAATAGGGACCATCAGAAAAATCATGTAAGGGCACTAGTGATCAAACTAAGGTATTAATGTAGACCCCTCTGTAAATGCCAGCCATTCAAGTGAAACATGACAGACATAAGGCAGATAAATGCTGCTCAGCAAGACCTTGCTTGACTCGCTGGTTACTTCCAGTAGCTATTCACAGCAGAGCTAGTACAGCAAGAGAAAATACACCTTTTCTTGGAAAGTTTTCACCTTTTCTTGGAAGAAACCTTCACCTTTTTCACTGTTCACCTTTTTCTTGGAAGAGCACATTCTTTTAATGAGAGGCAAAAGCCTCAATTATTGAATACTAATTATAATGCTGTACCACAAAAAGAAACACTGCTGGCTCCACATATTCTCCAGTTTATTATTTAATCTATTTTAATTAATGTCTGAAAAGCAATGTGCCTGCCTCCTCTGAGCAGAAGCAATCAATGTGTTTATACAATCTGGTAAGTCACTGACCAAGGCTGACTTTTTACCTATGGGGGCTGGCATGCCAGATGAAGCATCCACTGAAAACCCTGCCTCTGGCACCAGGGGCAAGCTTGTAAGGCCCCTCACTGCTCGAGTAGACACCAGTGTTCTCAGAGGCCACAAAAAGAACAAGCTTGTAAAATAAAGCTTCATAAAACCAGCTCAATTCCAGAACATTTTACTAAGCATATTTAAGCATACAATGATTAAGAATGTGCTGAAATCCCATTAATTTGAACAAATTAAATGACGACTAAATATCCAAGTGCTCATGTAAAGGCCATCTTATACATTTGTTTAAATTCTTTAAGTTCATATTACATAATCATAATTGCAGAGACCAAGCATGTAGTAGCATCATTACATTTCATACTCATTCTCATAAAGTTATTCTACATAAATTATTTTCATAACTCCTTCTATGCTATCCAGAAATAATCTAAAGGAAGTCAAGTCCTATACCTGTGTAACAGTCATAGCTTCAGTAGCAGCTTTATCATCTGTTGCTGTTACGGTTTGTGGTTTCGGGTTTGGTGTTTTGTTGTTATTTATGATCAGAAGATTACACCTTTGCATGCTGCTTTCTGCTCAGACCCCTCAGGAAAGGGATAAAGACTTCATGTGGGTTTTCTAACATTTTAAGAAAAAATCAAGGTTTTGCCTGTTGAGACAAATACTTAATAATGTACATACTACAGTTTTAATAAGGAATCATCTGAGCTGAGAAAGAGACAAGATAAATCACAGAATTAGATGGAAATAAAACACATGCTGAATGTTCTAGAAGGATATTCAGAATATGGGGGTTATTTTGGTTTACTCACCTGTTAGACCTAATACCTCCCCTGAAGTCATTATCAAGTATGTGACTCTGCAGTCCTACTTGCTGTTTATTTTACCTTTACCTTCCAACCACTTTTAAAAATACACACTGTCTAGACATACCTTACAGAACTCTCTATGTAGAGGGACCATTCTGGAATGGTTGAATGCAAGTTATATTAGAACAGACATTCCATTCTGGTGATGATTCCAAATTCCCCACCAAGTTAGTAAATACATATTTCATATATGTAGATATAAGTAGTTTAGGTAAAATGTATAAATCTATTATTATTTTACCTATATAAAACAGTAGCTTAATCAGGACACACAAAACTTCATGTTTAGAATAAAGGTCTCAAGAGTGCCTGTAACTATTCCTTTGGTAGCTTGGACATCTTAAAGCTCCACTGTCCATCTTTGTCTCCTTGCAAATACCCTTTTCCATGCAAGTTTCTGTTAGATAATCTTCAGAACATCTTTCAAAGTAACGGATTTTCTTCATTATATCTGTTCTCTGCTAAATTAAATATGGCCTCCTCCATGTCTCTGACTTCTGGTCTGATTTCAGTTTGTATGTTTTTCTCCATCTATCTTTCTAGTACAAAGATAAAAAATTCATGTGAATCAGCAATTACTTTTTCCTCATTCATGTTGTGTGACTTGGATTTTAATTCTTGCCTACTCCACTTTGTATAAAAGTTTACATTATTTCCCCCCCCCCATCTATGATCCAAAATGCAGATCCAGTAAATTTCAGTACTTTAACCCGATACTGCTTTTTTCAGTCAGTTCCTAAATTCTTGATACAGGCTGTTCCAGAGGTAGTTACTTTATGCATTTTATGTATTCAACATTTTCTTCACTCTGTTCACCTTAACTTATATTTCACAGCATAAGCAATACTGATGGGTTATGCAATTCTCAGTTTATTCTATTGCCTTCCCAGATGATCACAATACAGATTCTATTTTCACCAAGTCAAGACCATTTCCTAATCCTCAGATGCTATCAGCAAGACTTCTCTGCAGAAAATTAATCAGATGAAGAACATTAGCAATGTTCTATTACATGAATCTGAATGGTATAAAACTAATTCCTAGTAGCTAGCATTCCATATAAATAGAGATGTTTGCTCAGCCATAAACATGCATTAAGTTCAAGCTAAATTTGAAATGTAAGATGCTTTAATTATTTCCTAATTATTGCTTAGAATTTCATCACTTAATTTTGAAATTACTTACTTCCTCATGATATTATGGAAACTGTGCAGGTCTTAGCAGTATTTTGTCTTAATATTTATTTTGGTATATTCAATGTATAACAATAAATATCAGTTAAGCTTCGAACATACTGAGGACCTCCAAAGGCTTAACTCATTCTCTGGTCTGCTAAGAGTATATTTATTGAAGCTGCTGCTAACAGGGAGACAAGACAATTACATCTCCACTAGGGTCCAGGTGTGGCACAGAATCAAGACAGCCTCAACTTAGTGTAACATGGCTCTCAGGTCTGCCCAGGATCCAGGCTTCTTCCAGTGAACCTGGATTCTTGCCCTTCAGTAGCATTTTGAGAGGTTCAGGCTTTTCACTAAGGAAGCACTGGGTTTGCTTTTCCCTTACTATTATCTGTACTGTATCTCTGCTGCAATTATTTCAAGCCTAGATTTCATCCGAGTTGCCACCTTAACAATGACAATACCAGTTGCTTGTCTTCTCAAAGTGACTAAGTTTGAAAAGGTCACTCCTTGTAAAGCTAGAACTACCTCCAAGACAGCTCTACCATTTTATAGACAAGAATACACCAGTCCCTCTTCCTTTAAGGACTTGGCACATTCAGGTATTAAGATCTGAAGGATCCACTCCAGTCTGCAAACGAGAAGGCAGATTCCAAGAGGGATGCTCCAGATACTGGTTCCAGACACTAAGTATTTGAGAACCTTCAAGATTTCTACTCGATCTTGCTGTGCTTGGAATATCCAGCTGGGGCTAGTAACAGCTAACAGCTTTTGGGAGGGAAGTGATGGTGTGGAATAAGGAGTGGATAACGTCCTGGGTTCAACAGCAGCAGTCATTTCTTCTTCTTGGTAGCTGGTGCAGTGCAGTGTTTTGACTTTCGGCCTGGGAACAGAGCTGATAACAATGATGTTTTGGTTTGGCCAAGGACTTTGTGAGCCTCATGCTCTGCTAGGGAGGAGGGGAAGCCAGGAGGAAACGCAGACAGGACACCTGACCTAAACTGACCAAAGAGGTATTCCATACCACAGCACATCATGTCCAGGAGGTAACTGGGAGTTACCCAGAAGGGCTGGTAGTCTGCAGGGTTGGAGGAGATATCGGCTGGTGCTTGGTTGGGCTGGGGGGCAAGTTATCGGTTGGCTGGTGGTGAGATGTTGCATTCTCTTCCCTTGTTATTTCCTTTATCATTGTTATTATTGGTGGTAGCAGTAGTGATTTGTGTTATACCTTAGTTACTAAACTATTCTTATCTCAACCCATGGGAACTGCATTCGTTTCATTTCTCCTCTCTGTCCCTCCGGGAGTAGGGGGAGGGAAAGAAGGGGGGGAGTGAGTGAACAAGTTACCTGATGGTAACAGATGGGCACTTTGGTTGTCAGAAGCTGGAGAACTGATTATGGAATTGATTCCTATGACACTTCGTCTGGAAGCATTTCAGTCAATACAATCTCTTTACTAATCTGAAAAAAAAAGCAAAATGCCCCAAACCTGGACTACTAGCTTTAAAGAAACACTTTTCAATTTCTTACCTGGATAAGGTAAGTATGCAATAGCATGCAATTAAAAAAAAACAATAACTGGCATATCCCAAAACACAAATCCCCCACAACCCACCCCAGTACTAAATAAGTACCAGAAATGCACTTAAATCTCTTTCATTGCTAATACCTCATGAAAGATTTTACTTCATCTTATCACACAAAGTTACATAGACCTATGTGCAAAAATGCACAGTTGATTAATGGTGACGGACTGTTCACCAGATACACTTTGTTCTGATTCTAGTTATGAATACACCTATAAACAATAATTATGAAATAACTTAAAGGAAAAAATATAGCTGAGTATTTACAGATATTTTAAAATTTCTTCCACCACCATTTTGACAGAAAGACCGGAAACAAAAATCTTGCAAACCTAACACATAGAAGATGTTATAGATAAGCAAACTTAGTAAAAATGCCATGCAATCATTCCCTATTTACACTTTTTTCCTTCATATTCTTTAAACCTGATATTTGCCCTTTTATTCTTAAAAAAAATTCTATAAAAATAGAATACTTTAGCTACAGTTTACTTTTTCCACTGGACTTATTACAACTATAATTTCAACACAGTAAATTATGCACTTCACGGATATTTGATATGACCATTTCCTGCTATCTGCACTGTAGTTCTGTTCCTGTTTCCACTGAAGCCAATGATAAAACTCTCAAAAGCTTCAAAAGGTAAAACCGCACCTCACTTTACTGATTATTCTGACATAATACAAAGGAACATCAGAGGCTTTGGTTCTTTATTTTACTTGTTGGAAAATGCAAATCCCAAATTTAGAATTTTTATTTAAGCAAAGCAAAATACGTTATCATCATTTGGTTTTATACCTAAACTGACTTGCTTTTCTTTTACCTATGTTTAAAAAGATAAGAATAATCTTTTATTATTACAAGACTACTGTAAAAACTAAGGCTTATAAATGCTCTTAGCATGAAATAGCATGCAAACAGTATGCCTGCCATTTAGGTAATGTCTTCAAAGAGAACATCTTGTTCAAACACACTGGTGGTTTTTTTTCCTAAGGTATAAAGAAGTTTGCTATGCAAAATCCCAGTAAGAGCCAGCCATTGAAGCAGAGTTTTGGTTTTAAAAATGCAATTGTCAAATTCAAATTGAAGACAGCTATGGCTATTTCTCTGCATCTAAAAGTCATAATAACTTTTATTTGTATTAATATATGGTTTAGGCAGTCATCAAAAAATACAAGAGGGGTAAGCACTTCTTCCTACATCCCAAAGACAGGCTGGAAAGCTCCAAGTTTGTAACCATGTACAACCCAAGAAGACTATATGGATCACCTTGCAATCAAGGTGGTCAAAGAGCCATTTATATAGCACTGAACCAGCTAACCATGCAAGGAGTCCTGGTATCTAGAAACTATTTAAATATGCAGCTACAAAGGAAATAATTGACTAAATGCTGCTTTAGCATCTCCTGGCAATTAGAAATCTGGGAATGGCCTTTAACAGTACTTCACCTCAATGGCAAGTCTAATTTACTGCTGCCTCCATTACAAAAACACCCGGGCTTGGTTACAGAATAGTTGCACGTCTTTGTGAGGGGGGGCAGAAATCTTGCTACTTTGTAATAATTAATCAGAGCCTTGTAAAAAGAATACGTTCAGCATATATAGAGAAAAAAAACCTGCAGTCATGCATTACTAACTTTACATTCAGCATTCAAAATAAGTCATAACAGAATACTAATGGCAGCAAAATAACTTAGGGCTTTAAGATACCTTGGTATTAGCTAGAATCTTCTACCACCTACACTGGCACTGAATAATTGGAAAAAAAAAAAGCATGAATTTAAATAGCTTTTTAATTCACAGATATCAGAACATATGAAGTGCGTCTTAATACCCAACTTTTTCAGCAATGGAAGACCATAATAATGTCACCTTACAACAAATAGCTATTTTTACTAAAAATCTATGAGCAATCACTACTGGCTTTAACATATTAAAGCAATAAAGACATGAAGCCAAAACTGCACATGTACAAAACAGCTGAGATATGTAAACTTCATATTCGGCTTCTGTTTGCTGAATTACTTACCTGACTGCTGGGGAAGATAAGAAAACTGATATTGCTAATTAGACTATCAGGAAATAAGATGGCACAATACAAATGATTTTATTCCACTCAGAGATAAGCAAGTCTGCTCCCACGAGTCTTTCATCAAAACTGATCAGACTGAACTAAATTTCCTATCCACTCTCAATCAGGTTTTAGGAAAAAAAAGCTCTATTGCTCTACCATCTAGGAAAACAAATGGAAAGTACCCCCCCTGCTCTGCCCTCCCCAGGCATAACATTGCACCATGGCACTGCTGAAAAGTTTGTTACTAAAGCATTTAATGCTACAAAGATAAAATACATTCAACACACACTGGTGTAAGTTACACAATCTTAGAAGTACCCATTTGATAAAACCTTCAGGTAGAACCATAAAGGCAGCAAATGTTTCTCCTCCTCAGAACTGAAAAGACCTTTAAGAATCTAGTTAAAACATCCTAGAAACCAAAAGTGAGAACACCCAACAAAAAGCAGTGATGCCATCCTGGGCAGACACGGCCCTGCCCTGGAGGCAAAGTGATACTGAAACATTTATTTCTGATTGAAAGTTGCTACTTAATGTCAAAACAGTTTCTTCCGGTTTCATCCAAAGGATTTGTGAGCCCTGATAGGGTATGCTACCAATTTATTTAAACCTTTAATTTCCTTGCTATTTTTAGCTTCTGGAGGCTGGCACAAAACATTTACTAGAGCTTAATGGCTTGTTCTCTCATTGCTGTTATTACAGACCATTCAGATGGAAAGTTAAGTGTACAGCTTGAATTCATAGGTGCTTGTTTTCCACTGGTTGTCTTCTACACTGATCATGTTGCGTTCTGTGAAAGTAACCCATCCTTCGGAATCAATGAGAAGGACCGTGTTAGTCCTGAAACAACAGAAGGGTAGAAGCTTCAGTCTTGTGTCTGTGATACACACTTGCAGAGTCCCAGCTTTCATCCCCAAAGGTTTCAGCTCATTTTTTCTCTTGACCACATCACCACCGCACTAGCATGGCAGAAATCATCCTGGCAAGTTCAAACAGGCATTTTCAGTCCCTTCTGTCACTCCACTGCTCCAATTCCCTGCTGCACTTGCAGCAGCTGACACGAAACTTGTAATTTAGAAAGTATGATAAAAGGTTAAACTTCATTTAAGTGTCAAGTGTTCCATTCAGAAGTAGCATAAACCCTAGCTTTTCTTCACAGCCTACATGTACCCTGATGGGTTATTCATATCAGTGGCACTCTTCCATTCTTTCCTTTCAACTCCATTGTCCATTAATATTTAAACATCATTAATTATTATCATAGGACACTGATACATGATCACAGAGAAACTTTTTTATCTCTAGGAACCTTCCAAAGAAGAAATCTGTTTTCATGAAAAGCAGATTCCATTCATGCATCTATGCCACTCTATCAAGTATTAGCTGTGGTTTCTCTTTGGACACTGCAGTACCCTGCCAGACAGACAACTGACAGAAGTAGGAATTTTTCACCATCCTGATGTGGTAGCCTTCCCCAAGTCATCTCACAGTTGTTCACTCATGTAAAAACTGCTTCATTTCCTCAGAAGAATATTGTGAGGCCTAACTAACAGCCTCTATTCACTTATTCATGTTGCTAAGGGAAAAGGTAAGTATGAGCATACAATTACAGTAGCAGGGAAGACTTGAAATATAGTGTTAATTCACTAGTAAGAGGTCAGGATTTCTACTGAGTTATCCTTGTTTCCTTTGAAATAGCTACACTGCAACCTGTAAAGCAAAGGAAGAAAGATGCTGCTTTGCTAAATTAAGTCTTCATAAGCCATATTTAAATTGTTCTTTGAATATATTTTACAGAGATACTTGGTTTTGGCAGTGGTTTCTTTCTCAGAATACCAACTTAAAATACTTACAGAAGGGTGTGCTCTCGGCTTCACAATTTACATCCCTACAGAGGAAATACTATGGCTGATTATGCCAGAGACCAATCTGACAAAACTGTTGGCAGACTTTTAGAGGAGGAATTCCCTACCAGCAGCAACAGGGTTCACCTATAATTTTGTCCCATCAAGGATTAAATGCAATATTCATTGCATTACTCTAGTCTTGCAGCTTTAGAACAACAGTCTGAGCAGAAAGTAAGAATATTTCAGTAAAAACAGAAGCATCAGTTAGGGAAAACTGGAAATACATGTTTTGGACAACAGTAACAGGCTTCTAATGTATGAAAACGGCAGTTATGTATTACAATGACATGCCTAAAGAAACCTCTGCAGATTACATTCTCTCACTCTTGAAAAAGAAATTCTGTAATTCTGCAGTATCTTTGGTAAGATCAAAATTAGAGGTGGTCAGATCTGCTACTACACTGGGGAACTGTATTATCTTGCCTTCAAAAAACTGAAGCTATGTCACACTCCCCACCAAAGGTGAGCCATGCGAGCTTAAAATGCTCATTAGTAGTAAATCTAAGCATCAGTAGTAAATCTAAGGCAACAGAATACTGAGCAATGAAATAGTTCATTGAATTATACTTGAGTAATATCTAAATAAATTTAAAGCAATCACTATAGAATTAAAACATAGCAGTATAGTTTTGATTGGAGATATGCTTTGATCCAGTATACATCTATTTCTGACTATGAGGTTTCTTACCTTGTTCCATAACCTGGGCAACGAACACAAATAGCTGCATACTCGTTCAGTACAGGTCGTATGTAATCCTTCCCTTGCTCTTCAATCGCAGGGTCTGGTAATTGACTGAAAAAAGAAGTAATAAAAATATAATTGAATTTTCCAATATTAACACATTCATCCCTCTTAAAGTAAGCTGTGTTGACTGAGTGGTTGATAAATACCAATCACTTTTCAAAAAGTAAAAAAGCGTGAATTGTGTTTGAAACTAAAGTATGAGGAAAACCAAGATAAAACAGCTTGTAAGCTCTTTCCCAAAGTGAATTGTGTTTGAAACTAAAGTATGAGGAAAACCAAGATAAAACAGCTTGTAAGCTCTTTCCCCTTTCAAGCTTTTGAACTTTTGTGTCACTTTAAGAAATATTTTTCATATCCTGACAATTTTCTCACTTTCCTTGTTATTCTTTGTTTCTCTTTCTAGTATTTTGGTTTAAATTAAATTACTTGATTGTGAATATTTTAATGCCATCACATAAACGAGCATCTTTCCAGTTAGACTCTGGGAGTTCTTTTTGTGTTGAAGAAAGACCTCTGTGCTTTCTTTGATCTTATCTGGAATATCTGGAACACACCCAGGACAAGCCCCAAAATAAAATTCACAAAGATGCATCAGGTGACAAGGTGAGATTGCAACCATCCAAGTTTCTTGACATACATTCCTATCAAAGCTTGAAAGATGTTTAGAAACATAGATTTATTATAAAGCATGTCAAGTTTTGTTTATTGTAATTAAACAAGTATCAGCATCCCACAGAAAAGATGCTAAGGTCTCGAAGGTTGCTGCAATAACCCTACATCTATGCCTTTCCACTCACATCACCGGAACATATTCTCAAATGCTAGTCATGAGTACAGCTTCTTATTTCAGTAAAGATTCCAAGGTAATTTATCAATTTAGCAGCAGTATTTTGTGTTTGAGTTTTAAGCTTCTTCCATCTTCCAAGAAATAATCCTATTTCTGCCTCCTAGAACAGACCCATCTATAATTGTACCTATCATACTGTAATAATTCAGCAGCCTATCAGCTGTGCAGTGAATGTTGGGAAAAAGGGCAGAACAGAACAGACTGATCAACTCAACCTCATTTTCAGAGCTCATCCTCAGCTGTGGAGGAGACTGCAATTTGTTATACTCTGACTGACCTTTACATCTAAGTGGGATCATTTTCTTTGTTGCTGTGGTGGAGAAGAGGACCTCTGGGTGGGAAAAGCAAGAATAAGTGTGAACAGAGCAACTAAGCTCTTCTGATGCCTGTGGTGGGCATACGGCTGGAGCATACCATGATGTAACAGAGAGAGCACATAGCAGGACACTTGAGCCCCTGAGAACCATCAACTACTATCTCGCACCCCATCACTGACAGCTCCTGTATGAGCTCCATGGTCTCTCCAGCTCAATGACCCTAAGCAATTTTAAAGAGACTGGAAGGAGTGCAGTACCTCCCTGAGATCAGTCAAAGGTGGGGCTAAAGAAAATAGAGGGGATAAAGGACAAAATCCTGTATCCAGCAGGAAAGAAGGGAATTCTAAGAGTAAGCAACTTAATTCCTGCAACATACACAAAGGGATCATAAGGTAATATGCAATAAGATATTTCAAGAAAGTTCAAAGCTAGTGCATATCCATGTGTTCAAGATGAAATGATCTTTTCATAACAAATATGAAGTGTGCTTTGGAAATATTACAAACTTATTTTTAAATATTGCTTTTTGTAAGTAAGTATTTCCATTTTATAGCCAGATTATTTCAGATAAGATCCTACTGAATTACTGAACATTAAGATCACTTGTATCTTGTACCTTTGTCTTTTTACTAGTAAAAGGTAAAGTGTAACATTTTTTGAGAAATCTCTTCACCTGGTATCAGATGAAAAACTAATTAAGTTGGCTGAGTAGATTTCCCAATTACTACTCACTGCTCAGATGTCTCACTCTTACATAAACATCTATTTTGAACCACTGAAAAATGCCACAAACATGAATACTGGCATTAAAATTGACTGATAAAGGTAGGAAACTGAACCTATATACCAGAAACAGCTTGGCTCCAACACGGATCACCCCATAGTCAGGTAAAAGCCAGGCAAAACATGACAGATGGTGAGCAATGATACAAATTTAGACAACAGCACCTCCTTTACCCTGCTCCATGTCTGGACACTGAAATTGTATAAATTTCCTTTACTTCTAAACACCTAGTTTATGGGCTCAGATTCACTGCTCAGCCAGTCATGAGTGCAGGGACCTTACCTACATACTCAGACTCATCTCTTTGGAACTTCCTGGACCAGAGACCTACAGCAGAATTGTGCAAATACACCCTCAACTCCTTCCCTCATTTAGCCTAAAACAACTGCACTTTGAGGAAGGCAGCTGGCTCTACTTTGAAAACACCTTGCTTCTCCACCCTCTGTCTACACTCTGGGTAGCAACAGAGTAGCTAGCAGCTGGTGATGCAAACTTGCTCATGTAAACAAGTGTTTACCCTGTGTGCAGGAAGAAACTGAACCTTACCCTGAAGTGAGCCTCCACAAAGCTTACAAGCAACTTAGAAATCCCTTGTTTTGCACTTATTACCCTTACTAAGAGAAGGGCAATCTTTAAAGGAAAGGGCACCGAGAAATCTGTGTACAGTCTATCAGTACTGAGACTGCAGTAATAATGTTTACTGTTCCTGCTGCTTAAAAAAAAATCAGTATTGTTGGAAGTCAGTCTCTTTGGAGAGAAAGAGCCTTACCTTTCCTCTTTATTACCCAGCTTCAGTCAATTAATTTAAGACTAAAGTTTATTTTCTGTCAAAATAATTTATAGATGAAACTTTTAAAATGGTCATATCGCATTATGTTCTTACGGCTGTTGATTATTCATCACTGTGAGAAGCTCCTGCACCAATTCTTCTTTGGTAAGGTCTTGACTTCTCTTGACCACCTCTGTAAAAAGCTGCTTCCCATATTCAAGTTTCTTCCATGGTGTATCCAACAGAGAATTACTCAATCCATATATTCCTATACATAATAAAAAAACATTAACAATCAACTATTTACAGACCAGTCTCTGTGGACCACTTCTAGCTACACGGGATCCACGCACTTACAAAATAATGGTCAAGAAGGTGGTGGTGGTGGAAATCAATTTAATTGCAAAGGGTATGCTGGTGATTTGCAGTTGTCATTACAGATTTCACAAATTTTATTAATGTTTAGGTGATTCCCCAGCTAATCTTTTCCTGCAGGTAAGCTATAAAACACATGCCCCATCCCTAAACAGGAGGCTACAGCAGGCATGTATCTTGCACTAGTGCTTAGGCACTTTTCTGTGCTAATGTTCAGTAGTTTGTTTCACAGTTTTACTCTAATGCGTATTTGCAGCAGCTACTTTAAGCTCTGGTTTGCCAAACTGTGAAAAAGCTACAACAGAACTATATGTATTTTTTGCAGTGTAGACTTTTCCAGGTTAGCCACATTAATAAATTTATTTTTGCCTCTGATATTACTCTTGAAAACCACTGCAAAGCAAGATTTGATAACCAGAAGGAGCTTTCCCTTTAGAAGTACCCTACATTTCTCACCACAACTCAAACTAAGCATAAAGATTAACAAACCTCATCTCTCCCTAAAGACAGCCACATACACAGAAAAGGAATTAGTTTTTGAGGTATGGAAACCAGAATTACCTTTGCTACAGTCTACAGATACTTAAAATCTGTGATTCAGTTTATAATTACCACAAGCAGCCAGATTGGGGTTTTTAAGTATTTGTATTAAACCCCATTTTATGCCTGTAGCCGTACAAAATCTAACAGCTATTTCCAAGAATTTACGCTGTGATTGCAAGAGTAGCTATTTGCCTACTGGCAGCAACATGTTGGCCATTAACCCAAGCAGGCAAAATAAGCCACTGTCATTAACTTTTATCAGCCAGCTACGCTGCTCAGAGCCTTCTGTGTGTCCCTGTCCATTTAAATGGGCTTTTTGGTGATGAATTCTGGAGTACTGTTCTCTACAGTCGCTAGCAAAGCCCTGGATTTTGAATATACACCTGATAAAACAGATTAAAAAAAAAATGCAATTAAGCCGACTCTGTTCCTAAGGGAGCACAGTCACACTCTGCCCTTCACACTACTGGGTAAAGAGATTCAGGGTCAAATCCATGAACCTTTGAAAATTCCATTCCTCAAGACAGACTTCTGTCTTTCAGTCTGAGTTACCTAAGGAGCATTCCACCAGCTGTGGGTACACTGTCATGGATAGAAGCTTTTAACAAAGTATTGATTTTTTACTGAATTTTTTTAGTAAAAACGTAAATGAATGTAAGGATTTTTTTTTTTCTTTTAAAAAATGCAAAGAAAAAGTTAGTGAAGAAAGTGCTTAAGCAGCTGGGTTACTAGAGCAATACAGCTCCATTCTGATTCCTTTAAAATAACAAAAGGTAATATTCAGACTTTTCTGAAGAAAACCTACCAGCATTTAGGAAAACAGGTTCTGGTTCTCCTTTGTTTCCATAGTAGCAAATTACATCTCCTTTGGTGGTACTGAAAAATATAAATAAGAATTTCTCCTTGAAAAAAACATCAGCTTCTATGTTTGATTATGCTCTAATTTAATGCAATTGTCAAACACAGCAAGATGCTTCTCCCACTGCTACTCCTATGATACCACAGGCCTGAGATTGACGAGTTGTATTACTCTCCTCCTCACAAAACACTGTATTACCTGTATCACTGTCAAAGATTACATTATTATATTTAATCATAACTATAATAAAATTCAGTAAAATCCCAGAACTGCTGCATGGAAAGTAGCCTAGCCTAATGACAATAACCTGGATGGTTTTGAATAACTGACGATTTAGTTACTTAAGGAAAGGAGGCATGTTAAAACGAAAGGATGGCATCACAGCAAGTAACTTTTTCCCTATCATCTCTACTGAATCATTACCACATTTTAAGAGGCTGACTACTCTGGGCCATTTTATCTGACAGAAGCACATTTTGAAGCCCACTTACAGCAGTGTCATAGGGCATGTCTGGGTCCTTGAAGTGACAGATATGCATTTTCAGGCTGTTGTGAGATAATTTCACTGTTTTGAAACCCCCTTTCTAATTGCAGGTACCTGTTTCAGCAGCCACTCTCTTGTGCCCAGTTTTAACAGAGCAGAGGACCTCACATGACATTCAAAACCAGCTTCCAACACTGGAAGTAACTCTCACTTGGCAGAGGTGAAATCAGCATATCTGAATTGCATAGATTTTTAAGCTGTTGTACTGATATTGACAACACAAATACCAAACCAACTAATAAGACACAAAAAAAAACAACAAGAAAGTCAATAAGCTTTGTGTGCTTGTGGGAAATGGAGCATGGGAAATGGATTGCCATTAGATGGCTCACTCTCAGCATCCCTCAATCCCATCAGCTGACATGAAACAGTGATTCTGCAGATTGCTACCAGTTGGTGGGGTTTTTAAATAAATTTGCCAGGACACAGCCATGAAACTATATAATATTATATTTCCCTCTAGTGATTTACTTGTTCACAGTGGAAAAGTGTCCTATTCAAGTTACTTACACTCTGATTATAGTTCAGCTTTTAATGTCCATCAAGCTCTAGCTCCTTAGAGAGCAGACAGACTTTCTAAATGAAAAACATACAAAAAACAGCCCCAAATCCCAAACACAAAACTTGCAGTTAAGATTGAATTTGGATTGAATAGCATAAAACATAATACAGTAGAGAAGCCATTTCCAGCTCATTTTTTTCTTAAGATAAAACCACATAGCTGTGCCCCAATGCAAATAAGAGTATATAGAATGCAATCTCATTAACAATGTACTAGAAGTTCAATTGCTCTGTATAAGTTTAGCATCTACTACTCAAACCTTAACAACAAGCAAAACAGCCTTGATTTAGCTGTTTATATTCTTCATAAAAAGCTATTCTGAAAGATGTTCCATAGAATCCTCTGCAAGACAGCCAAATGAAGAGGGAAATTTAACTTAATTATACAAGTCAGAAGAGGCAAGAGGAGGAATACAAAAAACCCCCACATAAAGTAAAAATAAAACCGTCTTTCCTCCTCTGTGCAGTACTCTGTCCCTCCTGCAGACTTGATACTTTCCTGGTGCCTTACAGAAATACGTCCAAGTGTTCCAGCATAGTTCAAAGACAGTAATTATAGCAGGTGGTATTTGTGTTTTGTTGCTTCTATTGTTAAATATCATGAAAAGCTCCCAGTTAGTCAATTTACAATTTACCTACTTGTTAAAAGAGATGTGGCATTTTCTGAACTTTCCTCTAGTGGCTTAAAAGACATTTATTTTCCTCATCTTTGTTTTTATTTTCAATATTAAGATCCTTGTTCACATTTACCTTATGCTGATCTCAAGACTCTTCATTGACCACCTCAACTCTCCACAGACGACTGCTCAAATCAAAATCATGCTTTAATTTCATCAGGGCACTGAATACCAATTGTTCCTTTCCTATTCTACCCCTAATTCTTATTCTCTAAAGTTTTCTCCTAGTCTCTGGTAGAGCTCTCATGGAAATACATTATCTGTGATTCAGTAAAATATTCTTATCCATCAATAAAAGTATATTAGTGCAAACCGTTTGTTTCTTCACCCCATTTGGAGTATTTGCATTGGGAATACCTAGATAGTCCATAACAAAAGTTGCTGAAACAAAATAGAAGGGAAACACAAGATAGGACCACAATTTCCTTTCCTTAATGTCTCGAGAAGCAAATTTCTGTCCCACTATCGCATATTAACTTCTGTATGCAACCCATTTATGGAATCTGTTAAAAGTGCTGTATTTTCTTAATTAGAGACAAAAGGGGTTTTTAAATCATGACCTTTAAACACTCTAAGGCAGAGAAATACAGCATTTTAATGAGTATGAGAAAGCGATGCTGAAAAGTACAGGTGGAACTGAAAAAGAACTCGGTGAGGAACAACCTGAACTTCCCTTCTATTTCTTGAGACTCCTTCAGATACAAACAAGTTCTGTATTAAAATTTACATAGAATAAAAGGTATAGTTTGTTCTTGAGCCAGTAAAGCCAGCAATCAGAACAACAGCTGTTTTCACCAGATGGGTAACGTTTTCTTTGTTGAATAAGCTTAAGTATTAGAAATAAATTACTGTAAGAGTGGGGAAATTCTAATGAAATATTCACCCATTAAGCTGGTTCAGCAAACATTTTGCCAGTAGACTTGTCTGCAGAAATATCTGTATGAGAAAAATGAGCAAAACTTACATTTCTAAAACCATTTTTATAGTCATGCCACAGGCAATAAGAAGTCTTTGACTCTTTTTCATATTCCTAGCTCCTTCAGTTATACAACCAAGATATTTTGCCTTTAAGGTAGATGGAGGTTATTACAAATTGTTTAAAATTTCAAATATAAGACTCCCATACACTCTTCCCTTCACTGGATCCTGTCAGTTCTTCAAGGAGAAGGAAAGAAACCTTTAGATAGGCAAAGAAATTAAGCCATACTTTATTTGGCTGCAAATACTAAGCTACATACCTGAGATGCCTGGGACCTCACAGGAACAAAAAGAGAATGGAGTTCAAAGGATCAACAGTTCAAAGGATTGAATCCCCTGACAGCTAAAAAGGACAGTATAGAGCTAAGCCATCATCAATAGATTAGTCTGACTTCTTGGTCCTAGTCACATGCTAAGACACAAGAAGTTTTATACTCAGCATACAATGGGACACTGCGCTTTCCATAAACAGGGACAAAGAAAAAGCAATGTGCAAGTAAAGTAGCAATTAGAATAAAATACTTGTAATCTATTTAAACAAATAAAGCAAAATTAAGGTCTTTTTTTTCAGTTAATACACCAGTAATTACACAGACTATTTTATTGGTGCATTAAATATTATCTTTTCAAATTGTCAAAGCTGTATTTGTTGTAGGTTGTCTACAAAGAGAAAAGATCAAAGCAACTGTTATCACCTGAGGTCTGAAAAGATGGAGTTTTAGGTATAGATCTGGACAAATAGCCCAAGGAAGCCCCTGAACACAGATATTAGACAAGTTCTGTCATAAACAAGACTGCATGCAGAACAAGTAGGCACTACTGACTTCCTTTAGCAACTGCTTTTTATGTTAAAGAGTATTACCTAGCACCTGTGCTGTGATTCTTGTGACTGACAAATTCACTAACAAGCTCGCCTGGAGTTGAACAAAAAGATGGGAAAGGCGTATCAACTGCAGGGTCTCTAATTCAGGACATCTGCAACTTATTTTTTCTACATTCCACATTCCTCCAGATGTGTATTTTCTATTACCTCTAACTTACCTCTACTGCAACACCGCTGCTGTCTTCTGTCAAAAGACTAAAGCTTTCCAAGAGACTTCTGAAATGAAGATACTTCCAAAATTCGGTTCACTGTGCCAGTCAGCTACTCTTTCTTTTAGCATTTGGCTCCACCTTCTCTCTTCCTACTGTTTACAGATACTCAGTACTCAACATCAAGGCAGAAGCCAAGGTGAGAAAAAAATTACTGAAGCTTGATCACAGCGATAGCCTCAAAATCCTTTCCTGGGCTCAGACTCCCTTTCCTCCCAGCTTCACATGTATAGGTACCCGAATTCACTGAAGAAGGAGTAAAGGCATAATTAAAGTGATGACAACAGGACCCAGACTTTAATTTTTTAAATTCCCAATCATAGCTGACAGCAGAAAGAGAAAAAACTAAAACTACATAAAAATTATGCTCCTAAATACATAATTCTGTCAAAAGAAAAGCAATAATAAAAGTTCTAGGAAATATTCTAAGGAGTATAAATGTCAGTAGTAACGGATTCCTCACAGCAACATGGAAGCCACACAGTGCTTGACACAATTACTTCCTAATGCAGATGAAATATAAGCAATGTCCTTCTGCACCAATGCCCTGCTTCAACTTCAAGGTGGCTGAGTTACGTTCACCAAAAATATAGACAGGAAAAGAAGAAAAGGAATGAAGCACAAAGCTCCACAGGGTGTGGTTATCACCAAGGGATCATTCCACTGGGCACTGAGCTCTGATCTTCTAACAGGGAGAGTATTTGAGAGACATTGTATTGTTTAATAAATAATGTGTGCATGTATTTTTTGTGCAAGGACAAAAGACGAAATTGGCAGCTTGAAATGACAATCAGTAGTTTCAACTGAGCAGTACGGCTCACATACTCTCCTCTCTTCAATGTTCACGAGATAACAGAAAACTCCTTCTGTTCTGAAGCTGAAAACAAACAAGCAAACACCAAACTACCAACTATAAAGCCCAAACATTTTTGTAGCTATTTCTCCTACCATCAAATAAAATGGTGAAAAGAATACTGCTGGATACTCACAGCGGACAAAGCCTGCTTTGAAGCAGTACTCTTATTTTGTTCTTAGCATCTAAACATTTCTTTGGTGTTGTCCTAATTTTTTGAGCCAGGCAGAAGCTGACACCAGAGGGAAGAAATAAAGAAGTTTCTCAGAAGTTTTTTTTTTTCCTTCTCTTGACATTGGACTGTCCATCTCATTAGACTTGCAAATGACTGAGGATCTATGCAGTAATATTTCAAAGGTGGTAGTACAGAGCACATTAGAGAAGTACCTGGACACCTCATTTGCATGAGGAAGTCACAAGCAGCAAGACTGATGTACCACAGAAGTTGGTATTAGGACAGACAATGCATGAGAAGAAACTTAAGTGAGCTTACAGAGCACACAACGACTTGCCCATCTACATTCTTTCCACACCAGCAGCCTGACCCTATCTCACTTTGCACTGGTAAGGATCCTAATCTCTGCAGAGCAATCAAATCCCTCCTACACGGCCTCGTACTGATAATCAAACTGAGTAAGAGAGACCCTGTTTCCAAAACCTGGTTGCACTGTTCAGCTGTTTTAATCTTAGAAGGCCCTACACTACAAACCATTCATTTAATCCCAAAACACTTTCTTCAGCTTGGTTTTATCTCGATGCTGCTACATCACTAGCCTACTGTAGATTTCCATATTAAAAAAGGAAAAAAATGTATATAGTGTCTCATGGTATTTAAATATAAACACTTTAAAACATGTGTTACATATTGTATATTCATGCATCTATTCCTTACCCATATATACAACCCAACCCCACTGTCTTGGGGGATCTGCAGTTTCAACTGGAACTCAGTCCTAAAACCTATTATTAGCCAAACTTCACTCTCCAGATCAGAACATGAAGAATAAGTTCTAGTATGTAATCTCCATTTTCAATACATTACCAAATTAGTCAGTGCAGATGATCATATAGTTTACTACATTTCCCCTGGAGGGGTTGAAAACTGCCAGTCACAGGGGAGAGCAGAAAAGCTTAAATGAAAGACCATTTTCTGCATCTCCTCCCACTTGTTTTTGTTAGGGACAATTCATCCAGTCCTCATGGAGAAAGTGATTCACTCCTATTACACAGGGATATTCTTGCACATAAACAATATGGGCTCTCACTGGCAACTTGTCAGAGACCCTAAACTTGCTGGGAGAGTGACAAGAAGCTGCCACTTCAGTTTGTCCTTCAGGGCAGTTTGTATCACATACTTGGCCATATGGAATACAAGTGAGATGCTGCCACAACAGCCTTAATACAAGTATTGAGACACCCAGGAAAGTCTGAACAACTGTAGCAACTAGATTTCTTGGACATAAACACAGGTTTCCCCAAGAGAAATGCTTTCCCAATCATTGACAAAACCAGCTCACTATTATTTCAGATATTATCACAAAAGAAGAAAGAAAACTGCTCTGAATCTTAAGCAGACATTTTTTAAGAGACCAGTCCAGCCTCTGATGAATTTGTTCCTCTCTAATCAGACCAACTGACAGTCAGAATTGAAGGAGTAGTGAGCCTGCCCTCTTAAAAGCTAATTTTGCAGCCACACAAGACTTCAAACAGAGTTTGCCATATGCCAGACATTCAACATAAAAGTACATTTAAAATAATGCAATAAGTATTCATGACTTATACTCAGCAGGTATAGCCAGATGATACACTGAAAAGATGAGAAAAGTACTGAGCATTTTTATCAATACAGTGTTCTTATTAAAACCAGAAATGAATAGCATTAAAATTGACATCAGGAGATATCACAGAGCAAACAGATCACACTAAAAGTGCCAAAACCCATGCACATTTAAAATAAGTCACACCAAACTGGAAATAAACGCGATTTTACAACCCATATGGTCATTTTCAGCACTCCTCACATCATTGCACCTGTATCACTTAGCACATTGTCATCATCATAACAGAGAGAAGAGACAAACTTCTTTTCCTGAAATGTTTACCTGAAAACACAAACATTGTAAATCTCAATGTGCTGCTTACAGCCATCAGTATCATGTGCTAAGATATACTCCTCCCCAACAGTGCTTCATTTACGCTTTCAATTTGAGTTTCCTCTCCATTTTCCACCACTCTAACAGAGCCAATCACTATTTGTTAATACATGTTAAAAGCAGTCTTCAATCTTCACTTTGAACAGCAACATGGTTCAACAAATTAGCATTCACCACAATAACATTTTCTATTTACACAGAGTGTAGCTTCCATTTATATTTCTCACAGGAGTACTTCTAATTTCCTAAAATGACAAGTTTACATCTCTTATAGAATTGCTCTGCATCATTAGCTTGGCAAGAATTTCATTTCATCAGAGTATCCAAAGCTAAGGATGTGTCAAAATGGAGAAGTTAATCAACACATACAACTTTCAGAGTAATACTCAGCAAGGAATTATGACCTGCATCACCACAGAAAGACTATTCGGTTGAGCATGCAATCCCTTATCAGCCCTGCATGGAGGAATAAACAAACAGAAGCAACATATGAATGATTGTCTTAACAAATAATGTCCATTTAATCTATTTTAATACATTATACTAGCAGCCATTATGACTATTCTATTTACCTATATTAGAACAAAGAAACTCAGATTTACTTACTGCTTGCTATGAATATCAAGTTTGCTTGAAAATATATTTAGATTATTTCTTCTGTTATCTTTTCAGTTATAGATAGCCTTCCAGCTTTGGAAGGCTAGCCAGGTAGCAACATGCAACAGAGAGCACAGAGTCAAACCCTCTGGCCGAGGCAATAGAAAAATACTGAGAAGTATCTGGTGGGATAATGAACTTCATAAAAAAGAGAGTGAAAACAACATAAAAGCAGCAAACCCTGTGTTGCCTAACCTGCTTCTGGATTAAACTTCTGGAAACATAACATATGTTTACCTCTAAGCAGGCACTCCTGGTGCCTTCAGAGGTCACATATACTTGCCTTTCTGTATTCATCCTTTTAGACTCTGATCACCTACAAGAGTTGCACTTTCCCATCATAACATAGCAAATTAAAAAAATGAAAATGAACAGCCTGGCAGAATTTGAAATAAAGGACTTCCTTAAAAAAAAGACACACTTGCAGGAAAGTGGGAGTGAAAAGATGATGAAATAACTGGGAATTTTGAGCCACCAGCTGAAGGTGGTCTAATACAGAAAGTGAAAAATGTAAACACAGGCCAGTCAGTGATTGGGTCCTAGAAATTATTTTCACTGAAAACAGCAAACACTGTGCCCTTCTGCTTTAAGCATATGTGGTTTCCCAGAAGCATGCAGAAAAGGTGAACAGGTGAAGGCCCTGCACCGTCAGGGTGTCTACCAAGATAAATGCTTCTGCAGAAAGTGTATCAAAGCATTAGTGTGCTCTTCACAATTTATACCTGCTTATGGTCATGAAGTGTGCATCCAACTGAGCATTGATATATAGCCTGGAGATGACTTTAGTCCTGGATTTCCATTCTTCTGAATCAGGCATAATACAAAGAAAAATCAGCATATGTATTTGTGAGCACACACATGCATGTGCAGTGGAAAGCACTGTGCTAGCCATATTGACTATAATAAAGTATCTAAGGTCCTTTCTTCAGCTACAGCAACTTGAAGAAGTTAACATATTTGTTATATGCTGATTCTTTTTAATGTTTCAGCAATGATTAGTGATACAGCCACTTGACAGGAATAATGGCTTGAAAGCTTTCAGCTCTTCTAATCCTGCTGCAGAGCATGCAACCTCTCAAAGGAAAAAAAAGAAATCAGAAATTACGTAGCCAGGGTTTTGTTTTCTCCAAGACACAAGCCACACAGCCTTCAGGGTAAAGACTGACTATGGCCTATTAGGCAGTCACAAGAAGTTTTGAGGGAAGCAATGAATAGAATAAAAGATAGCCTCCAGTGTTTGAAAGATGAAAATATAAAAAAGAATTATGAGCAGAGTAACATTAGGACATTACACACCAATTAGCAAAAAAAGAAGAGTTCTAGCATTAGTCTGTGATGGGTTTCTGTACTGTTATACCTCTGTACTAAGAAAGTCACTGCTGTTATCTTTCTCCCTTTGACATTTGACCTGTCACATTTTATAGACTTACTTGAAGTCAGCTGCTAATAAATTAAATCCATTGTAAAGATGTCCTTCTACTGAGACTTTCTTCAAGTAAGTGTAGCTGTCCAGATCTCCAGTCAAGAAGTTTGTCACAAGAGCACCTAAGGGAAGTACACAGAGCAACTTATATGCATGAACTCACTATTCCGACAGACTTGGTATAACAAGCAGTAAGACACAAGATTCCTGTTACCAGCAGGGTAAAACAGTGGGGAAAAAAGCACCTACCAAAACCCCACAACAAACCAAACAACCAGCCTTTAGAAGTCTTACAGCATTGTATCATATTCACATTAAGAGCTTGACTTCTACTTTGAAGAATTCAGCCAAAAGCTCTTGGTCAAAATTTCTACAGAATTCATATTTACTAACTATTCTATGCTGCATGGGCCTTTCCTCTCCTTCCACCCTGCCAAACTCTTTCTTGTCTTGCTTCATTTCCCCCATACATGACCCTAAAATGAAATACAAAATGACAGGGTTCATTTGTTTCTCTCTTTCATTTGTGTTACATGTTTTGCCATTGTAATATATTCCCAACACAGTACCATATGACAAACAGACCTATTTTTATTTTAGAAAACCCCTGCAGACATTCCCTTTCAGAGGATGGTTTATTTTTATTTCTGCTCCACCAATTTATCAATGTGTAAGGGAGAAGGGACTAGAGTAATCTCAAGCTAACCTCCAGCATAATCCAAGTTGCATTGTTTCCCTGACTTGGGTGTTTGAACAACATAACATCTAAAAAAGTGTAATGTAAATGTAGCTCAATGCTTGTCTAGTTGTTCTGACTGTTAATTAGAATTACTTTCAAGAGAAGACAGTTGGTGCTGCAGTTCTTGTTTGAATGTAACTTCAGGCTCTAGGCACTACATCTTGTTTTAATTTTGCCTGCTTGATTAAGGTATCATTATCCAAGTCAAGCTTTGAATACCACACAGGTATTCAAACTCATCCATTCACAGATTCTGTTTATAGCACAATAACCATTTTATTTGTCCATAAAGTCATGTTAAAAAAATTTATACTGTAATCATCACTATTTTTCTGGGACACTAGGTCTTGTCTGTCCACTTCCTTCTTTTTCTATTTCTGCTCCTTCATACCTCTTCCTTTTGCATTTTGATCAGTCTTTGGCTGCATGTAGTTTGTCAGGGCTGCCAGCTTGCCTTTCTTACTTATTCCCAGCCACGTCCCACCTTCTTTTCCTTCCTCCATATCCAGACCTAATGAAATAAGTAAGAGTTAGGCTATTACATTAAATTACAAACAAACAAACAAAAAAATATCTCAAGCTTAAATCATAATTTCCTAATGCAAATCCTGAGTCTTGATCAGGCTTGATAAAATGCAGGAGGTCCAAGACTGTCTTTCTCGACAAGCGAGGTCAGCCCTCTTAAATTGTCCATCCTCTAATTCCGCACAATCAAACATTTACCAAGTTACTGCAATAACTCATGAGATAGAATGCGAAAATTAAATGTAAAGGCAAAATTATAAGCTTTGCCTATACACTAAACTACATATAAAACTCAGGCTCAGAATGCTTCTTAGCTCAAAAGCAAATCTCAGAAGATTTATGTGATCTGAAAGTTTAAATTCACACATAAACAGAAAAACGTAGAGTTAGCTTAGAAACTGATAAAAATCTTGGACTCTGGTAACAGTAATTTACATTGAGAAGGGGGACCCACAGAAGTGTAGACCACAACAAACTCCTGAAAGAGAGTACAAGTTAAAAAAAACCCAACCAATCAAACCAGTACCTGTTTGTAATGAGCTCATGTTAACCAGAAAGCATTTACTGGAAAAGCAAGAACTAGTTCAATATATTAAGTACACTCTCAGAAACCTTTTAAATCCTGAATCATCATTTGAAGATCAAAAGAACAGGTTCTGGATACTTATTCAGAAACTCCTTCATTTCCTCAGCATCCAAAACTTCAATATCAAGTTCAGCCATATCACATCTTTACACAATACTTTTAGTACTGTTTCTCTGCCTTAACTGAAAAGCACACAAAAGGAAACCATAAAGCTCTGTTGATCAATGCCCAGTGATTACATATTCCTCTTTTCTGAAACAGCTGTTAAGTGCAAAATATTCTTTCCATTTTTAAGTCACACAAAGAAGAAATTTGATTTATTTTGCTCCAACTTGCTGCTTTTATTTGAGATAACATTATTAACTCAAAGGCAGTTATACCCCATGTATTCGTGGGATCTCCACAGACACTCCCCCTGCATGGAGAATATACCAGTTTCTCATGCCAAATACAGAGAGACCTGACAAGGGTACAAAAGACAAAAATTCAGGACCCTTCAATTTCAGGATAGCTTTTTGTTTTAAACTGCTACATAGCAGGGGAAGCAGCATCCAGAATGTCTGGCACAAAACAAACATCAGCCAGAACATCAGAAGCAAAGGAGTCGTAGTGCAGTGGGAGTAATTTATCCTCTCGGGTCTCCCTGCCAATGACAATAACACCTAACATCAACAAAGAGTATTTGCAAAGTCAAAACCTGGCATTTAAGCAATGCTTTGCCTTCCACAGCTTCATTTCTGTTTCTGAGAAAAGGCAGAAGTATTGATTATACTTAAAAATTACTACAGCTTGATTCCCTACAAAGGGGAACCAGACAGCTGAATGACTGTACTATCACTCTAGCAAAATGTAGACACCAAAATTAATAAACTGATGGATCAATAACTAAAATTATTCTGAAGACTATAAATTATTAACCAATATGAAATGAGGAAGTTTTCACTTTCTTGAGGCTTGGTTTAATGATTTTGAGTCACTATTACAGACACTGAACCTGTGGAATAACTAATTCCACCTATTTTAAGATGTATTTCAGTATATTTGACAAAACTAAGCTAATAGCTCCTGATGGACAAATTAATCTGAGGTATTTCCACTGCACTGCTCATATTGCAATCAGTTAAAGAATGTAAAACTGGAAAGCCCCTACAAGATATAAAACCACAAATAAGATAATAGTAGCACAACTCGTCTTTCAAAGTTACGATGTTTTCCCCAGAAGTATAGCGAAGAAGTGTATTTCTTATTAGAAATGTAACACTACCACCCCAAGCCCAAAAAATCTAGGCCATAATTCCCTTATAAATTGTTGGTTCAAGTGGTTTCCATAAAAGACATACATACCACTAAGGATCTCATTGCTGCTGTCCCAAAACTCTGCAGATTTGGATGGTCTGTGGTAAAATTCATCTCTATTAGCTGCTAGAATAAGCCTGTAGAACACAAGAGGAAAGAGATACTATTACTTACAAATAGGAATGTCACAGTGCCGGCAGGAACAAAATCCAATTCCTGCCACAGCATAAACTCATCTTAAGTATGAAACCATCCTTTATCCTCACATCTCACTTTTATCATTCAGTGTAAAGGTCAAATGACTTCTGACAGCAGCCTTCTCTCTCATCATCTTGAGACAGTCAGCAAGTCTATCTTGTGAGAATGAGACAGCTATGATTTTCAAAGAATAATACATACAACACAAGAGACTGAATAAAGATTGCTTATTCAATTCCTCAGCACGTGAAGTTACAGCTTAATTAAGGAAAACTTAAAGGTAACCCACAGATTTATAGGTAATTTGTATTAAAAAATAATCTGAGTGTATCTTTTTACTGGATCATTACTTAGGATCATGCAGTCACAGTATTTTTTAACCTAACTTTAACACCTAAAGTTCTATTTATGTAATTCAAAGATACAAGTCAGATGCTTTTTTCTGTAAGTACCCATTACAGAGAGAAATTTGTGATCCTCTCAGAGCTGCAGCCCTAATGAAATTCATTAACAGTGTTAGCACTGGAAGACTAGAAATAAAACGTAGGCTAATCTGACTGTGCTCATCTATCTTTTGAAAGTTCGCATTTTCTGTTATTCAAAAGCAATGGAAGACAGTCAGAAACTAAACTTAATGACTTACTGCAACATCAAATAGATATAGGGTATCCAAATAAAAGCTTGAGCTACATGGGTTACTGGGTTTCTATGCTGAGAATCAGCCTTCAGACTGCTGTTTGCAAACCTGCAGATGAGCTTTTATTTGATGCTGCTCCTCCATCCGTCTTTTTTCAATTTTTTTTTTTTTAATTAAAATTAGAAAAAAAAAAAAAGGAAAAAAGTGAAAGGTAAAGGATTTGGCTGATCCAAGTAAAGGGCAGAAGACAACTGTAACCTTAGGCAAGCCATGTGCTGGAGACTCAGGGCAACAGGTGACTGCGGACTTGCTTGTGGACAGCTCCACTACACCATGCCATGATCCAACAGCCAGTGCTTCCAAAGTCCTGCTCATTATTACCCATAACATGACTCACCTTTATTTCAATTGCAAGATTGTGAGCTCTCCTCATTCTCTCCAGCTATGTTGCTTAATATTTAATTTTAATGAAATGTCGCCTTTCAGAAACCTGCAGATTTTCTTAACCAATTCCTATAACCTCAGTATCTTCTTCACTGTCAGTTGCTCCTACCAGCTGCATGTCAATTACATTCACACAGCAGAAGCCAAGTTTACTACTGTAAAGTGAAGCTAGACCATACAATTTGCATTCTAATTTTTAAGCCACACCACCAGAATCAATTTTCATGAAGTCTCATTACTTCACTCAGCATTCAAATGTACTGACATTTTCTGCAGGTTTCTGGACTTCCCTGAAAATTCATCTCTTCATCAATACAATGTTTTAAAACACAATCATGAGGTGCCAGTTGCACATTAGAAACACAGATGAAGAATTATAATTAGACTAATACTTCAACGGCATCCCTTCTGTAAGAAAGATGCTTTGTATCTTGCCCAACAAAGATAGCATCTGTTGGAAAGCACAGCATATGTACATTTTTATCTTTTCAATGCCAAATACTCATAACATTGTTCCTTTCAGACTTGCATTATTTTTCTCCTTCTAGCTGATTCTAGTCTTTATTCTATCGGCTTTCAGCTGGTTTACCAAATCCGTCATCTTGCTTGAATTTCCTCATTTATAGCAGGCATCTTCCTTTTACAGATTTTTTTTTAAATTAGCACCTCTACTGTTAAAAACTAGTTTGGTTGAAGTACATTTCTCATTTCCTGAGGCTCCAATTACATTTTGCCTTCAATAATTCTCAACAGGAAACCACAGTTTGTTTATACTATCTAAATACCAAAAATAAGCGAAGTTTTTCTGATGTGACTGAATATTCTGCATCTCAAGTTTAATACACAGGCTCCTAAGTTCAGCCCAAAGCTCATATACAGGACAGCTATAATCAAAATAGCTTCATTTTGTCTTTTATGAAACATAATCACGCTGTAAGAGAGCAATATTAAGTGACCCTCATCTTCTAATAAATTGCAAAAAGCCTATTGAGCTATTTTTATAACTAAAATAATTCAACTGCATTAGGATTTACGTATTAGGATTTATTTTAATGTTGAGGCAGAGATGAAAACATAAAAAATCATTCCATTAAAGCAATTTCCTACAATGTAATTCAGTTCCATAAAAGAGACTCTGATTATAGCTTTGAAGCTTGAAATATGTATTTATTTGTAAGGCGCACACAGTATAGTTCACAAAGATGTAAAGGCAGCTTGTTACCTTTGACAATAATAGCAGGCTACAATAAAGTGCCTGTTACACCGCACTAAACTTTACTACAAATAGGCCTGTAGAGAGAAGACAGAGGAAAAAGGAGCAAGTTGCAAGGGTACAGGAAAAGAGATTCATTAGCGTATCACAAAGGTGAACTCTAAGCTTTTTGCTTAATTAGGTGCTTATGGAAATTGGCCAATGTACTGTTCTAGAACTCAAAGTCTACCTGGATGAAAAATTCTCTTAAGTGCTATGGAGAGCATGTCTTAGCTTGAGAAAGTTTACTGGCTACAAGAAAATGACAAATGATACGCAGTTTGTCTTTCAAACTTTTAATGTCTATTTTAGACACTTTCTTTTCATTAGAGATGCAAAGTAGAAGAAAGGAAGAAAAGTAGTTGTAGATGCCTGTTTTAATGTGAACAGACAAATTGGTATGCCTGCAGGTACAGGAATGCCCTTTTGTTTTGGAAAACTGTTCCAGGACCAAACAGTGAAATAAACAGAGCTATAGCACAATGCAACACACGAGTTGTCAGGAAAAATTATACTTAGCAAGAGACTATTATAAACAGGTCTAAATTGGTCTAATGGCTGTAATATTGTTCACAGAATTAGGAAAGCTGGGTGCTATTCCAAACTGATATTCAAACCAATGTCCTTCAGAAAGCAGAGGCGAGGGTGAAAAAGCCTTAGGAACAATTTAAGAAAGAACTATTGAATAAAGAAAAGCAGAAAGATTTAGTTATGGTATGTTAATGAAAAAAAAGCAAACTAAAGTTACACATCTGATATTAAAATCGGACACTAAAACACTATGGCCTGGCACTTACCACCAAAACAGATAGCTCAGAGTTAATTTGCCTCTGAGGTATAGAGCAAGACATAACTTAGAGGGTATTGAGAATGTTAAATATAGTTAAATATTCCCGAATTTCAGTCAAAACATCTCAAAAGTATTCTCCTGTTTTGCCACTGATAACAGGTTCTTTTCTGCTATAAATCAATAATTTCAATCTTTATGCAATTTTTCATAGCAAGCAAACTACTGTAAGTTTTACTTCTGAATATTGATCATGGCAGAAAGTTCACTTGGCAAACAACTACAGTTTACATACAAAGTATCATCCCAAGAAGCATCAAACTGATGAATCTGTCTTTTGCTAACTAGCAACAGAAAGTAAGTCAGACCAAATAAATGGATATATTAATTCAGCACTAGTCATATCATAAATAAAACCTTTTTAAACAAGATTCCAGATACAGAAAGGAATGCGCTCCATGGACAACTGAAGTTTTGGCTCTCATTTCTTTTCTTTCTATAGAATGGCATCTGCTTTTCAATACAAAAGGGTAGAAAAACAAGTCAATGAAAAGCACAATGATCTCCTGCACATACTGACTCTGACAGTTTCTGGATGAATGCCAATACTTATTTCCCACAAAGCAACATGGAACCTATACAGTATGTATAAATACAGAAAGCAGTAGAATGCTACAGTCTTCTTACTGGCCTTAAGTGATATTACATGTACTCAAAGATACTGATGTTGGATATGAACTTTCAAAATTGAGGACTGTAATGAGAAAAAATTATTACAGGCACTTTAATTAGTTTGGGAAACTCACTGTATTATATGAACACATCCAGTAAAACTCACCTAGAAGCATGGATGCTTATTTTTGTTTTAAGCTTTTGGCTAAATGTTTCATACACATGACTATTAGTTAATTACCTAAAATTTTAATTAATTTTACTGAAATAAAATTTCAACATAAAATTTTAGTTGTAAGCAGATTTGGAGGAGGGGGAATCATAGCATGGTTTGGGTTAGAAAGGACCTTAAGATCACCTAGTTTCAACCTCTCTGCCATGGGGAGGGACACCTCACACTAGACCATGTGTGTCATAGTGTACTGTCTCTTGGCTCACAAGATTGACCACCACAAATTAAGAGAGGATAAAATAATACAAAGTGGTTAATAAATGCAATACTTCTGCTCTACTACCTGACCATTACTTCCAAATTCAAATTGGATAAATTCAAATTGCTGGTTTCAAAGTGAAAGTCGTAAACACATCTACCCTACTACAGAGAAGGGTACAGCTACAGCTGTGATGCCCCAAACACCCGATTCCCCTTGGTTTAAAAGATAAAGTAAAAAGCCAGACTTTCAGACTCTGGATTACAATACCTAAGGGATCTATCCTACATGACATTATAGATCACCATCATGTCTGACACGTCCATGAGTGCAAAGCCCAAGTCTTCTGACACAGTCTAAAAACAAAGGGTTCTCAAAAGGTTATAGGAAGTCCTCCAATGGAGAAAGTCATGAAGTTAAACATCACAAAAGCATAACTGAACACATATACTGACTTGAGTTTGTAATCCAAACTTTGGCTACAAAAATAAATAAATAAAAAAAATAGAAACAACTCTGTTTTTAACCATAACCATTGTTACCTGTATGCATTTTTTGAAACTGGTCGGGGGTCAAATTTGAATAGAAGTATGCACATTGAAAGATTGATGTTTAAATCTTGCTTCTTCCACAAACGCTTAATGCAAGGTCATTCTGCAATAGCCTACAAAGAAAATAAAGATTATCTATTACACTACACATCATATAAAACCTTGCTTGTAGGCTGAAGCTTAAAGATTGCAATGTGCTCACTAATAGCCCGCAATAAAAAAAAAACAAATACAGCAGGACTTCCAAATTAGATTTATTTCAATGAATGCTTTCCTACCAAAATTCTTATAGTAGTTGTCTCAAAGTTATGCTTGGCTAATTCAGATTCTTAGGAAAGAAACAAGCACCAGGGAAAATACTGTCAGTCTAGAGTGCTACCAATACATGAAAAAAAGGACTATTATATAATTTTCTGCTCATCAGGAAAGTACCACTACCTTTTTTCCCTGTCTTCAGTAAGACTAATTGCTTCTTTTAGAATAAAGGAGAAAATAAGACCCAAACTGTTGCAGAATCTGGAAAAAGCCTGATCAAAGACACTCTCAAACCTATAAATGAAGTATACTTCAGGCCAAGCTGTTACTGAAGTCCAGGAGAAGAAAGCATTATTGTTTACCATCAGGTATAAACAAAAATATACTGGACCAGAGCATACATCTGATGAACAGTTTCCAGCACTTGTGGTATGTTTAAAATTCTGGCCATGCTCAGATGGCATGACAAATGTTCTTTCTATTTCAAAACCATAGACCAGCTTTCAAATATTTTGTGTTGCTCAAATGTTGTTTTTTTTTCTGGTAATATAAATGCAGCCTGATCTTTACTTCTTGTGGCTGCTAAAACAATCATCAGAACGCTACCAACAAACCACACAACTGTTTTATTGCTACTAAGAGCTTTTTCCATGCAAGAGCTTTCAAGGTACGCAAAGAGGGGAGGAGGACAGGCAGAATTCAACACCACAACTCTAAGGCCATCTGAGCATGCCAGTGACTGAAGAAACTTGTGCACAAAAGTAAAATTTTTAACCATACTTTCACATATGTAAAAAGTGTCTCTCCTGCTCCTTAATTTCCACATAATTTACCTTAAGGGATATCAGGAAATGGATGATCTACACTACAGATCCTATAACCAAAAGCAGAGCTACAAGTGCAGCATTTATGCAGATGATTTTTTTTCTTAATTAACTGATGACAGGCACATTGACAATGCCAAAAGGATCTGAATTAGTACTGGGGAAGTCTTTACAAAAGAAACGGAAGCACAAAACTGATCCTATCCGTGTTGCAAAATCTTCCTTGGAAGCAAGCAAAAAAACGGACAGATTGTTTGCTAAAATAAAAGGTGGATGATCTCAAGGTGTTTTTATTTGTCTTTAAGACATGCAACAAAATGCCATTAAAAAAATAAAAATAGATTGAGTGATTTCTTGCCTACTTGTTGAGGAACTCATAAAAATAAGACCGTGACTTACAATTTGGGTTAATAAGTAGTTCCATTATAATTACAACTTTGCATGTCCTTTGGAAGGTAAAGGGCTACAACTTCTACTATCAAGGATATGTTACCATCTGTCCTCCAGAAATGACCTTATGACCATAAAATACATAAAATAAAATGTATTTTATTTAATGAACATTTTATTTAATGAACAGAGCCGTTCATGGAGCAAGAAATACACCACAAGAATACCATACACTGTTGTTCACTGGTCCTTCTTTCACAAAGACAGAAACATAAATCCATTCTTTTCACCTTTTCCTCAGTGTGAGCCATAAAACTATTTCAGAAAAAACACTCTCAGCTCAGAAAAAGTCCCCCTTCAAATCTACAGTTGAGAGGTACCCATTTGCAGCATCAGCATGAATATGGTGGGTAATCCTTAAAATTTTGGGATTTGTTTGACAAAGTGCAAAGAAGCACACGTAGTGAAAGCAGAGATATAAAACAACATTTCAGTGGGCAACCATCACTGACTACTCTTGCTGACTGAGGAGACAGGACTCCCAGTATTCATTAGGTGTCCTGCCAGATAATTAAATGGATTACTCAATAAAAAATACTGTTGCCAATTAATCACTCACAAGACTACTACTTTAATGAATGGATTTCAGGCTCCATTAGCTCATTTATCAAGTTCCTTTCAAATAATAAGTTCAGTCCAGCTATTTGTGCAAAGTTACTGGTCAGCATACAGCCCACATAGAAACTGCCAGTCAGAAAACAGCAGCCTGGAAAAAAAATCTTTTGGCAGCAGAATAAATTGGCAACACTTGCCTCAATTATTAAGACATACAAATATTTTTAATACTTAAGATGCCTTTCTGGAATCCGTATGCATTGTTATTAAGTTACACTGCTTTGACAGAAGTATATTTTTGTCACCCCAACAACCCTGCTTGATGTCTTTACAGCGAAGTTGTGCTCTTAGGAACTACAAATATCAAAACAGTACTATTTATCTCGGACTTCACCTGCCGGCCTCAAAATAAGAGTGTTTATAGGTCTTATATAAACAGTCCAATATTGTTTTTTTTTTCTCATTCAAGACAGAAGTGTTTAAGCAACCTAAACCAGAGCTACTCCTTAAAATAGCAGCAATACTTCATTGGCAAAGGAGACAACATATATATTTTGGTACCTTCTTCAAACAAAGCTGACATTATATTTGGTAGACATGTTGTGTTTTTATGCCCAGGGCTGGATGTTAGCCTTGAAGTTCTTAAATAAAAACATATCAGAAGTCATACTCAAATTTAGATATTCTGAAACTTAAGACAATTAACAAACATTAAAACAGAAACAAATGAAAAGAGGGTGTCATAGACATGATAAGCAAATAAACATTTCATTAAAAAGTCTTTATACAGGTATAATTCTTTCAAGCTCATATTCACATAAAAGAGGGTGCTGCAACTAGGGTATGAGACAAGCACACTGCAAAGCAGATGTGCTCAACTCGGCTCCCTCATCATTCAGCTGGAGTCTCTGCAGATCAAGAAGAGGAGATGAAACACATTAGGTCAGCACTGGCTTCCACACTTGCAACTCAATCCTACAAGTCTAAAGCTTGATCAAAAGCTGACTTTCTAGCTCCAGTTCAGCAGAAAACATATCTTCAGAAGTATCCCAAGCGACACAGGAGGCAGCTTAGCTTAAAAAAAAACAAAAAAATCAAATAAAAAAGGCTAAATTGTGGCACAACACATGCCTTCTGGTTTTCTTTTCTGAATACAAGCCAGAATATGCATGCTGCAACGTGACAAAATCTGCAGTGTCTGCATGGGGGGAATCCTCTCCAAGTTGTAGACAATGAAGACCTACTGCTCTCTGGATAGTGAGTTTTCATAAAATCTAGTTTGATTATTCCTAGTCAATTGACAAAACTTATCAAGGATGACATGATAGCAACAATTTGTTATTTCTGTAATACGTGTCTAGCTTGCTGTCTAACTTACATCTGATACACACAAACTGGCTTGACAAGAATTACAAACATCTTGTAATTAAGTGTTCTGCTCCAAATGGCACTGCTGATTTGGAAGTGACATTAAAGTAACTAACACTCTTATTCCGTGCTACTGTGCTCTATTAGACAGTACAGTGTGTTGTTTCATTTGTTTTAAGGATCTGTTAAAAGCCTGTGTGGATACATGCCAGCATAAGGTAGCGTTTAGAAGGCCTATCAAGAGACTAAAACATGATAGATTGCGTATGTTCTTTTCATAGGGTTCTACCATCATTTGGTTGATTAGAAGCAATCAGTTCACAATTTGGCATAAAACCATTTTACCCTTAAGAACTCCCAGTAGCAGCCTTTGAAAAATGAAGCCATTTGTTATGTATTTTGTTTTCACAAATGAAGCACCATAAATAACATCTGTCAGTTACCACAGTGATCTCAATTGCTTCTCAACTGATCCAAAACTGTTGTTTAGGTGCAGTCTAAGAGACAGCTAAAGATCATTAGTCACTGAATTCTGATACTTTTATGTACCACAACAATAACTTGTGACCAGCAGAGTCTAAAACTATTTTAATGCTTCTTTTGAATTTGTCCAAAGGAAATTGGGCATTAGACTCCCCAAATGACCATAAAAGAATGAAATTGGATGCATTTTCTTTCAGCAGTGGAAAGAGGGATTTTTTTGTGCTGAACCTTAAAATTATGGAAAATAAGAGACGCTTGATTAGTATTTAGAAGTAAACTACTTTCTACCCACACACAGAAAAGTGCTTCACAGGTGCATTTTCAAAACATTCTACTGATCTGTTTTTGCACTTCCCTTGGGTAGCATATGCTCCTGCGTATCATTAAGGATGAGATGCAATAGATGGATCCATAATCTAATGCCTTTCAGGCTGCTCCATATAAAGACAATTTATAACTAACCTACAGTTTGCAACCCTGCCAAAGGGAAGACTCATTCTTCATCATAAGAGACAGAGTAGAGAACTTATGCAAAAACAAAAAATAAAATGCAAGGCTCACGCCATTCCCAAGTACAATGAACTAATTTTGTTTTCAGCTCCTTAATTTCTGTCTCTGGCTTCTTACAAGATTATGTCCACTATACAGCTCCCAGGAGAAATGAAGGCTGGTAAACATCAACTTTCACAACACCATACTTTAAAAACATTTGCAAAGGATGAGCAGAACAGCCTTTCCTCCAGTTTTTCAAGAGCTCTAGCTCCTCCTCTGCCACAGATCCACAGACCCCAAGCCTTTTGCTAGACTTCTTCCTCTTTTCAGGCAAAGCCTGTTATTTTTAGCATTCACAATTTTTTAGGTTTTCTTCAGTGAGAAATCAGCTAGGAATCCTTTTCTGGTGCAAGAAACTCCATTTTCCATTTCTTTTTCACGGAAAGTCTATGTTACAAGTAGTTGGAGGAAATACTAATGAAAGAATCATTTATACTTGCTCTTTTCTTATGCTCTTCCCTAAAGATACTCTTCTATACTCTCACAAAGAAAAAATACCAGTCTGTATGAACCTTTGACCTGACCCGGTACAGCTGGTCTCGTATTCTTAAGCTTAACTTCCTGTGACATAAGGACTGCAATCATCACTTTTGTAAACCAGATTTTATTCCCACTTTTTCTACTGCATCTACAGTAACTCTGACCTTACTCGCCACCCTGAATAAAACTTAGAGGAGCCATAGGGTGACAGACATCCTACAAACTTGGGGGAAGGAAGGGACCAAGAAGAAAAAATACACAAACAAAAATACACAGAAGTTAAGTAGATGAAGCAAGTCTTGCAAGTATCCTCACTTAAGAAAACACACATTCATTTCTTTAAAAGAAGAAGATTCAAAATGAACACCGCAATATGAGAAAAGCTTCAAAATTTACTGCTTTGAGTTCAAAGAACCCTTCTGGGAGACACAGGGCAAGGACAACAGAGCTTTGTTAGTTCTGCTGTTATTTATTTAATTGTAATTTTTATGTGCTCTTTAAAAATAAGAATGCCCGTAATGCATGTTTAGGGCCAGAAATATGGTCAGGGTTTTACAGCATCTCTTTTATGAGGAGAGATTGCAGGAGCTGGGCCTGTTTAGTCTAGAAAAGAGAAGACTGAGAGGGGATCTCAATAATGCACATAAAATATCTCAAAGGCAGGTGCCAAGATGATGGGGCCGGACTCTTCAGTGGTGCTCAGCAACAGGACAAGGGCCAATGGCCATAAACTAAAACACAAGTTTTACCTCAATGTGAGGAAGAACTTCTATAATTTGAGGGTGGGAGAGCACTGGAACAGGCTGCCTAGGGAGGTTGTGGAGTCTCCCTCTCTGGAGATGTTCAAAATCCACCTGGACACATTCCTGTTTAACCTGCTCTAGCTGGCCCTGCCTTAGCAGAGGGTTGGACTGGATGGTCGCCAGAGGTCCCTTCCAACCCTAAAGACTCTATGATAACACTAATTTGACTGCTTGCTATCAGAATTGAGCTGGTCTAAGCCTACCAACTTTACTGCAGGAGTGGTTTACATCTGCTTGTTTCCATTTTCAAGTAGATAGCTGCTATGACGGCAGACATCTTATTACTGAATATGGAATAAGAGTAAGCAGTTAACAAAGAGAAGCACATAACTGAAGCATTGCCAAGCACACCAAAACTATTACAGAAAAAAATACTAGCCCGCTCTTTAGCCACTTAATTTACAATATTAACTGAATATTTATAACTAAAATCAATAGTAAGTTGGCTTCAGCTAGAGCCGAGACACTTGAACCACTACCACAGTCAGGATAAATGCAGTTAAGACTGCAACACATTGCTAAGAACCGTAGGAAGTCTGAAAACAACTCAAGCCCCCTTAAGAAGTTACTGAATTTAACTGAAAAAGAAAAAAAAAAGTCGAGTATATGTAACATTTTCACTTTCAAAACCAGCACGATACACAATGGAGAGTGAGCTCGTAATCAAGTACCTCAGAGCAGTCTGCGCTCTGTTAGCCTCATACAATCACAAAATAGGTCTCTCAACACCCCCCCCCCCCCGTGTTTTCAATACCTACAAACTGAAACATCAGTAGTTTTTAGTACCTTTCTGTGACTTTTTCTTGCTAAACTAGCATCAAAGGCTCACCGTATGTTAAAACGATTACTTTATCAGATTCTTTTATATGGCAAGTTCCAACTACCCACCACCAGCGCAAAACCAAAACGCCATCACATAACCATAAGGAAACAAGCGTTGCGTGGCACTTTACGTGCTCTAATAACTGTTATTGGATAAATTTAGGTCAAAAGTTCCCCGAGATGAAGGTGCTCGGTGCAGAGTCCTCCTTCGTGCCACGGCCTGTGAGGGGAAGGGGCCACCGCCGCCGGGGCCGTGGCGCGGGGCGGGGAGGCAGCACACACAATCTCTCATGAGCCCGTTCGCTCCCCACCAGGCAGCGCCGCGAGCGAGGGTTCTCCCCTCTCATGAAGCGACCCCAGGGTGTTCCGGAGCCCGCACCCGAGGTGTCTCCGCCATGGCAGTGCAGTGCAGTCCTGCCCCGCGCCCCCTCAGAGAGAACAGCCACACTCACCGAGCGCACACCACAGACGCCACCACATCCCCACTGCTTCCGGGAGGGGTCCAAAACAACGCCCGCCCCTATTGGCTTCTGGCGCCCCGCCCCGCCCCGCCCACCCTTTGGCGCTCTATTGGGGGACGGATCTCCCGCCTCTCCTCCCGAAGCTCCTATTGGCTGTCTTCACACAGGTGCCTGGTGAGCACCGCCCTCTCCATTTCCCCCCACTGGCCCGGGCTGGGCGGGGCGCCATAAGAGGCCGTGGGTTCCCGCTCCGCGCCTGGACCTGAGGCGCTGCCGGCACGGTGTGAGGAGAGCTGACCCTGCGGTGTTACCAGGGGCGGTACCGGGTGCTGGAGGCACGTCACCTTCGACACAGCCGCTACATGTCAGTTCATCCATGTCCGTAACGGTGGATTGGATAAGACCCTGGTATTGGATAGTACATGAGCTGCATCTCAGCTGCCTCAGCCTGTTTCCAGTGTATTTTGTTTCAAGGTATGAAATAATAACATCAAAGGCCTGGTCTGAGCTTCAAAGGCTCATAGCTCTGAGGGCTGATACAGCTGGGACTGGGTTGTTGACAGGGAGTTCGGGTGTAGCTACATACTTCTAGAATCAGCTCACTGTGTGGGATGTGTTACCTTCAGGAGAGGCTCCACTTCCAGAAAGGCCAAAGTCACTGAGCCCTGAGCTTGCAATGGCATGAATTCAGGCCAGGACAGCTTTCCTGAGCATTGAGGAAAACACAAGTTGACAAAGTCAAATTTGCTCTCGGTTATTAAGCACACCATGACCAGAATTAAATATTTCGTAATTGTACTTAGATCAGCAGATGTAGGCTGGGATTGGATCTGTGCCACCTTTATGTCCTTTCATGGTGAAATACGAACTTACCTGTGGGTATTTAAAACAAGATTTCAAACTTTATTTCTGACTTTTTTCACAGGTGCCAATAGAGGACTTCAGTGGAGCCTGCAAATTAACAACATTTAATGCTGAAGCCGATAAGAGAAGACCAGAAAATTTTTGATTGCTCTTCTAACACTCAATACACACAAGATATGGAACACTTAAGAAAAAGAACTCCTAGACGTATATGAGCATGTAATGTGGCATGGGAGGCTAAACCTTTCATCCTGCATGCAGAAAACGTGGTATCAGTTGTTAGCTTTATAACTGGCCTGGCATCTGACATTGAGCAAGTTCATCTCAATACTTTCTTTCTCCAACATCAGTAATGGGCTTGTAGCATTGACCTTCGCAAGGTCTTCTGAGATCTACTGATGAAAATTGCTGGGTGAGTGTATCATCATCATTCTTTGTACTATTGCTTTTGAAACACAGTTATAGATTGTTATTTTATATATATATCTCAACCTTCATACAAATAAACCTAAAGTATGTTTTCAGGTATGGAGTTACTTAAAACAGTAACAAGCAATTGGATGATAGCAAATGGCACTAAGTTGTGCCAGGAGAGGTTTATATTGGATATAACAAAAAATTTATTTATCAAAAGGATTGTCAAGCATTAGAACAGGCTGCCTGGGGAAGTGGTAGATATCCATCCCTGGAGGTATTTAAAAGATGTGGACATGTGGCACTTAGGGACATGGTTTAGTGATGGACTTGGCAGTGCTGGGTTAACAGCTGGACTCAAGTCTTTTCCAACCTAAGCGATTCTGTGAACCTATAAGTAGACAAAATTATACAAATTTTTAAACCCCCATTACATTAAAATTGGTAAAGTGCATGCACATTAAATATAATTTAATTTTCTTTGGTGTCACTCTGTTTCTCAAAGTATAGACTCATCACTGTGACCAAAAATTACTTAGCTTCTATGCTTGAGACCCATTAAAAATCTTCAGATGATAGGTCTGCTTACCTTTAGTAGGAGTTACATTCATGGAGAGAAGAAAAGGGAACTGTCCATAGGCTTAAAACTTAGTGGTGTTAGTTTTTACTTGTTTATTTGTTGGAGTTGGTGTTTGGTAGTTTTGTCTTTTTTTCTTAATAGATCTGGAAAGTTACAATAATTTCAGAATAGTTTAAACTTTTTTTTAGGAAGCTTCACAAAACTCAGCCCATTGCAAGTATTTGTGAATACTGGATTTGGTAGCCATTCAGACTCTCTTCTGTTTCTTGTGTCTACTTTTGTTCTGCCTAAAACAGCTCAGTTACTGTTGTCCTTTCAGACCCTGTCCTAGGAGATCTGTGTATAGCTCCCTTTGTTTGTCAAACTCTAATAGGCTGATCCCAAGTAGGCAGTGATTCTGTACCTACTTCTAGTGCCTTTAATGAAGAGAGTGGTACTGACTGCCAGAGCAGAACATCTGTTGGAGATAACAAGCAGAAGTTTAGTGAAAAGCTTGTAGAATTGTCCTGAGTTGGTCTCAAAACCAAAAATAGTCCTGTTATTTGTTTAAAACCTTTGTTCTATCTTTTAAGTGCTGGAATGCATGTTGTTTGTAATGCATAAACCACACCTTAACTGGATTATCTTTTTCCTGAGAGCTCTCAAAAAGCGGTTGCTGAAGAGGGGAGAGACACCAGTGACCTGCGTACTGGAGGTCAGTTCTTGCTCTGATCCTGTCTCTATCAGTTGTCTAGATGATGTAAGATCTTTACTGGTAAAATCTGCAGCTTGGTAGACGAGTGGACAATTCACATGACTGGTTAGTTAGTTACAGCAGCATTTGATGTGCCCAATTAAGTTGCCTTGGTAAAAAAAAAAAAGGCATTTTTAATGTCAGAAAATGTGAGCAAACATATCTGGAAATAAAGACTGCAGGGATAGGGCTAGCTTGGCCAACAGTACTTCTGAAAATGATTTAGCTGTTATTATATATAAATGTTTGAGCATGACCTCTCAGGGCAATACCGTGCTAAACGTGACTAATGTAATCCTGTAACGTATAAAATGTAGAATAGATGGGGGAGAGAGGGGAGTGGTGCTGCCTTTGTCCACAGTGCTGGTGACACTGCACCACTTCTGGCACGCACGGTTTGGGATGAGTGGAGAAACACTAGAAATATTTTCAAGGAGAAACATACAAATAATGAAGGGGATAAATAAGATACAAAATAGGGGTGCAGGTAGCTCAGGAGGCTGATCGATGACTCCATTACAGCGCACAGACCGCCGCAAATGGTGAAAAGGTCCAGTTAGACAAATTTGTAGGGCTCAGGTGCCAGTGTTGCCTGGCTGCACTGCACCTGTCTCAGCACTCGGTTCAGACATAAGCTGGGCCCGGAATCTCCCCTTCCACAGCAGTGAAAAGTACCGTTTAGCTTCGCAAGAACAGACCTCTGGCTGCTCTGCACGGCTCAGTGCTGCAGGCCGGTCAGTGCACCCAGCCGCTGAGGTGACAGCACAGCGGCACTGCGGGGCTCCGGCGGGCGGCAGTGTCTCTCCGGACGTCCCCAGCCCCGCTCTCGCTCCGGGAGCGCTTCTCGCCGGGCTGCGGCGGCTCCTTCGCCCGCTCCCGCCCTTCGCTGCCCACCGCCCCGCGCGGACGGGCAGTCCGGCCGGCCAATGCGGCGCGGAGCGGGCCTGTAATGCACCAATGAGGGTTTGGTTGCTGGGCGCGATCGCAGAGGGACTACCCAATAGGAAAATTCGTGGCGTGCGAGCAGCGCGCCGGGTTCCGTGCTGGCCGCAGTCGGGCACCGCGAGGCAGGGGGCGGCGGGTGGTGCTGCGCGCGGGTGGCTGGCTCGGTGCGCCGCGGTCGCCTGGGCTGTGGTGACGGCGCGGGGCGCGCCATGGTGCGCATGCCTCCCGCCGGGCCTTGTCCCCCAGGTGTGAGTGTTGAGGAATGATAACCCCCCGTGTAAAAGAAAGAGTTGGAAAGACGGGACCGACATGGTCCGACCGGGAAACGCGTTCCCCTCTCTCGGCGGGCCGGCTCTGAGGGACACTTCGCCGAGCAGTAATTCCGGGAGGGCACGCGTGGTTCCGCGTTGCACTTGGACCTTTATTTAGAGCGGCCTTGAGGGCCGCCGGGAGGACTGCGCTCCCGCGGGGGCGGCGAGCGGCCAGGCTGGGTGCGGGGCGGGATCCGGTAGCAGCGGGTCCGCGTGTTTTGGAGAGAGGAGAGATTCCCCTGCGTGCGCTAAAAGCGCAGCCGGTGATCGCAGTAGTGAAGGTAAATGCGAGAAAAGGGTTAATGATTGCTTCCCTCCTCCCCTCCCGGCTGGATAAAGACGGTCTTGGATACCCTTTGTAAATAGGAATGTAGAGGTGGGAGGGGAAAATCAGTCGGACTCAGTCTACTACGTTGCTTCGGTGGGTAGGGAGGCGGTGGCCCGAGGCTGACACCGCCGGGGCGCTCTCCCGGGAGGAGGCGCGGAGGGACGGACGCGCCTTCCGCGGTAGCTGGGCACCCGCCGGGCTGCGTCGGAGCGGGGCTAGTGAGTGGCGGGTTGGGAGCTCCGCGGTGGAGCTTCTCCTGCCGGGAACTGAAGGCGAGAGAGGAGGACAAGGGGCTGCAGTTGATGTGCTGCCCAGCGGCTGCCGAGTGTTTGATTGAAGAGTTGGTGTGGGGGGTCCCCTCGTCTTTTTTCTGGAGCACCCGCCTCCTTGAAGCCCGCAGAAGCAAGGAAAATAAGCTGAGGACAAGGGAAATAAGAGAAGACGGAGGAGATGGTGAGCAGTCACTGGGTTGGGAGGAATGAATGAGGTTGCCGGGCTATTTTCTGTGAGAGGTTCCTGCAGGGTGTAGTACGTTCGGGATGATTTTGCATCACGATTGCAGGCTAGCCTTCTTTGTCTGCTAAAGACTGCTGGTTCAGGTTTAACAGCGTTCATCAGTTTATTGTGAGATACACAACGAGGAATTGATTTATACGAATGGCTAAAACTGCGTGCTGAAGCCACACACACAAGTAACCCCTAAACAAACCAGCATTGTGTTAATCCTGCAATATGATGGGCAGCTCTTGTTACGGAGGGAAGTCTTTGCTCAGGTTATTTGTGGTATGCATAGGAGATGGGTCTCTTAGTAGCAAAGACTAAAGAAAACTAACCAATTTCTTCACAAACGTGGAATCCATTACAGAATTAAAAGCAGAAGTTCGGTTTTATTTTTCATTATTGTTTTAATTTTCCCTGCAGTATCGCTGGTATGATTCAAGTCTGATGTTTGCAAAACTTGATCAACTCTTGCAAATGTTGACTTCTAGCATGCAAATAGTAAAGACTGTCCTTTCCCTTTCTCTCTCTCGTTTTTTCTAATGTAGACTCTTGTTTGTATATGTGGAAGGGGGGATTCTTGCAACACGCACTTTGCTTTTCACAGTTTACTGTGGTGCCTTAGGTAGGTCACAATACAAAATGTGATCATTAACATGGTAAAAAAAATAAACTAAGCATTTTTTTATATCAAGTGAAGACCTCTTTTTATACTAATAATATCTTAAACTCTAGATACAAGTTTAGGAAGGAAAAACTGCTGTTTTGTATTAATGGGAATGCTTTATAGTAAAAATCATTATTCTAAATGACATAATATTGACATTGGCTGATTGTGTCTTCTTGAGGATGAAGTGCTGCAGTCTGTATTAAGTGCATTAACCCTTTAAGGTTCCATGAATTTAAACATATTTTGTTTACAAATTTGTGCAGGACTGCATGGTGCAGTAGTAAAAACTGGAATTTTAGTGGCTTTAGGAATTTTGTTAATGCACTGCAAAAGAAAAATTGCAGCTTCATCTTAACTCTGCTGTGGAAAAAGCTTGGTTATAATAAAGTAACAGGATATAGATGGGGAATAAAGTAACTGAAAGGGCTAGATACTTTAGAGTTTGTACAGAAAAATATAAGTTTTGAACTATGATCCTCATCATGTGAGATATTTGGATGGATGGCTGTTAAATTTATTTTAAGCAACATCTCTGTAAATGCTTGTCTGAAATATTTAAATTATATGCTCCATTAGGCAAACGGGTTTATCATCCTATTGCTTGGCTAAAGGAATCTATCAGGAGGGCAAGGTTTAGAAGAACAATACAGTTTGACTGCATAGTTTATCCTCATGCATTGTTCAGGGATGCATGGAATGTATTTTATTTGACATTAGTGATCTTTATGGAGTTGGCTTTGCTGAATTTTATTTTTATGTCATAGTTGCTGTCAACATAAACAACTGAATTCCAAGTAATGTAACAATAAATGTAACCTACTGTTTAGCTAGAATAGATGAAAAATAGTTCCCTTTGATCTTTTCATCTATTCATTCAGAATCTTTGCATTAGATTTCAGTCTCAGCAGTTCCTTAATATTGGAAGAACTGGTAAGAGTTACAAATAGAGGGAGATTCCCATTATATTAAGGCAGTGACTAGACATGGCAAAATTTTGCTTATACTTTAAATTTGATACAGACTGCAGTTTAGAGAAGATATCCTGAAGACCATCTGCATGCATATTACAGTTATATAAAACTAAGCTGCTGTGTTTGATTTTATGTAATGCAGTGCATTATTTCTGCAGTGCTTTTGGTGGATTTTGGTTAGTGTCAGAATTGATAGGCTGGGAGGAGAACCTGTGAGAAGTCTTGTGCTACCAGGTTTATAATTTGTTGCCCTTAATATTTTATTGTGTGAGTATAAATCATTGACACAAACACTGTAAACAAATGCTGTAGCAGCTAAGTGTGAGATTACATTTAGTTTATGTCTTTACAGTTCAACCAGGGTATGACAGTATCTTGTCTAGTGTGAGTGCATTGTATTCCTAATAGACATCATGGTAATCTTCAAAGCAGAAAGGTTAGGTCAGTTGTTTTTTTGGTTTTTTTTTACTTTATTGCCTGTCCCTACAGAAGAAGGGAGAGGGAAAAAGGCCAACTCTAGGATTATACCAATATGGATAGGAAAAGCATGTATCGGATGTGTTGCATGCAGTGCCTTGTTCAGACTTCATGTGAGTCACCTGGGAATTACCACTGAGGTTTCTGTTAAGATTAAAATCCACACATCTTTAGAAAGTGCTCTTTCCATAATGCAAAACATTTAGAGTATACATATAACTTGGCAAACATATTTTCTTCAGAAAAGACCGTTAGCAATATCATGGGTTTAAGCATTAAAATAAGAACAAGGAGACTGTGAAGCATTATCTTAAATTCCAGGTAGGATGTGCTGAAGCAAGGATAGACACCTCAACAGCTGAAAAAGTAGCAACTGTCTCACGTAATGAAATGGTTTTTATTTCCCTCAGCCTGTGTGAACAAAGCCAAACCTGAAAAACTGTGGTGCAAGGCTTTTGTTTGTCCTTTTTGCTCTTACCCTTGCATTTTGCAGACAGTCCAGAACAAGCTGTAAAGCTGCTTCTGGTTCTATATGCTGAGGTTCTGGAGGTCTAGATTTTCTGCACTATCTTGGGTTGCATTCATTTTAAATGGAATGTGAGAAAAATAACTAGTTCTAGTGAATCTGATTCTTTTTCCATGTCTGCTTTTCTGCAACCTTTTAAGGAAAGGCAGCTTAATTTGGTAGTATCCAGTCATTTGAAAGGCTGGCAGTCAACCCTCTGGCAGTCCCATTTTCAAGTAGTAGCATTTTTGGTGTGTAAATGGCTAATCATTTAGTAGTAAGTGGACAGCATCTGTTATTCATCATTAGTTTGTACACACTACATCAAACAATATCATTTTAGAATCCTGATGAGGCTCATTGATTACCACTGTGTTGCAGGATAGTTTGACATTTTGTTCTACCAAAGTACATGTCTTTCTTGGAACATCTTGGGGATAAAAAATGTACAAGACACCTGGGAGAATGGGTGGCATTCTAAAATATTTTAATCTCTTTTAGAGATTACTTCAATTTAGTTAATGAAGCTCATATCTAGTCACTACAAAGAACATGACTGAATAGATTCATAGCTGTCATTACTGGGAGCATACCACTACTGAAACAAATGGCCTCTCTCTGGAAATAATGAATGTTAACTAAGCAAGGCACCATTATACGCCTGGAAATGACTGGCTTTACTGATATTTGTCTTTAACTGATTACTATGTCAAATTCTGTGAAAGTGTTTATACCCTCATATTTTCCTATGCAATTATATTTTTGTTGTCTAATCTAGATAAAATCGATGGAAATGTCACTGGTTCAAATAAGAGCCATCTCAAGCTGATTCAGAGAGGTTGGCTGCAATGAACCAAGGGATCAGCTTCATCATATCTTTCAAAATCAGGCCCTCAGAGGAATTAACCTAGAAAAACAAAATGAGCGAGTACTTCTGTATGTATCTAAAACTGCATTTTCTCATGAGTAGACTTTTTTGTACAAGACAGGAAATGTTTATTAGCAGTAGTACACTGAGGAAAGAACCTGTGAGCCTGTGTATGTGCAGTTCTGCATCTCTCCAAATACTTCTTTGTGAAGACTCTATGGGTCTGATTTTGCAAGTCTTAATCCTCTGTCATCAGCTGATATTAATTACCATGAGACAAGTTGAGTGATTTTTGAATATAGAACATATTTAGAAAGAGGAGAATTGTAATATTTAGTTGACAGATTTGAGGCTGAGTAGTCCAAGAAAGTAATTTTCATCCAACACTTGCCTAATGGTGGTAACTGCTGATGCAGTATTACAGGGTACTAAGATCCCTTAAGAACACATGGGTAGAATTGTGCTTCTCTGCTTCCCTCTCCAGTTTATATTGCCCTGGGAAGACCTTTCTGTTTCTGAGCTATGTGCAGTATGCTTTATCTCTACAGATCTGATAGACAATTCAGGATCATTGCTCCATAAGGTCCTTGACTGCAGTGTTAAAATTTTCTGTGCATACTTCAGCTGATGTTATTTATAATTATGCTTTTCCTGCATCATTTTGTTTTGGAAGCTGCAAAAAGGTTTCTATGAGCTACTGTGCAGATACATGCCAGTGCACCACTGATCTGTTAGCTTATGGTTTGCAGGTCAGGGAGGAATTGAGATTTTGCTATCTAAGTAATATCATCTCTTTGCTGCTTCAGTGCTTACATGACATCTCAGGTTGGCTGAAGATTAAAAGGATGCTGTCAAGGTATCTTTCACAGTTTCATTTTTATTATTTATTTTGTTTGCTTTGTTATTGCTGTCATAAGCCATTGGAAGCTTGAAGTCTAGTGCCTTGCCAACAGGCCTTTGTCCTCCAGAACAGTTAGTGTTTAGCTGCTTATGGTTTATTTAAGAGTTGTGAAGCATTTACTGTCTTCTGAAATACATTACTGAAGAGTTACAGCTTAAACATTGCAAATGAGAGGGAAGAAGTGAGTAAATCAGTTTGGGGCCAGTCCTAGCATTGTGTCATTATGGTAAACTAAAAGTATTTCTTCTTTTCCTTATTTCTTTCAGAATTTAATAATTTGGGAATATAGAATTAGGCATCAGTGCTTCCTTGCACAGTCATCCATGAGAATGGACTTTCCAGGGGATTGATATCGAGACCTGCATTCTTAGTTGGATTTATCTTGAATTTTTACCACTGCAGTGGTATTGACTGAGGTGCTGAGCAGTAGCTTCATTTGGGGTACTGGCCAGGAAAAGATACCTTTACAGGATCTGGGCTTTATTTCTGCTATCATAAAAGCAAAGATCATGGGGGTTTTGTACTGAAAAATGCTAACTTAACTTGTTGCTGTAAGAAAAGCTTTTCTTGATTGATCGACATTTGTTGCAATGTGAAGTTAGTGAAACTAGAGCTACTGTTTCCAGTAATTTAATTGCCTGTTCATCTGCTCTGGCAGTGTAATTTCTGCCCATAAGTTGGAAGCATATCAGCTCAATTCCTCCATGGGACCTTCTCATTACAGTAAACATTCTCTATTTAATTTACATTATGTAGTGATAAAAGTTTAAGTAACTGCTATTCAGAACAGTGACAGATGCAATCACACAGACTTTTACTGGCTTATTCCTGTGGCTAAGAAACTGTATTGCAATGTTTAATTAATCAACAGTATCTGCATCTACTGGATTCACAGCTTGATGACAGCTGAATGTATATAGTGATACTGGGTAGACTGTTATTTGCAGGTTTTAAATGAAAAAGTAATTATCTTTTTGGCAGTATGCAGAGTAGAAAAGATTGCAGAGGTTCCCCAAAGAAAAGTGAATTGTGGAGTGGCTTCAATGTAGTTCATGAAGTGCGGGCTATCTTGGGGAAGTAGAACCTGTGATGATACTTAAGTTGGGATAGCTACAGTAATTTCAGGCATTTCAGTTAAATGGCTTAGTTAGAAAGGGCAGCCACTTCTGGCTGCAAATAAAAGCAGTGGATAGAGATGGACTGACTTTCCTGGAGGTTGATTCAGTCTATGAGTTTGAATCAAGTGGTTTAACTGGCACTTGGAAGGAGCCTTTCTTCTCTCTCTGCTGAGTAGCAAATACATATAGTATATGGAGACTAGCTTCTAAAATTAAGCATGTATGTCAGGTGCTGAGAGTGAGACAGCATGAGTATTATTCTTGCTATGTATACGTGAAAACGTAAGAACTTTTACCTGGTGGGTATTGTAGTTGCTCATTGCTGAGTTGATTTTTTTTTTTTTTTCTGTAGACAGCTGTTCATGCCCCTCACCTATGAGGTTAATTGTAAAAGGTTGAAAGGGAAAAAAAAAAAGAATTCTCGTCATTTTTGTGCAGTTGCCTGAACTTTGAAAGAATTCTCTTGACAGCTGGTTGAGTTTCTTGTGATGTAGCATCACAATCGTTGCTCATAGCAGTCTGGTAGAATCCATAGCTTGCTACTGGAAGAGTTTCTGTTTTGCTGTTCCTGAGAAAGAGAGGGAAGCCTTAAACGAGACTGCATACAGAAAGAAAGGTGGGCATGAGCATGACTTAATGGTGTTACCCTGGGGCTTGTCAAGGAGAATCGCTCTGGTGCCAACAGGAGAATCACAGGAAATACAGGTGTCTCACAAAATTAAAATGGTGTGGGGTGGTTTTTTGGTGTGTATGTTGTGGGGTGGGTTTTGGTTTGTGGTTGCTTTGTTGTTGTTGTTTTTTTGTGTGTGTGGGGGTGTTTTTGTTTTTTTTTTAAGCAGTGCTTCTCTAGAATCTGTATAGAGCACTAATTATTGGTGTAGACACTTTAAACAATATTCTGCTCTTTCCTTTGATATATAATGCTCATATTTTGTTAATCTTCTGTAGTGGGTTAAAATGGCAAAAGCTCAGATTGCTGGAATTAGAAAATCTTTTCTCTCTTGTGTCTGGATCTGTTTCTCTGTTTTGATAGGCCAGTGACAGTGAGTGTTCTGCTATGCATCTACTCTGAAGTATGTAAAAGAAAAATGCTTAGATACGCTAACATTAGGAGTGTTTCATACAATTGTGCTAATAACATTATACTTTTCAATACTTCATAAACCTTTGGTTTATGGTTAGTATTCTGCTGTTGTACATTGCTGGCAACTTGTGATTTAGAAATGAACTCCATTTAAAAAAGTGAAATAATTTCACATTTCTTCTACAAGTCTTAATCTGATGCAAGGAAACTTCAGTCATGTTAATCCGTAAAATGACAATAACCATCCATAAAACTTTGATTCAGTTCTGCATAGCAGTATCCTAATAATGGTCTCGAGGTATTGAAAGCATAGTTTTATTGTATGCAGTAGCTATAAATTTAAGAGTTTTCCAGTATGTTTAAGACATATATTATTCTGCCTGAATAAATATCACATTTGACTCTATTTTATTAATGTTATGTCAAGTGAAGTCTCAAACATGAATCCTAACTTAAACTGGCAGTGTTCAGCTGCTTTGCACCACAGGCTGGGTCATGCCATTCTGGTATAACTCCTCCATGTATTTTTAGACTGGTTCTTCTTTAATTCAGTGTGACAATACAAGTAGTGAGTTACTGACAGCAGCTAAAGTGAAACCATTATGACTGTAATCAATAACACACCTGCAGAGAATAACAACTACTACCAGGCACATATTTTGTATTGATTCAGAAATTTATGCTGCCTCTACTACACCCAGTCTGCTACTTCCATAATTTATGTAATAAAATTTCTACTTTAGAGAAGCTGTTACTAAGTTAAATACCAAGAAATGATGACATATCAAGATGTAAATTGCATATTGAAGATTTTACTACAAGCAGAAATAGCACTCGCTAAATTCCTGTGGGTTCTGATTCAGGACCAAGGCACTTCCTTACTGCAGGCTGAGAGATAATAGAAGTAAAAAGCCATGTTCCCTCTCCTCAGGCAGTATTTTAGAATGAAGGGTAAGATGTTGTTTTTAATGTGATGTGATTGAATTGTATAATCTGTAAGTTTGAAACATTGATAGACTTCACCTGTAACAATCACGCTTGCTCCAGTTCGATCCTTAAACTCGAATGTAACTTTCTCTTCGTATGGATACATCTCCTTATGAGTACCTTCCAGCTTCAGATATTTTGTGATTCGCTAATCTTTCTGTGCCCCTCTCTAGCAGAAGAGCACATATCCTCTGATTTTCTTTTCCAAGCCTGAAGTCAGTCAAATTGAGGAGAAGGTACAGATTATGACCAAGAATTTGGGAATACCAATGTTGCTTGAAAGTAATACTAGCTTCCTGGAGATGTGTATTTATTCCCTTACTTGCTAACTCTGCATATGTTTTGTTGATCAGATGACTAGCCATGAGTCCAATGGAAAATTACTATGTATTTATACTGAAGAGAATAAAATCTCTTGGTGGGCTTTAAGCATGATAAGAACATGAACAGTGTATCACAAATAATCTTGGTGTACGAAGCTTCAAATTCAGTTGTTCATGCAGATTCATGCGTACTTTATTAATGCTTGATTTGAATGGCAAATGGAACACTCAAATGTCCAGGTATTGTATGCACTGGCTTCCTAGATATGCAGCCTTCTATTTCTTATTTTTTATATTCAAGTATGCCTACAATTTGTCAATAGGAGTAATCTCAATGTAGTCCAGAGAAATACAAATGACTTCAAACTTGCTATTCTTAAGATTATTTAATAAAATTCTAGCTCTTGGTTAACTTCTAGAGCTCATCTGTTCTGTGTTCTCTCTTTAGTGGCATTGTATGAAAACTGTGTGCTGTAGGAACAATTGCAGTATAAAAGGACTGGTTTGCGCTTCACATGTTCAAGGCTCAGCACCAAGATGTTTTATCAGGCCTGTTTAGTTAGTTAAAAAATGCATTTGCAAATCAATTTGAGTCCTTAGACTACCAAACTGAGAAGAGCTTTTAGCATAAATCTTGATTTTTAATTTTTTTTTTTAGTGTCAAAATATAAATGTGTATTTGTATACATTTGAAAGACTTGAGGTCATATAGGAAACACAAGAATTCTGTGGTCTTTTTCTCCATGCTTGTTGAAAACTGCACACAGTTTTGAAGGCATTTAGTACATTCCCAAACCTTAGTAAAAGCTCAGAGGTACTTGCAACTGTGAACAACTTCAAAATCAAAGTTTCCATTTATACTATTGTAAACTATGCAATTAAGTGCAATTTCCAGTTGAGATTGTATGGTGCAGAGAATATTGAACATCTATGCTTGCCTCCGGCTGTCTAGTGGACTATATTGCCCACAATTAAACAGATGAGTGCACAAATAAGGATAGGCATCCTTCCAAACAGTTCTAGCTATATTTAGGAAATTCTTCTCATTTCCCCGTCTGTAGGACGGTAGTGATGTTGGTAACCTGAACATCAGCCAGTAGAGCTGTGAGTTGCCTAAGCCCTGTCCTACAAGATGTTTCACTTTCCCATATTATTTTGACCTTGTACTGTCTCCCTTTCTTTTTATGCCCCAAGAGAGAAATTAACTTTACTTTCTCCATCTGAATCTAGAAATAAGAAGGCAGTTCTCTGTGCCCCAAAGGAAAAGGAAGAACTTGAAAATTTCAAAAATTAAATTTTTTGAAATTTATGAATGGTAAAACCAAGGCAGGGGGCAATACAGAGAAATCTCCTTTTAATGGAAGCTAAAGGGATAGATTCTGTAATTTTTCTACCTTGTTTTAAGTATCAATTTCTGAAGTACTACCATGCCTCTTGCTGAAATGCAGTAAGCTTTGTGTGTAGCATCACCTTCAGAAAATACTGAATTCACAGTTTTCTTAATTGATACTTGCATTTTTTTCCCTTCATAAACTTCTGTATTATTCAAGTATGTGTTGATGCTGTAGCTGGCAGGCTTGAAAGATGCAGCCAATTGACAGTATAATTGCATCATTTTCCTAAATAAATTACTAACTTCAACTTAAGAAAACATAAATAACAGCTTAATCTCATACTTGCTATGTGGAGGTGCTGTGTTTCAGAAGGGAGACATTGTGACTGTTAGACTTGGAAATTAACTGGTGTGAGTTTTTTCCCCTGCTTTTTTTTTTTTTTTTTTATTGTGAAAGAGAAATATTCCTAACTCTCCTATATCAGAATCCAGAACAAATTTAGCTCTCTCTTCCCTTCCTTCTACTTAAGGAAAATACTGTTTCCTTTTCTTTCAAATACGAAGTTGTATAGATGCCGTAATCTCCATTTGCATTCCTACAGCCAAGTGCCTGGTTTTGGTATTTTAGGGGGAATTATGTCTGAAAGGATATCCTCTAAACTGCCAGCATGCTGCATTATTCCTTAGTCATCACAGAAACCTGAGCTGTAGAGTAAGCAAATGATTCCACATTGGAACTTCCACTGAAGTTTAGCTGTGTGGGCTTTCCTTGGAGTGTGGACAGCTCTGCTGTTGTTCTGCCTTTTAAGAGTCTTCTGCGTATTGTCAGCCTTCCAAGAACTGACCCTGCTGATGGTGGAAAACTTATCCATTCCTCAGTTCATTTAGTCATTTAAGTTTACCCAGTTCATATCAGTTTGGTTACCTCCTTTCAGCCTTTGTTTTGTTGGTCTAAATAATCCAAACTCTTCCTCTGCTCAGAAAATGGGCGATCGATGCCCAGGTAGTTTCACTAGTTCATATTTATGCTGAGTCAGTCTTTCTCCAGTATGCATCTCTAGAACACCACACTGAATTCCAGATGCAGTTCTTCTTTTATCACGTACACTAGTACTGGCAATTCCTTCCTCCTGCTGAAAGTAGTTCACTGTTAGATCTTAGTGTTACGTTGTCTTTTCTCACATACAGGTCTCCTGGTTCTTTACATAGTTGATACTCTTTTTTTCCCTTCTTTCCTGAAGAAATCCAGGGTAGGTCTACCATTTCTAAGCTTGAAAATGTGTACATCTTGCATAAGAAAACTCTTTGGTTCTCAGATATAACATAATACAGTGGGTTTTGTTTTTTTTTCCGTCAGACTTGATGAATAGGCTTGTGTAAAGAACCAGGCACTAGACATGAAACAATATCCTAGATAAATAGCTAATATCCCAACTAACACTCAACTAAAATAACTGTGCTTTAACTGAGAGGGAGTGTACTGCTCTGTCCTTTTATCAGTGCTGTGATATTTCTCTTGTAGTGTGTTCAGTTTTAGAGAGGATTCTTGTATCACTAACCATTTTGGGACACTGTGTCTAGAAAGGGAGAGATTTATGTGAATGGAGAGACTGCACAGGGAATGGTAGAGGATGCTGACATAATAGCCAGGGGACAGGGATGTTGAGGTTGTTTTCTTCATCAGGAGGTGGTCATTAGTTGACCACCTTAGGACTGAGAGAAATAATTGGCAATAGCCATTTTAAGCATAAATGAGATTGTGATGCCTTTTTATTGGATTTATTTTCTCTGCTGCAGACTTATTACCTGTGCAGGAATGAATAAATACTGCTGTATTTTGACAGTGCTGTTTTACTTTATTAAAACTGGCTACTGATCCTGGTGGTGAAAGAACTTCATCGGTGCCAAATGCAGATGTGTCTGTTGGAGTAATGCAGTTGGGAAAAAGAGGCTGTGAGCTAGAAATGTGTGTGTGATTGTACTATGTGGTTTCACCAGTGATGCAGAAAGCAAGGCAAGTGAGAGAAGCCTTTTAGCCCTAGAGAGGCCTAAAAAAAAATAATTTAGTTTGTCATGGTACCACAAAAAAAGGGGAAGACTAGTAAGGGTTAGAGGGAAAAAACACAACCATTTCCTGTGAAAATGAGTTGAAGTCTAGGGGAAAGCAGCTGGGCTCACAAAGGAAAGAGTGATATTTTTTAATTTTATCTTTCTGTTTTCTTTGAGGCAGTAAACGAACATGTTTTAGTTTCCTGAAAGCTTCAACACCAGTAATGCAGGTATCTTTGTTAAAGAACAGAGCTATTGTTTCAGACTCAAACTGTGGAGCTGCAATCTGTAGGAGAAGTCCTTATCTTCAGAGAGTTTCTGACTTTGGTTAAATTCACAAGGATAAGTGATGTAGAGTTCTTGGAAGCTTTAGTGTCTGCATAGTAGCTCAATTAAGAAAACTAGAATTCCACGTAGTGTCTGATTTAAATGACCTTTCTACTGTCTGTATTGGTTAGTATGTGTGCAAGGACCCATGAGACTGCTATGCAGAGCATGTAATTATTTTGTTTACATTTTGAGATTGATGAGTGGAATCAATACCAGTTACTTGGCTTTTCATTACTGAAGGCATCTGAAATGTTGACCAATCTTATCTTACTTGTGTCAAACAGATCAGAAGCCCTTATATATACATCATTTGACCTTCTAGGACATTCTTCAAAGAGCTGGCAGGCTTAGCATGTCACTTTTTTTCTCACTTGAGGAAATGAAATCTAATTAGGAGGATCTTACGTAGGTCAATGTAGATACAGATTAAAGGTGCACACAGTGTGTGGAGAATCCAGAATGAAAATAGCTGTAATGAAGATGGGGGTGGGGAAGGGATGGACAGACACATGACAGCCTCTGAAATAGGCTGACTTATAGGCTGAGTACGAGATTGATAATTGAGTGACATTAGTAGATGCACTGGTTGAAAATACTTACAGCAAGTTGGAGAATTCTAATGGGGGCAAAAAAATCAAGCCTTTTTCTTCTAGAGAATATAAAATGAGAGGAACTATGCACAAATACTATTTCACAGTTTTAGTATTGGTGATCAGCTGCCTGATACTCATTTCTGTCTTCATACAGGTGTAATTCGACTGAATACGCATGAATTACTTAATGTATTTTAAGAGCATAATCATGAACAGAATTGACTTCTGCTTGGGAAACCTTTGACACTTCATTGCCTGTTAACATTGTCCTTCTTGCAGCAAATGTCACTTGAGACTTGTAATAAACAATAAAAAAATATGCTTGTGCATTCTTGTCATTTCACGTGAAATCAAAGGACTATTTTCTGATAGAAATCTCAAGAGCATTGGGTTTATATAGGTTTCTCTCAGTTCCACCTCAGAGTAACTGCTTGCATGTATTTTTCTTTGAGGCAAGGAATGTTAATAGTAGATTCTTTGTGATAAATTATTCTAAGTATCTTTGACACCACAAAATTGAAAGAATCTTACTGGGTATGTACAGTAACAAGACAAAACCGAAATGGTTTAAAATAGGTGCAATATCCAGGAGTAAAAAATGTGTGCCTGTTTTGTGTGTCCTTGTGGAAATTTGGAGCAGTCATTGGAAGATGAAGGAATCCAGCTCTCTGCATTATTGGACCCAGAGGCCATACTGTGTCATTACTAATGCATGCAGGCATGTTCAATAAATTTCATGGTTATACATCTGATTGTCATTTTCAGAGCTCATTGATTTAAGCAGCTCCCACTGATCAAGAATACTATGACAGGCATCACAGGCTAATATGCTGATAGGTACAAAGTCGAAAAGTGTTATCTCAATCAAAAATGGAAGAAAAAAAATGTGCTATGGGGTGAACTAAACACTGGAGCAGGATGCCCGGAGAGGTTGCAGAGATTTACATTCCTGGAAGATTTAAAAATCTGACTGGAAAAGATCCTGAGCAGCTTGCTCACATTGAACCTGCTTTGAACAGGGGGACTGTACCAGATGGTTTCCAGTGGTGCTTTCCAACCTTAGCCGTTCTGTGAATCTGTGAAAAAAAGATGGTTAATAATTGAGTATTCTTCAACTTATCCTGCTTTCCACAAGAAGAAGCAAACTTGGAAGGATCCTAATGGTGGAAATGGCAGTAAGTCCAGAAAGGAGTTTCAGGGATGCAAGGGAATCTCCTTTTATGTTTCTTATCAGTGAGTATAACCTCCCAGCATGGGCGAGTGAGAGCTGTGGGTCAGGCTGGGATGTGGCTGCAGTTCCAAGGGTACCATTAGCAGCTGCATTTATGAAACTCAGTTTAGTTGTTTGGCTTTGTTTCTTTTTTCTTTAAACCAACCTACTTGTGTTCATGTAAATTAACACTTGAGTTCAAACTTCTGCCTTTAGTGACATAAAGAATTTTAAAAGGCTTATTTAAATTTAAGGGCTTCTGCTGTCACTTTATACAGCTGTCTTCAAAGCATATTGAATATAATCTTTTAATGAGTTTTGGCTTTGCCAGTAGATACATGTTTTTCCCATTATCTTGTTTGTTTCTATTTGGTATTTTATACTTTTTGAGTAATATTTGCAATTATTTTCCTACAATACCATGTTAGTAACAGCAGCAGGAAGGCATAGTTAGCTCAGCTGGAACATTTTGGCCTCAAGACTTCTTGTTATTGCGTTCAGAGTAAGAAATAACTGCCTGCTTATCTTTGTTTTATTTTCATACCCTTCTTCCTCTTATCCCCTTTTCTTGTTCTATATTACGATATTGTTTAGACTTAAGACAGATGATAGGAATAGTAGGTACAAGTTGATTGTAACAGATACTGTCTGACACTGGTGTGTCTGTAACTAGGAAGATGAAAACAATGAGCAGTAAATATTTTGGACAAGCTGAAAGATGTTGCTAAAATAATTCATAATTGTCTTGCCTGTTAGACTGGATAAACAAAGAAAATTATTTCCTTTTGTTTATGCGGATTTTTGAAGAGCCTCAGAATTGTTGTCATGATGCATTGAGCTGTATTGCTGCTCAGCGCTCACTGCTTTCTGTTGACGTAATTAATGTTACCCGTAACATTCGTCAGTGCAGTCTTCCTGTTGAGAATGTGGTGCTGTGGCAGAGTCATGAGACTGGAGATGTGTGCTTGGTTTTCACCTCTACAACTGGTTTGCATTAAAGCACCTTGAGGACATATTTGTAATATTAAAATAAAGGTGCTTAGCCTTTGTTTAAAAGTCTTTGTGTTACCTAATGAGCACGTTTTACTCATTTCCTGGGGACAAAACCTGAGCTGTTAAATTTGTGGCAGCAAAACAAAACGATTTTTGAACCAAGTCATCATTTTCAGCATCAATAGAAGGTCATGCCCTTGTCAGCTGACATTGCTTCAACATAAGGTTCCAGTCAGAATTGGCTGCAGTATGCTTAGAGCAGCTCTTTGAGACCTTCACCCTTTACTATGTTTGGAACTGCTAATATGGTAGGTCTTTTGAATATTTATAAGAGACTTGTTAAGATAGCCCTTACTGAAGTTATTCAGAGTATACGCTCATTAGTTGTCAGTGACTGGTCTGGCAGAAAGAAGTTTGTTCAAGCTCATGATAGACCACTGGATTAAGTGTTGCTCTTCCATTATTTCTTCTCTCCTTAGCATTGTGTGTTATGCCACGATGCTTATTTGGCAAGATCAAAATAGAATTCCACTTACATTACTTCCGTAGTTTTAGTGTTGGCTTGGTTCCTGAGAAATTCAGACCTTCTGGGACCTGGAGTTTGGCAAGTAAACTTTTTAAACAAGGTTATAAACGAAGACTGGAAATCTTGTTCATTTGCCCTGCTGCTTGATTTACCTAGTGCCTTGCTCAGCTGTGTTATACCAGGATGTCCAAAATCACATTACATCCATGCCCCTTGCAGTTTTAAGAGTATGTAATTGCAAAAACTTAGGGGTATGTTTTAATAGCAGGTGATTGTTCTCATCAAGAACTGTATTAGTCTGATCTTTTTACAGTGCATGTCTCATACTCTTGAACTTCTCTTCCCATGAGCATCTTCAGATGCTGAATAGCAATTAGTTTTTAATCAAATAGAAATTACCATAATGTCAAACATACTTTTTCAGCTATGTTGTTCAAAAACAGAGGAAGTTGTAACAGTCATAAATGTAAGTTATAACTTCTTTCTGAACTCTCCCTAGGTGCTACAGGCATGTATAGGTAGCAAAGTAGCCATACTGGTAAGTTGACTGACATCTTGATTTACATTGAAAACATAAATTACCACAGCTTACCATTCAGCTTTTGTTTTTCTTAATCAATGAGATTCTTAATAGTGATTTTTTTAATATTCCATAATTTTCTACATTTTTTAAGTTAGAAAATGGCTCATACAGAATTGCTATACTTAATTAAAAGCAGTTTTAGATGGGTCAGTTTAGGATTTGTTGCAGTGCTTCAAAATTAAAGCTACTAATGGCATTTTTTAATCTGTAATATTACCCCACTGATGTCTGCTTAATATTGTTTCTGATTGTTACCACTGTTTGCTTTTCTTTCTGGTTAGGGGGAATCGTGTTCATTTTAATTTTCTTGGAAACAAAATGTAGAAGGGGAAGCAAAGGCAAGATTGTGCTTCTGATTCTGGACTGAATTGTTAATAAAAAAGTGAAACTTTTGAAGGAAGTTCTTGCCTGAGGTTGCATTCAACACATTTCTTATGATTCTCCTGTCTCCCTCAGTGCTGCTCCTGGAACACCATGACCCTTATAATGGAATTTTAGTTTGTCACAAACTGAATTTCCGTGTACGTGCTCTACTTGAGAGTACGTTTCATGTTTGTGATGAGGTTTCTCCTTTGTTCTGCAGTCCTTAAAAGCATTTACTTATCAGAGTTGAAGATAAATAATACATCCTGTTTACTAATTAGATAAGTTTTCATCAAGTGTCATCCTAAAGTCATGGGAATTTTTGTGTTAAAACATAGTGTTGCTTCATAACTTGTAAATTATAAAATGAAACAGAAGATTTACTGTGGAAGGTGAAGGCACACGAGGAGAATATATGATTTCTGTAAGGTGGCCAAATGCTGGCGACTGGTTTACAGGAATGTGGGGAGGAACCCAAAGTTTTGGGGTTTTTTTTGTTTTGTTTTTTTTTTAGATTTCTGATCTAAAAAGCTGTTTTTTCCTGTTGAGTGCACATGCATCTTCTGTGGGTCTGAGTGTTAGTCATTTTTTGCTGCTATTAGTGGGTTCAGGTTGGGCCTTGTGTGTGGGCAGTCTTCATTGAGGACTATAAAAAAAATCTCCAGGACTATACCTTAGTTATTTGTGTTGTCGATCACTTCAATCCCTGCTATTATAGGATACTTTACGTGTCAGTATGACTGTCCTACAAATCCAGTCTGGCCAGCAGTAGAAGTTGTATACAGAGTTGTCCCATTACTCAGGTCAACAAGCTATTAGTCGCATTAGTCATAGAGTTTCCATTCAGTTTGATTTGTCTCTTATGTTTTTCAGGGATATCTATAACTGAGTTGTGCTTTATGAACAAGGAAAGGGACTTAACAACTTGCCTGAAAGAGTGGTAAGAGTTGTCAAAATTTTCTTACATATATTTTTCTTATACATGTTCATGTCTATGAAATCTAGCAGGCAAAATTGTTACTAATTTAATCTCTTTTGCTAGTTACTGTTCCAGACAGTCTCACAATTGTCATTCTTCAGCCAACAATGAAGTGATGAAAGACTAAATTCGTTTTATTGTAATAGTCTTTAGTGGCTTCTCTCAAACAGTAGGACTATTGAACTGAGTATGGCTAAAATATGCAGGAGTATGAAGTAGTCTTGGAATAGCAAACCACCATATAAAACCAAATGTCTGTGTAATCAAAATTTGGAATAATTAACTGCATATAATGTAACTAATAATAAAGCTTCCAGAACTTTATAAATGGACCTTTTCAAAATGTTTTTTTCTGCTGCTGTCCTGCCTTTAGACAAGACATGAACTGGTTTCACACCTTGTAACTATTAGTTTTGTGTTCAACTGTGCCATCAGACTTCATTTGAGATTGCTGCATAGAGGCCTTGAAGAACAATCTGTGGTACATGAGTGTAACACGGGTATAAATTAGTATAAATCTACTTGCGTGTATGGGATGTGTGGCTTCCTGCAGCATATGACCCTTCTGCTAACTTACTGCTTTAAAGTAAAGGGCCCTTGTCAGAACAGTAGCGTTAGCATAGTCAAAGACTAAGCAAATTATTAATTTATATGATTTCTGGTGATTTGGGAAGTCCTCCCTGAGAACTAACCAGACACAAGTTTTCTTACACAGGAAAAGCCATCTATGTTGGGATAAAGGAACATAACTTTTAAAAGCTGGTCTTTTGAATGGCTAAAGCCAGAAGACAGCTGCACTTGCTAAAGGAATAAAATTGACTGAATAGTTCAAACTGTTTAAAGCATTGATTTTTCTAATTTAATTTCTTTTAATGGTCTCCAGTTTTGTTTTGAAAAGTAGAATTTTGGGTGAAAGATGGGAATGCAGTTTACACAGTACAAGGAAAACAGAAAGTTACCACTTCTTAATAAACTAAACAATGTAGAAGAGGGGGGACATTTCTCAGGTTTTTCAATGTAACAGTCATCCTGAGGTGAAGTTTGTCATGTTTAGAGCAAAGGAAAATAACTGTAGGGATGAAAGGAAGCAAAGTAACAGGGACTAGAAGGTATTATCTCTTATAAAACAGCCTCACTACTTGCTCAAAATTAGGAAAAAAGTAGCAGGCAATCAATGAGATGCTGTTTGTGGATACATGAGCAACCTGTTATTATTCTGCAGCATATCTGTGAAAGAATATACAATTCTGAAAATGTTCCTGCTCTTTCTACACTGAAGAAACCAGTAATTGTTCTGTCGTTGCCAAAGATTTTTTTTACAGAGTTAATATCTAAACTGATCTGCTTGTTTCAGTAGTGAGGTGTGCTTTATACTCATTTTAAGTCTATGTCAGCCTTAATCAGGAGTGCCATACATTTTCAGAATGGTGGTGCTTTATATATTTCTTGTCAGCCCTGAAGAATGCTGGTTAGTTCCTTCAAGTGCAGCTCATTGGTTGAGACTGCTCAATTACAGAACAATTTTAGGTTTATTTGATTGCGTATTGGTTTGTGGGTTTTCATAATAAAATAGAATTGCTTTTTTTTTTATTATTTTTGAGATCGGCGTCTTGGTGCAAAATCTGAAAAGTTTGGGCCATTTGGAACTGCTCTTACTCCCACTGCGGTCAGCAGGAGAATTTCTGTGGCTTTCAGTGGGGGTAACGTTATACTGTTTGAATATGAAGACTTTCCTTTCAAAATCCAGTCTTAATAGTGTGCTGTGGCTGGGGTTACATGAAAAGCAAGTAACTGTTGCATTACTTGATTATGAAAAAATGTATTTCCCAAGTAGAAGAAAGAAGTTTTAACCATTTCTGTTATGCCAGTATATTGATATTTTTTTTTTCAGTCCCTCCAACTCTGAAAACCATTGCACCATAAAAACTGGTTATCTAAAATTATTTTGCTTGTATCATCTAGTGTGTTTTATTACACTGTATGCAGGAGTGGGTCTGAACAGAGTGGCTTCTCACGACCCAAGAAGGAGAATTGCAGGGTGTATACTTACAGGAAAATAGTAGACATGGCCTAAATTTTACAATCACAGATATTACTGGTCATCTGAACAGGGAATCCAGACTAGAGAGAAAGCATCTGATTTTGTGAATAGTTCTATTGTTTTCAAAACTGTGTATTTGTTCTCAACTCTTCTAAAAGCTTAATATAATATTATTAGTGGCACTTTCATGGTTGTCATTTAAGAGAAATATTAATAATTGTTTTTGTAGGTGAACATTTCAAAAAGTGAGATCCCATATTCCCTTTGCAATAACTTCCAGTAAGAATTTCTGATTTTTAAATCCCCTTTAAGAAGATGCTATTACAAGTGAATTTGACCTACAAGCTTCTAGTCAGTGGTTGCCCAGATATTATTTGTGAAACATTAAAAAGAAAATTAATACTTAATGGATGTCTCCTGAATTGTGGTTGTGTGATTTAAATGGTCAGTTTTGACTGTAATGTGCAAAACAGAGTTATCTTGATTTGAAACCTGTTCGAGGCTGCCGGTTTCAGAGCCATCCAGAACATGTGGTTTTTATCTGTTGTAAACATTTTTTCCTTGCAATTAATTTTTTTCCCCCTAATTCATTGCTGTTAGATTAATGTCAGCATATTTTGGGTTTCTACTATATTTTCTGGAACACTCAAGAACAATGAATTAATCTTATTTAATTGATGGATTGCTGTACATTAATCAAACTCCTGCTTAAGGTACTTAATTTCTTGCAAGTAAGCTATTTTTTAAAAAAGTCTGTAGTAAATTTTATTATAAAATTAAGCCTTGGTATGCAAGGTTGTCACACCCAGGAAGTGCAAGCTATGACCCAAATACTCAAATTACCCATAGACAGCATTTTGGTTTATAAACATTTGCAGCATAAACAAGTCTGAGCCAAATACTTCTAGAAAGGAAATTCCCTTCCATGTTGTTTATATTAGATGGAGACATTAATTAGTAATTTTTCATTTGTAGCTCATGGAAATCATTTTTATGTGGTTTATCTGACACCAAGTTTTTGCCACTGTCTCTGCATGACATGGTTTATAAACTCAGTCTGATGGCTTGCTCCATGTTGTATGCCTGAGAATTTACCTCTACATGATTACCTTCAGTTAATGATCATAGAAGCCTCCAGAATTGCTGGAGTCCTAATTCTGCCTTCATTATTATCCACAGAATTCTAGTGCCTTTGGTGTTGTCGGATGGATTTAGAAAGGAATTTTGTATTCCTGTGTATAATATGCATGGATTTAATTTCATTTGTCATCACTTCATAATTCCTGAATAAAATACTTACTTTTGTGAAAGCTTGGGGAGTTTGCCTTGTTGCTGCTTACGACCTGACATGGTTTATTGATGAGCATGTGGTCCAGGCAGTTGAAGAGCTGAACTCCTTCTTTTAACTTGCATGAGGCTTGGGTTGCAAGCCAGGTGATGCTGGAAGTTGCTGCCCTGCATGGTTAGGTCTCCTAACCACGGCAACAGTAACACGGGCAAGCCTGGTACTCTGCAGCAATGGCACAGCAGGCTGTGGCTGTTTGTGCAGCTGCCTATGCACCAAGAGAAGATAGGTTGTATTATTGCAAATAATATTTTTATGGCTCGATCAGGTAGGGTTTAATAAATTACAATTCACTTTAGAGATAATCACGACTGCTGGAATACTGATTATCAAAACCAGGCTTTTTTTAGTAGGGTGTAGTTAATTGTTTTCTTCATGCAGTGCATATAACCTGATTATTAGGTCCTTTTGCAAGACAATTTGCTATCTGTACAGCTGTTAAAAGGAGTTGCACATGTTTGCTCACATTTGTATTGAAAACAAACATGTAACTTAGGATCCTTAAGATCAAAGGGTGAGAGTTTCCATTCTGGATAAGCATACAATCTAATTCCACTGTGGTTGGTACCTTTGCTGGCATATTCCCTAAGCCATACTGAAATTCCTTAAGCCATACTAAATTTCCCTATGTGGATCCAATTGGGAGATTAAAAGTTTAGGATTTAACCTGTACTTCCAAAGCAATACTCATGGTAGGCATTCTTGGTATTCATGAAGTGTTCTTGGAGACATCTCTGGCAATACTGGAGTAATATTGGCATGGTCTATTAAAGCTACAGTGAATAAAACTTTAAGACCCAGTCTCTTGATTTACATTTCTCACAGCAACATCTAATGGAATCAGCAAGGCATAAATGTTAGGCAACTTTTCTCCTTTTATTTGGATCCATTAAAGCCCCTTCCAAGCAGATAAAAGAAAGTTTGATGAAAAGATTTAAACAATATATAAACAATATAGAGCATTATCTTAGAAATATTTTACCATACCTGCTTCTTGGTGTGCGCCCCCTAGAAACATATCCTTTTCATTTAACTTTCAATTGCAGAATGGGTACAGATGCAATTGAAAGGCAGCTGTTTTCAACTGCTGCACCATGCCATGGTGACTGTTATTGTTTCTTCAGGTGTTTAAAAGTATGCTTTTAAAAAGATGACATGCAGTTTTGTTTGTCTTTTGCTTCATTCTTGATTTCTTGTAATTCCAGTATTATTCTTGCATTGTAATATTTTAAATTAGGCTTTGGAAAAAGCTTTATGATAAGCGTTGATTAAACATTGCTCTTTTTTCCTATGCTTAAAGCTGTGTATGGTGTATAAATTGGTGCTGTTGCCTTCAATAGGGATGTTCATGGAATGAGTCTTGCAAAACCGAATTGCCAACTTTGAGGTAGAAACTTGTTGACAATTTTCAATAAGAATTTAGCTGGACTGTTTTCCTGTACAGTTTAAAGGGTCTTCAATTAAAAAACTGATGACTCTATTAAGTTTTGAAACAGGCTTTTAAAACTTCTATGTAGTAATGTCAAGAGTGTCAAACTCTAATAAAACCATTGCCTTTGCCTTTTAGATTTAAAGCTGAATTTTCCCTCCATCTGGAGGGTTCTGCTTGAACAACTGCAGAGGTGTGCTGTCCCATGGGAGTTCTGTCAGGGATTGTTTCCCTGAAACAGTGCTGTCAGAAACAGAAGGGAAATATGCCCTGATATGTCTCATAAGCTAAAAGCATCTCTTGTTCCTCCTCTTCTTCCTGACTGGAATTCCAGTAATTGTTGCAGCTTTAGTATCGCCCACATCAGTAGAAGGGGAGACTTTTTCTTGCAACTGCTACTTAGCATTGCCAGGATTGGGATAGGGCATTTTTTGGTTGGGGATATGAGAGCATCTTTATCTCATTAAAATGATCATTAGCATATTATTCCATTGATGTTATTTTCAGCACATTCCTTCTGATTGCATGGTAATTCTTTTGCTTTCCTGAAGTCTTTCTTCTCCTTAAGATAGCTGTAGAGAAGCAGAATTGATCGTTACTTCAGAGCTGCATGACTGAAGATTGAATTCATGATCCTGTAATGGATCGCAGCACTTCTTGTTTTGTGAATTTCTTCTCTTGGCACTGGGCATTTGGAAATATCTGCTGGTATTTTTTTACTTCATACACATATGGGATATTATTTTGCACAGAGATGTAATACTTGATTTGTTCACAAAGATAAGATTTTCAGCATTCTTGGAGGAAGTTTGGATTTGGTTTGGGAGCTGCACGTCACTCTTGGGGTATTTATAGATAGAGGGGGCAGCACAAAGGCTAGATGCTTTCCAATGTGTTAATGTAATAGTATATCTTTCAGGAAGTCTTTTTTGTGGAGCTGAGTTTGGAAATATGTTTGAAAACAGCCTTGTCACACATGTCATCAAGGTCAGAAGGGAGAGAATGCAGATACTTCAACATTTCAACTCCGGTTATGTGAAAGGAGCATAGAATGTTAGTATTTGCTAACTAGTAAACTAGACTTTTCCTGCCTCTTAAACAGTCCTGCACTAGAGGTGACTCAGTTTCTCCTGTTCTGTGAAAGTTTAGCTCACACTGCTGTTGGGACTTGAATATTGATCTTGCAGGCAGTGTACTTGATAAAACCCACTGCTGATGGATTGTGAATCTCAAGTGTTAAAAGTGGTATCAGATGAAAGCCTGGAGTGCATAGTATGCAAAAATCCCCAAGTGAGGTTTGGAGTGTGGTGTCTGTACTTGGAAATACTCTGCTTGTTGATGTAATGGATAGCAGAGATTAATTCACCCTCTCTTTATACTGTTTATAGACAGTACTGCTTCTTTGACATAGCTGTAGTGCTCTGGAAAGTGCCTCTTCCAACTGTAGTGTCAACTTTGCCATGCTTTGCTACAATCAGCTCTGAACAAATGAGAACAGTTGGTTTCATGTTACAGCAGTTTGGTGGTATGTGGTGAATACCAGCTTGTTCCTTCGAGTCCTGGCTTAGAACACATTTTAATTTCAAATAAACACCAACTGAAAACCACTTATTTTGCTGAGCATTGGACCTTAGTAACACCATCATAATGTGTTTCTGTGTTTAGTAATTTAAGCTTGTTTGCTGTTTTGGGAAACTGCCATGTGTGTTTGTAGCACTCAGTTGTTAATTAAAAAAAATAAACACATCAGACTAATATTAGGGCCCCTGATGTGGAGGTGTGGAGCCTGATCAAAAGCAGACTTTCTATAATAAGTTTTTTGTGCCAGTAACATTGTAGGATAAATGCTGCTTTGTGTTTGGTTTTGGGCGGTTTTTTTTTTCAACCAAGAAAAACTCTACTGCTTTATTGGATTTATTCCAGACTTAACTGTAAAAGTGTACTACTGCTGTGTAAACACTTTCTGCCAGCAGGTGGATACATATATATATATATATGTATATATGCACAACTCATTCATTGACTCAGTTTTGTCTTTGCCTGGCTGATGTCTCTCTTCCAGTCACTGAAGCTGAAGGTTTGTGAAAATCCTATTGAAGATTTGCAACACAATGGATCTTGCTGAGCCAAAATTTGCAAGTTCAGCTCATTTTATGGATGCTGAACTGTTCTTGAACGTGTCAGGTGTTCCATCTCCGTGCTTTATCACCAAACCTTTTTCCATAGTCATGTATTAAATAAAAACAGTAATTGTTTCAAATGAGCATAAAGAATACCTTCCATAGCCATAAAAATGGATAGGAAAGAAGTAATTATTTCTGAGTATTGGAGGCTGATATTTTCCTGTCCAAAATACTTAACAATCAGTAGTAGTCCTCAACTGAATCAAACGAATAAAATGGAAAACGGAATTGTGCTGTCTAGAACCAGTGGGTCATGGGAGGATGATTTTTCATCTGTGTGATGTTAGTAAATTGGAACTGTATATTGAGGCAGATTAGGAAAGCAAGTTACTCTGCAAAGGTGAGACTCATAGCTGCATATGTTCTTTCTTGTTTTCTCCACTATTGTCAATGCAGTTACCATTCTTGGACTTACCTTCAAGTGGGAAGTAGATCCTGAAGGAGGTAGTGCCAAAACCTGAAAAACTGTTCCTAGGTAATTCTGTGATCATGTATAACCTTCCTCCAAAGAGCATGAGGACAAAGCATCTTCTTTTACTAAGGAAAAACAACAGTGTTAAAGGGAAAGAATTACATCTACCTATCCAAGCCAATACCAAATTGAGCTCTCAGATTTGGAAGAGCTTTGCTTTTAGATGTGTTGTGTTAGCTAGCTTTGAGACTGAGCAAATTACTGACTGTACCCAATTGGGTGCATAATTTTTCAGGGGTGGAAGGAAAGAGTTACATAGAAATTAGAGACTGTGAGAAAAGTCTTTACTCACAATGGAATTTGTCAAGCCAGATACATGTGCTGTGGGATACTGCATCACCTGGTGCATCTGGTGTGTTACGGTGGGAGCTGATCGCACCCTGCTTTGCTTGTGAGGACAGCTCACAGCATAACACTGTTCTCGGTTTTTCTTTTTTTTTCTTCTTTTTTTCCTTCCTGCTTGGTAAATATTACAGCTATTTCTTTTTTGCCTAACAGAAACACGGAAATATTTCTCTGTGTGCTTATGATTGAGGGGTGCAAAGGGCTTCTTCCGTAGTGTATGACAATTAAATAGAAAAAGGTTATTAGCCTTTCTGAAGAAACTCATTTATGAAGAAAAGAATAAGAATATTTCCTGTCATTTTTCTGAATAATAATATGCAGAGATTACATTTTGCAGCTTGGTCCAATATCCAATCAGTTCTTTTTATTTCTCATAATGTAGTTCCTTGGCATTTTGGAGAAGACAGCATTGGAAACCAGTGCGTATGGATTTTTCAGGGTTTTTTTTTCAGAGCAAGTTATTTTGGTGTAGTGAATTAGAAGCCCATTCTCAGTCAGAAACATTTGATCAAATGTGAAATAAATAGCCAGACTATTAAAGTCTGTGACTGAAATTACAAATTTTAATATGATTTATTCAAAACGTTAGGTATAAAAGAGTAGAAACTTTTTTTGTTCCACTAAAGTCAAGTTAATTGGAAGGAGGACAGTGCAGGAGATAGTGACATTTTGTTTTGTCCTATTGTGGCCCCAGGCTATTTCAGAATAGCTTGAGTTTGTTAAAAGGCAAATTTTTCTGGAAGGGCTAAATGCAGGATTGGGTTTGTCAATTTACAATAGGAGTGGAATTTCATTACCACTACTATTCATTTGTGTTGTGGGAGGAAGAGTAAAATAGATTCTCATTGACTTAAAATGTCACTGTCAATTCTAGCTGCTGGAATTCTCTGCAGTTTGTTGGCTGAACATGTGAAAGAAAATAGGACTTTGGGTCATCCCTGTTCTCTCTAATTAGGATCCTTGGGGTTTTGTGTGGGCTCATGTGTTCAGGGTTTTTTGTTGTTGTAGTTGTGTAACATTGTGCTTTTGTCTGTCTTCTAGCACCCAGCGCTCTTTGCTTTCTGATAGTGCTTCATTTTTGTTTTCTGTAACACAAACTGTCCTCTCAATTGTAAAAGTGTAATTTGTTGTGGCTGGTCTTCATGCGTTTCTCTCCCTGATCTCTTCTAAAGTCCTTGACATTCCTTTGCTTGGTCTATCCAACATGTTTACATGATTTTCTTAACTGCTGACTTTCTTCAGTGTTTCTCTGACTCCTGTTTATTCCCTTCTTCAAAGAGCTGTACAACAAATCTGCGTATCCCTTTTCTCTCTTCGTATTCATTCCATCATCTGCTCTTTCTAAGCTTTGCTCCTTGCCACAGATTTCAGTGTACTTCTTACAGGGCGTCTTTTGAAATCAAGGTCTGCATACTGGCAGAGAGATGTATGTGATTAATTTTTGCTTTGGCTTAAACAGAAGAATTGCCATCTCTGCCAGTTCCAAACATGTAGAATTGCAAGCTGGCTACTATATTTTGAACTCCTTTGAAAGATGTTTCTTATTCCCACCCCTTGGTAGAGACTATTTTAAATATTTGGTAAAGGTTACTGGAAAATACTGTCCTCCCTGCTCAAAGTGGCAGATTATATTATATTGATCGTGGAATTTTATGCTAGTACTCATGAACAGCCTTTGAATTAAGGCTGTCATGAAGTTCTGTGTTAGTGTGCAGTGAAATGATTTTTAAAACAAGGCAAATTAAATTGGAAATACCTCTTCTTAATCTCACATTCAGAAATACCATATCAACTGGAAATCACTTTGGCCTCTTATGGCTTTCTGCCCCTGTAACTTGTGAAGATAAAGTATCATTCTCCTGCCATCGTTTTCTGTATCTTATAAAAGAAAATTGGATAAAGAAGGCCTTCTATTTGATGACCAGTATTCCCATCAAAATTTGTTGTTGATGTTGTTTTTAAACGTGCAGAATAAATGTTTAAATTTCTTCATCCAGCCACCTCAGAGGAAATTATATTACCCGGAAAAGATTAATTGCTTGTTATCCGTTATTTTTGAGTCAGTATTAATAATTTATAATCACTGCAAGTATTGAAGGCATCAGCTTTACAGGTCTTTGGGGAAAAATGAAGCCCCTTAAAAACACTTGGGCTCTACTTCCTCCTTGGTTTCAAAGAGAAGAGTTTCATCTCTTTATAGTAGCAGTAATGGTAGTGCTGGTAATGGTAAAAGGCTTTATTTCTTTAATTCCAAACCACCGTAAGTTAGTCATAAACAATTAAAAACACAAGTATTGTTAATTCCCTACAACTGTTTTATAGTAGGTAAAGTCTAGCGCCCCTATTTTAAATACAGCTTTAGTTGAACTGCTTCTCAAAATATTTCCACTTATCTCTGAAGTCATAATTATGGCGTTCATTGTATTTGAGTATAATTGCTACCCTTTGCATTCTGTTCAAGTCATGGGACTTAAGTAAGGAATTAATACAAGCTATTGCTTTTCCTGCCTACTGGAACCTGCATTTTGGACCCCATCTCCTTTGGTTTTTATCAGTTAGTGTAATGTTTTTAATGAGGCTGTCTCATTGGTGTAGAGTATTTACAGGAGACATTTACAAAATAATAAATACCATGTACATGGTTAGGGGCTTACCTTTATAAGGTGCACAAAGATTTCTGGATACAGTAACTGCAACAGCTCCACATTAATCCTATTGTAGGCAGATTCTCCTAAATTATTCCACCTCTTCAGGAAATCAAATGCTGTAATTTACAAAATGAGTAAAATAGCATCTCTACATAACAAGACTTAATTGATACTTGCCAAGTGTTTGAGCTGCTCTGCTTTACAGGATGTGTTGCAGGGCAGTTACAAATATTTATTCAACTGGACGCAGTATCAGTGAGCTGAAGAGACCAGTAATAAATGCACACATCTTTAACTCATCCTAAAAGAATAAGAAAAGAAGAAATGGGAGTGTTTTAGAGACTTGTTCTCCTGGTAGATGAAGCCCTTATAAAGCATTTTCAAAAGCCTGGTAAGTGCAGTAAACTACAGATGCATTACCATGGTCACTGTGTACTGCCAATCCCACTGAAATTTGGACAAATTTTGAACTAAAGTAGGACTATGCAATAATATTAGTCTGTGTGCCTCTTTTGGAATATATGACCTCTTGATGGGGAAGAGTTGTACATCTGCATGCTAAATACATATCCTCAATTTGGAATTGATTAGAAAAGAGTTGCTAAGCCCAGTCCTTTCCTGTCCCAGTGATGATGCTTTATATATTTAAAGTGTATCAAGTTTTCTTCTAAAAAAATAATTAGTGTTCGTGTTTTGTCTCTTTTTTTATTTGGAGATGCTTTCAGGATGTCGTTCCTCTGATAAGTAGAATTGTTCTGATTTCCACTAAATAATAGCATAAATAGCTTCTCTTTTCAAAGCAATAGACTAATGACTCCGAGATAAGAACAGCAGTGAGAACTTTAATGGATCCTGATGATGCTTGACCTTCTTGTCCCTGGCATCTTTTGCTTCTCTTCTCAAGAAGAGAAATTGAGTTTTGAGAGAACTTGTTGGCAATAGCTTCTCCTTGCTACTTTCCTATATGACCTGCAGTGTTGAGAACACTCCTTTGATGCTGATGAGCCATCTCTGGTGCTGTCTGCTTTACAAAGATATTGTTAATGCACACACTGAAAACAAGTATGTGCAAAACAAAGGCAGGGTAACTGAGGATGTGGCTTGAGTCATTTGTGGAGCATTAACAGCTCTCCCCACTAGCTAGCCCAGGGAGGAGACTGGCTTAGCACATGCTGAGCACAAACTGCTTTGAGGCTTTCTTCACCTTTTTCTCCTCTTTATCAGTCTTTTTACTGGGGTGTTCTGAAGTTTCTTAGTCCTTGGGAATTATTTCCATCTGCATCCTTTCTCCTGAACAACTGTAGTAATAGCAGAGTCCAATTTAGCCGTGTTTCTTCAAGAGTTTAGGTCCTTGACTGATGTGTAGAAGACAAATGAAAAGAGCTGTTGTAAATGGGTTTCTGTGCTATTAAAGCTTTAAACAGTGTTCCGTCTTGGCTGTATGTCAGGCTATACCTTAAGGGCGGACAGGTGGGCTATGAACCTTAAAAAGAATTAAATACTTAAGTGCAGGGTCAAGTATTCATATCAGTGGGTCTCTTAAACTGGTCTTGGAGTAATCAACAGTAATAATTTTCTGTAATATTTTTAGGTATTTTAGGTGGTAGTTAAGTAGCAAGTGTTTTGAGTTCCTACATTTCATCAGCTTTCCCTACAGTTTATTTGTACAATAATTTTGCAATAGAACCTTAGTTTTGTATTAATTTTATAAAGCAGAGGGACAGGTTGTTGTGCTGTGGGAAAACTTATATCTAGGATAGCAGTACCTGCACAAAGAACTGGTAAGCTAGAGAATGAATCGAGCTGGGAGATGAAGAGGTTGTTATTCTTAAGTTAAAAAGATCTTCTCAAGGAGAGACATTAGCATACGGCTTATTTCCCCTGTGCTTTCTTTTCCTTCCACAACGCCCCCCCCCCCCCCCCCATTATTCATCTATTTTAGGGCATTCCATCAATGCCTGACACTAATCAAGCAAAGGGAATTACCAGCTTGTGGACTGTACGCTGTAGTTCCTTGAGGCTGTGCAGCTTCTCTTCCTATACAAATATGTAGACTTCACCTCTTGGAACTCGCAGTTCCAGCATACTGCAGTGCTCACTGCTCTCATTAGTAACAGCTCTGTAGCCCTTGAAGCATTTCTTTATTCCTCTCTGGTGTGCAGAAACTGGTAGACTTAAATTGGCTTTGGCAAGAAGCTGTAATAGATGGGTGCCAGAGGCTGTCCTCTACTACTACAGAGTAGGGGTTTCCAGATGTGAAATCTGTACCCTGATCCCTTGCTTCACCTGCTATTTCAATGGCTCTGCTGCAGTTCAGTCTGCCACTGAAGCATATTTGCTTTGTTGTTTACAGTTGGTTCTCCCACCTCAGAATATATATCTAAGCAAAATGATATTATAATAAAGGATCCATATGTTGCCATGGGAATCTATTCCTTGGACGTACCAAGAAGTAGAACTGTTACTGATTTATGACTCAGTGTGGGAACAACTGCCTGGTCTCTTCATTTTTCTAATATTTCACATATGAAAAGGAGTTATTGCCCACTATTAAAGGAGTGGGCTCATCAAAGAGAAAAGATAATTACAAATCAGCATTAACATTCTTCTTTGAGAATAGCTAGTTGTGAGAAACTAGGAGGAGCAGCAGAATGGAAAAGTTTAAGAATTAAGTGCCAGTGTCTCTGACCTCCTATTAGAGCATCAAGCCTGCCTTGTATAATAAAAACTATTTATAAATTGCTGCTCTGTTAAACGTATACAGAATTTTATGGTGCATAGATTGGGAGACTGAGCCAGCAAAGGGACTTAGAGTGATGAATGGGTGGCGGGGCGCAAGACCGAAACTGTTTTATTCATGGATTGTGAGGTCAAGAAAAGCAGTTGCTGGGAAGGGCTGGCAGTTGAAGGAGAAGGGTACAGAACCCAAGAATCCAGTAATCTGAGAATTTCCAAGCAACTTTGTCACGCTTCTTTTTTGGCAGTTAAACTCCGGGTAGTAGCTTTTTATTTTTACTTTACTGTACTTCCATGAGTGTTTTTAGTCTTTCTCCCAGCTCCAGTTGCCCACTGATGCCAGCCACTTCCAGAGTCACAGCCATAATCCTCCTGAATCTCAGTAATTTATTCCCTTAGATTTTAAGTAACAGGTAGGAAGAGGTTGGGGTTTTTCCCCCTGTTGTTTTGAAACACTTACACCCACCCACACCCAATTATACTGTGGAGAGTGTGATTAAGCAACCAAAATAATAATACTGATTTGGGGCCTAGCTGAAAATTCTTGAATCTGTGCAGTTGATTGTTGCTGCTCAGAAGACTGTTAGAGACCTAAAACTCATTAATTCTATTGGTCATGCAGATATTCCTCAGCAGAATGCAGTTAATGCAACTTAACTTAATTCCAAACAGATGAGTTAAGGTCACTAGGTTGCAGTTATTCTTTGTAAGATTGTCACAGGATATGTTCAATATTATCATACACAACAGGTGTATTATATATCCTCAAATACCACAGAGTAAAACAAATGAAAACAAAAAAGAATAGAACTCTTTTCGACCAATAAATGAAATCTAATTTCCACTTGTGTTTTATTCTTTTTATAAATTTGTTGTAAGGTTTTCATGTATTTAATTTAAAATTGGCAAATTGTTTGAAGATGTGGTTGCACTTTGAAATGCAGTTTTTTGTGTTCTGTGTCTTGCATCTGTGAGGATTTCTGCCAAAAAAAACACTGAAAAGGAAATGAAAGAGGCACTCAAGATAATCATTACACAGAGAAGAATTCCTTTACCTGGTAGCAAATGAGAAGATAGATCCTGATTGGTTTTACAGTAGCAATGGCCTTTAGTTTTCTTCTGTTACCCTGTGGGGTATTTCTTAAAAAGGTAGTGTAAAGGACTTTCGTGGTTGGGGAAACTGCAGCACATTTTCATGCAGAAATTGCAAGAAATTCACTTTTGCCATCCTTGTTTATAAACAAAAACCAAAAAACCAATCACAAACAACCCCCTAAAAAAGCAGAAAACCAGAAAAAAAAATCCAAACCTAAACAGTATTAATTAAAAAAAAAATAAATTTGCTGTGATTCCTTATAAATGAAATGGATGTGACTGCCTTTAGTAATGCTTTTGGTCTAATTTGTGTGTTGCAGACTAACAAAGTATTTGGCCAGATTTCATCCTGCTTTTGGCCACCAGTGTTGCTGAAGGCCTCCTCAGAGCATGAAGGAAGTGTGTTGAAAGTGGATTCATTCCTCTCACTAACATCTTTTACAGTAGTATGATATTTTTCAGGGAATGGCCTGTTGCTACCCAAGCTTGCAGGATTCATCTGATGAGCCCTTAGGTTAGGAATGGGTGAGTGGGAGAGCCTTTGATCCACAGTTCTTCAGTAGACTGCATGCTGCCTGCTAACCCCTTAGAAGCTCCTGCTCTCTGGAATTGCTTTGCATGCTCACTGATGTACTAAGGAAACTAGCTGTGCTGTATAAAATGCTTTTCTCAGCCCTACCTTTGTCCTTGCAACGATTGAGTAATATAGCATCTATCTTAAGTCTGCTAACTTTACCTACATGTTGAGCCAGAATGTAACAGAATTGTTTAGTGCATCTAACCTCACTGGTAGAACTAAGGTCCTTCACTGTACAGTGAATATGTTGATTTTTTTTTGCTATAGCAGATGAATTTGAAAGGGATATCAAAGTTTGTTTGAGTTGTTAATAATACCTTATGCTTAGAAAAACATGAATGTCTGTATTGCAAATGATTTAGCACATTCCAGTGGTGTGCTTGCCTGCACACCAAGCAAAATCCAAGGGGAGGATCATGATTGTTTTGTGAATGATTGAAGACCTTAACTTTCAAGTTGGGGAAACTGTTAGTTGTATTATTAACTTCATATCTTTGAAAGAGAAGATCTGTCAACCTGATACTTGTCTTCTAAGCTGTCAATGATGTTTCTTAAGGAAGCACTTTTTAGCCAGATATTTATTTTGTATGGGTATTTCATGTATAAATATATGTATGTATGAAAATTTTATTACAATAATATATGAATAGGAAATGGCTTTGCCATAACTCTAGATGGAATTTAGGTTATCTGTAAGAACCAGTCTTTTGGTTTGCAACTTAAGCAAGTTTTGCTTTGGTAATTTGAAGCAGTAGATATGAAATCCCATGCAATTTTTCACTTTTTACATTTCTCAGAGAACAAAACCATTTTACCGTGGAATAGGACTGTGTTTAGAATATCTAATAACTGCATCTTCTGAAAGTGCTACAAAGACGGCATTGCTTGTTTCCACATGTCACAGTTGGCTCACTAAGTAGCAGTTTCTCTTCAGTGGTTTCACTAAGTAGCATATTTTCTCGTTCATGCTTTCCCTGATGTTATTTCCTCCTTGATATATTGGTGGTCAAATCACTCCCTAAAAGTGCATTATTCATGTTGAGAAGCTAAGGATGCACTAGAAAGAAGTTTAGTCTAAGTACTGGTGTTGGTTTATACGTTAGTAGCATTGATGCACTGTAGTACTGATGCTGTACTATGACTCGCTCAAATGATGCAGTGAAGATACTTTATTCCTTTAGCATCTGTCACTTTATGCTTTCTGTACATGAAATTTTTATGGAAACTAGAAGAAATGCAGGATTGTGCATGTGACTTGAAATGTCACCTAATGTGAGGTGGGAAGGGTAATACACGATGTCTTATGTAAGGCTCGCCTAAGGAAGCAGATGAGATACCTGCCTGAAAAAAGAAGGCTCACTAACATGATGTTTAATGTATTTTCCTGAGAAAGCAATTATATCAGTCTATGAAATAAATGCATTACATGTGTCACTTTTGTATACATTGTTTTGCTTTTCTCCGGAATGGGCAAGTTATACTTGCTTTGGACCAAAGCCACATAATGTATGAGGCAATTTCTTGCCTTGTGAATTATTGAAAAGAATGTTTGGTATGTTAAACTTGTCTTCAGTTTGCTGGCTCCCCTCCCATCTCTTAATCCCTTTGGGAATCTTGGTTTAAACTATCTTCCAGAGGCTCAACAATTCCTAAAGGCTGGGTAACCATTCCAGTGGAATGGAAGGAATTTCTAAATATGATTTGCCTTTCCGCTTAAATTTGCCCCTTTCTGGACTGTGGTCTCATTTTTGCTAATTCTGGATAGCAAGTATGCTAGATTGCAAAATATGCTTTGATCATACTGGTCAACCCTGACACAAAAATCACTGTCTAAACTTGGGATCAGAGGATGCTCAAGGCAGTCATTTGAATTGTTTTTTCTGTATCTCTGCAATAAACTAATGAAAGATATCATGTTCTGTTTTCTTACTAAAATATGTGTTTGCCTGTTGTTTGTACAGCCTGATAAGTTAGGGTTAGTTATGGGGCAGGACTGCTGGTTTTCTGCTGTGACAGCAGCGTAAGGAAGACAGGCAAACAATCAAGCTTTGCATATAATCATATTGTTGGAACTTCTGGTCAAATGTGAGATTTTTATAATAACTTTGGGCTGGATTTTGTTGGACACATGTCCTATGAATTAAATGAATTTATTGTGAGATGGTTATTTGCAGGGGTGATTTTTAAGACCACTAAAAATGTATATTATAAAGGCTTTCTTCAAAGCATTGTGAAGGCTACAAGAAAGTAGTTTGAAAGAAATGATTCATGTTATTTTTCAGTGTCACTCAGGTAAATCTTTTTTCCCCTCTTTTCAGGGAAAAATAATAAATTGAACTTGTTGATCATATCTTAAGGAGTTAAGGTCCAGATTTTTCTCAATTTGCACAGAATGCTGCATGGAAACACAATAAATCAGCTGGGTATTGTTTATTTAAAAGAACTACAAATTGTATTAAAATGCTTACCATCTAGAAATGTTTGTGAAGCAGTTTTTGCTTTCCCTCATATGAAATGATTTGTGTAATTCTTGTTATTGATATGCTGTAGAAAATTTAATAACAGTACGATTTTATTACTGCATAAATCTCTGTTATGGCAACATAAATCTCTTATGACAAACTTGAGACAAAATCATATTAATCGTGTCCTTCTATTGACTTCAGCTGAATCATGTCCAGATCCTTTAACAAAATGAACTATGAAGAAATGCAAAGAGGCTGCTTGTCAGTTATGTCTATAGATAAAGCTAAAATAACTTAAATAGGGAGTAACTGCTAATACCTCCTGGAGAAAAAACAGATGTATAGATATTGATGAGTTTAATTCTTTTATGATTACAAGGTCGTCAACCACTCTTCTCATGAAACTAGCTTTAAGGTAGAAATAAAAGAATTTGGTATAATATTAACCATGGTAATTGAAATTAATATGTTGTAGCAAGGAATCCTGGCAAGGTGACCTGGAAGATGGGGGGAAAACCAGCACTTGTTCTGGTAGCATAACCTCATGAAGACAAACGTAGATTTTTTCCTCAGTACAGGTTACTGTCTCTAGGGAATGCCATCACACTCTCCTTGTGATGCAAATAGCAGCCACTAATATGAAGCTTTGGATCAATTGATTCATTTCTGACTGCAGTTGCTTACCCATGCTGTGCTTTAATGAGCTTATTTTCCATAGTGATTGTATTTAGGTGGGGACAGTGTAGAGAGTAAAAAAAAAAATAAATGGAGGGATTATAAGGAAGGCAAGGGAGGTGATTTAAAATCTTCCATGTGGAAAGAGAGCCTTAGAGGTGTCTCTTTTTCCTCACGGGTTGCATGGATACTTCTCTTAATTTTACTAGCATCTCTAATTCACTAGCTCTATTTTAATGGCCTCCAGTATACATGCAGGGGGTTGCATGAAAGTGGGAAACCTTACTCACACAGAGTAAGATTTGTTTCTGCTTGGTCTGGTTATGTCGTTTAAATTCTAATGCTTTAGATTCTGAGCATAACTACCACAGTATCTGATATGGACTAAAAGCTCATGGGAGAGCTATTTTTAACCACAGTACTAAAAGTTACATTAAATTATTAATAATTTCAATATCTAATTTGGCAAAACCCGATATCACTTGCCTTAGCTGTTCATAAGCTACATAGTAGGCTGTTGAATGAGTTTCTTTAAAAATGATGCAGGGTAGCAATTTATGAAGGAAAACTGCATTCTTTGTTGTCCTGAATGCTGCTGCTGGGGTGTAGATAATCATCTTGAGCATCATGAATACAAATCTGAAACAAGGGTGAAACTGTTTTTAGTTTTAATTTAATAGTTGTGCTCAACAGAAATAGCTTAGTGGTTTCCATATGCTGTACTGGGAAAAAAAGGATCTGTATTAATTGCAAGTTCTTCATAACGTAATTGTTTTTAATGGACATGTACTACAGAGGTTAGATCTCATGACAGGCAGGCAGGTTTTGAATGGAATGTCATGGGGCTGGGATGTGGTGCTCATGGCACCTTAGGAAGAGGATGTGTAAAATGCTGCTGACTCCTAGAGCCAGAGACCATCAGGAAGCTCCAGTCTGCATCTTGTCTCCTGGTAATGCTGGAGCTCTTAGTTCTGAGTTCCTGCTGGCATGGGTCACTCTATCTTTAGATGTGCGGTCACAATTCAAGAGGCCTAGACTGTGACTTTGGATGAATCACTTGGTCTTATGAGAAACAGAGATATCGTTTGAGTAATAAAGTTATTACCTCAAAGTTAGGAGCATTTATATTTATTTATATATATACACACATATATTTAACAAGTCAATTCAATAGTATGAGTTAGATGAGGGTTTAGGTATTTTTGTGGAGTAGGTATTCCACTCAAAGTATTTGGTAATCGCTTCATGAAATGGGTTATCTCTCTTCTTTTTAATGTTTTCATTGAATGACAGAATAGATTCAAGAAGTTGCGGGGGAATTCAGAAGACCCATGAAGAAGCTGAAATAAAGAACTCTCATGTATTTGTCTAGACTTGCTGTTTATCAGCTCCTCCGACAGCTCTGTGTGCTGTTGCCTGGCCTAGCATCCATGCAAAGGCAGGAAGCTGAAAATTACTGTTCTGGTGTTCCAGTTTTATCCTTGTTCCTCCTTCCTACTCCTTAAGAGAACTGACTTCTCCTGCTTTGTCATTTCTTACTGGAAAATGCAGTGTGTCTTGGAAACACAAGATCTCAGTTTGTAGCTCTCATTTATGTAGACATGGACATTTCATCTGCAAGTGAAATGCTGGGCAAGAATGATGCTTAATATGCAGGATGTTACTAATACGCAGCAGCAATTCAGGGAAGCTTTTTGGCAAATAGGAACATTTCTGAAAAATGAAATATCATGGGCTCTGGAACTATTTGCAAAAATTTAAATGGTTTAAGCTGAGAAAAATACTGAGTTTGCAAACTAGAGAAAACGAGACATCCTTTCCCTCTTATCCAGAAGTGTTCTGATTAGGATACTGCCCAGGATGTGAGAAACCTGATTCAGCACTGAGACTGTAAATCATGCCTCTTCCATCTTGGCCAAATGCTTACTTCAGGCTTTCCTGGCCCAGGCACTGTTTCTTCTGTTGCTGTTGTTCCAAGATAATTAAAATGTTCCAGCTTGCTTCAGATCTTCTGTTTGAATTAACTGAAGGCTGGATTTGTGTGGCAGGAGACTGGAGTCCAGAAAGATGTTTTAACTGCTTGCTTCAAAGGTAAGTTTCTTAATTGGAGAAGGTTCATTGTGAATACAGCGCTTTATCATGGAGAGATCACTTGCTGTGGTTCTAAGCTAACCTAATAGGTAGTGCTGCCAAAAAGGTCTCTCCCACTTCCTTTGCTGTTGCCTGTGTTTCACAGTGGGAGCACCGGAAGGGAGGTCAGGATGGCTCCTTGCACCTCTAGGTAGCTATTGCATTGGCTTAGCTGTCCTGTAGCATCACAGGAACAAGGGAAGGTGGAGGCACACTGAGCTTTTCTGTAAAAAGGAACTCTTCTTTCTCCTCTCCATTTTGTGAATCTGGCCTTCATTTCACAGCTTTGTAACAAGACTGAAATGGAACATGTCATGTCAAAATGAAATTTTGAGAGGGCTGGAGCAAGAGAAGGAGCTGTTTCAAATTCAGTTCGATCTGCCGAACCGAGAAATCAATTATTCACACAGCCTGAGTTAGGACATAAAATGAAAGAGTGTATTATTTGCAGTTAACTTCTCTCTCTGTAGTTTTAAGCAGGATATTTGAGCTTAGACATTTGGAGAGGGGGAGGATATGTGCTGGTGGTGTGTTTCGGTTTTGCTGTGCGTTCTTATTGGGTGGGTTTTCCTTTCTGTTTTTGCAGTGGGATCTTTGTTGATTAGGATATGTGGAGAATGCATTGTCTGGTGTGGATAGCTGCTATTGCCTAGATGGCCCCTGGATTCTCAGGGCATTTTAGTTTTTATCTGTCCAACTCTGGTAGGAAGCTGGAAACACGGAAACTGAGTTCTGATGAGGTCATAGTTCAGGATGCAGTGGCTGCAGACACAAATGAGTAGGACATAAATACAAGTGTGCTTTCAGTTATTGATAATCTGTTTCATTATAAGAAAACGGTGATTGAATAGCAAGAAACATAAAAATGTTAAACTATGTATTTCAGCAAATAAGCTTTTTTACAGATCTAATCTTAGCTTCTTTTGTAATGCTGTGAATTACTTTTTTAGCCCCTATTTTTTTATATTGTCTCTGAAAATATGCATCATGAATGGGTGGTTAACATTAAGACAATGTATTCTGCATGCTTTGACTTGCATCAGGCAATCCATACCCTTAAGGAATATTTGACCTAAGGGAAAAATAGTGCTGCAATTAATCGGAGGCAATACATGACTCTAATGGTCCCTTTTAAGATGTTACCGAGTGCAAAGATGCTTTAGCAAGTCTTTGCAGCAAGCTGCCTGTCCTGAAGGCCCATCTATATGGAGATGAAATTGTCTTTATTGTCTTCATGCAGTTACCCCAGGCCAGCATGTGTCTCAGGCTCTTGCTGGGATTTAGTCCTGTGGCTTCAAGCTATTTATATTAGTATAGGAGGGAATCAGCTCTTCATAGCTAGGCACAACTGGGGAGAGATATAGGGAGGCGGAAATGGCATTTGGATTAGGATCCTTTTGGTAGGCAGTGACTTCATAGCTTTTCAGCTCAGAACTCTCTTGTTTGTAACAAACCTTCATTTCCCTGGTGTCACTTCTGCATCTTGCCTAGGATTTGTCATTTCATCATCGATCTCTTTTCTGCCTGAATCTTTTGTTCTGTTTTTACTTTGTACTAAGTCTTTTCCCTTTCCATTTCACTCCAGCTTCCTCATTATTTTCTAGACTTATGCCTGTCCCTGTGTTCAATCCCACAACATCATTCTGCGTTTTCTGGTCTAAGACTTAATTTTTTGGCAACACTTTGCATGCCTTGTGCTCTTAAATTGCATTGTATTCCTAGTTTAAAGGGCATGGGGTTTTTGTTTTCTGTAGTGTGTTTTTTTTTTTTTTTAGTTTTCAGAGAAGGAAGGCTTTAGGTGATAGGAAGCCATTGGTTTTTCAATTTTCTAATATCTTAATAGTCTCTGGATGATGATGCATTTCTGTTGTCATCTGTCAGCCATTTCTAAGTTGTGGGGAAGGAAGAGTGTTCTGCTTTTCCCTAAGTTCCCATACTGTACTGCATGTGAGAGGGAACTTAATTTTATGTTTAGGCAATGATTCATGATTGTATATGCTTTTGTATAAAGCTGTGACTTAACCCTCCCATCTATGGAACATACCCTTACAGATGCAACTAGGAGATGTAGCTGAACAAAAGAATTTTAGTGTGAGGTGTCCCTGCCCATTGCAGGGGGGTTGGAACTGGATGATCTTAAGGTCCTTTCCAACCCTAACTATTCTGTGATTCTATGAATTGGAAACCTTTCTGTTCTGTTAATTTTATTTTTAGGTTTAAAAATTTCACTAGAAAGATCTCATTCATTCAACTGCGTAGGTGTTCTGCAGCAATTTCAAACCTATTTACAGAACTTAATAGAGATTATATCTGTTTATAGAATTTCAGTTTTAATGGAAAAAGGTCACAAATGTGGTCTCATTCTTTCTTAAATTCTGAATAGTTTTTCTGAATAGTTTTTCCATGAGAGATGTGTGGTTTTCTTTCCCTTTGGCTTTCTACTCTTTATTTTACTAGTCATTGGAATGTGCTAACATTCCTGGCATTAAAGAGATCTAAAAATGGAATCCGAAGCACTGGAAATGGCCTTCTGTCTTCCTTTTGCTTTATCTATTTACATGAAAAAGGCTGGGTTATTGACACTGTATCATATTTATTGTAGGTTCCTGGATCATGTTGCCATAGTTACATGTGGTAGTCAGAAAGAGTTTTGCTGGGTTCAAAGTTATGCTAATTGACAGTTTCTTAGGGAGAATAATCCTCGAATTTCAGGGAATAATCATTCTTTCTTGCTCTAAAACTTGAGCAAACTCTTTAGTTTTAAACCACAATATCCCCTCCCAGCCCAAAACCATACCAAGACTGTGTGTACTTAATTTTTCTCGGAGAATGTTTTTGTTCTTGAATGCTTTTTGCTATTTGGACAGTCTTCCACTTGCTTTTCTCATCTTCCCCCTTTCTCGGAAAACAACAGCCCTTTTCTGATGCTAGCATAGATTTTTCTGTAGAAGTGTCAGTAATACAATGTCTTATCTTAAGTTTTAAGGTCCTGGTTTTTGTGGGTAATGCAAGCTATTGTCCAAAGAAAGATAAGCAAGCTTAAGCACATGGAAAAGTAAAATATTGTTACTGATGCACCATTAATCTTGTTCTTAAAGCAAAAGGAGTTACTCTAACAGAACAAACAAAACCTCACCAGGACTCTAATGTTTGATCCTGGCTTTCTCTCATTATTATCAAGAAAAGAGGTGCCAGAGTGGAGTAATTCAGCTGAGACTTTGTACTGAAGATTCATTCCAAACAACCCTTGGTATGTCTAAGTGGTACCTAACAGGATCTACAAGATTATCACAAATGCACAAGATGGGATAAGCTACAGAATTTGTTAATTTAAGCTGTTTGAAGATATGATCAAGCTGCCTTGCTATTCCAGCTTACAGGAGTGTAAACTGGTTTGTGGCTTGGGAGTTTTATCTAGTTTAAAGCAAGGACAAGCTATGCCTCCTGCGATTTTTGCTACCTTATGTGAGTAGCTAAAATCATTGTATAGAAAAGGCTTTATTGAAGCAGGCATTTAGATTTTATAATATTAGTGTGTAAGAGTACTTGGGCCTTATACTTCCATCCTGTGGCAGACCAGTGAGAAGACGAACAGCGGATAGTCCAGCTTCCTTGTAATGGTCAATTACTACTCTCTATTCAAGGTGTTTTAAACTGAGTCTTCTGGAAGATGTCCAATGGTTACACAATCAAAATGAATGACCTTGGGCACTTCTAAGTCACCAAAGTTATCAGAAGAACTACTAAAAGTAGATAAACTTGTCTCTTTCAATGAGGTGATTCAGGGGGAATTACTGTAACTATTAAGCAGTTATGGTGAAATTCTGATTTAAGAGCATTTAGATGCAAAGGTGGAGTCTTTATTGAGGAGCAATACAGAGTTTTTTGAACATGTCTTCTTAAGCAGCCTGTGTGGGCTGCTTAGCTTTGTGAAGGGTTGGTAGCTTGTGGCTAGAGCCTGGCATAGGATTTAGCAGTGACTGAGAACAGTTGCAAACTGGCTAGGAAGCTCATGCCCCAGGATCTGCTGAGGTTGTTGTTATGGGGAGCTCCCAGAGGCACAGAGGTAGGTAGGTAGGTTTGAGATAGTGTCTTTAGGAAATGGGAGCTGGGCTGGATAAGTCTGGCTTTATATCTTGGTAAGCATTAGCCTGGATCTCTGGGGTGGAGGGGAGAGGAGTGGTGTCTGGCTGCATTATACTGATATGCATTCAGTTGCTGTGATTGAGCTGCTATCCAGGCATTCTGAGGTTTTGAATTGCCTTGTGTCCAGTCCACCCTTTAACTCCTGTTAAACTTCTGTTCCTAGAGTGTGCCTGTTGGACTGCTTCTGGCAGCATCCAAGTGTGCCCTGAAGGAACCTGTCTGCCCCAGGAACTTACAAATGTTTGGGGTTTTCATTTAAAGCTTAGTGACTGGCTCAGAGAACACAATGAAACTCGCTGAAAGCAGAGACATGGTCTAGTGAATGAAAGAAATGGTTTAAAGCCAGGAGGGCTGCATTCTATCCCTAGAGTTTTACTATTGATTTGCTGCAGCATTGTGCATTTCATTTATGCTGTATGAGCCTTTCATGACACTTTTTATGAACAGGATAAAAATACGAACAGGGATAGCAATGATGGCTAAATAGCTCCTTTAATAATATTTAAAAGGCTTTATGAGTTTAAATTTGTAGAATACTGGCAATCCTTGTCTGTGGAAGTAGTGGATGGTAAATATGTTTTTATTATAGTTCCCTGTTAGACCTTGATACAGAGATAGTGATGTTCAACCAGTTGAGACTGACCAGGTTCAAACTGCACCTTACGTGTTCAAAATCTACTCCCTGTATTCTGTCCTAAAGCTATAGTTCCTTTTTACTGTTGTTTAGCAGCAATTGTGTGGCAGTCTCTCCTGAGAGCTCTGAAAGGCTGCTTTCAAAAGTGGATTAATATTCTTAAATTTAGTACCTTAACAGTTCAGATTCGTGTTTTGTTGTTTGTTTTTATTAGTAATAACACGATATATAAATGTATATCATGTTTTTGCCTTAGGTATTTTAAACTGTTTTCTGTTAGCATTTGTTTGGAAGGCCACTTTCTTCTGCCCTTTCAGTGCACTGTGCTGTCCATTTGCTTCAAAGAGCTTGTGACTTAGATGCATGTGTAAGAGACAGTTTTAGCTACAGGATGGTATTAAACTTATTTTGCAGTCTACCTCGAGTCTAACTCAGCTTATAATGCTACTTTTAGAGAGAACAGGACAATTGACAGGATCCTCGCATCCTAAAATGAGGCATTTATTTGGATAAATACAATTTATATTTAGTCACTGAGATATTTAGAAAAAATACACTTCCTATAATCAGTACAAATCTAAGTTTAACATCCAATTGCTTTATTATTTTGCTTGTTGTATTCACTACCGACTAAAACTTGTAATCAACTCTCTATTACATGCATTCTAAATTTTCCAGACTTAGTCTTTCTCTTTTTTTCCCATGTGTATTCTAGTGCTTAGATTTCTTTGCAAATTTGCATAAAAATAAACTCTGAAGGCTTTGAGAAAGGACGATGTCATGTTCCTGAATGCCTGCTTCTCAGGTCTTAGGTCTATTACCATATTAAAATTGCAGAGAAATTTGCTTATAGTAACAGAAGCATGGTATTTTTTTGAACACTGTGTTATGCAATGACTTGAAAGTCTCTTGCCAGAGAAGACTTGTCTTTTTTTTTTGCCCAGATAGTGTGTTAAATTACTGATTTTCCACTGCTATGAAGCTGTCTGCAGTTAAGAAGATCTTAGAATTAAATCATGTTTAAATCATAAGGCCACTGACCATGTTAAAGTTTCGGGGACAGGACTGAAACTGTCCTCAAGTTTAACAGTGTTTGAATTGGGTATTTTAAGTCAAGCACATCTCTTGTTCCTATTGCTATTCCTTCAGTGAACTGCAGGCATTTTCAGTTTTATTTTATGCCTCACTTGAACATGCTGTATTTCTTGGGGTGGGCATAAGGGAAGAGAAGAAAATAACTACTCTCTGAATGCTCAAGCATGATACAATAAGCTGTAGAACATTGATTATGAAGAATGATTACTGTCTTCGGATATGTGCTCAGTAGCTTCCTGATTTAAACCCTCCATATCTGGTAGCTGCTTTGCAAAGGTGAATTGTTCTATATACATATGTATATATCTATCTCTATATACATCACGGTGCCGATAGAGGGGTGTAAGCTTCAGCTATTGAGACTATTGCCGTTAGTGTAACAGTACATGGAACACAGCTTTGAGAACAGGTTTGATAATTTTAGTGTTGTTTTTTTTTCGGTATGGCAGTGCTCAGCTTAATTTCTGGAATTTTGTAATTGTGTATAAATAATGGAGTCTGTTCAACCTGTAATTAACCTGTTGCTTTTTCCCCTGCCTGCTTTATAATTTTCTTTAAGAATGCATGTGTGTGTTTGTAACACTTAACAGGAAAGAAGAGCAAATCAAAACATTAATTTCTCCTATTGAATAAAAAATGTCACCCTGCTGATGTTCGAAATAGAAAGTGTTTGTGCATAGCTTACTATCTAGATTTTACAGTGCTGGGTTTGTAGTCACCTGCTTCAAAATCAGTTTCTGTGTCTGGCTGCTTGTTTTCCAACCCTGTTATGAAGGTCACACCCTCTGCTGGTAGAGGGCACCTGCTGCAGTGCGTAAGTTATGGCCTATGTTTATATTAAGTTATTTTGATGCATGACTCTGTGATTATGCAGTAAGGTACAGTGTGATTCATGAGATCCAGTTCTGTAGTGCCTGTGATGTTATTGAAGCTGGTGCTACGATTGACTTTGTGTTACCACATTATTTCCAAAACCAATCTTTTTTCCTCTTAAAATATGGTCAGTGAATATTCTTATCCCTGCTGATTATTGAGGATCTGGTCATGCCCTTAAATTGACATTAAAGTTTACATTTTGGTGTCTCTGTATTAGATTCTGAAAAGAGAAGTCATAAGATGTAAAATTATACTGCAAGCTCATGTTGAGAACAATCCCTTGTTTGATCAATTGCCCAAGTTTTTAATGCATGTATGTTTCATACTAGTAAGACTCCCAGAAAATAAATGAGCTAACACCATAAATAATCAAGAACATCCTATCACAAAATATTTTTTGTCTATTTATTTTCACAAGAGTAAATTATTTATGATTTTTTTTTTTATGCTGTGGTATTCCATAAAAGTAATGAAGCCTTCATAATGCAAGACCTTTCTACAGCTCAATCACTATATCTTTGCTGAGAAGTGTGGTAAAAAATGCCAAATTATTAGTAAAAATTTATTAAGCTTGAATTTGGTTAATTATATGGCACTACTGTATGTCTGTATTCTGTACAACCTTTAGACCAAAGACCAGTACCCCTTCTGGTGTGTAGGTATGTAGATGTGGCACCTAAGGACATTCTTTAGTGGTGGACTTGGCAATGCTGGGTTAATGGTTAGACTCGATGATCTCAAAGGTCTTTTCCAGCCACAACAATCCTGTGATTCTACCTAGTTTGTGTGTGTGTCATCTCCGAGTTCTAGTGAAACCTCATTGTACAGCTCATAGTAGTGTTCATGAGGTGTCTGTTATTACAGATGCTCCTAATATCCATATAGCACTTTCGGAAAGAAAATGCATGAGAATTATATGCAGCTTTTTTTCAGCTGAGACTTGTGAACAGTGAAAGCTGAAACAATACATGCTTGCTATACATCTGAGAATTGTATTGCTACCCACGATACATATGATAGTATGTGATTACGTAATGCAGTAGAAGTGCCACCCAAAAAGACTTTGGTAGCTTGCCTTGTTTAGTACATGTGACAGATACGCCCGTGGGGAAGAGTTAGGGGTGAAATGAATGACGGCAGTTTGCCAGTTGTTCCCTGCTCTAGAAGTTATGGCTGTGTAACTTAAATATAAACCCCACACCATTTTCTGCAGCAAATATGGTATATAGTAAATAGATGTGTGTATATATATATATATATATTCTGAGCTTTCTTACCTGTACATGTGGTATTTTTACCAAGATGTTTACTTGCAGTCTGCACAGCCTACAGTCAAATTCAGCTTTTTTAAATTAACTGGTGTTTAATGGCCAACTCCCATTTGATAGACAGCAACATGTTTTAGGTGAGCAACATAGAAGGATGAGTTTCTTTGTACTCTACACTTAATATCTTTGCCATGGTGAAAGTGTGTGTGTACATACGTATATTTTTACATATGTTTTATTTTTAGGCAACTGCCTCAGTGTTTCAGGAGATACATAAGTAATTTTATGCTAAGATAATTTTTTCTCTAGGATGAATTAATCACATATCCGTACGAGCATGTGTATATGAATGTCATAAATGAGATGATCTACACAGCAGATTTAGAAACTAATTCAAATTAGGCCTAACAAAAAATAGGGAGTGAGGAAAGAGAAGTGGATTTTTACAAACTGATGATAATGTGAATTGCAGTATGTATTTTTAAATAAATAGGGATAGAAGATTAAAATGTTCAGCCAAATTTTGCAAATGTCAGGTGTGCAGTTGTGTGGAAAAAATATGCGTAGTACATAGCTAATGTGATTGGGATTTGGGGATTTGTTATGTAAGGGAACTGGGGTTTGTTATGTAATAAATGCTTTGGATGTGCTCACAACTGCAACAGAGCTGACAGTTCTAAATAAGACACGAAACTGTACACAGTTTGAAGCACTTTTGTGTGCTTGTGGTGCTCTTTCCCAAGCAAAATTGTCAACTAGTAATGAAGTGGTGTAAAACTTTTTACAAAGGCTAACTTCACATATTTCATTTTTGTTGTAATAATTACTTACTTTAGTTAGCAATATCCATATATAATTTCATGGCAAATTAATTTGTAATTTAGTCTGTAATTATATAACTATATATTACGCTGAAACTGAAGGAGCAGGTTATAAGGTTGTTCAGAGACCCACTGGACATGGTTTGCCTCTGTTTAGTACAAATCTGTTATCTGTTTATGATCTAATCCTTTGTGTGCTATCACTGCACCAGACCTAACCCAGAACATCTGCATCATCCACATCCACATAAACTGCCTGAGTAATGATGTTGTATTTGTTGTCTCATGGGCAAGTGAAGGTTTAGGGCTTACTTTCTGGATTTTGTTGGAGATGTAAAGCTATGAGAAAGGTCTTGGGTTGCTCTCGTCTTAATGGGATTTAGGAGTCTCAGAAGATTTCTTGAACCAGTAAAGATCAGGGTTTGGCTTTTTTTTTTTTTTAAGACTCCCACCCTTCACAGCATCCAAATTCATTCAGTGATGTGGTACAGTTGCATGTGTGAAACTGTTCATCAGTGTTTGAGGCAGCTATAATCCATTGCAGATATTAGGTTTTCAGTTGTTTTCCATGAAATTTAGTTGAAATAAAATGAGTTCCATTTAGCTTTTCTATAACTGTTCAAGGCAGAAAGTTCCATAATGCTGGAAGCCAAAAGCGTCTCATCTTGGCTGACCTGAGACTTCATTCACCTGGGCAATTATTCATTGTGTTTAGCCATTTAAGCATAAGTGAGATTTATTTATTTATTTATTTATTTATTTTAATCCCAAATAAATATGGGAATATTGGAACTACTTATCCACTCCCTCAAAGTCAGTAGGAGTTGGTGTTAATGAGGGAAATGCAGTGCAGAACTGTGATGGAGTTCACTGCAGTTTCCCTCAGGGTATTAATTACTTGCTAGATAGGACTTGCTCTTGCCCAGGGCAAGGTGTTAGGAGCAAAGCCTGAGGGTGTGTTTGCACCAGCAATTAGGCCTTCTATCCCCTCTCAACAGGAACCAAGCCATGCAAATAACTTCACCTTGACAGCACTTCTCTGCTGTTTCTCACTGCTGGGACAGTCTATGGGAGAAAGATGCTGAAAGAGCCAGCCTCTAAGGGAGTGTGTCCTTCCTGTGTGCTGGAAGTAGTGCTGGAAGTGCTCTTAGTAGCTGGGAGATGGTGCTGTGTAGGTGACACTTTCTGCTCCTTACTTGCAGAAAGTCAAACAGGTTGTTCTCAGGAGCCACAGAGCTGGAAAGGGACGCTGATCTGGGCCATGGTGCTGTTGGGAGGCTATGCTCGTTCTTGCCAGTTAAGAACAGCAAATGGACCATCTATCTTCCTATCTTTTCTTCGAGTTTCAAATTCAGTGAGGGTATATTGGGAGGTAGCAATTAGAGAGAAATTATTCTGCCTCCTGGCATGTTCCTGCCTCTGTCCTAACCAGGCAGCAGAAGGTGGCTGGTATGCTTGCTAGCCCAAGGCTACGTTTGCGCTTTGTGTTTGTGTAGTTGTGCTTCATTCTACTACTATGACCCAAGGTCTAGGGTTAGTGTTTACAGTTAATGGGGTAAGGACTGGTCAGCTGTGCAGAGGAATTGCTGCACTGAATGAGCAGGAAGGACTGTTAGGTGTTCTAGTCAGGGGGATGAAATCTCTGCTGGAAGTTACAGTAGCAGTGTGGAGATGTTTAGCCAGAGGAGTCATCCAACCATGTGCTGCAATAGGTCGTCTAGGAGTAATTTACATGTCTTGGTAAGATCTGAGTTCTGAAAATATGAAAGTTTCTACTTTCAGGTCTGTGCTTGTGTGAGCATGAGAAGTTGTGTGAAGAATTACAGGTGTCATTTTAGAATTCTGTGCTGGTTTACTCAATACAGATGTTGGAAGAGACCCTACCTGAGGAGAGGGTATGAGCAGAGGTAAATATTTCAGGTTTGACATTCTTGTGTTTGAATATCCCTTTTCAGTTAAAGTATGGGTCTAACTTCAGGCATGTACTCTAGTTCTACTAGCACAAGATGGGATTTAGGTACGCAGTTAAGTATCCTGTTGAAACTGCAACAAATACATAGTTTTGCAGTCTGAAAGTGAATGTTGCTTTTGCTTATGTATAATTGCACCATAAATTACTTTAATATTACATAAAATGATAGAATAGTTAGGGTTGGAAAGTACCTTGAGATCATCCAGTTCCAACCCCCCTGCCATGGGCAGGGATGCCTCACACTAAACCTGTGTCACCCAAGGCTTTGTCCAGCCTGGCCTTGAACACTGCCAGGGATGGAGCATTCACAGCTTTGGGCAGCCCATTCCAGTGGCTCACCACCCTCACAGTAAAGAACTTCTTTCCTGTTGGCGTCACTTCTGTTCATTCTAGCTAGAAAAAAAAGGCAGGATATGAAGTATTATTTCAGTTTAAATTATGTTTTCTAGGATAGGTGATAAGAAAATGAAGTTCTGATTTTACCAAAGCACTTGACTTCTCTAGTGTGTAGTGGAAAACAGCTATAAGGTACATGTGTTTTTATAATAAACGTTCTAAAGTTTTCCCAACTTTTAACTTGATAGAATAATCTCTCTGTTGTGAATTTTATGTGTATGGTTGTACTTCTGGAAAGAGGCCTTCAGCCAGTGAACAGTGAATTACAAAAAAAAAAAAAGGAACATGTTTTTATTTAATGTTCAGAACACAGTTGATATAATGTACTATATTTGGAAAATGTGACTGAAAACATCAATTCCAATTTCCTTTCCAAGTAAATGGAGGAATATAAGGACAAATAAAACAACTCTGTAAATTGTCTTTCATTGTTGTTGTGTACTATAGCCATAATTATTTAGATGTTTGCACCAGGAAGAGAAAAGTACACAGTAGTATTACTAGAATAAAAATGTTTAGTGTGTTTCCCATTTTGGCTGATGGCTGACAGCCAGCATTGGAAGTGGAATCATTAAACAGTGCTGATGATAGATGAACAGTGTATCTGTGTTGTATTGACATGACTTCATTTTGATTTGTATATAGGGAGCAAGTGTAAGTAAGTGTGATAAGGAACTCCAATCCTCTGTGTTCAAACTGTTCACTTGTCTGTGTCTTCTCATCCTAGAGAAGTAAATTGGTGACTTCTAACCTGAAAACACACAGAACAAGAGGGTAGCAACATTCAGTACGATATTGCTGCAGGTTGCATGGGTTTGTGGGTGGTCAGCCCCAGGATAGTAATGGCAATGCTAAAATTAACTTTCTTTACTAGAAAATAAGTATTTAGCACATGTTTGATTTTTTATTTATTTTTTTTTTTCCAATACCAGTAGGACCCTGATTCTCCAGCCTCAAATTATTATTCTGAAAGTAAACATCATTGCTCAGATGTATTGTTTGAATGACACTAATGAAGATCTTCTGACACTCCACTCTTTCCTTCTTTGGTGTTTTAACAATAGAAAGATACTTAGCAGGTAATCTGCAGTCAAGTTACTCAGCCTTGAACAGATGGACAGTTATCTTTCTGAAATAGAGAGCTGACCTTTAATACCAGGCTGCATTTGACTTAAAGAAAATAGTTATTACGAAGCAGGTAGACAGTACAGGCAGATTTCAGAAGCACCCAGAGTACCAGTGAGGCACATCATACCCATCTGGCAGTCAGAGTTAGCGTTTTTTCTCTTTAACACTCAGCAATAGGATCCTGGGGAGAGCTATACAAGTAGAACATCATTAGAATTCTTCAGTAATGTGTGTGGGTTGTAGATGCTGTAAGTTTACTCTCTGTGTATTCATAAGCTAGTCTAATTTTGGTTGTATCCTGGAACAGTCCATTAGGTGTCTTGCTGCAGCTCCATCTTTTCTGGCACACTCATTAATGTGAAGGTGGATTACTTGAGGCAGAACCCAGGAACTCTAGTTGGTTTCTTCAAAAGCATTTTCTGCTCCTCAGCAGACGTGCTTTATAGCTTATTGTCCTTCTGTGTAGCTCTGCTTAAAGTTTCCCAGTCTGAAGTACAGCTTTATACAGTTAAAAACTTAAAATTTGCTTTATTACAGCTGTTGCTTTGCTGTTTTACATACTAAAACCAGAACGAGCTTGCGATAGTCCTTTATTTTTCTTCCATTTCGGATACAAATGCCCAAAGCCTTTAAGTATTTGTATTTGATGTCCATTTTTTCCCCCAGTTGATTTGCATCCCTCTTCCAAGTTCTAAGCATGCATTTATTTAAGAATTATACTATATAACTTGAAAAATACCCATATATTTATGATAGGCAACTTAGAAAGTCACCTTGTTTCGTAGCACACTGTGTATGCCTCTATTTCTTTCCAGTTCCATGTTTCATTATATCAGGTGTCTAAAGCAATGCTCTGTACTTGCAGTGAGCACACTGCTTACTCTTCCAAAGGGTTTCATTGAATTCAAAAGAAATAGTCACAGTAGTAAGCAGTGTGCTGAGCTTTTCTTTGTACACAGAAATTGAGATCCACTGCATTGGTTCAACGTCTTTATCTCCTCTGTAGGACATAGCGTGTTGCTTTAGCACTGCGTATTAAGTAATGGTACTACCTTCTGCCTGTGGAGAAGGCTTTATTTAAGATACCTGTGTATTTTACTCTATCTGCCTTCAAGGCAATACCACTGGAACATAAAAGTAGGGAATCACACAAATATTAAAATCCCAGCTTCTTGATGTGACAGGTACCGTAGCATACGTGCATCATATACTACTTACAGAATCTGAAAAACATTTTTAGATGAAAATTAATTTTGACTTTGTCTACTGCTGACAGATAAGGATATTTAAAATGGAGTATTTCTGATTTGTGGCTTTTTTCCATATTAGGATTAACTCCTAAATTGCTGCAGGAGAGTAAAATAGAAAAGTTTGTTCTGATGCTAAGTTTCAGTGTAAGACTTTGACACATCGCTGCTAAAAGCTGTTTACATGATGTTGAAGAAACAGTTCACATCTTGTCATGAATATCACAATGGTCTAGATTGCCAGAGGCGAGATGCTTTAATTTCACTGGTAGGATGACAGCACTGTTGGAACCCATCCAGTTGCCCATCCATTTAAGCCCAGCTGAGAGCCAGCAATTATGTTTAAATGTATCAATTTGCAGAAATATAGTAAGCTTTGATGAAATCACTCTCTAATTCAGCTTTCAAAGTTACTTGCTGAAGGCTTGCTGGCTACTCTGCTGCAGATTTTTAAGATTAGAGATTATATTCCTGTTTCAAAAGAGATTCCCCCCCCCCCCCCCCTTCAAGACATGTTAGCTGTCATCAGGTAAATAAAAATAATCTATGATACATTAGGTCCTTTTTGTTCTTGCCTGCTGAGTGTAAATCTTCCTTGATGGTTTCAGGCCAGTTGTGGAGCTACACTCAGGTGAGTGAGTGGAAGATGGCTAATAACCCTTGCTCTTAATTTAGTGCTATGTTTACTGACATGACATAAAGAAACTTACTTGCAAATTCAGCCATTAGGATTTATTTGGTCAGTCATTACAGAGAGTTACTTTTACACAGTAATAGTGCATATTCAGTACATTAATTGAAAATACAAGCTCATACTTAAGAAACCTGTAGAGTCTTAAAAATCATGTATGAATTCTTTCTTCTAAGCAACTCAAATGAGAAAGCTCTATATGGTAGGTATTACTGATGAAGCCAGATCATACACAGGCTTTTAAAATCTTTAATAGAAGATTTCACATTATATCTAGAGTAAATCCAGCTCTGTTTAGTTTAACTGGACCCTGGAATCATTTTCTTGAAAAAACAGTTTCTTAAAGTTCCAAATTTTGATGGGTACTCATTTAAGACCAGTGGTTTCTTGCCAGAATCTTGCAAACTGTTCCTTGTCTATAAAACCAGGGTAAATGATCCATGAAACCATCTTAAAATGCTTTCAATAGCATTTTGAATGAAAAGTTTTATGAAGATAGACAGTATTCCACAAGAGATTGGAGAATTTACAGTTGATCTTTTGATCTAAACTTTAAGGTTACATTATTCATTTGGGTCTGATTAAAATGAAACAAATATATTTTACAGTGTAAACTGATTTACTTCAAAGATGCATCTACTTGGCTAAGAGAGAGGGGTGTATTGAACAGGAAGAGAAAACTATGCCAAGTCCTTGCCTACTGGGAGGAGAAAATCTATGTAGGAATTGCTGAAGGTACAGTCAATGGCTGATGTTAATTTGTTGAAAGTTTAATTCTACAAAATGCATCCCTAGGAGAAATACTGTTTAGATATTTGAGTTTGCTGCTCTGGTGCGTATTTGCCTGTTGGTTTGTGGAGGGAGAAGTGTACCTTTTTCCTCTCAGCAATATGTTTTGTGCAAAACAGTTTACACAGTTGGACTCTCAGCAGGGAGAAAGTCAGAGGGCTGACATGTTATTGTAATAATGGCAAGGTCAGCAGCAAGACCTGTGGTGTAGCACAACTGAAAAATAAATACATGAATCTGTTTTTAACATGAAGCATAAAATAATCTGGCTTTGGTTGTAGAACATGTTCGTAAAGATTGTAAAATTATGGGCCTTGGTTATCTGAAAGAGTGATCATATTTAACTGATAAACACATTAAGTTTCACGGAAAATAGCCTCCTCGTTTCATTGTGAGGATTTCAGTCAGGTTAAGTACTCTGTATGCAAATACATTTTAAAAATCAGCTGCCCTTGTACTTGGTGGTACTCTGTTTTTAGGGAGAATGGTCTTAACTTTTCCTAACTTGTAAAAATATATTGTGTCAAATGTAACTAGGTATGGATGGCCTGTCGTACAGCTCTCATAGTATCTTTGTGAGCAGGTATGTTGGATCTGCAAAGTAAGTTACATCTTTACTCAGTATTGAGATTTTTGTTATAAACCCAATAACTGTAAAGAAAGCAGTACATTCAAAATTATCAGACCCATGGAAATAACACATTTACTTACAAAGTTTAAACTTTCCCTCAACAGTACTGTTCCAAAGACCTGTTGATTTAATTTTACATGTTCGTATTTCTTTTTTAAACCCCTCTTGAATTGTACTTACTTGGGGTCAGACTCTGGAAGGTTAATCAGCCTTTCAGGAATTCCAGGTTGGTCTTGGGTTTTTCCACTCAGCTAAAAGTGTGTCATGACCTCAGACTGTATTTAGACTGAATTAGGCAAACGAGAACTGATTAACGTAGCTATGCTCTATTGCTTGGCATCTCATCTAGGATACTGTGTTTGACATAATAACCCAACAGTAGCTTAGGGAAGGGCTAAGGAGTGAGATGCAGAGCTTACCAAAAGCGGTTTTGAGGTAGAAATCTGCAGCTGTTCTTCAGTATTGAAAATTGACGTGCTTTTGTGAAGACAACTGTTAAGACACTTAGGTCAGTCTCCATCTTTCTCTTAACTGATTTTTTTTTTATGCTTCAGGTGTATATCAAGTTTCCTTTGATGGTGAACCTGGGTCAGGAACCTAGTTCCTGGCCTTTGTTCCTGTGCCACTGTGACTTCGGCTGTATAGAGGGGCTGTGTCAGATTGTTAGACCTATCTGTGGTTAGAAAAAAATAAGAAAAATCCTCATATATGGTGTAGAAATGGTTTGTGGAGAAGTTCTACTTTGATAGGTGTAAAGGTTAATCAGGCAAGTAAAATAGAAGGGAATGGCTACCATACACATCTTTATCTTTCTGCTGTTGGCTACTGCAGCAGCGATATTCCAGCCACACACCTTCTTCTGAGTGTTAAAATAACAAGTACATGTTGTTTGCACTTTGGATAGGAGAGTTTAAACTATAGCATGATTCAGTAACTACAGTTGGGCTTCTTAAGTATCACACAAGATCAGTTAGTTTTGTCTCCTCATGAATGTGCAGCAATTGGGTCCGTATCTTACACATTTCTGATGCAACACAGCTGTCTGCTGACCATTCCTCATGTGCTGATGCAGGTAACCAGCTAGACCCATGTCCCGTTGGTGTGCTGTGTCTGATTCACAGGGTCAAAAGGAGTAGGAGAGGAGACAAAGCAAATGTGCTGTAACTGGAGTTGGGCTAACCTGTGCAGTTCTACCTACACAGATCAGTGCAGTTGTCTCTGATGTTTTGGAACTCAACCTGACATAGACCGTAACTTATTTGGCACCTTGAATGGAATGTCAGTTTGTTGTGGTCCTATTCCTTTTTTTCCCAAAACGCCATACACAATAGCGATTACTTGAAAGAGGTATTCTGCTTAGGATAAATTTCCACAGAACCTTCCTCATGGTCCATTCTGTCCCCGTAAGAAAGGTAATTTTAAAAATTCAGTTCTGCTAATATAACTGTCTTTATTTGCTCACTTTCATAGCTATTGCTAGAGGTATCATTTGATGCCTTCATCGGATCTTGCGCTGGAGAGAGAATAAGTGACGGGAATCAGTAGTGTTTGAATTTCTTTTGCTTAAATTTACACTGAAGAATAGAGGATGAGCAACTTCTAAATTATTAAGCCTGGCTTTATTAGTTTTCTTCAGTCTTATTTAGTTTTACTTGTTTACAATTAAAGAACCATTTTCTCCAGCTGACAAACTCAGTGTGCTCCTAGAAAAAGACTGTGGTTAGTTTTCACCCGCTGCTGCTTCCCCCTTCCAGTGCTGTGAGCTGAGCTTAGCAGTTTATGAAATACTGGGAGCTAATAGACTACATGATAGTCTCTTTTCATGCTAATAGTTTATTTTGGTCTCTTTGAAACAGTTGTTTCTATTTCTCTTTTAAATGTTACCAATACCAAGTGTACCATGAAAAAAACCCACCAAACTATTTGAGGGGGGTCAAGAATACATGTATATATTTCTTCTCTGTGTATTAGGGGTATTAAAATTGATCATGAGTGTGAGTTCTTATCATTTTTTGTTTTGACATCGGAAGAAATAACCCTCAAAGACTTCCTTGCCCAGATTCCCACTTGAGGAAGTATATCTGAGAAAAATCTTTGAATAATAGTTGGAATGAGTGACACAAAATTAGATCAATCGCAGTACTGCTGACATTGATTGAGAGGTGTTAAGTGAGGGATGGAAAAAACATATCTGATCAAGATTAATACTTTTTTCACCAATGCTCCTGAGAATTGTGTAAATAATTTGTTTCCCATAAAGCTGCTTATGGAAAATTGAAGAGCCAAATCATGGCTTGCAGAAGTTCATATGAATTCTGGACACAAAGTCCTATGAAGACCACACAAAGGTCTTTAAAGACCTTTAAAACTTCATAGCTGTGCATCCTTAATTCAGCTGAAACATGACTACAGTTTAAGATGCTTAAACCATTTAGTATTATGGATGCAGAGCTTTGTCTTCAAAATCCCTTTTTCTCATCCCCCTGGGAAAACTGAAGTGGGAAGTAAACTTGTAAATGCTTTTAAATGATTTGTGTTTTTAACTGGAAACCCACCCACAGTTTTCCCAAGGCGCAGGTCACTGAATCTTAATGCCCCTTTTAAAGAGAGGGGAGCTTCAAAAATTACCCAAGACATGGTTGGAATCTGAGTGGGAAAGGGAGTTACTTCCTATATTAGCTCTGTGCTGATGAAATTAAATCTGTTATATTTGATGTGTAGTTGAGAACTTCCAAATACAGCGCTAATGTTTCAAGTTCCCCAGAAGCAGATTTTGTTGCAGAGTTTTTCTGCATCAGCCAAGAAGTCACATGAGACCATTTATGTAAGTCTTGGATAACGTGTACCACCCCCAACTCCTGGGAAAAAAAAAAAGGTATTAATCTTTTGCATTATATAGTACCTCTTTACCTTTTGATCTCGGTGTTACTGTTGCATATAGGGGAAAGAGTACATTAACCTTGATAATAAAATTTACTTTCTTCTTTGTGCATTATGAAAATAGGAGTGGTTTTGATGACTTTTGCATAAAAATGCTTGAATTCTGCAGTTATCAGCATTACTTACTTTCAACAAATACCTAGTTAAAATTGTGGCAAGTCTTTCTTAGAGGATTTTGCATCTGTATTTGTGGGGTTCCTGACACTTGGAAATCCCAAATATGTCCACTGCTCTTACATGCTTCATCTTCTTTGCCAATACCCATGTTCATGGCTGATGCTAGCAGACAAGTTATAGCAGTAATACACCTGCAGAAGGTAAGACCAGGTGCTTAGAAGGCTTCTGCTTGTTCCACAACTGTAAAGGCAACCATGGGAACTTTATCGGTACCTTAAGTCCAGATAAACTAATTTTGTAATTGAAAGTCAATGGTGACTTTAAAACGGCCTTTGCCTAATTTATGGTTAATGTCAAGCACCAATTTTACTGTGGCAATACTGCCATGCCAGTCTGCACTGTTAAATGTTTCTTCTAATAGCCGTCTGTCCTAACTGGATCAGTTGGGTTAAACAAATTTGGGCACAGGGAGCAGTAGTTGCAAGTAATTGCAATTGGATGAGAAGTTAAAAACTTTATTAATTTTGTTATTTTTTTAAACTAAATGCTGCTAATCTTGAAATTCAGAGCATTTTGAACTTGTTGTGTGAGCTGCATTGCCTCCTTAAAGGCATGATATTTCAGGTTTAGATTTCTGGGTGTCATGCTCCACGATATGCTTGCTCTGGACTTCCTTCATCCCAGTATAACTTATGACTTGACACACGTAAAACTGTTACTTTGCAGCAATGGAGCAATAGCTTTGGTACTCCTTTAAAGCCGAAGAAAAAATACTGCCTCTGTATTTCTAGTTAGAGATTTCTTTATTTTGAGCTTGAATTGATGTGTGCTTCACTCTTACGTGTGGTGAGATGTAAAGAAGCAGACAAAATGCAAAGTGGAAGTTTCTATCAGAGAAAATTGAGATGTGTCAATTTTCTAAACAAAAAATGAATCCATGTGCTTACCGGAATGGGGAGAGCATTCTGTGTAACCTGCTCTCAGTTTTGGTAATAGTTTTTCTTCAGCTGTAGTATCTATAAATGTTTTCAAAGGTAGGTGTAGATAAGGATTATTATAGTGTATAATTCAGGAGAAGATTACGTCTGTGGAATCTGTATGCTACTCACCTATGAACAGAAGCAGAATAAACAGAATAAAGGAAGAGCCTGTCACAAGAAGCCACTGTTTATGCTTTAAAAACTTTTTGTTTAAAAATTAGAATGTTTCTGTTTATTTTAGTTCTCTGAAATCTGTTGTTTTGCTGTTCTGAGAGGGTTTTTGTTAAGCTTAAATTCCAAGTTAGCACTGACATTTTTGTTGCTAGTTAACTTGCTTATAACTCCTTTTTCTTCTGTGACCAAGGCCTCAGATTAAACACTGGCTTGCAGTATTAGTGCTTTATTGTTAATTGACTTGGTCCCTTGCAGTGCAAAATTAATGTCTTTGCCTTCTCTTTTTGCAGTCCTAATTGTAGCACAATTAAAATTAATTAAAAACATTAAAAAATTCCAAAGAAACAAGCTGGGGCAGCATTTTCCCCAGAAGGCTACAGGGGAAAGTCTTTCAGATGTGGGGTTCTGTGAAGCGTGCTGCTAACCAAGGTGCAGGTGAGAGAGGGGCCTTGGGATACTTTTTATTCGAGTCCATAAAGAACAGCTGTGCTCCAGAGCTGGTTCCTGATGGTGTATTGGTAGCTGTACAGGACATACTCCTCTTGTAGTGGGAGTACTGTACTTAAATAATTCTGAATTAGTGGCTCTTTAGATTGTTAGAAGAGTGGTTGGTGTGAGCCAGGCAAGGAAGGCTGGTGGTGCAGCCGCTGTTGGTTGCCTTCCTATGGAGCTTCAGCTGCTGCTCTGAAACACCCCGTTGATGGAGGGCAGAGAAAAGCTACCTTCTCTTCTGCTGAAGGGGAATGCCTGGGCAAGACAGCTTCTCCTGGATGCTGTGATACGGATCAGATCAATGACCCTTAAGGGTCTGCTGGGGTTTGTTTTTCTTGGTGTAGTGCTTTCTGAGGAATATATGATCGCACAGTGTAACAGAGATACAACCCAGAGAATATTTATAGCAATACTGACATGGAATACTAAGAAACGTCCAATTTCTGTAACGTGATCATAGTTAATGGTTACATACCAAACAAAGTCTAAATATTTGAGAAAATTAGCCTGCAAAATTGGATGTGAAAGAATGAACACATACCAAATTGTTCTGTTGAACAGAAATTACCTTCTGAAGTAATGTGAACTTGGGATGACTTTTTACTCTTTGCGTAATGAGGGGAAAATGGTTCGGTTTTGCTCTTTAACAGATGCTGCCTTTGAATTGTAACAAGAAGGGGGGAAAACAGATAATGACTTCCAGTAAAGTCTAATTTGTTAAAAGGCACAATTAAGCTTTGAGATAAATGATTTAGCTTTTAAAACACTGAGAGTAAAGGAATTAAACTGAATTCTCAGCCGCTGCCTGTAGGGTTGCTTTTTGACTTCTGTAAAAGGGAGCATTGTGCATTCAAAAAAATTTCATTTTTCTGCTTGTGTTCTGTCTCTGAAACTACACATGTGCACTGACAGCTATTTTGCATCTATTTTAGGGCAGGTTATCTTATTTGATTCTTCTGAGAAGCTAAGCATGTTGCTATAGCTACTGAGCTTGTGGCTCTGGTGAGGGTTTTTCATCAGTTTCTAAATGTAATTGGTAAATAAGGCTGGTATAAGGCTTGTGACATTCTGCTGCCGGTTCCACTTGAAGATTTTATTTGTCTTTAATTTCTTTAGTTCTAGCATGTACATGGAAACATGTATATACCACTTTTAAGTAAATATGTAGAGATGACAAATGAAAAATGAATATGCAGGTTTTCTAACCCAAGTGCTTGTTTCAGAAAGCTCTTGTATTCCTCCTGTTCAGCTTGTGGTTGGGTGTGGACTTCTGGTCTCCAGCACATAGTGACAGTATGAGATGCTGCTGAATGTGACGGCTGTGCGAGCCATATGCTTGGAACTCCAGTCTCTAAAATGAGCTTTTCTTTCTGGTGTGCTACATCTAAAACAGATGCACTAGTAAAAGAAGTACTGCTAACAGTATACTGCACATATTAGGTACAGGTTTTTAACATGTGTAAAGAGCCATTTTAAACAAGATTTAGGCTGTTCTTTAATTTGTGAAGGCTGCTACCTATTCTCGAACCTGCCTACAGCACGTGCTGAATTCTGTTCCCTCCAGTTTGGTTCAGCTGTTACACTGTTGTTGCTAATGTTGGGTGATGCTACTGGAAATTGGTTTTGTCACGGGTGGGTGTAGTTTTGGGGATTTTTTCTTTTTTTTCATCCAAAGTCCACTGGAGTTCAAAGTCCTGTGTGATCCTTAAGGACAGGGTTGATGCTGTAATTTTTCAGCTATCCAGGAGTATGAACATTGTGAAGTTCAACTACAGAAATGAAAGCCTTAGTACAAACCTGTTACAATGAGGGCAGGGAGGGTAGTGGATATTGGATGTTAATGGCTTTTTGTCAGGCAACACTAACATAGGGTGGAGGGAAAATACCCTGTAAAGTAGCATGATCACTGGGAAGCCAGGCTATAAAAGGATCAGCTGGATTTCCAAGGATATTTAGAGATGGAAAGATACAGGTAGGTATCCAGTGAGACTTTTCAAGCCATTGATGTAAATTAGGATTCTAATGTTCATTGACTTAGAGAATGGGGGGCAGCTCTACATTGGGTCTCCTAGTAAATTCCAGAGCCTGTGTATTTGTATTTCTAGGTGCTTTGTTATTCTTATATGTTGTGAGTGCCTGGCAAATTCTTCTGTAGCAGCAATGGATTTAGTAGCTACTTGCTGAACCTGAGTGTCTGGGATGCAGTGCTTCTGAGCCACTCGAGGTAGTGTGAATTCTTTACACAGGTTTTATTAAGATTAGTGTCCTATTTAGGCTGCAATAGCTAATTCTGTCATAGAATAATTTATTCTGAAGCTCATAACTTTCAGAGAATGATCTATATACAGATATTGTGATTTTTCTTGGCTAACAATAGGTATTCTGAGACTAGGAAGAAACTCTACTGAAGAGATTAAAGGACTGGTACTGCAAACTCTTTTAAAGATTAACTTGAAGACAGGTTCGTAACAACCAAACTGGTATTGCATTTTTAGCATCAGTCCACTCACTTTTGTGAAGAAGTATCCCTACTTCAGGAAAATCCCTTAATCGTGGAAGCCCTCTTAGACAGTTGTTATATATGTAAGGCCAGTATGGTACCAGTTACCTGCAGAACAGATGAGATATACGTCTGGTGGCTTGGAACCTCTGCCTGCAAGGTGTTGGGCTGGATGTGTGACTTGTCAGTTCATTGCTCTCTATTTCTGGTGCTGAAATAGTAACTTCATTTTTAGGGGAATCCTGCCAATCCTGTAGACAGGGCCATGGGTTTAACCTGTTAGGACATAATTATTGGCAGACAGCTCTTAAGGTAAGCGGTGGCCGTCCCTGTAAGGGTTTGTATTACCTCCATATTTCCTTCAATTTCTTTGTTGCTGCTTTCCTGCAGTTCCTTCTTTCTTGCAAAGTCTTCATTGCTTTTATCCATATAACCTAAATTACTTTTTTAGAAAAGAGCTGAGAAATAATTATGCATGTAATGTGGGAAATGAACAAATGAATGCAAAACCCTGTGACTTAAGAGACGTTTGATAAATTGTAATTGTGAAAATACTTTTTCTGGTAAAGGGTCACTTGATTTCTGACTGCAGCACTTGATTTAACATGAGTAATTATGCAGAATCTCTGAAGGTTGAAATCCTAATTTTGGTTTCATTTAAATATCTGATTGTCAAATCACATAGGAAAAAAAAACCCTATTATTTAAGATTGTCTTGCTGAACTGTTTATGAATGAGAACTATGTAGTGTCTATATTGTGTATGCATACAGGTTAAATTCCGTTACACAGAAAAATTCTTGTTTCAGAATCTGGAGTATTTCAGTACCTGTATTTTAAAGGGATTCAAATTCTATCCATCCAATTAAGTGCACTAGTATCTTCAAAAATAATATGGGCATTTGCATGTATGCATAATCACTTAAGGTGCTTATCCTGTCATTTACTGAGTGACTGTGACTGATGACGTGAGAATTTCTTGGCTTATAAAAATCCATCCTTTATTGACTACTGTAAAAAATAATTGTAATTAGAGTTTAATCAACATATAAAACACAGAAATGTTCAAAACCTTCCTTTTGCTTTGTAGCCATCCAGGTGGTCTAGAACATACTGCTGGAGTGCTGCTGGTAGGTAACATTAGCAGCATTGCAGGAAACTAGTAATTTCATAGTAAGCAGAATTAAATGGGGAAATACACCTTTTTATTGGCAAAATTTGGCTGGGGTACTGAGTCAATTTCTGTGATTTTTTTCTTTTTTCCCTCCTTTTTTTTCCCCCTAAATCCCTGTTCTATTTAAAACATGCAGAGCGATCATTGATCTGCAGCCGAAGTGCATCCAGCTTTGGGTGAAACATGGAAGCTGTTTAACAGCAGGACTGCTCTGTAGCTTAGGGCAGAAAACAAGGATGTTCTTTCCAGTTGGAACTACTAGAAGTGTAACATGCTGGTGAAGCCTGACTTGTGATTTCTCAGTTGGCTGATCTGACTATTAGCAAAGAAGAGACTGCTACCAGCTAAAAGAATTACTCATGTAACTCAACCAGTGCTGGTGCTTTGATCCTGAAGATTAAGGCCCAGTGCCCATTGGCAGTCATTAGGGGTTGACCACCCTGAAGTATATGATGTAGTTGCTATGTAATTATTTATGTTGGGATTTTTTGTGACATTAGGCTTGATATGTCTTTTGTTTCAAAATCTGCCATAGGATCACTGACTGAAACATAGCTAGCATTTCATGTGGATTGCTGATTATTGCCTTATCCTTTGCTTGCATTTAGAAGAAGCTATTTCACAAAATGAGGAGTTAGTTTTCTAGTACAAGGTAAATTTCTGGCTCTTATTAGCTTCATTCATACAAGGAGATAAGAATTAATTCACTTGGATAATACACGCACTTGAGTATTAAAAATTGTGCTTACCTGCTCTTTTTTTCTTTTAAGCGATTCAATACTGTAGTTAAAATAGATAATATATAGTGATATATAATGCACCTTTGTTACTGCACTAACAGAAATTAATAGTCAGTTCCTCAATTGAAAAAAAGGCATTATCTTTCCGGCATCTGATGTCTTTATATATATTTTATGCAGAAATGCATTAAAAGTCTCAGGTTGGTTTTAAACTTGCAGTACTGAAATGACAGACATGAATTCTCCAAATAATACAGAGCTGCTCAGAAACCCCAAGTCTTTTACGGGGGTGGTAAATCTCTTGTGTAGTTGTCTTCCTGATACTATCAGTGACAGTGTTGCATAGAGTGAAGCTGGTATCAGTAGTGGAAACCTATAGCTTTACTTCATCTCCAAATCAGGTAATGCTGCCTGAAGTATTAGCTTCCTGCGATCACTTTAACAAGACAGGGTCTTCAGTCCTGCTTTTTATAGATCACAAGTTGTTTATATTTGGATCTTCTGGAATGAAAATACCTTACAAGTGCAAGAACATTATCATGTTGGACTTAATTTCTGAAAAGGCTTCCGTGTGTGTTGACACCTATTTCCTTGTAGGGTCCCTTGAAACATGCATACTCGGAACCTCTTTGGAGGGCCAAGCCACTGCTTTGTTCTGTGTCTCAGAAGGGCTTGTGATTTCCTGCATTTCCAGTAGAGCTTGAAATTATTTGTATATTGATGTTCTACTGAAACAAGCATGGAAGTCAAAATTAGGATGGCTTTTATTTGTAGCTTGTTTTGTGCATGGTCATAATCTATAACATTAGTAGCACGCTGCTTGCTGCAAAGGCTTCTTCTCTATGCTGTTTTTATGGCAAAGCCAGCTAGGTGTCAGTGGTTCCTATCTGGAATCTTTGCAGACATGTTTAGCATGACATTGAGCCATTGCTGTGTGGTTTCCAGGTGGCTTGAGCATGGGCAGAGGCTGCTTCCAGAAAACAGCACTGATGTGAATGCAGGGGCTCCATATGTATCTATGTGCTTTAGATTTACTTTTTATTAATATCTTGGTGGCAAATGTAGACATTGGGTTTAGGAGAAGGAAATATTTGCAGCAAGATAAAACTTGGAGATTTCGCTCAGAATTTCCTGTCAATGCCTCTTTAAAAACTGAACAAAATGCAAGTCCTCACGTGTTACAATATAATGGACGAGAGAGGTTTTTGCATGTGACAGTTGCATGTATTGCTTGTGTGAATAGGGTTGCATGTACTGAACGGGCAGTATAGGTGTATCCTACTTTGAAGGGATCATCTGCTGGAGAGTTGTAGGGGTTCCACAGTGATATTTCTTGGACTGAAGATTCAGAACTCGGGGGCAATTCAAGTGGATCTACTGAAAAGTTTAGGGGGCTTAGCAAGGATAAAATAATCCCTACAAATCTGTGGTCTTTATTATCCACTTTTGACCATCTCTGTCTTCAAGTACCTGGCAATTCACTGCTACTGAGTTCAGAGTCCTACCTGTGTGCACAGCTACCTTGACTGTGTTTCAACTAAATATATATTCTACAGCTCACACGTGAAAAGGTGTGATTGCATAGAATTAAGTGTAAGCAGAACAGTGACCACTGTGTTGACTACAGATTTGGTTTAATAGGTAGTGTTTTATTCCTTAGTTGATATGACATTGCTGCCAGTGAAATCTGGTACTTCATCTGGCCATAGCAGGGTTTCAATGACCCTTATTGATTTATTTTTTTCCCCTGTTTTTTTTCCCCTTCCTCTAGCTCAGGGTCTCATTATGGTAAAAGCTGATGTGAAACAAAGAAAGCTATAGCAATAGATGCTTCTGGGACTTGCATACCAAGCACGTAATTGTTTCTATATCTCTTTGAAATAGTTGCCTATCTCCAGCTATAATGATGCACCAGAGGAACAAATCAAAACCTGCTCAGCTCACTACCAGAGAATTTTTTGTCTTAATCAAAAGAATATATTCTTGCTGCAGACCCAGTTGCTAGCTCCAAGAAAAGCTGAAAAGTGCTGCCTGTCCCTCAAGAAGCATTTTCCTGCAGGCACAGTTTTGATGGATGTGTGAAGGGAATACCATCTGCCTTAGGGTGGTAGAGGGAGCTGTGTAACACAGGGCTCCTAAGGGATTACAAAGCTGTAGGGCAATTATAAGTGTTGAGGACAGAGAAAGGAAGGGCAAAGGGAGTCTCTTGTGCTGAGAATCAGGCTATTCAAGCAAGGTGTGGGTGCAGTTTGTCTTGTGGTCTTTGTATCATCTCAGTAAATCCTGGCTATTGCCTTTCAGGATTTTTACTGGGCTATCTTCTTTCTATCCCCATGAATCATTACTGACTTATGATATAGCATCCTTTACACAGGGTTAGCAGTGATTTAGATCACTGTACCAGTACGCTAATTGGCTGCTTCCTCCTATTGTCATTTCCAGGCTCTGTAGGTGTCCTTGCCTTTCCTCATCCTTGAGTTTCATGATTCTACAGTCTTAAAGGGAAATGGTAGAAAGGGCTCTAACATGAATGCATTTTCTTGGTGAATTGATTTCTCGCCTAAGTTGTGGAACTGGTGTTTCTGACGGGGTCTACTGAACATTCAGATCTCATGGGATCTCTGTTGGCCTTCATTGGTTTCCTTTGGGATAGTTTAAAAAGGACTTCTGGCTGAATTTAATGTACTGCTATTTTACTGGTCCTGCAGCATCTGAAGCTTGAGGTGCCTCTGAAGTTGAGCCCAACTACCTGAGAACACAACTTTATTAATGCTTGAACAAAAATCTGACTTTAATAGAAAACTATGTAACTGGAAAAGATGCTGTAGCTAATGTGCAGTCAAGCACAAATGTTGTGGAATAACTCACATTGCTCATGCTGGTAATTTTGTTTGTATAACACAGACCCTAAGGATAGGCTGTGTTGCACTATCTGCTGGTCAGGAGGTCACAAGATGTAGTTCCTCCTGTTTGTTGTAGGTCTGAAATAGACAAGTGGAGATGGAAGTGATTGTATTTGGGGAGATTAAAGAACTGCTTATTTGGAAGCATGAAGTCACTACAAGGGTGTTTGAAGATTGTGAAGTAGTGAAGTATCCCTTATTGTTCTCTACAACTGCCTGACAGGAGGATGGAGCCAGGAGGGGGCTTCTCTCTCCTCCCAAGGAACAAGAGACAGGACAAGAGAAAACAGCCTCAAGCTGCACCAGAGGAGGGTTAGATGGAGCTGAGGAACAATTCCTTCCCCAAAGGGTCCTTGGAACAGGCTGCCCAGGGCAGTGCTGGAGTCACCGCACTGGAATTGTTCGCAAACCATGGCCCTCGGTGCCATGGGTTAGTGGTAGCCTTGGCAGTGCTGGGTTTGGACTGGATGATCTTAAAGGTCTTTTCCAACCTGGTTGATTCTACAATTCTGTGATTCATGGGGGCATTCTACAGGGAGGTACTGTTAGAACAATTTCATCCATCGCTATAATATAAGCTGTCAACATGGAAGTGGCGCAGCTTGGTACGGGAGCTTAATAACCAAGCATTGTACATGTGGGTAGGTGTATCTATGGCATCAAGACTTACAGGCAAATAAGAGCAAGAGTGATATATGTTCAGTCTTCACCTTTCATGCAGTAGTAGGTGAAATCAACACAAGAACAAACATTTTTATTTTATATCATAGTTAAGCGTAATATATAATTCATACTGAGATCCTTCAACATTTAAATTTCCTTGTTTTCATTACAATGCTTCTTAAACAGACTTATTAAAAACTTCAATTCCCATGATTACCCCTTCAGAGATGTCACAGCGTATCCCAGCTGCAGAGGAAGCTGCATAGCATTAATTATGCACTGAAAATACAAAAAAAAAAAAAAGCACTTGATGTTTTTCTCAGATCCATTTTGTGTTCTTTTACTGTTTGGGGCTTTTTGCATCATCTTTATTGATTCAAAAACTGGGGTTTGGCTACTTGTTCCAGAACTTGCTTTAGCTGTATAGGATTTTCCCCCATTCATAGGTAATGACCAAAAAAATCTGCTGTCCCTGAAGACTGTCTAGGGGCTCTACCTGAAGGATGGTAACTAAATATGACTGAGATCATTGTCAATAACTTCATGTGCTTCCTGTCCTGTAAACAGCACCAACAGTAATGTTTTGTTTGTCCATTGATTGCATTATTATTAAATAAGTAAATCAAACACAAGGTTAGAACATTACTATTTCACATTATGGTCAGAAGACTATTGGATTTTGTAGTACACTGAGGAGCAAATCATATTTGGGGTCTTGTGTTTACACAGAGCTTTAGCACTGTTGGTGGCTTGTGGCTTCTTTACACTTAATTCTTTCAGGAAAGTAGAAAGTACCATATTAAAAAAAAAATAGCTGCAATAAAAATTGAAGGTTCTAACTGCTTTTACACGGCTGAGACAGATCTGTGAGGGTCGTGGTCTCATTTTATAAGTAAGAGAACTAAGGTACAGAAACAAAAGTGAAGCCATAAAGGCAATCAGTAACACTGCCAGTGATAAAAACGAGTATCATCTGCTATAAAGTCCAACCTTCTTCTGCCAACCAGAAGGATTTAGCTGCAGGAAGCTACACTGGTTTTTTCTGTTTAGCCTGGAATCCTTACAGGAGCAGAATTGAACACTTCCATTTATTTTCAAATTCCATTTCTTGCGTCACAACAAATGGAACAATTATAAGTAATGAAGGCAGTTGCCCTCTTAGGTGTTTTGTAACAAATAAAGAACAAACTGTTTCAAAGACATCAGAGGGAGCCAGTTAACACCTGTTAGCTCCTCCTCAAGCGCAAGCTTGCTCACACTGGCAGCATCAAATCCTGTTCTGAGCAAATAACCCCTAAGTGAGAGCCAGAGATTAACTATGTTCTCCTGTGGAGCTTCCAAAGCAGCAGCATCTTTCATGGGAGCAATTTGTCTGAGAAGTTGGCAACATACCCTTTGTCTCAATGATGTAGATCCTAGCGAGCCCAGAGAGAGAGGATCCTTTGTTGCTTCTATTAATGCTAGAATTATTTTGAATAGACATTTCCCATCACTGTGTTGGTCTTGATCTCCATCCCTTGTAGGCAGTAGTAACCATGAGGGTATTGTACTGTGGCCAGCCTAGAGCAGTATTCACTCTGGATGGAATTTCCATACAGAAATCTGATAAAAGGATGGCAGTGAAAATTGAACTAGAATGTCTTATTTGTGCCTGGTAATTGCAAAAATAGTTTGGACATGCATAGAGTGCTCTGAGAGTTGCAAACAGATTTCATTTAAGTTAATTACATATTGGCATATCAGTTAAAAGGGATCAGGAAGGGCTTCTCCCTCTGCATGTGTTGTATTAACTATCATACACTGCTGCTGCAGTAAGGGAAGCCAAGTTGGAATGATCAGCTTGAACTTCATGTAGCCTAGGAATGGAATGCTGGAACTGCTTCTTGTCTCATTTTGCCTTTACTTACCTGGCTTTAAAATAAAGCTTTAAAACAGCAAATGTTGGATATTGAAAAGCAGGGGGAGCTTTTCCTATCTTTTACATTTAGAGGGAGCAGTATTTGTGCTAGTTCTGAGTAAAACTGTTCACGGCCTCCTAATAAAACTGTAATTAGTAGGGTGTGCTAGCTCTTTTCCATGAAGGTATACAGCTTTGAGATTATCCCGTGGTTAGTAACTCTGGGCTTTGTAGGAGGATAGGAAAATGGAGCTATATCGAGGCAAGCCAATCAGCCTTTGAGAGTGCTTGTCATGTTCCTGTACTCTGATTCTGCTGGTGAGTAGTAAAAGGAAGTGTTGTTTGTAAGGCACACTAATAGGGTGAAAAAAACATGTCTGATTTAGTGATTGAGTCTGTGCAGGAACACATACTGGGGTGGGAGGGATAGGGTAGAAGAAGCTGCACCACAAGTTTCACACCAAAGTCTGTCTTCATCTTAGTAGTCACACTACAGTCTCTTAAGTCAAAACCCACTGATGGGGTCAGAGGCTCTGATTTCCATTGACTTCAAAGGAATTGCTAATGCCCCATTTCTGTCAGCATCTGACCTCCTGAAAATTCAGAGAAATAAAGCCTAAAAGTGTGGGTCCTTTTTGAAGGCTTTGGAAATCAGAGTGTGTTTTGTCCCAGAATCGCTGAATAATTTATGTTGGAAGAGACTTTTGGAGGTCATCTGGTCCAACCCCTGCTCAAAGCAATGTCTTTAAACCTTTTATGCCATCCTTGTAAGACTGGGCGTATGTGAGCAGTTTGAAGCTTTGTTAGGTTTGTTTCAGTCATAAACCATAAACTGTGACCCTTTTAGCTTGAGCTAAATAGTGAGAAAAAAACCATCTTCAAATACTGAGCACTCGCACTCTCCACATCTAACATACAGGGCTAACTTAAATATGATTACTCTTGAAACACAACGGTAATAATTGGTGTGATAGTACGGATGTAAGTTGTGGTTCTTCCCATTGCAGATTGACCAGCCAGGGGGCCATGGCTTTTGGGAACAGACTTTCTCATGGAAAGGTTTCATGTCACACACGCATACAAACATAAATAGGAAGTAAAAACACTGCAATCTGGCATAGTGAAACAGTGGGGAGGTTTTCATGGCATGATAGCTAAAAAGTATTATAAATGTCGAGAAGCCCATCTTTTTTCCTTTTAATATAAAAACTTTTATGTCAGGGTCATTAGAAACAACATGCAAGAGTGTGAGAAGTAGAATATCTGTAAAAACTAATGTGAAAATTGAGTAATGATAGATGGAGATGCTTGTTAAATTTAAAAGGAAATGTGAAAGTATGTCAGCTGTTGCATGCAAGTTGCTATGCTAAACCTGGCATACTTTTGAGCATATAACATATTTGGGTTTGCATCTCATGTAGTTGAACCATTTTGTAGTGAAGAAAAACATGTATTTTAGAATACTTTTCCAAAGTATTGATTTCCAAATAAAAGTGTTGCAGAAGGATGTTAACTTGTGAAAGATAACTTCCTCTACCCACTGCGTGGTCACCCAATTCATTCATTCAGACACCAAAAGTCACTTCGTCCTTTTGCCTCATCAGGGAGGCTAGATTGGGAATAGTGTTTAGTTGGAAGAAGTAGTGATCACAAAACTGCAAAGCAGGGTGCATTCCTCCTTATAGTATTTGTTCTTCCTTATAGTCTGTGGCTAATGTAATATGTTAATCACACAAATTTCAGGTTTTGGAAGATATTCTGCTCTGCATTCAAAGCACCTAAGTTAAGCATTCGATTACCCTTGACCTCTCATATGCAGAGAGACAACCATTTCTTCTAGGTATTCATAACTTAGGCCAAAATACAAATGGAAACTAGTGGTACTTTTAGATTATTATCTTTGCTCAGCATTACTGTCACTTTGTTGTTTCTAGACACAGGTCAGATAGTCCTGTAGACACTCATTTAGATTCTGTAGCTGATGGATAATGCATTTGTTTTCTTTAAATTGGCATGCTAAGATGAGAACGTGAGCAGCTAAATAACTGGAGTCAAGAATAAGCGCTTAGCCCTTGCTTGGTAATCAATCTCCCAGACTCAATAGGAGGCATGCTACAGAAATAGCAGGAAGGAGAATCTGAAAAGATGTGGGATGATTTCTTTAGCGTAAATGTGGTTTCGTGTCACTTTATTTCCATGACTCACTATATCTAATATAAACAATAAAAAACAGAAGACGACTGGCTTTCTGAGGGTGGAATCAAATCTGAATAAATTTAACATGGATTTAAGCTGTAGAGAGCTTGAGTGGAACTTTTTTGGGTTATGTCTGACAGTTATTCTGTAATTACCGGCTGGAAAACAAATGTTTCAGCCTTTTTATTCAGCAATACTAGCAAAAAAAAAAAAGGGAAGAACAAGGGTCATTTTAATCCTCTGTCCCACTGTTCATAGTTCATGTACTTCTGATTTTATGCTATTGCTGGGGTAAGCTAAGCACCTTTTGGAATAAATAATAACTGTAAACAGTATCTCCAGGAAGAGGTAGTAACAGAAGCGGGAGAGAGAATAGAGGAGTGAGCAGTAAAAAGCAGGAGCAAGCAGCTTTATTTTAAAAGTACAATCAAGTCATGTTTACCACGGTTACGGTGCTTTATCCTCACATCTTGCAAGCTGCCTGCTAAAACTGAGGAATCTTGCGTTGAGCATGTCAACTTGCTTGTTTGGAGACTATGTGTGATAGTGCCTGGAGGCCTGGATTGGGACTAAGACCATACTGTGCTTGGCACAGTACAAATGAGGAAAATTAAGCCAGTCCTTTCCCAAGAAGCTTCCTAGAGAAAAACCTCACTGTGATGACTGTTGTGCTTGGGTCTCTGTGGACACACATTAAACTGAAAGAAGTCAGCTCTTGTTACATTAAGAATACAAAGTACAAAATATTCCTATTTCTGTTTTGCAGTTGTCTTTATCCGTATCGATATGCAATAGAAGACAGCAGAGCAATCTACTGCAGAATCTCCATGTACAGAGCATGCTTGTTTTATTTGTCTTGCATATTGATAGTGATTTTAATTGGATTTGGTTTCATTTATCTGGCACGTAGGGCAATCAATTCTGTGAACATGTATTTTGTAGGTTTTTCTGGATGGAGGGGCAGTCCTGTCTGTGTTTTTTCTTGTTTCTCTCATATCCTCAGCATTTGGTGGATGAGGGCTTTGCAACTGGAGCGTTTTCTGACTGCAGGACTCCATCATTGCAGGCGGGTGGGTTTTTTCCCCCTAAGTAATTCCTCTTTACATTCTGCTCTGAAATCCCAGTGGGTTCCTGCTCAGCAGTGCTTTAACTTCTGAATATTGAAACCAGCAGGTACGGTGAGAACAGAATATTTTAAACAGCAGAAGAGATACTTGGCTAATGTATAATATCTCGTCCTCTATACATTGCACTGAAAAGAAAAGCTGTTTGAGAGTCACTTTGCGTACAACTGTTTATGGAAAAGGACTTCCAGGGTATGCGAAAGCTCTAAAGCAGTAGAGTGAAGCCAGGTGCTGGGGAAAAAGGAAACAGACATCCTGGATTGGTGATTCTGCTTTTAGGATAAGATGGATGTAAGTCTAAATCAAAAAATTTTGCTTGGCAAGGGTATAAGGCAAGACACACAAAGGTAGGCATTCATGGGTAAAGCATCTTGTATTAGCACCTGTCTGATGTACAATATGGAGGTGATGATCATCCTTTTAGATTAAGTTGATGGCTGTGATACGTTCAGACTTTGTTATGTTCAAAGGCTTTTGTAACCAAGTGTGACTTCCAGCGGAAGAAGAAAAATGTGATAAAAGCTGCATGAGCATATAAAATAGGTTTGTGTAGGTCAAAGAAGCAGAAAGAAGGGTGATTCTGGGCTAAAATATGATGGCTTCTTGTCAAGTCCCTGAATTAATGCTTTCCTGGCAAGCAGGCATGTGTAGGGGTGTATGGGAAAGGAGTGAAATAGATTACAAGCCAGAAATCGGATTCTTGAGCAAGGTGTTTTTCTTTTTGTTGGATGGAAGAAATAGCTGAGTAGTAACTTTTCTATGAAGGCAAAAAAGGCCACCTTTGACACCAGGTCTCTATGGGGAACAGTTGAGAACGTGATAGAGAAAATAACGGGAATGTTTTTTAAGGGGGCTGTTTCTTTTTCTTAGGAGGGCTATTGAAATAGAAAACCTTCCTGAGCATACCAAACAGCATATTCAATTTAAATGTTACTGATACTTTTCTACTGAACCGCCTTGCTCGGTTGTCTGACAAACAGGAAAAGAAATGCTAATTCTGCCAGTAAGGTTTTTTTCCTTTGCTATGCTTAATTTCTTTGCATATTTAATTCACTCTGCACCTTAAAATAGCTTTCTGTTTTTTGTCTTGGTGGCCTCTTCTGGCTTTATTTGCTTTTGAATTGATTTGCAAGCTTTCACTCACTTCCTTTTTGAATGAAGACCTGTGATGATAAGGGGATTGTATATCTTCCTCTCTGTCCTCTGCTGCCTTGCTTCCTCTCCAAAACATGTTTCATACAACACTGGGCTCATCAGCTGGGTTTTTTAATACTCCGAATGGAGGAGTTCTATAACAGGAGTTAGGAAGCAATACTGTAATACAGTTGGCCTGTATGACTAATCAGTTAGATAAAGAATTCAGGCTGCAGAATAGCAGAGCCTTCATGCTTGATTGATGATAACAGCAGCCAACTGACTTACTGCCCTTACTGCTAGCATCCCCCACACTATTAGAGAGGATTTCCAGCACAGTACAATAGATTTGTCGTACTAAGCATAATGCTGGGGTTTGTAGTGCATGACATCAAAACCCAAAGAAAAGCAGGTCAAAATGGATGACTCCCTGAATATACTTTGAAAAGCAGGAGTGGAAGAGTCTGGAACCAATGCTTGCTCATTCCCTACCTCCATACTTCCTACCAAAAGAAGTGGATTAGTCTCTGTATTTAGCACAGCATAAAGAATGTTTCTTATTCCTCACAACGTTTACCATGGAGCTTGTTTTGCTTTGGCAAATCTCCCGCAGCCCAAGCAGGGCTGATTTCTTCGGCTAGTAGAAGCTATTCTCTTTGAGTCGGGGCTTATGGAACTGTCATTATATGTAAGCATAGAATATATGGCCTGAAATAAAATATCTTTTAGGGAACCCATAAGAAGGAAAAGATACTTGTTTAATATAAATGGATATTAATTTCTTTTGTCTTATAGGCTATAAATACCTCTCAGAAAATCTTCTTTGCTGTGGCTTTGGGGGTTTCTTTTGGTGTGTCTCTAGTGGTGTAAACTTACTGCATTATCCACAAAGCCATCATCAATCATAGTGTTGTATTGAAGCTGCAAAGAACAGGTTGAGGTGGGAGAACTTTCTGTTGCAAAGAGGAAGATGGAGGTTTTCCTGGATGAAATCAAAATCTGTTTATGGATCTCAGGAGAGCAGTTCCACTCTCCTGCTTTATACGTAAGGAGCCAGGAATATGGATGTTTCTAACACATACACATAGTAATACATTTTATGGACACTGTGAACTTACCAGGTGTCAGGTGTTAGCAGATTGATTGCATTCTGTGTCATTGCAGAAACCTAGCTATATGGTTGTTCTTTATAACTATCATTATGACCACTGTTCTACTAAAACAGAAGCAAAAGGCACCTAAAATAATATCTATAAACTGGGTACTTGGTTTAGATTGGTATAGATGTTTGAAGCAGAACTCTACTGAGTGCATAAACATAAAACATTTCTGTAATCAGACTTAAGTTGCCAGATTGAGGTATGTACTTTAATTTATGATTTATACAAAGAAATTGCCCAAATTGTAAATAGCTGGTGATGCTCTGTGCCCGGAATTTGAGTTTTGTGTTTGACTTAGTACCTGGTAGAGAAGTATGGAGCTACAATAGTGGTTTTGATTTGAAATTGAAGCTGAAAATTCATTGTGAAATTGTTAACAGCAGGGAGCTTCTTTTGTGAAGAACTGAATTAGAAGCTTTCAAATCTTTTAGTACTGACAGATTAAATGACCTCAGCAAGTGATTAAGTTTTTATTCTATCACTGATTCATCAACAGTTGTCCTTCCTTTCTGGATCCATTATTCATCACTAAAAGATTTCAGCATGAAAGGGAAATTTACCTTTTACAACTTGGCCCTCTCTTCCTGCTTGCTTCATTCCCTGTAGCCACAATGTAAGCCATAGAAATACAATTACAATATTGAATGACTGGAATTTATGAGACAATTTAGTTTTGGGAAGTGAAGTTGCCGTTTATGGTGTAGGGACCTGTCTCAGTGGTTGAAAGCTGGATGCTGATAGCATGAGTGATGATAGACAGCCCTCCATTTGCTAATGGGAGGATTGCCGGTTGTACTGCACTGCATGTTGCCTGACAGTGGTTACTCCTTAACAGTTTCCCTTTTGATCTAAATGACACATGAACTTAACAGCCAGTGTATCACCGGGAAATCAGGCCCTGTGCGTTAACCTGCAGCTCAATCTAACAACTGTTTTGATGCTGTCATAAACCTAAAAATTCTTGTATAGTGTAAACCACACCAGATTGCATCTCATAAACTGTTATGTTAATGTTCTGTATTTATGTATGTGCATTACCTGAAAGATGTGAAGTTCTCAAATGGAAAATGGGCTACGATATCTGCTCTGAAATGCATCTGCACTATTTATAAGTGAAGTTTGAACTGATGAACTTGCCTTATGCTGTGCCTCCCAACAGATGCCAGAGATAGTAGGTTAGTCCAGTTATAGAGATATCATAAATCTGGTACAGCTTGAGATGATCTATGTTCAGTGTTTATCTAAGTAGTACTCAATGGTATGTCATGGGGAGGCAGGAAATCCTGGATGGTGCAAGGGATATTCTGGTTATATGACCACTAGGAAGACAGATTTTTAAGCTATTGTGTCCAATGGAAGCAGTGACACAATCTATTTAATACTAATTTTTTTACATTTTTCAGGCTAAGCATGTCTTACAGGCAGCTCTGGATGGCAAATTAATTTTACTTTAGTCTTCTGTGATTGACTTGGTCTCCTGGGTCTATAAATCAAAACAATTGATGTTTAGCTTGTTTAAAGTTCAATCATGCCCAAGATTTTGGCTCTGATGAATATTTTAGCCATAGAGCTGTGCACCAATGGGGAACAGATGAGTCAGTAAACATGTTGTCGTTTTCATTTTTTTGGGGGGAAAATAAGCTAGCGAAAGGATTGTGACCCTCCAGTGATTTCATGAAATAGATGAGTGGTACAGAATGAGAAGTGTCTGGAACAAGCAATCTCCTCTAACCAGAGTGTTACAGAGTTAGTTCTGCTGCCCTATAAGAAAGTAAAGGGAGGAAAAAAGGGACACAGAATTGTGCTGGTTGGAAATAAGCAGTAACACTTCAAAAACTCATACTGAAGCATCATTGTGTGTTAACAGTGGTACTTGCCGTGTGAACATTCAGCATCTGCCAGGAGCCAGTTCCTGTCCTGCTGATCTGAGAGCAATATGTACCTCTGCAGGAGTGGATTAATTTCCCATTTGTGTTTACTTGCTGTAATTCCATATGGGGAAATGCGCAAGCATGGGCAACGTCTTTGGGAAAACGTGGAAAAGATGCAGGAGAGGGGAAATAAGAGGGACAAAAGTACACTTGAGGTTGTTTAAGATCTGTTAAGGAACTGTGATTGGTAGAAGTCATGTACCTGAAAGCAGAAAATACAGTTTAAAACATTGCAGAGCAGTTCAAGCAATACAGAAATAAATGAATATTTTTTGTTATTCTTAAAATGTTTATTCGTATTTTGCTATTTCTCTTGTATTTCCACTTGTGGAGATCTTTAAAAATCTTTGCTTGAATCTCTTTGCTGAAGTGTCTGCTTTCATCATCAGAGAAATCTTAGAAACCTCAAAGCCACTCCTTCCTGCTTAGTCCAGACAGAGGTTGTTCTGCCAATGTCCTGCTTCTTGACTCAAGAAAAGGTAGCAGTTCTGGGTATTAAGACTTCATTATCAGATTAGAGTAGACTTGCACCATTTTTGGCACTAAAAAGCATTTTATTCAGCCGTATGATCAGGAGGAGGCACAAAAGTGTCTGACCTTTGTCTGAGGACTTTAATTCCTTTATTCCTCCTAGGAGGTGTCTTCATAGGATTGTCTCTAAGGCCAATATTTCACAAGCCAGTTTGATCTCTTTGCCTTGGATATTTCCTAGCAGTGATGGGACAATTACTTTTAATATCAGGTAGCACTTATTTGCCTGTATCAATTTCTCTTTCCTTAGCACCTATTTCTATTCCATAATCGCAACGTGGTTTTAATAGTCAGGATTTAAGCTTAAGGAAGTGGAAATATGAAAACTCCTGAGAACAACTAAATTGCATTAAAATTCGCATAAAACATTTAGAGGCAATTACCCTAAACCTGCTGTAATTATAAGGTTAAAAAACACAGTGCAAGTTCTGCTGACACTCTGTAAGTCCATTTTTCAAAGGAGGGTAGTTTCAAAGCAGCTCTACCCAGATTTACTGGGCTGCTTAGTGGAACCTGCTTCAAGGCACTAATCGATTAAATCTATGCTGTTTAATATTAAACGACGTCCTTTCTGTCCCAACCTGCTTTTTCTTTTCTGTCTGCTCATAAGTGGCAGAATTTTATGGAGAAAGACAGTAACGTGAATTTTATGGAGGCAGGCCTGCAGTTGAGCTAAATGGATACTGAATTAAATAATAGAAAGCCTTCCTTTGCTTGTTCAGCATGGTGGGGATATGAACTCCATGGAGTAATGCCCATCATTAACTAAAAATATTAAAACCAAGACAGGGTTTTATATTCTGGGGGCTTTTTCCTCTGTCTTGGTTCTCTAACTGACACCTTGATGACTGAGTCTGGTCTCTCACAGATGTCCTTATGTACTTTAAGGCGAGACCTATTTGAAAAACGCCAGGTTATTTGGAGTAAACATGTCCAGTGTATTTTCTGCAGCATTAAGAACAGTTCATCATACATGAATGTTTACTACTACTACTACTACTAAAAGTAATACCAAAAATCCTCTAGTAATGTGCATTGATACTACTAGTAGAAGGACTAGTTTTAATTCATCCAGGCCAGCATCAGCCACCCTGGAATGCTGCTTGGATCTGCCAGGAGAGGGCATGTGTCACTCAGAGCAGGCAATGTTTCCCCACTGCTGCCCTGCCTGCCACCATATACTGCTGGGTGATTCCAGAGCTGGGGCAATTTCAGGCTCAAAGAAAGGTTTGACACTCTTCCAGTTTCTGAGGTAGGTTGCTTGCTCTTACGTGCTGACATTCCTCATGGCAGTTTGCCCAAGAAATGTTAAGTGACCACCATAAAAAGAGAAGCCTTAGATTAGCTACAAGGGGTTTTAAATCTTGATCCTACCATATCCTAACAGGGTTTCTGGCAGATCTAATTTCATTTGTGTTGTGTGGGGTTAATGGCTTGATAGGTACAACTATATTAATAAATAATTCTTAATTACAAGGTGTATTGAATTGCTATGAGAGGAGATAATATCTCTTTATGACAATATTGTGCATAACTCAGCTAGCCTTCCAGATGAAAAGGGATAAAATAATAATTTGCACAGTCAGATGTTTTGAAGCCACAGAGGCAGGTAACAAGATTTGAACATCATTGATTCATCTGTGAGCAGAACCTGTGTACAGGCAGTGAGATCAGCCAAATAACCTGCTGGTGGGTCAATTAAATCTCTCTGGTAAACAATCCAAACAAGTGCCATTCTGCTTCAGGCATTTCCTGCCTGTTTCTATAGCAGTAGCTTATTCACTACTAGACAATTCTAGTGGTTAAATGGTATTTGGGGAGTTTTGTACCTTCAGAGTGTGCTGTCTATCAAACAAGATTTCACAAGGATCATTGCATTAAATATCTGAATTATCCCAATTTTAGAGGGACAGAATAAACGGTTAGCAAGCAGAGTTCTAAATGACAGGCAAAATGGAACAGAATTTTATAGTTTTCAAGCATTTACCCGCTTGGACTACTTGGACACTGTGTAAGATAGAATCATAGAATCATAGAATAGTTCGGGTTGGAAAAGACCTTAAGATCATCCAGTTCCAGCCCCCCCTGCCATGGGCAGGGACACCTCACACTAAACCATGTCGCCCAAGGCTCTGTCCAGCCTGGCCTTGAACACTGCCAGGGATGGAGCATTCACAGCTGCCCTGGGCAAAGATGGACATATATTACATATATCAAAAAAACAGGTGATTTAGCACACCAAAATAATGACATAATTTTCTTTTTTAATCTCCCTTCAGTAATTTTTAAATGACTGAAAGTTTTTAAAATAGGTACAAAGGTTTGAAATCATTACTGAGTGCCCAAGCAAGTGCTGGGTGAATATTTGGGGGGGGGGGGGTGTTTGGTTTGGGTTTGGTTTTTTTTATGCAGCACCTCTGATGGCTGCTCATGCGTCAGAACTGCATTTAGGTCTTAAAGACAGGAGTTTATGACTGACAGTGTTTAATATTTTGAATTTACCATGAAGGCTGGGAGTTGAGAGCTGAACTTAATCTCTGTGTCAACTTAATTAAACTTGGTTTAATTAAGCAAAAGGAGTCATTTCAATACAGATACATATTACAGAGGAGTGCCTTAGATTAGTTCCACCTATGGTGAAGCATGTAGTAGTCAGGGATATGTGTAGAACTTTGTTCCTATTGCCTCATGAAAGTCCCAGGTGATGCCTGAGATTGCAGTGCACTGATTTTGTTCTTGTCTTGGAGAACATCCAGAACAAATTATCAGAAGCTGGTTGCAGGCAAAACAGACTGCCTTGGAAGACCCATCTGAAGTGCAAAATACTGTAAAGATGAGGGCTGTCTTAGCTTGTAAAAAATAAAAATAAGAAGTAGTTTTCGATTACATCACATTAAAATGTAGGACCATATGGCTCAGCTCTGTTTAGCTTACTAAAAATACCGTATACTCCAAAATGTGCCTCAAGTTTCTCTTTGAAAACTGTGTGCTTCTCAGGTTGTCATGGGAGCTTATGACACAATACTGAGAAGAAGAAAAAAAGAGGGTGGTTTTTTTTTTTATTGGAGCTGAGGAGGGATAAATCCAAAACTTTGCCAGTTTTTCTCCATGAGAAAAGTAGTATAATGCAGTAGAGGGAATATGCAGAAACCTAATACCTTCCATGCTCAAGTGTTCAGAAGCATTCCCCCAGATTTGTAATTTGCAGTCCGTTATGGATTGTGTAATTCCCTCCCTTTCCTTGCAAAAGAAGTCTTTTGACTGAAAACATGGAAACATGGAAATGTTCAGGGATCTAACAGCAAACTCCTGTATTGCACCATGTTGCGAGGAGTTCAGGAAACTCTCCCTGTGCAATTCTGTAGTACTTGGGCTGTACTATTGATGCTTCTGCTGTAGCAGAACATATAGATTCATTATCCAGGATGGCAGCCTACGTTCCTTCTCTATGTAACGTTATCCTGAGAAAGTACTACTGTTTGTGCTTTTCCTTGGCATCAGCTATTGGTCACTGTTAGAGAGTAGGATTCCAGAGTACCAGAATAGCTGAAATATTTAAGGCCAGTCTTATACTTCAGGGGACTTGCACTGATGTTGAGTTTGTTCCAGCTTCTACATATTTTTAGATATTGTAGCATGAAATTTCACACCCCCCAAACTGTGACTTCAGGGCGGTAGCACTCATGCAGCCAGCGTTCCCAGCTCCAACAGAACTAATGGCGTGAGTACAGGGTGCAGTTCTGCGTCCGTTCTTTCCTCATTATTTAATGGAACACGTGAACTGTCATAACTTTGTTCTTCAGAGTCACTTTTTGATAGTTATGCATTTATTTATAGATTTCAAGTACAAAAGGGAATAGCTCTGTGTATAACAAGAGTCTTCACTAGTACTCGTTGTCCTGAGCAGTATTAATAAAGAGTGGAGGAATTTAAGTCCAAGGGCTGCTGATGGTGAGTGATTCTGAGTAAATTGGTATAATAAACTGAAAGGAAACAGGGCACTTAGAATATCATTTTTAGCTTTGTTCATGTGTTTCTGATAAAGAGGTTTTTTTTTAATGATCTGGTTTCTTTCTCAATTGGGCTCAGAAGAGCAGTTTTACATAGAGGTGGAATAATGTGGAAGTTATGCAATTTTACAATAGATGTAAAAACAGAGCTATGGCAGGGAATGAATTGGGTAACTTATATGTCTAGATATGATTCAAGATGAACGCTGTAGCCAGTTTACCTCATTTGATTTAACTGTATCCTCTTTAATGAAATGGAAATATAAAATGATCAGATACTCACTTGGGGATATTTTTCTCCAAATCAAGAAAAAGTATTCCTCTACCACCTAAAATTAGTTGAATGATTTCCATATAACTGTGATTTTTACAAGTCCCACAGATACAGCTTGACAGTTCTGGTTGCTTTTATTTTGCTCCAACATTCCACTTCTGTAGCTGAAAGTGACTGTGTCTGTGCCTTGAGTCACAACTGCCTGGGTTATGTATGTGGATTGATGTTTATCACTGCTGTTTTTTCATCAAACCCTTATGTGTACACTGGATGCACACACACAAAAAGGGTCATTTTGAAAGAAATGTATGCAGGATAGTTTTATAACACAAAGTACTGGTGGTGTATCAGCAGAGGGGAAATACTGTGTCTGGCTGACTCGTGTAGAGCAGCACACCTGGCTGTTCTTCATCCACTGGCTCTATGACTGCTGCAGTGTGTGCTCAGGGTAAGAATGAAACTGCTCTGTCACTCTTTCAAGTCAAACCTCAGACCAAAAAACCCTGAAGAAACGCTGCCCCCCATCCCCAAACAAACCCTGAACTAGCCAACCCTACAATCCAACCCATGGCTGTTCCTGTACTGGATAATGTGTTTGATCTAGTTATATGCTGCTGTGTTACGTTGTTCCCATAAACAGAATCTTCATCCTTTCCTTCTATTTCTAGTTTTCCAGAGGTAGTCTGGATAGTTTCTGCCTGGATAGTTTAATTCTTTTATAGCTGATTAAGGTTGTCTGATTTTACAGTGCGTGAGCTGATGTGATCTTTTTCCTTTCTCTGATATGAAAAATCAGTGGGGTTAGTGTATAAATTAAAAAGAATATTCTATACATTGAAGTGAAATTGCTGAATTTAAAGATACAAAGAAACTGCACGAAAAAGCCTGTTCCTTTTCTAAAATTACACAAAATTTCTGCTGTTCCATTACGATTTGAAGCATACTTGAACATACAGGCTTAAACACGTTAATATCTGCTCTAGTTACATGAAAAATGAAGAAGTTAAGCCCTCCAGATTTAGTTTCACTGTTCAGCCAGTGCCTGAAGCAAGCTTAGGTAGTGCTTCAGTCTCTTGGCACTTGCTGCATTCAAACTACAGTTCATGAGGACTATAGTTGCTAAATTTTCACAGAGGCTCTGAAAATGACTTCAAAGACGTTTGAACGTACCAGGTTCTGTGTGCAGGAAATCATAAATGCATGTGGAAATATGTATGTCCTGTTATCTACAGGTTTGAATTTTAATGGAATGTTTTCAGTTCCCTTTTGAGCTACTCCATCCTTAGGAGTCAGCATGGTGATCAAAGGGTATGGATATGAAAGTAAAAAATGATTTCTAATCCCAGGTTTTGCTGTGTATTTAGCTTGGATACATTATGGTGTATCTCCAATAGCAATTGCTGGTGAGAACTTTACTTCCCTTGGAAAACACAGTGAAGTCTTAGGTTGAAAAAGCTCTATAAATGTAAAACATTTGCACTATGATGTTAATAGTGGTATTTCATTAACTTCTTACCGATTAATGGAATTATAAAAGGTTTCCTCTGCTTTTTGTATATTAAACAGTAGACAGTATTTTGGGTTTTCTTGGGGATTTCAGACTGTAGAGTTGACTTTGCTGACAGCAGCCTTTGCAGGCTGGGAAGAGGGCTGTGACAAAGAATTCAGTGAGTAAATTATCTTTCCGAATTGCCAGTTTGGAATGTAGCAAGATGTCAGATCATTTTACTTGGTCTTTTTGCTTCTGGCATAACTGACCGCTAGATTTCAGAAAGGGATTAAAAGGGGCTAATGTATTTCATGCTTTTAGTTCAATACAGCTGGAATCCGGAGATGCTGTTTGCCAGTTTATCAGTCTTCTCTACAGTTTTCTTTCTTCTTCTCCACAACATTTTGGGAGTGGGGTGAATGCCACCCTTTAGACATGTATTGCTTCATGTCTCCATTGTATCCAGATTACATATGCATATAAATTAATATATTATATATGCTCATTACAACAGGCAGCTCCTGAAACTGAGCTCGCAGTCAGAGTCAGTCTAAATAATTTCCTCTTGCATGATCATGTCATTACAGATATTAAGGACCAAGTATTCTGACAGTTGTGCTCTGAATTACTTAAAAAAGTGTCAGTAACTGGAGGCTATTAAAAAGCTCGGCCTTAGATAGCCAAATCTTTATAGATATTTACAAATCTTTAGCCAAATCTTTACATCTCTTTGCAGGGCTAAAACATTTGTTTAGGGTTTGAAGGTTCACATGTTATTGCAGCAGACAGACACATAGTCTGTGTGTAGTAAGGAACATGGCCTGCCTTTTTGTATGGGCTGCATGGTGAATATGTATAGGTAAGGAACATGGCTTTTATAATTTCAGTTGCTGACTAGTATGTGCTCATCAGTTTTTAAACAGCATATGCTCTTTCTGTAATTTATTCACAATATTAATGAAAAGACCAGATAACCCAGGCAAAGCATGGGTAGCCAAACAGGTGCATAGGTTTGTAAGAAGGGGGAGAATGGCTTGGAGTTCAGGGCAGCAACATCAGAACTCAAAGACCTAGAAAAAAAGAAAGAAGAAAACAGGAAGTTTTCGGAAGACCTATAAGGAAGCTTATATGCTTCCTGTAAGTACTCTGTTACTTGGTTTTCTGTTTTACTTCAGATGAGTTAGTTCCAGCTTCTCAGTAATCAGTGGGGATTTAGTTACCTAAATAAAGAACCTGGTGAATTTGGGTCTGAGTTTCTCTTCGTTTCATCTCCCAGTCTGCAAAACAATGCTGGTAGCATTGCATTGCCTTGGAGTCAGAGCGGATCCTCTCATGGGAACAGCATAATTACAGATCACAAGGCAGATTTTTGAGGAGTGGTAGCCAAGTAAATAGGTTTCTTGATTTGGAAAAGCAATTCTGACCTCAAGAGTTGTAACAGCTTTGAAAATCACCTGTCAAAGATATACGGATATCACATTCATTGCTATTGTAGGAACTGCAGTACTTCTCAAAGCAGTATATTAAGCCTGATAAGCCTTGCTTATGTCTTAAATTCTCAGTTGACCCAATTAACCTAATTAGTCATGTTTGAGGGTGGACAAAAACATGGGAGTCTTACAGAATTGAAGTATTCCATGTAACATTCTTTGGGCTTAAATACAATCAGAATAATGCATGTTTACTACAAAGAATTGAAGTATCAAATCCGTTTCAAGTCTTGGCAGAGCACTGTGTCCAGCAGCTTGGCTATTACTGTAGTTCCATTCAGTTTAATATATGCAAACCAGCCTGTTTCAGTAAATTGCAGCAATAAAACTTTTGTTCCAGCAGCCAAGTTAATCATTTGACTCTTCAGTGGAATGACTCTGTGTTTCCATGACAATTGGATGGGCTTATGATTGACACACATACAATTAAAATCTGACCTTCAAAACTGTAAATTGCAGAGACCTAATGAAAGCTCAGTCATATTCCTAAACAACTTGTCATGAAAATAAGGTTATGTTGTGACTTCCCCCAGGAAAGGTACTACAGCTTGTAGGTCTCAACACCACTGAATGCAGCAGAGTAATAGCAAGATTTATTGTGGCCTTAACCGTAGGTTTTGATCCCACCTTAATGTGGACTTTTACTCTCTTATTGATTTAAACCACTGTGGCTTTAGTGATTTCTTTTAATTAACATCCACAGTGGAATTCTGTAATTCTTGGGCAATCTAATTTCCTATTGCCCTCCTATAGAGCTGTTCATGGCTAACAGAGAAACTGTTAGGGCTTTTTTTAATAATAAGGTTATGCATATTCCAACTCTAAGAAAACATATGCTATAGCTTTACCAAAATTTACAAAAATTTATGGACATTTTTGTGAACAGTTAAGTTTTATTTAATAACATAACTTTCACTTTATGTTAATAAAACTCTGGTACAATTAATCAATGTAAGTTAATAGCATGGATTCAGTCAAGTATATTTGCTTCTGTGCTTTCTTTTAGTACCTGGGTGGCCTCTGGAAGCATGGAAAACTCCATCTCCCTTTCTAAGGGTCCAAAAAAGTAAGACTTAGATGAGGCCCTGAGGGGCTAACAGCTTGTTTTATTTTATCATGGAGACATGTTTGCATTATATGAGCAGCTTAATATATAGAAGCTTTGCAAATGTTCTTTCTGCCTACTCAGGGCGATTACATATTCTTGACATCAAGTAAAATATTGTTCATTCATTACAATTATTCAAGCAAGTCACAGACAAGTGTATTTCTGTGCAGTTTTGCAAGGCTGATACAGTGTCATTATGTCTGATACTATACTTACAGGATCCATTTAATTTCTGGCATATATTTTGAGATCTGAGAAGCACCCATGGCCTGTGACACTGTTGTGACTGTAAATCAAAATATTTTGCCAGTTTCCAAGGTATTTATATGACATATATTTTATTTTTCTAATAAATAACTAGTCAAGCTGAGGTTTTTTTGAGACCAGTACTTTAGGCCTCATCAGCCCTTAGCTGCATTTTTGATGGCACAGAAACCAGAGGCATTACTGAATCATTCGGGAGGAATAATATAATGAGAGAGAAGACTAGCGTCTGAACATTCATGGTCTGCCACAGCCTTCTAATGATGGAATCAGACTGGAAGCTGGTTTGCAAAGTCCCACAGAAGTGTCGTGACTGTGTATTTCGGTTGCTTAGCTGCTTACATTAAAAAGCAGGCATTTAGATTAAAAGAACAGATGTGTGGCCATATTCTGTCTCCTAAGTCTGAAGATTATAAATATTTAAGATGCAAATAGGACTTGGGTGGCAGAGTATTTGCTTCTGTATTTCTGACAGTTAGGCTTGTTCATCAGTTTTATCACACTTGCTGCTTGTTAGGAAGACACTGCCCAGGATGGCAGAGCTAAAATTAGATCTGCCAGCTTTTTTACCCCATTGTGTTTTCCCATGTGGTCTTACTCCCCATTCTGCCTGTAAGCTTGAGCTGTAATGAGCAGTATGCTTTGACAGAAAGGTTCTGTAAAGCACAATACCTCAACTACATCTGAGACCAAAGAGATCAAGAGTGCAGCACGTTGTACCCACACTTTCAAATGCTATGCCACCGTTAGGTTTTCTGACCTCTTCTGTTCTCATTTTGTTTCTCTGTTTTGGGAGCACAAGGAGAAGAGTTACATAAAAAACTGATTAAATAGTTATATCAGTTGTATACTGATAAAGATATAAATATTAAAAGCATTGCAGTTTCACACTTACTAATTTTACCAGGCATGTTGAGTTAATCCTACTATCAACATGAATAAGCAGGAACAATAGCATGGTGCAGATGCGTGTGAATTGTTTACCTGTTTAGTTCTCTTCTATTAATCACCTGTTTTCTTTCCTGACCTAGTGGCAGCTCTGTAGGACAGACTCGGTGTGTGCTTTCTTCACTGTTAGCCTTATTTTCCTTGTTTTCCTGCTTGTGTGTATTTTTTTTCCCCTGCTTGTTTTTCCTCTGCCTTGCCACAAAGAAAGTTCTTTGCAGTCACTAAATCAGTCATCAAAAACATTAATATCAGTCCATTGCTACTTCGTACCTTCAAATGTTTATCAAGGGAAGTTATCACCGCAGCCACATGGAACACATACACCAAGAGGGATGGATACAGGGATTCAGGCACTACTGCCAGGGATTCTGACAGTTCTCTGGGTTTAGCTCCACCTGCACCTTGGCACATGCTCATTGCCAGTTCACACTTGGCACTGCCGCTTCTGTTTAAGGGGGAAACGTGGGGCTCTCAAGCGCTTTTCCTTGCCAGTGTTTCTGTGTTCATCCCACTCACAAAATTTATTTGGTGTCAGTGTGTTTCGCTGCTAGGCTTTCTAGCATGTGCTGTACTCTTCAACACTACCACTGTTGTGTTTGGTTGGTTAATTTGGCCTTTCAAAGACATCTTTGGTCTCCTGTTTGTGTCTCTGCTAGTAACAAACTGCAGTGTTTGGGACTCTGAGGTCAAGCTGTCACTGAACTGGATTAACCAGGTTACTGTAATTGCCAAATTTCTAGGGATCTGATCTGTAGGTTTGTAAAAATAGGCAAATATTGAAGTAAATGTACTTTTTTTCCCTTTATTTTAATACTGCCCTGTCGTACTCTCTCAAAATCCTAACACTCTTTCTTGTTTAGGTTTTTTCTAGCACATCCCCCTCGATATTTCTTAGAAAAAGCAAGAAGTTGCTTGAAAATAGCAGGAGGTCAGAGTTTTGGGAATATGATTTGAGTTAATCTCCCTTCATTCACCTTAAAGATAAATGTAAAACCATGTGGGTCTAAGAAATTGCTTTGAATTCTTTACAGCAGGATTGTAATAAATTTTCTATATCAGAAGAGCTTCAGTGATATATGAAAAAGGGATGAGAGCAACACCATAAAAAGGGAAACGGTATGGCAGAGCAACTGATTTTTTCAGAAGTGTCTGAGTAACCAAATTCTGACTGCTTTCACCTTTTTAATCTTTTTAAAAGAAGAGGCTGAAGCATTTTTTAGTATTTAAAGACCAAATTAAGCCCAACAAACTGGTTCTATTTTACTATGATCCTTATTAAGCTTACGAACTGAAAGGACTAGGAAACAATCTAGTTCATATCTGTATTTACTGTGCTTCAATTAATACAAGATTATAGGTACTTCCACAACCTTTTGCGAACGTGGAATCACACACTTCTGGAAGCTGATATTGCATGTTTTAGCTGCTTTTGTTTGTCATGGAAATTGGAAAAACTGCAGTCATGTATTTGAATAAGTTGGTGTGTCTTTAAATAGCCTGAGTAGAACAACTGCCGGTAACCTGAATGTATTAAAATGAAGCATACAGCTTGTAGGAGTTCTGGGACCTGGAATGCAAATATTCTTTGTATTTCCTTCTTCAGTAAGCTGTCTGCTTTGTGTGTGAATTTCCAGCTTGCCAGGGAAGGTTACTCAGCTCTGATCTGTAACAACTACAAATGATTGATCTCTTCTGTCCTTAGATATTTTTCTTAGCTATCTCTTTTACCCTCATAAAGCAATGAGTTTGGATGCTATTTATACCTTTCTCTGCAATTGTTTTTTTTTGCTTTAGATTGCTGCAGTGCTTCACCTTTAATTTTCACTTTGCTTTATCAAAGCAATTTGTATTAGTGATCTTAACCTATGCTAATATAACTCTGTTCTGTGTGCATGACTGAGTAGAGATGCTACTTTTTCTTTTAATGTGAACTTCTCCCTTCAGGTCATTCATCGTTAATGACTAGAACTTATTATTTCTCAACAACGGCAAATGGAAACATTGTTATGCAATTAAATAGAATATATTTAATTTTTGTGTAAGTCAAGCAGACATGCTGCACGCTTTCACGATCATCTAGATCGTGATTTCACATCATCTAGATCAGATTTCACATCCTTGCAATTTGTACTAGCCCAAACCTCATTGGTGAAATCAGTGCTTCTCTGGAACATAAAACAAAATTTCAAGAATGCCAGCACATCTGAAATGATCTGACTGCTTGTTCCTTTGTTTTCCTAACCATTTGTACGTAGCTTTTTGGTTTGGGAATGCTCATTAGGTTTAGCTGCATACACATGCATCCACTTGGTCAGGTTTCTGGGAGATGTGTGCATCTCCTACCGTCCACAAGAGTGCTGTGGGTTCTGCAGGTTGGCAGGATTCAGATTCAAGCTAGTTTTGTGTTCTTGTTTAAAAAAAAATCCTGCTTCATTTAAATAACTGTAAGAGTTGGAAATGGACAGAGGCCTCACTCGATTGTGTTTCTTCCTGAGGATGAGAGGAAGGCATCACTTCTGTGTTAGTTTTGCAATTCAGGAGATTGGTGTCTCACTCATGGCTTTGACCTTCAGCAAACTGTCATTCTCTCTGCAATTTCTCCAGTCTTACCTGTATTTTACTTCCCTTTCTTTTAACTTTGTTAGCATATTAATGGTAACCTGTCTATTTATATAGCAGAAGGTCTTAACACCAGTTACAGGGTTTAGGTACCATTGTAATGATGACTGCTTAAAGTACTCTAGTTGTCAGCACAGACTAGTAAGACTGCTCAGTACAAATATGGATTTATGGAGAAAACATAGTTCTTAGGTTACCCTGTAATTTTATTCCCCAAATACTAGTTGTTAAGCATTCTTTCAGGCTGGTTTTCTTCTTCTGTTTGGGCACAGAGAGTGTCCTCAGAAAGAACTGGACATTTTTCAAGTACATATTTTCGGTAAGAAATTCCCCAGCTTGACAAAATATCTGGTAACTGCCTTTTGTTCAGAGTTGAGACCTTGCCAGCTTAATTGCCAAGGCAATAGATGTTAGCCACTGGCAGTCAGTGCAGCAGAATTAACATGCTGGAATGATGTCAGATCAACACAGAAACATCTGACAACATTGACTGCAGAGTACTTCTGGTTATTGTAATCCTAATGAAACTGTTACAGCGTTGTGCTGGTTTATAGCAGCTAATCTATGTTGTATGAGTACAGCAAGACGTTAACTGTGAACAGCAGTTTTCTTTTTTGTATTAAAATTGTCAACAAAGATTTCCTTTTTAAAGTTTACCTCTAAAAATTCTAACTTGAGTTGGGAAGTCCTTGCTGAAGGAGTTAGTTAACAACACTCTTAGCTTTATAGTTCGATTGTACAATAAATGAGTTTAAAACCCAGTGAGGTAGCCATGATGTTCATTATTAAACTTTCTCCTCTTCATCAAAACATTTTCAAATAGGAGCCAAATGGGAAAGGTTAATTTCTCAGTTCATTTCATCTAGAATTTCAATTAAATATGACAGTGAATTGCGTAGGTCTCCTCCAGCAATTCAAATACAAACCCTTGGCTGAGTTCACAGCTGAAGTCTGCTGTATCTTGTGTCTTGCAGTCAGTGTTGAACTTGGCTGTTCACCCACAAATTCAACCATTTGCTGCTTTCCTCTTCTCTCCCTTACTTTTGAGATTCTTTTTTTCTTATTTGCTTTCCTTTGGTGTCTTCTGTCTTTCCCCCCTGCACAGGGGGCAATAACCCTGAATTAGGAAACCTAGCTGGAAGCCATTTCTCACCTTCCAGACTGTCCATTGGACTACCTGATTGGATAGGAAACTGTAATGCTGAAGTCAAGTCTTCAATAAGCAAGGATCATTTCACTATTTGTGATTTTTGTGGCTGGGAATGGATGCACTGAACCACTTTAATGATGTTTATATCACTTGGAAACATTAAAATTAAATTTTGTCATGTAAATTCGCTCTATGATATAGTTACTAATTTACAGGAATGCAGCTAGTAGTACTAGTAACTAGAAACTGCTGGTTTGTTTAGGAAACAGCACTTCTATTTTCTAACAGAAGCTCCTCTGGACTGCCAGTCCTTGCACAGTAAAAATGTTGGTGTGGGAGCTGTTACTGAGTGATATTTGTGTCCGAATGGTGATTCAGCCTAGATTTAAAAAGTAATCTTGGATTTTATTACAGCCATGGACCTAAAGCTTTGTCTTCAATGTAACTCTGCCACCAGCACTTGCTGTACTTGTCCATTATCGCTTTGGTTGGTTTGATAGTCTGGAAGGCCCCACTTGCACTGCAAGCATATTGTGGGCCAGTATCTCTCACTTTTGCCTAGGAGGAGTTGAGCTGAGGTGTATGAACCTAGCTGTAATTCAGCTAAAACCACTGAATCCTGCAGTGGCCCTTCAGAAGATTATAAATATGTGATTTTGGGGTAATCATATACTCAGGCATACACAACTCCCAGGAAGAAGAAGCAAAAGCATATTAAGAGGCTCTTGTTGGTCAGTCAGTTAACTTCAGTGCTGTTGTCTTGGGGTTTTTAAGCACCAGTTCCAGGCCTAACTGCAATTTCTATCCAGGCTGAAGAGTCATGGAAGTGATTACAGAGCTGGGTCTGAATTGCTCTATAAGAAGAATTTCTTTCTTGAAGGCTATAACTGGCTGCAACCAGTTTCCCTCAGTTACTGTGAACTTCACTGGCATTAATATTGCATTATCACTGACTTTGGGATTTAATTGTTTTTCTTCTTTTTGTCCAAGATTAATTTTCATTATAAATTTTTGGGAGATCACCTTTGCCTCCCATTTAAAATGAATAAATTAATCCTGTTTCTGTAGTACGTAGAAGGTGACTTTTGCTACCCCTGTGAAAAGTTCCTGTATTCCACTGGGTTATCCTTAGGATACTGGAAAACAAAAGCAGGTAATTCATCAGCTAAATTAAATGGAACTCCGTAATAGCATGTAATACAACAAAATTCCTTTCCAAATTTGTATAAAAGGTGATGAAGTGCTGTGTTTTAATTTAATTGTGTGTGATGAACTCTTATGGATATTAGGCTGTGAAGTTTAGAATTAAATTTTTTATAAAAGGTTACCAGTGACAGGGTTTTTTGCTACCTAATTCTTGAAACACTGTTGTCATTAAAGCCTCAGTTATTACATATATGTGCAATGTATATGTGCACTGGTGTGGTATTAGATTCTGTGTGTACCTGTTTGTTTTTCCATTCCTAGATGTCTGTGTAATGAGAAATATTAGGAAAGTAGTACCAGCAGCTGTCAGTGGGCTCTTGATAGGAAGATTATTGTGCATTAACTTTAAAGAGTTAGGGATGTATAATTCATGGCTACTTGGTGGATTTTGCAAATCTCCCAGTTGTGTACAGTTGCTAATCTGGCTGACATGATGGAAAACAAATCTAGGAAATACTGTCATTTAGGTTTGCAGCAATCGAGCAACTGCAGTTTTAATGCAATTTCTGTTTGATGTTTAGGAGAAAATCCTATTCCTACATTAAAAACACTAAACTGTCTGGGCTTCTTATAAATATTAATTTACTGACATGTCTGTGACATTTCCTTCAGTAGAAGGGATTAGCTTTAATTTTACTTGCCTGTATCATAGCGCATTGTGATGAATCACTATACACTGGCTTTTGTAGTTCTGTGTTTCATAAATTTTCTTTTAATATGCCATGTCTTTGTCAGCACACTAACGTAGTTGAGGAAGTAGGTGCATCTTGTTTGCCAAAGTTAGTTCAGCTATTGTTGCCTTAATAAATGATTTACACCACTGTTAGTGTGTAATGACTTGAGCAACATTGTACATTCTCCGTCCTGACATTTAAAAAAGCCACGATTCTTATCTATGACATGTCAGTGTACTGATGCATAGGCTCTTTACTGCTTTTGTAATATGTATATAAAATTCATTGGCAGTAACTGCTGTTACCCAGAGCATCTATTTTTGAAAGGTCTGTGTACCTACCCATGTTGACAGAGCTGTTCGGAGGGTTTGTAACTTCCTGGGCATTTTGCCACTGCTTCTGTCCAAACTTTGTCTGTGTTTGTATCGGCTGGTTTCGTTAATTGTTGCTTACTTGATGTTAACATGCTGATTTACATTATAATTAAGAATGAGTAGGAGTTTATAAAGCAACTCCAAGCTCGTAAGTAACACCAAAATAATGCTGGTTTTAAATAAATTTCTCAAGATAATTGAGTGTAAATATTAGAATATCAAACAGCTTGTAGTCCGCCTCTTTAGGTGGAAAGCCTTGAATGAGTGTTGCTGCTAAGTGCATTGTGTGGTAGCTGTGTTTGTATCACATCTTCAAGTGGAGAGACCTCACTTCCATGACTGTTTCATGTGTTGATGCAAGTTGTGACAGAGTATGTGCCCACATACTGAGTTGTATGATGTAGATACCCCATGTTTGCCATCTGATATCTTATATAAAAGCAGAACTGCGTTGTCAGTCAGAATCTCTTACATTTCTCTGTGAAATGAAGTAGCAGTTCAGCAAAAAAGGATAAAAGGTGAAGGAAGGAGGAGCTTAGGGAAAAAGAATTCCTTCTCTCACCTCCTTGTCTCTTGGTTAACAAAAGTAAATCACAGCAGATGCAAAATACAGCTCAAAGGGTACTATTCAGTTCAGCCTGTACTTCTGGTGATTTATCTGTGACACAGCTCCTGCCAAGAAAAACATACAAGTGGAGGGTATGAGCTTCTTGCAATCAATACAGACAAAGCATGGACATTTAACTTGGGCCAAGTGAGCTCTTTTCCATTGGTCTCTTTTCCTTTGGTGTAACTCAAGTTGTGCTGTCTGTGATACATTGCTATAAACAAGAAAACCATTTGTTCTTTAAGGCTGATTTTGGGCTCTAAGTGTGTGGTGAGGGCTGTAGCTATGAATCTGCAGGTAGTTTTTCTGTTGCCAAATAAATTACATGACCCAAGTTCTTTATTAGTTATTTTAGTGTCAGAAATGCCTGAAAGAAGTTCATCTGAGTGACAGAAGGAGGCAAAGATACAAGCTTTCTGTTCATGCCCTTGGCAAGATTTTGCAATACGTGCTTATGGTAGTATAGGAGCCGAATTGACAAGAAGTCTGCTTGTCTATCCACACCATTTTATTGTGTCTCTCACTTAGTTTGGACTTTACTGCTTGCCTCATAGTTGGCAGTTTTAATTGCACCTATTTCTATGCGTGTCACTGACAGCCTAGTGAAGTGTGAAGCAAGGGGCCAGGTAAGCCCACCAAACTAGGGGGTCTGCCAATGCTTCACCTATCCACAGGCTGCTGCTCACACAACCAGCCATGCACTAATCATTCTGGGTGCATGTTCAGAAGCTTTTTGAGTAAGGAACCAAGAAGGTGTGATGAGTGCATTACCACCACATCCCAGGCTTAGCAGATGATGCAGAATAAGACATTAGGAAACAAATGGTAAGACTGATTGCTACAGTACTTTACATCACGCTGTTTACGTAAAAATACTGCTCTGAACACGTGCGATGGTGCAGTGTCAAAGTGTTATTGATGCATCAAAAACTTTCCTATGGTCCTATAAGCTACTCAAATTCTCACTGCATTAGAAAGTTTTAATAACTAATTATGTTCACCAGAGTAAGAAAAGAACGAAGTGATTAGGATGCAATTGTGGAACTCACTGAATGGCAGGAAATTGTTTGCTGATGGATGCTTTACTTTCCCGTGCATTTTGCAGTGTCTGTGTCTTAGCCTTCTGTTAAGTTCCTTATTCTGAAAATATTTATCTTAATTATTATAGCTAGAGACTAATTGTCAAGTTCCATTTTTTTGGTCGTTTGTTAGTGAGCAAACATAAAAGCACTTGGAAGTGTGAGCGGGGTAATTAGTTACAAGTGAGAGAGAACAAGCAATTTGAAAAGGCATTACAGGTTTTTTCCCACCTTTCTCATCTGAGAGCTGTAAGATGCTTGATTAAAATCAGCAGTAAAAATACCTCACTGGAATGAAGCAGTGTTTTTGTGATGAAGTACAGGTGTTTTATTAAATGTCCTGTGGTCCAAGCTGGTGGGTTTCCCCCGCCTCTCTGCTGCACTACAGGTCATGCTACCAAATGGACAGCAACCATGGTTGAGAAAGGACTTTGCAAGATAGTATGAATCTTAGCAAGCTTCAGGCTTCCCAGAATTTGAGGCTTAAGCTCTCAGCTGTATAAACCAACACTTGGTTTCCCAATGTCAGACCACACCCATGGGAATGGGATGCGAATGGCATGGTTTGTCAGCATTAGCTGATCCAGTTGTTTGTCATAACCCACACAGTACATTAGGGACTGTTGCTCACACAACTACGTAGAACAGTACCCGTCTTGCTAGAAGAGATAGCCTGTGTGGTTTTGAATGTCATAACTCCTGCTGATCCATCTCCTTGTTTTACCTACCATGTGGATGTGTTATTGGCAACACATACTGATTAAAAAAAGGTTAAGTAGCCCACAGCCATAGATGAAGGTTATAGTGGATCTGGGTCTTACCCACGATGTTCCAAGTCAAGACAAATGCCTTGGGCTGCTTGTCGCCTTGATTCTGAATCAACTAAACCAAAACATACTGTTGGAAAAATAGGACTCTAAAATCAAGGGAAGTATTTTTCTAGTAGTTTTCTTCTGTTCCAGGTGACACTAAACGTAAATCATGAATTATTTCTGGCTTAAAAATGGGGAATATTTTAATAAAATACATAAAATTAGCCTACTTAGAGGAGGAAGTCATATTCTTGTTGAGACTAAAGCTAAAAGAAGTTAGGCTTCAAAGAAGCCCTCACCTTACCTCAGAAATGTATAGTCTTGTTTTAGCACCAGTTTGGTTACAGTGCATCTGCAGGGTTGAAGGGTTTTTCCTTACAGACCACTGATACATTTATTTGGCCTTACTGTACCTTCCAGTCAAAGGAGGAGCAGACAGAAAGGGTCTAATGATGAACCTGTGTTGCAGGCTGGATGGGGAAGGGTAGTGGAGTGGCATGTCTGGTTTATGGGTAAACTTTAGCCTGAGTGGAACTAAGCAAGGATGATCTGCAGGAATCATCTACTTGAAATGTTCCTGGTCTCAGAAAGAGGAGGAGACTGGGAATCTAAGACAAAGGATCCTGCTTGTTATCTGTATGAGAAATTTCTAGGATAAGAAATGCTGTAATGGGAATACTACCTGAAGCTCAAACAAAAGAATGAGATGTTGAAAAATGCAGAGTTCTTTCTGGTGACTTTCAAAGGTGAATGTTCCTGCCCTAATTTCTTATGTTTCTTGCTCCTAGAAGAAAAAATGTCAAATGGGATGAGGAGTATTTGTGTAGCCACAGTTGACATTTTTGGAGTCACTAGATGGTATTTAGACCTGGATGACTAAAAATGCTATGGTGTATGCTTATGCAGGAAACATTTTTGGCTTTTAAATGTATGAATCAGTGGGGAATTAAATATGTATCAGATTAAATTCTAAATTTGGAAATGTTTGATGTATGCACATACGGATGGCACTGGGACAGATATCAAGAGGACTGGAATTGCTCGTTAGCCAAATGAGCTCTTCCTATGGAGTTCACTTTCTATACTCCACAGTTCTGTGGGATTTTCCCAAGGTCTCAGGTGATGGTGGAATAGCTGTTGGAAGTAACCCTTTCTTTGTACACCAGCATGACTCCAGAGGGGAAGGGGAGACCGAGGAGAGATACAATGAATAGATTTCCACTGTATTATGTTGTCAATTATTTAAAAATAATTTCTTCCTTCTTTCCCTAGATGGAATATAAATGTCTTTTTTGTTGTGTTTCATTGTGTCTCTGACAGAGTTATCATCGAACCGAGGGAGAATTTGTATCTTAAAGCTACTACAGGAAAGGAACACTATAAAAGGTATTGTTTTCTGCACTTGCTCATCAAGTATTTTGCCGCTTTGTTATTATGCGTGTTCTTAAATCATTGTCCTTTTATTAAATTATCTTTACACCTCCCAAATTCGTTAGCTTATATGCTATTGAAGGCCTGCTAAATTTGCTTTACAATAGTGGTTGAATGGTTGAGAGGCAGAAAGTAGGGAAATATACCATGAGAGCTGAGGCACTGAGGGTGAAATTCAAGTGCCTGATGAGGTATACAGGGATGACAGCTTTCTCTTTTGTGACTTCAGACCATCTCTGATTGACATCTCCCTTCCTTGTTTCCCATAGAAATCCTCATTTCATTTCATTCTACCCCTGACAGAGCAGGGAATGTCTCTTACTGTGCGACTCCTTTCTATGGCCACATTTACAGCAGGTGGACTCTTCCTGTCCTAATCGGAGCATTCCCTTCCTGTTCTCATCCTGTGCTTTCCTAGAATGTACCTGTACCTGAACAAGCTTTAATGAAAGGCTGTGATTATGTCTTGCATTCCACCTCCTTCTGCAGTAAGGGCCATGCTCTTAAGATGTGTTTTCCTCTCTCTATTCTCTCCCAGCCAACTATGTCTTGGCTTTTCTCTGCTTGCTTAAAGGATGACCACAAGCATTTTCAGCTGCTGTGAATTCAGCTCAATGCTTTTGTCTGCCTTTTAAATCTGGAGGCTTGGTGGTGAATAATGGGATTAAATATTAAAGTGCTCTGTTTGTTTTCCTGAAATATGACTCCCTTCTGTGTACTGCTTTATTTTTCTCAGTGTAGGTGGATTATAGTTTTAGCCAAGCATTCTTCGAAAATAATCCTCTGAATAACAAGTATCATGTTACTGTTTTTTTATGAAGTTCTTAACATTTTAATTTGATTGGTTTTTAAATTAAACATTGTCCCTTTTATATCTGTCAAAACTGAAGGTGTGTATAGCCCACTTAAAGTCCCAAAGCTGTTTGTAGGAAGGATTCTTAACAGTTTACATTGCGTTCACTGTCTAAACTGTTTAGTACTTATCTCTGTTACTCATACGGTCTTAATGGAATGGCTTAAAAGTGTTTATTATAGCTGGAATACATTCCTGTTTATACAGTGCAGGATTTTAATTTTGATAGAATAGAGGGGCATTTGTTTTAAGTATTTGCAGTGGTTACACAGTTAAAGCAAAATTATGACTTTTCCCCACTCAGCGCAGTGATCAGCAGAATGGTTATTAGAAAAGGGATGTTTGAATAGAAAATTGGTTCTTGGAGCAGATTGGAAGTATTTCTGCTTCCAATTAACTGTAATTAAGCACTAGTGATAGTGCGTTCCTGGAAAGAAGAAATATTGATGGGTGATCTAAGCTAGAAAAAGCATTGAGATTTAGTCAAAGATAGAGAAGCAGGATAGCCTTGAAAGGAATGAGGTCAGTGTCTAACTACAGCTCTTTGGAAGAAAATGATCTGTCCAAAAGACAATTGATAATGACCCCCGAAATCCAATACTTCCTTGAATTCCTACCGATTTGCAGATCAGTGTCAACCTCAGCACAAAAGACATAGTTTAAATGTGATTGTCTAGTTGAAATGGGAACTTATTATAAGGTCAAATCCAGAAGAGGTTTCGCAGGCATGAAAAGCAGGATAGGCGAAAAGGGAATCCCTAGAGGTTCACTGTGTGTGTTGGTATGTTGCCAGTGCCGAGGTTGTGGGGACCTCTGCCAGCCTCCCAGCTGCCTACAGAGCGGAAGGGAAATACGGTACCCCTGTGCTGTGTGAGCAGCTGTAGGGTTGCTGACTCATAGCAAGCTGCTTGACTGTGTCTTCAGAGCCACTGATGGAAGAAACTTGCAGAAAAATCTCCCTAACTGATGTGAAAAACAGTCAAATTATTCTAGCTGAAGTTTTCCTGAAAGGGAAATTCAGCCTGAACAGACGATCTACCAGGGAAAAATTCAGCCCAAAAGTTTAAATTTTTATAGAGCTACAAGCCAATGAATAAGAAGCTCTTCTAATAAAGATATGGATCTTAGTTGTGAAAATTGCTACTTCAAGTGATGTAATAAAAATAGTTTTTGATGAGTGCATGAATGTAACGCTTTGCAGACTAAGCACAGCACTGCATTTCTTTTTCATGCAAGTGAAGATCTAAATGAGGAAAGAATGCATGAGTCTGGACTAATCAATGGGGTTACTATGGCATCTTACCCAATTATATGAAAAAGGCATGTCCTGAACATTATTCTCTGAAGGCTGTGCTGTCAGTTTAACCCCAAAGAAGCCAGTATGCTTGGCTAATACAGTAGAAGATGCTTCTGAGTGATAAAGATTTCTGCTTTGAAGATTCAGCTATGTCTTGTACCTGGAAACAGAGATGTGAAGTTGTCAGTTCTCTTGACATTGTTTCTGACCCTCAAATGGGAAGCAGTGCTCTGGAGCAGGACATTTTTGAGTGTGTAATGCCGAGAGTGTGTAATCTGTTGAGAGAAGTTACATGCCAAAATCTATCATATGGAATGATGAGACTCTTCAAAACTGTCACTAAAATGTATCTGTTTTTTCCTGACTTTATATGTTTTTGTGTGAGCTGGATGATTATTCAAGACATCAGATGAGCTAAGTACTTCTATTTTGCTCAGATATTATTTATTAGTTCTCAAATGCATGTTTGCCTTGTAACACTAAAAAGCTGTGATGTTAATCAGCACAAACTTGGATTGCATCCTAAATGTACAAGGGTAAAATGAACTTGGATTGCATTTTAAATTTATAGATACTGAAACAGTGAAGGGTCTATCACTGCACATACAATTGCAGAAAGCAGATCTATAGTTCAGGTCTAATGGAGTAGGTTTACTTAGTGCTCCAGGCTTCTAAATTTAGCTTAGTGAAATAAATACTTGAGTTAGAATGAGACAGATGTTACTGGAGGGAATTAGAGCTGCTCGTGGGCTTCATTCTGTATCTACCCTCTTTTTTTTTTTTATATATATATTGCTTTAATCTCCTCTTCATTGATACTGTTCCTGCTTTAAAGCAATGTGAGGTCGAAATCTGGTTGTTTTTAATGAGAGAGGTTGAAATACGGGAGAGTAATGCAGTAGGATTGGTGAGCAGCTAATAAAATTCATTTGATTTAGTAGCTTCAAGAATTAGATAGGAATATTGACAATGTTGCTTTCCTGTTTCTACTCATTTTCAGTTCCCCATCAGAGCAGTAGAGCAGCCACACAATCCATGAGATGTGGCTGCGAGAGTTAAACAAGACACACACTTAGCAAAAATGGAGAGGGTTTTTGGTCTGGCTTTTCTCCTGAAAGCAGTAAGAAAACCGCAGGGAAGATGCTGATCTGAACACTTCAGAACTGTGATTTTTGGTTTTTTCTTTCCCCTAGCAAATCAGTTTGTTTATTGGCCTAAAATGCTGTGGGCGATATCAAGTGTTTCATTCAGATGGGTTAAAAGATCTATTTCCTTTTTGATGCATTCAGTTGCATTAATCTTAAAAGTAGTAATTGGAAATGCCCTCATAAACCCCGAGATTGAAGCCCTAGAATTAAGCCCCATTCGTTATTACCCAGGAATGTCGCTATGCAGTTTTATTAGCCTTTCTTCTACTGTAATCTATGGATCTCATTTAGCTGCATGCAGCCCTGTTCTTCTGAAACATAAAAGAAAGAAAATCTCACAATAGCCTGAAATAAATTATCTCTGTGTGTTAATCTACATGTAAAACACCCAAGCCCACTTCTCTAAAGGAAGATAGTTTACTGATAAGCAAAGCTTGATTGTGTGCTTTGGATACAGGAATTAAATGGATTTTAATTTTGGTCTGCAGAGTACTATTTATAGGATCAATTAACTCCTCATGGTTGGGATAAGTCATTTCACACATCTGTTGCTGAGCTTAAACCCTCATTGTTCTGTGGGGTCACAGTTGGATTTTTTCCTCTGATCTCAAACCATGTAGTAAAGTGATGATATCCCAACCAACAGCAGTCGGGTTAAATACAGCTCCTACCAACACCACGACTGGAGCATTTGGAATAGATCAAGGAGGCTGTTGGTCCACCTAACTGTAGAGCTGACCTCATCTTTGTTGCTTGCCATTATGTTATTTAGTTCATCTGTTAGAAGATGGCACAATAGTATCTTTCATAAAAAGATTATTATGATCATCTGCAGCATTTTCCAGCCTTGCTGTAGTATTTCAGTTACTCCATTTTGCCAGTGGTCTGGCTATGGAAATTGCTGCCCACCCACTGACTCCCTTATTCCTGTGTTTTGTGAAGGGAAGATTTAATGCTTGTAAATACATTGCTGTTCTTGTCTGTAGTTCCCTGATAAGAGTTTCAGGCTGCATTCCTGTCTGTAGCTTTTGTCTTAAATTGGAAGCCCTTTTGCCAGTACTCAGAACATCCAGAAGCCAAAAAAAGTAAGGATACTTGTATATTGTTTAGTGAAAACTTTTTAAGTATTCTGTGGCAGTAACTGCATAAGTTTATAGCAGTTTGTTCATATGATTGGCTTATTTGTGGCCAAATTGGATTGTATATTAATGAAGCTAAGATTTAAAATGCTAGGGGAGGAACTAGGGAATGAAGTTACGAACTGTGCTGCTTCTGATCTTTATCTTTCTCTCTTTCTCATTGAAATGGCCCTGTTCTAAAAATATATATATTGATTTTTTATGGCTCTGCTTGCAAGGTGGCCTCTACAATAAGGAAGTATTTCTGTCAAAAATGAGATCAGACCCAGTCCATCCATACAGCCGTGTGCAGGCAGCAATGCCTAGAGAGTTAACGTAATGCCTGATATTATCTAGCAGTCATAGAAGCTTCTTGAGGGTTTTCTCCCTAGCTGCTTGGTTGACAGTATTCTAGTAAAATGGTTATGGTGGCATTTTCTAGTCAATAGAAGTTTGCACAGATTGTCTGCTTCCACTCGCAACTCTAGTGCCTGTTGGTGAGAATCAGGCTGAGGTCAGGGGATGTGTTGAGGCTTACATACATCTTCTGATAAAAGTGGCTATGGGAGAAGTTGGAAACCTGAATATACATGAATCAGAAAGGGACCACAAAGTGCAATCCATTTTTAAGTCGTACTCCTTATTGATTTCAGTGGGGGAGACCATTGAAAAATCAATGACATGCAGTAGCTTTAGAATGCAATGACATGTGTTCTAGGGTGTTAAAGTGACAGCCTAAAGGAAATCAAGCTGGTAGCAGTTATGTTAGGAAAGTTCCAAGGCAGGGGTTTGTGAAGCAGCAAATTTACTATTCATATTCCAAGAGAGATAGCAAAGTATCTTACTCGTTCTTCATTCATTTTAACTTCCAATTTGCATTTTATTTCTATAGAAACCCCAAAAATATCAAGGAAAATAGAAACACAGGCCTGTTCAGTATAATGTACAGTATTAAGCAAACAGAATTGCTGAAATTATCAAAATATTCTGAATTTTTCCATGAGATTTGTGCACATCATTCAGCTCAGCAGGTTACTTCAGACTTGGCTTCTTGATATAAGGGGGAGGGAAATGCTGTCTTCCAAATGCTTTCTAACTAAAGTAGATAAATAGAAATTAAGTTGTGCAAACAGTGATTCTCTTCGTGTAGGGAATGAAGTGTGAATGATGCTAATATTTTCATGGTTGTGGCTGAGCTGACAGAGTTAACACTTATTGAGATAGAGCAATAGCAAGGGATTCTGTAACATTCCAATTCAGCAGACACATACTGAAGTCAGAATTCAGCCATCTCTGCCTTGATCCTTACCTTTGAGTGTCTAAAAAAACCCTGTTCTACCTAGACACTCACTTCTAAAGGTATGAGGAATGTTTGTTTACACAGAGAATTCACAGTGCACAGCGCGAATTTATAGTGTCTATCACATACCCCATTACACCTTAGTGTGGACACTTAGTAGGTGTTGAGGTAACATGACGCCTCTTTGCTGTGCTGTTTCATGCTTAATTAACACCAGCTCTGATGTCTGAAGGAAGTGTGGCATAATGAGTGCTCCCTGACAGAAGAGTTCAGCTTGGTCAGTGTAGGCAACTTCTTAGGTCCTGGAGAGCAGGAGCTCTGCTTCAGAAAGGTGCTGTTACACTGTTCTGGTCTATGAATGATAAATTTCAAGGAGAAATTAAATTTTTTTACGTTGGGTAAAAGTAATCATAGGCTAAAGCATTTACTTTTAAAATTGCCCATCTAAAAATACTTCACTTTGACATTTAATGCATTACTGAATTATTTGTGCTATTACATGCATGCAGTTGTTAGAAAGGTGTTCTGTATTCCTCTAATTTATTTTCCTTTCCATTTGGGAGTACAGTATAGCAATTGAAATGTATCTTATTAGGGAAATAGAGCAATAGAGCTACAGTATAATTAAAGTTGTGCAGGCACAATGTATCACCGAGCCCTGAAAGCACTGCATGGGATTTTGGAAGGAAAAACCCCAAAATTCCCAGTAACTGACAGCTGAAGTGAGGAATCATTACCCAAAGGGAAGCTGTAGAAAGATGACTGGTGTCATTTAAGTATGCACTGGTTAATCCACAAGAGGCTTGGTGTTTAGATATAAGAAAATGCTGTATTCTTATTTTGCTAAGAACTGTATCTTTTGTAAGGAAATATGATTGCAGTGTAATTAACTTAGAAGTTAATTAAAGTATTAATTTTAAAATGGACTGGGAACCAATATGGTTAGATGGGAGATGCTGTGGCGCTACTGACCAGAGCCTGTTCTGTAGTGAAGTACTCCAGCTGCATTGCGCATACAAAGATGTGTGTGTGCCTGGATTCCTTTCTTGTGGTTGCCAAACCCAGATCATAGTAGGATATTCTGCCAATTTATTTGCAGCATTTATTTCTACTAAACGATTCCTGCAGGATATCAGATGAAATTTCCTACTGATGTAAAACCTTAAATATTACACATTGACATTTCTTCTGCAATAATAGAACTGGTGAGCTGCACGGTTATTGCTGGGTCCTTAAGATCCAAAGTTCCTTCTCAAGGAGTTTTCCTGTTGGCATTTCCTCTGCCCTTGTTCCTTGCCTAGTTTAAGCCTTGTTTCACAGACTGCTTCTGTCCAAAGGAACAAAAACACCCTGACCAGGGTTTTTTTTGTTTCTTTTGACACCAGCACAGTATGTCTGTCTGTGCCTATGAGAGAACTACATTGAAATAGCTTTCTTTGTGAATTCCTCATTGCTATTCATTGGTGGAGATTGTCACGTAAGGGTCAAATTAGAACTCAGTCAACCAGAGCAGCAACGAGGGGAGCCAGGCTCAAGATAGATTTCACCATAAGGTCTGAGAAGCAGTTTTATTTTAATTTGCTACATGTAATATATAGATATTTTATTTTATTTTGCAGTGTGTTGCTCTTTTGTCTGTAGAAACTGAATTATGCTTAATTTATTCTCTGTGGTCATTTACTTGACAACTAGTCTTTCATTCTGCCTCCTGACTTTCATCTTTGGGCATATCTTTGCATGGTTTTGTTATATGTAGCAAGTTTTAAGCATAGAATTTACTTCTGTTAGTTTAAGAACGAGTTTTCTCGCATGATGGTTCCATGCCCTTTGAGATTGGAGCCATGCAAAGAAAGGCTCATATTTCTGGTAATTTGGCTGGAACACAGGAAATTGTGTTTATGCTGGCTTCAGGAAGGCAGATAGTACCTGGTCAAGCATAAGATCTGCTAGGGCAAAATTGCTCTCTAAAAATGTTCTATATATTTGAACCAGCAAAGTGAGTTTGTACTGGCTCTGCATTTCATACCATGTGGGTGCAGCATTTATGATGTGGTAGTAGCTTAAAACTGGATGTACTGCTTCATAGAACCACGACTTTGCAAAATGGATTCTGTTCTGTATGTTCTCCAGCAAAAACAGGTATTAAATTTGTGTTCGTTGACCCAGAGAAGTTTGGGTGCTAAATGTTTTAAGACAAAACAGATCAGAGACTTAGACCTACACAGATGACCTAATATCCAAAAACTTACTTTCACTTGGGTTTCAGATAGGATTAGATTACAAAGAGGTAGAACAAACAAAGGGGCATTAAGCTATTGTGCAGTGTGCTTCTTTTAGAAATGAATGTACTCTCTACCAGCTATCCATGAAATGGTTTTTGAGCCACTGGGGGGCTCATACACCAGACATGGGGCCTAAATAGTTATTATCATTTTTGAGATCACCATGTTAGGTTTCTGTGTTTTCAAATGTTTGCCTACAATACCCAATTGTGTAACATTCAAAATCCTTGCTCCAGTCCTTAGTTTTCCTTGATTGAGGACATTAACAGTGAGTCTCACAGGAGCATGCAAGTATTGACTACTGATAACAAATCGGATTAACCAGTTGTTTGTGGGGGTTTTATTTCCTCAGGAGTCTCAGGATTGGCTTCTCTGACTATTATTTCATTTTCCTCCAGCTTAGGATGAAAATGTCATAATAAATTATTTATGCAACATAATGGGGAGAACCTGGCAGATGTCTGTGTACAGAAGAGCCTGTAATACCTTATTAACTAACTGTCTTCTCTTTCCTCTGTCTTGCAGCTGATTCTGCTTAAGGCTCCTCTCCTGCTCTGTCTATACTTTCCTAGTCTTAGCGGGTGATGTGACAGCAGCTCTAACACTCAGACCTCAGTAATCCAATAGGTGTGTATTGCTTGGTTTTCTCTGCATGCTTTCTGAGGCTGCATGGGGGATAACAGTCATTTTGTGCGACTCATCTCTTACGGCACTTCAGGGTGAAAATATAATTAGCATGCGTTACGCTTCAGTTCCACAGATTATTTAAGCCCCAGTTTTGCTCTTTTTCTGATGGGTTTTATTCTGTGTAGAAGCACATTGCAGCTGTTTCCATGCATGCTCACAGGCCTTCATGTTTGCTCCTACAGCTGTTGATTTGTTGTTTGTACAAGCTTCTTGTTGCTCATCATAGTACCGTCTCTCACCAGCAGGACCCAGTAGACTTGATTTGGGCTGGGAGAGAGTAATAGTGGGAGAGCTGTGCTCAGTATTCAGACTGTTGGACCTGAGAAATCTCCTGTATGCCCCAAGAGCCACTTTCCCTCCTACTGAGAGGAGCCTCTGTGATGTTCTGTATCTGACTGGTGGACATTGCTCCCTTCAAACATGGCTCACTCAAATACCTGATTGCCTTAGGCAGGCAGAATATTTTGAAAAGTGCAGGGGATTTCAGGTTCTCCATGACTGTTAGGATTGAGGTGCTCAAATCTCACAGAACTTGACCCCTCTTAATCAAAAGGGCTCTTTAAAAACTCTTGACCAGCAGCTGCATCCTATATTAGCAAAAGTAGTGTGCAGAATTAACTCACTTCTTTCACAAGTACCGTGACTCTGGGCATGACAGTGTTTCCAAGAGACTTCAAACATCCTTGGGCATCAGCTGGGTTATCAGTAGGGTGGAGGACCCCCACCTTGCCTCTTTGCACAGGGGTGATTTTCATCCCTATTGAGCATTTAAGCTGTATTGACTTGTAAGAAGCCTTTTGATGCATTAGTTCTTCATAGGAACAGTCAGAAGAAACGGATCTCTTGCTTTGCTCTAACTCCAGTGCAACACCAATATATTTAGAGTCATGTAGGCAGGAGAGAGATTTGCTGCTGTCAGCATAGCCTTTGACATTCTGTAGGCAAGTGTTTGCTGTGTTTAGAAATGCAGCCTAAGGAATAATCTTTACCTGGCTGCTATAGGTCTCATATTTTCATTTATTTTTACCCTTTTCAATGCACTTCAATTTACTTACAAATGGTAGCAAATTGCGAGTGGCAGCCTGAGTAACTAACTTGTGAGTCAGTACTTTTATTTTTCACCTCTAGTCTAGACTCCTGATAATGTAGATTGTCGAAACCCTGGGTAAATAATTGGGAGTGTGATCAACAGCAAGCAAGTATTTATCTGCTAATAAAGCATTTAAAATGCAGAAGTCTTTGTCCAACAGTTCTTAAAAGGCAGTTATTGGTCCTGCTACTGTTTCTGCACAGCAGTTAGGGTTTTTATGGTCACTAATTGTACATCTGAAAATTTAGTTTATTTTCTGCCTGTGTTTTTCTTTGCGCAGAGAAAAGAAGCACAATACTTATGGTTGTAAGGAGGTTAACGTATTTTCTGCATGGAGATACCTGTAGCTCTCTAGAGATTTGTACCATTTATAGAACCCCAAACTCCTAGGTTCTCTCATGTGTGACACCAAAGGCTTAGAGCTCATTAAGGATTTCCTGAATGGGATCATTTTGAAAGTTACATGCCAGCTCAGTCATCGACTGTAACTTTTATTATTAAAGCTGTTACTGCTTCAGAATGTGTATTAGGGGAGGTGCTTCTTGAATTTTCATGTGCTATTGGTAATGCTTTGCTTAGAACAGAAACTTGCATTATATATTATAAAGAGAGCCCGATTTTTTTAGATTTACTGTGATTTACATCTTCCAATCTTCCTACATCTCTCCTTGGTTCACTTATTGAAATTGGTCCATAGGAGTACCCAGCATCTTGGGCCCCGAGAAAGTAACATCAGTTGTGTGTGAGGAGGAGCTGTTTTTAGCTGCAGACAGTGAATGGCCTGAAAGCTGGACCCCTGCAGGGAGCGATTGAGGAAACTTGAGATCCTGCTCAGCAGCACCTCTGAGGGGCCTGTCTCCACTCATTAATCCCTGACCCATCCGGATCCTTTACTGTTTCTTGGGCCTGGAGCAGCTCCTCATCTGAAGTGTATTTGGATCTGTGTGTCAGTCAGGCTGTTCCTCTGCTCTAGCATAAGGGCAGTGACAGCTGGTAATCAGGTAGCTGTCTTTATGAATTTACAGTTAGAAATGCCCCTCCACCTTAACACCCATGTATGCTTTTCCCAACATTTGGCTAGTGCCTGGGTCTGTGAAGTCCCACTTCTTTCACACTCCCTCTGAGGAATCTCTGAGCATGTCTGCGCTACTGGGAGGAAAGACAACAAACAGAGCTGTCTCCATCTGTGCAAAGCACGGAAGCACAAAAGCAGAAGCATGCAAGTTGGCTGCACATGAGCCAGCTTAGGTCCAGAAAGTCTGGCTGTGTTTATATGTAGCTGTGCCAGGGCTAAATCATGCTGAGACGCAGCAGGTGAGTCACGCAGTCCTGTCCTGCATTACACAGGCTGCCCGTGGGTCTCACTGTCCTTTGAGATGGTTGTGATTCTCCTTTGCAGAAACCAGTGTACTCTCTGAAGCTTTTATAGACTTTTTATAATCTATCAAAACAAGATTGAGTATGGAAGGTCTCTGGAGTTGACAGCTAGGTCTATATTTAACTAGTTTGTGACACCCGGAAAACCCTTTGGTGGTTTTTGGTTTTCTCTCAGACACTCAATAGAGGTTAAATCAATGCATGAATGAGAAAAGGCACTTCTGCTTACTGGTCTGAAAACAGGAAAGCCTTAGATCATGGCTATATGTAAACATTATGAGATTAATACGTGGTAATCCTTATGCTGTTTCCAACATTATTTCATATTGCCCTGATTCCTTTCAACAGTACCTAGGAGTTAACAATGAACCACAGAGCTATGGACAGGTCATTTGCTTTGAAACCAAGGTGTGTGCCATTGGGTTTGGGTCTGTTACTTCTGCTCCAGTGTCTTTTGGGCCTGTTTGATAGTTTCAACTATGTATGACAAAAGAAGGGAGACCTTGAGCCTACATAGGAGCTTCCAATAAACTAAGCGTGCAGCTTATTATCTACTAATTTCCCTCTTTTGGGAACGTAACAGTATGTGACCACATCATCATTAGCTACCAGAGAATCAGTGCAACAAAGAGACCTGGTAAATGTAACAGTCATGGAAAACTCATCAGTTGAGAGAGTGTGCATCATCTAAAGGCATTGAAGGATGAAATGCAAAGCTTCTGGAAAACCAGGGTTTGGTACTATCAGTGCTCATGGAAATCCTTGCTGGAAGGCAAGGATTCTCTGACAGTAGGAAGAATCACTCCCAATTTGCACGTCAAAGGACAATTTCTAGGGACTTAAAGCTAGCATGGGGTATGAACTCTTGAATTACAGGAGCTAGAGCAAATTCTGCCTCTGCGCTCATCTCAGAGGTGCTCCAAGTAGTTTGGTAGCAAATGGTAGTAAACCAGTTACTTGTTTAGCTTTAGTGAAAGGGTTCTGTTGAAGCCACCATTTAAGCTTATATTGTGTTGCTGATTTTATGTTTTTATGAAAACATTTAAAATGATGTTCACATAGATCTGTGGAGTTAGTGGGGAGTTTTGCTGCATGCACCATGCAGATGGAGATAGGGTTTTAAATGGAATACTTCATAACCCTGCTAGAAAAGACATAAGGAGAACGATACACCCCATCTATCTGGTTTCGGAGTTCTTTATCCTGTGTTGAGAGACAAGCAGCCCTGTGTGTTTTCCATGGAAGCTGTTTGATTTTGGCTTTTTCATTTGCATTATTAGCGAACAGCTGCATGAAGGACTGACTGTTCCATTGGCTGCCGCGCTGGTATCATCAAGCACATTTCAACTGCAATTGTACTGTCTGCATTTAAAAATATTTTCCATGTTACAGTGTACTTAGAAATGAAAACTATTTTTAGCTACTGTCTGCTCAACTGGGGGTGTGGGTGTGGGTGTCCATTCACTTGGAAAAAATGGACACCACTGTTTTCTTGTATCATGAAGTTTCTGTCTTTGAAAATGTTAAACTTCTCACTTACGCTGTTCAAGACGGATTCCAGTTGTCTGTAGTGAGAAGGATTGTGTTCTTCATTCCCTCCAAAGCCGTATCTGTATTTTTTTTGTATTTAAGTACGTTACTGTTTGCACAGTGAAATTAGCTTTGCAGGAGGGATGAAAACCCTTGTCAGAGCATTTCAGCAAAAAGATGAAAGGAATTCAATATAAATTCTCTCTAAGGTGAGCATGGGGTTTTTTCTTTCTTGAACAGAGAAGCCTTGGATTATTTTAAGTTAAAATCAGATCAATGGATGGGAAGGCAGGCTTTTCAAAGAGCATTGCAGTTTGCTTCTTAGAGTGAGCAGTATTTTAGTAGGGTGACTAACAATGTGCATTTTTATTTCTAACCTCTGACCTGTGCCCTCCCTTTCCCTTTACCTAACCCTTTCCATTTGCCCTGGTCAGTTAACAGGCAGGAGCATTTGAAAGCAGTCATGGATGACTATGATATCAGGTCTGCTGCCAGCATTTTAGCATCTGTTAAAGAGCAAGAAGCTCGTTTCGAGCGGCTGACCCGTGCACTTGAGGAAGAGCGGCGCAATGTCTCCTTGCAACTTGAGCGTGCCAATCAGCCAGCAGACCGAATGAGCATGTGCAACATTGGCAATGGTCAGCCACTGGCAACGGCCTGGCAGCAGCTTGTCCTGCAGGTAACAGCCTGCTCCTTTTACCTGTTGCTAGAGTTCACCTATACCAGAATTTCCCATTCCAGAAAGTCAAGTGCATCTTGTTTGTCGTCAGCATTTCATTCTGTGGCTTGTCTCCTGATACCCTAGAGTTGCTGTGTGTCATTGATTGATTTGGTAACTCAGGCCTCAGAGCCTTGGCTTAGAAGTTGCTCTTTTAGCTCATGGGATACTTTTAAACACCTATGCATCCTTGAGTATTGAACCCTAAAGATACATCTTCACACCCTCCTCTAAATCTGTGCATTTGCTGTATGTATGGTGATGTGCTGGTGATTGAAAAAGAAGTTTGAATCATAATCTCCATAGAGCACAAAATTTCCATTAGAAATAGCTGGAGTTTGAATAGAGGGAGCAGCATAAATAGCAGGGATTTCCCTCCTGTGAAGTCTTATTGTTTGTGGAGGGAAGACTTCATTGTTTCTCATTTTTTTTTTTAATTAATGGACTTAATTTTAATGATGCAAACTGGCTTTGCGGTAGCCACAGATTTCCAGATATGGTTTTGCTTGATATGTGTTCTTTAACTGTGTAAATGTGCAATGATAAACTACTTACAGTGCTAAATTACTTAAGCTCACAAGTCGCTCTGACATGCAAGGTAAGTCATGCAGAAGCAATAGTACCATTTGTGAAGGTCTGCTTCCTAAGAAAACATTGTTCAATTCAGAGAGAAACTCTGGGCTGTGGGGATTCTAAAAGTTGTTTCTCAATTACACCAGACTGTTTTACAATTATACTTGCACTAAGCTGTATTCAGGCAGACTCTACGTTATATTATGTTAGCACAGCTCTTCTATTAAGAGCTGCCATGTTTCTGTACGTGTAGATGTTTGAATATGGGACTTAATGTGAAAGGAGTAGCCTGCGCTTGTTAGGCTGAAAGCCTGACAGTAGCTGGTAGGAGCTTTAGGTTGTTATCCTCTGGTTAGCAGCTGGGGTTCGGAGAGGGGAGATGTGCTTACATAGTATTTTTCACAGGGAAAGGACAAGTTCACCTTCACTTTTTCTGAATGACTTTGTGCAAAGTGCTTGATTAATAGCTCCAGAATGAAATTCCTTATCCACAAAACTGACGAAGCATGAATTTTCTGCAGTGTTATGGCTTAAGGTCTAACCATTTCCAAGAAAACTTAATAAAAGAGTTTTAAGTTACTGGAGTCTACGTGACTCTTATGGAGAAACACCCCTGTAAGTGACCCCACGCTGAATCTGTGTACACTCAGCTCACTGCCACTGTGCAAGGGGAGCTTTAGTTCCTAAATAATTAGTGCTGAGGTATTTAGAGTAGCTTGTATATGAAATAAAATGGTTGAATAGCTAAATATGTACAGTTAAGAATTAATGTAAGGTTATTTGTCTGAATTTTCATTAAATGTATCAAGGGCCAAATTCCTCCTTGAATTACTAGAATTAATTAAATTCTGTTTAAATGAAGGACGAAAGCTGTACATTCAGTCTTACGCAGAATATATCGTGATTTCATCTTTATTATTCTATATTGCATTTCCTTGTTAAGAGTATACAAAGCAAAAGGCACTCTATACTCTGCCATTTGTAAGGACTGCTCATGCATTACAGTGAAATGCAACTATGTGAAGCTGTATTTAAGTCAGGACTGACTGATTTCTGCTGTTTCTGCTGTACTGCTGCCCTATTCAACCTTTTGTTGCAAGTAATATTACAAAATAACTCAAGTGGCAGCTTTCCCATTTGGAAGTCACATAGGTGTTTGTATATGATCTAGTTATTCTGAGCAGAATTTAGGGGGGAAAAAGTGAGGGTTAACTCCATTTTATGAGAATGCCAAATACCCTTTAACAATCCCCACCACCAGGCATCAGTTTTCTGTGGTGTTTGTTTGTCAAAGTGGAAGCTGTCAAAGAGATTTGTTAGAGAAGTGTGTATAGTCAGGGTTTTGTTAACAGCCTCTCTCAATACTTTTCATGTAATAAATGCTCCCAAACTTACTCCCTTCTTAGAAAAGAAAATTAAGCTTTTTTCTTTAATTTTAGAAAAGGAAAAATAGTGTATAGGCAATGTGCCAGAAGTGTAACAGCTTCATGAAGTCCTCAAAGACAAAATCAAGGTCTTATGCAAATATTGATTCTAATTAATTCCATAACAATGGCTCCTTGTCCTAGGCAGCCCTTTTAGCCACTTCCTTCAGTTCCTTGACTGGTGAGTTCTGCATGTTCAGTGTGAATTTAGAGTACTCCAGCAGAACATGTGAGCTGTGGTGTACTTGTTGACGTCTGCTGGGAGAGCATAAGGCATTGTGTCTTTTGGCCCCTGACAAGAAGCATCAGGTCTACAGAAGAGCTCGGGGATGTGCTGGGATTGCCAAAAGACACGTGCATGGATTTCTTAATGTTACATTGAGAACGTGTGGAGGGTTTTTATGAAAAGTATCTTAAAGTTGTTTATAATGGATGAAGTTGATTAATTGGGCACATTAAACAAATCATTAATGGTTTGTTCGGATACTAATTAGAAATAGCTGAGATGATCGGGTAGAACTTGATGATCTTAAGGTCCTGATGATCTTAAGGTCTTTTCCAACCCTAACTATTCTATAATTCTTGAATAGGACTTTTTCCCAGAGGAGGGGTTTCTGAGAAATCCTGTCCTCAGGATAAGAGGTCCTGAATATTCATAGAGCTCCTAGACATTGCTGAAATGTCCCCCATTAGTATTAGTGATAGGCTTTTACTGAGGTAGTGGCCAGAGCATTGTCTCAGCCCACTGTAGAAGGCAGTGCCTGCCAAACCTTCTGGCCATGCAGAGGTTCTGGACCTGTCTCTCCTTCCTGAAAGAGGCAATAGCCAGCTACTGTCACAGAGACAGGTAGCTTTAACCAGCACTATTTCTGGAGAATGGGGACACAAGTGCTGTGAATGGTTAATAAGTGGGCAAATACAACTTCTGCCTTGTGTGGCTTCTCCAGTCTTAAAGGTTGCCTTCATTTAGAGCTTGTTGCTGAGTGTAGCATCAGTGACATGACTTATGGTGTTTCAACTCTAGAACTTTTGGAAGATATGGAACATTACACACACATTACTGAGGATTTTGAAGTAGTCAAGCGAAGTGTTCTTCCAGATTAGGAACTTTTTAGACAAAAGGTCATTAGTTTAATCAGTTGAAACCTTTGCAGTATTCTAAAAAAAAAGGTATAATTTAATGAGATTATAATCATAAGGCTTTTATCTAGTTAATAAAAATCTCCTAAAAATCCTTCCAGTTTTTAAGGATGATTCTGTTCCATATTTTGGCTTTGAGCTGTGGGAGCCGTATGGCTGGTTATTGCTGTTTGTTCTGAAAGTGCAAATCTGGTTGTACAAAAAGAGCTGTCTGTTAATGTGTATTGACATTTACTTCTTTAATTTTTTCAGTAAAGAATGTCAAATAGTATTGTTTTGGTTGTTCCAGTATCCCCACCTGTGGGAGTCTTGGCAGTCTTTGTCTTTTTATCAGTTACCAATGCAGGCATAGTCCAATAAGCATCTAAGTCAGTGGTGAGTAGCACCCATCATACATCTTCTACTTGTTAAAGAACCTGGTTTATAATGGCTTTTATGAGCTTGATAAGTCTTAGTATTCTTCATGTGTGATGTAGTTTAATCTACCTGCTTCTATTTCACTTCTTTTCAAATCGGCCTTCTGCTGCTCTTCACAGCAGGAGCTGAAGTTGGACGGGAAGAAGGTAGGCAAGTACATGTGTAGGGTATGTACTGTAGTGGGCTGAATGCACAAAGCTGCAGTGTTATCACTGGCTAGCCAACCATTCAAAGCATAACTTTTTAATAATAAAGAATATTCTCTTTTTTTTGTTGGTTTTTTTTGTTGCTTTACTTTTATTAAAACATCAGACATGTGAGACTTATTAAACACAAGGCTGTATCCTGAGTTGGTTTAAACTGGCATGGTTCCATGGGTATCAGAGAAGCTCTGACAAGTCTGATCAGCTGGGAGCTGAACAACGTTTGCATTCAAAGATCCTTTCCCCATTGGTGCACATTGATAATCTCCATTCCTCGTAATGTTCATAACCAAAATAAAGCACAGCATTCAATAAACCTCTTTTGCCAACAAATACACTGTAACAATACTTTGACTTCCATAATTTTGCAGTGACCTATAGCGATTTGAGAGGGGTTCCTGTTATAAAACAGGTAGGTGTTATTCCTCTTCCCAGAGGTAGGAAAGCTGTGGGAGTTGCCAAATCTCACATGGTATAAATAACAGAGATCAGCCCCTTGCGTGCTCAGGAGTCTTACCAGATGAACTCTTACAGCTGTAAGAAGTAACATAAGTTGATCTGAGAAGTCTTTGCATTGACAAAATCATCCAATAATTCAAAACTTACTGCATTTGACTGTTACTTGCATTCTTTCAGGCTCCCTGTGGTGGGTTTGTTGGGGTGTTTTTATGTTTGCTTTTTTTAGATATATCATCCAGTACATTTGGCTAAGATTAAACCCCAGATCTATATCATATATGCATATGAGCTCAGGGATGCACAGAGACTGTGTGTATGCATATATGTTAGTATAATATGGATATTCCCCCATGCTTTTTACAAAGCCTTTCTTTAAAAAGCCTATCATCATAAATTCACTCTGGTGTACATTTCTTTTCTTAAAATGACATTTTTATTTAAAGCCTGCTGGTATTAAATTGTTAGTCTCACTGCAAGTTTTATATAAATCTGCTTTACTTTATGGAATACTTTTTACGCATCAAACAGTAGTTCCTGTAAGAAGTAAGCTCCATTGCATTACTGATGCCACAGAACTGGCAAAGGCTGCTGAAGGGTAAATAGTGACTGAGCAGTGGCTATTGGTTTGTGGTGTACTTTCTAGAGGTCTGTCAGTCAACAGCATACGCCAAGAGACCTATGACTGCAACTCTTTAAGTTAAAAATCAGGTTTAGTGACTACTTTCTTCCCCTTAAAGCAGTGATGAAATAGCTCCTTTTATTTCCAAAAACAGATTACAAGTTTTGGATCCTGTTTTGACTTTAAACTTCAATCCAAGCAGCTTCACTGACAAGTTTTTGACTTGGTGTTAGGCCAGCAGCTTCAAAGGTTTCATCCTGTCAATCTGTTGCACTTTTTCACACCATGTAAGAATTAGGCTTCTTGAAATTCTTCATGGTAAAGTGTGCAAGTACAGTGTATGGGCTGGAATGTCTAATAATCAAGCTGAATCAGCATGCTGTGATACTTATGAATATAGCTTAATATCTCATATTTGTGTAACTATTACGCCTAGCAATATACGTTATTATACAGGCTGCTCACTTGTAAAGCCAGCCTTGTGCATGACTGTGCAATTGCAGTAGATTTAACATGGCATGAATATGGTGTTGCAGGCAGAACTGAGCTTGTTTGTACCTTTTGTAATACTGTGCACAATAATTTGGTCCCTTAGATGTGACTAAGTCAGACTTCTCTGAAATAGGGCTTGTGATTGTGCCATTTATAAAGGCTTATGAATGATTCACTGAAGTCTGCCCTGCAGTCATTTCATACTGGCTTAACTCTTTCACTGCACATCTGGAGGTTTTCATTTTTTCTCTCTGTTCTTTAAACTGGAGGAATATAATTTGTGTGATACCCAGTATGGTAGATTGCACTGTAACAAATATATCTTGTGTAAGTCCTGTCTGTGGGTTGCTCCCCTTTATACATGGGCATCTTCCAAGTGGTGGAGTTAGAGCAATGCAAAGTGGTTGCTTCTGAACTAAGGAAATACACACAATAATAAATTGTTTAAATACAAATCAGGAAAAAAACAACTTAATGTAAGTGATGAGCCTTTTGAGTCAGCCTTCTATCACTGAGGTCATTATTCATTTGCTAAGTGGTATAGTAATAAGCACAGGCTCAAAGTTGTCTATTGTGTTTAATTAGTCTCTTACCTTCAGAACTGGTTAAGAACTTTTTTCATGTGTTTCTCCAGGTCTGACATATGCTTGACCATGTGTTTTGATAAACTGATACACAATTTTGGTGCAAATCTACCCTAACTTTGTGTTTAACCAGGAATACTAACAAAACACTTGAAAGGAAGGCAGATGTGTATGTATGTGGGAATGAAGAAACTTAAAAGGAATCACACACTGTTGCTTGGGTTTGGGTTTTTTCCTAGTAACACCCTTGCCAAGAAAGACCTGCAAATCCCCCACCAACAAATGATAGCCCAAAAGGCCATCTTGAAATGTCAGTCATCAGCAGAGTTATTAAAATCTTATTTTTCTTCATTTTGCAAATGTGATTGTAGCTGCTCAAGGAAAATCAGTAATGGAAAAAAGCTGCAGAATGTTCTCATGGTTACAGTTGGGATCACTTAATTTCAACTCATGTTCCAGAAAAATAACACCTGTTTAAAAACTAACACATACGTTTGCCTTTTTTCATTCTTCTAGGCAGGTATTTTTTAGCCCTAATTAAGTACCAATAATAGACTTTGGTCTTTATGTTAATCTGGGAAACCTGTGACTTCTGCCAAAAAAGGCCATTTTTTGAATGGAGGGTCAGTTTCAAGTGAAAAGCTCACCAGAACACATGGAGAGAATTCAAAAAAATACAAGATCATCTCAATTTGCTTTTCTAAGAAACACCATCAAGTTCACCTCTCTGACTTACAGCTTGGGCTGCAATAGCTCTTCTGTCTGTGTTTCATTGCTTTCATTTAAGATTCTCTGCTCCACACGGAAATAGCGCAGGCTGTTAGAATATAGAGACTGTTTCCAGAGCTTTGATAGTAAGAACATGGGTGCGTTCATATTGTATACATCTTTGAACATACGCAGAGAAGAAGCAAAAATGGGTTCTGAGCTGCACTGAGTCATTGGCTTACCTTTTTACCTCCACCCCATCTCATACAGAGCACAGTTCCATCTTTGTGTGTAAAGTTTTATGTAATTAGTTCTAGTTTGTAGTGCCTCTTGGCTTCCTTTGTTATATAAGGTATTTCTGCTCATATCAAGGGACTGACAGCATGGAAAATTGGGGGCTTTTTTTGCCTTACAGGTAAGGTCAGGTACAGACAACAGTGCTGTCGGTTCATGACAGCTCCCAGTGTTACAGTACTTTTTCCTGTTACAGTGCCAAATACCCAGAAAAAAAAAACCTCATTGGTATTTAACCCATGCATGTGCTGCTAATACTGAGCAGGTTGCAAAATGTTGAAAGCATTTGTAGGGATAGTCCTAATTCCTTTATAAAACCAACTAGAACAATAGAGATGCAAATTCTGATTGGGGGGTACAGTATGGTTGGGTGTCGGTCGTGTCATGCCCCCTGCTCTCAGCTCCCCAGCACTGTAATTCAGCTCTTGTGTTCTGCTGCACAGATCACTGTGGGGTTGGTCATACATGCACTCGCTATGCCATCAGCCTGATCCTGTAAATTCAGTACCTAAGAGAAGTCTTACTGAATTTCTAGGAATGAGCTGGGTCAGGTTTCAGCTTCTGCATATGTGCAACTATTCAGAGGTTCCAGGGGATAAGGAGGGGGGAGATTTGGGAATATGATTCCCATGGGAAAATGAGTTCTTAGATCAGAATTCAGTGTGAGCTGAGAGATGTTTGCAGTACCTGTGAGTCCCAGCACAGTTACAAACTGGACCAGAAGCTGTTACTCAGCTACTTTTCAGGGAGATGTGCTCCCTATGTGTAAGGTGTGATCCTGTCCCTGGCTTCTGCTCTGCTGGAGATTGTAGCAGTTGAGTTTAGCTTGGAGGTTGAAGCCTTTGCTGCCCTTTTTTTTATGGACATTGTCCCATCTCCTGGTTTACAGTGAGAATCAGGATCTTTTGCTGATACCTCAGCAACAGTGGAAACTGGAAGCAAGGAACTGATGTTCAGGGCCAAAGTACTGCAGATGGCTTAAGACGCAGTGACCTAGCCAGCCTCCACCTTACAGGGATTAGCCAGGGCAGTAGCTCTCTTGGAATTACTGCAAGTGTTTCAATTAGACACTTTCCAAAGTGACAGTATGGCATGTTGCACCACTGCGAGCTCAGGGAGCTCCTCCTGTTTGCCTCTGTGCTGGGATTACCCAGATTCCATAAGAAATCCTAGAACCTGCTTCTTGTGCTGCAAGAGGAATGAGGTAGCAGAAGGCTAGCAAAAAAGTCTCTGCAACAGACATCATGGTCTATCATATGAGAGCATCTGCAAGGTGGACAGCAAGTATTCCTGTGAGAATTTGTTTCCTGGTTCTTCTGTTTCTTGTTACAGCTTCTCCCCTGTGATTCATCTTCAGTCTTCATTTAAGGCCTTACATGGTAAAAAGATGGATAGAAAAGTGAATGGGAATATTAGCATCAATTTGAGGAGCAACCGAGTTTTGACCAGCTGCATCAGAAGCTGTGCAGTGCTTTCCAGAAGGGATTTATTTGATACACAAGGAACCTAAGCCCCAGTTATTAGAGTTATTTGGGGCTCAGATCTGTTGGCATGAAGCAGAATTCACTCAATCTGGTGCGTTATCAGAGAAAACTGTTGTGTAAAACGTTATCAGCGAATCGAGTTTAAAATCTAGATCCCAAAGGATTCATTAAAAAACAAAAAAGACAACTCATCAGCTGAGAAACTGCCCCTCTGCCTGGTAAGGGAATGTTTTATTCCTTCCAACACAATGATTTCTTATTTCAAAATCTAATTACCCACTATTCTATAGTTTACATGTGCAGGTTGAAATACATCTTTTAGCTCAAAGACACGTGCCTTTGCAGAAATCTCACTTTTCTCTCTATCATCAACAGTACCTCACTTTCATGTCTCACACTCTCACTTCATCTCTGAAGTGTGTGCTCTGCAACTCTATATGGTTACTGCTAAATTCCAAAGTGCCATCTAATGTTTGTCAGCAGGACAGCAACTGGTTCATGCTAGGGATTATAATAGTGCAAAGCAATGACCACGTTTACCCTGAGCATCTCAGAAATATTTTTGCAGTTTCATTTGCCTTGAAAGTCTCTACTTCTTTTGTTTTCTGTGAACTTTTATTGAGTGAGGGTTTGGAAGCAACTGAAAGGCAAGAAATTTCTTACTTTCTTTGCCAAGATTTTGGAAGAGTAATTTTCCACAAGTGTTATCCTTTCTGGCCTGGAGCCCTGCCAACTTTAAATTAAAATTATTTAATTTAGTGACAAATTTACAGTTTCATCATATTTTTTCCATGATTTTACATTGCTTTACTATGTTTCCTTTGAGAAGTACATATAAGAGAAACATATGAGAAATAAACTCTACTTGCTGTGTATACCTTAAGTAAAGGGGTGTCTAGGTTGTTCTTTGTATGATGTCTCTGAGTGTTGCAAGATCAGTAACTGCAAGTAACAATAAAAAACGGCTGAAAACAGGAGCATGCAAATGCAAACATTAAAGAGTTGTATCAGGTTTAACAGGAGTTTTTAAAGAAGCAGCTTTCTAGTCACACTCACCACATTTGCCTCTTGATAATTAACATGAAAACATCTTGTGTTTTAAAGTTGTGATTTATTTTTCATGTTCTGCTCCTTGTTTATTTATCAGCTCAGATCTCAGCAGATCAGCATTAATTGCACTGGCTTTTTAAGAGTTTTAATACTCCTGTATTTGAATTCCCAAGCACACTCCTAGTTCATGTGGGATCTTCAGGAAGATTTTAAACCTTCACAAAACCTTTTTGCACTGTATCGCTCAATTTTATGAAACAATTTGTTAGTAATACAGGCCTTGATCCATACGCATACACACGAGGCAGACCTTTATCCCTACAAGGCATTGCACAGGAGCCAGCTGATTTTTGTAAGCCTCTGCCCTTGCAGATCCACATGTGGCCACAAGAATGTTTTGCAGAAGCTTTAAAACCAGACAATTTCCTCTTCCCTGAAGCCCTCTGAGCTTTGGACTTGAAGGGTTCAATCTGGCTATTAAACCCAGAAATTTTCAGCTGTTCCCTTTCAGCTGTCTCCAGGATCTGTAAGCTCTCATGAACCAATGCTGGAAAAGTCCAAAATGAGTTTTGTGTTGTGATGACATTGATAAATAACTGAGCCTTTCACTAGTTCAGGCCGTCTTGTTAGTGGTTCAAATTGTCTCTCGCTGGCTTTGTCACAGTGTGGAGTAATTCACTGAAGTCATCAGTGTGACTGAGAACAGAATGGCCAGAGATGGCCATGGGCAGCCTGAGGCTGAGCTCTAATTAAAGCCTTTGATTTAAATAAATGTCACAATTTACTCTTTATAGATACATATATTAAAACCAAAAAACCCAGACAAAGCCCCAAACTGCTTCCGTTTTTAAGCTACCAAATTACAAGCTGAAGAGAGTATTTTTTTAACTATAGTGGTGGTGACTGGGAAATGCTACAGAATACTGTCAGAGTTCATTTTAGGGACTTGATCTAAAATGTATCCTTAGCTGCTGGCAGAGTGGCATTTTTGGACTACTGTAGTTAAAGGTTGAAAACTAGAGTCTCCGTGTCTCTAACCCATCTTGATTAGATCTTCTTACAGCTTCAGGTTTTGGTTTGAGGAAGATAGTCATTACCATAAGAATGGGTTGATGGTACAGCCAGCCATCAATCCAGTACAGAATGGCAAGCCACATCTTTGCCCTTTGGATGAGAGAATGACGTGTTAAGCTGGTATCTTCTGAGCAAGTGATTGTAATGTGCAGCTTGAAATACAGCACAAATGATGTGGAAAATCCCAAAACCACAACAAAATCTAAGAAATGAAAAATGGTTGATGCTGGGTCTTTCTCTCCTGTGTTTGAGTGTCATTGTTTCCTTTCTAATAACTGCAGCATGAAATTACAGTCACAGTACCAACCTTAAGTTTGATTTGTTTCCCTTGCTGTTGTCATTCTGTTATAAATGTAATGCTATTTTAATTTATTTTCTTAAACTGAAGGAGATTTTTCTATTTTTATCCCTGTAAAATGTGTTGATTCTTACCTAATGAAGCTGCTGGGAAGAAACATAGGTCATTCATTCAGCTGCGACCTATATGCAGTGGCATGCAGCTTCCTCTGTCCTTTATTTCTAACGTAAGCAGTGCTGTCACCAGATTGTCCTTGTTCTCATCCTGTCATATGACATCTTGGATGAAATGCAGTTGACTGATAATTAGATGTAGCAAGATGGAAGCTGTGTTTGTATATAAATGAAAATCCCCTGAACTTACTGAAATGCCTGAAGGTGTCCCTCTACAGAAAGCGTCTGCTTCCTCTTTGCCATATTGTTCTTCAGCCCTGTGATCCTTTAGACTTCTTCTTTAATACTGGATTCTTACACAAGGATGACACACAAAATCATCCTCCATTTATACACAACCGCTCCCTGATTGAGGCAATCTGGCTTCCTCTCCACTTCTAACCTTGCAGTATGAAAGCCAAAAGATTGCTCAAACCATGTTGATGCCCTACTAGAGTCACGCAGTCATTTTGGAGCAAGAACGAATGTTGTGAAAGGGCTCGTGTAACTTTTCAGATATATTAAAAAATGATGGAAATACTAACTGGAAAATATTTCAAAAGGTATGTTGGTGTGTTCTGTTTTCATTTGTCTGTATTAAGGTCATGACAGTAGGGCACACTGACACAGTGGTGGACTGCTCTCTAGATCTCTCAGTTGTTTATCTGATACATGAAATTCATGGACCGACATCCTTGGTGTGGAAGCACCTATGTGAATACAGGGTGACCTGTGTGGATGCTGAGACCTGCCGTGGGTGATCCATAGGGCTTTAGCCTGTATGGTTAGCTGGGATTCTTGATTCATCTTGTGGCTTCCTGCTCTGGTGGGTTTATGGAAGTTACATATCACATACATATCACTGAAGCCGTATGTTATGTTTCCAGGCAGAGCTGTAAACCATTTCATTTTTACTGCCTCTGAGAGCAGATCAATCTATAGTGCAGCACTAGTGATAGAGAATTTTTTAAAGGTAATGGGAGAAAATAAAAGAGAGAGCTTGGGCCAGATACTCTACTGTTCTGTTCCATCTTCCAGAGAATTAAATCCCTTCCTGTTTATGAATTCTTAATTTCTCAGTAAGAAGAAAGGTTTTCACCCTGCTTTTGAAGCTGGGAAAATGTGACAGATTAAGAAATTAAGGTTCATGTAAAAAAACAGGGGGGAGAAGGGGAGGTAGTGATACAGTCAGCAGTCTGATACTAATGGGTAGAGTGTTTGTTGCCAGAATCTGGAAGTTCAGCATAACCTTAGGGATCTAATCCATAACTCTTATTTAGGTAATTAGTTCTTTTACTTCAGCACTGCCAAATCTCAGCATTCAGCATTCTATCAGCTGGTAAAATATTGCAAGTGGCTGAGAAATAACAGGAGAAATCAGGGGACTTGAGATGTATTTTTTTAATCTTTGGCTTTGAGTCAAAATATTCTCCAGCCAGCAGGCCCACAAGCATCTATTGTATTTTTGAAAGGAAAATGATGTTTTTAAATAACAACCTGACTCCAGAAGGTGGAACTGCAGAATTCAACAACGCTGATCTTGCAAAAATACCTGTGGGTTTACAACTTGAGAGACTTTCTTATGTGTGTAAGAGTTGGCAAGTCCACCCAGGAAGGTTTCAGTTGTGTTGTTTCACATGCAGGAGTAGCTACTTTGGTGCCCTATGGATATAGACTTTATAGTGTCCTTTTCTTTGACAGTGTATAAAGGTCTGGCACACATCCATGTGCATGCCTAAACTGAATGGTACTTTTCTATGCCAGCATGGCCTCAACAAAAGTTGAGCTATTTTAGTTTGTTAACTGAAGAAAAGCTGGACAAGGAGAAAGGGGGGGAGGCTGCTGTACAAAAGTACAGAAGACTCATACAAAATGTGTTCCTTTTGCTTTGCTCTGCCCTTTAAGTATGTAACAGCCACTACCAGTTGCCTCTAAATTATTCCACTCTAGATAAAGCATATATTTTCGCTCCAGTGAAACAACTACCTTTGCTTCAGCTAAACCTTGTGCAGCATCTACCATTGCCTTTGTTAACTTTTATAGCATTTATTTTTAAACAAATTAGGATCAGAGTTGGGTAACATAGTTCTGCCCTGTTCTCTGCCCCTAAAATACAAAGGCTGAGCTGTGATACTGAGCTGAGATGTTGAAATTGGCAGTAGGAAGACTGAAACTACAATTAAACAGGTTTGAAACATTCCTCCTGGTCTTTAATGTTAGTATAGATGGGACCTTTTCATGTTGATCTTGTAGGACTGATACTAATTACCATGTTAATCACTTTGACACTGGAAGCATGTTTTAGAATTTTCAGGGAACCTGAAACTGAGATGAAAAGACACTTTTGTGCAAAGGCACCTATTCTGATAATTAAAGAAGATTAAATGGTAATGCGCCTTCCTTGCTGCTTTCTAGCTGATCTCACTGTCTCTGACTACCCGTATTTTTCAGGGGTAGCCTCTAATTTGATGGCAGTAGCTTTCAGTCCCTAATTACCATTGTTCAGCCACCAGCTGTTACAGCGGTGGATTTATTTATTGCTTTGGTTTGCTGCAGGAGCCTAGTACAGAAGAGGAAAAACAACCATTCCCCCTCGGCTGGTGACTGCAAGCAGTGCTGGTTATTAGCACTGGGGGGAGGATGCAGCTGGCTGCCTCTCAGACCTGGGTAACTGCTTCCATCTGAAGGGCAAGGCTGTAGTTCCAATGCTGGGTAAGCATCTCCTCCTGCCCCATGACGGGTCCAGGGTGAAGAGTCTTCAGATTTAGTTAAGCTTGGTTTACACCTGCCTACCTCAGTTTCTTTCTTCATAGATTGGATGTCTTAATATATTTATTAATTATATACCCTTTTGACAGTTTCTCGGGAAGGGCAGGAAGAAGGGTCAAATCCTAGAATAAGAAGGGCAGGAGGCTCTCCTTCCCAGGGGTTACACAGAGGTTTGCAGCCTGGCTCCCCGTTCAAAGACTGAAGGGGAAATCTGGGCACTTCCACTTTACTGGCAATAAATGGATGTGAAAACCATGCTGTATCATGCTGTGAAGTCCTAGGTTCTGCTGTACAGTGTGGTGGAAGCAAGGTGTAGCACATCTGGCATTCATTCTGGTAATGAGTAATGTATCAAGACAATCTTTTAATGAATGTGAGGCAGGTTTGTGGGCAGGTGAATGGCTTTAAAAAATGAGGTCAGGTGCACTTTGGGGCCATAAGCTTGGCTGCATCTGTGTAAGGTGGAAAAGGGAGGAGGCTGTGATGGAAGACGGTCCCTCTCTGTGTGGTGCGTTAGGGATGGCATTAATCTCGAAGTGAAGTACGAAAAGTAAGCGAGGGAGAGGCTCTCCGTTCCTGGGCTTTCCTGCTCGACCTCCCTGTCCCTGCCGAGGCAGCTGCGCTCCCAGCGCGGGCGGTACCTGAAGCGCTTTCTGCCTCTGTGGCAGTAGCAGGTTAGCGTGTGGAGAGAGGCTGGCAGCAGTCACGTTCTCCCTCTTTGTCTCCGGGATCCAGCGGGGCGGGCTGGGAAGCGCGGGCACCCCCGGGCGCGGGGGCAGAGGGTTCCCGGCCGCAGGACTCCACTTGGGGTCCGGCTCCGTGCCCCGGGCCGTCCGCTGCCCTCCAGCGGGAAGCGGAGCCTGCCGGGGCTCCCGGGGCGCCGGGCGTGGCCGCGGCCCAGCCCGCTGCGGCTGCCCGTCAGTTCCGCCCCCCGGGCCGGAGCCGCCCGGCGCCGGAGCAGTGCGGGGGGAGCCGGTGCAAAGGGACGCGGCCCCACGGGAGCCACCAGTGGTGGCTGTGCTGGCATCGGAGCGCCGTGCGCCGGTTGGGCTGCGCGCCCTGGATGGGCTCTGTCCGTGGGGAGGCAGCTGAGGGGCTCTCGGGCTGCTGGCCGGGGTACAAAAGGAGCGAGCTTGGAGGAGGAAGCAGGCTCTGGAGGCTGCCGGAGCAGAAGGCTGGGTCCGCGGAGCTTTCGCAGAAAGCTGGAGGTGTTCGCTGCTAGGACTGTAGGACTGGCACCTTGCATAGATGCCTGCGGAACTCAAACAGGTTAGTGCTGAACTTGGGTCCTTCCCTTTGGCTCTGGCGGTCCTGAGCGTCCTCGTGTGCCGTGGTCCCGGCGGTGCGGGAAGGAGAAGCCTGTCAGAGGCTGGAAGGGTTTGTTTACTTGTGTGTTGGGGTTGTAGCTGGGAGCTAAGAGCAAAAGCTGAGCTGCTCTTTCTAACAGAGCATTCGAGAGAGCTTTTGATTTTGTCCCCGGTGTGCTAACTGGTGAAACACCCCCAAAAAACCAAGCCATTGTTTTTCTTTGACCTTCTCATCCTGCTCGGTCAATCTGGGGAACTCTCTGACATGAACAGCTAGAAACAGTGCTTTTAGAAAACGAAAGCTTTGCTATTGTGCTTGTGTTAAATGTTTGCTTTTCCCATACGGTGTTCCCTTGCTTTCTCTTTGATTTCATTGTTGAACATACCAGAGAAATAACTTCAGTTTTCCCCTCTAAATGTTATCTTAAGCAAAGAGCCCTCTTGCCTGTGATCTTATTAATTATAATGGACCTGAAGCTTTTGTGCAAAAAAATTTCAAATATTATTCTTTACCTTGGAGTGTCATTGGGCATTACAGAGTAAAGCTTTTGCAGACTTGATTTAAATAAATAGAAATCATTTAGACTCCTGTAATTTATAGGTGCTTACCTTGTTAACCTCCTCCATCTGCCTTGGAAGCCTCAGGAAACCCTATAAATTCAGGCGGTGGCAGGATAGAGCTGCCTCTCAAACTAGGATGGGATGTTATCTTTTTCTTAATCCTCCTTTTTCTTTTCTACCTTTTAAATTTAAACCAGAACATTTTAGAATAAGCAAATGCCACAATAATCCAGCACTGATAATCCACCTATGAATTTGCAAGGTTCAGTGCACTGGAATTATTAGAGGTGCTTCAGTTTGGTTTAATTGTGCTGTGTTCCACTTGTCCATCTTGGTAACAGAAGGCTGAATCATGTCTTGATGCAAATAGGATGTTGGTTCCCTTGAGGGGCATGTAGCCTGTTCAGCTGGGCCCTGGAGTGTCTTTGTCTGTGGGCAGGCCCTGTGCTCTCTGCCCTGCCTGCAGGAGGTGACCTGGTGTTGTGTGCTGCCTGTGTCATGCTACCTGTGGGCTTTTTAGGGAGGGAGGATTGCATTTGTGCCTGTGGTCGTGTTCATACCATCTGACCCAAAGTTACTGTACCTGTTGATTTTTAGGTCAATACAGTTAGCAGTTCCTTGGGATTTTGGTTTTGGGGATCCGGTTTGTTTTGTGGTTTGTTTTTTTTTTCTTTCTCAAAACGTGAAGAAAAATCCTGGAGGTAAGACTCGGGATGGTACCTGTGAACAGGAGGTGTATAATGTCATTGATCTGTGCAGTAGAACAGTATTCTTGTCTTCTGGGTTTTCGATTTTGATAGGAGGAAAAGCTAGAGTGAGAGTGGAAGATTATAGTTAATCACTTCAGGTCATGCATTTCAGTCCTGAATTCTTCTTCCATATCAAAACAACAACAAAAAACCCCAAACCTCATGGCTTTAATTTTCATGCTGCCTGTCATAGTTGAGGATCAGACAGATACTTTCTCTTTTCTGATGGAGCAAGGATTCTTGATTCATTCCGAGGCCTTTTCGCAAGTCTGATACCACAGCAGAGTATTAGAGAATGCTTTCCTTAATGAAAGGCAGTAGTTTTAAACCACGAGTTGTCAGAGAAATTTATTGTGCAGTTACAGAGCCTCTAGAAAGTAATCTTTTGGCTTTAATGATCACAATTAAGTAAAACCAAGCCAAATGGATAAATGACTTTGAGGTGAATGGCAAGTCTATACGATTAATACAGAAAATAATGGGAGAGATGCTAGAATGGACTTCTGCCACCTTAACTAAAGACCTTGTGTGTTTAGATAAAGACAGGTACGACATTGTATCTAATTAAAAAGAACCAAGAGTAACTTCTAACTAAGCTTTTGGCTCCTACTGGGAATAGCCGTGTTTCCTGAAGTTCTGGGCCATGAAAGCAGCATTGCACCTTAGAAGTAGGTGCAGTGTACTCCAGAAGGAAGTCTGAAAACCTATTCTTGGGGCCATGAGGGTGCAGGGCAGGTGGCACCTTCTTGGTGTTCTCCCTTGGCCATTCCTGTTCCTCCTGATGAGAGATGAAGGCTGCTGAAGTTTGTGCTACATATCAGCAGTTTGATGTTCTGCAGTGGCCTAAAAGTAAGTACTAAGTATAGAGTTGTGAAATTCAGAAGGATCTTGAAGTCTGGAACTGTTAAAATATGTTTGGTCACTGTATGATACAGAGCTTTGATCTGGCTTGCCTCAGGGCCGTGAAGTTGTAAAGGAGAAAAGAGTTACTTAAAGTGACTTTAGCCAAAATCTCTTCGGTTCTGTGTAATTCTTGCTTCAGAAAATACTTTGCTAACATTCCTAATTCCTACTAATGCTAACATTCCTTAGGCACCAACCTAAGTAAGGCTGCCCTTCCTTAGTACTTGGTCCCTAGCGTTTTGCTAGAGATACAATTGTGAGAGAGTATGAAGTCTTAGATCTGGCAGGATGAAAAAGTGGTTCATGCATTGCTGACATATTCGATACGGGTCTGTACCAGCGATGGAAGTCTCATGGAAGAAATGGTAATGGAGCGCAGCATGCGAAAGTATCATTTTCCAAACAGTTGTGCAAGTCATACTAGAAAGAACAAGTGAGAAGGGAGCTTTACCTTTGACATGGATCTATATATGGATTCACCAATGGATTCTCACATATAATAGACCTGAAACAGAGGTTGGAGGTACTCTACTACTTTGGAGTCAAGAGGTGCAGCAGTCTACAATATTGACACCTCCCTGAAGTAAACACTTTGCCAGCAGTTGTGATCTCTGTAGAAGAGCTGGGCAAAGGGAATGTGTTTTGGGACTCAGTTGCTGAGATGTTAAACTATTTACTGGAGCAGCTGAGTGGAGGCACACATTCCCTTCTTTAGTTTGTCCACAGAGGCAGCAATTCCCTACAGGAAGGTGGACATGGTAACTCTTCAGGCAATTCATGCTTAACTTGGGTGCAGGAACTCAGGTGTGGGAATGATACTTCTTGATAGAGGGGTTGCGCAGTGTGACTATGACTAGGAAGCTCTAGAGCTGCAGCAGGGTATGACATGTTGGGTATGAGAATGGAAGTGTTCTAACGTTTCTGAATATGCAGTTGCAAGAGCTGTGCTCTTTTAAGAGTGCTGTTGGAGGTGTTGGGATTCGAGGGTGTACAATGCCCAGTTTGAATGCCTGCCTGTGTGCATACAGCTTTGTAACAGCAACAGGCATACCAAGCAAAGCATTCCAGTGATTCCGCCTCCCGAGGCTGTGTTGCTTAACCACCTGTCCCAAGGGTCATGAGGTGAGCTGGTCTACAGGCAAAACCAGGCTGTCTGCATTTTGTGCTTATGTTACACTGCAGTTACTAAAAATAAAAGTGGGATTAAGCCCCCACACCATGTATGTACATTCAGTGTCTTTCATACATTCAGTGTCTTTCATAATGTAGAAATGCTCATTATGAAAGATAAAATGGGGGGAAAAAAGCCTCAAAATTTAATCAGTTGCATTTGAAAGTGCACTGACTGGATATTCCTAACCAAGTTGTTTGTAGACATTTGGTCTTGCTCTAATTCACTTCTATTCTTAAATTAAGGTTTTGATACTGACTTCAGTAGTGGAAGGGTCAGGGCCACTGCAAGAAAGTATTTGTGTCTATTTTTGGGTGTTCAATAATACAGCATTTCTCTGAATATGAGGATTTTAGCATGTTCTCAGTGTATCTTTACCTGTTCCTGCATCTGCTTCTCAGTTTCTCAAAGTTAATTTCCTCTGTGATTGCAGACTGTACAACTATATGCTGCAGGGAAACTTGTGAGAAGCTCCTGTTTCATTTGAAGCATGCCATCAAGGTATAGGGAGCACACTGTAGCATACTTCACTTACTGCTTCTTCTCACCCCAAAACTCCTGAAATGCCTACACTAATTTAAGGAGGTGTTACTCCCTTCCCTCACCTCCCAGGACACAGAATTAATACTTCTAAGATAATATGGATTTAATTAAGGAGAATAAAGCTTCAGGTTCCACCACTGCTTGTTCTCCGTTCTGGAAATATTTGTGTTTATGGCTGCGTGAGGTGGGAGCTGCAGCTTTGCAGGGTTAGGGACATCCATCCCATCCTTTGCTGCTGCTGGCGTCTGGTTTCACAATTTATGCAACAGGCTGCCCTCTCCATTGTGTAAATGCACGTTTTTGGGACCACTCTGTGGTCAAGGCCAGTGAACTGATCGAGCTTAAAGAGGAACAACCAGTCTGTTTAAAGCCCTTGGAAGAGCTGTAACTTCCACCTGGGGATGAAACTGGGAGGAGAAGAGGCTCTGTGTTAACTAGGCTAGTGGGAGAAGGAAAAGGGCAAGGAATGAACAGAAGCATGCATGTAGGATCTCCTGTAACTGCACTTGCTGGTGAAACAAAACAGTAGGGGTTTTTCTGTCTCAAATGACAGCTTGAGAGCTCTGCATACATGTAGTTCAGTCAGATCTTCCTGAGGACAGAGCAGAGCATTACAGAGACCCCATTCTTCATGTTTTAGAGGATGCTACTGAAACAGCAGTAGTTGTCAATGTGACTGATGTTGTCCAGCAAAGCTCAGCCAGGTCCGACAATGACTTTATGGAAAAATGGCAGGAAAAAGTGAAGGATGTGTATGTGGATTGGTGGTGGATGGGAACTTTCTTTTGTTTGTCTTCCAAGAAGTTTTTGTTAATGGGAATCTTCCTTTCAGAAAGGTAACTTAATACTTCTGTATTTTTCGTAATATTGCACAGAGTTGTTTATGCTGCAGGAGGTAAGAAAAAGAAATTAATATTGCAGTAGCTTTACTAGTTGTGAGGCTAGGATAGCAGAGGTGATGCTTAGTTTATGTTGAAAGGTTTTGCTTCTAGTGAGAAATGGAACGTAGAATTTTTCTAGTAGATTTCCTTTGGGTTTGTTTTTCCCTTAAGGATGTGGGAGACCTGATGCTTCCTCTCTGTGTTCCAACCATGGTAGTAAGAGGAGGGGTTTAAAGGTGAAAGGAGCTCCTGAAATAAATGTTGAGAGTAGAGCGAGCGTATTGCAAATTCTTGGCTGAAAGGAAAACTGAAACTCAGACTTTGGTAGTTTTAGATTTCACAGTGTCCTTTGAGCCTCATGGATCTCATTAGGTTGCAGCCAGGCTTTGGGATTTTTTTGTTCATTTGTCTGCATGCCTAAGCAGTGAACAACTGTAACTGTACCTGAGAGAAGCTTGATGAGCACGCAGAGGTTAAAATCTTCACTTCCTTTGGGGAGTTGTAATCTTTTGTATCTACGAATGGGCGGGCAAGACGATTTCTCCCTTATTAAGGGGTTGTGAATCCATGGGCTTGGTGCTCCCTGTATACTGCAGTAATGTGAAAATTCATTAATTTCAGTGGTGTTCTCTGCCTCTTTGATGAGTCAAGCCCACACCTGCTTACAGCAGGAAATTGAAATGCCTGAGTTTTCCCTTTTGGCTCATCCCACACATCTATCCTTAGCATCACAACACTTCTCTTTGGCATTCAAAGAATAAAGTGAAAACTGTTCTAAGTCAACCTGGAGACATTTTGAGCTTTGGAGTTTCTGCCTCCGCAAGCTAAATCACTTGGCGCAGCTCTGAACTTTTATTTTTAGTGAAACTTTCACAGGCAGGTTATTGTAATGTTCAGAGAAAGAGATGTTCCTGAAAGCCTGAAATGAAACCAGAATGAGAGGGCTTATTTTTATCCTCTAGAGAATGTATTTTGGTGTGCATTTGTACATATGTGTATTTTGAGAAACAGAGAAGAGATGAGAAGATGATTTAAGTAACATTACTCTGGATGTGTGTAATGTAACACTGATCAGAATCATCCAGAATGTTCAGAAGACTTTTCAACTTGCAAACTAATTTGTTAAAGGGCTGATAAAAGATATGCAGCATATATTGTTTAGAGCTGGAAGAGCCCTGAGGTATGGATGGTTCCTGTGTGCGATCAGGATTATTCTGTTGTTTGAATTGTAAACTTTTCTGAATTCTTTTAGCAAGCTTTGCATCTGAAGCTATTTCATCCCTCTGTTTCAATGATATGATTCAGTGTTACAGGAATAAATGCCCTTTTGGCTTCTGGGCATGGCAGCGTGTGGGTCTTGCTGGCTGGTCTTGCGATGCATTGATAAACCAGTGTTTATGCCAGCACACTATGCACAGATGAGAGCTTTCCACATTTGAATTGGATGGAGTTACTTGATTAAGGAGTTTAATACAGGCTATTGAAAGTATGTTAAATTCCAAGTAGCTGTGGAGAAAGGTTTGGTAAGAAGCTGGTATATAAGACTAAATCTTGTACTTCACACAGTACTGTGTTATAATAATGCAGAACAAATGATATTGTTTGAATGAAAAAGATGACTTATTTATGGAAGAAATCATGCAAGTAACTGGGTTTCTTCATCAACACCTCCCTGAATCATGTTAATCACTGGTAAACCAGACCCTAATTCTTTAAATTAGAATGGGGGAGAGAAGCTCTTTCATGGCACCAGTGTCTCAGGGTGCCATAAATTCTGTGGAGCAGCTGCTCTGGTTCTGCATCAGATCATGCTGATGTTCTCCCAAGTACATTGTTTAATCCCAGTCACCTTCCTGACATCTGTTAGTGGTTTGTTCTTAAACCTTCCTTCTAATGGTAGCAGTGGTGACCAGAATAATTGTCTGTTGTTCATACACATTAAATTAGGAGGAATGTTTTACCATTTAAACTTAATCCAACAGATGCTTTATGGTCCTGGCCTCAATTACATTGGTTATCAGCTCATTTGTAAAACCAGCAATATGTTTTGGGAGACCAGTGTTGCCCAGCTGGGCTCTCTTGGTGATCTCTGCCATTTTAAGTCTCAGATTAATCCTAGATACAGTTTTTCACAAGCTTAAGAGAGCAATTCCGTATAGATAATTTTTCATCATGCTCTAATGAGCGAACAGTTATAAATACTCTTTTCCTGCGTTGTAAAAGATTTCAACTTAAATGCCAGATGCTGTGAATGCAAAGAGTGACTCTGTAAATTGTAGATTTTATTTATAAACTATGTGTTGATGCCACTTACTATTGTAGAACTCTTGCTGCTTTCACAGTATCTGCCTGCGAATTGCTGGCAGGCTTTCTTTAAGAGTAACTAATGATATTAAGAGTTGCCCTTAATGAAAAGGGAATGATTATTTCTGTGCTGGTACCTTTGAAAGCAGTATGGTTTCATTACTTCCCCTAAATGCCACTTTGCTTGTATATTATCATGCCTTAGTTGTTTTTTCTTGATGTTTTTGGTGTGCTGCAAAAGAAATTCTTTACTGTCTAGTTGCTTTTTCCTATTTTTGCTACTACATCTTATAAATACAGTCATATCTCAGTATTTTGAGAATTGGTCTTCATAGCAGAGTTACGGGATTCACTCCTCACAGAAGAGGTGGTTGGATTTCATGGGTGGGGTGTTTCCTTCTGATTCTTCTCCGTTGTTGCTCATTTGGGTGAAGACAGTGAGCAGGTGAAAACCTCTCCTAAAGCAGCACTTGAGTACTCTGCCCCTGACCTACTTGAGCCTGTAACCTTACTGCAGCATCGAAAAAGAATTCAACATGCATAATGCCTTAGTTTACATGTGCACTGAAACCTATATAGCTGTGATAATGGTTTCAAAGTGCTTTGCATAGTTTATGTCCTGTTATTTAGCAGCTGTTACAGGTAAACCCTACCTGGTTTTCAAATAGGAGGTGAGAAGAAGTCCTGTTTTGTTCCCAAGACAGGAGGCAGCAAGCTGTGAGGATGGGATTGGATGCCAGCTAAGGCTGGTGGTTGGGTGAAGTTAAGCACGCAGTTTTCTGGATGAAATTTCCGCAATCAGTTCTGTGTCAATCCTGTCCTTGCCTTCTAGCAATGGCAGGCAAGTTAGTGTTTAATAAAATACATGCAAACTTTGTTAATTCTACTAGTTATGGCATTAATTCACTTCTGCAGAGTGACTGTGTCCTAGCAAGAAGAGTGTTGGAACCCACCTCCCATTTTTATCCCCCCCCCCCCCAGCTTTTTAATAAGCTTATTGTTCTTTTTGGTTCTTCATTCTCTCCTTCACCCAAAAGGAACAGACTATGGTGTGCTGCTAAGATTTTAAAAACTTACATTTCTCACATTAGCATATATAAATGTGAGTAAATGTGAGTAAATGTGCACTAGATGAGGAACGTTTCACATTTGTCCTTAGCAATTTCATCTTGTCTGGGTTGTGCGTTCCTTTCTTGCCATGACATGATGTTTTATTACCTGAGGTTAGAATTCATCTTGGTCACGGTGACACATTTATCTTGTATTTTATGATGCGATCTTATCACATCCCATTTCTTTTCCCTTTCCTATTCAGCTTTTCATCTGTCAGTGACAGTCACGACACCAGCTAATGGCACAGTAATACCAGGGCTATGTATTAGTGCATACTGTTGGCAATTTTTAAGGTTAATACTTTGCTTCTAAGGTAAAAAATTCTTTTCAGCAGGTTATTTCTGGAGGGAAGAGCCATTTGTAATTACATCAAAAACAGCAGCCATCAGTCATTTTAAATGTAGGAGATAGAAAAAAAAGGCTTCCTTGGGTAACATGCAGCAAATATGAAGCAAACAGAAGGTGACACTACACCCTTCTCTCTTGACTGCAGCACTACGAGGAGGTACAAAGAAGTGCTAATTCATTATCTGTGTAATAGTGACAGAGAGCCCTTTGTATCTGCAGTTACAGCTTCTCTGTTTTAACATGCAAAACCAAGTATTTTCCATCAACTCTATGTGAATGTGAAGTGAGAGTGAGAATTGTTCAGTTCAATTTTGAAAGTGTTATGGCCCTTTTTAGTATATTGGAGTTAAAAATGTATTCTTCCCCACCATTTCTTCAAGGGCCGAATCTTTAAAGAGAAAACTGCTCCTGTATCAGCAACCAGAAATGAGGGGCAGACTTGACCTTTCAAGCTGGCATACACCAAGTCCAGCTATGATTAGAGATCAATTAGAGAGTGCTGCGTCAGTTCACTGAACAGCTCTGGAAATCTGGCAGCTGGTTTTGGTGTGTAAATAGGAATGGAAACATCTGCCTGCAAGTTGCTTTACATTGAGTGTGACACACTGTTAATCCAGTCAGTTTTTCTGCTTCTTGGAGTTTGAGACTCCAATCAAAACCATCTTTGTGTTTCATTTACATGGGATCGGTTTATTTTTATTTCTCTTTCTTTCACAAAGCTGACTCTAAAATTTCAGCCTAACAGTGCCAATGCAAACTTTTCAATACTCAAATAAAATGCAATTTTCTTCCTTTGCTGCCTCTACCAAGAGGCATAGCAAATGCTGTTTTACATCCCAAGCTTGGCTGGATTCCAGAGACTTCCAGAAAAAGCGATACTGGTAACATCAGCATCTGCACTGTGCATCAAGACGCTGAAGGAAGAGTTGTGTCCACAGCAGCTGAAGTGCTGTGTATGCTTGTGTAAATATACTGCAAATATGTGGGTGTGCTTCATGAATTGTTGCTCTTTAAATTTCCCTGTTCAAGGAAAATTGGCCCAAGGTGCATCGTGTGGATACTGTTTTGGCAACTGGAGTCACAAAAATATTTACAGAGTCTGTTGGGTTCATCCCGCATGCTCTTTTTCCTCCTTCCTGTATTTAAAATTCCCTTAAGTGTGGTGTTCTATTCTTCTAAGAAATCCACAGCCTCCTTTTAAAGGGACAGTTAGAATTAGCTTTCTTCTGGCTATAAATTCTAGTTAAATGCATTTAAAGATGTCTTTAGAGTTTAAGGTAATGATGGAAACACACCACTTAACCTATGTTTGTTCTTAATGCTTCTTGTGGACTACAAGGAGCACATTTTTGGGTGGCTACAAATAGGGAAAAGGTACTTTGAAGGTACTCTTAAAATTCAGTTCCATGCTCTCCTGAGGAGAAGTGTCAAGGTGGCCTTGTTGGGCATTCACACAGTATACCTCAAGTAGCAGTTCTGTTCTGTGGTTCTGCTGTGTTGTATTTTCCATGAGGTGGTGGGGATGCCTTATGGAATGTATGGTCTCCTGGTTTCATCCAGAATGGATGCAGGCTGTGAACTTTGCTGTGTTCGTTTGCATGTCTCATTAATTCTGGTAGTACTGTCACAGTCTGGACTTTGGGCTTTAGGCAGGTACGGGTCTCTCTGAAATGTCTTTGGATTTAGTTGGGAAATGTGAAGGAAAGAGAAGACTGTCATAAGCTGATCAATTGCATTGGAAATGAAAGAGTTAAGAATGGGAATCTGATTGCGCAGCTGAAATCTCCATTTGAACTTGTGGTCTCTTGAGAGAAAATGCCATTCAGCACCGTTGCACAGAGTTATTTCATTCTTAATTTTAATTGACATGTCCCAGAATGCAACCTTCCCTTAAGGATCCGTGCGGTGCGGAGACGTTTGTGAGTCAGTGTGTCTCCATGTAGGCGATTTCTGTGTTTTAAATTGAGGTCATCATTAATTTCCCTTTTGATACCAGCATCCTTCCTGCCTTATTCACTCACTGGGTTTATGAGATTTGAATGAATCTTTCCCTAAATGAGATGCTGGTCACCTCCTGGGATTTCAGTGCAGTGACCTGACCTTGCACGAGTTTTCCTCTCTCTCTCTTCCTTTCTCTTTCCCTCACCCTCCAGATGCCCATTGAGCAGGTAGAAGTGATCCTTCCAGGGAAGCTTTAACCCCTTGCCTTGGTGATGGGGGTGTTTCATCTTTACTGGGAGTTGGAAGGACCTCAAGGAAAAAGTTTTTCTGGTGCAACATTAACTGTTCATTCCTCTACTGGGTTTATTTCCGATTAGTTGTTTATAAGCCCAGTAGTAGCATCAGAATTGCACATGTCCATCCTGTGAGATATCTTGAGAGAGATCTGCCTAATATTATTTTTAATATTTTATATCTCACTACTGATTGCATTTTCCAGCTAAACTGTATAATGCCTACTTTTGGGATTAGTTCAGAACTTCATTAACTTTCTTACAGCTTCTGTCTCTGTTTTGTATCGTGGGCACCAGTTCAAAGAAACACTTTGCAAATAGCACAAGCCTAACTCTGTCCAATAGTCACAAATGTGGTGAAAAACTTGTGTTTTAGCATATCAACTCATGTTTAACTTGGTTTTAATCTGTACATGAGTAGATGAAAACAACTGCAGTCATATCTGGAACATAGAAAGTTTCATTGCAGTGTAGGCTTTGACCACCACTTCAGCTTAAAATGGGTAGGGTTTGTGTTATGGGTCTAAGTGCCTTGAAAATATCAATTTCCAGAGTAGAATCTGTTTCTAGTTAATATTTTAATGTTTTCTGTTATGTATCTTTGTCTCATAGTTGGTTTATCTGGTACAGTGTTTGCTCTAGGTGTTTTTGGAGAGCAGTCTTCATTACCTCTTGCATTTTTGCGTAACATCAACTCCATTACAGAAACCATGTAGTGTTCTGGTTGTTTGGATGATGATGATGATGATCAGATTTCATCTGTGGAAGAATGTTTCTGTTTATGAATGGTCGCTTTCAGTGTTAAGACAGTAACTGAAGTCCTCTCAAGGCTTTGGCTTTTTTTAGGTAATAGCCACTGTTCACCTTGTCCAGAAATATTAATCAGTGGTGTAATGTAGGTAGACAAGAGAAAGGGCATGATATGGTGTGTTCTTCATTGAGTGTTTATTTTTCCCTGAGCATAAATAGGATGTGGTGTGTTTTAACATAGGAAGTAAGTGGGTGTGTATTGTTGTCACTACTTTATCAAGGGTGAAGTAAGCTGTTGGGAGTTACCCTTCCTGAGCGCTGTTCCTCATGCAGAGCTCCTCACATACCACAAGAAATCGGTAGCCTGTTTTATGGCTGTTTTCTGGTAAGATTTGAGTGTCCCTAGATAAAAGGAAACAAAAGTTCCTGTTTTTACCTTTGCACCTGGTGGCTGAGCTGTAACATAGAAATGGTGCAGTTCAATAGAATGTCCCAAGTGATGGCATGGGTCGCTGCCGCTTTTCCTGCTTCCTACTTAGGAAATGCCTGTCCCTAGGCTAACAGGAATGTCATGAACTCATAGCTAGAGCCTATAGCCTCCATCACATCTTCCAATGAATCTTGATTTGTCATGTACCTATACTTGGAATATTTCCTGGATGGGAGCTTTCCAGTGTGCTCTGGATAGTGAGCAAGTGCATTTTACTGCTTGTGTGCTGTATGAGGTCCTGCAGAATTTCTTTTGCTTGATTTTGGTCTGTTTTAAGTGTAACAGCAAGGCATGCAAATAATGATCAGCTCTGACTTGGTGTTTCTCAGTAGGAATTGTCACTGCTGGCTTAGTTCTTCTGGGGGTTTTCTGGGCTGGGGTTTGGAGGAAGAAGGGAGCTCGCCCCTGGGCTTTGCCTGTGGGTCATTTTATGAATCACTGTCTGAGGAAGTGTGTGATTCAGAAGAAGCTAAATTTAGCTGTGTTACCTGCTCCTCTTTTGGCAGTCTACTTTGTCTTGAGAAAGCAACAAAAAACCCACAAAAAAACATGTCCTTGTTTGAATTTTAAGCAAGGTGAATTAAAAATACTGTAATCCTGTGTGTTTATACTCTTGTACAGCTGACTGGCTGCCTTAGCTGGGGTGGGGGCTCAATCAATTATTAAAGCATGGACTTGCTTGGTTTTGTCCAGCTTCAGTGCAGAACACCGCCTGCTGACATTGCTGACTGGAGGTAAGTATCAGGGCTTTGTTCTCACCATTGTGCCTCTTGTGTATGTTGCCTCAAAAACCTAAAGGTTTCAGAATCTGTTAGTGTGTATGTATGTCTGTGTCTAAAATAGAATGTGTGTAATGCTGCAAATGCACTTTACAGGGGCTGTACCATAAGAATTTGTAATGGTCCCTGTGTATGTGGTTTGGTTTTCTCTTGATCTATCTTTCTTTCATCCCTCTGTCACAGATACCCATAGACTAAAGGTCTGGGGAAAAAAAAGTTGTTTATGTGCTGCCTATTGTTCAGTCAAAGTGCGTGTTATTGATGGTCATGTGCTTTGCTTAAATATTTCATAAGATCAGTGTATAGTGCGCCAACCCTGCCTTCTTTCTGTTGTTTGGTTGTGTTTCCACTTACATATGGTTAGTAACGTAGACAGGATTTAAATGTGTAATCTCTTAGTAGATACTTGATTTCAGGCATGCTTTGTTCTGGAAGTTCCCACTTGTTGTGCTAGAATGACAGAGTTTTGAGTAGTAAGAAACTTTTTTCCCTCCATATCCTGTACAATATTGAAGTAATCTTATATCTGTAAAGAATGGTGTCTCTTGTCCCCTCATGCCTCCAGTGTGAGGCAGAAGCCATACAGGTTCATGCCAGTAGGATAAAATACGGCAGCAGGTTTTAGATACTGCTTTGACTTGAGTCCTGTGGCAGCTGGATGAGGAGTACATCCTGTGAAAGGACTGTGCAGCAGTCAGGGCATGGTACTTACGTTTTGGGCAGACAACCGCAGAACTGGACTCCAACACTCAACAATAACAAAACACTCCAAAAGAAATGTAAGAAACCAGATAGGGGAACTGAGCTTGATTGCACTTGCAGTTTGAATAGCACAGATCCAGCAGTGAGCACCTTTGTAACACCACACAGAGGTGGGTGGCCCACTGAACAGGGGAGCTTTGTTCCCTTTGCTCTGCACAGGGAACAAAGTGCAGGTGCCGTTCACCTCCTTTTAAAGACAGTGGTTTCTATTCCATTAAATGGTTTTACTACAACTGCTGTTCTCAGCAAAACAGTTTTGACAGTACTGAGCTTGGACAACTCCCTTGCTTTGTTCCTGGGAGTTCAGAGCACTGCCCCTTCTAGGATCAGGCCACAGAGCAGGAGAAAAAAGAAATGCCAAGGAAAAGAAAAAAGAAAAGAGCTGTTGGAATGAATCTTTTCCTGGCCCCAGGTGGAGGGCGGTCTGTGTGCTTGCTTCTGCCTGCTCCAGAGTGCAGCACTGTGGAGCTGCAACTGCGCTTTTGGTACTCCTGGTCTGACGGAAGGAGGTATTTATCTCTCTGCAAAGGGTCTGCTTTCCATTTTTTCTCCTAAAGGTTCCAATCGGGTGTTACAGAAATGTGCAGGAGCTTTGCCACAAAATGGACCGTCAGCAGGCTCAGTAGGTGTTAAGAATCCTGAGTACAGATCCATAGTGGCTGAACTTGTGAGCAATAGTGATTATCCCTGATAATTATTTTGTTGCTGTTGTTGAGTTTCGTTCTTATTTGGGCAGAACTACTTGTTACTGTGTTAGGGTCATTACCCTGAGGACAAGTGAAAGCAGCTTATTGATTGGGTTCAAGCTCTGGAGTTTCACTGTCTGCAACCCATCCAGGCAGATACAGTGGAATGGATTTTTCATTCTTTGCTTAGTCAAAGTTCTTTTTGGAGCATTGTTACTTTGAAGGCAATTTAACTTACAGGAAACATATTCAGCTTCTTGCAGTGCATGTATCGAGAAAATTGGAGTAGGTAATTAATCTGAGGAACCAGAAATTAATTGGGAGGGAAATGGCTGTTTTAAAGATGTGCTAAATAATCACCATTTTACTATATTTATCTGTCTGTTGAAGTAATACAAGATCTAGAGAAGTAAACCTCTATAGCCTGGTAGTCCTTGTTTTTGAGTGACAATACAATACAAAGAGCCAAATATTTATTCCTTTAACTCACGGGACTTCTGTTAAGTGCAGAAAGCTGTCAGCTGTCAAGAAAAATTGGGAGCTACTGGATTCCTGGATTGTTGTAATAGGCTTTTGGAAATGTCAGCTTGCTTTGTAGTTTTCCAGAGCTGGAAGTCATCCACATGAGTACTCCACAGCGCTGGGCCTGGAGGTTCTGCTGTTCCTTGGGCTTCAGTGGTGGCACCCTTCAGGTGCCTCAACTATGCCTCCTCCTGAGATGTCTTTGGAAAGCAACCAGAGCAGTAGCAGTAGCTACATCTGGGCTCTCCCTTAAGGGGTAAAATAGAATGATGAAGCATTTGAAGAGTTTCCTTAGTTTTCTCTTGGACTTCACAATAGATACCCAGTGGTAAGCACCACCATTTGACATGCTTTGAAATCACTACAGAGTGGAAAAGGTGATGTTGGAAGCAGGCTAAGGACATACTAATGATGTTTAGGGTGTTTTATGGAATGAAAATTCCACAAAAATGAGAATATTCCTTTTTGCTTGATATTGCATTATCTTTACACTCCAAAAACTCTTGTAGGTGGCTTAAATGCTGCAAACTGTCAGACTAGATCCAGGCTCTGTGTTAATGTCAGGGGTTTTGGCCAGTGAGTTACTATCAAAAAAAAGAGTAGGAGGCTTTTAAAAGAAGGGTGCTGATGGCACAGCAGATTATTTTTGATGGTGCTGAGTTGAACTTTCAGCCATCTGGTGATAATGGTGCCACTCTTGAATTCAGTCTTTACTTGCTAGCGAAGTTTAATTGAAATGTGATGAATGAAGATTGTGTGCAATTTATCAGTTGCATTTTTGTGTCTGACAATAACAAGGATCAATTCAGTGAGAAGCACATTAGAGCATACTATGGCTACTGATTTAGAATCTAATTGAGGACCTTCTCTCTCATGAAGTAGCTGTAAATGTCAACATGTAATAATACGGTGTGATGTGTCAATACCATGGAGACAGCCTGTTAGAAATGATATGGAATGAATTCTAGACGACAATAGTGTAAAGGCTAAACAAACCCAGAAGTGTGACAGCAGATATTTGTATAGTATTAAGAATATATTGCAGATGTAAAGAACGTACATGAGAATACGTCTCTTAACCTGCAGCTGGGACTGTTTGATTAAAGGCCCCTGATTTAAGGGGGTTGATTTGCAGGATGGGAACCTCAGAAACCTGTTTTCTAAATAAGTTGGGTCACATAGGCAGAAACCAGAGAGGGTTTATAATGATGATTGATGATGAGCTGGATTTTAAGGAGTTTTTTAAAAGAGAGATTGTGGAGTGTACGTTTGTATGGTTTGGCTCTTTAAAGCAATCATGTTAGCGAGATCACAGCAGTCTGAAAGTACGCAAAGGCAGCTTTGCTAGGCCATCTAATACAGCTGGGGGGATGAGAAAGACTGGGCAGGCTTTAAGAATATCTCTGCTTTTACATCTCTGCTTTTCTGGTCAACTTCTAAAGATAATTTTGAAAGATCCTGTGGCAGTTTCACCCAAGGGAATGATTTCTTGAGGGATTGTCAACACTTTGTTACTGAGATAAAGGTAAGCGTGTTACAGTTCCTGGATGCTGTGCTCTGCAACGAAGAAATAAGGGAATGTAACTTTGGGGTTATCTGAGTGAAAAACCTCAGTACTTCTGATGTTTGAGAAGTCTGACTTCCAGACCATACCTGCAAGCCTGTAGAAAGAGTAGAGATATGCTCTGAACTGTTCGGAGCAGGTATTCAAATGAATTTCCTGTTTAAATCTGCATCACTTCAAATTATGACATATTAATGAAATTATTTGGGTGTGTTGTGAATTGAGTACATACTGGAAGACAAACTGTGCTGAAGTGTTCCAGTCTTATTTTTATATCTGTATTTGCTTGTCTGATGAGCAACAGGAAACTCATGGTCTTCTGTGTCATGGTAAGAAAGCACTGCTGACTGGAGGCTGTTTATTAGCCCCGAGTTAAAATGATCTTTTACCTGTGCATGCATTTATAGCTGCTGGAGGCTTGTATGTGGGGGAAGCAATTCAGAAAGGCTTTGAGGTTGTGTTTTTTTTATTCCTGTTGGCTTGCTTTACGTGGGGAGTGTCTAGAGAAGAACTGGGATGCACATTTATAATTTCAAAACACTGGGATGTGTTTTGGTGGCTAAAATGGAACAACAGAATCACCAAGTGGCTGAGGTTGGAAGGGACCTCTGGAGGTGACCGGGCCCAACCTGCCTTCTGCAGCAGGACCACCTAGACTTGGTTGACCAGGGACTGGTTCAGATGGCTTTTGATTATCTCTGAGGATGGAGACTCTGCAACCTCCCTGGGTAATCTGTGCCAGTGCTCAGCTGCTGTTGCAGTGGAAAAGTGTTTGCTGATGTTCAGGCAGAACCTTCTGTGTTTCAGTTTTTGCCCATTGCCTCTCCTCCTGTCACTGGGCACCACTAGAAGGAGCCTGGCTTCATTGCACCTCCACCCTCCCTTCAGGTATTTATTCATATTAATAACATCCCCCCTGTTCCTTCTCCAGGCAGGCTCATATTCCATTTGGTGTCCACCAGGACCCTGCATCCTTTCCTGCCAAGCTGCTTTCCATCCGGATAACCCCACTGTGTCCTGGTGCCTGGGGCTGTGCCTTTCCAGGTGCAGGACTTTGCATTTCCCCTTGGTGAATTGAGAGTGAAACCTGAAGTGGCACTTGGTAAAGTGAAAATACTTTGGCATATCAATAGTTACTGGTTTTAAGTGGTAAACTTTGGTCTGCAATCTTGGGAGATGATGGTGTGAGCATGCCAAAATGTGGAAACATTCCAGGTATAGCTTATTTGAATAAATAAATCCGGTGCATACCTTAAACTCAGTTGTTGCTGTTAAAACCACTCAGCTGCATTAGATGGGCTTGTGTTTATTTCATGCACCTTGGAGCAAAGAGAATACTGATTTTGATGGTATCTGGTTTGTTTCCAGAACCCTTCTGTTCAGGTGACCTGCACAAAGGAGGAAAGTTGCAACGCATCTCCTGTTCAGCTTTCAGGAGATGTTGCAGTTCACTGCTCCCTGTTGTCTTTTCAAGAAAGCTGCTTATGATTTCTGCTTGAATGTTGTTTGTTCAGGGAAATCTAATGTAAATAATTCGTGAAATATGCTTAGGTTTTTGTTGTGTAGTTCCTGATGCAGTTACAGGGATCTTCAAGGGAAATTGCAAATTGCTGTACTTTGAGGATCCTGAGAATGCCTTTGTTTCTGCATTTTGGAACTTCTTCAGTTACAGAAAAGGACCAAAAGTTTGAACACTGTATAAAAAGAAATATGGATGAGTGGGGCTTGAACCACTGAACTCCTAACCTCTGGTAGGTAGGTGTGTGTCTGTTTGGAAGCCTTGAGGAGCTTCCTAGTTAGCAAAAAGGAATAAGTGCCTCCAGGATCTAATTAATCTCTCTCTTCTGAGGCTTTGTGCATCCTGAAGGCTTGCCATTGCTGGAAGGGGCTGCCTGTGCTGCTCATCTCTTGCAACCCCACGAGGCACAACAGCCCTGGTGCTGCTGCTTTTTGCTTTTCTTCCCTGCATGGGATGAATGGGGAGAGAATATGACTAATTCAGGGGCATGTGAAACCTCAGTTGCTATTTGTGGGTACGGGGAAGAGCAGCAAGGTAGGAAGACTAAATTCCTAAATTGGAAACACTATGGGAGATACACTTTTTAATTCTGATTTCTTGCAGGACATTGGCAATTATTTCTAGTCCAGCAGAATAAGAAACGTGCTTTGAACACTTTGGACTTCCAAGGAGAAGGTGTGAAACGGAGACATCCTTCTCACATGTCACTTTTTCATCTAGTTGCAAATAAAATAAAACTGCGTACTTGATAAGGTTTATGCTTTACTCTTGGCCATTAAGTGTAATCATTGACTGACTTCTGTGAAGGTGGATGTCATCAGTGCCTTAAAGTCTAATGTGACTTTTTTTCTTCTTTGAATATGGATAACCAGCATGTGCCCATGTGAGGATTCCTTCCCTACCAAATTTCAATTGAACATTTTACATATTCTGTCAAGAATTATAAAAAGATTTGTGATTCTGGATTCACTTGTATGAAAGCAGAGTGGAAAACAGTTGTGAGGTGCAGTTGGAAGCAAAGACAGAAAATTCAAGCTAAGTGCTACTTTTAGTGACAGTAAGAATTAAGGAGATCAGTCTTGAGTTTTCAGGTCTGAGGTAGTGTTACTGACATAAGGAGTTTGATTCAGATCTGTAAGCACGATGATTTAAGGCCAAATGCTGGTTTGGTTTGTTCTTGTACAGTGACAGTGTATCCTCATCATAGGATAAAACATCGCATTGTACCTGCCCGGTGGGATATCTGTCAGACTTCGAGTGAGAAAGGGATGGTGGTTGTTTTAAGCAGGAAGTTCCCAAGTCACCTTTTTAGTTGCATCTCTAATGGTTTTGGGCATCTATCATGTTGAGTTTGTTTTGTCCTCACCAGGCTGTTCCCTGGCCCATCTCCTCAGTGGGCTTTAATGAGTTCTCACTGAAGTTTAGGGCCATGCCAGGCCTACCAGTAGGAGTTCTGGCTGGAAACCGTTAAGTCCACGTGAATGATCAATCTTCCTCTCTGCCCAGAAATGTCTCAGATTAACTAAAGCTGAAATTGGATCAGAATTGCTGTAAGCTGACAGAGGTGGGATGCAGTTCTCTTGTCATTAGTACTTTTACTTAGCCGTTACTGTGGAAGGTGGAAAGGAACAGCAGCAAGATCTTTTTAAATAACCTCAAATTGTGATAAGGATAAAATACAAGAGTTCAGTAATAGCACAAAAATGGAAAACATCTGCTGTAGTGGGTGCACTGTCTGTTCTAGCTGCATAGCTTAATATCTAGAAGTCTTGGACTTTTCCCATTTGCCTGTTTTTTCTTCTGTTCTTCCCAGAATAGGTGTTTGTGTGAGCCTCATGAGCCGTAAGTCAGAGCAGTGGTTTTTAGGGCACTGTAGAGAAGGCTGGGCATAGTTGTGTACCATTATTTTGCTGTACGTGGTCAAAGTGCTGGATGCAAGTTCGGTGTGTGGGTCTCCGAGTTACCCGTTTCGGGATTTTTATGCTGTGAATTTCATTCAAGATGAAGCCTCAATTGGTGGTAGTGTCTGCTCTAGCAGGTCTGAGATGAAGACGGGATGCAGTTGTATCAGAAGGACATAAATCGAGTTCCTAGGATCTGCTTTTAGTCGATAAATGACAAATGGAGTGATAGGAGAGCCTTGAAGACAGGTTTTAAAAGCTTTTACAAGTAAGAGAGGTCAATTGATTTGTACTACATCTAGAAAAACTTTGCTGTTTTGGCTCAGAAAGTGGTAAGTTTAGTTGCAACTGCTGTAAACTTCCAAAGCTGACTGTTGCCAATGGAGAATGCAGTGCTGGAGGGGCATATTTGCAGAGGGAGTTGTTGTACAGTAATTGCAGGACAAACATTTAGTAGTTCAGCAGTGTGGTTGAGTACACGCCAGCTTTTAATTGTGGTATGTGGATCCTGCTGGTGTTTCCAGAGGCATTTGGAATGGCAGCAAACTACTTAGCCAAGTGCAGGAGAATCATTGCTGGGGAAACACTCCCTATGAAATGTCCAAGTTTTAAGGGAATGGAAAGGGTATTTTTTTTTGTCTTCCTTTAAATGTGACACATGCCAATCAAGTGAGAAATGCTGAGACTTTCTTTGCCTTTTCCTAGAATTGATGTGAGATTCCCATTCCAGTGGTTTTGGGTGATTCCAGCTCCTTGTTTCTTATCTGCCATGAAGCAGATATTGCAAGATGTTGTTGTAGCAGTGAGGTATGCTCACTGCTGCTGTGTAGCTGTACCATGGCTTTTGGAATTGGTGTTGTTACTGCCCGGATAAATGTCTTTTGCTTTTCCTTCTTGTGCTTGGAAGGTCTACAAAGAACATTTAGAATGTCCTGTGCCATAAGGCTCCCTGGTTTTATTTATTTTTCTAGGGAAAGAATTTGAAGAAAGGACCCTTGGCTGTCTGAGCTGTTCTTCCTCTCTCTGCCTTCCATGTTCTATGCCTTGTTTTTATTAAATAGAAGAAAAAGTAAAAAAGCCCATTTACACTTAAGGGTAGAGCTCTGCTAGCTGCTGAGAGTCAGTACAAGCTCTAAGAGCCTATCCTCAGGCTGAAGAAAGGTTTGGTACTGGCTCTTGTCTTGGGAAACTTGGCTCCTATGTGTTACTTACACACAGAAAAGCCTTTTAGCATGGCTGTGGGGAACTAATTTGGCTGATATTGAGGCACCTTGTCCCTGGAGCCTTGTGTGTTTCTTGACTGCCTCTGTGAGAAGAGAATATCAGGAAAAAGTTATTCCCTGAAGTTTGGGATAAGTTAACCAAAACCTGCTCTTCTTTCCCAGCGAGTGACATGATTTTTCAAGACCTCTGTGTGCAAAATCTGAACTGATACAAGTACTGAGTCTTCAGATTTGTATCCTAGATAACATCCTAGAACTCTTAGGTCACAAAGTAGCAATATAAAGAGAAAAGGTGTATTTGGACATTGTGTAACGTCTTTCCCCATTCAGGGTCTAGTCTGGGAGAGGTGTGCCCCCTGTTCACTCCCTCTGCTATTTGCCTCTGCTGGAATCTCTTCAGCTGGGCACATTCCTCCCAGAGCAGAGAGGACAAGGAGCTACAGGAGTTTCTTGTTCTTTCTTTATAATTAATTTCTGTCCCCTTCCCTGTAGGGAGGCAAGTGGACTGTCTGTGGGCAGGTTAAAGTGCCTGAACATTTTGCCAAAGTAAAGAATACTGCCCCTGTGTAGACTTATATGAAAGCAGGTGATGTGCCAGGAAGCATGCATGGCTCTAGGGCTGCAGATTGGACCTTTAGCTTTATCTGTGTTGCCAGCTACAGTGATGCTTACAGATGCTTATCCCTGTGTATTCACTAGGTGGTAAGAGACATGGCAAGTGAAACACATTTAAGAAACACTGCCCATAAAGTACAGATGTAAAGAGTTTCTGCATGTACATAGGATGTCTAACCTGGTTCTACTGGGTAATAAAAATGAAATGTTCCGGTGCAGCAAGGCCTCTTACCTGCTTTCTCCAAATCCATGTCTCTGTGGCACATTAAAAATAAATAAAATCCTCCGCTCATCTTCTCCCAGCCATGAGGCTTTCCTTGTATCCCTCAGAATTCTTCCTGTCTTTTGGCCTATCCTTATTCTGTTCCTCCTTCATCTGTTCTTCCCTTAGACTTCTGCTTCTTTCCTCAGGTTGCCTTTGCATATGCTGGGTCTCGGGCCTTGCTTGTGTCTTTGGCCAGTCACATCTGGTTACTGTTCCTGGCTTTCTTTCTCCTTCCTCCCAGGGCATACGAAGGCTCCATGATTCCTTGCTGAAGTAAGGAGAGGGCGAGTCCATGGTTATTTGAAGGGTACAGGTTGAAATTGTGGGCAGAGATGTGAATGCTGTAGAAATCGTCAGTAAACAAGCTAACCCTGCAAACAGATCCTGACAGTTCCTCTTTGCTTGTCAGGGAGCTTTTGCAAGCAACTTCCTCTGTTCCCAAGCTGATGTTGAGGCGCATTTTCCCTGGAGCCTTGTCAGGGTCTTTTATGGGTCTCAGCCTTCTTCCTCTGCTGACTGTTGGGAGGAAACCTTGACTGCCTATGACTTGTGGAGGGAACTGGTTTGTAGAGGGGGTATGAACGGAGAGGTTACTCATCTGGAAGGGATTCTTTGTCACTAAAAACCCATCAACAGCCCTTTATGGAAAGGATAATTTGCTGTATCTGCAAGACACTGGGGGGAACATGACTGTGTCAAGGTCGTATGATGGAGTGGTGTTTCTGAAAGTCTGACAAAGTTAGAGTTATTTGACTAGAAACTCTCTATAAATCTTTTTAAATTACATTAACCTTACTGATCAGTGCATTTCAAGTTTGCATTGCTCTTCTCTATGTACCTGGTGTTCCAAAAAATGAAGATAAAAATGTGTGTGTGTTTAGGCTGGATTTGACTGCTCACCATCAAATCTGAGCTACATCCTATCCATTTTCTTAGTGGTGCCGAGAGAGTGGCCGCACCAAGAAGGGAGTCATTGCTCACCTGCAAATCTCTTCTAAAATTGATTTGTTAGCTTATAAAAAGAAAGGGAGGGGAGGAGAGAGAAACACTTACCAGACACCCTCAAGCTGGTTGCAAACAGAAAGCATTATTTACTTCATATAACCCCTTTTCTATTTATTGCATAATTTGTCATAATGTCTATTTATTTATTAAAAGAAAAAAGGGGGGTGTGTGCAAAAGTAATCTTAAAAGAAGGTGGCATTAGTGAAAAATTTTCTCTCAGCGATGATATTCTAGATTACTTCAGAGATGTGTCCTCAATATTGAATTTTGGGTCTGTGTAATAAACTTTATTGATTTGTTTGAAATGGATTGGTTAGGGTGCTGTTCTCTGGGTAATGGCATGTCAGCGTGCTACATATCCGAATGCTCTTGGCTAGGACTGAATGGAAGTTACTAGAGTGAGAATTTCCCAATGACACTAGAGCCTGAAAATTGGCATTGTGCGATATCGTGTGGTTACAATGCATCAGCTTTACTGGAATATAACAAAAGGACTGTGTTCTTCTCAGTTGAAAGAAGAAAAGGGGGAAAAAAAAAGGAGGCAGATTTGATTTTTGGCAGATTTTACATAGGTGATTCAGAAACCTGAGATTTTTTTACAGAAAGGCTATAGAAGTAACCTTTTGATAATCCTTGTAATGAGTAATTCTTGCATTGCATTAATAGTTATCCCAGTGAGCACACAAAAACATTCCTGGAACAATGCTATTTCTGCAGTGATGAGAAAGCCTAGGACAGGCCTCATCTGTACAAAAGATAAATGGCTACCAAAGAAAAAGTTAGGAAGAACTTTTAATAAGCTCAAGACACAGGAAGAAAAGATTAAAAGATTTGTAGAAAAGAGTCTGTCTGTTTTGTAATCAAAACCATGAAGGATATAGCCGGAAGAAGCAAATCAGGTTCCCAAGACAGTGCAACAGTTGGAGTGGAGTGTTTTGGTTCAAGAAAAAAAATAGAAAGAAGTGGGAATTCCTTATGGGAGATAAATCCAGTGAGTATAAACTATTACTTCTCCATCTAACCTGAAGGCAAAGAGATGTAATTCAATAACCAGTGTCTGGTACAGGGTACCTGGCAGCCAATTATAGAGTCCAGCTCTGAGCTCCTGTTAATTGTCTCTGACTCTCTTAAGTTTTGCTGGCTTTTACCATTATTACATGCTCTCCTTTTATTACATTGCTTCCTTCATTGCCTTTTAGATATCTTTGTCACTATCGTCATTTGCAGACCTTAAATAACTTGGATACGTAGTTTAAGACTAAAGACGTAAAGTCATGATTCCCAGAAAGGCTGAATGACTCTAAAAAGAAACTGGGAAGCTTTCTCCTTCATCAAGATGATCAGCTATTTAGAACACTCAGCATTCTTTTGTCACATCATTTCCATATGCATATGTTTTCTATTTGTAAAAATAAAAAGCAACCCCAGACTGTAGTTGAGAGGTATCCTGGGAGTTTTTGGGACTGCATTTTTGTCATTCTGTGAGATGGTGACACCACCAGCCCTTGCTGTTCTGCAAGCAGAAGCAGAAAACCAGAACAGGCAAAGTATCTGAACCGTGGCCTGTCTTTGAGCAGGCTTTGCTATTGCCTTACATCTGCTTACATCTCTGGAAGGCAGGTATCAGTGTTTATGTAGTTAACTGTAGCATTTGTACCTCTTTAGGATCACTTTGAGTAGATATGAACGACCATTCCAGGAGCAGTAATGGTGAGAATTGGGAAAAGTCTGGAAGTACCTTTGTGCATGATAGTTTCTCACAGATGCTAAGAAGAAAACACTAAAACCTTCTGAAGGTTCAAGTGCTTACTGGCTGTCAATGCTGTGTTCTGGTTTTTATCTTCTGTTTCAGAATTAGTTGGTATGTGGAATGCTGTAGTTTACTCAGGTCAAAATGCTCTGATTGTAACTATACATTTATTGTGATCTTTAAAGAGGAAAAAAGCCATAAACAACTTGAGATTTATTTTGAAGTATACCTATCTAGTTTGCAAGGGAGCTGCTCTTTGGGAGCAGTAGTAAAGCATGTCATAAAGGAGTGGAATATTGACAGGTTTGGGAGTTTCTTTCTTAATTACATTTTTTTAATGGAGTGAAGAACTGTGTGGTTTTGCCTTCAGCCAGTTAGTGCCAAGCTCTCCACGTTTCTGATTATATTGATTTTTTTTTTCTTAACGTGTGTCTTAATTTGCTTTTGTCATGCTGTTTGATTCCTGTCTTTTCCTGCAACCGGCTCTGATTACTGAGTAGGCACAAATGACAGTGGGATTCCCTGCTGTCAACAGGCTTTCTTCTAACAAGCTGCTTTTTTTTTCTGGAGCAAATGCCTCTTCTTTACTAGATCAGGAAAGGTTTTGCAATACCTGTTCTGATACTTCATGACCAACCACTTCTGCTGCTACTGCTGAAATCTGGAAACCAGCCTCTATCGCACAGTGTTTTCAGTAATTAAATGACACTACGAAGCTGATGATGGTGATGCTTGAAAAGTAAGGGAAATGATGGATGTTCCATCATCGGGGAAGGCCTGATGGTTTGGTATTTACCTTGCTCAGAGACTAGCTCTGTTCTGGCTCTCCTTGTCCATTTGGAGTCACTCTGGTTTGGGCTGGTAAAACAAAGTCCTGCGTTTTGTAAGTTCTGGAAGACCGTCTCTGAAAACAGGTTTTCACTCCACTGGACTGTGGGAGAAATTCTTCTGACAGTTCTGTTAGGGATGGAAAACTTCCAGGGGAAAAACATGTGTTTAGTTCCAAACACATGGTTGATATCCCTAGGGTTGAAGCGAAGTATCCTCTTCTGTTGGAGCAGCAGAAGGGTTATCACCCTTGTACTAGTATTAGAGAGACAAGGCTGTCTCTGTTTAGCTAGCTTTACAGCTGAGCTGCACACCTCCAGTTCATGGCAGTGCCTGTGTGGTACAGCTTTCCTTAGCAGGCAGCTTACAGAAATACTTCCTCCTTCGCTGCTTCCGAGGCTTCTCATAAATGGATAGGACCCACTTCCCTTAAGCTCCTTAACTTTTAAACGTGTTTCTATTCCCCCTTGCCTTCTGTCTTCCTTCCCCAGAGGTAACCCAAGTGTTTTAGAAACAACAGTCAACTGGAGCTCATTGAATAATTCAACTGTTGCCTGAAGTAATAGTAAAAAGAGGGTGACCCATTTAATAAATCAACCAGAGCTAAAAGCTCTGTGGTTTGAAAATGTTCATCTGCCCTCCCTTTGAACTACCAGACTTTCTCTTCTAAAACATGTTTATTTCTCTTCTCAGTTGGATTTTCCCTGCTCTGGAAGGGTGCCTGGTCTACCTGAGGTTATTCTTGCAAGTTTAACTGAATCTTTTCCAGAGAATACTGGGGGTGTTGCTTCAGCAACTTGCAATGTTGTGAACCATTCTCTCCATCCATACGGTGTTCCTGGCTAGCTGTTCTCTCCCTTGATTACTGCTTAGTGCTTCCTAAGGGCTTCTGAGATACAAATATATTTTGGGGGCTACTGAAATAGGGTACTTTTCATTGCTTCAGAAGGCATATCTTATTCATGTCTGCCTTTGCTTTTTAAACAAAAATTCTCTAAGTGCTCTTTACTTCATATTCTTACATTGTGCTTCTGTTATCTAAACCGGATCTAAATGCAAAATACTGTCTCTAAGGGACATTGCACAGAACTATGACTGTCTAGGGAAGTTCATAAACCTTTTGCTAAAGACATTCTTCTGTCTGCAGTCTGTGTCAGACTTTTATTTAATCCCAATGGACAGGCGCTTGCCAGTACATCACTGTGTTATGTATAAATTGCTTTTTCATTGTTGCTGTAATTGTAAAATAATCCCTCTATTATACCCACCCAGTGATCACTGCATTATCTTTCTGCTGAACTGCAGCATTTCTTGGTGCCTGGTGGTGTTCTGCTTGTCGAAATGAGAGGTACTTATTAAATTGGCTTTTCAGTTGTGGCTCAGATGAAAAACTGGCACAGTGATCCGTTGGAGAGACCAGCTACATGCCTTTAATCATCGTCATCTCCCTTGTAGTCTATTGCTTTTTCTCTTTCTTTCTTTTTTTAATGGGCCTTGCTTCAGTCTGTGCATCTAGGCTCATCCTAACCGCATTAGGTTACTGAGGTTTGTGTTTCAGATGCTGCTGGGGATGAATGTGTGAAAACCGCTGTGTATAAATAAATGATTGTAGGTTTAAAATCAAGGTCTGGGGAGAGATGATCCATTTGCTTCCCTTGCCTGTTTTGGCTGGAGAGTTGAATTAACAGCTAAAACGTGTGCTGTGGTGTGGTAAACAGCACTGAATAGGAGGCTAGGAAGATAATCCTCTGGGGACAGGCGGCTGAGGTTGGTACCTTTCAGCGCTGAACCCGAGCAGGCTTTGCTGTTGTGTTGTCAGTGCTGGGGTGGTGGCTTTTCAATAAATTTCTGTACCCTTTGAAGCATCCCAAACCTCTTCTTTAATCAGAGGTGGGGTGCAAGGAGACCCTCTGTTTGATCGTTTTCAGGAGCTTTTGGCTGGTTTTGTTCTCTGCTGTGTTTATTTTTTTGTAAGTGATTGGGTTGCTTTTTCTCTAGCTCTAAGGTAGGAAGCTTCTCACTGCAACAGGAGGCTTCTTCCCCAGCCCTTTCTTGTAAGTATGTTCAAAACTAAATAAAAACAAAAGGCCACTGGCTGTTACAGTTTGTTTCTCTTGAAACACAATCAAATTTAGATGAATTACTCCAGACGCAGAGTAATTGAGAGACTAGAACAACGTGTCTGGGTTTTCTTGTACCCTTATCCTCTCTCTAGGTTGGGGTCTGTTTGTGTGTTGTGGTTAGTGTGCTTTGGTCATGACCTGGGGGTTCAGAAATGGCTCAGGTCCAGAAGAGAAGTTGACCTAAGTTTGAAGAGTTAAAAGAGCGCAAAGGAAGTGAAGCATCTCACATCCCTTAATATACTTTCTGCAGTTGAGCTTTGAGGGAACTTATGTTTTAGTATTTGAAGCTCTTCTGCAGATCCACCTAAGTTATAACTCATTCAAGTGAGTACTGGTCTCCCCTTAGAGGTGTGGAGAACTTTTCAGTGGCAGCTAGTGACATTGGTCCCTTGCCATCATTGCGGAAGTTGTGGTGAGAAAGTTGCCAGCATCCTGGCTGTATGACAGGGAAGGACTGGGGAAAGGGTGAATTGTTGCATAATGGAAAGCCAGAGATCATGCATCCATGATTTTCAGGCTCTTCTTGGCTTAAACCACCCCACCCGCCTCAGTATATTAGTATCTTCATCCTCATCCCCAAACAAAATACTGGGCCTTTTTCAAGAGGAAGGTAATGAATGAGGCAGAGTCCAACTGACATAGGAAGGACAGGAAGTACCAGGTTTCTTTCAGCAGGTAGTTCTGAAACAAAGCTTCTGTAAATGAAGCTTCCACTGGCTGTGTTGAACTGTAGGAGGAAAGGACAAGGCACTAGCACTGAAGTGCTCAATCTTACATCTACCATCTGGAGTAGTTCGGAGTACATTTCTTGTTCAAGTAAGCACTTCAGAGGAAATCTGAAATTTGGAGGAGTGTTTTCCAGAGAGAGGCCACAGATTTTTTTTGTTTTAGTCTGGGTTTAAGCTCCATTTAAAAGTAAGCCTGCCAGTTTCCACAGATCAGCTTGAATTTTAGTTTCCTCACTTGCCATACCAGCAGCAAGACACGTTATCAAATGTATGACCAGGCCAAGTCAGTAAATTCTAAATGCATCCCAAATTATTTTCTGTCTGCCTGGTGCATTTTTTATGAGGTTGCTTAAGGGCTCACTTGAGCACCTTTAGATGAGTAAGGGAAGTTAAACTGGTTTCCCCTTTCCTACCTCTTCTCTCACCATGATAGACTGATACACTTGGGCTTGAAATTACAAGACGTCCTTTAAAGGTGTCTGAAATGGACCACAGAATTGGTCTCAGCTGTCCTTTTCCAAAGGAATATGTGTAAATGCCTTTTTTTTTCTTTTCAGGAACTTAAAAACATCTTTCCCTTGAAACTTTACTGTGCTACTGAAAAATCATCCTTGTCCTGATGGAAAATACTTTGTTACTGTAGGACAAAACATCCAGGAATACAATTTTCATATTGCATCATCTTGATGCAACCATGTTCATGTAATTGTCCTCTGTACTATTTTTACATTGCCATATTGAAGAATCTGGCCCCTACGGGGTTGAGAGCATCAAAAGGTTATTACGTTTCAGTGAGTGCCGGTGGATGTGTTCGTACAGAAGCCGGCTGAAGCATGAGCCATTCTCACAGTCACACTGCTGGGTGCCAGCCATGTGTTTGCTTGTGCATACAAGTCACTGTATGCTGCTGGTTCCAAAAATGCTTTGCTTCATCTTTTATCACCTCCTTGGACCATGGTTCCCCTATTCATGCTTTCCTGTGCATAGGAGATGAAATCTCTTGTTACTGTAATGCTTCTTTGTTTGCTTATTACAAGCAAAATGATGTTTTTGTACTGTAGATGATTGTCTTCTTCCCAGAAGTGCATCTGCTTACAGTGGTGGGACAAATACTGGGTATCAGCAGAGCGCAGGTGCTTTTGAAAATGTCCAATAAACCAAAAAGAAAACTTTTAAGCTTGTGAAAACTCAAGCCAGTAAACCTTGCTGCCTAGTGACTTATTTAATCTGCATCAGATCAAAAACGTTTTATGGGTATCATTCAACCCACTACATAAATAACTTACTTGTAAAGCCACCCTTTTGAGCAACAAAATGGCTTTTAGCTGTAGACAACTGGTACTGGGCTGTTAGTCTCTCAGACTGATTGCTGTTCTGTGCTTGGCTTTCTGACAACACAGGCAAATATTTGCGTAGGTTTCTGTAGGTAACCCCTGACATCCTTCAAATGCAAACCCATTTTGTTTCAAAGCTTGTGATATATCTTCATGCTAAGGCAGTAGAGTGATTTGGATGGCTCCATTGTTGAACAGTTGCTCTGTTTTTGTGGGAGAAGGATGGTATTTTTAACAGAGAAGGATGATGATGATGTTAGGCCAGCAGCTTTTTGGCTGCCTGCCTTGCAGCCTGCCAGCAGATCCTGTTGCACAAGCCAGCCTCACCAGCGCAGCAGATGGCAAGACCAGTGCCATGGCGAGCTGCGTAGTAACGAGGAATGATTGTTTATAGTGAGCCACATCTATTGATTAATTAACACAGAAATCAGCAGCAGGGGTGCAAACAAGAAAAAATAGTTCTCCCCAGAAGGATCACTATAAAGTGTAGGCAGGAGTGAGCTGGGGAGCTACAAAAAGAACTAAAGAGACTTCAGAGAGGAGTGTGTAAGTAAGCGTGTGTACAACAGTCAGAATTGGCTGTAAGACTAGAAGAATCTACAAAGTGATGCTGTGTTTTCCAGCTGTTCATCTAAGCAGGACTCGTGTTCATGTGACTGGGGGAGGGTTCCTTAGGTTTTGTACTTGTTACCAGAGCCATGCTTTTCATGTCACTGTAAAAAAATAGCAGGGTCTGAGATTTTACTGATGGATCTATGTAGAGCTGGCTTTAGTTTGGAGACTAGAGAGCTTTCTACTTTGCTGAGAAAAAGGTTTTTAAAACTCATGTGGATGATTTCAAGAAAAGAAAATACCTGAGAAGTTAATATTAGTGTTGAAATGGAACTGCAGGATTCTAATCCTCTCACTATGTAGGAATTAGAAATGTGGGACAGAGTGTTTCTGGAATGCTTGATTTACCTTTGTAGGTACGGAGTTTTCACTTGTTTGCCAACTACAAGAACTTTTCTAAGCTGGATTGTTGCCTCCTTTGTTGTTTGCTTTTTGCCGTACTTTGTTGTTAGCCCATATTAAAGAATCTGAGAGATGATTGTGTTGATCTTTCCCAGGAGGAAAGAAGCTGCTATAAATAGAACAACTTCAGGAAAAATTGAGGTTAGGCTTTGTGGAATTGGGTCTGAGACTTTAGAAATAACCTGAACTTGAACACTTACAGGCCATAAAGCTTCTAGTGAAGAAGATAAACGTATCTATTTGTCTCTGCTGATGGATACCATTGGGTTAGTTGCAATACGTCCCTGTTCCCCAGGCTCTTCATTATGCCACTGGTGGAGTCTCATGTCCCACTTCAGCATCCTGTTCCCTATACTTGTCTTAAAATGAGCAATCCCTAGAAGACAGTGCAAAGTAGACCCAGGTATGCTAAGAACACACAGACAGCAGGTGGTAGGACTAATAAGTGAGATGGTTTCTTCTGGCCTTTGATTGAAGAGGGCTGGCAATAAAAACTCCGAGGCAGAACTCTTGTGAATTGTATTTGATGGTTGTAAAAGGTTTTTGTTGTGAAAGGGGAGGAAGAAATGGCTCATGCTGATGTATTGGTTGAAAAGCTGGCTTTTCAGAGTTACTAAATGGGAGGCTGAGTGCTTCAGGCACGTACTGAGGGAGATGGATGTTGGGCATCAGATGCTAAGGTAGGATGGGCAATAAAGCAGCAGAGAGAGAATATGGTTTGAAAACACTGAAAGAGATTAAAACAGCTACAGAAATGGTACCTGGTGTTGAGAGTTTACGAAAATTTACTAGATCCTGAGGACAGCAAGTGCTTTTGGCATGGCAAACGCTGAGGAAAAGTTTAGCAAAACCAGCTGAATTGTAGCTAAATGGAAAGAAAAAGAAGTATGAAGGGAAGAGGACAAAATGAGGAAAGGCTTCAGGGCCCTATGCAGACAAATCATGCCAGTGAACTTCAGAGAACTGTAGTGGATTTTGCCTTGTTTGTTTCACTATTTGATGCTGGTATATTCTCAGTGCCACGAGAGGGAATTGCTGTCAATATTCAGGGGAGTTCTGCCGTTTAATGTCCTGGGGAGTTAATCCTTCATACTTGAGTCCAGCAGCATTTTGCATTTTAGCAGGAGCCTACAGTGATACGCAACATCTGTGTGGAGCATAGCTGAAATTCCTGATAAATGAGTTCCAGAGGCAGCCTTCCATTTGTGGGACATTTCTCAAAATCTGCTACACAAAAAGAATAACTCTATCAGCCTAACTCTTCAGTGGGCTGAAAAACTAAAGAACTGCAGTCTCCTTTTTGATGGGGGAGTCCAGAGTCTGTTAGACACTGATGCACTTGAAACTTACTTGCTGACAGCTATTGTGTTGCACAAGCACAGCATCCCTGGAGGCACTGAAACACAGGGGGGGATAATCTGTCAATAGTCTGTGCTTCAGTTTCTTCTTCTATAAAATAAGTAGCCTTTAAAATTAATGCTGGTTCTGAACTTTTCAGGATAGAAAGGTGGTGATTGTGAGTTGTAAAATGTTTTTGGAAGGTGATTTAATTATTTCAAGTTGCACAGTATGAATGAAAACAGAGACTGTGTTTGCTTGAGATGTCTCCTGCAGTATTGGAGAGAAGTTGCTGTCCCTGCTTTGTGGCAAGGTTACTCCTGTCAATACCATCCAGATGTGTATCCTCGGGGTTTGTCTAAACACGATTTTCACTGCGTGGTGTTAATAGCTCTTACCCTGGCTCCCAGCAGGGTCCCACCCTTGTGCTTTCACCTCTGTGTTTATCCACTTCTGCTCCCCTCCCACTGTTGTCTTTTTTCCTATGCAGCTGCCTTGACTGAACAGTTTGGGGGATGTGGGGGGAAATCTTGCCTCATTTATTTGTATGGGAGGGAAAAAAATAATATGTATGCATATGTAAAAAAAGGAGGGTCTAGAAAACCCATTACAGAGAAATGGTGGATAGGAACAGACTTGAAAATCATTACCCCTTCACTTTTTCTAGCAACAGAGAATTCTAGAGTAGGTAAACCAGTGCAGGGTTCACCATTCTGAAAGTCATCTTCTGTTTAGATACCTGTGGTATTCAAAACAGTTTGATTTAAATGAAGAGAAGCAGGAAGCTCGAGGCTCCAGTCGTGTTCAGTGCTTGCTGTAACACAGGTGGCAATAGCTTCATGGACACACTTGGGTGCTGCAGGAAAGGAGCTTCAAGTGCCTGCTGTAAGAGGGCATTTGTCTGCTCTGCTTGTGCTTCTGTTGGCAGGTATCAGGTGATCTTTAGTAAAGCTCAGAAAAAGGTTATGAGAGGTTTTTCCTCTTTACTGGTTGGGTGAAGAAAGAACACTGTGGGTGTGCAGACACGAAGGGATGAAACCAAGCACATCCTCTTCAAAATGTGGAACATGATAGTGTCATTGCTCAAGGCATTTAGTACTGAAGCTAGTGTAGGAGATAACTGCTGCAAGCCAGCGTGGCCATAATCCAATCCAGACTTCATTTTTTGCCTGATTGTGTTGGCCTGAGCAAGTCAAATGTTACCCAATTTTCTGACCCAGTTCTGTTTTGTGCCTCCAGGATAAACTCTGTTGTATGCTTCTGTCTTTTCAAATACGTGTGTTTGAATGCGCTTGTGTGAGTTCCTGAGCCACTTCAGAGGTGGGGGAGAGTAGTATAACAGTCAAGAGAAAAAAAATCACAAAGGCTTCCAGTTGGATTTGGGGTTGGTGTTTTTCCTGTGGCTTTTGTTTTCTTCTGATGTTACTTCTGCTTGGATAAAGCCATGTTCCTTCATTTGTGCTGTTATGATGACATGGGTTTAGCTGAGCTGTGCCTGAGACACACCAGTATCGGTGATAGCTAAATGAGGTTTCCTGAGGAAAGGTGTCTTGCATCTCTAAGCTTCCTGTTCAGGTTGGGCTTTTCATTTTAGGGTAGCTGCTGTGGTATTGGCCTGAGTTGGGCTGTTTGAGGTTGCTAAAAGATCTTTTACATGAGATGTTAAGAAATAAACTGAAGGTAAATCCCACAGATTTGTGAAACAAATAGGTTTGGAAAGGTAAGAATGGTTCCTGGGATACAGGAGTGGGTCAATAGGGAAGAGCTTGACTGTAACCACTGCTGCTGGTGTAGCATTCAGTGTGCAGCTGCCCATCTGCAGATGGGAATTGATTGCAGTTTTTCTCAGTTTTGTGAAATAGCTGAGAATCTATGGGCTGACTGTGATGGAGTTGTAATTCGGAGATGCCCCTTGTTGCAGTGGTTTATTTATCCTGGTTTATAACATTCAATTGAGAAATTTATCTTCCTTCCAACATTTTGCTCGCCTGGTACTTAATTGTGCATTGGCTGCATGAGCCAGACTTGGCTCTCAACTCGAAGCCACATTCATTTAATAGAGTTCTGCTGGAGATGAATTTTCCTCTCGGTGCTAAATCTGGGACACTAGTCAAGTAGGTTCGGCTGGCCTTAACATACGCTAAGTCCTTCACTGCAAGGTCAGAGGTCTGCATAGAATTGTGTGTGTGCATAAGAGCTGTTTTTTAATAACACAGATGCTCTAAATAATGTGTCTACACAGCAGCTGGGAGGCAAAAATTTACAGACCAAGATGGTTAGCTTGCGTTCAGCATTTTTAATTGGCATTTGGTGTGCTGTGTAAATTTGCCCTGGTTGTCTTAACAGTATTTGACTAGATTTAAGTGGGTTTGCTCCCTCACACCCAAATTACTGTAATTTCTAAGAGTATATGGTTTCATATGGAGCTTGCATACTTTGTACGATTTTATCTTTGTGGCAGTGTTACAATATCAGGTTTTGTCTCCTGTGTTAAACCTGCAGGTTAACATCCCTAGTGCCTGCTGGAAGTTATGATCTGCATCAGTTGAGGTGCTCGGTAAACAGTCAAGCATAACCCATTTGGCAGTTCTAGGCTATTGCTAAATGGAAAATCGGTTTCTCTGCTTTTTAGTGATTTCATTATTAGTTAAGAAGCTTTTATTTCAGAAATAGAGATTGGTGCGAGTTACTGTGCTATAATTGCAGTCACAGTGGTACATTTGCACCCCTTCTCAGAGCACAAGTGATTCAGTGGCTAAGAACTGCAGTTCCAGGAAGGGCAATTAAAAGGAGTTATTTAAATAAACAGTTTGTACTGAAGGCTTTGACTCCCCAGACCCACCCACACTGGCCGCTGTTCGGGAATACTTGAGGAAAACGCCACTCCCTTAGCAGGAACTTAGTAGGGCATGGCTTCAGCTTTGTTTTGATTTGTTCTATTGTGTTTTGCCACTTGGAGTGAAGTTGTCATGGGCTTGTCCACCCAGTAAAAGGCTTGCAGTTATGGCTCTGTTTTTATCTTTCTTCAAGGCTCCAGCTGTTGCACTCTACCTGAAGATTAGATCATTCTTCAGGAGTGGGCGATAACAGTGTTTGAACTGCTAATAGACCCTTCCTTAGGCCAGTGTGTTAACTTCAATTACCATCTCCTGGAAAGGTGAAAGATCCCCTATTTAAGGTGCACTTAATCATATGTTAAAATTGCCCGAAAAGGTGTAATTACCTTCTGAGCTATATGAATGCCAAGCTGAAATGAAGCATAGAAAGGTGAAATGCACTTTGTATTAAAGAAATCACATGTAATGTGCCTTTTTGAAAGGGGGTGGATAGAGGATAGAATTGAGGGCATGTGGGAGGTACAGATGCAATTCCTCATGACCTCTCGAAGGTGTGTTGCCCTTGTTTCCCAAGTGAGCTCTGCTATGCATTCATAGAAATCTCGATTTTCAGATGAACAGTTGTTGCAGTTGTATGCAAAATGACTTCAGAAGCAACAGGTAAGGAACAGGAAAGTGGATGAATAACATACCTATTCACATGGTTTCTGCCTTGGGGGATGTTGTCCTTCTTGGTGCGGGAAGGTGACCTTTTTTCCTGAAACCAAATGGGAAAATTGGAGGTAACCATCCCGAAATCCACACAAAGGCTATAGAGGAACTGATGTTAGGGAAGAAGCTTTCACAAAGCTGTGCTGTATTGAGCTGTGGAATAATTGAACAGTCTCAAGGGGGCTAGAAACCCAATAAAGCTGCTGGGTGAGGCTGCAGGGGCCAGAATTCAAAGAGCAGAAGGTTAGGTAGTCTGAGTGGGTGTCTTCAATGTCTCTGATCTCAACTTATGCTGAATAAGCTTATTATTTAGATGCTCGTAATGAATTAGTTAAACAGTGAAATAATTAACAAAGTAGGCACTTAAATGGTTATTGCAAGTTTTAGAGCTGACTTTAGATCAATGAGGTAGTTCATTCTACCATTAACTGCACCCTAGCAAGAAGGATTTCTTGGGTTTGAATAAACACAAACAGAAACAGTGTGGCTTTCACTGGAAAGACAGCATAGTGGTTTGCTTCCTTTAGAGGGAGAACATCAGAGACTGACATGCAACTTCTGAAAATACTTTCTTGGTTTTCTTAAATGTCAGAAAATTCTCTTTGATACAGCAGTAGAGATCATCAGTTCATCAAGTGTTGATATGACTTACTAGTTGGATAATGTCTGTAACACAGTATGCCAGGTACTATTAGAATACACACGGAAGTTGGTCTGCATTTCTCCTGTTCTCTGAGCTGCCCTTTCTTTTCCCTCAACTAGTGTTTAGGCCTGAACTGTCACTAACCAGAGTTGCTTGAGCTAGAATGCTCATGGGTTTTTCTTGTAACCTCTGGTCAATTGTAGGACTCCAAATACTTCACACCTGGTGACTGGATCCTAAACTGGAAATTTTTCTGGGCCTTCTGGCAGTATTCTAATGTGTCTTCCTGATCAATTAGGTTGGCTTAACCTAATCTAATAGTCTCTTTATATGTTGGTGGCTTTTATGCTTCTTACTCAGTACAGACAATTTAACAAGACTTGCAAGCTGTTTGCTTTAGATTTTATTCTTTTATACACACCACATGTAGCTCACTGCCTGTCCCAATGAAAAAGAATAGCAGTTACCAGTGATGTAAACCCCTGACCTCAATTCTGCAGGTTTTCTCTTTATTTGTTGCTATGCAGCAGCCTATCTGGGCAAAACTCACGTATTTTGTGAGAAAATGCAAGGGGATTCAGAGGAGATTACTGCAAAAGCTGACCAAGTTTCTGATACTTTTAAGGTATGTCACAGATGAGATCTTGTCCCCTCATTTTTTCCTTTTTTAAAGAACAAAGGGAAGAAGACTCAGGAAGTTGACTGCCCAGAACAGTACAGGGTGTGGATGCTGTTGTATATACTCTGTGTGGTTTGGTTTTCTTTTCAAAGGTGTTATCAAAGAGACAAAATGCAGCTGCCATACAAAGCTGCATGAAGGTTATCAGTAAATCCCTAGCTGTGAATTGTTTTTCAGCAATGATAAATCAGATCGCTTAAGGCAGTTTCATTTCCTAGTCTTACTTTGTGTGGTACGTGTGAGTGTTCATCTGGCCTTTCCTTACTAAAACGGTTCAGCCATTGGTACTTCACATTCTCTGGTCATCCAGCTATTTTTGCTAAGACTGTTACTTCCCACTGTTCCCAGAACTTCTTGGAGATCTGGAATGGTAACTGGATGAGAAGAACACTTTTTGCCATTTGTCATTGTGGACTGCTCCATCAGGAGGCAAATTTTGGACAGGAAACAAAGAATTTAAGCACATTGTATAAAGCTGCTTCTTGATTCATTTTTTCCCCTTTGTACTTTGATATTTTGTTGCTCTGTATATGAAATTGTCAAAGATTTTCCAAAATATTCTCCTGAATTCCTATTGCAAGCCTTTATATTAAGGAAAAAATCCTGTGAATTTGGGTAAACACGTTAGGATAGCTGTGCAGGTCTCTGTAGTCTGTTGCAGTATGAATTTTCTATATTGCAGTTGTCCTTGCATGGATTTTGCTATTATTAAAAGTGGCTTCACACCAGAGTAATTGCTCTGCTTTACCAAGGGTTTAATGTTATTTCAAAAGAGCATTGTTTTTCCTTCAGGACAGAGTATTTGCATTGGGAGTTACACTGAAGAGCTGTAGCTGTATCTTTCCTGTAGTCGGCCTCCAGGTAATGTGCAACTACAAAAGACACTGAGAATTCATCTGACAGCCTCAACTATGAAAGCAAAAGTTGGAGTCAAGAAACTTTTTGAGAGTTTTGGGTATATTTATATCTCACGCAAGAAGTCACTGGCACTTTTGGTCTGGGGAGATCTTTGCAGGAACTTCCTTTTAACTCTGTCTTGAAAAGCCTGAGCATTATTTTCCTTCCCAAAAGACTGATGGGTGAAATGAATCTAAATCAAATGGCTTAGTCCACTGACTACACAGACCATGGATTTATAGATAAATTAAAATGTAGCTGTGGCTTTTTGCTTTTTTCCCTTTTCACCAATCCCTAATTGGTATTTCCCCCACTCCCTTTGTCAGATGCTTTCATGTTCTGGCAGTTGAGATGCATTAACTTCTCGTGGCCTCCTTGAGTTAGCTCCTCTGACGTACCTCTAGAGCAAGATCTGTCTGTAAGGGTCTGAACTGGTGCTTAATGAAGTGAGAGTGTGCTGCTGCTGTTGGCAGTTGCCTTTTGGGCTATGTTTAACTGTTCCCCCGAGCTGCACTGCAGACATGAGAGAACGAATATGACATCTTTCAAAGGGCTGGGCGGGGAGTCATTGGTGGATTTGAGTCTTTCACCACCAGCTGAATTGTCTCTGCATGCAGAGCTTCTTTCAGCATGGATCTCGGTGTCTGTGCTCCTAGGGCTGAAGCTGGCAGTACAAATCACATCTTCACATCTTTTCACTTAGTCTGGTTTATATAAAATCCAGTTAAATAATGTTTTCAGATTAGTCCGCTGTATAATGGTTACCTCTTATGACAGAAGACATTTGATCTGGCATGCACTTCATGTGCTCAAAATAATTTCTCCTAATCCATGGGATTTTTTTATTAAAACCTTGGATACCCCAGCTTTTGCGCTGAGACTGAAAAATACTGCAATTTTTTAATATCTCTAGTTGAATTTTACATAATATTTCTGCTTTTCAAAGCAAGCAGTAGAGAAACAGGAAATCCCAAGAGCTGTCTGTATTTGAGTTGCTTGGAAATTATTCATTAATGTCTTCCAGGTGGACAGCAAATGTGTTACGAAGTCTTCCGTATCTGCATGCAGGGTAATGAACCAAAACAAGTGCATGGAAAAGATCCCCTCAAGCCTGAATGCTCGAAGAGCAAATAGGTGCCTCTAGGAGCAGCTCAGTCTGTACACAAGGGTGTTACTGAGGTTATAGTGACACGATGTTGTGGGTACTGCAGTTACAGCTTCTGCAAATCCTTTGTGTAGGCTTGTACTTTATCAGAGTGGTTGGCAACTGAACATTGATCATTTTTGTTGTTGTTTGCTTTTTATTAGCCTCTGGAAGAGAAATACCTCCTCCTGGATGAAATGTCAAAGGATTTAATGGTTGGATGGGGCAGATACCCTGAATTAGAGAGGAGTGGTTCATAGCTTTAAAGAGATTTGCTATCTCTCAGAAAGATGAAGTACTTTACCTAGCTCCATGTGGCATGTTGCAGATTTTCCAGTAACAAGTGTCCTTTACACGGGGAGTCTTCCACCTTTTTCATTTGCTGTGTTCCTAACCACTATGTTGTGCACTAATGTTTTATATGGAGCACTTCACAAGTCTTGCTTGTCACATGCCCAGTATAAAATGAGAATACGTTTGCCAGCCAGGTAGTGCAGGTCCTGCTGGCTCTCATTTGCAGCCTGCTTCACACCAAATACTGTTCTCTGAAGGCAGCTTTCATTTTTGTTCTCGTTATGTTACTTGGAAAGAAATCATTATTAGCAAGGCCTCTGAATTAGGAATGTGATTTTTAAGCCTCTACAGCCTCTTCTGTTTCCTACCAGCCTGCCCTTGTGGCACCATCCTCCCTAGGAACCTGGTTTTGGACCCATCACAATCACACCTGTGTATATTGCTAAGCGTTTCTTTTGTGGTGTGCTTCAGCCATTTCCTGCAGCGGAACTGTCTTGTTGAAGTTCTGCAGTTAGGCTGTTTTCAGCTTTGTTTTCTTGAGGTCTTGAGTGTGGTGGTATGACTGCCCCCAGCCTTTCTGGGGTTGCTGGAACAGTTTCTGTCTAAACAGTGGTCAAAAGACTAGTCCTTGGGCTTGTTCAGCTTGCAGCAGGCAATGTGCTGTTGTATTGGTAGTAAAACTTGGAACATAGCATTGTAATTTTGTTGCAACAGAGCTTTTCTACAATAGATGTTGATTTCTTAGAGTATTTCTGAAAGGGAACTAGGGCAGCCATCTTTGCCTCTTGGATGAAGGGAGCTGGGGCAGCCATCTTTGTTTGCCTTGTCAATAAAGGGAGCTGGGGCAGCCATCTTTGGCCTCGTGGATGAAGGGAGCTGGGGCAGCCATCTTTGTTTGCCTCATGGATAAAGGGAGCTGGGGCAGCTATCTTTGTTGCCTTGTGGATGAAGGGAGCTGGGGCAGCCGTCTTTGTTGCCTCGTGGATGAAGGGAGCTGGGGCAGCTATCTTTGTTGCCTCGTGGATGAAGGGAGCTGGGGCAGCCATCTTTGTTGGCCTCGTCGATGAAGGGAGCTGGGGCAGCCATCTTTGTTTACCTCATGGATGAAGGGAGCTGGGGCAGCCATCTTCGCCTGCCTCACTGATACTGTTGCTGGAGTCTGAGTTTACCCCTGAGTGTGGTAACTATAGTTGTTGATGTTCAAGTTTCTGAATTGGACTAAGTGGGTATTGTGCACATGAAGGAATGCTGGAATTGGAGACCTGGACTACCTTTGAATCTGCTAGAGAGCCTGCCATGGTGGGTGCTCATCCTCCCTTAGTCTGCCAAAGAGATTTGATGGCCTGTGCGCTGTGTTGGGGCATCCGGGAGATGTGGTGGAGATGCATTGCAGTGGAGGAAGACTTGGTGAGTAATTTTTCCTCATGGATGAGAAGGTATAACCTGTGCGAGCACATGTTTAAAAGGGGATGGTTGTAGGGTAGGACTGCTCTCCATCCTGCTGCTACAGCATGGGTTTACACAGACAGGCAGGTGAAGGATGACTCCTCATACCAGAAATGATCAGAGTTGCAGACCCTGCCAGCTGACACTGATGTGTGATGATTAAAGTCTCTCAGAGAGATTGGTAACATTGGAAAAATGAGGTCATTCTACAGAGTTGTGCCAGATGTAGTCAGGATCCAAAAATACCTCTCCTGCACTGATGAAAGGGAGTCGGAGGGGAGGAGATGGTGGATTTAAAGATTAGTTTGGTAGTAGTGGCCACCAGCTACTAGGAATAGTAGCCAACCTTGGTGTAAGGAGTAGAACAGTAATTGTGAAAGGAGCACCTAGGTTACTGCATGTAATGGGCCAGTCGCTGAGCCGATGGCCTCAGATCAGCATCTTCCTTCTATTTTTCTGCTGTATGCCACACTTGTGTCTGAAGTAAGAGCATGTGTTGTGTTTTGTTTTTTTTTTAAGTGATTTTGGGTTAGAGATTTAAAATGCATTTTCTGTGATTTCTACGTAGATGGACACACTTTGAATTTGTTAAAAAGAAAAACATGGATTATTATTTTTGATTGACTGAATTGTCCAGATGAACTTTCTGGCCAGTCACCACACCCGACACCTTTCAGAAGTATTGATAAGAGCTGCAGTCTTAGAAGCACAGCAGAGATTATGGGGAACCAATTAATTCAGTAGATACTAATTAATAAACACTTTTCCTCTGGGGAAAACATTGTAGTACATTCACTGTTTGGCCCAAGACTGCATGCGTTCCTGAACAGACAGTGCACATGCTTTCCTGAATTGTCACTTCTTATTTCTCTTGGTAGGCTGGGGGCTGCTTCCTCTAGACTGCTGCTGCCAGGCTTTCAGAAGAGCAGGCTGCAGTTAATACTTAAGCTGTCTCTCAGCCACCAGTGTTCTTACATATAACTGATGTCAACACATGCTGGTTTTCACCATTGCCCTGTGGTCTGCTCAGTGGAGTCCAGCCAGCTCCCGGCAGTCTGTGGTCTTTGTTTTGAGCACACTTCATTGGGGGTGTGCATGTGGAATAACTGGCTCTGAATATAGCTGGTTTTATGTATTGAAGCATATACGTACACTTGCAATAAGGGGCTGCTGCATGAATGAGTGGTGTATTGTCAGTGCTTTCCTCTTAATATGAAACAACTTCATTTGCATCTGTATGCGGTACTGCACAGACTTGAGCATTGTAGGGTGGATAGTTTATAGACAGTGCAGGGCAATTCAGCTGAATTACAAGGCTCCATTCAGTTTATCTTCTTTTTTTTTAAAACAGGCCACTGGTCTGTCATCAAAATCATACAGTTCTAAGAGAGAGAACAGTGAAATACTGCTTGTGTTGTATGGTGGTTGATATTCAACATCTTAAAATCTCTCTACCTGGTCCTGACAATAAATTAGTTCCCTTCTGAAACTTTCTTAGTCATAACAAGATAGAAATGGCTTAAAAAAACCTTCACTACTGACCATTAGAACTTCCTTGAGTGCTGAAACTGCAAAATGGTGCTTAATGCTATAAGCAGTGAATTTCACTGGTGGTTTCTTCTGCTGTGGTGTTGCTGCAGGTGTGAAGGTGATGTTCTTGAAGGAATTCACTCAGTGATTTGTTCTGAAGGGTTGGGTTTTTTTTAGCTGTGTAAAATTCCATTAGACTAATTATGTGGATTTGTATTGATATTTGCTTTACTTCCTGCTGAGTATAAAGATAGAAGCCTATTATTGGAATGCAAATAACCTATGATAGAAAATCACCTTCATAGCAAAATGTGGCAGCGCTTCAGAGTTGTCAGTGTGCCGAGATGTGACCTTATTGGTAGAGGACTGAACCAGAAATGCTTAAGTTAGCTTCCCATTATTTTTGGGTTCTTCTTGTTGCATGAAGTGTTCTCCATTAAAAAATGATCTTATTTCTTGTGATATGTGTGCATCTGTGAAAAATGGAGAAATTTCATTGTGAAAGTCTGCAGAGAATGCAGAGGCTTATCTGATCTTGCTTCCTCTTGGAGAAGTTATGGGTATAAAATGTATTTATGATGACAAAGCCATTTTATTAATTACATCTTTTAAAAAGCAGTAAAATTTCCAGAAGATTTGAGACTTAAATATCCTAATTGAACTTCACAGAAGAAATAGTGAAGTGCCTCTTCAGTGCTTCTTCACCATATGTATTTATATGGCTTTTGCTGTCAGCTTTTCTTTGGGAATTTTCAATATATCATGATGATGAGACAGCTTGACCTTCTCTTGCAGATTAAATTATGAATTTGACTATTTTCCTCTTTTGTAAATGACTGGCAGAATCAGTGGAGGATGGACACAAATACTGTATGAGGAGGTCTGTTCCCCAGTAGTAGCTTTGTGTTTTGCCTTCTGTCGTGGTTTAAAACCAGGCAGAGGGCTCGTTCACTCAGTCCGCCCCTTCTTGCCCTCCCCCTACTCCTGGAGGGACAGAGAGGAGAACTGAAACGAATGCAATTCCCACGGGTTGAGATAAGAACAGTTTAGTAACTAAGGTATAACACAAATCACTACTGCTACCACCAATAATAACAATGATAAAGGAAATGACGAGGGAAGAGAATACAGCATCTCACCACCAGCTGACCGATAACTCGTGTCCCCCCCCAACCCGACCAAGCACTGACCCATACCTCCTCCAACCCTGCAGTCTACCAGCCCTTCCGGGTAACTCCCAGTTATCTCCTGGACATGACGTGCTGTGGTACGGAATACCTCTTTGGCTAGCTTGGGTCAGGTGTCCTGTCTCTGCTTCCTCCCAGCTTCCCCTCCTCCCTAGTAGAGCATGAGGCTCACAAAGTCCTTGGCCAAACCAAAGCATCATTGTTATCAGCTCTGTTCCCGAGCCGAAAGTCAAAACACTGCATTGCACCAGCTACCAAGGAGGAGAAAAATGGCTGCTACTGCTGAACCCAGGACACCTTCCCTGGCAGTGTACCTTCAGAGTTGTGCCGCTTTGATACAGTCACAGCTGCTCACAATGGGTTGGGGAAAGTAGATTTTAAATGTCTTCTAAAGAGCAGCAGTATCTGCGTTACAGAAGGACTTACTTCAGCAGCTTGTCAGAAAGTTTCAGATTTTTGAAATGGATTAATTGGGAATAAAGAATCTTTTATTAATATCTCTGGTCATGTATAAGTTAGTATAATAGAACAGCTGCTGTGTGTTCGGTTTCCCTTTCTCAAGGAAAACTTGAAAGCACCTATAAAAAGCGAATAGTCAATAAATAAGGAATTATTTTGTTATTTCAGAACATGATTCTGTGCTTTAAGTAGTGCTGTGCAGTATTCAGTCACTTCTGGGTTGTTCATGTACTTTCCAGTTTTTTGTGAAGGACCATCTCTTTCATTAGTAGAATTTGTTTAATGTTTCAAGTGGTATAGTCCAATATCACCTATCAAAATGTTACCAGTTGTTTTCAGACACATGTATAGCCTTTTCTACTCAGTACTTGCGGCCTATATCCTTAGCAGGGAAAATTATTAATCCCCGATGAGTGCAACTGAAATGATACATGAAGTCAGCAGAAATATTTCTACCCAGTGAGCTGGTGGGGTATGTTTATAAGCCAGCGAACTGCAGTGCTTTGCAAAATATTACAGATCCAAAAGCACAGTGGATTAAGTCTACAAAGTTTACAAAGCTAGGATTAAGAATAGCTGTAACATCTACTGCTGAGGTTATACAGAGCACGTTATCACCGGTATCTTTTCTGGGTTTCCAAACACATTTTAGATGTATACTAAGAGCCTGTTATAATATGTTTGTTGGCTTTCGTTAAGTGAATGCTACAGTTATCCGTAGGTTTCATTTAAATTTCTAAATGGAGCTGTGCTCACTTTAAACTGCTTGGCAAAAATATTTGCTTGGGTTTTTGTTTTTTTTTCTTTTAGTGATCAGAGTTGCTGATGATTCCTTATTCAGAACTTGATTTAATTTCTGCATATGTGAACTGATAAATGAGGGAAGCTGTAAATACTGGTGTGTTTGGCCACTGTTGACATGGTTAATTGAATTAAGTGTAGAATCAGGCTAGTTTTCTGCCTGTGGGGTGTGAAGCGTTCACTGGTGTTTGACAGAATTTGAGGTTTAGATGGATATCTTTGTCTTCCACCCAGATAGCTGGATTGGTACATTTGCTCTTCGTGACGTGCAAACTCTCATCTCTTGTAAGCAAGATTTATTAATTTGGCTCCATCCTTGTGTTGTTCCTGCACTTCCCCAGTATTTGTGGCTCAGGGCAGTACTCCGCAATCTGCAGCTCGTGTCGGGTGCTGGGAGGCTGGATGTGGTGTGGCTGGCACATGAGTTCGTGCTGTGGGAGATGGGTCGTGATACATCTGGAGTTGTGCTCTCTGAGAAGGTCTCAAAAAACCCCTTCCTGTTCTTTCCTAAATGAGTTGCTCACTTGCTGCTGTGGAGCAGTTTGGGAAGAATCAGTTCATCTTGAAGATATATAGAAGTATCACTAGGTCACAAGCAAGACATTGTACTGTTGCTTGTGAGCGTTCACTTGTGTAAAATCAAATGCTGGGCTTGTGTTCAGGTTTCTTGGATTTTAGAATCTCTTCCCTATCTGTAAGTACTAGTAGAAGATATGGAGCTAATGAGAGCTTATCCACAAAAACATAGTCTAGGCAAAGCACATAAAAAGCCAAAGAATGACACTGTATTGTTTGAAAAGCCTTAAAAAAGAATCTTAATATACTGCCATGCATGGAGAGAGCTACTATCCATCAAAAGATTTATATGGTGAATTAAAGCAGTGTTAACAGGATGAAATATTTCTCTCGTACTTCCCCCCTCTTTCCCTTTTCCTACCACACTTACTCTTCCCCTTTATGGATTCTGTCTTCTCATTTTTAACTCCCCATCCCTTTTCCCTGCCATGCTTTATTGTTTTGTCTTTCCCCTCCCTGGATAGAGTTCGTGCATTTTATAATGCATTTCTCTTCTGCCCATCTTTTCCCTGTGTCCTCCTGGCTCCCAGCGTTGCTTTTCCAACTTTATGCCAAACTGATTCTCTTCCATGCTTACGTTTTATCTGCTCGTAACTGTTGTACTCTGATTCAACAAGTAGAGCTTTGGGGTGTTACGGATTTCTGTTGTTAAGAATATAATGAATAATGGGTTAGTCCTGATCGGCAAACCTGACTCGTGGGCTGAGCAGCACCTTTTTGCAGATATTTTTGTGCTGTTGGGGTCTCTGGGAAGGGATTAAAAGGCACTCTTCTCCTCTCAGCAACAGGGTGAACCCAAAAGCTGAAACCTGAAGAAAAGTTAACCCTGCTAGTGTGCATTTCTGAGGATGTTTCCAGTGCTGTGCTCAGGGTACAAATCTTGCTGCTGGTAAATTTGTACTGATTGAGTCTGTCCAACTGTTCAAAAGAAGGTGGGTGGGATGACTGGCTGTTGATTCTTTGTGAGGAGCTGGAAAAAAAATAAAGCAGCTTCATTTGAACTCTGAGAAAGACACCTGTGTGTGTATAGACGATACAAGGGCTGCTAATGCTTTACAGAGAACTTTGTTCCTCTAATGCAGTTAGGGAGCTTCATAGTAAGAAGCAGCTTATTTCTGCCAAAATTTCAGTAGTGGAAGTGGATCTTATGGAGGCTGTTCTCTTCCTATGAAGGAGAGAAGGCTGGGTGCCTGGATGCCACATATTCTGCTAGAACAGATGAAAATGGTATATCCTACACATTAACAAAGGAAGTCCAGCACAGGAGGCTGGTTTGCATGAAAGCAAGGTGGTCACTGTTGCCAGTGTGCATGTAGGGAATTAGGGACTTTGAAGAGTTCTGGCTAGGGTGTAAGTAAGCTGGCTAGAGGCTTACTGACACACCATTTTCTATTTTCAGCCTCAGCTTGGCAGGGCTCTTCTGGAAAAATTAAAGATTCCCTTTTCTGGCAGAAAACCACAACAAGGAAAGGGAGTAAAACACAGCTGTCCTATCTCTGGGTTGAAACAGCAATCCTGCAGCTTGTCTTGCCAGCTGTAGGGAAGTACAGCATTCAGAGCATGGAGCTAGTTTTCTGACTGATGCTCATTAATACCAAGTCCTTAATTTCACCCTGTATGATCTCTTGTTGTTATCTCTGTGTATTTAGTTGAGAAATGGCTCTCTGAAAAGCCCTCTGAGAACCTGTCTGTAAGTGACTTAGATTGCTGGCTCTAGGCCTGTGTCTTGTCTTAATCTTTATCATATTTGAATTCCCGTGTGAAGTGCCAAACAAAAGCACATCAGAAATAATAATAAAAAAGATACTATGTAAATAATTGGTTGGTTGACAAGTGCAATTGGATTTTACAATTCAAATGCTTTAACCCAGAAGTGTTGACTGCATACGGATTGCCAATAGGAATGGTCACAGTAAGATGGATATTTCCAGCAAGCACTTAGCCAGGGCTGATGTAAAATGAAAAACAGCCAGACACATTTAACTGAGAAATTGAGAGCTATTTTACTTTACTAGTGAAGATATTTACCTCTGGGCAAGCAACTTCCACCTTAGCTTAAATGACTTTTCCTTTCTGAGATTCATGCTCATCATGCTGTAATAGCAGTCCTTGCTAAATGGCCTGACTGTTGATATTTAGCATTCTTATTATACACTGAATGGACCCAGTGCTTTCCCATACATTTTCTAGGTGACAATGCTTGGGTAAATGGCTTTACTTGAAGTACTGCTGGCCCAGTTGAGAAGGGGATTCGCCATTGCTCACTGGTGGGAGGAGAGGGGACTCCTTAAGCCAAAACCAGTGCTGAGCAGGGAGCTTTCATTAGTCCCTTTCCTGGCTGGCAAAAATCTCTTTATTATATTGAAGTATAATTTGCTGGGGGGAGCCCTTCACAAGTTTTAAATTATTTGTTCTTAGACTGAAACATCCTTGGGGTAGTGAAGCAGTCAAGTGGGAGTAGTTGTGTGCATGCACACAAGCACATCTCTGTTTTAAGGTTTCTGATGAAATAGGAATGCGTTTCTTAAAAAAAAAAAAAAAAAACAAAAAAAAACCACAGCAAACAAAACAACAAAACCAGGTCCAACCTGTTAAGTGGTCAGCAAAATTTTTAGCATGTAAGTTTTTCCTACTTGCATCACTCACAACTGATACTTGATTAAACTAAAATGTGCGTGTGTCATGTCAGCCCTCAGCTTTCCGACATTGGGACTAGTTAAATCTTCATCTGTGAGGCTGAAGGGTTTTCTCTCAGCTTTCTTTTACACCTTTAGGCACTTGATTTGTAATCAAATCACCCCTTGACCTTCTTTTAATAGCTTGGACCTTAGGGCTGGATAAGAGACCTTTCTGATCCTTATTCTCAGCTGTTTTGCTGGCTGTGCTCTGTGCCCACTGCAGTGTATCCATGTCCTTCCACACCTGTGGTTAGGAGAGCTGAACAGTTGTCCCATGGTAGTGACCATGCAGATGCTTACTCGGCATTTTCCAACATATTCAAGTGTTCTCTTTCCTTTTTTTATTTTTTTCCCTTCTCTTTCTACTGTTTATTGCTAGTTTGATGCTGGCTTAGCAAGTTTACCCTCTGTTTGTCAAGTCTGTGTGAGGACTGTCCATGTACAAGTAGGGGTTGTAAGCTCAGTCTCAGGAAATAAACAGAGAATGTGTGAGGTAAACAGACTACTGGGAGAAAAAAGCCATTTGTGAAGCCTCTTAAGTAGCTGAAATAACATGGTAACTGCATTGCGCTTGGGAAAATCGTCTTTCTGCTGGAATCTCTTCCATTTGGAAGATTTACAGCAAATGAAGCGGCCTCTGACTTTGTTGGCTTCTTTGTGCCTTTTGGTGTTCAAATGGTGTTGCAGTCATCCAAAGACCTCCCGCGCAGTTTCTTTTCCTGCTGTCACATTTTTGGTCTCTGGGCTTACATAGTACTAAGAGCCGGGCCTCTGTTAAAGGCTGCTCACACATTTCCTGCTACGTGTTGTTTAGATGGTGGCTCCTGGTGTGGAGATTGCATGAGAGGGAAGGGGGCAAAATGCAGATGGAAAAGTAGAATGTGATTTAACCTGGGTGATCTCTTGGGGAGCCATTTCGACTGAAGCAGTCTTGCTCTTTTGGTGCCAAGCAAACCTGCTTTCGTGCTTAATAGCAAGAGACATTGGCAAGCACATTCCTCATGAGATGGGTGATTAGATTTATTGTCAATCACTTTGTATTCCCTAGAATGAGAAATAATTTATTTAAGAAACAGCTTTCTTGGAATGAAGGCTTAAAAATTCATCAGTGATCCATTTGTTCTGTTTCCCTTGAGATGATAAAAAAAATTTTTGTTGTTTCTTTTTGTGTTGTGGTGGTGTATTTTGCCACAGAAAGCATTTTTGTTGTGTAGTTCAGATCTAAAAGCAAGATTGTGTGTGGGTGAGGAGATTAGTTAATTTAACACTGATTTGGTATGGCTGCTAGGACACCCAAATAGTGTTCTGCTCTTGGTCATAGTTCTAAGTATGCAGAGATGGTTTACATCTGCCTTGAAGTTCAAAAGCAATTCTCTAAGGTAGTTTTGTAGCAGCACAAGTAGGCGTGCATGTGTTAGCCTAGAACTGACAGGCTGGGTCTGGCAGGTTTGGGTTTAACAGTAGTGTTGTGTGTAAGTGGCTGGGGGAGAGTGTGGGACACATGGACTGCACAAAGAAACTGGCCAAACTGATGGCTCTTTTTTTTGTTTTAGATGAAGGACCTAGCTTCTGACTCCTATGTGCATGTAAGTCTGGGGGCTTGATATCTAGTAATACATGCATCAGTTTAATTTACGATCCAAACCCTGTGGGGCCAAGGAGATTTGAAAGCTAAATGTCTGTCTTGCAGAAAGGAGCATACAAATGAGTCATCCCACACCAACCTTAATTGCCAGCATTGTAGAGGGAGCAGGTGGAGATGAACGAAAGAGCTTGCTGGAAAATTGTAATCCATGATGTAACCTCAGCACACTACAAATCTCCCTTATTTAGCCTTGGTTAGTTCATCTGAAAGAGTCCACAGAGGAAACAAGTCAGATCTGTTCTGGGTTTGGTCAAAGATTAGGCATGCAGATTTGCATTGTTTTTGCCTTTGGGAGGTAGTTTGGCAAATCACAGTCAACTCTGTACAAATCTTGGTGACAAACAGTCACTTCCTGCTCATTTAGTATGGTTTCCTAGCAGGCAAACTTTCCAGATAAATACTAGCCATGTTGTTGATAACTAAGAGAAACAGGGCTAGTCCTAATGCTCTGTGTGCCAGGAATCCCTTCTCTTCTGCCTATATCATTTTGATATTAAAAATAATGGCTTAGGTTTCTATTTTACTACTTGATCTTGCTTAACCACTGAGGGAGAAAAACAGCTGGTGACTAAGGGACTGAATGATGAACTGTCATACCCCAGTCCAGTTCTAGGTTCTGTCACAGACTTCTTACATCAGGGCCCTGAGGCCTGGGTTCATGCCCGAGCTTTTGTGTTTTCTTGAAGTGATGCTATTTCCCTGCAGAATCAGTGGCAAGAGCTGGATGTGTCCAGGGAAGTGATTTAGTCTGTGCAAAATCCGAACTGTCTCCTGAAGCTCCTATCCTTCTTTTTGACTAAAGAGGAAGAATTAAGTTATTGTACATTTAAGTACCTTTCTAAGGTGCCTAAAGATAGGTGCTATGAATTCAAATCTATTATACATCCATTTCCCTACCTGGAAGATGTGTGTCCTTACTCAGATTTAAGTATGTATTATCACATCTGTTGAAGTTGACTGAGGTGTAATGTCCTGGCATCTTTGGTTAACAGTCAGTCTGAAAAGCAGGGCAAGGCAATACAGAGCCCTGAGAGATGCCTTGTCAAAGTGACAAATTGCCCTTTCTGATTCAATGGACTAGCTTGCATGGCAGAGCTAAGTAGCTACTGGAGAAAGGGGAGGAGAGCATGGGAAAAATACCTTATTTGTTTAGGCCTTCCCATGTATTTTTTGTTGTTTGTTGGTCTGAGTTGAAGTCCTTTGTTTTCTTTCGTCTGAAACAGCAGTAGGTTGAGAGGAGCAAAGCCTCTGGGATTCTGCCTCTCCCACTTCTCGTCCTTATAAACTGTTTACAATCTCCTTCAGTTTTCTAGCTTTGTATGGAAAAGTTCAGTGGGTCAGTTTTCCCTTTAGCTTCATCCATCATTCCAGTCAATTAGAAATAGTTGAGGGCCAATTGCCTGGTCTTCCATTAACTGAGACACTTCAAATTGTTTAAAATAGCATAAAAGCCCTCTTTGTTGACCACTGGGCATGCACTGTAGATTTCCCTGTTGATGGGCAGTTACCGCGTGGCTGAACAGAAACCCAGTATGTCCTGCAGTACTTGAGAGATGAATATTACTACTGCAGGCCTTGTCTGGGTTTTGATTCCTTCTCCTTCACCTCCGCCTCTTGCTCCCCCTGAAAGGTGTGATGCCTTCAGATGGTGAATTACCATGCCTGCTTGCAAAAAAAGCTGCTCTTTGTGGCTTTTCAAGACTTCTGTAGTTGAGGGTTTTTTTTCAGTTGCTGAAATGTTCCTTTTTAACCTTGATGCTTTAAAAGCTCTTGGCATCATTTGTTAGTTGCTTGTCGTGTGTGTTTCTAAAGGACAAAGGAAGTGTGTAAGTGTTCAGGAAACAGTTAGTGCATTGTGGTGTGTGGCTGAGTTCATTCTGGTATCCCATGCCAGGACTGCCTGCTTTCATTGAGGGCTAACATTTCCCTTATGTTCTGAACTGACTAGCCTTAGTGTAGAGCTTGTGTGAGAGTTCCAACAGAGAGCTTGAAGCTTGTTATAGGTTAATGTGTTTGGGGTCACACTGAAGTGAGCTGAATCCATTGTATATGTGCATGTAAATATATATTTATATTTAAGAAAACATTTTGTTTAACATGATGTTTAACCAGGGAAGTAGGCTCACTAAGTAGAAATCAGTTTACCTACAGCAAAGTATATGTATTTACGTATTCCCATCTTAAAATCATTGTCTATCTTAGAAACTCTCCTTTCAGTGCTGCATCCTGCCTAGGTTTCAGCATGGGCTGGTCTCTGTGGTTTTCATTGTTTTGGAGCCATTTTGCATGGCTGTGACAGTGTTTGATCCCAGTTGTGCAGCAGTGGTTCCTCTGGTTGTGAAGAGTTTGGTAGGTGTGACACCACCTGAGCTTGGTGCTGAAGATCAGAACCTTGCTGCAGTTTTTGAACTAGAGGAGCGCAGCAGTCTTTGAACGTAAGGCCTTCATGTTCTTCCAGAAGGTGCCCTGCCTTGCAGTAATGCAAGCAAGGCTGCATGTGAGGGCTTGCCTGTTTCTGTGTGTCCTGAAGCATGCTCTCAAAACAGGCAATGTCCTGTACAAATGATACAGGCTCAGTGATGTACATCTGCTGGCTTAGATTCCAGCTGTTGCGCTAGTGAGGTGCACAGAAAGTTCTCTGGACAAATCCAGGGCAGACAGCACAAAAGGAACCTTCAGGCTGTGGTAAAAGAAGGGGGCTCTGAAAAGGCAGAAGGATGTGATAGCAGTCGGATTTGATTTGAGAGCCTTCAGATGCTGGGGAGCTGGATCTTTTACTGGGGTAAGATCTGCTGCAAATACACCAAGTTCAACAAATTTCACTAGTGACTTTGCTCCTCTTTTATGTCCTGTTGGGATAAGAATCTGGTGCAGATCTCTATATAGGCTGTTTTGGTGTTTTCTTGGACCACTTGCCTTTTTTATCTTCCTTTCTTCTCCACATGCCTACAGCAAGTAACAGCTTGAGGACATGACTGAACTGGAAGTGCAGACCTAAGCTGGAAGACCAGGGGGTAGAACATCAGCCCAGGACTTGACTCTGACAAAACCAATGTTTGCCTGCTTTGCGCTTACAAATATCTCATGCTTTTTAGAGGTTGAAGCTTTAATAAGTAATTTAAACAAAGAGTAGGAGGAGGAGAGAGATTCCACATCTAATTCAATTAGCATTGTTGTCCAGTGCCATTAATTATATCCAGACTTGTATGTTTCACAGGAGTTGATACACTTGAGCTTGTCTGCGCTGGGGTCGGCTGAGGACAAACGTGTCCATTGGTATAGAATCCAGCCTTTGTGTTTTGCAAAAACCTTCAAATTTGGTATCTGACAGTAGCCTGGAGTAGGCAGTAGCACTGAGTAGCCTGCATTGCAATCTACTGAATAAAGGGTAACTCTGGGAGAATGGTGATTTCATGTACATGATTTTAGTGTCTTTGAAGAGGGACTGTTTTAGTGGAAGTAATAATCTCTGATTTTATATTGTTTCCAGACTATTTTAAATTATTTCATAGACAGAGAATAAAGAATTTTGTTTACTGTCTTAAAGCAGGATGTCTGATCCTCCTGGGGGAGGTTATTCTTTAATTTAAAAAGATATAAAATAGCTACTTTGATGGAAATATAACTCTAGGAATTGAAATGGTGATGATTATAGAAGCTGGAGTTTTCTAATGCAAAATAAGCCCTAGGAGATGTGCCCTAAATGGTACATCACTCTTGTTTTTTTAACAAAACAAGAATTATTGTTACTTTATTATTCTTGCTTATTTTACAAGGTTTGTAGCTGTTTCATCTGCACTTAACATTTACAGGCTGGGGATAAATTGTTGTTTTGGTTTTTAAATAGCAATGTTTGAGATGCAAACACAGATCAACAGGATTCATTTGGTACTCAAAAAAGCAGGGAGAAAAGCCATGGCTACTGACACTGTATGCAGTACCTGGATTGGAATCTGTTCTCATAATTTGATGGTGTTTTGGAAAGAGCCAAAGGTTATTATTTGAAAGAGACCTCATGGGTAATGCTTATTAATTGGGGGGGGGGGGGGGGCTGGAGGGGAGGGGGGGTGTTACCACCTTGAAATGTGTGTGCTTATTCCAAGAGAGCTCCTGCTGCCCTTCTGGGAGGGCTGTGGGCCCTGAGGGCACTACCAGACCTCAGTGGCCCTGACCAGCTTAACAGGGGCCTTCTGACCAGAGACCTGGGAGCTCTATTTAAGATCAACCCTGGCCCTCAGTCCACGCATATGCTGTGCTGGGGTACTGGTCTCCAGCCAAGCTACATTGACCCAGACCCCAGCCTGCAGACTGACTTCCCTGATCCTATCCTGACCTAAGCAGATTTGCTTCCCAGGTTGACCTTGAGCCTTGCTCGTCACTGTGGGTTTGCCTCCTGGTTGGACCTGGCTGCCGTCTCAGGTCTGCCCTGACCACCTTGCCCGGGTGCTCTAGAAGTGGGTCCCAGACAGTGAGGCCCCTTCCTGGCCATCCAAAGGACCCCCTTAGGCACCACATCCTCCAGGGAGCTGCAGACCCTTGATGCTCTCTGTGACAGAGTTTCTCTAGTTTGGCTGTTGTGCCCTGAATGTTTCAAAGGGAAGGTCCATGAAGGAGGGGGGAGCCTACCTGCAGGAGCTCAAGGATCCTGACTGTCTCCCATTGAAAAGGAACGGAAAGAAGCTCCCTTTAGATTTGGTCTTCCCAGATGCTGAGATGATGAACAGTGATTGCTGTGGCATGGCAGATCCCTCTTGTGCTCTTATTTGACAGTAGGAGAAGGACTACAGGGTCTTGTGCAGTGTGGTAACAAAAGAGGAATCGTATGATTGCTTTTACTTTGAAAGCCCCCAGCAAGGCAAACAAATTAGTTTGTGTTCTAAACTGGAATTACCTACCCCTGTCAGGCAGGAAACTGCTGGTAGTGTTATTCATTAGGTTATCATGTTCCAGCTCTATCTGGCAACTTGTGTTCTACTTTGAATAATTACACTTACCTGCCAGATGTTTGGCATCTGAGATGCTGAGATGTATTTAGCAAAAGAGCGTCCTAAATACTGACTTAAAAGCTGAGCACAGAGAAGGTGCTTGAAAGGTGCAGTGTGTCCCACTTTCTGTAATTTGTGATGACCTGAAATCATTAATGATGGAAACTAAAAACAGATAACAAAACCTTTGCATCTTTTCTACATTAGTGTTAGCTCATGACAACTCTTAAGTTAGGGATGTGGAGAAAGTACTGAGTTTGGAGATCAAAGCACCACGTCCTTAAGCTAATTCAGGGAGTAAACTGGGTGATACGCGGTCCTCTTTGCTCACTGCATTCCTCACTCAGTAGCTCACATAATAAGAAGGAAGACATAAGATGCAGTCTGGTTAGTTGTCAGTGGTGGAATGTCTGTGTTGAACTTTGCAAGCTTGTATTCTTTCTGATGCTTAGGACAGTCTCTTGCTAATAATAGTTTTCTCTTGTAGGAATGCAGATATGTATCTGCCTGAATCTTCATTTTAGAAGCACCCGGAGGACAAACTCTAGCACAGTGCTCATTTAAAGTCAATATGCTCTAGTTTGTAATTTGCTCATGTTTAAGTGCCCAGCTTCTAAGGTTTCCTTTGCCCACAGGCAGTCCGAATAGAAAGGGAGGCTTTTTTTTGTTTCCCTTTTTTCTTTCTTTCATGAAGAAAAAGTTTTGCAAAAGCTTAAAGAGCAAAATATTTCTTTCCACCTTCCATCTCCTTAGGTTTATTATCACAAAGCAGACTTTGCTGGTGAAGAATCTAGAGGGGAATGAAGAGATGTAAATTTATGCAAGATGCAGCTGGAAATGAGGATGATGGATGAGATATGTGTATATGTACATACATGTGTGGGAGGAGTGAGAAGGTCCCACCTTGAAACAATTTTGGCATTCCATGCCTTGGATATGAAAAGGAGGTTTACAGGGACAAGGTGTAATGGAAGAATAATCTCTACAAGTAACTGGTTTCTTTGCTGTTGGAGAGGCTGGGGTTGCATGAAGATAAATAGAAGCTCTGAGTCTTTACTGTATTGCAATATTGTGTAAATTCTTCTGTTTAGAGGGAAGCTTTACTGTGAGGTGGGGAGAAGGGAGTTGTAGTTAAAATAAGTATCTTCAAGAAAAATGTGAAGGGACTAATATATTTGTCGCAGGAACTAGTTTCACTTCTGAAGCTGTGGGCAGAAGACACAATGTGACATATGAATGCGACCATAAAGGATTCAGTGTGTATCGGAAGTTATTTGCCATAATGATTAAGTATGGCACACTGAAGGAGTGATTTTCGTTAGGATTTCAGAAGCCTTATTTTCTTTGATTGATTCTGTAGCCCGAGTTACTTTGTGGTTTCAGTAGAAATTGAAGTAGTGCCTGTTTATACCACCTCTGGTGGTCCAGTATGTGCTGTCTTTGAAGGCTGTCCATGTTCCATTTTGACTGAGATGATTGCCTGAGGCTTATTGTCATAGTCTTGGTTAATATTAGCCCTTACCTGAAAATGAAAGTGCCTTCTTTATTGAAGTTTAAGTTCCAGAATGTCAGAATACAGCTGTAAGTAAAGGAAACTAAACAGAGGCATCTCGGCTTGTTCAAAGGAAACTGTAGATGACACAAGGATTAAACGACACTTTTCATTGTGGAGCTTAATGAGTACTCTGCTCCTGCTCAGCAGCATAAGGTCACTGGGAAGGAGTCAGTCCTTCAGGGCTTGTAGAAAACATGGCAGAGTTAAAGGGGCAATCCAGTGTTCAGCATTGGGATGAAATACAATTTTTCAAAATAAAATGTTACAAAATAAAATGTTTTAGTTCCCTGGTGATGAAGCTGCTCACAGGTAAAGAGTATTTAAACCTATACATAGTTAGATTCAACACCCGCATGGCAACAGTTTCATCTGAATCATTTTGTTTTCTATGATGTCAAAAAGTAAACTGAATTGTCTACAGTGTCTTCTTTATAGTAAGTGTGTTCACTTTGCCATTTAGGGCTCTGTCATTCTTTTTTCTTTTTTATAGCATTTGGGGGGAGGGGAAGACATGGCTCTGTGTGTATATTTGTGCATGTATATTTGTGTGTACACTTAATAAAGGATGTTCTTAGTGTGCCATTTGACAAGGTGTGCAAATAGAAGCCCTACTTTGGCTTTGAGGTCTGTGTAGCCCCATATCTTCAGGGCTTATAATGACATGAACAGCCTGTCATTTCATTTTAAGTAGCTGAGGATTCATAATGCTGAGGAAAAGTCTTATTTCTCAGTATGTAAGCTGGTTCTTTATTGGCCACTTGCTGTGAAACTTCTGAAATACATTCATCTACCAAAGGGAGCTTCTCTGATTTCTGTGCTGAGACACACAATTGTGTGAGGAAAAGGAATGTTCAGACATTGGTGCTGGCTAGAAGCAGAAGGGTCTCTTTGGGCAGCATCCCTGCAAGAACCAGCCTTTGATCTACTTTCTTTCTTTTTAGTGTTTCTTTATATTGTCTACGTGTTATAAATTTTAAATAAGCATATAGCCAGTGAGATCTTACAGACCTCGTGAAGAGAAGGTGTCAGAAGGCATTTCACATAATTCAGCTATTAATCTCTAGCTATCCATTTTTTTTAAATTATCATTGCTCTGGACAGTTTGACAAAAGTGTCAGTTTAATAGTAGGTCTGGACAGTTTATGGCCTTCTGCAGTCTGCAACTGAGTATATTTTATCAAATGGAAAGAAACTTTTAATGATGCATAAGATTAACCACTCTGAAAGCAAATGGTCCCGTTCACTGCAGAAATGAATGAATGTTTTTACAAACAAAAATTCCACTCTTCCTATGCTGAGCATTGAAGGGAAAGCTCAAAGCAGGTTTAAATATAAGGTAGTAGTCTGTTAGTCTATGATAGGTTGCCTATAAATATGATGAAGTCCTGGACAGATGCTTCACATGATTTTCTTTTGCTAAACTGAGGCCAGTCTCATACCAGCACAGTTTTGCAGCATGCTTTTTTGAGATGGGAAATATTTTTTTGACTCTACTTGCAAGTTGCTGGGTAAAGTGTTTCTCAGCTGAGAAAGCTGAAATAAATAGAATAGTTATGCCATGATGGTGGAAGTTAAATACTAATTTTTATTTCTTACCTCCTTCTATAGGAACAAAGCCCCAGTAACCAGACGTCAATAGCAATGATGCAAGAGCCTCAAGAAATGGTGGAAGAGACAGTTACTGTGGAGGAAGACCCAGGCACTCCCACTTCACATGTGTCCATTGTCACTTCTGAAGATGGAACTACAAGGAGAACTGAAACCAAGGTGAGAGGTTAATAACCAATGAGGAAAATGGCAAAATATTATCTGATCACAAAGTGAAAATAGCAGGGAGTAGCCTTAGTGATGACAGCCAAGCTGATGTAATCCTCAGTGATTCTGAATATTCTGTTTGCCAGCAAACCTGAGTTCAAGGCTTCTTCAGTTTCACCTCTACATCTAGTTTGCTCCCTATCAGCTGTGCTACCACGGCTGTTGATTGAGCTGTGAACTGAACAGTAGAAAATACCAAAGACACTAGAACCCTTCCCAGAGTGTTTATTCTTTTAAGATTCACTTTATTTTACTGAAGCAGTTCACAGCATTGCCCTGCAAACGCATGTAGTGATACAAGTATTAGATGAGTTGTTAGGGCTTGGAGTAAATTACTTTTGTAGCCAAGGAAAATGTGTTTGGAAATCTTCAAATTAGTTACAGTGTCTAATAACAATATGCGATTATGCCTTTTTCCTTTACAAGAAGAAACATCTTATTTAAATAACACTATAGCATTTAAATTCTGCAACAATCTTCTGAATGGCATTTTACTCCTGATGCATGGGAAAAGCTGGGTTTGTTCTCAAATGACCTGTACCTCGGGTTCAGTTGCATTACAAGTGTTACATATTTTCTGAGTTTCCTGATGTCTTTTTCTTCTCTTTTCTAAGATAATTTTGAAGCCTTGTTGAGCAGTTGCTGCATGCTTTCCAGTACCACTGGAACATTAATACACCTTACCAATTTAGGTCTTGGAAGTTGAGCTGGAACCCATGTTAGATTTTGGTCTTGTGAAAGTTGAAGGGTGATTCCCTTTTTAAGAAATTCTAAACAGGACAGATTATTTATTTTTTTTTTTTTTTTCAAAAGAGACTATCCAGCTGCTTTGTGTGTGAAAAGGCATCAAACAGAGGTCCCTGCAGAAATTGGTGTTCCAGAATTGTGGTCCTCTAAGGTATTCAGGACATTAGATCCTCAGGTTGGAGTAAATGAGCATTGATTCCCTGTGGTCAGTGGGCCTGCATACTGTACTATAAACTGGGTATCTGGTTTTATATTTGTTGCAGTTAGTTACAAGATAAATATTACTGGTCTGTTTTCTCATTGTTGGAAGAAGATGAAGGTCTTAAAAATCAAACAGACAGACAAACCCCCTCCCCACCCTTTTTTATTAACTCTTCAAAAAAATCTGTATGTAGTCTATGACTTACTTGAAAGAAATGCTGTTTTCTTTCTAGTGGCAGCAACAATAGCGGGTATTTACAGGAAGGAAGTGATAAAATCACCGTGGTGATGGACACAGTTTTATGTGCACTAATAGTAGCTCAAAGTTTTGGGAGACTGGAAGTGCAGCTATGCAAGTGAATAAAATGAGAGCTGCAACGGTAAAAATAGAGAGGCCAAGCAGTGGTCCCTAGATAACAACACCACATGGAATGAAATAGTTTGTCTGAAATAGTTATGCCACTGATAAAGCTGCATGTTTGTCATAACCTAAAAGGTGCGATTTTCTCCTCTGTGTGGTGTAGCTGCTATTTTTCCATCTTCCCCAAGAAAAGGACAGTTGCAGCTCCACAACAGGAATTGAATCTGCATATTGGAAAAGAACACTGAAAAAATGGTAACCCGAGAGCTACTGTTCCACTTCAAAGAGCAGAGCTTTCTTCTGTTGTTCATTCCAAGCAGTGGTGTGTGCAGAAAGGGGAAAGGGTGCATAGCTGTCTTGCTCTGCATTTGATTCAAATAATGCCACTGACTTCAACTCACTATCTGCATATGTTTCCTCATATTTTATTGCTAAAAAGACCGTATCTTGAAAAAATAATGAAAAGAAGAAAAATCCAGTTGTTCAGAAGTGATTCTGAAATGTCAAAACACAGATTTATTTGGCTTAGCCCTATCTCTGTCAGAAGAGCTGCTGTGAGTTTACTGACATGGTAGTTGTCTCTGAAACAGTTTTGTTGTGACTTTTCTTTGCTGTGATAATATGTCATTGATCTAACAGCTCATAACTATGAATTTGAGGTCAGATTTTATAATTATTTTTAATTACACAACTTGCTTTTGGTTTTGGTGGGAAATGTGTAAATGAGAAGTATTGTCACTGGGGTTTAGTAGCATCAGTTAAGTGTCCAGGACTTAATTAGTATTGGCTTACTATCACTTCTATTTGTCATAATGTTTTCATAGGTTATGCTGCTGTATGTGAGAGCCTTACAGAGAAAATTAAGTTTCCTGGTACCTGTGTCCAGTGACAAAATTCTGACCTTGCTGCTCAGATGAGGACAGCAAAGGAAAGCATTTCTCTGGGATGAGAGAAGCAAACACATGTCCATTTGGATGCACTGTGCAGTAGTGTAGGGTCTTTACTGAGCCCAGAAATTGCTGTTCTGTCCTCCCAGATTAAAACAGAAAAGGCTGTGAAAGAGCAGCCTTCAAGCCCCATGCAAATCTGGCCTTTGTTTTAATGTGCCAGTACTTCTGTGCCAGTTCTAAAGGAGCACCATTTCCTGTTGTGGAAATCCTCGTATCTATCTTCAGTAATACCTAATCTGCTTACGGAGGCTAATATTTAAACTTGAGATTGTCGTGCTGTGTTCAGTCAGTAGTATTGGGGATAGCTTTATGCTCAGCCCTTTTACTTGTTCTCTGTTGATCAGTTAGGGTAGTCAGGACAGCATACAAATAAAGGCTTTAAAGCTCTGCATTGCTGTGCTTGCTCAAGGCCTTTTTGAGGAAGGGTTTAGAACCTATTTGTGCTACTTCTGTAGCTAGAAAACTCTACAGTGCCAGTCTCAATCTCCAGCATATTTGTTTTGCAAATAAACTGGCAGCGCAAGATGCTTCCTCCGACAGAGAGACCAGAGACGTTTTCCCAGTGTGTGTTTTCTTTTCTGGATGGCTTGTCACAGAGTGGTTGGGGTTGAAAGAGACCTCTGGAGATCATCTAGTCCAACCTTCCCAGCTAAAGCAGGTTCAGCTGGGGCAGGTTGCACAGGAACATGTCCAGGCCCATTTTGAATGTCTCCAGAGAAGGAGACTCCACATCCCCTTGTCAGCCTGCCCTGTGCTCTGTCATCCTCAAAGAAGTCTTTCCTCATAATCAGATGAAACTTCCTCCCTTTCAGTTTGTTCCTGTTGCCCCTTATCCTGTCACTGAGCATCACTGAAAAGAGGGATGCTGCAGTCCACTAACCATCTTCATAGCCTTCCTCTGGACCCTCTCCAGTAGTTCCTTGTCTGTTTTGAACTGGGGAGCTCAAAATTGGACACAGTACTTAATGCCATTTAGTATGCACTTTTTGATTGTTCAGAAGAAAATTGTCATTTATGCTAAATGCTGTGAATCTTTACTTACTGGATTGTAATGCCTCTAAAATTCCAGCTCTTGAAATGAAGCAGAGCAAAGGCTACAGATGTGAAAGCTCCTGAATGCTGCTGTTTCTTTATTCCCCTTCCCCCATTGTTTGAAAACCGTAATTTATAGAGGTTATTCTCTCTAGTAGTATAGTAAGTAAACAACCTTATTCTAGAAGCAGTGACAGTTTTTCTATGCTTTTCCTTGCATCTCTGAAGATGCCTGTAACAGTGAGGCAGGAAGAAAGGCATAATGGAATTTAATATTTGACATATTTTAAATGGAGAACATCTGCCTTTTCAAAATGAGATGCCTCTGAGTAATTTTCCCCAAACTGTTATTCTCTTAGTACTGTATTAAGTCCCTACATAACGTTCACTGCACAAAAGATGTAGCAGATAATGCTTCATTTCAACTTTATAAGCTCTCTGGAAGCGAAAGACCTATCATGCTACAACAGTGAAAGTCACCTTGGGGAGAGACTACCACTTCTTGCCTATCAGCTGGAACACTGCCATGTGTTAAAGAGAGCCTGTTTGTAAGTGGCTCAAGAGAACTCAGAAAAGTAAATTAGGTGTGTGTTTTGCTTGTGTTAGTTTGCTTTTTTGCTTTCTTCAGGCACCTTTTATTTTTATCTTTGAAAGGCTAAAAGATTGGAGAGATTTAGGTCACTTTTATTCGTTGCAAATGGTGGCTTATGGTAACAAAATGCAAGATCAATCTGTATACAAAGCTGTTTAATTTGTAGTCCATCCATTTGTGCTTTCTAATACTCAGTATGACCAGATCTTTCCCAACAGTGATTAACTGCTGCTCCCACTTCCTAGTACCAGTGATTGCTTGTGACCAAAACTCTTCAGTTGTGATGGTGCCAGGTACCCCAAGCTGCAGTTCTTGAAACTTTGCAGAAAATTCAGATGTATTAGGTCATAGAGCAGGAATGGATCTCAAGCAAAGTCGAAGGTCTTTTCAAATATGAAACCTTAAGCTTAAAATTGAAGGGGAGAAATTTGAGCTGTTGTTTTGAAAACCTATGGGGTGAGTTCTTACACAGCATTTAATAGAAAGGTAATAGCTTCAACCTGCTTAGTCTGATAATTTTTACAGTCCATAGCTCAAAACTGAGCTCTCAGAAATGTCAGACTGCTTTATCCTCGTGCATTCCTTCTCATCTGTTTTCTATTTTATGACATAGTTTCAACAATTTTTTTTTTTCTCTGTCAGCTTTTGTAATGTACTTAATTTATATTAAAAAAAATGGTGGGGAAGGCAAAACAAAACCAACCTCAATAACAAAATGGAAGGCAGCATTAAAGGTACTCATTAAGATGATTGCATTTGACTGTGATGGCCCACTTCAGCTGAAATCTCAGTACTCTGTCCTCCTCTTGTCTGAGCACTGTACACTTTGAGACATCTACTAGAACCATCTGCACATGCATTCAGTAAGTCAAATCATTGGGTATTTTCATGTTTGATCTCCCGTTCTTCAAGACAAGTAAAAAGATGAGGGACAGAAAAATACAGGTGTGTACATCTTTACTTTGTGTTCCTTTGACAAAGGTATTTCCAGAAATAGAATCAGTAAAAACCATTATCATGGATCCTGCAGGAGGATCATTTAACAGAATAATTGCTATCTGGGGGAAGAGAACCATGGATAGGTTCATAAACCTGAAATCTCCTTAAATTCTGGAGTGGGAGAGTGACAATGAAAGCGCTACTCTGCAGTCTCATAGGAGTTTGTTTGCAGAGGGCCTGAATCAGTTGATATGTTGGAACTTCTTTTTTTTACTGTGGCCGAGACCTTAATATAGTTTACAGGGAGTAAAGAATTGCAAATATGTTTTAAGCATACTCAACTTTTTCATAGGGAAGTAAATTGAAGATTTTGTGTGGTACTCTGTAGCATTGATACAATTGAACACCTTTGATTTGTAATTGGACTAAAAGACCTCTTTAAACAGGTTTTCTTTAAAGATGGGAAGTAAACAGAGGAAGTCAAATTAGACTTTCTCAAAGTAACTTGTATCTCTGAATTTTTCATTAGAGCATATCTGTAGTGAGGAGTTCATGTTAATAAATCTTTCTCAAGGTTGGATACATATAGAGGATCAGGTGTCTCTCAGTCAAGACAGTCTGCTGGGACTCCCATTTGGAATAGCTTCCTTCTTTCTGGCTAATGCATCCATATTAAGCAAACCACAAAAATGCTGGGAGAGAAGATTACTGTGTTGTCAGCTGCTCAAGACTGCTCTGTTCTTTTTAAGAAATACAAGTGAAACATTCCCTTGAGCTGGATTTCCTGAAATGATGCTTGGTTTGTTGGGTTGTTTTGTTGGTTTTTTTTTGTTTTTCTTTTTTTACTGCTTGGAAACCTAATAAATGTCCCTTCCTCTGTGTGTTGGCTAATTGCTTTCAAAAAGCTTCCCTTTATTGTCCTGCAGGCAACAAAGTCTATTTATCGCATGATAAATCTTCTGTCTCAGTGCCTACCCCTGACAAATGATGCATGAGTACAAATACTCCCTCTCTCTCAAAATACAAGACTTGGTTTGATTGCCCCACCATAACACCTTTAGCATTAGTGAATGCTTTTATGCTATGAGAAATGTGTTCTTTAATGCTTCAGTGAAATGTTCCTTTTTATGTGTCTGACGGGGTTTTGGATTGCCCTGATTCTTTCTACTCGTTAATAGGCACAGCATTCAGAAAATAATAAAGGTGAAACTGTGCTAACATTGCAGACTTGTTCCTACATGTGCTGGCTGATGCTAAGTGTACCTTTCTGACTAGCCATAGCCATAGAAAGCTTGTCTGTACTAGTCTTGAAGGCAGAAAAATAAGACAAATTGGGGAGAAAATTGCAAATGAATCTGCTGCATTCAACCATTCTGTGTTGTCATATAAAAAAAAAGTAATCTCTGTAAATAATGTATAGAGAGGATGGTGAAAAATGCAGTAAGGGGAACTGGTCATTATCCAGAATTGATTTTTCAAGTGTTCTGAAATTCTGCTTTTTTTTTTGTGTGTGTGTGTGTGTGTACACATACTGAATATTGGTAGAAAAATGTCCTTGCCATAAAATTTCTGTGTTGTGTTTCCTCATTCTGTTTAACAATAACTGTGATTCTAAAAGAAAACCAACAGTCAAAACTGAGCAAGCATCCAGAATTGGCAGTAGGCTGCTGGGTGAAGACATGCAGCAGTGATGCCTCTTCTGCAAAGCCTTTGTCCAAGGATGCTGCAGGTCAAAGCTTGTTCCTCTTTTGTGCTACTGCTGCAGCCAGACATATGTAGCAGTAGGCATTTTACATTGTCTGATCTTGACAAGTTTATGGAAAATTACACGACACACCATGTGTGCATGGCAATGTGGCCTTGAAAAGCAAACCTCAGAATTACGTTTAAAATATCTGACTCCTGTGGAATAGTGCTGAAAGAAAGGGGCTTTGAGCTCATGTGAGTGCTCTTCCTGGCATCTAGAAAGCTGCCTCTTTGTTCCTTCCTGAGCAAAAGTATTAATTTCTGATTCATCAGATTGTTGAAGCACTACCTTACTTCCTGTTATTCCTGTTACTGGTTCCCAAATTCAAGAACACAATGGCCCAGCACTTTGCATCCAGTTTTGCTGTTGCTTTGCAAAGCTCTCGTATTTCAGGCCTGTGAAATGCTGTTTTTCTTACTCTTACAAGATCACTTATGAACATACTGTTTTGAATAAAACTACTGTTTCATACTTCAGTAGGAGAATACTGAGCTGTGTTGCCTTCTGTATGTCCACCTCACAAAGAGCTACTGTAAGCTGTGCCAGCTCTCTTCTCTAAATGCTGTCTAGTTCTGTAAATGCCATGACAGTGGTCATGCTGATAACTGAGTGGAAAGTACAAGTATTGTGTGCAGGTAATAAGCAAAAACAGCTGTTGAATTTTATATCATGAAATAAATGTTTAGTTTCTACTTTCCTTCCTTCTAGTTATAAAAATGTGTGCTTTTAAAACAAGGGAGAAAAGAAGGTTTGGAGGCATGGAAACTAACCTCTTTCCTGAGGTTTACCTGCTTACCTGGTTTTACCAAAGGAAATCCCTTTGGGTTGAAGAGGCAATTTCTTTGGCTCTGGCCCAAATTAGCTATGAAGGTTGTGTTGGTACCTGGCTATGCTTTATTCAGCATCGTGATGCTGTTTAATTACTCTGATGGTGGAGAGCCATTTGTGCTGCTTTCAGTCTTGCAGGATTTCATTACTCCATTAGGCTGAAGTATCATTTTCTCACAGATGCCTCTAGGAAAAGAAATGCTGTTTGGGTGAATTTTTACTGTTTGGCGTTTCTATGTGAAAACATCTGGTTGGAGGACGTCTGGAGCCGCTTCAAGAGATGCACTCTAATTATTTTGTTTTAGCAGCAGCTTGTCTAATCTGGTGCCAATCTAAATGTTTAAATCAGAGGCTATAGGTCAAAATATCTATTTGGACTACACTAAGCAATCCAGGCATGCGTGTTATAGTTACTGTTTCTCTTGATGTATGCAGTTCAGTACATGGCTTACATGAAGAAATGTCATTTACCTTTAATGCTTTAGGAACCCAAAATGTCTCTTAACAATGTTGGTTTGTGTTCCTCCCGTCTCTTCGTATAATACTCTCTGGTGGATTGATTCTGTCACTCATCCTTGTGGTGTGTTGTTTTGTTGCTTGGTTGTCTTGTTGGTTGTTTTTTGTTGGTGGTGGCTTTAGTGGTGTTTGTTTGTTTTACAAAGTCAGCATTTACTAGGGTTAGGGTAACCTTTTTGTAGGTTAAAGTAACTTTATTAGGGTTAGGGTAACCAAGGGTAGATTGGCTTCTGCTGGGTTTGTATTCTCTCCAAAGGAGAGTGCTGGTCACTCTGGAAAACAGCACAGAAGATGATGGACACCACATACCAACCGAAACAGAAGGTCCTTTGCTAGTTTGTAAATAGTGGCTTTTGTCCAGCACTGTTTTACGCAGATTATCAGACCTTTTCCCATGAAACCAGAACATTCTTGAAAGCTCTTGAGGTGTCTTTGTTCTTACCCTTTAGCAAAAAACCCTGAATATAAGGGCCTTCTGGACACTAAACATTTCCAGTTTTCATCATTTCTAGGAAACAGAGTAATTTTGTGTTGAAATTAAATGTGATTTATAGGAAGAAAAGATAAAGATGTATTTGTCTGTAGACTTTTTTAATGTTTTAAACAAGTTTGTCTGGTCCAGTATGTTTAGGGTAGTTGCAGTTGCAAAAGCTCTGTGGCATTAGTGTTTGTTACTGCAAATTTGTTAGTCACCCAAAATTGGAATGACAGCTACCTGTTGGGCTTGTATGGTGATGATTGGATGTAAGCATATGTTAAAAGAGAAAGTAGTTGTGCTGTCTAAAAGCTTGAAGACCTAAATTTTTCTGTTTGAGATCATGGTTTCCTAAGTATTACTGCCAAATTTGTGCAAGTTACACATCAGTACAAATTATCCAAATCAGGCAGGGACATGTAACTGTATTTTTGTCAAACTAGAGGTGGTGATGTGGTGTTTGTGCTGATAGTGAGAGGACAGGCTGTGGCTTCTCGACATTTTGAAGTTTGCTCTAGGAAAGATACCTCCTGAAAACCTTTTGGGCAAATATGAACTGGTGAGATGACTTTGCACTGTTTGCACACACTGTCGCATGGCTGCAATGGTTTTGATTTGCAAGAGTCCCAGAGTGCACTCAGCTCTGGCCCCGTGACCTGTCTTTTATGCTTTGTGATTCTCTCTCCCGGTTTTACTGTTCCAGTTCACCGTATGTCTCAGCATGTTGTGCAGCAAGGAGAAAATTAACCTGTTTGTTTGCTGTTTCTTCACAGGTTACCAAAATGGTCAAAACAGTCACCACCAGAACAGTGCGTCAGGTGCCACTTGGGCCTGATGGCCTGCCATCAATGGATGGCTCCTCTCCCATGGGCAGCTACACAGATTCAATAGACAGAAGGTACATGAAGAATGGGGAGCGGTACATTACACCACAAGCATCATCCACGTTAAACAGATCTTACAACAGCTACAATGATTCGTACCCTGACAGTCATGAGGGTCAGTATCGCCCTTATATTGGCCATGATGGTTATGGAGATCTATCTGATAACTACGGCAGCTTGTCTCGTGGTGTCAACTACCGTCCTCGCTATGCCTACGTGCCAGGAAACAGTTACAGGCCAGATGATGGTAGCTTCACTTTGCCAAGCAGAAGGGATAACTATGGTCCAGTTGCCCAGCCTCAGGTGCCAGTGGGTAGCAACGTTGACTTGAACCGCTCCCAGCCAGAACGCTTCCAGCCAGAGCCCTATGGACTGGAAGATGATAACCGCAGCCTTGGAGTCGATGATGAAGGATATGAACTGGACCCTGATTATTCCACTGTGAACCGGAGGACATCTGCAGGTGTGCCAGAGAGAGGAAGACCTCACAAAGGAAGGTAAAATCCATTTATTTTTTATAATGCAGCTCTTTTTTGCTTATTTGAACTCTTAATGGTCTGGTAAGTTCTGGAATTACTTGAAAGAAAAACAGGTAGAACCTGTAGTTTTGTTAGCCCATAAATGACTGTAAAACACACATGAAATTCAGAAGGGAGTGAGAGTACTGATCAGGATCCTTTGCACTGTGTTTCTGGGCTCATTAGTTTAGGTTAAATTTACAAAGAAAGAGATGATCTTGTAGGAGAGGGCCAAGTTACATTTTTCCTTTCTTCTAAGGAACAGTTGAGACTACATTGTGTTGTCCCGAAGACATCCCACACTAGCAAGGTGAAAAGAGAGATGTGTAATCTGTGAGACTTCTGACAGGTCTGGTTATGTGCACATCTGTGACAGACATTCTGAACAGCTGGTTGGGGGTTCCAGAGAAGCTGATACCTGGTGTTGAAGGGATGCCTTGTTGGATAAAAGCTGTCTTGTGAGGTATTTGACAGCCTCAGCTCCTGATCCTGTGCTAACCGCACACCCTCAGCTGCAAGTAGTGCAGTACAACCATTTCAGTCCAAGTTGAGCTGAACCTCACTGAAGTATTAAGACATTTTGTAAGACCAGATCATTATTTTGTCTTGTGCCTACATGAAGGGGAGATAAAAGTATCTGTTCTGCACTTAATGTAACTTCATTTGTGACTAGTCACAAATCACATCTGGCTCAGTCCCCTTTCCAAGGGATGTTCTATTTTATGCCATATTTTCTGGTTTTAGTTGTTTGTACTTGGCTTGCAGCTGTCAGCTTTTGCTCTCTTCTTGGGAAGAGAGGCTTATTACTCTGCTGAAAGTCGTTTTCTGAATATGAACCTGAAAAACTTGTATATTCTCCCAGCAGTGTACAAACTTTTGTATGTTTACATGAAGTCATGTCCTCATGATTCATGTTTTGATGTGGAATTAGTTCTCATTATTTTCCTTTTAATTTAGTTTCCAGAGCTATAAAGAGTCTGTCACCTATCTGCCCCTATGTGTGTAGATGTTCTTTGGATTTAACACTTCTGACTGAAGCCTTCACTTCATCAGCAGTAATTCTTGGGATTTGGGTAGGCCCTTTCGCTCTTGTCTTGGAGTGCTCCTACTTGGACATGCTATGTCTTTTATGATTCTTTCCCTACTTTCATAAATCTGTCTTCCTTCACATTTCTGGAAGTTCAGTGGAATCAGGCACCTGCAAATCGTCATCTACTTTGAAAGAAAAAAAAAAGAGAGAAAAGGTATCATAGAATGAATCGTAGAATAGTTTAGGTTGGAAGGGACATTAAAGCTCATCTAGTTCCTAACCCCTGCCACAGGCAGAGACACCTTCCACTAGACCAGGTTGCTGAAGCCCCATCCAACCTGGCCTTGAATACTGCTAGGGATGGAGTATCAAGGCATAACTCCCAGAACATCCTTTTAAGTCCCTTGTGACATCTTTGATCTTACAAGCTTGCCAACTAGTGGAACCCCATCACATTACATAAACATATTAGTGTTTTATGGGGCAAAAGGGAATACCTGCAGCCAGTAGGTGCCAAAATACTGCTCAGTCTATCAGATCCTATTTGCTTTTCCCCTGCATCTACTCAAATTTACAGTTTTTGTTAAAAGCAGTCAGGCAGCAGTGCTTTTAAATGTTTATTAATGTTTTTCAAACTAGGCATGATGAATAATTAAATGTATTCTTAGAACGTGCCCATTTGCATTTTTAAGGTTTTGTTTGGTTTAAACATGCCTTTGATTTATTGTTCCTTGCAGTTTGGATAGGGCCAATTTACAATTTTTGGTTTAGGTTTCTTTTATTGTGAGGGTTTTTCCCATATTAAATACAATCAAGAAGCTTTGACAAGTAATTAGCCTGACTGTGGCAGCAAAATTCAGCTGGTGAGAACATAAGAAGATTGTATGAGGGGCTTCTTCATAAGTAGTTAATTTTTGACATTTCAAAGAAATACTTGAACAATTCAAAAAACCTGCATTTCAGTTATGCTACTGATCTGCAAGGAACTGAAGACTACAAATAGTGCTTTGTACTAGGTGAGGGTAATTACTACTTGATTATTCCTTTCGAGGTTTTTTAAAATAAGTTATTCCTTGCAAAAATGACTAAATGAGTGTGATAAATTGATAGCACCTTTGATTTCAAAAAGTTTGTATGTGTAGAGTGAGTATAACAACACTGTTAGAAGCTTTTCTACATCACACGTCTTTCAGCTTGGACATCTTCCTCGCGCCACAGACAGACTTCTCTTGGCTTTCTACAAAAACTGTATTCTCCCATTTTCTTCCCAGTAAGTGCTGCCCTCATTTGTTAATAGTTTAAAGGCAGAATAAGGATCCTGGCTGTTGGTTCCTAGTTTTGATGCTTTTCTCTCTGAGGGGACTGAATGGAGGCTTCTTATCCGAATCTGTGGTAGTGCATCTCACCCCATGTGATAAATAGGCCACGCAGCTGTGTCTGGAGGGGATCCTGGTCAAGGGGATTTCTAGTAAGATTATTCATTCAATCCCTTGCATGCTCCATTTGATCACAGAAATAAATATGTATTGTGCTTTCCTTCTGTCATCACCAGCTTCATTTTAAGCTACTTATATTTCATTTTAAATTGGGGAAGAATGTGCCTCCTCACAAACATCTACAGATCCAGGTATCTGCACAAAGGCAGATATTCTCTGTTGGCTACCCAGTGCTTGTGGCTGGGTTTATTTCTTTTCTTTCACACTCAGTTACTGATGTAAGATGTATTATTTTCTGCAGCAATACCTGGCACTTGATGTTCTGTTCTTCAGCGTGTTGCTCTGGTTTGGTTTATGTCAGATTGCATAATAAATTGGAGTGAGAGACATTTCAATAATAGTTATTTAGTATTACTCAAATTAACTTGTGAAGCTACTTAAACATCTTTAATTGAATTTATGCCCTTTTTTCTTCAAATGGTAGGTTGTCTTTATTAAATCAGGAGGGTTTTTATTATAGTATTTAAAAATACGTAGTCTTATGGTGTTGCAAGGTGGTTTATATACAGTCCTTTTTGAAAGAGAATTAGGAAGTACAGAATATGTTTCATGCACAAATCCCATCCCTACTATTATTTAAATATTTTTAATCATTAAATTGGAGTTAACACAGATCAGAAAAAAATGGCAAGTCATAATTCATCTTACTTTTAAAATTTGTCTTCTGTTCAACTTCTTATTTCTTGCTTCTGTGACAATTTATTTCCTGAGTGGATCACTAGAGTTTGCACTTGTACTGGCATTCATGGGACTTTTCTCCTTTTTTTTTTTTTTTTTTCCCCCTAAAAAGCCTGGAGCAGCTATTGCCAGTGTTACTGTTCCAGACTAGACAGGATATGCATTTTTAATGGTAACTAAATCAACAAAAAAACAGTTTTCTGCTGTTACATTTTCAGTGGCAGAAGCCTGATCTCAGAGGCTGAGACTATGTTTGGTTGTCACTTGATGGTCCAAATTATTATTACCAGGAAACAAGCCAAATTTATGATTAAGTAACAGTAGGTCACTTGCTTCTGTTATGTATAGACAGTGTGAGAGTATTGCTATCACATATGTATTAGTCACATTCTACTTCTGGTGTATTTTTTCAGTCTAGAATATGAAGGTTTACATTAGTAAATGTACTTTCAGTCAGCACTTCTGACCTAACTTCACCCGTTCCAAGAGTGGTCTCACCACAGCACCCATCCTTAGGTCTGTCTGTAGACAGACCTCTTGTTTAATGCCCAACCGTTAAGTGTAATACTAGGATATAGGCAACATTGGGATGTTGTCTGTGTTGGGGCAGGAGTGTATGGACTTGCCTGGGCAGAACGGGGTGAAGCAAAATAAAAATGCAGTCAGTTTAGAAAAGGTGTTTTTTTTCTGAGACTTCTCCTTAGATCTCAGTTTGTTGAGCTGGTAGCAGAAGACTGGCATGTGGTTGAATTTCATGTGGCAAGAGGTAACATGAGTCAGCTCATCCATTAGCAGCTTTCAAGGGAATTTTGGTGGTTGCCTGTACAGCCCATAACTCAGACTTGTCTCAGCAGAGGATCCAGTCCAGTTTTGAAATCCTGTTGTGTGCCGTCCTGTCAGGGAATAGAGGCTGGCAAAAGTAGAACCTCATTCTGCAAAGTCTTTGGATTTCCTCTTCAGTTTCTGGCACAAGGTTCCCTACTGAAATCCCAAGCCTTTCTGGTCTTTTATCCTAAGCAGACACCAGCTGCAAATTGTGATGAATGTAACACTTATATAAATCGTTGAGGATTAAATGCGTAAATCCTTCACCTGTTCACTTAAATTTGCCTATGTTGAAGCCATGAGGAAGATAATAAATCTGTTGCTCTCTTCCAATTTTTATCTATGCTAGGATGTGTTTTTATCAGTTCCCTGAGACAGGTGATTAGTGAGACCCATGGCATCCTGAAAACTCAGCTGCCTTGCTACAAACAGATGGAAGGCAAGATGTTTGTAGTCAGCAACTCTGGCATACTACCAGATCTCTTCAGTCCCGAGCGTAAAGAGCTCTTGGCTGCCTCAGCACAGATGACTGTATCTCCTGAAGCTCTCATTAGTCGTTCTGAATCAAGTGCCTTTCCCTTCCAGTGTAGCTGCTTTGCTGGTATGAAGGGAAAAAATGCATTTGGCCTCCACCAGTCCAGCTCAGGATGCTTTCTTTACCCTCTGTGTGTGTAAATGTGTTGCTGATTTTATTCATTTTACTTCAGAAACTGTGTTTAACTCCCAAATAGATGCATGCCTTTGATTTCTTTGCTCTTTGCATAGTCTGTGCTTCCCTGTTCCCAAGCCCCCTGTTAAATGAGAGGAGCTGGGACTTGATCTGGGCCAGACTGTCTTCATTCACATGGAGAGAGGGGATCTGTCTGCCAAGGCTACCGAAGGCCTTGTGGTAGTTCTGCATTGCACTGTCTGGTCAGGTATTTTGCTCCTTTGCAGATGATCTGTTTCGTTAAACTGCCTCCCCTCAGTGCTGTTAAGCGATGGTAAAGCTGGTATTTAGAGCTTTCCTTCTCCAGATTTGATCACTGTATTGAGTCATGTGAACCTGAGTTGGTGTGATGAGATACTTGCCTTCACTGAGCTTTCATGTACAGCTCTTGAGTTCACACCAGGATCTCACAGTTTCTAGATAATTATTGAGGATCTTGAAGGGTCAAGTGTCCAGGTGTTGCATTTGCTGCCAGGTAAACCCTGGTGTTTGTTACTGGTGCATTAAACCAGTGCTCTTGACACTGTTTCATCTTACAGGGTATGTTGGATCTGACCTGCGTGGGCTTATTTCGGCAGTAGTGCTTCTTGTGCTCATCCTTTCTCCACAGATACTTAAGAGACACTCTTGTTTCGTACATGTCTTTGTGTACCAAAACAGCTGTGTTGTCTAATCCTGTTTTTTCCACTAAGGAGATGGTCCAGCAGAATGAGGTTGCGATTGGTGGGAACAGAGTTGTAAGTGAATGGTTCATGTAAGAATGGAACTGTACAAAAATGCCAACAGTTGTTGAGTCATTTACGGTTCAGGGTTTGTTTCCTTGAGGATGCTTTACTTCTTCTGTGGGGTTGGGGCCAGCAGTACGTGCTGTGGGCAGCACTTTACCACAGAACAGTAGCTGGTGGGTTCTGAGCAGGGCTGCCTTCCCCACCACCACCTTCATAGTCATCCTAAACCATCCTAAATGCAGGTGTCTGTACCTACAGCATGCAGAATTGCAACCTCTTCCCTGCAGCAGGAAGCTCTCAGCATTTTCCCTTATCTTCTTCTACCCCAGCTCCATGTCCTGGGGATTACACCAGAGAGCGATCATTAAAGGCAAGTATCATCAAAGCCTGTTGGCTGTCTTTGGTACATCAGTAGCTTTGTATTGGAATAATGGAAGAAAAAGCTCTCTTTTTTAACAAAAAGAAATTGTTAGAATAAGTAGCAAGTTGGGATGTGATTTTTTTTTTTTCTTTTGTAACTGATTATTCAAATATTCACACATATTTAATAACTATTGTAGACAATTAAAAGTTACTGTTGTTGGTACTAGAGTTATGTAGTGCTCTCTCCTGTCATGAGTTCTGCAGTTTAAAGTCCTAACAAGTTTCATTTTAGGCAAATGTAATGAAACCAAGGAGCTTTGTGTGGCTCACAGGAGAGGAATCAACATGAGGAAGATGGACTCATCTGTGTGGTTCTGTTTGGAAGGCTTCATGGAAATAGCGCAAACAAACTGCATCCCAAGACAGTAATTATCTTTGTGTATTTGCATGGCCAAGAAGGAGAGAGAAACTTAATTATGCAGGTGTAACTGAGGTGGTGTACAGTTTCTTGTGAGCAGCTCAGAGGGGCTGAGGTGTGTTGAACTGCCAGTTAGCAAGTCAAGCAAGCAAGAGCTGTGTAGGGGGTGGTTATTGAAATTAATCTTCTGCTACTTTTATGCAGTCAGTAAGAATTTAGCTTGAAAGAATTTAACATGAGGATGAGCTTGAGAACAGAGATTTTGCTGTAGTTTTAAAGCTGGTTTTCCCAAATTTATATATGTAAACCCAGAATTTTGTTTGAAGAGTAGTTAAGGGGTTTGTTATTACCTCTGCCCTGTGTATATGCTCAAGAGTAAATGTTTTCAGTGTTGTTACTTTCTTCTTGGAGTGATGGAAACAGCTTTGTTCTGTAAGGGAAAATACAACAGCTGTCCAGACATTGTAAATTACTGTGTACTGAATTATACATACACAAATAACTGCATTGATAAAAGGATTTCTTCAGATCCATTCTGAGTTTTGGATACTGGCCCATTTTTTCCTTTCATTCAGCTTATGGTTTAGAGCAGCAATTAAAGCAACTTAAAGTCAGCAGAGGTGCTTTTAACATTAAAAGCATTAATTGTACAAGATTCAGTTCAGTCTCCACCTCCAGTTGCTCCTCTCCCCAGAGTCTCGTTTAATTAGCAGTCCCTTCAGGATAACAGCAAGCTCCATTTTCTTTCTGAGTTCTAATGGTCTATACTTTGTTCAAAATGACATCAGAAATTGTTCAGTAACATCAGTCAGTGATTAAAATGAAAGCTTAAAGAATCATTTTGTAGCAATTAAAACTACTTGCTTGACTGAGATTAGCTGCTATCTTAGTATTGTAGTTACCTGTCCAGGAAAAGAAGAGTAAGGCAAAAAGCTGCTGCTGTTTATATGTATGAATGCTGTCAGTTTACATTAGTATCAGTTAAGAGTGGTATTAGAGGGAAAGGAGGATGAAGAAGAAAAGTCTTCCAGACTGAGGTTTAAAACAGTGGGATTAAATAGAAATTTGATTCAGCTCCCCAGTGGGTCACTTCAGCTCTTCGTCCCTCTCAGGAAGGTTGGCAAGCTGGTGTGAACCTTTGGGGCAGAGCCTGAGAGAGAATTGACTGCAAAGTTGAAAGTGTTTTGGAAGTTCATGACTGTGAGGTGCAGGTTGCCTTATTGCCCTGGGGGCTTATTCACATATAAAACTGAAAAGTTTGTGACCAGTGGTTCACTGTGCACAAGCTTCAGATTCCCTTTTGTACTTCTAAGGACTTATGTGTTGTCTCACCGCACGTGCACTGAAGCTCCTCTGCAAGAGCTCTGCATGTTCTGAAGGATGAAAAGTGTCACTTTGAATAAAGGATGAAGTATATCAGTGAACCTCAAAAAACAAATGTTGAAGCTGTAAATGCCTTTCCTTACAAATCTCCTGCACAAATGCTCTGTCTATTGTAGAAAGTGATCAGAGGGGGTGGGGATATTTTTCTGAAGGTTGCAGATTATAGTTGAAGAGGTGGTTGCTAAAGAAAAAGAACATTTGTCAAGTACTGGTTTAGTTATTTATTTTTAAGAATATGGATGTTTGTCATGTGAGAATGTATTGTGTTAGTATATTTTGAACTGTCTTGATTGTAACTTTGCCCTTTGAGTGAACTAGGACAGTAATACCTAAATATGTGTTAGCTGGTTGTGTCTGATCTTACTTCAGTTACACACAGCAAATTATGGCACAAGAAGACGGATGCCATTCATTCTAATGCTGTAAATGATCTTAAGAGTATTAGGTTCTTAAGATCATTTACTTGAGTGATCCAGGTTAGTTGCTGATCTGGGGAGGAAAGCTCAGAGTACTGGACTTTGTTTGCATGTACAGCAAATTACTTTGATGTTAAAAGTTGGATATAGGCCTCTTGACCAACAGCCTTTTACATGTATTCTGAATTACTCTGTACAAGATAGACTTTTATTACATGCTTGGATTCAGAACTTAAGTTTTACATCACCTTTGACACTGTTATATATATTGGTGAGTTCAGTATGCTTGTGTGAGCATCAATGTTGAAATGTAGTGGAACTTCTGAGACTTGCTGAAAAGTGTCTGTGGTCTCTGCCCAGGCCTTGAATGCCTTTAATTACAGCTTTAGTTGGTCGCAGAAGTAGCGGCAATAATGAAGCTCGGTGTTTCCTAGTAAATGTAATCCAGCTCTATCATAATTGTTTTGCTAAGTGACCAAAATGAAAGCAATCTGCTTGATGACTTGCAGTCCCTGTCATCATTTCATTGCCAGCCAGCCAGACACTGTGCTCATTGCTGTCCCATCGCTGCTTCATTCTCAGCTATGGTTAATTTTCAAGTTACTATTTGAAATCGTAAATATGCTGCCCCTAATGATAATTGTGATATTAAAAGAGTTGCTCATAGCTGAAATCTCCATACATAAAATCATAGAATGGTTTGGGTTGGAAGGGACCTTAAAGATCATCTACAGACTCAGAGGTACAGAGTGTTTAAATGTGCTTTTTTCCCCCCCTTTTTCTTTTGGGATTGTTGCTTCTTACAGGGGCTACGATGACCCCATTGAGACAGAGATGGTTGAAGAGAGAATACCTTACCTCCATGGTGGCTACGCAGCACCGTTGGCCCAGCCAGAGAGAGGAAGCATGGCTAGTATTGACCGCCTGGGGAAACGCTCCCCCTCTATTGACAGCATTCGTAAAGACCCCAGGTGGAGGGACCCTGACCTCCCTGAAGTGATTGCCATGCTCAGCCACCCTATTGATCCAGTCAAGTCTAACGCCGCAGCTTATTTGCAGCACTTATGCTACGAGAATGATAAAATCAAAAAGGACGTGAGGCACCTCAAAGGGATACCTATCTTGGTGGGTCTCCTTGATCATCCAAAGCCAGAGGTCCATCGTAAAGCCTGTGGGGCTCTCAGAAACATCTCCTATGGGAAGGATAATGAAAACAAGGTGGCTATAAAGAACTGTGATGGGATCCCTGCATTGATCAGACTATTGCGAAAAACAAATGACATGGAAGTCAGAGAGCTAATTACAGGTCAGTGTCTGTAGTTTCTTTAATGAATTATTCTTTAGAGGGGTTCTCTCGGCTTCAGGAACAAGAATTTCTGGAAATTAGAGCACTGGACGAAAATGTGGATCACTGGCTGCGGCTATTTCTTTAGCTGCACAATGTTTGTGGTGTCAGAAAGCCTAAAGCAAATGTGTGCTTCAGGAGGAAATCAAGATCGTCTGTGTAGGTAGCACACTTGGTTTTCCCTGGCTGCTGAGAGATGGATGGTGCATCTTGGATGTAGCATGCAAATGCATGTGGCTGACTTACTGAAGCTTAAATGAGTTATAGCAACTTCATTGACAGGTAATTTGTACTGCACTTGCCCCTGGTGTGTTATAATCATAGGGTAAATTATGCTAATCTAAAACTTCCCATTAATCTCTTATAAAACAATCCTGCTGCCATGTCCCGCTACTTTGTATTGATGGAATGGTCAGTCTCCTCAGGAACACTTCCAGCTTCGGTGCTGTGGACTTTGAAGCTGTACATAAAGTTGCAGCACTTGAGTTGGAAAACGTGGATTTTAAGGAGCAGAGTCTGCTCTTAGATGCTCTGGGTACAGGGTTGGTTTATTGTAGTAATTGTAAAAGGGAGAATTACTTTTTGAAGTTACTGAGTTCATGCACACTTTGCAGAGAGTTTTCAATTACTTATAAGTCCATTATTCAACCTGTTTTTTATTTGAACTTAGTTTTGGACATCAGCCAAAGAGAGTAATAAAGTATATGCCAAGTTTCCAAGTTCAGCCATTAAATGGAATAGGGTGAAAAAGTATGGCAGTTCTTAAACTAAGGAGAAATATATTGTTCTTCAGTCTCCCATAACTCATGAGGATTGAAATGGATTTCCTTTTCTCTTCTCAGAAGCTACAAGGGATGTTTGGATGGAGACCAGGGCAGTTGCAATGAATTTCAGTGCCAGAACAGAATTTTTCAGAAAGTTTTGTGTGAAAATGATTCCAGGGCTGAAACTGTTCAGCCTGATATTATCAGTGTTGGATTCTTCAGCAGATCCTACCGCAAACATGGATTAAGCCATTAGAAGTAAACATCATAATTCTGTAATTGCCTCAAAAAATTATAGCAAGCTTTTACTGGTAATCATAATTCTTTGAGGCCTTGGGTGTTCCAACTGTTCTTCCCCAGGCATTATAGGAGATTTAGCAAACTGTGTCTAAATATACAGTGTAGAAATCAGCAGGGGTGTTTCACCAGCTCACTAGAAAAGTCTGTTTTGTCAACCTCTAAGTAGTGTGTTGATTGTGCTCTGATTTCTGTCTATGCTTTGTCTTTTAACATGGAAACTCTGTAGGTAGTAGTTATATTCCATTTGTTGCACTCATTCAGTATGATGGCTGACTTAAAGTTTTTATTTAAAGAAAAATTATCTGTTTATCTGCTGTTCTGGTTTACTCAAAACTTGTTTCTGGAGTGCTGGGAAGGAATAAATTTATTTTTTTAGATTCAAGGAAGGAGAAACCGATCTATAATTTACTGTGAAGGAATATCATTATAACACTAAGTGGTAATCAGTCACTTGAGATGGGCAAAACCAAACTGGATGTTTTCCCTTTTCACACTAAATGGTGATTGCTTGAATTTCTATTTGATTGATTAGTTTTACAGTTCAAATGCATTTTATTTGATAGGAGTTTCTGTTAATTAAATGTAGTATTTTTATTCTAATATGGTTTTTGCTATTTAAAGCTCTTCATTTCCCCTAAGAAACACCAGGAATACTAAGGGTATTAACCTAAACAGATGTCCAGCAACAGATGATGTGCATTTAATCTCTGCCTAACCAGGAATAATTTCATTCCACTTCTAAAATGATACCATTCAGATCCGGTGTGAGACATTCAAGTGTCAATATAGAAGAGTATTCCAGAAATCTCTCTGTGACTGGGACTGGTGTACTTGCAGTCAGTGTTCAAAGCCCCAGCTGATAATGCGGAATTGTCCATATGAAAAATGAGCTGCAGAAGTCAGCAGAGAAACAAGAGCCAACTTGAAGTACAAAGAGAGCATCCAGCCAGGACTGATACAAAAGGACTGTGTTTTGCAGCCTCAGAAAATTCAGATCTCAATTCTGGTGTTCTCATGGTAGAAATCTTGACTTTCTACCTGGGTACTTTTCCCTAGTGATAAACCAGTGTTTGCCTTTGCCGTAAAAGTTCTACATTCTGTCTGGAGTGAAATCTGTGTAGGAGGCAGATAAAACAACAGCATACTGGGTTTGCTTGTTTATTTCTTTTAACAGGCTGCAAATTCAAGTTTGGTACGCATTGACTTATATATAGTTTAATATTTCTGTAACTCAGTACTAGCTGCTGTTGGAAAGCTGAATTGTAATCATCAACTGATCATTCTAGGTGTGGACAAATGATAAAATAATCCTACTTTCCAAAGAGATTTAAGTACTTTGAAGAGATTTAAATACTTCAGATGTCCAAATTCAGGAACATTTCCAGTCTTGAAGTTTTGCTTCTCTGGGTGTTGGACACTGCCTGCCTGCCGGATGGGGTACACTGAACATTATTTGCAGCTGGAGAGCGTGCTTCCTGGCAGAAGAGAGCATCAGTCTCATCTAATTTGAGAGTCAAAGCTTTGGCTTTAATACTGCTCCATGGCTTCTCATTTGTTTGGTAATCTGACACAGCAGCCACAGCTGTCTAGAACAGTATGAGTCAGGCCAGCCAGCTGGACCTGGTCAGTGGGTTAATGGAGTGGGAAAACAGCCACATCAATATGTTAAAAATGCGTAAGAGGTGGATGCAGTGGCAGTGGAGCATGAGGTGAGGAATCGGGTTTGTGGTGCTCAGTGCTGAATGAGTGAGACTTGGTGTGTCAGAAATGCATTCACTTGACTGCTTCCCAGGATATGTTTGGAAAACACAAAGTAGACACGTATTGACATGCAATTTTGGAAGCATGCTGAGTATACCAATACGGCACCACTGCCGGATTAAGCAAGTCTGTAGCTTCTTCTTTTCAGATAGCACTGGTTTTAGCAGAATTTGAGAACCTTCTCTGGGTTAATGCCATCTCTGCTTTACCAGATGTTCTTGATGTATCTGCAGATGGCACTGAAACATGATGTCCCTCAAGGTAAGGCAGATACGTGAGGCATGTAAAAATACCTTCAAAACTCAAGATACATTCATAAAATAACACAGATCTCATTTTAATTTCCTTTTAAAGTGTAGAGTTAGAAAACGTTTCCCATCCACTGCACTGAGAAAAGCGTGATTTAGCCGTTAGTGTTCATAGGTAAATAATGAGTATAGTTGTGATGAGAAATGCTGCACAAAATTCTTCCTTGCATCCCTTTCTAGTCTTGGAAATGTACTGCTGGGTTTTCAGTGGCTCACTTTCTTAAGAAGCAGAGAGAAATGAGGATTAAGCTGATAATTAAATATGTTCTGATAGCAAAAGCTGCAAAAATTTTATCTTGAATGATAAGGATTTTTTTTGTGGAGGAAATGTTCCAGTCAGATATGCAAGACCAAAATTCTATTACGTTCTTTGAAAAGCAATCAGAAGTTGGGAGCTTTGATGAAAAATTCTTTTCTTCGTGAGAACATTGAAAGTAATTTTGTTGTTTAACGATATTGCACTGATTTTTGAGTAGTGCAGAACGTGATTTTCCTGATGCTGCATGTTGCAAACTGGTTTTAATTTAAAAATGATTGACCTTCAACATGCTCTGCAGAGGAAATATTTTGATTTAATACAGTAATAAAAACTTACAGATTGGTGACCTTACTCAGAATTCACACCTGGGCATTTATGTGTGCAAAGATCTTGTCAGCTAATTGGACACTAACTGCTCTTTGAAGTACCATGATGTCTTGAACTTTCTGATCACAGATGAGCTTACTCCTTCCATTTTCTAATAGAAGGCTTGTCAGAAGAAGGTTCCTTTTCATGGTATATTCTGTAACAGAGTAGTTCATGTTGAGGTTCTTGCCCACTAAACTTGAAGAAACACAGCTCCAATCCTCAGGACTTAGAATGATACAAACAAGTCTGTCAAACAGATCCATACAGGAGCAACATGCAACAAGTCCTCAATTGTTATTATGCGAAGCGCTTTATTTTTTTCCAAATGATAAACATTTGGTATGGACCACAGATAAAAAAATTAACAGCTTCTGATTTCTCGGTGACATTGTATTTTTGCAAGTAAGCAAGCACAGCATGAAAAGATTTCCCTTGGATTTCAGAAGATAATAGCATGTATGTTAGACCTCATAGCAGCTTTCCAGTATCTGAAGGGGGCCTATAGGGATGATGGGGAGGGACTCTTCATTATAGACTGTAGTGACAGGACAAGAGGTAACGGGTTAAAACTTAAACAAGGGAAGTTTAGATTGAATATAAGGAGGAAATTCTTTCCTTTTAGGGTGGTGAGGCACTGGAATGGGTTGCCCAGGGAGGTTGTGAATGCTCCATCTCTGGCAGCATTCAAGACCAAGTTGGACGAAGCCTTGGGTGGCATGGTTTAGTGTGAGGTGTCCCTTCCCACAGCAGGGGGGTTGGAACTGGATGATCTTAAGGTCCTTTCCAACCCTAACTATTCTATGATTCTATGTTGTTCTGTCATGATGTCTTTAGAAATCTTTCCACAGTTCCAAGGAGGTGGAGATTTAGGAAATTATGGCTGTGGCCTGAATTGCTTTCATTACTACATAAATCATCTAGCTATGTTTGTAGCTCATAGTAATTTTTAATGCATTTTTACAATGATCAGTACTTTTGGAAAAAGAAGAACTTGTAGTTATTGTCCCTGCTTAATATGCTGAAAGAGTAGGGCTCATAGTTGTAGTTAGAAATAGGTAAATCTATTGCAAATAGTATTTATGAATTAAAGAATGGTAAAAAATGTGATAATCTTCTGAAAAGTAATAGTTCATCTTTTTTCTCTAGTCTTAAAATTCATGCAGTTTGCAGTCAAAACGTCAGTACTTGTAGTGAAAGGGTGTAGAAAATTTAGGTAACTTCATTTCTCTTATTCTGCTGTGTCATTGACTTGATTTCTTTTGCGTGCTATTCACTTGAATTGATTAAACTTGGGGTTTTCAAAACAGCGTTTCCAGCTTGTTAGATCATTAATGTGTAATGCTAATAGAGACGGAGAATGATATTTAAAGAATAATATCAAATTTATAGGGATTTTAAATTACTTTAATTTTTTTTACTCAGATTTTCTGAGTAAAACCTACAGCCTGAGCTGAATTTGTTCACTTTTTTTTTTGGATTTAAGTTTCTTTGGCTGCCACTATTAATGTCTTTTCCCATTGAATTTGTTTTCTCAAGAGCTGAAAGAATGCTGGGGCTTAGACCTCTTTGTTTCATAATTTTGAATAAGAAAAATGTCACTGTTTATTTTCTGAACCCTTTCTTGTGGAATATTTTCCCAATGAAGTCAACCTTGAATATGATTTTTTTTTTTTCTGTCTTTGGAACCACAAGATTCCCTCATCCTGAATTATCTTGGCCTACCTTTCTGTTAAGTGCTGCATATTTTCCTTCACTGAGTGCTGTTCAACAGAGGGATTCTTTTGGTTTTCCTCATGCAACCATCAAGAAGAATATTATGAATTTAAGTGGCTTGTCATCCTTTGAATAATAGGAAGAGTTTGTGCATTTTTTTCCTTCTTTTTCTTCTCCACAGTTTGTTGGCATTTTCTATAAACCGCTTGAGTGATGGGAAGTAGATGAGAAATTGAAAAGCTTGTAAACTGCTGGGGGGGTTTGATTTGAAGAAGGAGGAAAGGCATTCGTTTAACTGCAGTCTCTGTTGCCTGGTAGCCACTCATTGAGATTGACAGTAAAAATGTGTTTGCCCTAAATGGTTTACTGCAGTCAGCCTCTTAATAAAAATTCTGTGTATGGACAAGAGATCCTTTTGTAGGGCAGGTAGTTCTCTTGGTCTGGATGGGGTTACGAGCATCAGTGAAGCTGGCTCGGTTGTGGAAGGTTGTCAGGGTAGTGCTGGTTTCAGTGTTGCAGTCTAGCTGCAATACTATTGAATCCCAGTTACATTTAGTCTCTTGAAATAACTGCTGGTGAACGAGAATATAGAAGAGGGAGTTTGGAGGTGGTGATTTTATTTTACATGATGGAGTTGAAGGTATTGAAATCTAGACACAAATCTTCCAAGTTTTAAAGCAAGCAAAAGATTTGAGTGTTAAAAACTTCTTTACAATCCTGTAATGTTGGAGCTTTTGGAAATTTTATAGTTCTTTTTAGCCTTTTAATTATAAGTGCTTTATTCTTAAGCAGTAAAATTTGCCTTTGTAGTTTCACTATATAGATAATAGATTACATCACTCCTCTAGGAAAGGGGAAGAGGCAGACTCTCATTTCATGTGCAGAAGTAGTATGCGCATTTAAGGAAAGAGCTCTTAAAATTGAAGGTCTGTCAGATTTTGAAACTTAGCTTTTTCATATACAGATGATTTTGAATCTTCACATATTTCCCTATTGCAATATTTTTGCAGTTCTAAATGAACGGAAATGCAGGATCCTGACAAACACTGTATTAGGTTCCTCACTTGATGCCATCTTTTCCTAATAGCGTGGGGTTTGACCACTGCAAGGACCAAATGCTCTGTTTAATGATTCTGTGAGGAACTCTGACGTAACCCTCCAGAACCAGGGTATTCTGCACCCACTTTTCTCAGTTTGAATCCAAGTTTGCTGGAGAGATGATTATCCTGTGTAATGTCCTGGGATTTATGCAGTGCTGGATGTTTGGATTTTGCATTTAGATTTTGAAGTACTGAGCTAGCAATGCATTTATGGATTTAATTGTAATTACTATTTTTATATCAGCGAATCTGATATGCTTAAAGGATTGGTGTGCAGTAACTCAAGAAAGACTGTCTAGTGAAGTATTTAAAATAAATTGGGTAGCTTATATGTCAGGTTTTATAGTCTTGTTGTAAATATTTGCTTGCATTTATTTATGATGTATATTTTTGAGCCAATTTGTTACAAGAAGTAAAGGCTTTCTGCTACATCCAAATGGGGCCAGTTAGCACTTTCTGCATGGGTTTTCGGTCGTTTTTTTTCTTATTCTCCATCGTATGGTGTTTCATAATGACAAAGGGTGACTTACTGTAATGGGTACAAAGAACAAATTAATTCATATTTTACCTATGCTGTCTTGTTTGAAAGCTGAAAAGGTAGGTTATAAAAATCTCATCTGATGTGTTGTCTGTGAATGGCAAGGGCAATAGGCCAAAAAAGTGCAGTATTTTTTTGTGGTTTTAGAAAAAGACTGAAAGAAACATTATGGTGTTCACGCTATCTGCCTCAGAGTTTTTTATTAATTAATATGGTCTCTGAAGTTGGAGCCTGGATTTCGTACAGATTACTTTGAATAGAAAACACCAGAGCATTTGACTCCTGAAGCTCTGCTAATCATCAACCTTTGAGGTTATCGTGTAAGTGCCAGTTGCTACTCAAATGGAGATAAAATTCCTGTCCTGACCCTATATGGATATAATTCTCTAATATTAAAATAGGCAATTGGCATTTGACACTTCTGACTTGCAGCAGCGAAAGCCTGAGTGTGAAGTAGAGTTCCCACGTGATAGCAGCCTGTGGTCGAGGTGGTGCTTGGGCAGTTCTCCAGCGCATCAGATCATTGCAGAGCTGCAGACACCCTCCCTATGACCTGCTTTCCTTTGGCTGAAAGGTCCAGCAAATACAAGTTTGTTAAACTGCGTGACAGAAGTTGTAGATCCAGATCTTTTTCCAGTCACTTTTAAAGTTGGAAAATGTAGGGTTTAAAACTTAGAGTGGCTGAAAGAAACTGAAACAAAAGGTTGCACCTTTGTTGTTCCTTTGTGTTTTGCTTTAGATGTGTATAAGAGGTGAGTATTTACAATTTGCACTACAATATGCACAAGTTCACAGTTGTAACAACATAGGGAGCCTCGGTTTAATATTTTGTCCATTCGCTTAGGAAGGATTTCCTGTGTGTTCTGGAGAATCTAGCTTTTCCATTTTCTCTGAAATATGCTGTCTTCACACTTTTCCTTGGAGCTCCAAAGTGTGCATCCAGCCCCCTCCAAGTGTTGGTACTGATAGTTGTCAAGTGTAACCAGGCTGGGCCTATGCAAAAATTATCTCTGAAGTGAATGTCCTGTTTTAGTCCTAACCTAACGAGCAATAAGTGTCAGGACAGTGATACAGGTCTCCTGGGAAGTTGTATCACTTATCTAGGGGTATTTTTACAGTTGTAAGGCTGTCTGTTACGTTGTTTTGATGTTTGACTTCTGTCTACTTTGGTTTATAATTGAGGTAAAATTGGAAAGACTGAGGAGTTCTGGCTCTCAGCTTCTTCAAGAAATCATATGCTTGTGGCACCAGGTGATTTGAACATTGATATTGCCTGTGACAGGAAAATGTGAAAGTAAATAAGAAAGGAGTCTTGAATGAAATAGTATTGTGCAGAGGATAAGTGTAAGATGAATGATCCTCCATAAATTCATCCCTGTTTTAAAGACTTACTCAATATTCTTGTCTGCCACACTGAATGGATTTTTACTTTTTCAGGCATAGCTGGACTTAGAACTGTATCAGAATTTGTACACAGCACAAAAATCCTATCACTATCCAATAGCACATCCCATTTCTGTGTTCTGTTGTAGGACTTTATGACTTAAAAAACATCTGTATCTTGATAAAAGTACTTCCATGCTTTTGGAAATGTTTCTGTTGCGGCAACTGGAATTTTCCCTATGCTATGTGGTATCTGGTGGTTCATCCAAGTGGTTTTGCCCTTTTGTTTAGTTTTTCAATTTAACCATCTAGCGAGTCTCTGTAAATCTAGTGATTCTGTTTAATCTGGTTATTTTTAACTAGTAGTTATTCTCTTGTTATTTAATAATCACCGTTTCTCCTGCAGGCACCCTATGGAATTTATCCTCCTATGAGCCCTTGAAGATGGTCATCATCAACCATGGTCTGCAGACGCTTACCAATGAGGTGATTATACCCCATTCCGGTTGGGAGAGCGAGCCGAATGAAGACTCTAAGCCTCGTGATGCTGAGTGGACAACTGTCTTCAAGAACACTTCTGGTTGCTTACGGTATGGCAGAGCTGTGGAGTGTTACTCTGTTCACCACCTCACATGTTTAGAATCTATTTTATTTGAAAAGTGTGTTTGCAAATAACTCCCTTCTTGGGTTAGGCCTTCTCCTATCAAAAGGCATTTTCTTGCAGATCTTGAGGAACTGGTTTAATGGAGTTATGCTGAGCCTGAAACATTGATGCAGTTTTAGCCGCAAACACTTGTGGACACGCTCTTATTTTAAGCTAAAGTGACTAAGGACCTATGGGAAATTATTTAAGAACCTGAACTACTGACCATTTAGGAGCACATTTGTTATATTCCTCTCAAAGGAGCCTTTTCCGATTAGAAATTGATTAGAAATTGTGTTTGTATTTCTGAGAACACCTTGAAAGTAGGATAGTACATGCTAGAAGCTGGGGTCAGGAGGAGGCCTAATGCAGGCTGAAAAACATGAAGAATTAATGTTCTCTAAACAGTCTTTCATTTTGCTTTTCTTTGAGATAAAATAGTTGAGATGCCCTGTTAGATTCTTCAGCTTTATGAAGAAGTCAATTAGTTTGAACAAAACGAATAGATTTGGCATCGTGTGTTCTGTTACTCTGAAGTATACTTCTGTCAAGTTTCTACTGATTAATGCATCTTCAGAAGTTGGTTCATTTCTGTTTCTTGGGCTTGTGGTCTCCAAATTGCAGTAACTATTCCCCTGAGTAACTTCACAAACGAAGAAAGTAATGAAAAGTGTTCTGAAAAGCACCCATTACTGAAATTATTTGCAGTCCCACTGGAAGCTAAGGTCCTTTAAGTAGGCTCCAGACATCATAAGTTTTTACTTACTAGTGTCTCATTTTCTAATGGAGTTCTGCAAGAGGAAATTAGTCATGTTGGGGGATAAAAGGATTAACTGAACGAATATGAGATTTTCTAGTAAGTGTAGACAATAAATTGATCATTAGTGGACTAACCTAATCCGTATCATAAATTTTTATTAGTGTGGTATCCACTGAAACTTCCACATTCCAGGATAGCTAGGGGGGGTGGGTTGGTTGGTTAGGTTTTTTTTAAGGTACTGGTTTTATGCAAAAGCTTGTGCCACTTCGGACATTTTATTCTTCAGGCTAATTAAGAGGGGTATAGAGCTTAGTAGTGCTGAGATACATTAGAGAATTTGAACTGTCGGTGATTAAAAGTGGTCTTGATGCACTTCAAATGCATCAGGACAGCAGCCAGTGAATGGTGACTGATTCTGTTGCTGAAAGGAGGAAATATATTTCATTCCTTACACTCCTAGTCTCTGCTGTCATAATCATGTGCAACTATATGCTTCCTTGTGGAAAACTTGAAGCTTCAGTTAAAATGTGGGACAAGGTTTATTTCATGCTTGAAAATAGTTGCTTAAGGTAAATGGAGATATGATGGCAGATTAGCAGGGAAAGGTAATCTGAGAAAGGTAGTTTGTCCCTGTGTCTCTGTGCCATGGAGAGAGCAACCTTTTGCACAGGAAGGAGTAACAACTGTCTTGCTGTCTTCTTACTTCCTGCAGTGAGATAAAGTGAGTCCAGGACAACAGACAGCAGTGCAGGAGTAGGTGAGATAAGAGCTGTCTTTTCAGTTGATCATACTTTCAGTGTTGGTGATACTACCATTTGTAGAACGCTTCCAGATCTAGGGATAAAAATGGGCATATCAAAAGTATTTATCATTACTACTGTTGGAAATAATTTTGCATTGTTTGTTGAAATCCTCTGCAGCTCATCCTTAAAAGCACCAGCAAAATAAGATAGTTAACACCAGCAGAGAAAAAACTATTGCAGCCATCTGTCTGACAGACGTCAGTGTTTAAAACCCCCTTTGCCTACTCTTCTCTTGTTGACACAGGCACTTTTCCTAGAAATTGAATTTTCCATGAATGGAGCTTATTGCAGATTACAGACTGTTTACCAATTTGAGACTTAATTGGGAGGTTAGTCCTGATGCTGTGCCAGCCTCCTACGTCCCCTTTGAAAGTGTGCCTCAGGTGTGCTGTGTTGTCTTCCAAAACAACTGAGAGCATCTTTGAACTTCTGAGGTTTCAGATGTCCTTGCAGTCTAGCTCTCTAAGCAGAAGGCAGGTGTTATGCATGCAGGACACGTTCATTTCAGTATCGTTTTTTCAGTTAATGAAGTTTATCAACAGATGTGGGCGAGTTTGTCTCAAACTCCGTGATTCACAGCATGAACTGCCAGTTAATTATTTGCCTGCCTTCTTTTTTTTTGACACTGCTTTCTCATCTTTACTTTGTTCTTAATCTGGGTCTCTCCTTTGATAACGTGGAGCCTTGGAAACACTTATTTCAAAATAATTGAAAACAAGTAATTAAAAAAAAAAGCCACCTATTTGCCTTTACCTCTTCTTCAAATCTTGACCCGTCTTATTTTCCTGTCCTGTCCACAATATGTTTTTCCCTTGTGTAATTTGTAAGTCTCTCTCCTTCTTCACTTTGGGAGTTCAGGTGCTGGTATGTATCCAGGTCTGAGGAGGGCAGGGTGAATTGTATCCAATGTAGTCAACTTGGCCTGCGTGAGCCTAAGGGCGTATTAGTATCTTGTATAGCAGCACATATAGTGTAGTGCTGCAGGTGCATGTGGGGTGGAAGGATGCTTTAGCAGAGGAGTCAGTGCTTGAAGCCAAAATCTTAGCAGACATCTCTACCTATGCCGGTATTGCTTTACTTGGGTATTAATTTTGCTAGATAAGAGGCATGATCCATGCACTCTTTTGCCTCTTACCCAAAGTTAAGGAAGTTTATTGGCTTTGTGTATGGTTCTGATTTCTACCCACTTTATGAAGTAACAAAAATCTATCTGTGATTCTTGGTGTTGACTTTAGTCTTAAAGGCCAAAGTAAATGGATCTGTCTGAGTCTCTATTTGAGAGAGGCCCAAGTATGATACTGAGCAATGTTCGACCTGGTTATTTACAAGATGAAAATCAGATAAACTCTGCAAAGTTTATCATAAAGAAAGCCATTCAAACACTACTTACAAAAAACTTAAGTGAAACAACTTTGGGATTACCTGTGATAGTTGGTGATGTCCATACCAAACCACCATACCTAACTGGCAATGCCTATATAGCCAGTAAGAATCAGAGGAAGAAAAAGACAACGGCTAAGGTTTATGTTGACTTTGAGAGCAGTGTTTATTTTAAGGGCTGCTTTTGAAGTCAAGTCTTCTCCCATGACTGGCCATTGTAGGGATCTCTTGAATCCTGATACCAGGACAAGAGGGTTCTGTGTGCTGTCCTTCCGTGTACTTGCCAGAAACTCTCTTCAAACAAATGTTTTGGGAATCCTGTATTCCCCTTTGCAAAATAAAGCCTTGGCAGCACAGCCAGTTTGCAAACAGTGATCTGATAATGAAATTTATTGCATCCATTTTATGTGTTTACCAAGAAATGCTGAAGTTTTCAGACACTAATGCAGGTGATGATAATTTTGTTTCCGTTCTTATCCTGAGATCAGGAAAAAGATGTTTCCTCTTACATTGCTGTGTCTTGATTCTAGGGGCTGACCCAATATGATAAATGGATCTACAGTACAAGTAATAATTTTACAACTTCAAATGGACACAAGTCTTGTGATAGATACTACCTTGGGTATAGTTCTGTAAATAAGGTATTCTTCTATTATGTCGAACCTGTTGAGACAAATAGGTATGGTGGAAATCCAGAAAGGAACAGTAAAAAAAGCAAAGATTGATTCAGTGATTTCTTGTCTATGAAAAAGTAGAACTGGGGAAGAAGTAAGGAATACATTTGCTAGGAAAATCATTAAATATGCACAGATGTTCATTCATTTCATCTGGAGTACAAGTTCCATGTCTTTGCATTGTATTTTATTCTTTTAGGTATGTGGATAATGTCTCATCTAGTTACTGCCTTTTTCTGCCCCCTCCGTCTTTAAAGGCTTAAATCCCTACTGGGGTTTGCAATCCAGAAACACTCCTTTTCAACTTGTTCTCCAGTTTAAATAATGTAATAATTTTGTGCATCTTAACAAGGCCATTTCATGATCCTTCCTACAACTTTGACCCAGATACTGAGGTGCTTTAGGAAAAGAGTACATGTTGAATTGCTTGCAGGGTGATGGAGCCAAGGCTGGCTCATGTGCATGCAGGCAGCACCAGAGACCTTTGCTGTGTCTCTGGGTTTCTCTGCTTTAGAGGGGAGGTGCTGCATCTGTGTTTCAGAAAGCACTGCTACAGTCACATTATACGTTCTGTTTTCTGTGTAGGTATCCACCATGATTTCTAGTTCTCTGGAAGCAGCAAGAATTTTAATGGTTTTAAAATGAAATTCATTCTGGGCTTAATTGCTGTTTTCTGCCTAATTACTTTTAATTCTCCCTTGGAATTTTTACTTCTAAGAGGACAGAGTAGAACTTAGTTCCTAAATTGCCAACTTTCTAGCCTGACTCCTGTGCTAAACTGACCTGCTGTCAACAAATGTTAAATGAATTAATTTGCATAGCAAACAGATGCAAAGTGCTCCTTTTTCCAGCGTACCATCTGTAGTTGCAGTGTTTCTTGTCAATTCTCCAAGTACACAGGAATTCACATTCCCAAATAGCCTTAGGGTTCAGAGACCTGGCTGTGGGAGTACAAACACAAACAAACTGCACCCACTTGACTTTCACTAAAAACATGTATTCTTCAGCTCAAAATTGCACATAACAGCTTGTCCAACATCAACTCCTGAGTAGGGGCAACCTGGTGGCTAGAGCTGTTGCAAGAGACTTGAGAAGTATGGACTTAATTGATGTTCTGCTCTATTCTGACATAATTGCAGGCAAGATTAATGGTGTAAACCTTTTTGTGGTCTAATTTTTAATAGCCCTATCTCCTTCTGGTTTTGTGAGATTCAAGTTAGTAAGTGCCTGGCTGGATCTGGACTTTGGTCACTGATCTTCACGTTGCTGTCTTTAATGAGGGGTTGGCACCTCTGTCCTTACCTTCCCCTCAAGTTGGTAAATGCTGGTAGTTCAATGATTTTGAAGTGGTTGATCCTAGAGACAACTGGGAAGAATCACTTCCTGTAGGAATAAATTAAGAGTTCAGTCCAATTGAATCAGAGGCTAAGAGTTATGGTAAGTATGAGGTACAGTGTTTGAAGGCGTAAGATAAGGACTCAGTAGATTCAGAGCCAAGAACATAGTCCACTGGGATGAGAAATTATATAAAGGTATCTGCAAGCCTCTGTTACCTTTATACTTCAAAGGAAAGAGGACTGCAAGGAGTTGATGGTAAATCATTAATACTTAGGATGTGCCAAGTAGAGGTTTTGGATGAGAATGTTTTAAGCCTTTTTCTGAGGATGGCAGCATTAAGGTACATGCATGTACGTCTTGTGTCCTGCAGATGTAACTTAAGAGTGCTTCAGTCATATGTAACATTGCTTTATGGTACTGGACTCATTCCTCAAGTCCTAGTGTCTTTGTATACTTGCGCCTATGTGTATGCTTGCAAACACTGTAGCATGAATGTGTGAGGCATGTGGAGGTTAAAGAAGGTTTGTCAAATGGAATGTGTGGTCTTGTTTTGACTTCTCTTTTTGTCACTGGAGACAACTGTATGAGTGTAGGAGTTATAATGGTGAGTCCTTTTTTCCTCATATCTGCATGCTGTATTTGATGAAAGGCTGTCAATGCCAGGTGCTTATGCCCTCCTTTCTTATTAATGATTAATGTGTGGCTTTTCTCTGAAGAAAAGTGCTTGGGAATTAGAGTTTTCAAAGTGAATTACCTTCAAGCTCTATCCATCTTTACATCCATCTTTAAAACCTGCAGGTATTATAATAGTATGTGGTGACAGTCACATAATATTTGTCCTACCTGCACTCTTATGTACTTGAGGCAGTCTTCATCTCCCACAAACTGAAGTAAGAAGGCACTTAAGTGCAAATCTTTGACCTGAAAGAGCTTTCTAGTGAAGAGTAGAGCACAGGAGGTGAAGCTTTGGTGATGCTGCTACAGTGCTGCTAGCCAAGTTGCCACTGGTGTCAGGGGAACTTTGATTATTATCGAAGCATGGCAAGACAGAGAAGATACGAAAACCTGAGTTTTCAGGAGCAGCTTATATTTTCTCTGGCTTTTTTATCAGCAGCAAAGTGGTATTTGAGCTTCACAAGACCATCATTAGTACAGAGCCCTCCCTGGAGCAGCTACATTTCTCCATCACTTCAAAAAGGTTTTTTGACAAATTTGTTTGACTTTTAATCCATGTTCAAGAAGTCTTTTGGTGTGTGTTCATAGGGCAGTTGTTTAACCAAGGAGGCCCGGACAGGACTTCTTGCAGAGCTTAGCACATTCCTGTCCCACCTAGAGGAGATGAGGGCAGATTACTGGCATGTCTCTGTCCACCCACCCACTGTACTTGGAGGTTGGTTCACTCATACTGTTTTCATACTGGGCACAGACTTTGGGAGACTGCTGCTTGAGAAACTGCAGCTAATGATATTGCCAGTGTTTTGCTGTGCAAAAGGTACTTTTGAACTGGACTTTTAGCAAATGAATCATTTTTGAAAGAGACAACAACTGAACAGAAATTTGCTTGTGAATCTTTGCTTTAGAGGCAGAAACAGCACGGAAAAGGGAGAAGCTTATCTGCCCAACCCCGGCTGGAAAAAACCCAACTCAAATTAAAAACCTACACAACAGAGAGGAGAGAGCAAAGGCAGTTTCTTAATTAGCTTACTGATACTGTGCAGGATCGCAGCATATGGCTGTCCTGGGGCTTATATGATGAGCAGAGCGTTTAATTCGTGCTAGTAAGGAGCTGTTAGGGTTCCTCCTGACAGTTCCTGATGTTTAGCTTGTAATATAAATAAATTATGCATAGATTTTAGCAGCAGAGACATAACCTAGTTACATGCAACCTTAATGCTTTGCAGTCAAATCTGAAGTATAAATGTAAAGTTTTGCACTTGCTTATTGCCTTCTGTCATTACTTAGGAATGAATCTAGGTCCCTTCTCCCTGGGCTGTCAGTGAGAGGAATCTACAAAAAATGTCTGTCACTGTGGTGGGATGAAGAGCAAGAGAGAAACAAAGCTCACTGCAGGCACTGTAACAGAAGTAGTTTGCTTTGGAAGGGATGGGAACCATGATCCTTTATTAGATAAATACCACCTTGGTTTTGTATTTTCGAGATTCTTCTCACATTTCAGCAAGCCATATATGTTAAAGTGAGAGAGCTTCTTTGCCTTTCCTCCAAGCAGAGACTGGAATAATTTGGAAGCTAAGTAGCTGCTGGGCATCATGGAATTCTTGTGTAATGCATTTCTGCATCATTTTGCATTACAGGAGAACAAGGTAAAGCCCTCCAAGTAGGTCATGCAGGAGGTAACCAGTCAGCATTTTACTGAAAAGGTATTACACGATGTTTTGGATACAGAAAGCCACAAATAACAAAAGATAGACTTGGCATCTGTACCTTGTTAAACTGTACTGCTGACTGCTGAGCTCCTGCTTACTGCAGGGAGCTCTTGCAGACAGCGCTGCCATGAGTATGAGACATGTAGTAGAGTGCTTTGTAGGTTTCTTTTTCTGTGCCAGTGTCTCTGAAGTACAGACTAAGCATGTGAAGACCTTTTCGGGGTGGCTTTTGGTACGTCCTCTTTTGAGCATTTGACCAACTAAACAAAACCAATCTCTTTATTCACATAGGAGGAAGGGTTTTACATGCAAGGCAACTAGGCTGCCCTGCTGCTTTTCTCTTGAGTTTAGCTGGTGAGTGGATGCCTAAGTGGAGCAGAAATCTCCAGTGGGATCTCCTGCCCGGATCTGGGACACTTTTTCTCAGTTTAACAGATGCTCCCTGCCTGACATCAGTATCAGTAGAGCTCCCCTGTCTTTCTGTTGACTTCATTTGGACTTCAGCTTCTTCCTATTTTCTTTACCATGTTCTCCCCTTGATTTCCAAATCAGCTGTCTGCTGTCAGACACCACTGTGTTGTACAAAGCTGTTTGACCAGTGCTGCCTGGGTCAGTCTGTGTCACAGGCAGCTTATTCCTTTTCCTCTCTTATTTTTACAGAACAATGAATTTAATACCAATTAATCTTTATGATATTTCATGTGAACTGAAGTATGGAACTCACTCTCTTTTTGAGTGAAATGATGGAATGATTTTAAAATGCTGTATGTTCCTCCTTTGGGGTATTCAGTACCTAGAAATACGCTCGGAAATAGAGTGCATTTACTGCAGCTGTTACTTATGAAGTCTCCTTTGGCTGACATGCAGATAGAAATTTCTGAATAGTGAAGCAAAGTGTGGGTGTCTAAGGGTGTTTTTATAGTAAAGGTTCTGACTGTCAGCATAGGTGGATAGGACAACTAATATATTTAAATTAGACTCATGAGAACCTTGTAGATTTTCCTCAGCTGAAGTATATAAAACTCAATGTGTGGACAGTGATGGTGTTATGGTCTAGCAAGGTGTGCATACTTCCTGTCAGCTTGGCCACAGCATTGCCCTAACTCAGCCCTCTTGTGCAGTGCCACACACTGAGCCCACCAGGAAACCCCAGTCACTTGTAGCACTCCAGTTTGTAATGATCACAGGTATCCTTATCTTCTTCAACAGTGCTGAGACAGACTATATAGGAGCAAATACTACTTTTTAGCCCGGCAACACAAAAATAGCTACTGTTGTTTACACTAGTAAAAAGTGGGATTCATTTGGGTAATCTGAGACTCTGCAGTGTGCACAAACAGGCTATTGAAAAGAACCCATTGCTGTATCAGATTCAGTTCGCAGCCATACTTCTTCCAGAGAAAGGTGGAAATGTTACTATGAGGATATCTTGAAAATTTCCAAATCAGTTATTTACACAAAAACCTAAGTCCCCAACCTGTGTTCTTTGTCCCCAGCTCGGTCTCCAAACATAGTGCTTTTTACACCCGCTGAACTGAAGTTTTATGTAAGTGTTAGTAATACTCTGTCTTCTGGCTGTCAGCTGTATCTGCAGCACTGTGGGATAACAACTGATGGCCCTTTCCAGCCAGGTGGCAGGCACAGAAATAGTCTTGGAAATAGTAGTTTTAATGTTCAAAGAAAAAAATGTGTCTCTTTGCTTGTAATTTCAGGTTTCTCTTTGTTATTAAAAAACCCTACAACCATACAAAAGGTTTCCACATCTGTCTTGCAGCTTGTTAGGGAGAGCACAGTGGGGACATTGCTACATGATTTGCATTGAAATACTGCAGATTAAGTGCTGTGCATTTAATTACTTTTAAGTCTTTCACTCTTGAGGATAATTTTGGTGCATGGCACAGACAGTAGTAAGAGCTCACCTATCCTAGAGCTGATGAGTACCAACTCTGTTCTGCAGATGTAAATGCTACCTTCACACTTCCATATTATGAAGACAATTATTTGGTGATAATGATAACCTTATCTAAAGCATGAACAGATTTCTCAGCACATTCCCATCTATTTTCTGAAGTCTTTAATACCCACGGGCGGGATTCCTGCCTGATGTGTTTCTATGCTAGTAGGTATTTACTTTTATTTAACATTTACTTAGTGCTCCCCTGTTTTGTTTTCCCAGGCAAAGCATATATTTTAACATCATTACAAATCCTTTTTCACTAGTCATGTCTACAGTCTGGATTCCAGGAATTTAAGGAAGAATCCAGGTCACTCTTTCCAGCTGATTTCCTTCCTATGTACTTTGAGTAACATGGAAAGTAATTTCATGTCTTGCTCCTAGAATTGTTCTTTTGAGTGTGTTGTGTATATTTACAGTAAGCACCTATGAAGCTTTCTGTGAAGCCTTTGCAGTGTGATGTAAGAAAGTTTCTATTGTTGGTTTTAAAATACATTTTAATGGACTCTTGGAATGAAAACTGAGAAAGTCAGGGAGAGCAGCAGAGGAAGTTGTCTCTTCAAGTCTTCTTGGGTTGAAGAGACAAGGCAAGGGAGGCAGAGTATGCAAACACCAGAGATGAATGACAGTTATACCACTGTTTTGTGTGAAAGTAGTTTGGGTTGTTCTCCCTCCCTATTCCCACCCATTTGAACAGGCGTTCAACTTTATTTTCATTTATAACAGGATTTTGTCCATCATTAGTGCCTCAAAAGCCCTGCAGAGTTCCTGTTTCAAGTTGTTCAGACTTAAAAATACCTTTACCTTCATCTCTAGAGGTTCTTGATATTAAACTGTCCCGGTAAGCAAGTCACTGAGATAATGTGTTTCATTCCAAAATCTTTGTGTCATTCCAGTTGTTGCATGACTGTCTCGCTCCTAAGTAACAGTTAACAAACACCTCAGCTCTAGGGTTTTAGCTTCCTTTTTTATTCAGTGTCTTGTGACAAACACTCCATCCACTGAAGAATTGATTTTCTTCTGATATAAAATAATGCTTGTCTAATGTGTAGAAGAGTTCAAGGAAAAACAAAACCCTACCCAGATCTGGATGTTGTGGTGCATATCTGTCTGTTGCATGAGTTTCAGGAAGTTTCTGTCCTGGGCGAGGCTTTTCATTCCTCCTGTGGAGTGTCACCCAGTGCAAGATGACTACAAATCCTGTGTTAATGTCTGATCTTTCACCTATTTGTTGATTTTCATCACTCTTGAAAGAAGGCTGTTCAGAAATTTTGTTCTGAAAGCTTCTTTTGGAGCATGACTTAGTTACATCATTTTTGTATAATAGATCTGTAAGATCCAGAACAATTCCATTTTCCTTACTCCTGTCAGTGGCATGCTATTCCATTGCAGTTTCTGTCCTTTTCAATGACCAATACAAGCACTAGCTCTCTTGTCCACTTTTGTCTCCACAGTCCCATGGCTACCAGGTGGTGTTTTTCAAAGAGGTAGATGGTATAGAGTCTGAACACTCCAAGGCAGAAATGCAGCCTGGCATTTTCCTGGGTTGCAGGAGCTTTTCAGGGTTGCTCCAGATGGTGGAAACCAACCCTGGGAGTACTTCTGGGATTGACAGATGAGAACTCACTCTCAAGGCATACTGTCTTTATTGTCACCATCCCCACATGGCTTTGTTGTTCCGTGTTAGATGAATCCCATGGGCTGCAGGAATTGCATTACACGGGGAGGGAGGATTAGCAGAATCCCAAGAGTGTTGGTATCTATAGAGCAGATGTTTCTGCATGAGATGCTTATAAGGATACATTTTCTGATGTGTTAGTTACAACATGAAAACTGCAGAGTTCGATGGCTGAGTAACTTATTTGTGGCATTAATTAGGTACTTATTTGATCCTGCAGAGTTCTTATGGTTATTTGTGTGATATATGTGGGAATTTTTTCTTGAGGCATTAATTTTCTGTAAATTATTCTGTAGCTGAAGAAACAGCAAGTGATAATGGCAAGCTACTGATATACTTTTATAGCGTCAGTTTTAACCTTATCAGTGTCCACCTTTAATCGTAACCCAGATCAAGAAGTAAGAAAGCAGCACACAAAATACTGTGATGCTGTTAGTAACTAAAGCAGTGTAAAAAAAATATGCTACAAGTGCTCTTGTGAGACCTCACCTGGAGTATTGTGTGCAGTTCTGGTGTCCTCAACATAAAAAGGATGTGGAACTGTTGGAACAAGTCCAGAGAAGGGGCAGAGAGGATGATCAGGGGACTGGAGCACCTCCCATATGAAGACAGGCTGAGGAAGTTGGGGCTGTTCAGCCTGCAGAAGAGAAGGCTGCGTGGAGACCTCATAGCAGCCTTCCAGTATCTGAAGGGGGCCTATAGGGATGCTGGAGAGGGACTCTTCATTAGAGACTGTAGTGATAGGACAAGGGGTAACGGGGTAAAACTTAAACAGGGGAAGTTTAGATTGGATATAAGAAGGAAATTCTTTCCTGTTAGGGGTGTGAGGCACTGGAATGGGTTGCCCAGGGAGGTTGTGAATGCTCCATCCCTGGCAGTGTTCAAGACCAGGTTGGACGAGGCCTTGGGTGATATGATTTAGCATAACGTGTCCCTGCCCACAGCAGGGGGGTTGGAACTAGATGATCTTAAGGTCCTTTCCAACCCTAACGATTCTATGATTCTATGATAGCACAAATGGACCATTGAAAAATCATATAAATGGCCATGAGCAAGAAATGTGTGAAGGATTTTTTGGCAAAATTTGATTGATTTATTTATTGAACTCTGCAAGTGTTCCTGATGTATTTTAGCTCTCTATTTCTAAAACTTAATGAGGGAATAAGAAATGTGATTCACAGCTCCAGGTAAGACCATTTTTAGTGCATTTCTGTCACCCTCAAGCTTAATAAGTAACATTTCACTTTAATAGATGTGCTTGGAGGTGGAGTTGCTATCGTTTATTGTTATAACTCCTGAATGGTATCACAGAGGATTTGAATTCTAATTTCAGTTTCATAAAGATTTTACATTAAAATTCACATTTGGGCTTTTAATACAAAAGGATTACTACAACTGGAGGTGGAAGAAGAGCATATAGAATTCTCTCCTCCGTGTATCCTGTGGAATCGTGTTTTGATATCCTCTTTGCTTGTCTTTTATCAGTTATTGCTAGAGGTGAGGCTGTGTGTTAGGATTTGGGGAAAGGATTTATTTATCTGTGCATTTGTGTTCTTAATTAAAAGTTAATGTGTTGTTACAGCAACCAGCTCACACTTAAATGTCTTCAGATTTTGAGAGGTCTCTGAGAAAATGTGGTGTTTTTTCCTAGTCACCCAGTTAACAGACCACCCTGCCTGGGTGATGGGGAGCCATGGGAGTGGACCATGGTTGATTTGTTAATTACTTGGAGATTGGCAGTTCCTCTGGTTAATTTAAAAGAAACATTGGGTGCATGATCCTGATGGCAGAAGATAAGGATTCTGTCCTGACCTTTGAAAGCTCAACTTTACATGAGTATGGGGAAGTCAGACACCCCGAAAGGTTGGCTGTAGTGGTGTTGAAATTAGTGCATTTCAGCTTTGGGAAAACTTTCCATAGGGGTTTTGCTGGCAAACACTTATTTTGCCACTCCATTTCCCACCAAAAAATGAAAGATAAAAGATAAGAAGATGGGGTGGGGGGTTGCTGGGGAGAGGGGGTGGAAATGCAGCATTTGGAAAATTGACTAGAATGTTACTTATTTATTGAGCAATAGCAAGTTGATGCTTGTGTATGGCTGGGGTTTCGGTACATAGTGAGCATGCTCACTGGACAAGTTGAGGCTAAGTTCTCCCTTCTAACAGTTTCCGTACTCACGGATACATGCAGCTTTAACAACCCCAACTACCTTTCACTGCTCTGTCTCACATCTTCTACCTGGGCCATTCTCTTGTGCAATATTTGGAGAAATTTAAAGCCATATGAACATACTGACTGTTGTCTTTTAGCTTCTAAATGTGACTGATTCAGGCTTTGTACTGATTCTGCTGTACGCAGTGTGAAAGGTGGGCTTTAAATGTCAAACTGGGATTTAAACCAGGTGCAGTAACTTCCAGTCAGAAAGCTGGGGATACAGAACAGACTTGGAGAACTTTTGTGCAGTCAAGGAGACACCAGTTGTATATGGTGACTCCCATCTGACCTCTTTGGAGCAGAGGGGGGCCAAAGTGAAGAACAATTTTATATACAGATTAATTAATTAAAATAGTTTATTGCATGCTGTTTGCTCTGACAAATCCTGTCCAGTTTAAGATTTATCACTGGACTCACTAGCAATGCAGAAGAATAGGCTTATAGGCACCTCTGTGACTGTTCCCCTTTTTGTTCAGATTCAGGGAGTTGCATTGCCATATTTTACTGAGATTTAACAGGTTTGTCAGATGGCTTTGCCTCCAAATTGTTCATCCAAGATAATGAGTTACTCATAATTGTAGTACAAATCAGCACACCTTCAACTTTATGGTGAAGGTCAGAGGGCTAAATTTTCCTTTAAATCTCTCTGTTAGGAATGTAAGTTCAGATGGAGCAGAAGCACGCAGAAGACTAAGAGAGTGCGATGGCTTGGTGGATGCCCTCCTTCATGCTCTACAGTCTGCAGTTGGCAAGAAGGATACAGACAATAAGGTGAATTTCAGTATTAAAACTTAATGGATGTTTCCATTAATTTAGGCTGACATGTTGCACTGGGGTTGACTTCTGTTTGCTAGTATCAGAAGTGGATTATGGTTGCCTCAGAAAAGACAGTAATTATCTTCCTTTCATCTCGGTCATGATAATCTGTGGTACTGTCATGATCATGCTGTGGTAACAGCGTGATGCTGCTATGTTACTTTGTGTGGCCGATGACATGAGCAAAGGCAAGTGGTTGTGATAGGTGGGGAGAGTAGTCCTTTATCATCATCAGTGACGTTATTGCTATTGTTCTGCATTACTTAATTAACATTTGAAGTGCAATCTCCAAATCGGAATTCTGTTGCATTGTATTGTGCTTTGCACAATGCCAGCAAAGGAGTCAGTTCCCATTTTAAAGACTTTTTTCAGCACCATCCCTAAGAATTTTAGCACTTAGACATTAAGAGAGTATCTTCAGACATGCAGCAGTTTCATTGTGGCTGGTTTTTTTAGGTGCCGGATTTGATTAATCTATTCTTTATTATCATCTCATCCTGCAGTGCTTAAGAGCATATTTATATGCATAAGGAATATCATAAATTTAACCTGCTTAAAAAAGAAAGAGCATGCTATTGCTTTTTAACACCAATAAAGCTTATAAAGCATCGTTATTTTATTCTTTTTGAGTTGCACCATGTGATGGACTGTACAAGGGAATTATAAAGCTCTGTCACTTAATCAGGTAATTTTGGAAGTGGATTTTGTAACCACCTGGTGGTTTCCATTGCAACCTACAGAGCATTGCTCTTGTCAGAATCTGACGTGCTGTGGGTTAGCTATTACAGGACATGTGAGGAATTCAATGAGAACACAAGACGAAGGTTTTGACCAGAGAAAATTTAATAAAATGGGCTCCTTGGGGATTTAAAGTTTGGAAGAATGAGAGAGAGATTTGTATTAAAATAAGATCCTTGTATGATCATTTTCCACTGTGTGTTTGATCTTTTGGTGAATTGTATTCTTTATGTAAGATCAGGTGGTATTTTCTATTAGAGAGTTTTCATTTTGAATGGGTGCTATTTATGAAGCACTTCACTTCTGGAAAATAAAATCAATTTTAGAACAAGAATGAACTTTAATTGAAGGGATTTTTGCCTAAATCTTCCTTGAAAGCTACATTCTTTTCCTGGGGCTGGTGGGCTTTTTTAGAATTCCTCCAAATGCTCCACTGTATAAACTAATGGTTTGTAACTAAGAGGGTGCAATACTACGTATAACACACATTTCTCTGTAACAGTCTGTGGAGAACTGCGTGTGCATCATGCGGAACCTTTCCTATCATGTCCACAAAGAGGTCCCTGGAGCTGATAAGTACCAAGAACTGGATACCAGTCAGACTGCAAGTGTGGGAGGCTCTCAGAAGAAGAAGAAAGACGATGCTGGTTGCTTTGGTGGGAAAAAAGCTAAAGGTATGTGTTGCAGAGAGCTTGGCACTAGAAATGGATTTGGGGGTAAATTTTGCTATGATTTTGACTGCGTGTTCGTAGTGTCATGGCATGTGTTCATCTCCCTTGTTGTATTGCTACGAAATGTTTGGGAATTTTTTCCACAATCACCACAGTTTTGTTTTGCTGTAAACAGGAGTGGTGCATGCTGACAGATAACACTGCTGTTGGGCAGAGGAGGATGTGCTCTGCCTCGCCTCTGCAGTACTGTGTTCTTGAATTTGTCAAATCTTTGCTCAGTCTACTTGCTTGGCTGGATCTTGGCTGCATAGCGTGTGCCACAGCCTCTGGAAGCAAGGCCAGCATGCGTTTATCCCCTGCATGGTAGTCCTGTGTGTGTATCTTCCATGCCTACAGTTCCTCACGTTTGAAAACAAACTAACAGCCTACCTTCCTACTCACAACCCAAACATACAACCTCCTAATTCAGTCACTCTTCCAGTAATTTAAATTGCAAACATGATTATGTAGCTTTTAATTGTCAGTCACTTTTAGACCTGTTCTCTCCTCTGGGGCATGAGTGTTGCAAATGAGTTTCATTACAAGAGAGGATTAATACTCTCAGTAACCCTCCTTCCATCTTTCGTTTAGAAAGAGGCACTCAAATTATATCAGTTTTCTTTGTTGTTTTAGAGAAATTATTATTCTAGACTGAATTCAGAGACAATGAACTCTGTTTTCTGTCTAGGCTCCATTCTCCTCATTCATGTGTACTCACATCCTGGCTTACTATTTATAACCAGGTCTGAGGAAGGTTTTGGTCCTGACTAGCTGATACAGAATTGTCTGAACTTGACAGACAGCGCTGCATGTTACTCTTGCTTTGATCTGACCTATACATGTTATTAAAATATTTCATGTTTCCATATGTGTTAGGGAAGTCATCACAGTGTGAACGTGCTTTTCCAGACTAGTCTGTCACCAGCTAGATATAAACTGTGTTAAAAAAAATTATATGCATCTTTGAATTGCTGGGGGAAACACTGAAGAAAGAGTTTTACCTGCCTGGCCAGCCAGTTCTCACAGTGAGTGACTGAAACTTCAGTGTGATATCCTTTAATATCACCTTGAACATGTGCTGGTTCGAGCCTGTTCCCTGCCACTTGCAGTCCCTGTTGTTTTGCTGCTTGAGAGCAACACAGTCCGTGAAAACATTTTTAGACATAAAAGCTATGAGTGTGCACTGTGGGAGGAGGGGAGTGTGCTGATTGAGAACTGCCATCCTCCTCTTGATGACTGTGAAAAGAGAGGGCTCTTGGGTGGCTGTCCTCTGTCAAGTGTCTGCCTGCTTCCTCTGGGGCCCACCTTTGTGTATCTCCTGTGTCTGTACACCCTGATAGTTTCTGTGTATCTCCAAAGCTTCTGATTACATCTTTCTGGACAAATTGGTCTCAAAATCATTTGACACAGAGTTTGAACCCTTCAATTTCAGTGAGCAGTGCAGGCAGTCAGTGACAGCTTGGGCTTGGTCCTGTATGTATAGCAGGAAATGACAATTTCTGAAGTATATCTTAACATTCTTTCCTCTCTTTTTAAAGTGTGCTGTTCTCTAGAGGGAAATCAACTGGTAGTAATGCTGAGCTCGCAGCTGGTAGTATGTAGATCAGAAGGATAGAGGGGGACAGGCAACTGTTATGTAAAAAATATATAAATTAAACCCAGTTAATAAATGTGCTTCTGAAATCGTAAAGAGAACCTTCCTTTTCTCACTGATAAATTTATGTGAATCCCTGGTCTGAACCTGCCTTAATTTTCTCAGTCTAGGACTGTAAATGTATCGGTTCTCTCCCCCTCTTGTTCACTTGATCTTGCAGTGTTTCCATGTTTCTTTTACTTCATGGTCATTGATCATAGCATTTCAAACACCTCTGCAAAGGGCTGCTCATCCTTTTGTCCCCTCAGTTCTGTAGGAACCTTTTCATTTAATGAAAAGAGGAATCAAAAAAAGCTGTGCAAACAAAAATTTTTTTTTTTCCCAGCAGGAACCAAAGGGAAAAAGTAGAATATCTTGTTTTGGTTTGTTTTTTTTAATTGGTTAAACTACTGTAGTATTTTTGTAATACTCAGGTTTTAAACCTTTTCTGTGAAATTCTGGCTCTTTGTGACTGTTCCTTTGTATTTTCTTCCTTCCTGTAAATTTTTTTCTTTTGCTGCTTTTCTGGTAATTAGAGGAGTGGTTCAATCAAGGTGAGTTGTTGCAATACTTTCTTTTCATCATCACCATAATATGCTTTGTTCAGCTTTCACATGCAAGGCTTAGAGCTGATATGAAGGTCTTGCTCATATCACCTTCTCCACTGCACCCCCAGAGCATCCTCCTGTTCATTCCAGTAGGCATGGAAATCCTCTAATTGAGTGAGCATTTGCAGGTTGGTCTTCCCACACTGAGAATATTAAAAACAAGGTTTTATTCATTCATGGTGTAAGTGTAGTGAGGTAATTGATTTGCAACTGGCCTGGTAACCCTGTGAGAGAGGGAGCACCTACGTGTGCACATTGTCATATCAAAGTACAGCTTTGCTAGCAGTGTGGGTAGCAGTAGGCATGAAAACTCAGCAGCTTGGATGTGTATTCTCAGGGATCCTTGGTATTTTGTCTGCTTGGGCACGAATGCCTGGGCTGCTGCATCTTTATTACTGGCACTCAGGCTAGCTAGATGAAGCTACCTACCCCAGTAAATGTCTCGAGGGATATGCCCTTTAGTTTCTCATCCCAGCACAACAAGTAAAATTGCAGTTGGAATACAGAAGGCTGAGGCTGAAGTTTGCCTCCCTTGATTGTTGGCTGGGAAGTTGTTAGGCTGTGAGTGCTCTGGAGATTTCCACTGTTACTGAGACTGGTTCTGGGGTAAGGGCAGGGTCATTTTCAGTTTGTGACTCTTGCTTCGGATCAGTGGGCTCTGGAGGGCTGAGCCAAAAGAGTAATGTTGGGAAAATAAAACCAAAGCTAATTGTACCACCCAACAAATGCTGCTCAGTAGTGTTGTGAGAGACACTGATTGCAGGTATGGCTGGTGAGCCTGCAGAGGATGGGTGTCTTGGCAAGACAGAGCTCAGCCCTTGCTTTCTGACCCTCTGCTGCAGTCTGGGTCAGTGGGTTTATTAACAAGCACAGTACTGACTGTTCAGGGGGTGTTATGTAAATCTCTCTTCAACTTTTTAACCAGAAAGAAGGCTTTTGGGGATTAATCCGTCAGCAGAAATGGTCCAACTGAATAGCTGTGTTGATTATGTGGTAAAGCAAAATGACATTTGAGGAAAGTCACCAACACTAGTGGTTAATAACACCGGGTCGCACTTCAAAGTGTGTACTGAGTTTCTGACAGATTGAAAATGCCGAAGGTCATGTTTTGGTTATTTCTTACATAAGGGGGGGGGGGGGTAGGCGGAGAGGGGAAAAAAATTAATCCCACTATTTTCAGAGACTGTAAATTGCATCTTGCACAAGCAAGTCTCATGTCAGGCAGTTTTCCCAAACCACAGTGCTGTGCCAGTTCCTACAGCCAAGTCTCATAAAACAGACCTGTCAGGAGGCATGTTTAAAGCTGTCCGTCTCTTGGCAAAGTTTGGAGCTATGCTTCTCATCCAAGAGCATCCTCTTTCCTCTGGCATACCTCAGGATGGAAAATTTGGAGAGCAGGGAAACGCATAGAAGGGCAGAAAAAGGATGTTATATATCTTTTCAACTGCTAATGTGGTCATTCCAGCATCCCTGTGCACTAGAATTACTGACAGGCTTGAGTGGCAGAGGGGGTGTTCAGAGCTATAGAAGCTGGTTTTCTCATGATCTGGGTCAGGCCAGGGAAGGTTTGCAATTGGTAGGCTCTTTAACTTGCTAAATTTGGTCACCTTTTTTAGAAACTCCAAACCAGTATTTGTGGGTCCTGTGAAAATCAAATGGGAAAAATACCAGCTGGGCCACAGACTGAAAACTTTGACTTCTAGATGGATTTCTTTTGGAGTATTCTTGCAGCTTGGTCACATCCTCTCTATAGGAAAGCTGTGGAAAATGTAGGAGCTAAGGGTATTTTTGAATCTGACCCTTGCTGAATTTGATGAAGCAAGTAATTTGTAGAGTTGAAATCCCCTTGGTCAGAGCTGTGTTCTGAATTGCTTCCATTTGTAAACAGCTGGCAGCTTCTGGTTTGAACAGATGCAGTTTTGCCTGCAAGGTGGGTTAGTTTCTCAGAGGGCTGAGAGTCAAATTAGCAAAGGCTTCATAGGAGATGGCCACTCTTTGCAATCTGGCCCAGAAATTGAGAGATGGCGACTGAAGATCACAGAGCACGGGTGGAGTGTGCTGTCTTAATGAAAGATGGCTTAGGAAATCGGCAGCTGCTTCTGCATTACCAGCTCAAAACATGTAGCAGCCAACAATGCTCTCCTGCATTATCTCTTCCAATAAAAAGTTATGCAAAATACATACTGCTTACTAAACATTGTGCTAGAAAGAAGGGAGCTCTTACAGTGCCATCACAGTTCTTCAGGGCTAATGGAAGTACCAAATCCCAACCTTTAAATTAGAGTGAACCTCTGAAATGAATGAGTAGTTGTGTTGAATAAGGTCTGGTTCTCCAGATAAGTGTTCTGAGGTTTAAACTAGATAATGCCAAAGACATGAGACTTGGGGTCATGTGAAAAAGCAGTTTGTCCTACTTGTAGGTAAGATGGAATAACACTCGTCTAAGTCTGTAATCTTTCCTAGACTGACTTACTTCCTTCTGTGCCTTCCCCCCCCCCCCGCCTTTGCCCTGCTCTTTCCTGTCAATGCTCTAAGTGTCAACAAGGGTTTGCAGCCAGTAACTGGGTTCAGCTGCCATTATGAACTGTAACATCCTTTGGTGATGCACAGCATTTTTTATTTCTGGCATTTGGTTTCGCAAACAATGTGTTTCTCATTCTTTCATGGAGCAAAAACTTGATTGAGGGCTGCAAAGTTCAGCTAATTCCTATCTCTTCCTTCAGGAAAGATGGCTTCCAAAGGAGTGTCATGGTACCTGGCTGCATGACTTTTTGGCAGCTTAGATGGTCTTTTTCATACTTTAATGAAGTAAATTGCTTCAGATGAACAGAACTTCTGGATGCATGTTTTGTTTTGCACAGTAGTAAAGTTGACTGGTGTTCTGTGCTGGCATTTCAAACTGAAAGTGTGTGATATTTACAAAGAAGGGGAGGGGCTGGAATACTACCTTAAGGTGCTCCCCTCCCTTGATGTTATTTCTAAATGTTCATGCTGGTATTTAAAGGCTCCGTTGTCTCTGTAGTAGTGTGTGTGTTTATCCTTTTGTCAAGAAGAGAGGCAAAGTGGCCATTGAATTCACTGCACAGAAGCTGTACCAGCTCCCAGCTATAACAGGGCTGTGATTGACCTTTCGCATGTCATGCCCTATTCCCAGAAAAGAATCAGACTAATTTCCCCATTACCTTTTCAAGGACCATTTTCCTGTTTGCTTTTAATCATCCTGACTGGTGGAGCTTTCAGCCCTTCTGTAAACCTCCATTAACAGCCTGGTAGAGTCCCTGTGCAGAAGCCACCTCTGGCTGCTTCAGTTGGGGTGTTTTGAATCCATCCCATCATACCTGCCGTCCCTCCCTCTTGAGGGAGAGGGACTGAATAACTTGATTTGCCTCCCCAAAAAAATAATTTGGGAAAGCAAAACTCTGCATTACTGTCCTCAGAGTCAATACTGATTCTTGTACTTCCTTCCAAATCTCCCTCTGCTGTCAGTACTTTTCTGGTGGCAAGGTTGCCTGCTTATCCCACAGCATCCATGCTGCTTACCCAAGGCTGTGTGTCTCCCTGGGGAGAGAAGAAGGGATAAAAATTAACCTTGTCTTCCCCAGCTGTTTATGTAACTTTGAATTCTCGCCTAACTAAAACTGAAGTCCCAGTTTCGTTCTGCTTTCTGTGAAGGATTATGTGAATTAAAACTGATGTAATGTTTTGAAACTGCTTCTCAGTAAATGTGTGGAATTATTTCCACTGGTTTCTAATAAATAGTCAAAATGGCTCTTTATTGATTGAAGGGCAATCTAAGGTTAAGTTGTTGGCTGCTGGCTGTACAATATATTAAATCTAGGCCTTCCTGTCTGATAATGACAACAAGAATAAAGGCTGCAAAGGAAACCTGTTGTTTTTTCCTCTGCTTTAGCTAAGCTTCAGATCAAAATTTCTTGATGAAAATAACAAGTAAATACTGGACTTCTGAGGAAGGCGAATAGCTTTGCCAAGAAGGCAAATGGCACAATTTTCAAAGATTTTAAGCACTCTTAGGACCCACTGAAATGCTCGTGCTGAGCGTGTTTGCAGATCAACCTGCAAGTAGCATGGATGTTTTCCCAAAGTTGCTCCTGCTAAAACCACAGCGATGCAGCTGGATTGCAAGTCGGATATGTACAAATATGAGTAATAGTCTGTGATTTATATTCTGAGTCTATATCTGCTCTCATCTTGGAGATGCACATGACAGTATCTTACCTGTCAGTATGCTGACAGCCTTTTCCATCTGTTGTCTTATTTTTTTGCACAGGAAAGAAGAATGGAGATTTGGACAGGAATTTTGATACACTTGATTTGCCTAAGCGGTCTGAAGCAGCAAAAGGTAATGCTAATGTTTGTGCTTTTGGAAATAACAAGTAGTATGGGAGCAGGAGGCTTTTAAAGAGGCTTGAGACATGAGCATATCAGGCTGATCTCTTTCTTTTGTATTCAGTTAATTGAAATAATGGATGTGTCAGTGCTTGTTGTTATCTAGTATTCAGTATTCAAAGGCTGGATATAACCAGCTTTTATATAAAGCTGCTGAATGGGTGGAATCTTGTAGAAGCCCATCTGATTTGGTGTTAGGTGATTGTAACTCCATAGAGGGGTGAGTGCATGTTTTTTTCCTTTACAACTCCATTTGCAAATTGCCTGCGCTACATGTGAATGTGAGTTCTGAAATGCATTAGGTGAGTGTACTTACCACTAAGGTTTTTCCTTCACTGGCATCTCTGTAGTTCTTCAGTGCTACAATGAATTGGAGAGTGACAGCAGGGAATGAGTTCAAATCTTTTGTCTTTACTGATAGTCTTCTCCTGAGGACAGTATTTTCCCCTTCTGCAGTGAGCAGTACTTACAGTTTGCCAAAACCAGGTTGACAGAAAAATTTTTCTGCATTGCGCTATTGTATTTCAGCTCTGGCAGAGGTGAAATCTTTCACAAACAAGCTACATTTGCTTCCTGTACGCATGGTACTCTTTTATTAATTGGAGATCAGGAAATGATTTAGGATCTTATCAGACTTCTTACAGCACTGGACGGTGTTTTGAGACTTGCACAGGTTTTCATTTGAGTGTGTGCAGTATCATCGCAAAGATTCAGCCATTGTCATGGCAACTGCTGTGGTGCCACCCTGTCAACTCAGCCCTGCAGGAAATGCTCTCCCACAGCACCTTCACCTTAGTGATTTGTGAATATCCACAACTACCTGAGTATTCCTCAGAAAGAAAATCTTAAACTCTCCCTGTGTTATTTGCACAGTTTCAGAGAGTATATGAGACAGTGTGACTCAGTGGAGAGATCCTTGGGCTTGGGATATCGGAAGTACGCTATTTAGCTACCTGTATCGAATCAGCTGATTTGTGCTTCAGTTTCCATACTGTTAACTGAGGGTGGCAGCAGCAGAGGCCCTATCTAGCATCCTTAGAGACGTATTGGTAGTCATTGATGGCATAATGATTATGTGTGTGAAGTGCTGCATGCACTTAAATTCATGGGCAGTGAAGCTCTGGTATGCAAACTAATCCTAATACATGGATGGATCTAATCTATTTACACGCACCTTTTTACAGTGGTACAGTTTCTAGGCTAATGCCTAAACACTAATGTTAATGCACCTCTTAGAAGGTGCAATGCCACCCTGCTTGGAGAGCTGCAGGAAACTTCTCGGTTCAAGGCTGGGCGTTGATTACATTACAGAGCAAGGAGACATCCTAAGGATGGAGAAGAGGAATGCAAAATACAGCAGGGGCTTCAGCACTTTCATTCCTTTCTAAATGTGACTGGAATATAGGTGCCCCTAAAAGGAAAAGATGAAAATCTAAGATTTCTATAAAGAGCTGGATGTTGTGCAACTTTAAGACAAAAATCTTTCAGGTGGCTTTGTCAATGGTGGAAGTTTTGTGGCATATCTGATGGGAGATGTATCTGCCTCTCTGAGCTTACACAGCTCTGTCATACTCAGTTGCTAGAAATCGCACACTCTCAAAGAGTTTTTGTTTGATAATTTCAAGATACCTCTATTTAATCTAAGATGAATAGACTCTCATGCTAGGTAGATTAGGTCAGGAGATTATTCCCACAGCATTTTGAAAGAGACCTTTGACATGGGAAAAAGGCTTGAGAAACTACTTGCTTGTGTGCTAAGGCAAAAAGTAAATTCAGTGATGCATATTTTGTTTCCTGCTAAGCATCTTGTTTACACGAGAGCTCCTGGATATTGAAGGTTCTAACAAGGTTGCTGGGACTTTGAGTTGTCTGTAAGATGAAGAAAATAAAATTGCAGTTTTAAAACCCTTAAAAGCTCTGGTCAGATCTGTGCCATAGAGTATAATTGGCTCTGATGAGATCAGCTCTCTGCTGAAGCAGAACCTTGTTACCAAGATTGAAAAATCATACAAGTTTTAATGATCAAAAGTACTCAGTTTGAGTGACACAATGAAGTGCTATTTCAAAAATCAACAATTATAGATTAATCTCTTTCATGTATTATTAAAGCCATATTAAAGTGAGTTTTCAGCTGGAATCTCTGTGGGCAAATGAAACTGCAGTAATAGGATTTGTTCATGCAATGCAGCAAATGAACACTGTGGTAGTTAACAAATACTGGGATGCAGTGTTGTTAAGGTTCCTGTAATCTTGCAGTTGACATCCATGGTGTTTATCTGACGGATCTAAAGATGATGTTTCAAGAACTTGACATATACTCTTAAGTATGATCACTGAGCTTAATTGATAGCATGCTTATGGTTGCTTGAGAAAAGGCAGACTGGAAGCAGTGAAGTAGTTTCAGACCTGTTCTCTATCATCTCTGGAAACTGCACTTGGTCTCCAAATGACTTCAGTTGCAGGAATCTCTGCCTGTCCTGTAGCTGGACATCATAAACCCAGAAACTTTTGTAGTTTCCAGTTGGGATGTTGAGGCTGGTTAGTGTCTGTGTGGGAGACAGCTCAGGAACAAGTTCATATCCTGAACAGTTCAAATGAGCTCATGAGTTACTACCTTGTTTAAGTGCTATTTGTTGGGATTTTTTTCCTGAAGTGTGTTTGTCCTGGAGAGAAATTAATGGATGAAGGTAATTCTTGGGGTTTTTTTTCAGTGATAAACTAGTCTTCTTTTCTTCTGGTTGCATTTGGTTTTTTAATGGAAATCAGATTTTGCTGCAGCACAGAATTTGAGCAGCCCTGAAACCATTTCTAAGCCTTTAATAATTTTATGTGCTAGGCATTCTGGCAGGGGAAAGCTTCCAGTTCAGGGTTGTTATCTGTGGTAAACTGGATAATGTCGGATGGGGGAACTTGCAGTGCTTTCAGGAGCTGTCTCATCTTGATATAAATAAATATATATGCTCTGGCAGTGTCCAGAGTAGTGCTGTCCTCCTGAGGAGAGATTGTGGAAGAGACGCTTCGTGTTTCTTCCTTTGTTGGAAGGAGCATATTTTTTCTGGTAGTCAAAGAGGGAGAAGATAAATTTTGGAGGGAAGTGATAAGAGCTTGCACAGAGCCATATGAGAGGGAACAGCACTGACAAGAAGTTATGAATGCTGTCCTCAGGACCTTGCTAAATTTAGTACTTTCAAAAATTGCTGCTTCTGTGGAGGGGGGGAAAGTCGTCTTGCTGAAATCCCTTCCCCAATATAAAGTAGGTCACTGATGGTGGTGTTAGCTGTCTCCTCTGCAGCATGTCCTCTTCTGCGCTACCACAGTGCGAATGCTGATTTCTCCTGTGTACATATTAAATTTATAGGATAGTGCAGTCCCTTTGCTTGGCTCACAGAATCCTTATTTCTGAGCAGGAATAGTGACAGGAGGCTCACACATTGGGGGGAGATCAGGATTAATCATATCTGTGCAGTGGAAAGCATGTCTCAGATGGCAGGCTGTGAGATAAGGTTTTCTGAAAAGAATCGGGATTGATATGTGTCAGCCCTCTGAAGATGTTATAAAGATTGTAACATTTAATCTTCCTGATGTGAAGGTGTTGGATTGTCTGCCCCTGTTCATCAGTGCTGGAACATGGGAGGAGAAGTCCAGAAGAGCAAACCAGCTTTTTACATGGAATCGGTGGATTATTCCTAATTAAATCCAGACTTCTGTGCTGTTTGGTTTAAGCAAATGCTCTGGCTTCTTGTTTATGCACACATCTAATGGCATAAAAGTAGATGTTCTGAGGTGTTGAAGTTCAGCTATGGTTTCAGTCTAACTCATTAGGGAGTTGAAAGTGTTCAGCCATAAGGAGACATGTGCAGGTGCATTTCAGCCTGATCAATAGGCTAACTCATTCTTTCCTTTAAATCAGTTTTTATTTATCTTTTCCATTTTGATCATTTGAACTTACTTCCATCCTAATGGGAACATAAGCTTAGGAGTCGAGCAGAAATACTGAACAAGTGCTAAAGCTGCTTATAGTTGAACAAGTCTATTTTGTTGTAGCAGGGACCTCACAGAAAAGGTGAATTCATTTGAAAGCTCAGCTTTGTGTGTATACTTACCCTGGTCAGCAGCCAATGTAGGTAGGGAATGAGATTTTGGGGGAACTTGTCAGCAGGTGAATTTCTTCTGTCACTTTCCATATAGCCTGATGCTGGTGATAGATTTTTCTATCTCAGAAGGTGAGTGTCTAAATTCACTTATAAATCTTTGTATTACTGCTCCAGGAAATTAGACTTCCTGGCACTGTCAGGGTAATGACTTTAACTTAGTAGATTACAAAAATGCCAGCAATTTGTCTTCACTAACATGTAGTGGGGGGAGAGAGGAACTTCACTGAAGCTTTCCTCTGACTTCAGGTTTGTAATTAAGATTAGCTGCTGTTCTCATTTCACTGCTTTTTTAATTTGCTTTCTTTAAATCTTTACAAGTTGACTCAAGCACTCACCTGCCCTTTCCAGCTCCCTTCAATCATTAATTTTGATTGTCGTATTGTGAATAAGTGAGTAGAACTGATTGATTAATGGCACCATCCACACCCCTCCTGTGTCTGCTAGTGGAAATTGAGGTACTGGGAAGGTCTCCTCTGTGAGAGCAAGTAACATGTTCTTGTGTTAATATATTTTAAGTATTTCATGCACGTTGTTCAGAATTGCCATCAGAATTTTTAAGTATCTCCTATTTCTGTTGCTTTACCAAGCAGAGGATTAATTTTGGCCCAGTGTGTCTTTCATATTTTACAAAGCAGTGAAAGATTTCTTATCTGTCTTCCAGTGCTTTGAGTCAGAGAAAATTTATTGCCTTGAATAGGAAAATTCCCATATGGAACCTGCCCTTGCCAAACTTTCTTCATTCCAGTACCCGTACATTCTCATTCTTTTTCCCAACACCTGCAAGGAATTCAGAGCAGGCACCTGTGATTTTTCTTTCTTTGCATACTCACTGTTCCCATAGCAGACTGCTAATTGTTCTGGAGTACTCCACTTTTATTGTCATAATCTTCTGCAGTTCTTATGTTGAGCCACTTGTTTGTTCAAAGCTGGGTTGAAACATGACAGTTGCTTCCCCTGGCCTGCTGAGCTGTGCTCCGCAGGTGGAAGCTCTTTATTTGTGGTCTTTACGGATCTGTTAAACTTAATATTGCAGAACATAAATTTTAAGTTTAGGGATGAAACTGAAGGGTTTGAAAAATCTTACGGGGAGATGCTTCTGGAATGTGAATTGGAGGTCTGGGAGTACTATTATGTCTTTTGTCTTTTTTCTGCCCTAACATATCTTCTTCCAATTAAAAGAATGAAATAGCTTCTTGTTTTCTTAACATGACAACTCAAGCAATTCAAACTGGTATCAAGTGTATTATTATAGAACAATGATTATTTTTGTTTCAAGTAGATTGGCCTAAGCCTGTAAGAGTTGTAGTCTGTACTGACATACTGTGACACCTTTTGTGTTCTAATGGTGTGTGCATGAAGCAGATATGGAGAGCGTTGCTCATTTAGCATGGATTTTAAAAGGAGTGCAAAATCCTGTCATCAACAGTTAACTTGATAAAAGTTCCTTAAAACAGAAAATCATTCAGGTAGGAGTGTTGTTCTTTTTACATAGGTTGTTTTTTAGAGAGTCTCTGTAAACTCTGGATGAGGGGAGCAGTGATGGGTGATGGTGACTCATCTGCAGAGATCAGGTGTTTTGCTTTGACTTCTGACCCAATCCTACATAGGTGTTTCGCTTTGACTTCTGACCCTATTCGCAGTACATACTCCAGGGTACCTATAAGGAAACTTGTTGTAGGATTGTACCTGATAAAAAAATGTTTTGCAGTTCTTGCTTGAGAAGTTTTATGTTGACCAGCAAGGCAGGAGAAGGAACGAGTGGAAGAGCCATCTTGCTTTTCAGAGATGGCTTTGGATACTAAATAAACACTGCTTATTTGTCATGATGCTTCCTGTCACTAGCGAGTCTCAGTTCTTGCTGCCTGTTGCCAGGATCAGTTGGGTCTTTATGGTACATTTGTGTCAGACCCATGCAGAGCTGCTGGACTTCATTGCTGAAACAGTCCTAGTAGTTAGTGATTCACAGTCTTGTCTTGTGATAAGCTCACCGTGCTGCACAGATGTTGCATAAAATAAATCATTAGCACAACTCTTGAGGGTTGTTCCTTCCTTGTTGTATTAGTGCAGGTGGTAAGCCTTGAACAGCTTGGCCTTTGAAGGATGTTGTCCATGGAATGACCTCTGTTTCCTTCTACATAACTCATAGCATAAGGTTTAAAAAAAATACCAAACAAAATAATCCGTGCCTTTGGTGAGCAGGTATTGAACTGGCTTTGAACTAGCTCAGCAGTTAATGCAGCAGATTTTCACCAGATAGTGTGTTTTACCATGGCAAGTACCCATGGTGAGAGACTGTCATGCATGTCGTTAAACACCAGCAACTAGACAAACTTTCAGGCTTTTATCTTGGTGCATGTTGCTGCAACAGGACTTTGGCAAATGTGTAAAAAGCACAGTTACAGTTTTGTATTGTGTTATAATGCTAGAATCTGGATTTAATAAAACAAAGTGCTCTGTTGAGTCAGCAAGCCTTTGTGGTGGGAACTAAGTTATATCACTGAGTATCCAAGGTTCTCTTATTGCCTGCTTGTTTTGTTATGTTACTGTTAATTTCTAGGCCAAACAGGGTTTTCAAGTGCTACATGCTTTGAGCTCTCTCTTGACGCACAGGTGACTTCACTGCTGTTTGTAGTTCAGCAGTTACCTAGGTATGGCAAGGTTTGTCAACCACTAGAATCATTTGTTATCCGCTGGTCTATGCAGGCATTGTCTCAGATCAGCATTGTGTTGAGGTGAAAGATGAAGGTCTGCCTTCTCTGTAGTTTACTGTCATTGGTGGGCTTGATCACTTGCATTCATGTAGACATTTAATATTGTATATTTATGGTAAGTTTTGCAGGAATATTCAGATATCAATAAGCACCACAGCTCAACCTTGCTTTTCTCAAGTGTGTATGACCCTTCTGAATTCTGGCACTAATTCTTTTCACTTACTAATATGATTCTGTCTCACAACACTCTTTCTTTGGAGACTGTGAGGAAACATATATTGTTCTGGGAGAAATACTAATGATATGACTGAACCCTACACAGTAACTGTACAGTAGTGCTGCTGGGACTCTTGCAGCTCTGCTCTTTGTGGTTTAATCATTCCACCAAATCATGTGAGAGGAATTTGAGACCGTTACAGGACCAGCTCTCACTCTGGTGTTATCTGTCAGCTCAGGAATGTGAAGAGTAATTTTGGCTTTGCTTTCTGGTAATTGCTACCATGTTTGTCAAAATGTTGTTCTCTTGCTTCTGAGAATGCCTCAATGTTGCAGCTCTGATCTGTGTTTTCCAGTCTCTTGCTTTGTTCATAGGTATTTCCAAGAAAAAATTGTATTTACAGGTGGGACAGGTTAGACTCCTGGTAAGGTGAAATGGCATTTGTGGAACAGAAAATCTCTTGCAGCTGTGGCAAGGGGAAGCACAATGTTTGTGTGGTCCAACTATCCTATAAATTGCCCAGTTAAGAGATGTACTTTTGTGTCAGGAAGATTTGAGTTAGGAACTTGAAGCGTGCTGCTGTGTGGATGACATACACAGCCAGTGTAAACTGGGGAAGAAATTTTTTAACTGTGATAATTAAATGTCACTAATGCCTTCTCCACCTCCAATATGGACACTTCATAATGTGAACGGCTTTTTCAGTTTTAGGTTATGTAGCTTTGATGCTTAAGCTTGAGGGAGCAGTGGGAAACAGCTGCTGGGATAGGGAGGGCAGGAGGAATTATTGCAGTGATATGAAGATCTCTTTCAGCTCTACATTTATACAGAGTTGAGAACATGAAGCTTTTCATGAAGTCATAAGGTGGTTGTTCTTGTCCATCATTTCTTGGCTCTCTTGTAACTTGTTTGCCTGTAGAGCTCCTCTTTTTCCTTTTGTCTTCTACCTCTTAAACAGCTAGAGGTCACATGCAAGGTGAGTTAGGAAGGCTGCTTTCTTTCTGAATTGTTTTAAACCCTTCCTTCTGAATGAGAAAAATCTGACTCACCTCTAAGGTGAATCAACAGCCACAACTATTGCTCCTCTTTATTCTTTTCTTGCATTCTTTCATATTCAATGTTCCTCATTGGAGAGGAAAAGTTGGCAGAAGACAAGACTCTCCCCCTCCACCTTTACGTGTTTTTTTCACCTGTGATTCTCATGGGACTAGACAATAACTCCAGTAGTCAGCTTCTAGCTCCTTCTTGCCTGAGGCTGATAACCAAGAATATAGATCTATTATAATAACTAGCAGCATCTTCAAAAGGCAGGAGTCCCAGGTGGTAAATTCCCTTTCCAACTTGATGTGAATTTGTGGCCAAGTTATGAATGCACAGAAAATGAGACTTATGCATGTGGTTATAACATCTTAAACTAGAACAGCCTATATGTACTTGCACAATAAAGTAGCCTATGAAAAACTAAACAGCAGGAACTCCACTCAAGCACATGGTAATTACAGCAGCTACTGAGAAGATGGAGTGATCTGGAGCTTCAGCAAAAGACAGAGCTGAAAGTAAGAAAGTCTCATTTTTGCATTCCAGCATTGCTGCTGTCTTGCTGAGTGGCCTTAGGCAATTGCATTCAGATCCGGGGCTATAGTGAACTCGTTTGCGAAGTGCCTGCTACTGCCTCTGCCTTCACTAAAATAATTACTGATAGTTTCACTGCTGCTGTGATAACCAGTGCAAATGGAGTGTGCATGATCCATTTGTAAAAACAGAATTCTGCCAAAGTATTGCGTTTCACAACTATTGTTAACACCACAGTGACAGAAAAATCAAATAAAGCCAGAATTTCTGTTAAAGGGGTGAATGGTAGTGCCTTGCTCCAGTGGGATGTTATGTGAATGGACTGAGGAGTTCATATTAGAGTATTTCAAAAATATCTAATACTATGAATTGCTTTGTATTCTTACTATGCACATTACACTTAGTGTGCATTTTAATGGAGAAGTTCAACTGTATTATTTATGATGCTTGTATAGATAGGCACATACAGAAACCAACACATAACTCAAGACCTTGGCAAGTTTTACAGCCCAGCTACAACATTTGCTTTAGTTATAGCAACATGTGCTCTCTGACAATGCAGGATCTTAACCCTTCAACCAGTGACTGGATTTTCATGTCCATTATACTTGGGTAACATTTCTGATAAAATAGTTAATGTTGGAAAGTGATCGATGTCATATCTTTTCCTTTCACAGCCTTCCCTGTACTGTTTGCCCCAGCCAAGAATGGTTAATACTAGTTTTCTCCCCGCTTTGGTTTGTGTATGTTTTTGCCTGTCTCATTTAGCATTTCTGTTCTACAAGCAATTCTAATTGTTACTCTAGAATAGAATGCCTGTTATTACAGAGCGTAGCTCATTCTATGGATGCTGCTCAAGGACTGTTTATAAAATGACAATGTGCCACGAAAGTCTGCCAGGAATAAAAGCAGGAGTTCGTGGGGATGTGTTTATCCTGCATAACTGCCTCGGTCTTGGGACTTAGTCACTGCAGTGAAAAACTCCATCCATCACTGTTGCATTATGTCAGATTTTCTGCCATGCCATACTCCGTTTCAGTTAAGAGATAACAATGAAAGCCCAGAGACTTCCCCCATTCCTCTTGCCCTCTTTTTAGCATAAGCGTAAAAAATGAGATGATAATTTGAAGAGGGGTACGGGTGGGAAAGTTCTCCTGGTTGCCTCGCCATTGTTACTGTGAAGTGCAGGGAAGAGGAGCACAGCTTCTGTTGGAATTTAGAGATTAAATTTCCTGTCAAAATCAATTACAAAAACCTTGTTGCACAAAGTTATGGTTGTCTCTAGTGTCCATCAAAAGTATGGCAGCAAAGTTCTGCTGACGAAGCCACTTGACAAGTTAAGAGAACAGCAGAAAGTTTCAGAACAGCTGAGGCAGAAAAATAGTGTAATGTCGATTTAAATCCCTTGCCAGATTTCCCAAAATAGTGTGTGCATAAGTAAAGGCAGTAGTTACAGCTCCAGGTGAGTCTTAAAAAGGCTGTGCCTTGAGGAATCATAGCAATGTGGATAAATTTCTCAGAGGCTTGCATGACTCAGGTGCTGTCAGATCTCAACCCTAGACAGGCATCTCTCAAATCTCACTTAAAGTGTCTGTCAGGGGTGCTCCAGCTGTCCCGTCTGGTATTCTTTTGCCCACAAAAATGCAGACTGATGCCCTGTAATTAAGCATTGGAACAGGTTTCTCAGGGAGATTTTGAAGGGTTCTCTAGCATTGAAGGGTTTTAAGACCTGACTGGACACTGGCATAAATAATTTCGTCTAAATCCATCACTGAGCTTGCATTGAGCAGGAAGCTGGCCCAGGTGACTGTGATTGTTCTGTGTGACTCTTGTTAATTGATTACAAAGTCAGCCAAAAAAGTCTGTCTGCAAAAAACAACAACATGGGTTTTTTTTAGAATTCATTTTTTTCCAAAACAACTTAATCCGTGACAGCTAGCCAGGTGAATCAGGTGGGAAGAAGAATGAAAGCGCCCATTTGCCAGTGGAACCTGGGAAAGGAGCAGATATGCAAAATACATCTTAATAGGTGGAGCTCAGTTTGATTTTATAATGCATACTTTCTCTGGTGCCAGCACTGTAAACCATGGACTTCCCAACCCTATGTGTTGAGAGTCTCTGAGGGTCTGCTTACAATGGCTAATGATGGGGGAGAGAAGGGGGAATAAAAATGAAATAGTTGTGCAATTCTGAACTAATTGCTAATTGAGGTACTAGAGACCAGGCAAAGAGGCCTTCCTTATAATGCAGCCAGTACAGGGGAGGTACGTGCAGTAAGGAGGCCAGCATTTTTTCCACTTTTGCTTGAACAGTATTTATTATAGTTAATGGGGAGCTTTAATCATGGAGTTAATCTGAAAATTAAAATAAACTGGACTGTCAAATAACCTGTGCATTCTAAATTGCCGAAGTCACTGATGCTCATTAGTCAGACTGAAGCTGCAGTCATGTTTTGCAGAAAGGCAAATAAAAAGAATCACAAAATTAAGACCTCTGTTTTCTCAGCATTAATTTCTAGTGTGGTTACCTGCACAGCTGCTGCAGTCCTATTATCTGACTCATTACTTTGTAAACCACTTTGAGAGATGTTGAATGCGAAAGCTGCTATATAAAGTCTTATTTATTTCGATAACCCTGAGTGCTCTGCACAGGCTTAAAAGCTCCCCCCTTCTCTAACATGACAGGGGAATCATATGACTTAATGTGCCATATACCTCTAACCGTGGATTGAAGAAAAGTGACCTTGAACTGAGAGGCAGGCATTTTACATTACAAAGCAGACACTTAAATTTACCTGTCAACCGGAGGCGAGGGAATCTTACATCTGCATGGTTTAGAAAGCAGTGTCAGTCCAACTGTTCATTGCTCTGAACCCACTGAGGGTTTGATTGCTGACCCAGGCATTTTCAGGTGATCAGTGTGAATGTTGATCAGTGTGTGGTAGAAAGAAGAACACTTTTATTTCATCCTCTCAGACCTTAGTTTCAGCCCTGAATTTTCTGTGTCTTGGTCATAGGCAAATCTGGAATTCTGTAATAGCATGACACATCCTTTGTCTCTTTAGGAACAGGCCATCATTCAGGCTTCTCTGGAAGGAGGGTATGTGAAGAGCAATCCTTCCACCTCATGTCCAATTTGGTCATATTTTCCATGCTTTGGGGTCTCCTTACTTTACTGAGTATATTGTTGCTTTTGTAGGAGACAGAGTGACTTCGCATTCTCTTTCATCAGTAGCCTCAGTAAAGCGTAAGTACCAAACACACTGTGGCAGTCTACTGAAACAGGCTGAGTTTAGATAGGCAAGATAGAAACAGTGTGGGAGGGGAAAGGGGGACACAGACCGCTGAAGTGAGAGTGCAGTTACACAGCATTTCAGTGGCAGATTCGGGAACAGGGAGGAGGTTTTCTGATTTCTAAAGCAATGTTTTTCTTGCTGGCTCATGTTAACAAGCCAGCTAGCAAGACCATTCCATTTGGAAATGTCGTATCTTCTTGTCCCTCACATGCAAAACCAGGAACAATAGTTAATCTAATGAGTTCTGTTTTGAGTCCTCTAAAATCATAAGCAGCAGATCTGTAATCATGATTATTGCATCTTGCTCTGCTGAGAGCTTAAAAACGATGAGCAAGAAAGGCATCTCCTAAGACTCATTCAAAATATGAGCAGCCAAAAATAAGATCTAGGGAAAGGATTTGCCTTAACGGGAGCATCCCCAATGACCTTTAAACACTTAGAAAATTGAAAGTCTGCATTCCTTGCATATGCAGGTTTCCCACTTCCCTTTTTGGGATGTTTTGTGCATTGAGTCATAAAATGTGCTAGTGATCACTGAAGAGCACAAAGGCAACTCATGGATGAGTAAGAGGAGAGATGAGAAACGTTGAGGAAGACTGAGCTGTTAGTTGCATTACAGCATGCTTGGGATTTCTCAAGGAATGAGAAAGTGTGTGTTAGGAGCATGAGACCTAATCCCATTTATTCAATTACATGAGCACTGCTTCCAGGAGAGTATTTGTTGACGCGGGAGTCACGAACACCACAGAGATGATCAATGTGATCAAGTGATTGTCGAATTTATTACAAATCCTTAACCCCTTATATACTATTTCTTACATGCAGTTACAGTGATTTGGCATATTATGATTGGATATATGTCCTGTAGACCCTTAGTGACTAACATATAATTGGTTAAACACAGGTGTGAGAACTCGACCTCGAAAGCTTGCCAACAGTCCACAGTTCTCATTAACTCAGTGAATTCCAGCTTCTTATCTTGCTTACTTAAGCTTCTTCGGGCCTCTCATGGCCTTGCTGTATCTTTCAGGATTATTCAGCATTCATGTACCAATTATGCATTCTCCCGTGAGAGCACTGTCTCCACATCTCCCCCTTTTTGTTTTATATACGTTTTGGGTGACTCTACTTGAGCAGGGTATTTGGGCTAGATCATATCTCCAACATGTGACAACTACAGGCTGCTGGGCCTGCCCCTTTTTTCTGCTGTATGGATCTCTGGTAACAGGGGAGGCCATCCCTCACATCAAGGTCTGGCATGGCATGTGTCCCCACTGCTCCACGCCTGCTGGGTTGCAGCCAACAACGGAGCTAAAGGTTCTTCTTGGTGGCAAACACAGAGGCCAACCTAGTCTTGCACTTGATTGTGGTAGCAGGCCTTTTGTTAGCCTCAGTCCTTGCACCTTGTTGTCAATGCAGAGTTTCACCTGCTTCATCCAGTAACAAGTTGCTACTACAGCAAGGCACACACAAACTTACATTAGCAGAGTAACTATTACAGGGTGCAGCAGCATGTTGAAGATGCTGGTGGCAGCGAGGGACTAGCCAAAGAAATTTCTTACCAGTGGAATTCTCCCACCCTCTTAATTTGTTTCATTACTTGCTTTATAACATTACCATTGTATTAAAATCTTTCCAGCTTTTGCCTTAGCATTTTCTAGCAGCTACTGCAAATTTCCATACTCTAACATCTCTTTTACAAGTGACAAATCTATACAATACAAGGTGTAGTTTCTTATTAGCAACTAGCTAGTAAATACAGGTGGTTTCATATACAAAATCACAACCTCTAATAATAGCTACTTTACAAGCACACATATTTAGGATGTTACTTTTCATTTGCCCCCAAGTGATGTTTTGTAGTCATTCATTTTTTTTCTCTTCCTCTATCTCATTCTGCTTGGGGTATTCACGGTCAGCGCCTGTAGCTGAGGCATCAGGTTTATCCATTCGTCTGTCCAGTTCATGGCAAGGCTTTACAAACTTTGCAGGCAGTCACCATGGACCTGTAGGCAGGAGGGCACAAATATACCCCCTCCCCCAGGTTATCAGTTCTTGAGAAGCAGACAGGTTAAACTGCACATTGTTAACTGGCGAGGAGTTTGCTGCATCATTGCTCTTCCCCCCCCCCCCCCCCCTTTTTTTTTTTTATCCCTGCTCAGCAGCAGCTACAGCTGCCTGCCTGCTTCAGCAGCAACCATAAATACCTGCCGGCAGCCACACTTTTACATTAACTCTTTCATGCCCGAAATGTTAAACAGCTACCCCTTCAAAACTTTTACAATAAACCCAACAATACACAAAACACCGACTGCCCTCAACACACACACACACACACGTGTGGGATCCCACAAGCACACTCCACACAAGTTCAATATTTGAAACACAAAAAGACAATTATTACTCCCACTACACAGTCCCATGTACAGAATGTGGCATAAGGACCCTGTGGAGACTAACAGAAAAACAGCTCCAAGAAGCATCATTGCAGTGCGAGGTGGCAGGCTCAACCTTAGCGGGCATCCCCGCAGAGGCTCTGCCTCCCCCACATTGTATGAGGCTTGGGCTTTTATACTGACCAAAATGCACACTCATTCCAACACAGGTAGCCAGCCTATGTTGGAAGAAGTGGGCAGCAATATCTATAAAGGTCTCCAAAGGTCAGTAGAAACCTGGACATATTTATTTTTGGCAACTTCTAGTATGTGAGTTTCACAAAGAGACTGTATTGAATGAGTTAGATGTGGAGTCCCAAACCCACTTGTGGGGTGGCTTACATATCCATTGTTCAACTGTATTCCTCATAGCCGCCATCTCCTAAGGCTAAGATGTCTGGGTTGGTCACGAAATGTCCAGCGTTCCTTAGCCAATCGACAGTTCCCTCTTTTTGTCTTTGAGCAAACCAAACTGATGTTACATTTTTCTTGAGCATAGATATAACACACCGTAGCATACAACTTGCCACTAGTATGAATAACAATAGCGCAGACACTATCGTCATACCCTGTATGATCAAATTTTAAGCCATCCCGAAATTCCCCAGCCCTTAAAGAGCTTTGACAGCCAATCTAATCCATCATCTTTTGTTAGCTGCCTAACTCCCTCTTTCAATTGTTGTATACTTTTATAAATTGATTCCGAATGATCCGATAAATTCATGCAGCACATCCCCTCAAATTCAGTGCAACCATGCCCTTGTGCCAACAATAAAAAGTCGATTGCTGCCCTATTTTGCAAGGTGGCATGACGAACACTATCAACGTCAGTTAAAAGTCCACTTAGTGCAAGCGTAGTAGCATTTGTCTGTTTTGTAAGCCAACAACCTAATTTATTTAAAGTACTTAAGCCATAGGCTACACCAGTTCCCGGTGCCAAAAGAGAAGCAGCAAGAATTTGCCTTGGGCTCCAAAATCGCGCATTATCATCACAACTAGAGGTAAACTGGTGTAGGCTTCTCTTTGCACGAGTATGTTTACGAATCACATTTAATATCATTGTCGTGTTAGGTGTTAATAGGGTTAGTCGACCTAAACTACAAGGACCTCCGTTTAGTCCAGAGGGAAGGCCTCCCCAGGCTCGATTTCCACAAATCAGAAACACACCAGGAGGTAGCATTAAAGGGACACTAAAAGAGCAAGAGAACTTGTCCGTGGTATAATTGCACCAAATGGTGTGATTGCGATAAACAGCACTACTTGCATTAACATTCTGACCACGTCGTGTCGTATTATATGTATAATTAAAATACACACAAGCATCCATGATGACGGATCCCAGCAATTCCAATTCCTGAGGTTCCTGAGTTACCATTGGAAGATGCGCATATATACCATCCCAATTGTCCACACACTGTTGGGGGTAAGCACAAAGGCCTGCCATTCCGGGCAGGGCTGGTTTCGGCCATTCATCCAATGGTACTCCAACAAGACAGGTAGAAAATGGATTTTCAGGGCTCGCCGTAGCAAGGCACAGGGTATCCTGTTGTGTGGCGTTTGCCAAGGTCACCCAAACGTTTTGTTTAGGTTGCGAGATTACCCATCCTTCTGTTTGAGGTAAGCTCAGGAACAGAAAAACTACCCCACATAATGTTTCCATACCGTTCAGCATCTGATCAGGGCGAGATTCCTGAAGTTTTGCAGACATCTGACTTCTCGGCTCCGGGACAGCGCTGAATTTCGACCGGCTCTCCGCCCCCTCCTTTTCGTCAGACTTTCAAACTCGTCTTCGTCGAGTTACCGATCGGAGGGTCCCTGTTCGGGAGCCACTTGTTGACGCGGGAGTCACGGACACCACAGAGACGATCAACGTGATCAAGCGATTGTCGAATTTATTACAAATCCTTAACCCCTTATATACTATTTCTTACATGCAGTTACAGTGATTTGGCATATTATGATTGGATATATGTCCTGAAGACCCTTAGTGACTAACATATAATTGGTTAAACACAGGTGTGAGAACTCGACCTCGAAAGCTTGCCAACAGTCCACAGTTCTCATTAACTCAGTGAATTCCAGCTTCTTATCTTGCTTACTTAAACTTCTTCGGGCCTCTCATGGCCTTGCTGTATCTTTCAGGATTATTCAGCATTTATGTACCAATTATGCATTCTCCCGTGAGAACACTGTCTCCACAAGTATTTGCCTTCACGTTAGTGCTAGTGTCTAAAACTAAAGACTTGGTAAAGGCCTGTGTGACTTAGATTTGGGTGGTTCTGCAAGGTCTTGGTTAATAGATAAATCTTAACAAGCAGGTCCTTGCCAAATCCTACATACCTGCTTGTTGAAAGCAATGCTGAGATTAAACCCACTGAAATTAAACGGCATTGGCAGTTCTCTATGTGGCTGCATCCCAGTTTCCCTGAAACACTTAAAATTTGGTGCCACTCCTATCACTGCAGCCTGGACACTTCTTTCTAGATCCAGCTATGGACACAGATGGCCCATGAGAAGTCATCAGGGCATTTGTAACACTGCCTTGCATATGTGAGTGATTAGAAATAGGTATAGATGGTAACATGATGGAAATTTTGATACTCTTGAGGAAGTATTTCACCTTATTTACACTTACACTGACCTTTTCAGAGTTTTCTATAGGCATGAACAACCTCCACAGTAAATGTCAGCTTCTGCTTAGAATCTTTTACGTGAGTAGTCTTAAGCTCAATTTTTAATTGCATAATATTCCCGTAAGAAAGCTGCATTGAAATTGAAAACTCTCCTAAACAAAGTGGCTGTTGGGTGAGAGATCTTTTTCACTATTTTAGCAGTGATGAGGTTTCAAAGAAGCTGTCAGAGTTGTTTGAGGTAGTGTCTGTTGTGGCTTTGTAAAATTTCTCCTATGACTTTCTGGTGGTTGGTGAATACGGGCCATTCTGGAGGGTGGTAAAGATGGGACAGGCTGCACTTGGCTGCTGTGTAATGTTCCCCTGTTGCCTCTTGAAAAGTGTCTCTCTGCTTCCTCTTTTTGTTTCAGCCAAGTATCATTCAGTGCTACACGCTGAGGCCCCAATTCTTTTTTCTTTATTTTCTTTATTATTCTTTCTTTTTCTTTTTTCTTTATTTTTTTAACTTGCAAGTAGATTTATTTGTGGTTATAAAATAGCTAAGGACTCGGAGAGCTATTTTTCTCCAGATAATGTTGTCTTATCTCACATTCTGGTCCGAATTTAAGTTTTATAGGAAGGTCCATGTTGTTAGGAAACCTATAATTCTATGGGCAGAGCTGGTTTTGTGTCAGTTCTGTGTGTGATTATCAGCTATTGAGCCAGTGCATCAAATAGCAGAGATGTTTATATCTAGTAGAAACTTTCTTTATTTTCTAATAAGCAGAAAGGAGAGTACCCCTTCACTCCATGCCTTTGAGGTGGTACGTCCCAGTGCATTCCAGTTCAGATGAAGGAGGAACAGCAATATCTTCTCTTGCTTCTCACCATCTGTCCCTGACTGGATACAGTGCTTTGAGGGTGGGTAGAAAATCTTCGTTCTTCAGGGCATTAAGTTTTCTGTCTTGTGCTGAAATCCATGGAAATTAAGCACCCAAATACTGTACCTTGAAAACCTGGGCTGCCAGGTCTATTTTTTGTTAGAGAAGTTGAAGAAAACCTTCTGTTCGTGCTGCTTCTGCTCTGGCCTGACATTTATTTGACATTGAATACATCATATTCTTTCTCTTGGGTGCTTGGGAGATACTTAAATTGCCTGACAGCAGCATCGTGACTGTAATTGAGACAGATTAGATGCACTGGGCTGCCTTTGGGTGTGTGTGGCAGCTTTCATGAGATGGCGAGAGGAATTGAAACCCACTTTTGACTTTGGAAGCTGTAGCAGGAACTAATTAGCAATTTCAGGACACAAACAGGATTGGAGGAAGTGTTTGGGTTGGCGTATAATAAATTATTTAATAACATGAAGGAGTCTTTCCATATGGCACTTACAAAATGCTTATAAAGGCAAGATTGCAGAACTGTGCTTGTAATGAACCAAGCAGGCTTCCATTATCAGTCCTGGTGATTGGGAATCACTGACCTTTCATTTCTCTAGGCTAAGAGTGGACCTGTTAGCTTCTGAGCTTGGATTCTGATAACCTTTCCCCCCAAAAGGTTAGTTGTTTATATCCTAATGTTTCCTTTCTAGTGGGAAGTGTTTGATGTTTCAGTGAGGGTAGATCCACTGGAGAACAGACAGATTTATTCTTCTTATTTGAGGAATTCAAGCTGTGGAGTTCTGCCTTCACTGCCTTAAGCAGACAGCCTCTAACAAGCAACTGCATTGATATGAGTAACCAAATACCTCTGTAATGGCTTATGACCATTTATAAGACTTTATATAAAAATCATGATGAGAAGTGTAAGTAGACTTGGTGAAGCTTGAGTAACCCAGAAGGAAGCTTTCAAATTGGCTTCCAGGCGTAGTTCAGCATGCATGAGCTCTGAAAGATTTGGTTTTTTTCTTGAAGTTGTTTTTCCCTTGGCACTGAAGATAAAACTGAGACAGGCTGCGAAGGGGAGAACCTGACAGGTGCCAGCCCAAGTGGAAATACTGTCTGTCGATCCTTGTCTGTCGCAGCTCTAAGCAGTGCCCATAGCTGATACATCCAAATCCTTGTCAGGAGCCTGCAAGCTTTCAAACCAGAGCAGAAAGTCCCTCAGCAGCAGGGCAGTGTTTTGAAGCTCAGTCAGTGGAAACCCCCATAGTCCCATACCTGACAAAGCAGTCCTGTTTCTGTAGATTCCCAAGTGATGGAGCATTTGGGTTTGCCTTGCTGGTTAAGATTCAGCGCCAGCATCCCAGCATATAAAGCCAGAGAAGGGCTGATCGCACATAGGCTGTAGGTCCCTCATGCCCTGACTTACCACAGGCCTGGTGGAAAGAAATCACATCCGTGGAGGTCTGGAGGAACGTGGCTGCTGCTTCCAGGCAAAGCAGTGCCCACGTGCTGCAGTCACCCCCCAGCACCAGCCAGGCTGCCAGGACCACTGGCAGCTGCCTTCTCGTGGCTGCCAGCTCTGCAGTACCACCACATGGGTGGGCAAGTACAGTGCTCCCTAGTCAGACAGTGGGGTCCCACCTGATGCTGGAACTTGTGGCTTTGGTCTGTATAGCACTGTGGCCTCTGTTTCACTCCACAGCCCCTCATGAGCTTTGACTTACTGGCCTACAATGTCTCAGATATAGGTCATGTAGCAGCGGGGAAGGCATTTAGTGGGACCATACGCAGCCTCATGATCCAGTAAATTTCATAGAGCCTCTCTTGGAGACAGGAAAGAAGATGCTTACAAGGAAGAGTTTTCTGTGCTTTTTCCACCTTTCTGGCATAACTTGGTACTTAATGGTACTTAGTGTGGATATTTCAAGTAAATAAGAGCTATCATGTAGGGTTTTTCATGTTGCCATGCAGCTGCCTGCCATAGTGGGGTTTTTCCCCCTTTTCTGTGCTTCCCTACTTGCTGAGGCTTTCTGTCAGTAAGTTTTATAAAGCTGTTCACCATCTAAACTGTTCTGAATCATGTCAGAATCTTTAATAAAATAAATTCACTTAAGTGGCATGTGGAGCCATGGCTCCTTTTGCAGTAAGCTTTTCTCTGCAGACAGGTTTCTACGACTGAGCTGGGAGGAAGCTAAAAGCTCGTTAGCTTCCTAGAGTCAGAGCAGCTGATTGGCATCTGGAACTGCAAAGCTGAGTTTTACAGGGGCTTGAGGCCAAAAAAGAGCAATTTGGAACACATGATCCTTAGTTAAACACACACCAAAGACCAGAGGAAAGAAAATGGTAGGTCCAGGCAGCCACAAGTCAAGGGAAGGAGTCCCTTAACAGTGCTGTTGATTTTCAGTCATGACTCTAGTTCTGAGACATTTTTGTATTATGAGGTTCTTGTACTTGTTGATAAGATACTAACAGCAACACATTGTGGTTTATGACTAGACGTAGCTGTGGTGTGATTTTTTTTCCATCATTTTTAATGGGCTTTCCTTCAGGGAATCACTCAGTGTATCCCTCTTTAATAAACACACTTGATGCAGTAAGCCTTCTGATGGTTGGGCTGGACATTGAAGCCTCTGCACAAGTAATGGCATTGCAGAGATTCTATCTCAGACCTGTTTAGCTGCACCACATAGCAGCTGTGATCAGAAAAGCAGTAAAATGTTTTACTGTGAGCTGGATATGGATTTTTTTTTTTTACCTGATTTTGATTTCTTTAGTTTAAGAAAAAGTCCCTCAAAACACTCACATTCTGACATGTATACGTGAATGTACAGTTGCAAAAACACATTTGTTTATATAATGTGAAAAGTATTAATTTTCTCAAAGTTCCCAATCCTCATTAGCTTTGCCAGCTGTTTCTCTTATTTCTTTTATTCCTTTGGGAAGCTTAGTTAAATGGAAAAGGCTTGCAATATGGCCCAAAAGCAATGAATTCAAGCCCTACTAAGGTAAAGAGGAAGCAAGTTCCAACCTGGAGACTCCTCTATTTAAAAGCTTTCCCCGTCAAGAAGAGAGGTCCGTTTTTTTCACGCCTCTTGTGTCAAGTGAGACTTTCTGTAGTATCACTCTGTTACTGCATCTTTTCAGAGTTGCAAATAGGGAATGGTCTTTGGCTGTGCTATGGGTTTGAATTACTGTGGTGTCCGCGTATGTTCTTGGCTTGTGCTTGCAGCTCTGAGGACAGTCAGTTGACACTTCCCTGAGCTTCCACATCTTCTACTGGTGTAACTTGCACAAATGCCAGAAGCCAGACAAGCCAGAGGGGCACGGTGTTCTCATTTCTAGCGTGGATTGTGCAGTCCTTGCTATTGCTATCTGTGGCTGAAAAGGAGGGGTGACAAAATAGAGCTGATTGGTGCCACAAACAAGGAGAAATCCCTCAGGGCATGTGAGCGGTCACCAAGCGCTACCATCTGGGTCCTTTCAGGGAAGAGAAGGAAAACAAGTCAGTTGTGTAATTCTGGGCTGTCGCAGACAGGAACAGACATGTCAGAAGCACCCATGGTCAGTAGTAGCAGCAGCAGCAGCACTGAGATCTAAATGGATAAGCGTGGACATTTGGCCTTGTCTGCTGTTGTTCTGGTATTTCTGTTACATAGCAGATAGCAGGGAAACAACATGATCAGTGACATGCTTAGTATTGATCTTGTGTGCAAGGGCCAGACTGCTGTCTAAGAAGTCCCTATTGCAATTCACATCATTGCTGTGCCCGCTGTCCTTTTGGCTGTTAAGAGGTATGAGGACTACCTGAAAGTTTCAGAAAGACACTTCCCTGGAGGCAGCAGGCAAGATTGTCCATATCTAGGAGCATTTGCATTGCTGCTCTCCTGGCATATTGATCCACCATTAGCAAGATCACAAGCCTGCTAAACCTCATCTGTCTTGTGTCTTAAAAGAGAGACAAGGGTAAGGAACAACCCCTAAGACTACCAAAGACAGGATTTCTCCTGATTTCTCATGGTAAGACAAGAGAGTGTTCACCCCCTAGCTTAGTCTCAGGTGTGCCTGTGCTACAAGCAGTACAAGACCCTTGCACTGTAGCAGTGTCAACAGCGTCACACTGTGAAACCCTGCAGAGCTGGCAGAACTTTGATGCCAATTAGTTTGCTATTCACTTGTGTATGTGAGCCAGGATTTGGAACCAAATCCCATCCTGAGATTTTGCAGTGGGGATGCAGGGCCTGGGCAGCATACTGGGAGCTTGCAAACACTGTGGTGATCCTGGTTATGGGAAAAGGGGAACCTGTACTTCCAAACAGATCATGTTTTATATGTAGGTCACAAAGTAGAGACTCCAGTGTGTGTGAGAGAGGGAGAAAATGTTATTTAGTGTTTGATTCTTAGATACAAATTGCATTTCAAAACGGACTTTGCTTTTGCAGTAACATGATTGTCCTATTCCTTTAAAAGAAAATGCATTCAATTATCACTGTGAAGTAAAGAAAAATAACTTCGGATCAGAGAAACTGGCAAGAGAGCAAGTGTTAACATTTTGTATACTGTACTTGATGTCTCCAAGGTCAGATGCAAGTCTTCTAGGACTGGGGTAAGGAAAGCTATTTACATGAGCCATCTATTTCAGTCATTGAGCCGAAGGGATTAATGTTAACTTTGGGTCCAAGGCATTGTTGCTTATAACAATGGTGTTTCTCAAAACCAGGCAAAACCATTGCCAAAGGTGACTTACAAATGCTTAAATATGCTGAAGTTCACCCAGGTGCCTCCTCTGCCTTTTGGTGGAAACATTTAGCTACTCTCTTTTCTCCTACATCAGCCTGGCTGCTAGGTATGCCCTGCCCTTCAGTAACAGCACGTTCCCCTTTTGAACCAGTAGCTTGGATAGTGCTCTAGTTAGCAGCAGCAGCTTTCAGATCCTTATTAAGTATTGGTCCTCCAGAGCCTTCACTGCTGATTAGTGACAGAGGAGAGAAGGTTGTTAACGGAACATCTGCAGTTGCCAAGAGACTTAGCTACATATGCTTGAAAAAAGGCTTTGTTATCGGGCAGGGTGTCAGATGCTGTTGGGAGAAATGCTGCTTGCGGATCCTTTGGAAAGGGAAAGCTGCATTAGCTTTAAAATGTCTGCTCACAGCAAACAGAAGTGCTGGAACTCAGACAAGGTCAGAATGGGTTTTATTTAATTGAACTATCTCTTTGTTGAATTGTGTATTCTTTGAATATGAAGTGGAATATAACCAACCTCTTAACAAAGTACTTGCTGTTAGTTACTTTGACAACTTGTGGAGCTTGGGAAATGTAAAGAATAATAGAAATAGGAAAAAAGGATTTGCTTTCCCAGGCATCCTTATTTCTCCTGCACTGCCATGCCCTCCCATTTCTTTTCCCTACTGCCTTTCTGTCTTCCATGCAGTCAGCTCAGCTCTTTGTGTTGGTTTTCGGCATACCTCCACACTCGGTAGTGCTGCTAACAGTCCTGTTAAATCCTTTGGGGCAGGGGATTGCTTGCTCCCCTTTGTAACTAGCATGCCATTGTTGATTTCATTGAGGGAGTACATGGTAAGCTGGGAAGAGTTTATGTAATTTTAGAACTTGTGTGTGACTTAGTAGATTAGTTGGAAAGGTCACACATTGTGGTGTTCATTTTCTAAATAGAAAAGCTCCTCTTAAACATTCCCTCAAGCCTGATTTGAGTCTCGTGTGTCCCATATTATTCTGGTTATTCTTTTCAATACTATTCAAAGCCTGGTCTGTCTGTCTTCAGAGCTCTTGCACAGCGGTGGATGCTGCATTCATGATTGAATCTCTGCAGTAAGTGTAATACCTGTCCTGACTTGTGCTGTACCTTGAAGTGAAAGCTATAGGGATTACTCAGAACTTTCCACCTCTTATTTCTTCTTCATTCGTTGCAGAAGTTTGCTATGCGTCTGTGATATGACGTTCAGTATTCTACATGTATCTGCATCAAGCTGCATTCTCCATCAGTTATTCCAAGCATTTGGTGCTGTTGGAGCTGGCTGCATTTTCACTACTGTTAAGCCTTTCAATTAGAAGAATCTTGCAAGTTTATGTTGGCATTCAAGCTGCTGTGTGCACGGGTGCTGCAGCACAGCATACAGATGGAATGGAGCTGATGGGCTGGGTATTTTAAGGATTTGATTATTGTTTTTATAAAAGTAACCAGTTGCCTCCCCCCAGTCTTCTGTGGTTTTTTTCATGGAGTCTTCTGTAAATCCATACTGCAGGGAGAGGAGTTACTGAAAGGAGAGGGTTGATTTGCAGCACTGGTTTCTTGCTTACATGTTCTGAAAACATTTCTGTAATAAATTGTTCTGAACTCTGGTTTACAACTGTTTAACTTGCAAACAATGAACTACACAGGCTGTAATGAAGTTACCAGCCTGCTGTTGGCAGAGGGCAGGAGGCCAAGATCTGTGGAGCTTTTCTTTCTTGCAGAATCAAATTGTTCATTTCTTTTACTGTCATGAGCCTTTACTTTTTGGTTTTCTTCTTTTTTACCTTTGTTTTTTCTTTTGGCTCCTAGTTGCTCAGGGGGCTGCTTGCTTACCCTACCATGTTAGTAGATGACCTTGCGGAGAAGCTGCCTTTTGGGCTCCTCTCGCTCCATCTGCCGGCGGCTGTCACTTCCTGCGCTCGGAATTGGCCAGCACAGAGGATACAGCTCAGGGCAAGCAGATCAGCCTTTTAGCTTCCATTCCTGGTCAGCACACCCTCGGTGTGGTCCTGGACTGCGTCTCTTGGTTTAGTGTCACCCCAGAGAGAGTCCAGATGGTGCTGCAGCTTCTCTGAGTTGCGAACCAAAGCACATTAAGTGGGAGATTGCCTTCAAAAGTGGTCTGAATCAAAGCACTGATGTAAACATGCTTGTGGACACTGCATGGATGAGTAGCTCTCAGAATTTGTGTTAGTGATCTTTTATTTTTTTCCTAGGGATAGGGATTTTTAATTTTTCCTGCAGTGTTGCCAGTGTCTTTCCAGCTTCATATGGAATTTGCCTCTTTAAACAGCCACCCAGACTTTTTGTGTAGATAAAAAATGAAGCAGCACATTGCTGCTAGAGCAATAGAACTCTCATCTGACCAGCATCCACATGTGTATAATTTCCCATGCCGGCAGCAGGAGAATAAATCATAAATGGGTTGGATGGTGAAGGGGAATAGGTCTGGCAGCCTTGCTCCAGAGAGTTGTCTGAGTTTGGGATTAAGCCGGTGTATCAGAGATAGGCACCTGGTGCACTATTTTATGTTGCTGCCAGAGTGCATCTAAGTATAGGCACAGAATTGGCATCGCTGAGATGAAAGCAAATAGGTTTGTGGAGGAGATAATCCAGGAACTGCTGCATCATTCTTAGCACAGGGACTAAGGTGGATGGATCAAGGTGGCTGATCAGTCCCAGTTAATTCCTCAGGTGTTTTCTGTTCAGGATTGAAATTGCTGTCTGTGCTGTCACTGTTCTTTGCGCAAATAAAGGATAATCCACTTGGCATCTCCTAGTAGCATGAACTTCACGCAGAACTAATCCATTTGCCAAGTTTGAGCAACTCTGCTGCAAAGAAGCTCATCTTCATTTTTTTCAGGAAGATGAGTCTAATGTGAAAGCTCTTCCTTTGTTATACACATTCATGCCATTAGCTGGGGGGAATGTGTAGATGCAGTAAAACGTATGGTGTTTACAATGACATCAGTGTCTGAAGAGTTGTTTCTCTAAAAGGCAAAAGCTAATATGGTAAATTTATTTACTTTGCTTTCTGTGATAAATGACTTATCCCCATGCTTTTCCAGGAGGAAACAGTGCAGATTGCAACTCAGCACAAATCTGTAACTGATGGGAAAAGTCTCATTTATTCCAGGAGAAATTATCTTTTTAAGGGCAGTGCTGAATCTGAGCTATAATTAAAATAGCTTTTTAAAGAAAAATAGTGGATGCTTTTTTGTTTGATGTATTACCCATCAGTAATGACCCTTTTCTCTCATTTCCATTTTAAAAAGTGGGCTTAAGCAGTTACCTGTATATTGCACAAAAGTAGCATTACCTGAAAAAATAATTAAGATGATCTGGAAATTAAGGAAATCAGTTTTGAAGAGAAGCAGGTGCTTAATGGAGGTGAGACCAGCTGTGCCTCCCAGGAACGTGCTTCAAGTGCTGCATGGAAAAGTGTGTGAGGCCTCCACGCAGCACTGGAAGGAAATTTATAATAATTCAGACAAATTGCATCCTATAAATAGCAGAGCTGGATTCATTAGGACAGGAGGCAGATGGAGAAAATATAAAACTTGTTTGTTTCTTTTTAAGGGACTATAATGCTTATGAAAAGTGTCAGCTTGCTGTCAATAAGGGAAAAACCCTCCGGTGCAGCAGTAACTTTCTCGCTATTAGGTTCTCATCTCTGCTAATGAGCAGCCGTCCATGTGGGGTATTCATAATACTTTGTTTTAGCAACTCCTGCCAGCCTTTCTCTGGCATAACCAGGCTGACACAGAAGTGCTGCAGTACTGGAAGCCTGCAGCAGTTGAGGGGATCGGGGGAGACTCAAGGGAGGAAGGAGTTTCATGTTAGCACTTGATAACTCTGCTTAAAGCAGTTGCTAACAGGGCAAGGGCATAAATGTAGTTGGGAAGTGGGGGTGTGTAGAATGCGGGTGGGAATCATCCACCAAACTGGCTAAGGGGTTAGCTTCAAAACAGGAATGTACTGGTAATTGGTAGAGAAAATGCTGTGCATTACTGAAGAGAGAAGGTGAAGACATTTTTGAGATGCTCTTACATTAGTTAGTAGGAAAAGAAGAGGCTTTCGTGCATGAAGAGAAGTAATGACAAAAAGCGGGTGGGAGGTGCGTGACTGGAATGCAGCTCTGTCCACAGGAGGCAAGCAGAGGTGAGAGGGTTGTTGCATCTCAGTATTCATACACAGTGAGGTGGTGCAAAGAAGGAATAGTGTCCAATCAAAAAAAGGAATTTATCTGACAGAAAGGGCGCATTGTAGACAGCACTTAAGTAACAGGAGAGGGTGAACATATGGGGCTGTTCCCAATTGTGCCAAAATTATAACTAGGCACTTTAAAACAAAGCCATCAGAGAAGACTGGCTGAACAGTTCCATACTGTTCAACCACAAGCAAGTCTGAGCTCCAGTACAGCAGTGGTAAATGTTCTGTATGAATATTATCTGTTAATGAATATGCCTTAACTCTTTTGCTGATCTGATTTATATTTCAGCAAAGCTTTCTTAAAAGATAACACAGTGCCAGAATTTCAGTTAGCTATCCTAAGAGATTTTTTTTTAAGGACTAGTGTTCAGGAAAGGAATACTGCCTGCTGATAAGTGTTTTTTCTTGAGGATTCTTAGATTGCCAATTCACTTTGTGAAGTGGCAGAGGAAAAAGGTGATATGAAGGTCATATTGGAGTCAGATAATCACAAACTTATTATAGGAATGACAAAAAGCTATACAGCTGTTCATGCTTCATGTATTAAGCAACTACAGTTTTTCTCAGCATTCAATACAAAGGGCAATGATCCCAGAGCAAGGAGAGGACATTGGAGAAGAGGAAAGTAAGTGGTATGGATTGGCAGGATGCCTTTGGGGATTGCCATCTGTCGTGACTTGCGTGTATCTGTAGGGTGTCATGTAGCGAGCAAGTGGTGGCATTAAAACCGGTCACAGACACAGAGCAGGTTAGCTATCCAGTCCTTGGAGAAGAATGCAAGCGTGCTGGGAGGCATGTGAGAAGCTGAGCAGGAAAGTAGGAGCCAGCACATGGGAGCTCATGGATCCTCATGCATAGATCAGTTTTCTGGTATGGAGCAAAGAAACCCTTGTCTAATTAAGTGTGTTTTCTTGCTTTCAATGGGATAAAAAGCCCTATATATCCAGGGGCTTAATATGGCCTGTGTTTATGGATAGTGTTGTACAAGGTTTAAATATTGAGTTCTGAGATCTTGACTCACGTAGCCCCACAGCAGTACTAGCAGATTTGAAATGTAAGGCTTTAATTTCAGAAAGCCTTTAGCAACATGCTAAAAATAATCAATGGGGTTTCCACTGGCCAGAATAACATTGGCTAGTCTTCTTGCTCCTAGGCTTGATCCAAGATGTCTCAAATACCATAATGTGTGATACGTGCTGGAAAGTATGCATGTGAGACATGGGTGATCTTGAAGAGAAACTACTGCAGAGGTGATTTGTGTTTATAGGTTCCCTGCCTTGCACATAGAGAAGAAAGACAGTCTTCCAAAGAATGCTGCAAAACATACGACAACTTGGAATGATGGATTTGTTGCCTAATACCCCCTTTTTAATGTGGGTAGATGGATAAATCCTAATCCTATGGATGAGGAAGTCAAGACACGGGTGGTACTGTCAATTATTCAGCACCACGAAAGGAAAACCATGACAGAGCTGGGAATAGTTCTCATTCCTGTTGTGCTTAAACTGCAAAGCTGATAGAGCGATTCTGGGGATATTTAGTTCATGTGTCTGTTGCTGTCTCCCAGTGTGGTACAGTGCTGGTGTGTTTCTTTACCTGATATTTGAACTGGAGTCAGCATTTCTCCCTTCCCCTACCAACTGGGGCTTCTAGTCACTTTGATATCTTGCATCTTTCTTTTGTCATCTCCATGTGCAAAGGGGGTGGCTGATACAGCTGTGTAGCTTGGTCTCATTGGACCTGTTGTTTGTGTGTGTAAATGTACTGAGATAGATTTAAATGCCAAAAGGAGTGCAAGGTGAATTTGGAACCCAGTCTAGAGATGTAAAGAAAGAATTGTGGCTGACAGAAGTTGTCTCTTGTCATCTTGTTATTACATGCATAGGCTCAGCCTGCAGGGCACTGTGTAGCACATAATTTGGAAAATAGCAAAGATTTGGGGAAAAGAATTACTAACCTGGAGACAAGCAAAGGGACCTTCAGCCTAGGTGAATGTCCTGGGCATGTTTTCCTGTGTGCACCGTTTTCAGCAGGTGTGGATAGAATGCCCTGGATATGGCAGAAGCCCTTCCTTCTGTGGTGTAGCTCTCTTTTACCTGTTCTCTTCCATGATTAAATAAATATATGTTATACATTTATTCACACATTGCCTTCTCTGCTTCCCTTGCTTATGTTCTCTTCCCCCACCTGTAGGCTTTGAATTGCTGTACCAGCCAGATGTGGTCCGGCTGTACCTCTCCATCCTCACTGAAAGTCAGAACTTCAACACTCTGGAAGCTGCAGCAGGGGCTTTGCAGAATCTCAGTGCTGGCAACTGGATGGTGAGTGCAGTTTTCTCTTTAGTCTCTTGTTTCTGCTGTGTACGTAAAGAACAAAGCGTGTCCTATTATAAGTGTGCTGTTATTTTGTGCATTTACATCTTTAAAAGGAAGGAGGTGGGCACTTCAGAGAAATTATTTACATCTTATTTGCCCACTTAAGATACTTTTCATCTTCTGGAAAGATGGTGTTCACATAGTGGAAGTGTCACTAAGCTCGTGATGATTTAACCATGGGCAGGTTTTACTACTTAAACCACTTAACTATTGCTTCATCCATTCAGAAAAGTGTGTTGTTAGATGATTAAGTGACCTGAATGCTTAATTCACTGGATTATCAGACTGCTCAAGAAACTGCACTCCAAAGTGTCCTCTAAGATCCCCAGTACTGATGAGGCAGTTACAGGTATGTCTGATCCCTTTGAGAACCACATGGCAGTCTGAGGATTAGCAGGGAGGTTTTACAGCTGTGTTGAATACAGTTTATTTCAAAATCAGTCAGGAAACAGAAGAAAAGCATGAACTTGGAGGTGAGGGAAGATAACAGATGCTTTGGATACTTTACCGTTCCCTCCAAATGACCTCTTTTTTCCTAGTCCAGAGGGATGTGTTCTCACACTGAGGTGTGTACAGAACAGATGCTGGCAGATAATGCTACTTCTATTTCTGTCCTCTTTTCCCAGCAGCTTGCTACATTGTAGAATGAACTTCTACATCCTTTCTTCCTTGGTGCTTGGTGAACTTGAGTGATGCATTAAGTGATGCATCACACAACCTGACTAGTCTTTGCAGGGGGAAGAAAATGACTTACTGCAGTGAAATAAATGCCTGGGGCAACAAAAGGGCAGGTATATGAACTCACAGTACTTTGTGTTTCTTTTCCCTTGTGTGTTCTAATCAGTGGTCAACATACATCCGTGCAACAGTGCGGAAGGAGAGAGGCTTACCAGTGCTTGTGGAGCTTCTCCAGTCCGACTCTGACAAGGTTGTGAGGGCTGTATCCATTGCCCTGAGAAACCTTTCCATGGATCGTCGCAATAAAGATCTTATAGGTATCTTCTGACCTTTTCTAACCAGGCTGGGATCTTGGATACCCTTGAAATAACTCACATTTTCTGTCACTTGTGCTGGGGGTTCATTTTGTATGGAGTTTCCATCCACATTATCTAAGGTTACTCTGTAACCACCAAGTGGAGAGCTATCATCTCAGAGTGTCATAATCCCTGCCACCAAGTGGAAAACTGTCATTTCAGAATGTAATCCCTGCCCATTTAAACAAAGTGGGGTTGGAGGGAAATATCTAACTCGAGAGTAAAAACACATGTAGATTTCTGCAGGAGAGGTGAGCATGTGCAGAGGACTCAGTGGGTTAAGAGGTACCTTGTCTCTTCCTTAGCTCTGGCTGACGTGGCACGTGTGCTCCTAGTTGCACATGGTAGTTAAGAGACATTAGTCCTGCTGTTTAGATTAGAGTGGGAGTCTTGTCCCCTAAATCTGGGCTGTAAAGTTGTCCCTTTCTTCTTGCTTCCTCCTTCCCTTCTCATCCTTTTGTGTGGTAGATACTTATAGAAGCTGGACATCAAACAACTTACTCTTCAAGTTACTTCTTCAGCAGTGCTCCCTAACTCCTATCCAGGGGAGTAAATAAGCATTCACCTGCCCATAAGCAGGAATCTAGAAAGATCCAGGTGTGAGTTGTTTTCCTTTGGTTGCCTCTATATTTAACTGATACATTTGTTTAAAACACAACCTGGTCAGGCCAGGAAATATTAGTCACATGTTTAGGGCCATCATCAAAGTTGATATTGACAAAGAGCAAGGTGGGATTCCACCTTATACATCAGGTCCTTCCTTTAATAGTTCAGAGGTATAGCTAGGCAAATGGTACAGACACCTGGGAGTGATAAATTCTGGGCTCCTGTTTTTTCTCCAGTACTATGCACTGAGGCGGCTAACTGCACCCAGGAGGAAGTACTCTTACCTTTGATGGGGGAAGGTTAATAAATGCATGGCTGCACACCTTGCCCCAGAAGGCCTATTACAAGACTAAGTTGAATAAGCCATGTTCATGTATTAGCATGAATATGTGGCATTAACAGCAGCTACTGGATGCTTTTTGCCTCAGGCATTGCAAAGTATGATAGATGCTAGCTGTAATATTCTTAGTTTCTTTTTTTCTTCCCCCAAATACCTTTTAGCATTCACGATGACGGACTTTTTCTTGGGCATCAACTCTCAATCACCTTGAAATAATATATGGTAAATACCCTGTTGGGTTACAGTCTTGAGGTTCAAAACATGTGCATTGTAAAGTTTTTTGGCGTATCAGACACCTTGAGTTTTATCATTCAGGATGGGAAGCTGAAATGATTATTAGGGCTGACTAATGGTATCTCATCCCCTTATCTAGGTAGTTATGCCATGGGTGAGCTGGTAAGAAATTTGCCCAGCAGGCAGCAGAGATCTGCAAAGAACCTGGAAGAGGACACAGTGGTTGCAGTGTTGAATACCATCCATGAAATCATTACTGACAGCTCAGAAAATGCAAGGTCTCTGATCCAGACACAGGGCATTCAGAAGCTGGTAGCTATCAGCAAGTCAAGGTGAGTGACAGGTGAAAGCAAAATTCATAAGAGCTCTCAGCAAACAAGACAATGTCACTATGAACAGCAGCTTTTGCGTTTCGAAAGTATTCAAGCACCCTAACCTTTCAGAGGCTTTAATTTCAGAGTAGTTAATATATATATGCAGTAGAAACAGGCAACACCTTTAATAGGTTTACTTGATTGAAAAGTAAATTGAGTAGTCACTTCAGGCATGTTAAGACATGCTGGGTCCTTGTCAGATACATTGTAGCGCATGTATGCATTTAGCAGACATCTGCCGTGAAACCAGGATCTTTATTTTTAGTGTGGGAGGCCTTTTTCCTGTGGCAGCATTCCATTCCTGGAATGTCAGTGATGAAATCTGTTTCTTTTAAGTAAAATGGTTACTGATGTGTAGTAATTGTTCTGGGTGAAGGGTGCTGGTGGTAATTTGAAGTGACAAATTTTCACTCTGAGGTTCTGTTGAAAACTCTTCTGACTGCTTTAGATACAGGTTTGTTCTGTATAGTTCAAACAGACATTATAGATGTTTTAGACACTAGACTTTAAGATAGTTTTCAGCAAGCTTTTGGGAGAGCAGCTGAAGACTTCATTTGATTGCAGTGTTAGGAAATGTGAGGGCCCACCAAGAATCGAGCCCAGTGTTACTTTGAGAGTGTTTGTGTACTGACTTAGTAAAGAATGGATAAAATTTAATTTTCTCTTTAAAAATTGCTTACTTCTTGCTGACTCAGATTGCTTCATAAGGTAATTTAAACCATGAAGCCACTTCAATGAATTGTGAGGAATATATGTAAGTTAGAGTGCAGGTTTGAGAAGTGGCCTGGAACTTTTTGGTTTTGTTTCCCAATAAAGTGGGGTTTTTTGTTGGGTTGGGCTTTTCCTAAATAAATCCATGCAGGATGGATCTGTCTGACAGCTACAGGATGGAAGGTCACCCTGGCCTCAGTGCTTGCCCAGCAGTACCTGGGAAAACCCAGAAATCTGCACAATTTGCAGCTTTTGGATTTATTTTTCTTTTTTGTCAGCAAATACCTGTATGTATGATGAAGTCACTGAATGATTTCACATATATCTTACATCTTAGAAGTTCAAAGAATAGCTGTATGGAATACTAGCTATTTCCTGGATGTTGTTTTGGTGCAAAGAGGTCAACATATGAATAGTCTTACATTGCTTGATACTTAAGCTCTAATTTTATCTTGCAAATCAGCCAGTCTCCCAGAGAAACAAAAGCAGCATCTCACATTCTTCAGATGATCTGGAGCTATAAAGAGCTACGAAATGCCCTGCAGAAGGATGGGTGGAATAAATCACACTTCCAGGTAAAGATGCTGGGTCTTAGATTTCTTTATGGAAATGCCTGTGTGAAATATGTCATAACTTAGTCTAATATTACAGTCTGATAGACTGTGGGGTTTGGTTCTGTTCTTCTAGGTGATAGAACAACGTATTGTGTCCTATTCAGTGAAATGTCTGTGCCCGTGGGGGGGGGGGTTGGAACTAGATGATCTTAAGGTCCTTTCCGACTCTACCCATCCTGTCATTCTATGATTCGGTCACAGCATCATGCATATACTTGCCTGGTATGCTTGTCAGTGGTCTGTGAAATGTAGCTCTAGGTTTTGGAAGTTTGGCACCTCATATAGACTAAATGCCCATGCTTTACTGGAGGAAGAATTAGTGTGTCTTTTCTTAGTTGTTTCATTTGAAACATTCCATGTAGCACCTAGGGTAGCCACATGTTCTTGACAAGCAGCCTCCTGATCTTCCCTTGTGAACAGGTTTTACACCTTTTACAGGCCAACAGTGGTTGGCCATTTAGATAAAAAAAAAAATCATCAACAAATCTATATGAAAATAAAAAATACTCCAGTGCCATATTCTCAGCAGATGAGGGGCTCAGCAGCGTTCTGTAATCTCTCTCCATACTTTTGGTTTGTTTGGTTTTTCTTGTTCAGTTTCCCTGAGTAGTAATTTCATATTTATGTGATTTTTGTCTCCTAGTCTGTTTCTGCAGCACCAAAGGGTTCCAAAGGTACTGCGGGCAGGTCTGGCTATGATGACAGCACTTTGCCTCTGGTGGATAAAAGTCAAGGTCAGTTCTGCTCTTCATCACTTTTTCTGTTGTACTTTGCTTCTTTTCTGGATTTGCCAGATCTGTGTTGTGACGTGAGGGGCTAAAAGTGTGTCCACTGTCCCAGAGCGCGTGGTCCTGTTCAGCTGGATATGGGTAGTATTCCTTCCCCTGTGAGATGTACACTACCGATGTTGGTTTCTCAACTTGTATGCAACAAAACCAGTTAAATCTTCCTGGGAGAATTTGGGATGAACATGAGTTGGCACTTTGAAAGGGGAGAACAGCCTTGTTTGCCAATGTTATATATTAATAAATCTCATCTCAGCCAGGCAGTGGCCTTGGCCTTACCCCTGCCTAGTACTGGAGTCTTCTTATTTCTGAACAAACATGTCTGTTTTGGCAGTGCTTCTTCCTTTCCTGAGCAGGTTTTTTGTTGGAGAAGGGTTTATCCAAACTCCAGCTAAACCTGTCTGTGCTTTTCCATGAGGCCTCACACATCCATACCAACACTGGTGTAGCTCCGGCTTTAATTTCATTATGATTGCCTTTTCTCTGAGTCTCTTTCTAGTTTCTAATGCTCAGATGTCAAGATTTCTTCTCAGAAATCTTTAGTCTACTTCAGCAGAACTTGCCATGTTGTACTTTACTTGGTTTAACTGCAGATTACTGCAGAAAACACAGCTCCACACTGCCCTGCCTGTTTCCACCTTCCCTTCCTTTGATCAAATCTGGTAGATAATGCAGAAAGAGGATGACTGGGGTCCGTTTGCTGATCTGACAGTAAACTTCTTGTTTTCTTTGTGGGTTAGCTTTTCTGTTGGCTCAGCAGGCTGTCAGATTGAATTGTGTGCAATGTGAAGCTGCACCTTTACGTATTTTCATTTTCTTCTATTCTGGAGAGACTGGAGAGAGGCTGTTAATGGTGGAAGGTAGTCCAAAGCAGAACTGCGGTTTCTGTTATTGCTTGGAGAGAGGGAGTTCTATATTACAGTGCCAAAGCAGAAAATAGAAGGATTACATGAGCTCTCTGGAGAGCTTAAATCAAACTTTCTGAATGGGTAACAGTTGAATAGTTTGGTGGGGTTTTTTTTTTTATAATAGTCTCTGCATTCAGTACTTTATGGACCTTTCTGGTCCTGTAACTAATGTGAAACTACCAGGTTTTGGGAAAAGCAAATGTAACTCAAGTCGTTTCAACGTTTCTGTTTTACAGATAACGAGAAGACTGGGAGTCGTGATATGATACCTATGGATGAACTTGGCCCAGGTGAATTCAGCCATAGATCAAACTCTGTCTGTTTCGATAGAGCACACTGTCACTCACAGGAAAGTTCAACTATTTCCCTAGGAGATATTATTTCAGATGGATAAAGCTGACATTTAAAAGTAGGATGTTACCTTACAAAAGCTTGGCTGTCATCTTCTTCCTCCCCCATTTTTCTTTTTCTCTTAAATACCTGTAGAGCAGATGCACCAATTTCTCTATTACTTTAAGCATATATTGAGATGTGCTGACCTAGGTTTCGTTCTAGTCTCTGGCCCTTGAGGCGGCTGGATTACAGATCTGGAAACCTGAGGATTCAGAAGGAAAAAAGGGTTGAAAATTTACTTCAATGTAATGCTTGTGTTTAAATCCATTCTATCTTTGTTTTCTGTAGATAACGCCAGAAAAAGTTAGTGTGTATGATATTCCTGGCTCCACTTTTCATTTACCTGCATCTAGCCAAGCCTGGCTTTTCCTGTAGGCAGAGAACAGCCACCTACTGTCACTGAAGTGCTTTGAGATTGATAAGCTCTGTAGTTTAAGAGTGGTACAGGTAGGGGGTTTTTTGTTTACCGAGGTAGGTAAAGGGCTTGTGTGGTCTCTTGAGAATTTGCTTCACTTCTTCCAGCTGACGATATTTTTATTTAAATACCTGTATTAATGCCTCCAAACAAAAGCGTTTGGTACCCTGCTATTGTGATGGTAGCTGAAAAAAATAGCAAGTTAGAATCAAGATTGAAAGCCAGGCATGTTCTGAAGTTAAAATGACAGGTATCTGTTACCTTTTGTATTCTTAGAAGAATGAGATGCCACCTGCCACGAATAAACTGTCCATATGAGTTTTGCCTAAGGGAACATGGAAACATTTGTTCTCACAATGGAAGAAAATAACTTGCAAGAAGATTGCCTGGCAGGATAGCTGTGTGCTCACAGGTGCTGCAGTTTGGGCAGTGCTGGTGGTTTATTGGTTCAGTATTAATTGTTGCCTTATGCTTTCAGGAGTTACTGGTACAGCTCTGAGTACAAGATGAAATGCAAATTAACAGTGTGTGTACAACATCAGGCAGATTCTCTGGGCTGTTCTGTTCTCCCATTGTTTTATCACTATTAGAAGATGAAATCTGTCAAGTTTTCCTGACCACAGCCCTTGAGTGTCTTTTAACTCCAGTAGGACTATAACTTTGTGCTGTTTCAGAGGTCAACTGAGAAGGGACTAAATTATCCAGTGTACTATTATTAATTCCAAGGAACTGGAATAACAACTTCAGGCTCCTCTAAAAGCCGTATGTTTTTTGTCTCATGGGTATACTTACAATACTAGACTGTATTTTCTGATTTTAACTTCATCGTGGTCTTCTGTTCTGGAGGTTTTGTTCTCTTTTTTTCCGCTCCTGAAGGATAGAAGAAAACATTGTATTATGAGTTACTGTGGGATGCCCTGGACAGCCTAGTGCAGAGACAGTGCAGGTCTGTCAGACTTTATCAGCTCCCGAGAAGGGACTTTGCACCGAGTAATCTGAAGATCATCAGTGTTTATTGTCAGGGTGCTGTCTGAGGGTGGCTGTGACCCTGTGCTGTCTATAGAAGCAGCAGAACTGTGATCTCCAGGCTGTGTGCCAAATCTGAGAGTTCTCAAAAACTGTCTGTGCCTCAGTTAACCTCCAGTCAGAGAAGAGCATCTGGCAGCTGAAAATTGTTCAGACAAGACACATAGTTCAGATGCCACTGTCCTGCATGCCCATCTTCAGGCGTAACTTTTCCTTTCTCCTCCTCCTCCCTTTTGATGGGGGCAGAGGTTTGATCTCTGTAAATTGAGAGCTGTGTCAGGGCACAGATGGACTGACACTGAGCAGGCATTCAGTCTTGTAATTCGTGATGACATAAAAATGTTGCTGCAGAGTGAAAGGGAGATAGTCAGTGAAGCAATACAGAAGACAGCAAGCAGAAAGTTGAGAAAGAGCAATAAACAAGCCAAGAATGGGGTGTGCCTCTATTGACCAATATAACTTTTGTTTATGCATTCAGTTGTATTAACTCAGAATAATGCTCTAAGGTATCATTTATGTGACTGAAACAGAGTTAATTCTGATCACTTCTTAGAATTAATCTGAAACATAGCAGAAGTAGTATTGTCTAATTTCTTTGGAGAGCTGTGGTCCTTGGGGCACTGAAGTATTGCTTCTCTGATGCAGCCTCCTTGAAGATATTTGTCATTTTATTAGGTCAGATCATGAACTTACCATCTCCACTGCTGCTTATCTTGACAGAATCACAGCACAGTGTGTGGTTTTAGAAACACATGATCCGCTAGTGCTGATGTGTGTGGCACTGTTGGCATGCAGACCTGTCGTGGTTTAAAACCAGGCAGAGGGCTCGTTCACTCACTCCCCTCCCCTTTGTACTCTCCCCCTACTCCCGGAGGGACAGAGAGGAGAATCGAAACGAATGCAACTCCCACGGGTTGAGATAAGAACAGTTTAGTAACTAAGGTATAACACAAATCACTACTGCTACCACCAGTAATAACAATGATAAAGGAAATAACAAGGGAAGAGAATACAGCATCTCACCACCAGCTGACCGACAACTCGCACACCACCCCCCCCACACTCCCCCCCCCCCCCCCCCCCCCCCCCAGCCTGACCAAGCACTGACCCATACCTCCTCCTGCAGTCTACCAACCCTTCCGGGTAACTCCCAGTTACCTCCTGGACATGACGTGCTGTGGTACGGAATACCTCTTTGGTCAGTTTAGGTCAGGTGTCCTGTCTCTGCTTCCTCCTGGCTTTCCCTCCTCCTTGGCAGAGCATGAGGCTCACAAAGTCCTTGGCCAAACCAGAACATCATTGTTATCAGCTCTGTTCCCAGGCCGAAAGTCAAAACACAGCACTGCACCAGCTACCAAGAAGGAGAAAAATGACTGCTACTGCTGAACCCAAGACATTATCCACCCCTTATTCCATACAATTCACATCATGCTCAGATCCCAAATTTTCAATATTGCTCTTACAGTTATATATATACATCCACATATACACAGACAGAGAGAAAGAGGTCATCTCTTAGTGCATGGACCAATCCCTATAAACCTGCTGAGTCCATTTGGTCCATGATGTTGGGCTCCATCTCTTGTAACAGTCTTTTAGAGCAGGAGAGGCTGTGTGCAGTGTTCACACTTGTGAATAATCTGGGCAATAGTGTCCATTGCTAAGTCCACCCCTCGATCATGAATCCATCTCTATGTTGCATCTCTACCCTGATGGCCTGAAGTGCCATAGGCCCCCCACGCTCAAAATAATTCACTGTCCCCTTAAGCAGCTTGCTGCTGTGGACTCCATACAGCTGCCTTCCATCTCCGATGCTTCCAAAGCACTGGAGGGGCCCAGTGGACTAGATACTTGCCCATACTGTCCCACACACCCTGCCACTCATGACTGTCCAGCCTTGGAGAAAACCTCTTGGTCCCCCTGTATCATCGTCTAACCCCAGACAAGACCCAAATCTGACTCTGCTTAACTCTTGAGATCAGACAAAATGGTGGTGGGTAAAACACAGTCTGTGTGTGTGCCAACATGCTGATCCCCATCACAATCAGCATGCAGGTCCCAAGGATACCCAAAGGCCATTCAAAACCTTCAGAACTCTCAAACGATGCTGCTGTACTTGTCGCTGGGGCTGGGGTAGCTGCTGTGCTTGCCGGCTCTCCCACCGCCAGCTTCTCCTGAGTCCAGATCTTCCTCCTCTGCCTTGCTGGGAAATGCTGCGTGGTCTCCTGCATCCTCCTGGGGCTCGGCGGGCGGCTTCCGGGGAACGCTCTCGGCCGTCGCGGGGCTGGGCTCGGCTCCTCCCGGGGCTCGGCTCCTCCGCCGCCTTCTCCCGCTGCTCGGCAGCCGCCTCCTTCCGCTCCCCGACCTCCTCCACCGGCAGCCGTCCCCTCGCGGCCTTCGGGTCCACTGCCGCCGCCGCTTGGTCCCCGGGGCCGCTCTCCCGGGCCGCTTCAGCAGCCGCCGGCTCCCGGGGCCGCTCCCCTTCGGCTCCCCGCAGCCTCACAAAGATGGAGGCGAGGGCGAGGGCCAGGCCGGTGAAGAGCAGCCGGACGGCCAGGTACAAGTCCACGGCCACGTCCGTCCCGCCCTGCTGCTGGAGCCCGCCCGTATTACAAGCCATTGCCATAAAGCACAGTGAGACAAGAACCTTAGCCCAAGCCCCACACTTGATAAACGCTAACACAGCAAATACCGGCTCTACGTAAGTTACAACATTCTGAAACTGGGGGATCAAGAGGAACAACTCTGAGAGCCAATAAATCAGCATTGTGACGAGTGACTATTAATCCGGTCAGATCTGTTGTTATCTCAACCCTTTGTGCCCCACATTGGGTGCCAAAAAGAGCTGTCATGGTTTAAACCCAGCCAGGCAGAGGGCTCGTTCACTCACTCCCCCCCCCCCTTCTTGCTCTCCCCCTACTCCCAGAGGGATGGAGAGGAGAATCGAAATGAATGCAACTCCCACGGGTTGAGATAAGAACAGTTTAGTAACTAAAGTATAACACAAATCACTACTGCTACCACCAATAGTAACAATGATAAAGGAAATAACGAGGGAAGAGAATGCAACATCTCACCACCAGCTGACCCCACCCCCCCCCCCCCCCCCCGCCTGACCAAGCACTGACCCATACCTCCTCCAACCCTGCAGACTACCAGCCCTTCTGGGTAACTCCCAGTTACCTCCTGGACATGACGTGCTGTGGTACGGAATACCTCTTTGGTCAGTTTAGGTCAGGTGTCCTGTCTCTCTTTCCTCCTGGCTTTCCCTCCTCCTTGGCAGAGCATGAAGCTCACAAAGTCCTTGGCCAAACCAGAACATCATTGTTATCAGCTCTGTTCCCAGGCCGAAAGTCAAAACACAGCACTGCACCAGCTGCCAAGAAGGAGAAAAATGACTGCTACTGCTGAACCCAAGACAAGACCACACAACAGTGGGCTGACAGTGTGAATTGTGAAATATCTTGGAACTTAGATATGAAGAGCAAAGTTTTTGACCAGTCTTTGTTGATAGAGTGCTGTCACTGTGCTTGATCTTCATGTTGCTGCTGTCCTGCGTAAGCATGGGGGGGTTGATTTTTTTAGTGGTATTAAAGATCTGTTTTGCCTTTAATTTCTTTATGATTACAATTCTAACTTGCTCCTTGGGAAGTATCACAACTGCCAGACTTCACTTGGTAGCTGTTTTGTTCTGGGGGCAAGTTAAAGGTTTCCTTTGTATCATGGCGATTCGTTTAAATTGCTTGTGGATCTCCACGATGATGGCACTACAAAAAGGCAAAGTGATCTGTCACATCATTTCGAGTATGGTTAACACTAGATTGTCAGAAGATACCATTCAGTTGTGGTAGGCTTGATTTCTCTGGGGAGTCAGCATGTTTCCATTGTTTAAATACACATCTGTGTGAACTAGTTCCTCATAAATAAAGGGTGAATCTTTAGATTAGGACATGATTTACCAGCAGTATTCATGTCTGTCATTTGAAGGAGAATTAATGGTCATGCATTCCTCCACAACTGCTGGCTTGGGTAGCTGGCTGCAGCTGGGAGCCTTTGCGTTTTCTCTTTTATGTTTGAAAGGAGTAGCCAAGAATGTTAGGCATCTTCATTGTCAGCAAGTAATTGTTAGTAAAGCTCTATGTAGCCATTATTTTCATGCTTTAAGATCTGTGTACTACATGTGTAACTCTAAATTTTTTTCAGTTATTTTTAGGCAGTGCAGTTAAATAATCTGTTACTATCCATACGTACATAAATAGACGCTGCTTCGGGTGCTTGCTGCAGGTCTGTGTGCACTTCGATTCATGAGGTGCATAGGAAAACTACAGCCCTTTTAAAACTAACCTGGCCATGGCCAGCATAAGCATCATTTATGTCCCGCTTTGCAGCTGCATTTGTTCCCAGTTGGTCTTGGCTGTGTGTGTCATGTGTGCAGACAGTGCCTCTGCCATGGGAAACCCACAAAAAACATAACTTACTTTTTCTTAATGACCTGTTGTAGGCAAGAAATAAACCAAGAGGAGCATTTTGAGTTTATGTAAAACCTTTTTGTGGTATTCTAAGAACCCAGTTTGTCAGGACATGAAAACATTCAGTTATATAGGGGAAGACAAAAGCCTGCAGGGAGCTACAAATTTGAGTGTCATTTACTCCAGATTACAAAGCTGTCAAAGCAGAGCTTAAGAGGATATGTTTGTCAGTGATAATAAGGGAAATGTGGTGCATCAGGAAAATAAAGATCTGCTTTGGCTGACAATGGTTCGAAACAAAGGTTCTGAAATAATTAGAGCCATTGCTTTATAAAACCCTCTCACACTTTTCTTCTTTGTGTTCCTCAAGCTTTCAGATTGTTTCTTAGTTGTCAGCAGAAAAAGCACCAACAGGTGCCACTTCGTAATGAAAGACAGTCCAAGCACAGCAGGGTTTGCATCAAGATTTCTTCCAACTCAACAGGCCCTTTTTCTCAGGGTTCTGAAGGGGACTCTTCTAAATCATTGTCATGTCCTGCTAGTAGTGGTCAGGCTCAGGAAGAGTGGGAACATGCTGCAGAGCATTCAGAGAATGAGCACAGCCAATTAATCAGGCTGCTAAGCAAGGAGCGCAAGATTTGGGCTGCATTTGAAGCTCATCAGCCACAGGGCATAGAGATGACAACTTGCTGCTTTCCTTCGGTGCACTAAAAAGTGCAGCAGGCTGGGATGAAAACAGGGCTGCTTGCTTATGAATGTCAGCATCTGGCAGTGCTATAAAAAAAGGGCTTTTCTGTTTTTAGCTGGTAAAAATGCAATTTCAGAGCTGGAGCTCATGTGAAAAGCAGGAAGCCAGCATCTTTGGCTTGTGATGGTTTATTTTCCTGCTTCTTTGCTGAAGAATTCTGCTTGCATCAGCTATGTTTCTGCTCTTATTTGTGCTTCATGGCTGTCATGTTATTTCTCCTCAGATGGGTACTCCACCATCGATCACCGGGACAAGGAGCGCAAATACAAGACCAGTGATAACACAGGAGATGCCTCGGAGAAAGAACCTTTAAAAGTGAGCTTCCTCTTACTGCTGAATGCTAGTTAGTGCCTGTAAGAGAAAGGAAGCCTGGTGTCCTCAGCAAGAAATACAGGGTAGTTACTCACCAGGGGGCTGTAAAGGAGCTTTGGAGTTTATTTTGTAACTCACCCCTTGGCTAACTAGAAACAAAACCAAAACGCTGCTTTCCAGCGTGGGAGCAAATGCAGGCAATCACTGTATTCTTGTAAAAACAGAAAATGTTTGTTCTGTCACCCTTGTCCAGACAGCATTCCCTAATCCTAAAGTGTGTAACTGTGCTCAAACTTTGTTCCGAGAATAGTCACTTCACATTGTCACACTGCTTCATTGTTTTGACCAAGGGAACTAGGTGTGATCTTGGGTGTCTGTGTGTACAGCAGGGTGGTGAACAGTAGTCTTTTCTTCAGCACTCATTCACAGTCCTGATGGGCACGGGCAAAGGAGATGGAGAGAGAGAGACATGCATAGTCATGTGTGGCCTTCTAAAACAAACTTGGGCAACTTTCTAGTTAAAAGAGTCTTACTTCACAAAGCTCTGTCCTGTGGGTTGTGTGCAACTGTGGCTTAATAGTCTCTGTAATTTCTGTTGCATTGCTATAGCTTTCCAGTAGACCTTTTAAAGAGAGTTTATTAATGCTGTGGCCATCAGTTCTCCCTGGCCTCAAAACAAGCTTGTGTTTTCCTCTGGGGAAGTAATTTCAAGGAGAAAGAAGAGGATTCGTTGAAAACAAGTCAGTAGTAGGAAACACTCTTGTTAGTCTGTAGAAGGCTGTCCTTAATAACCTTCAGCATGTTGCTGATAAGATCAGAAAATCCAAGTGATTCATGTTGAGTGAAAACAAACTTCAGTAAATTGAAAGGAAAACCCACTGTTATTAGGGACAAGGGAAGTAAAGATGTGATTTGAAGAAAAATATTTCTGTAGATAATGAACTACAAAGGTGTCTTGCTGCATCAGTCTGCCTATATTAACTTGCCTGGTTGTAAGGCCAGAGGGTAACCTGAGTTTGGCCTGTGGACACACCAGAGATATGGGCTGCCATGCTGTCGACTGGGTAAAACTGAGTAGCTGCTACTTGTACTTTTCCCTGTGCTGTGAAACACAAATGTGTCTGTGGGGTCCTCTGGCTTGTGAGCTGTTGGATAACTGTGGCTCTGAGGCTCGAGAGAGGCCAAGAACCGTGCAGGGAGGTGCAGCCTTTGGCTGTTGCAGATGCTTTTGTCAGTATTGTGCCTTTGCTGATCTTGTTTCTTCCTTTACCACTAATTTTCCTTTGTGCTTCTTTACAAGCTGACTTGTTTGGTGGTTTTGTTTTGATTAATCCGCTCTGTTTTGCCTTTAACTCCTCACCTTGTGCTGCAGAATGACACAAATAGGAAAAACATTAACAGGAGTAACAGGGCTTCGGTGAATCTGGTGGATGCCCGTGACATTAAACCCCAGCCTGTTGACTCCTGGGTCTAATTTGCATGCATGGTAGGTCCTTTTAATGGTAATTGGTGCTAGTGATTAACTTGTCTCGTGCACGATCTGTATCGCTGTGGAGGCTCAAGGCTAACTGCTAACTGGGTCCTTTCAGACAATTGAAAATGCAGTTTTAAAAAGCGGTGTTTGTATTATTCAGTGTATCTTTAATGAAATGCAATCAAACACCACTGTTTCATTAAAAAATAACCTGTCAAATAACCAGGCAGAAAATTAATATTGTGAATGATTGGTTGTCAGCTGAAATGTGAAAGATTTCTGCTGTTAGGCAAAGGGAATAATTTTTTTAATACTGTGTTCTGCTTCCAACCATGTTTTTTCCCCTCTATGCTCATTGTAAGGATTAGCCTGACACTTAAGGAGAAACATATCCTTGACTATTTATGGAAGTCCCCCGAGGTTCCCATGAATTGCACAGCCCTGCCCAACTGCAGGAAAGCTGCTGGCGCTACACAAGTTACTTTGCAAGGAGAGATGATTTTGAACACACAATAAACAGTGACCCACAACTCCCACTTCTCAGTTCTGTATTTTATTTTTCCTGTCACTAATGAAAGGTGCGGTTTTGTTGCTTTCTTGTTCTCTGCCTTTGCCACGTGCCAAGTTCCTCAGTATTGTACCTGGCCTTTCTTCACTTCTGCCACTGCTAATCTGTCTCCTGCTGTCTTGCTAGACAGCCCTCTACCCTGGTTATACCTTCTGGCACTCCATCAGATGTGATGCTATGCTTGGAACAGCAGGTTTTGTGCCCGTGGCTATGGCTGAAGGAAAATCTTAGTGACTGTCAGGAAGGCACTGGGCAGGTTTCCCATCAGAGGAGACAATAGGCCTTTGAAGGCCCAAATTCCAAAACATGGAGCATCATCCACCCCCATAAATTTTACATGGAAATCATTTGTATTAGTGGGAGAGAAAATTGTGGTTCTGGGTCGTAGTGGTGGATTTTCCACACCTCCCCCCCTCTTTCTTCTAAGAGTCTAGTGTAATTGTGAAGTGTTTACAGATTGTTTCTGCTCTGGGTTGGATGCACCTGCCCAGAGCAGTCTTTCAATATTGCCAGGTATTCTTACATAGCCATGGAACAGACCTGGCACCGTTGGCTTCCCATAGCTAGTCAGTACTGCACAGGCAGCCTGGTTGGCTCAGCCAAAGAGCTGCAATAAGTGTATGTGAGTAGTGCCTGTGTACTTCACTCCTGCACTCCTCCTCTGAGCAGTGAAGGCTTACAGGTGGGGTACAGACTCTGCTTGTTTTTTTCACAGTCATACCCTTTAAGGAGCCCATGTATTGGGGATAGGTTGGCATTTCCAGGTGCTGTCATACCACAGGAGATCACCAAGGTCATGTTACTTGCTGGTATTAATCAGTTTTGACTTCTATTTTGCAGGGCTAAAGTCCAACCACATGGTGTTTTTTTTTAATTGAGGGGAGAAACAAACATTGAATTGACACAGAGGATCTCATCAGTCACCACTGCCATTCAGATTTGGAGGGCGCTGCATCACTGACCAGGCTGCAGGTTCTGGGAGGATGCGGGGAGAAAACACAATGACTTGACAACATTGCCAACCCCGGAGCACCATGCCTTACAGTGAGACAATTTGCTTTTTAATTCAGTTACATTCCCACCTGAAATAGCCACCACCTCCCCCTCCCTCCCACTCCTGCAAGAAGAAAGCAAGCAAGAAAAGAGAACCCAAGCTTCCATCTCGTGGGCTGCGTTCTTAGGTGACTCTTAGTGTGGATGGTGCCAAGTATGAGAAGTGAAGGTCATTTGGCAGCAAAGAAGACAGCTTCTCAAGTGAAGGAGAGACTGAAATAATATCGTAGGTGTAGCCATGAAGATAATAGCACTTTTCTGGTTTGGGGGTCATTGTTTTGGTTTTTGTTTGGGGGGATTTCTTTTGAACTGTGAAGCTAACATTTTTAAAAGCTTTTGGAAAAATGTTTAGGTTTTCTGTTATTGTTTCCACAGAAAGTGCAGGAATGTTGAGTGGGTTTATTGGATTTCAATAAAGGGAGAAAATGCAGAACAGAAACTATTAAACGCTGCTCAGATGAACTGGAGAGTGGACGACAAAACTGATGCAAGCTTGTATAATCTGCTTTTAGAGTAAGCTATATCATTCACAGTGCTATATTATCATTATAATCTGGTGTACAGTACTTTTGCCTTTTGAATTCTGTAATGACTCTGTTTTTATTTCCACATACTGAAAAGCAGTTTATTGAAGGTTTCAGTGTCCCTGGTTCAGAAATCTCTGCTGAGAATGGAGTTGGCTGGCTTTTTATTTTCATGTTCTCAAAGGTTGCAGTAAGGAGCTTTTACATTTTAAATGTACCAGTATCGCATTGATGATGATTAACAATTTCTTTTGCCATAGCTTTTAACACAGTGGAAGGAAATAGGAGCTTTTTTGTAGGGTGTCTCATTTTGAACACACTATAGATTTTAGATGGGTCTGTCACTTACATTTGATAGTAAATTTGTTGCTGTTGGATCCATGATTGCTGTGGGCTGTAGATCCTGATGAAGAATTGCCACAAAGGGAACTGGTTTGGCAGTTTTTTATATCCTCATTATTTCTGTGTCCCTTTGGTTTTGTTTTGACATTTTATGTTTCATTTGGTGTGAAAACCACCCATGTGCAATGGCTCTCCTAAAAGATGCCAAGGCCTGCTTTGTGTGAGGGGGAATTTTTCCCTTATGAGAACATACTCTGCATGTATGGTACCTGGTAACACCGTGAACTAAATGACTTCAGATCACTGATTTTCTCCAGGCATTGGTCAAGGGAGGGCAGCAGATGAGAATAGGAAGCAAATGTCTCACTAATGGCATTAGAAGACTTTTGCTGATTTTATTTGGTTGCGACTGTTCTGTGATTGCCACATTTAGTTTTAAACAAGCTCCTAAAAAACGGTGTGACTGGAAAGCACAGTTTTGAATCTAGCAAACATCACTTGCGGTTTTCAGTGCCTGCCGTTTCCTTTGTAATTAAAAAGGGGAAATACCCAACAACCTCATCTCTCCCCAGATATACTGTAATAGCAAACACCTAAAATTTTTGTAAAAAAAATTTAAAAACTAAAAAAAAAAGGCAAGTACCAAGAGCTTTGTATCTTCTTGAGTATATTAAAAATTTGACATGAATACATATATATAAATAAAAAAAAATCTATATATCTATATATATATATTGTTGTGCAGAGGATAGGTTAACAAAACCATGTAAAGTAGTTTGCAAGAGAGGGAAGCATATGTTGATTCAGGGAAAAAGACTGATGCCAGAAGCTGTCAGTGATTTGGATGACGTGTGTGCTCCTTCACACCCTCCCTTTTTTGACCCTCATCTTCCAGGTACGTTGCAGTGGTCACTTCTGGATCCTGGGAAAGGTGAAGTTGCTTGGAGCAAATTAAGGTAGCAAAGATTTGGTTTTTTCAGCTGCATGAGAGTCCTATTGGGCCAAAGATGCTCAGCAGATCAAGGGAAGCAAAGAGATATGTCTGTGATGATCTGTGTCGGGGCAGTGTCTCTATGTGTAGACATGAAGTGTGGCAGTGAAACCAGATAAGTAGTCTGACTGTATATTATATCAATGGTGCTCTTTTCATACTTGTTCTGCCAATACGCGGAGACCCTTTTAACCAAGCTACACAGAAGAGTTTTATATCACTTTTGGTTATGTACTTGGTGTATTCTTTTTGTATATGAAAGGATTTTTTTAAAAATGTTCAGTAATTAGCAATGGAACCTGCTTTGTAGCTGACTAGAACAGTGTAAGAGAAGGGCCGTGCTGTCAGTCTGTCCCTGATCTACTTCAAACCATATATTTACCAAAGGAGTCTGAGCAAAAGTTCACTTAAAATAAAGACCTGACTGCTGAAAGGAGTCTCTGCTAAGACTTTGTGATTTAGTTATTGTACAGATACTTCAGAGCCAGCAAGAGGTTAACAGAGAAAATTGCAGGAAAGGGGAAGTGGCTGGGGCCAATTATGTCCATGACCTCCTATCCCAGATATCACATGGCTCTCAGTGGGGCACTCAAAGTCTGGATTGGAATCTGTCATTAGTGGCCTGAAAACACTGAGGAGTATTTGAGAGGCAAATTCAGACCCTATCCCACTTGCCCCCAGAAATCCATTCTATATTTACACCGCATCCTGTGACAGGCAAAGCTCCCTGTCAGGTTAGATGGGTTGCCCAGGGTCATTGTAGCAAACTGTTCTTTGTTTTCCTGGGGGTGAGTGTTCGTGGCAGCCAGCATGGTTGTGAGCTGACAACATGGCTTCTTGTTGCAGAAAAGCAAAGGATGTAGGAAGTCAAATACCAAGTCTGTGGGCCAAGACTTCCCCTGGGAATCACACATCTTACCCCCATCCTTCCCATGCCTTACAAAAACAGCTAATTGCCCAGTATGTAGCAATAACCCATCATTTACATTACTGTGGCTTTTTTTCTTCTCAACAAACTGTTGTTCGGATGTTGAGGAAGGAAACTGGATTGGAGGGTGATTTGCATGTGATGCTATCACCTTGTCTTAACCAGCCCACCAGCTGAAGTCCTGAGCAAGATACTTTGAAGCAGGGCTGGTGATTTAATGTCCTTGATTTAATGCCACAAGCTCGGTGGTGGGATGTGTGCCCACCCCTACCCTTAACCTCTCCCCTTGTTGGTGAAAGTGTTTGACTGTTTGAGCTGGGATGTTCTGGGATGTGGGTGGATGAACCTGTAATTGTTGTATTTTGGCAGTAGGGACTGTATGTAAAGAAGGGAAAGTGGCAGTGTGTGTGACTAAAGCTGCAGTAGGGTCTAGAGTATCCTGCTAAAAGGCAGGCAGTGCTTTTTAGGGCTCAGGTATGTGACCTCCTCTTTTCCTGTTGGATCCACTGTGAAAACTGGAGGGAACCTGCCTGCAAATGGCTGGGGAAGAAGAGATTTCTACCTGCAGAAATTCTAGTGGGAGGGATGGTTGTGAAAGGAAGCAGTGGTGTTGAAAGCCTCCTGCTAAAGAGGAGGAGGATATTTGATGGCCCAGTTGAGGGCTGAGATAACACAGGGGAGAGGGAAACTCCTGATGGTGTGCAGTTACTACAGAACTTTCTTCCCGGGGTTTGCACATCTCCCAGCATCCTCACTGAGCTGTGGGGGTTTAAAAAAAAGCCACTGTCTCAAGATTCCCCTGGAGAAGCATCAAGTTTGGTTGTTGAGTGCGTGAGCAATTGTACTTGTGCTTACAGCTTCCCAGGTTGGTCTGTCTGTCTGCAGAACCCGAGGAGGAGAGAGAAAAGGCAAGGCTTAAGGACATTTTGTTTCTGTCATGGAGTTAAGTAGCAGTTTAGCCATCAGTGTAACTTGACAACTCAAGATGTGTTTCCAGCTTGAAATGCTCCCCAGAGAACAGCTTGGGCAGCCACAGGTCCTGATCTTCAGTGTCTTCTGGTCAAAATACCTGCCTGTGCTAGTTCTACCCTTGTGCACTCAGACACCGATTCTGAATGCGGTTGTATCAGGAAAGCAAATCTTATCTCTGTTGCCAAAACATCACAAAAGGGACTGACTTGGGGACTAGGAACTGCCTCACTGTGACACATCAGGGGGTGGCATGTTTGTAACAGCAGATTGGTGAGTTCTTGACAGCTCTGAGTACTTTTCAGTAGTGCTTTCTAGCATGCAAGCCTTGTGCTAGCAAAGCAGTTTTCACTCCTTGAGCAGTTCCACGAGGTTGAAGTTGGTGAGTTACCTTCTTGCTTGCCTTAAAGTTGAGCATGTGGGCTCAGCTGCCTGTGGGTGGTGCACGTTAAACCCTGCGAGTAAGCAAAGCTGCAGAAGCCAAGTGGGTGCATTAGAGTGGTTAAAGCTGCTTCTGCTGTGCGACTGCCTGCTCAGTGACAACCAGTGTGCCAATAACTTCAGCCAGCAGTTTTGGGCTGGGACGGAGTCATGCTTTCACAGGTTTTGAAGGTGTTTATATAGGTGTAGTTCCTTGCAAAATTTCTTTGTTTTGATACCCCTAAAATCTGGTGTTTCCTTATCTTTGACAGAGAAATTCTCTGGTTTATTGGTACAGTAACTAATCTAGTGCATTTAAGGGGAAGCTGTTACCAACCTTTTTTTTCTGTCTTAAGTTTTACATCAGGGTAGGATGTTCTGAAGTCCAAGGTGAGGAGGAAGCTAGTGCAGATACTACAAGGCCTGCCAATCTGGTTCTTACTGTTCAGAAAAACAAAATAACTAGACTAAGAAGCTTACTGGTAATTAGTAGCTAATGTGTTTGTAACTATCATGTGCCTTAAAATTTTCATGGTAGGAGAATAAAAAAAAAATCAACAATGTGTTTTCTGTAATACTGCTCAACATTCTCTCTGTAGTTTAGACTGGTGGGATTTTGCATTGTATTTACACTGTACTATAAACTGAAACACTTAGAATGGTTTGATTTTACAAGTATGGAGAGGAAAAATAAAAAAGGTGGATTACGCTTTTCATAGAACAAATGTTACCGTGACAGAATGTATTATTATTATAGGATCTTTCCATAATGCAGACAAGTAGAATGCTTGTTAGAAACCAGGTATGTAGGATAACAATTTGGTGTGTTTTCAATAAACCATGCCTGGAAAGAATACATGTGCCATTGGTTATCTTTTTGTTACGTCAGGTACCTCAAATGTTCTTTGGCTTTGGAACAGCAGATTTCTGTGGCAGGGGATTATTGAACCCTAGTTCAGTTCAGTGTACTCAGTGTTAGTAAAAGGTCAGTGGTAGTGAGGGCAATTGGAATATCCTCCAAACTTACTATAGCTGAAAATATTTTGATTCATTGCCATATGCTGGAGTTGCAGCATGACCCTGAACTGTTGATCATGGTGGTTTTGTCCTTTTTAATATACACCTGTATTTCTGTGGGAAAGACATCTGCATCACCACTCAAAGGCCTGCGCATTTGGGACCACAAGCCTAGCTTGCTGATGGCTTTTCCATTTGGGAAGTTAATAACTTTTCCTAATTTGGTCATAAAATCCATGTAACTTTACAAAGATGTCCCATTTCTGAAATATGTGTAAGTATTCTCATAAATGTAAGAATAACAGAAAATCTTTATTGCATTGATGTGTGCCGTTTGGTTGACATAAGAAATGGTTATTTTGGGAGTGTGCCAAATAATTTACATTTGTTGCTATGTGGGGGAGAAAAATCCTGATACTGAGAAGTCAACCATGTGTTTGAAGTAACAGCTGGTTACTGACAGATCTGAATTCTTTTTCAGACCGCCTTCTCCTGGCACATTCATCTGTGTTGGTAAGGTCAGTAGGGAGGCTGCACCTAAACACATCACAGTGACCGCCATGCCTACATGAAGCGTGGCAAACCCCAGTAAATCTTGACATAGTGTCTGTCTTACAAGTAGAGTGGAGGTCAGGTTTTCTGTGAGTGGAAACCTAGTAACAAAATGTGCCATGTGTTCAATTCCTGATTGTACCATCCACAGCACTAATGTAAGGTTCCATTTACTCACAAATGCTTGCAAGCAGCACTTGAAAGCTCATCTTAGGCTTGCCTTCCTTCTTTATTTCAGATGTCCTGAATGCATCCTCAGCAGCTCTGTAAAATCATCTCCAGGTTCTGTTCTTGCAGCTGCAGGATTTTGTTTCACAAGTGCTCTGGGCTTAGCATCGTGCTCCTCGGTATTGTCAGTGTTCTGCTGCAATGAGGAATCTGTTTATTTCTTTATGGATACACTAACACAGCAATGAAAAACAGATGCTGTAGGTAAGGTACTGAGCTAAAACAAATATGTTGTTTCTACAACTGACCTTTTGTAGCTGTCAAAGTGATTTCATTTCCAGCTTATCACAGGTTGGGCACATGGAAGCAGTGAGTTCTGCAGGTGAAAGGTTAACCTGGTAACAACGGGTAAGAAATATCACAGCCCTCATCTGTTCCAGGTTTCAGCAGTGTCTTGGGGGAATATTCTGTCCACAGAGGTCTCTTCCCCAGTGTTTTACTGTGAAGGTCTCTGTGCACCTGAAGCACAGCAACGGCAGAATCTCATTCTGGTAGAGGCTGACAGAGGCGTTTTTTGCAGTGGGAAGTTGTTTTATAATGGCATTGTTACCTGTAGAGCCAGAGGCAAAGACAAACTTTTACTATGTTTAACGTAAAAATGCAAATGTAACTAGCTGTTATTCATAAGATACCTTATAACTAATTCCTAATTGATTGACTACTCAACCAAGTAAGCATGCATCACTGCATTATATGTATTTTGAACGACAAAACCATGTCCCTCTGAGGTAACAAAGAGGCTCTTGCAGAAATCAGGCCTCTCTTTCAGGTGTTGCCTGAGTCATGAAGAGAACCTAGAGAGTAGCTGTCATTTGGAGAACAGATCTGAATTACCAGTATTTGGTGGGATCAACCATTTGTGACGAGTTGTGAGAATTTGCTGAAGGCAATGTTGTGTTTTAAGGGAGTTCTTTCCATTGGGAGCTTTCTATCTGTGGTACCCTCTCAGTGGGTGCTCTTTAAACACATGCTTCCAGATGCACAGTTGCACACCTGATTTGTGAAAGAACAGGTTATGTCTTCTAATTGCAATAGGCTGATGTTGCAGTAACACTCAGCAGGTTTTTAGGATATATTTGAATTGGAAGATCCACTGCCCACCTTTTGCTTCTGCCAGAATTCAAAGCATTACTTTATTCTGAAAAGTAACTCTTCTCCCAGGGAGGTTTCACATTTATGTGTCAGTGACTCCAGATCATATTTGCTTAACTGACCAAAAGCCTTTTTTCTAGTTGTCAGTCATGCAAACTGAGTCAGGCTTTTTCCTTTTCATCCCTTGCCACCAATAATTAAGGGCATTTCAGAAGTGTGGTCAAGTGGAAAAAATGTTCTTGGTGTGGAATTTGGTAAATAATCTGATGATACACACACTGTGGTTATTTTCACAGTTTGCCATGTGGGAGATACTTTCTAATGAATTAAAATACCTCTTCTGTACAAAAAGGTGGCTGTTATATTTGCACATTTGTTACACATGCATTATTCACTAATGCATCTCTTGAAATATCCATGTTAATTCAACAGGTTCCCTGCTTCCCTGATTTTCTTGATAGTCTCTTGGACATTAATTTTGGCCATTAACTAGCAGTAGGAATGTATTTTTCTGATCCTCCCTTGTAAAGCGGAGAACATTTTACTCATTTACTCTTTTCACATCCTTCATGTATCTGAGACTTTGTTTTGTAGGTGTGAAGTACCCTGCTATAGCAGAAGTATCTGTTTAGGTGCAAAGGTGTTTAAAGCTAGAAACAAAAGAGGATTCTTTGGAGTCATGACCTTAGGTGTACATAGAAGAATGCCTGTCAGCGGTATGTATCCTGATTTCCCAGTATCATAGAATCATAGAATAGTTCGGGTTGGAAAGGACCTTAAGATCATCCAGTTCCAATCCCCCTGCCGTGGGCAGGGACACCTCACACTAAACCATGCCACCCAAGGCTTCGTCCAACCTGGCCTTGACCACTGCCAGGGATGGGACATTCACAGCCTCCTTGGGCAACCCATTCCAGTGCCTCACCACCCTTACAGTAAAGAATTTCCTCCTTATATCCAATCTAAACTTCCCCTGTTTAAGTTTTAACCCATTACCCATTGTCCTGTCACTACAGTCCCTAATGAATAGTCCATCCCCAGCATCCCTATAGCCCCCCTTCAGATATTGCAAATTTCCAGTATGCTCTGGAAACTTGTGCATGTCAGTCTGCTTGATGGTTACTTTCTTTTGCAAGTTTTGCACAAACTCCTTGGAACCTCCTGAAGTGACTTTGAGTTAAGCCTGGACACTAAGAGGACGTGGTGCTGAGCAAGCTTACAGAATAAATCAACTTATTCACAGTGTGAGATGGAAGTGTTGGAGCTCAGAGTTTGCTCCTACACAGGACAGCACAACAGAGTCACAAGGGGCTGCCTGCATAATCTAATCCATTATAGTAAATCTTGTTTTTCTCAATGTGACAGAGTTTAAATTGTTGAAGAAACTCCCATAATGTGGCCTTCTCATATTGCTGTGAAATGCACACACTGTAAGCTGGCTGGGTCACTGTGCTTTGCTTGGTCCATTTCTAAATTGCCTGTCACCTGAGTCTGTTCTAGTTTTCCTTTATACTGTGGGGCAATACTCTGCTAGGCTCATGACTGGTGTCCTAGAGGTGGATTTTCTCTACCACGTAGGCCAGGAGAGTCACCACTTCAGTAAGGTGAGCGGTAAAAGGAAGAAGCTGATAACAGGTCTGAAAGAATCCATAATAGGAAAATGGGAATGGTTCTCCCTGATTTTTCACTCTCATTTTCAATTGTTAGATCTTTCTGTGGCTGTTGCAAGGCTGGAAATTCCCAAGTGCAATACAGAATTCATGGGAAACAAAGGAAGTCACGTGCCAGCTCTATTGTTTTTTAGGGTTTATTTATAAATGCGACCATTGCCTCATTACATAATCACAGCAGGACATGCCAGAATGCCAGTGGATTTATGCATTGTTCAGGTGAGTGAGAGATTTCATATTTGGGTTGTTGTCTTCTCAGGGACAGCCCTCACTATTCCCATAGTGTTAGCAGCACTGAGATTAACCAGGGTGTGCAACACCTACCTGGTAAAACCTGTTCTCTCTGGTCTTTATTTTTATACAGCATCTTAAAACATACACAGCACTTCAGAGTAAGCAGCTTGCCTTGTTCCTAAAAAGCACATACAATGTCTATACAATATAATGAGAGGATAAGTAAATATGAGGGGTAAACAGCATTTTCCTAAGGTCAAATATTAACGTAGTTTTGGAGGTTTTGGTGTTCCTTTGGAAAGAGCCTGCTCCTTTTGTTCCCTGTCTGTTAGTTTTAATAGTTTTAACCTATTTACTATTCCAGTTTTCCCTGCCTCTGCATGGATAGATTAATGACTTTGTCTTCTGCAAAATTCTGTTCTGTTTTCTCACTGCATGGGTCAGTCTTCCTTCAGTCCATGCCCTTCTCTCTCACATAGCAGTGGTTAACTTTTGCAGTAACAATGCAGAAATGTATCTCAGTGCAGTAGGAACCTTCATTGCATTAAGTAGCATGCTGGTAATCTGGCAAAACCAGGGCTCCTGAAATGGTCTTCTCACAACACACATGCTTTTTTTCCACTCTTGATAGTGATTACTCAGGTCAGCTTGGGGATACATATCTTCAGAAGTTGTGGCAACTTTTTCCACCTCACCCTAAGCCCAAATCAGGTTTGAGTTCAAAATAACAGACTGTGTTATTTGATGACCTGTTGGTCAATGCGGTGTGCAACACCTTGGGTTTGCTGAATTATGTGAAACAATGGAACAGACCTTTGAGCAGTTACCCTACTTCTGATTTTGTTTTCCACCTGGTCTAAAGTGATCTCCACTAGCACCTGCTTTAAGTACAGGCTCCAAAATACAAAAAAACACCCCAAAATATAAAGCATGGAAAAATTAACTTGTGCAGTTGCATTTACATGGTTGAGTATTAATGGCCCTCTTTATCCCAAAAACACAGCCTTTTCCATAGCATCCTCAGCTTTCATATATTCCAGATGAGATGGGTAGTTAGTGCATTGGAAATGGGAGTTGTTGCGGACATAGTTAAGGAATTCTGGAGCTCCTGGGATGATGACATTGTCGGCCAGAAGAACCGATCCCTTCCTCAGCAAGTTGCATTCCTAGAAAGAAGAGAAATTGCTTCATGGTGGCTGTTAAGCAGACATTGGCTTGAATGTAATGTGCTTTCATGTTAAACCATGTCATAACCAAGTGCCTGCATCCAGAACCCCACCGTACTACAGGTATGGAGGGAAGAAAAGACATGGGAGAATCTGAGTAACTCTAATCCTTTGTGGGCATGTTTAATATGCTAACTTCTAAACAATCTCATTAGAGATACTGATGACATGTTGGATCATTTGGGTCCTGAAATAGCAAATCAAGTGAAGTGGTGGTGTGCAGTTTGCTGCTCAGATCATTTCCAACTGTGTCTACATGACCAGAAAGATGGTTTTGTTTTCACTCTCATGCTTAAGTTTGAAAACTTTAATATGGCATAAAAATACTGTAGTAGTTGTTTAAATAAAAACTTTAATATGGCATAAAAATACTGTAGTAGGTCCCCTGAGAGACTGGCATGGACCAGTCTGCTTGGCCAGTCTCAGCAAAACTCCAAAACATCTAAATGAGTAAGAGATTTTCTGTGCTTGTTTTCCTTTCACCCTGTACATTCTGCCACTTTGTTCAGGAACCGGGCATGAAGCAGGGCTTTTGCACAGTGAAGATCACTGACACATTTCCACGAGGCATAATTAACTTGTAATACTCACTTCAAGTACAATGTTTATCCTCAGTTAACCTACAAACCTAATTTTTCTTGGTGTTTTTGTCTAGCAGAAGTTGCTTATCTGAGCTTACCAGCTGTTTTAAAACAGTCTGTAGTTAATCAGGCTGGTTGTTATCCTGTGGTTACAGGCAGCAGTTGTAGCCAAAACGGGGGGTGGGGTGGGTTTTGTTGCTCCCAATACATTAGAGAAGTTCTGTTGATGAGGGTGCTGTGGATAATGTTCAGCTTTCCGCTGTTGCCCCTGGTGACCCCATACTGGTCAGCATAGAAGAAGCAATTTTAGAGACAGCAAATACCCTCTGGTCCATTTCTATTGCAGAGCTTATAGAAGCCTACAGGTGACAATATGCTGTATATTCCACTGGTCACTAGGATTTCAGATGCTTTTTTGTGTCAGGAATGCTGTCTGGCCCACTTCTGGTGTATATTTCATTTGAATATTGTACATTTCCTATTGGATATTCATATTGCAATACATGCCAAAATTGCATGTTAGAAGGTCTATAACAGCTAAGAAAATGTGATTATATTTTCCTTGTAATTCTCCTCTTAATTTCATAAGGGATTTTTGCAACTTTGTATCACAGTTGCATCAGACTGACCACTATGATGGAGCTAAACTACCTGTTTGTTTTGGCTGTGTTGTGAAGATTAAGCTCTGATAAGGAAGCACCAGCTCTTCCCAGTGGAAAGAGCTCAGTCATCCTTACACAGCCAGTTTAAAAGAAAACATTCTCTGGGCACAAAATAACTGTAGGGAGGGAACAATTTGTAAATTCAATACTGGCTGTCCGTAACACCAAACAGATTTTCTTTTCAAACAGCTATCTGGAGGACAGGCCTGAAATTAAAAACCAGGGGAGCCTGGATGAGGAAATAATGTGGATTTATTTGTGAAGAAAACAATAGAAAAGTTACACTTCCATGCATACAGGCAGTGTAGACAATCTTACCAGCCTGCAGCTCAAAGCTAGGAGAGTGTATGTGCTGTGTTGACAGATACAGATGTTGTCAATCTCAGTTATTTAACACCTGAAAATTCCTTCTTATCCAGAAGTCCTCTGGGACTTGCTTCGTCTGTCATTGCCTACTGTTGTTACACATTTTGTAATGCTTATAGTAATAGTTAAGGCAGGTTGGGAAGAATGAGTGTAATTTTTCCATAGTCAGGACTGGAGACAGTTGGACAGCAGTTCCCAACAAGTGCCTGACTGGGGCAGTCTGCACTCCTCCAAAGGTTGTTTTGCCACCATTTGGGTGGAGCAAAGACTCAGAAAGATGATACCCAGCTGTGCTACCAAAATAGCGTTTCATTCAAAGGCTCTGCTGGCACAACAGACCCTCGGCAAAAAAAGGGTACTGAGGAAATGAGGGAAGTGGAGCTGAGACACACAGGCCCTGAGTCTCACCTGCTCCCCGCATCAGGATGGTTTGGGGTCAAATCTTCCAGTTAGTGACCATGTAGACACTCCTTCTAGGGAGCTTAAGACCCAGACAATGCACTCCTTGAGCTAGGATTGTTCATGAAACACAATGGTACAACAGTATTTGCCAAGTCCTGAGCTATGTAGTGTCAGCAGCTGTCCCTAACAAAAGTTTGGGATCCTTTCCCCAGAATCCTGTTTTCTTGTAAGGTTTCTATTTTGGCTGTCATTCTTCATTTTACAGAGGATTTAGTCCTTCACAAAGAATATAGGCCTCACAGACATCAAGGCATTTGCTAGTTTACTTTTAAGACTGAAATTGTGGAAACTGACCTGAAGCAGGATGGTATCTGGTGTGTATCTGTCTTTCCAGTGGTCCAGGAAGACAAAATCCAGAGTATCCACTTCATATTTTTTCTTCAGCTGGGGAATAATTTCCTCTGAAGGGCCTTCTAGGAGTCTTACCTGAAATGCAAATCCATCTGATCAATTGAGAACCATTAAGAAAAAGCACGTGCCTCTAGCTCATTTTAAACTGTGGCCAGACTGAAAGAAGCTGCTGCACATTGATTTGTCAAGCAAGAGCCATATTCTGTGTGCGGAAGAAAAAAGTGGTAAGGAAATCTGTCTGGTTTATGACTCATAGCTGATCGGGAAATTAAATCAGATGGGGAAAATGCAATTTTAGATGTTGCTAGTGCTTCAGGTTCTCTCCAAGAAGTCAAGAAACGCATTAGAAGATCTCATGGTGGGATTTATTTCCTCTGGTTTTATCACCTGAAGTGATTTGTCTAGTTGAACAGACAGGCACTTCTTCAGCATGAATCCCCCGACCTGCTGTAGATTTCAGCCCTGGGCTGATCTGGGTTATAGACTGGAAATAACTGCATCCTAGCCAACTGCACAGAGTCAAGACACCTCAGATTGCACAAAATGCATATATACATATATATATATATAGTGACCAAGTAGATTTGGGTAAGTACATCTCATCTGAAGTCCATTGCACATAATGCAGCTCTTTTTTGTGAGCTGTCTCACATAACAAAGAACTTTGGAGAACAGCCCTGATTATTTTGGTCACACACACCCCCATACCCTTGACTTCAAACTATCCTGACTCTCAGCTGGGTCTGTGTCATACTTGGGCCCCTGACTAATGCTATCAAATTTAGTTTGTTTGTGCTGTATATACAAAAACACAGATGACCTCGGTCCTTTTCGTGGACACTGGTAGCTTTTCTCTATGATCTAGCCTGATGGTTGAACTCTGCATGTTCCCAAACACTTAGGGTGTTACACTTGCTTGACAAGTAAAAACCAAATGTAAACCTATTCATGTTGTTTCTATAGGTAAAGTCCTGATCTCTATGTATTGCTTCCTCATACTAATTGGAGACAAATAGTATTCACCTTATCTTGCACTCCAGCAAACTCAAACATCTGTTTAGCTATAGCAGCAAATTCTGGGTTGAACTCCACAGTGAGAAGACGAGCTCCTGCCTTCAGCAGCCGAGCAATCCTAACTCCTGAGTAGCCACAGTATGTTCCCAGCTCCAGTGCAACCGATGGACTAACCTCTTCCACTGTCTTGTCTAGAATTACACCTGCATAAAATGGAAATATGTTAACTTCTTACAAAATCAATCTAGATCACATACAGAAGAGCAAGTTAGTGACGAGAAACTTACTAAGTATACTCAGTTGCTAAACACATTCAGAAATTAAGGGTTGATGTCAAATGGTATGCTATATCCTTTGCAAACTGACCTATCTGTGATCAAGTTGATCATGGAAATTCTAAGTTTTGAAATGCAAACTTTCAACTAGAAAAAATCTTGCTTAGTTTCACAATATAAACATTTTTGAGTGAGGAAGTGCCTGAATTAACTAAAATGTTTATAGTGTTACAAGGGAAAAATGCAGTGGGCTTGTCTAAGAATTTATTGCCGAAACTAGGCATGTTTGTGGAACATGTAAATCCTGAATTTTGATTGCTCTTATTTGTTGCAAATGTTACATGCAGTCTACAAAGTTTCTTATCCTAAATACTGTTTTTTAAAGAGGAAAGAAAAATGTAGTTACGAAGTTGCAAAATACTTGGATTCACTGGATGAATTTGAGGGATGGAAAACATCAGTCAACAACAACAAAACGTTACCAAATAAGTGGTAAGACGCTGTGCTATATTCAGTCCTTCCGAAGAAAAGAATTTATTTGTGAGAAAACTCTTTACTTGTGTGGCTGGAAACTAGAGAACTACTCTGACAAAGTGTTTGAAGGGATCTTACAGTGAGCCATGGAATTTTTCAGTGTACATAGAAATTTCATTATCTGGTACTTTCCTGGATGTCATTTGTTTATGAATAGTACGATGATGATGGTTGCTTCTTGGCATCACGTGGTCACTCCCAAAATCTCTGAGACTAAAGACGCGTTAATGATGGCTCTGATCGGAGGAAAGGTCATCTTGTCAGAGCAAAACCGGAGTGAAATCTTTAAGAATATAAGCCCAGTTGATCAAGGTTTAGAGCTCTTAAGAATTTCCACTCAGCCACCACCCACTGTTCCATTGCCCTCAGCACCCAGCCTGCTATGCAGAGTTTCAAAAACTGTACCCATGACAGAGAAGCTGTTACAATGCTTACTGTTGTATTTCATTAGCTATGTTAATCCCAGGCTAAGCAACTCTCCCCTGCAATTCCCCAGCAAGAGGTACTTCTGTGTCTAATTCATAACACGTTAACATTTTGCCATTACAGTTTTTTAAAAGATTGTCACTTTCCTGCAGCTAATTAAAAAATAAACGCTTTGTCCACGTATTTTCCTTTAGGAGGCAAGAACAAGGAAATTCACTTGCTAAGTAGCAGCAATGTCTGAGCACTGCTTCTGTGTATTACACGGGTAGGATTTTTCCCTTCAACGCTGATTTGTAACTTATGCTTGCATACACAACATAGTTTAAAATACTCCACACTCCCATCCCCCCATTTACTATCTTTCAGTTAAGGATCAGAAAGTATTTCACGTAATGAATTATGCCTTAAGGGCACCTTGTATAAGAACTGAGGTATAACCCAACCTAGATTTTCCTCGTAAATTGTCACTCTCTGCTTACACAATTGCAGTGTACACAACACGCAAACCCAGACTGGGTCCTGTGACTTCCTGGATTACTCACTGGATACACACAAGGCTGTCGTGGGGTTTTGAGGGGGAGGGGGGAGGTTGAGTTTTGGGTTTGTTTTTGTGTTCTCTCAGCAGATAGAAGTTACCATGTGAACACAATAACATGTCCTGTAATGTACTAGTCTTGAAGGATTGTTCAAGTGCTGATCCCTGCTTGCAATTACCTTTCTCATTGCCCACGTTCATGGCCCACTCTTTCTGGGAGCAGTACTTATCTATAGCATCCAGCACACTACAGGGGTCTCCCCGGACTGCATTCTGCAGCACAAAATTTAAAATCCTCTGTTCCTTGCTCTGATTCATGATTAAATTGGTTATTTTCTCCCGGATTATTTCATTCCAGAGAAGGGAAGCAGTGGGGTTTCTCCTGATGAGTACCACAACCAGCAGCAAAATGAAAAGCAGGAGGAAGACAGTGAACAAAAGGACTGAAGAGCTCTCCAGCATCTGGAAGGAAAAAGAAAAACAGCCCAGGGTTAAGGTGGCACGGAAGAGATCTATCCTTTTTGTAAATACTAAGTTGAGTAACCCATAGCCAACCATACTTGAACAGCAACACACAGAGTTTAATTATGGTATTTTCTAGAGTAGCTGAAAACTGCTCTGTCACTTGGTAATAGATGGTGCTCTGTGGCACTCCCTTTAGAAGCCAATTTTACAGGCAGTCAACAAGTAGCTTTATTTAATGCTCTGGTCCCTTCCCCCACACAGCTGCTCAGTCCTGGCTTCATGCATGCCACTGCACAAGGAGCCTCCCAGCATCAAATCTGTTCTCTTTTTTTAAAGGATTTAAAACCTTAAATCAGAGCCTGCATGTGATCCCTCTTTCCTGTATTTTTGAGCACTGGGAAACTTCTAAGCTGGCCTTGGTTAGAAAATATGGAACATCTCACCGTTTAATTTTGAGCACAGTTATCAGCAGAAACTGGCCACTGTGAAGTAACATTCTGTTTCAAGCCAGTCTGCAGGTTGTGAGTTACTACCCTGCATGCAGAGCTCTATGCCACCACCTGCCCTTCTTGCATGTTCCGCAGAGAAGCTGAGCTTGATGTTTCAGTAGGACTCCACCTTCCCCTTCCTTTCAGAGCCTGCAGCAGAGGGACCCAGGTGGAATGTTTTTTCAGAAAATAGAAGCCTTTTTCCTGCTTATAACACCTTTGACACAAGAGGTTAATCTGAGAACCAAAGATGCATTTCCTTTTATAAAATAGGGATGTTTTTTCACTGGTTATAAAAATATAAACTGAATCCCTGAACCAGAGAAGAGCTCAGACTCATGAAATTGAAGAGATGTACAAAAGGACATGTTGTACTTCTCTGATCGGCCAGCTCAAATCATCTGATGGGATTGTGCCTGTTCTCACTCTGAAATTCAGTGTAACAGCTGCAGATGCCTGTGTGTGTGCAGCATGGGCAGTGTGTCTTTTTGAGTTTAGGGCATCTGAACATAAAGCTCAGCAGATGAGATGCATGTCACCCTGTACAGATCAAGCAGTAAATCCCATCAAAGCCATTTAGTCTGATGGATTTCAGATAGGCTAGTACACAGGGAGGTGCATTTACCTCTTTGCAGGAGCCACAGCACAAAGGATCTCATAAAGAAAGGGTTCTTAATATTAAGCAATTGATTTAGCTTTTGACAGGGTGCCAAACTAAGAGTTTTGATTTGCCTGAGGACTCTCTCCATGTGAAGTTCCTCTTGTACAACTCAAAACACACCTCATTTCTGATGATGCAGCTTATAACACCTCCGCTTTTCCCTTTCTGCTTCCCACAAGCAGAGCTGACAGTTGCATGCTGGGAGGACAGCACAGTTTGGAATGTGCTGCAGTTAGTATTAGGATGAATGACTGCCGAGTTCATTTGTTCTTTAAGTCTAATTAAGCATTTGACCACAAGTCTAAAGGATTCAGAACCTGTTTCTTAACCTCAGCAGGCTGGATTAAGTTGCACTTAAAAAAACAAACTGTTACAGAACATGACACAACTCTTTCTAATCTCTGATCCTTTCTATGAAGTCTCTTTCTCTTCCAGGTGGTAAAAATGGTGAACGCCTGCACTTATATTGCACTCCACCAACCTTCAGCAAAACCAGTCCTCTAATAGGAGCTGCAACATCCTCAAAATGTTGGCCTAAGTTGCCCAAAACCAGAGGTAAAGGGGCTATGTGATTAGCCAAATATTCCCCAGGTCTCTTCCTGCTTGTTCCTGTTTCTCTTTTTTTTCCCAGGATTGTCCCAAGAATATTGTAAATGTTACGTGTTGCCAGACCTCCATTCTGCAGTGGGAGTTGGCACATACACATTACACACGGGGAAAAATCTATCCCACTGCTTTGAATTTTTAATCATCATGCACAACAGACTTTGAGTTTAGAAGATAACTGAGTTTCCATGGAGATATGCTCACAGTGGAGTTTGTTCACCCATCCATTTATCTTAGTTGCACAGCAAGTATGATTTGTTTGGAGCAGTCAAAAGTCTATTTATTTTGCTTTTAAGTAGTAACCACTGTTAATGCTTACCTTAAATGCTTTCCTTGCAAAGTCTGACCTGAGACATTTCCTTTTAGAGCTTGTCAGCATCATTAGCACAGAAAAATCGTGCTTCTTGAACATCATGAACTTTATTTCCTAGCTAGTTAAGAATCTGTTCCTCTACCTCAACAGGATCATCAAGACCTGGATGTCAATTTTGCTTCTTTCCTTCTATATACTAGTAGCCCTACTGATCAGGCCTAATTGTCCTACATCTTCCAGGTGGGACTTGTGCTCTTTCTAGTTCTACATGAAGATGTTCGACATTATCTGTCCACCAAGAACTGGGCTGGGCCTTAGTTGATTGTATGGTCATTGTTGATGGATTTGGATTACTGACATAGTTGAGACATAATTATTCTGAACTGTGGTGAATGGATGGAGCCCAGAAGCTATTTACTGATGCCAGCAGGTATCTAACCCTTCCTGCCTCTGCACAAGGGAAACCGCATGAGCCCTGCTTACCAGTGACTCATTTGGTGGCAGTTCAACTGTATTCGGGTCCCTGTAGAACTGAAGACTGTTGGTGTTCAGAATTATTTCATACTGCTGCCAGACATAATCCTCTGGTTACAAAGGATACGTTGGCATCCTCTGAGTACAACTTGCCACAGCCTGTTGCTTTGACACTGTGAGATTCTGACAGTGTGTTTGGGGCTGCCTTCAAAGATCTGCTGGAGAGCAAGAATGGATATCTACAGGTGGTGTATTTTGTGAAGAACAGCTTTCCCCTATTGCCTAGTGTAGATATGAGACCATTTGCTGAGATTTCTCAAAACAGGGAGAGAGAGCATCTGTAGGCTATCTCAGGCCCACTCAGGAATGCTGAGATTTCTTTTACATACGGGGAACAGATTGTGAAGACTTATTTTTATACTTTAACAAAAAGAAGCTTCTTGACAGTAAAATCCTGCCCCTCCATTTTCACACTGTTACCCAGGCATGGAAGGGTATGTCAGCAAACCAGATTTCCATTATCTTACTTTTCTCACGCTACTACAGGCTCTGTATACCAAATTTACAAGACATCACATGCTCAGAAGCCCACATAATAAAGAAGGACAGTATCTTCCTCATCTGCAGCCTGTGAAATGCTATTTCTTAACACATCTCTGTTAGCCAGAGCAGAGCAAATCCCTCAAGTTTGCTGATCTTGAACAAACACTTCACCCTTCTCCTTACTTGGACAGCAGGATCTTTTTAAAGATTTTGTTGTTTTAAGAGTGCACTTCATGCAGAGAAAGACTCCTTGTTTGAGATGTACATGCCCTAACTTTTCAAATGCATAGACTGCATTTAGGCTGCTGCAACCTGGCAGGTGTAGTGTGACATCCTGCTACTAAGATGCAACTAGCTTAACAAAAGGTGTGAATTGGGATATGCTTCTGAACCACACAGATAGCCAAAGCCACCTGTTTCTTCTAGCTATTCCTTATGCAAAACCATGAGCAGGCCTTTAGCTTCTCTGGAAGGGCAACAACTGATAGTTCTGCTGGGCCACCTGGAAACAAATTTTGCATCTTCACCTTTGAAATCTTATCACTTCAAGTTCACCCAAGAATCCCCTCTGAAGGCAAAACACTGACCTCATTTCTCTTCTGATCTAGACTGCTGAGTGGCTGCTAACCCTGGTTTGTTTACATGTTTTGTGTAACGTATTTGTTAACAAGACAAAAAAAGCTATATGTGAAAGCTCAAACATACGTGATAAGGGGATGATCTTGGATCTAAAACTTAACCAAGGAAGCAATTCAGTTTGGCTATTCCTACGATTAAGCGCTTGGAGGGATCCATTTCTTACTGTGCCTCAGTTAGATCTTGGCACTTCTGAGTCCTGCATGAGTGCCACCTCATATAGCAGCAGAGCCCACCTGCCTCCCACAGATCCTTAGAGGCTGCTCACAGATTGCAACAACCTGTATCGCACATGCTGCTTTTTTCCATTCCTAGACAAGTTCACTTGGTTTTGCTGTATCAAGGAATGTTTTTCAGCTGTTGGGGGGGGGAGGGTTTATGCTTATTAATGCTGTGTAACACCTCAGTGCCTTCATAAACTGTCGTTATGGGTTGTTCATAGCAGAGCTCCTTTAGGAGACAATTATCCTGAAAACCAGTTTCCAGAGAAAGTAACTTTTAAAAGGAGCAAACCAGAAATACCTTGGTTTTCTCTTCTTTTCCTTTTTTTTTCTTTTTTCTTTTAAGCACTGTTTCTTTTTTAAAGTTTGTCCCTCTTAATCTCCGTCTTCTCTAGATGTGAGAATAAATTTTGTGATAGCAGGAGACTGTAAAAGCAGCCTGCCAAGGGCGAGATGCATCAGTGATGGTCATGTACCCAGAGGGGAAAAAAATCTGTACCAAAATAGGTAATTGCTTTCACATTCTTAGCTGAAAAGTATTTGATATGAGAATTAAGTGTGTAATTCAGCCAGTTTCAAACTACCACTACCTAAGAGACAGTCATGTTATGACAGCTTTAGAAAATGCAACTGTAATTTTAGCTTTAATATGGATTCATGAGGTTCATTAAATATGCAGTAAAACTGAACTTGCACATAGTCAAGTTTCCCATAACCACTAATTATAAGGCAGTCGCGCTTATTATTTAGTGCTTGTTCTGAGGTTCCAAATACACAGCTTAGCACTGCAACCTCTTCTGTGCATTAGAAACACCATGATAAAGTGAGACTTCTCTTTGAAAACTAAAATTTGAAGTGGAAAATAGTAGGCAAAATAAAAAATTCAGCAAGGGAATAAAGAGAAAACTGGAGGGATAACATTATGAAAAGGAATGAATAACATCTATCGCTAAATCTGGTTTTGAGAAGACAGAGTTTAAAAGAAAACATATTAAAATTTCATGCCCAAACCTGTCAAAGTACTGACGAGTCTTTCTAAAGCACTGGGTTATTTTCTTATGCATCTAATCTTACTCATTTTGGCAGGTTTCATAAGACCAAATCATAACTTCACAGTGCAGTTCAGCAGTTTTCCCCTGTTGCAAACCATAACTAAACTTGAATGGGAGCACCTCTGCTTCAGCGTACAGAGATTTAAAACAGCACTTTCAAAGAAAGAAGCAAACAGGAATTGTGGGTATCTGCTGCCCCAATTTATCTGCCCTTAAAAATTAAATACCTAAGTCATTCCAACGGCCATAAATGAAATCTCAAGAGACTGGCGCAGTCCTGGGGATCTGTTATGCCAGTAGTTGTTTTAGTTAGGGATTCACTACCCTCTTACTGTAATAAGAGCTCCAGTTTTTCTAAAAACATAAAAATGCCCATGTGACAGAGCACAAAACAAGACATCCTGTTCTTTATTCGTGTACAGGTGACTCCAGCCATTTCACCACAGGTTACAATAAGGGTCTTTTGGTACTGTTATTTATCAGTCCTTTTGGTAATTTTTTTCCAAGTACTGTTAAAAAATCACTGGTCTTAGAAGTCCCTGAAGTGAAAAAATAAGGATTATAACAATTGGAAACATCAATGTTTAATGTAACTCCAAGTCACCAGATGAATTCAAATCAAGATTTTTCTCAGTGCTTCTGAAGTTTTTGTAACACTGTTAGAGGAAAGTGTATGGAGATTTGGCCTGAACTACTGACTGCTACTGTTTCTCTCTCAGATTCCAAAACAACCTCCTTCTGCTAAAAGCTGATATTTACAGAGAAGAAAAAAAAAACAACATGTTGAAAGTAAGCACCTTTAAATGCTCTGAGTTTTAATAAGGACACATGACTTGGTGAGTTTCACACTTAGCAGATTAAAAAAGTATTAAATTTGAATATTTAACTATTCTGAAGCTTAGTTCATTATAAATATTTAACAAGGCTTTATTTCCTACAGACGCAAAAATAAGATGACAGGTATTAAAATACTTGGGAGGTTGGAAACTGTTGGATAGAATTTTTTTTTTCAATCTAGTTGAATCCTTATAAGCCTTATTACAGAAACTCTCGTTACAGGTTTAGCTTGGAACTGATCCTGTTTTGCTTCGTACTAAAAATGAAGTCCTAAACATAACCACAAAAAACACCCTGTTCTACAAAACCAGCATGTATGTAATTCTGCTATTCCCCAGGACTGGAATGAGAGTAAAGTTTGTGATCCTGAATCAGGGAACTTGGGGTTGAATCTCATCTTGGCAATGTTTTTCTGATTCGATCTCGGGTGAGCTGTCTTACCTATGTCTCTGTTGCCAGAAGAGTAAGTTTAAGTTAGTGCTACTTCTATAACTTTCAAGGTGTTGCAAAGCTGAATTATTTTTTGTCAGAAAAATGCCTGCTGTGGATATAAGGTTTAAGTTCAAACTTTTTAAAAGCTACTGCTGAAATTATGCCATTAAGTATCTTATACACTAAAGCATGCAGAGGATTTGGATAAAAGTAAGGACATGTTAGCTCTTTCAGAAGCAGTGCAAAACAATGCAGAAGAGTCAGCACATTTCTACGTTTATTTTAACAATATTTGTTGCTCTGCACTAGGAGATCTGTGCCATCCCTGACTGGGACTGGAGTCCCTGACTCTCTGTCCTATGCTGCCTTGAGTGAGACAATCTCTGGTTTGTGGCATTTTGCTTTTCTTGTCTTTTCCCAGAGCAAAAAAGGCAGAATATTTTGGACAGAAAGCCTGAACTGATTTCTGCCAAACACATTGTATCCTGTTGCTGTAGGCAACACAATTCAACAGCTTCATAATTTAGTACTTTTAAAGGTCAAAAAAATATCTTTTTACCTCCTATTCTTTCATTGTTGTTTATGTATTTTAAAATGAGTGCAATACTGTGAAGAATAATCATCATATTGCCAAACGTGAATAGCTTGTATTTCAATGGAAACTTAGTCTGGGAATTTGACATTCAGATTTTCCACTGACATCATAAAAACAAGCTGAACAGACTTTATATAATTTTTCACTAAGTAGTTCTTGTATGAAATCTGAATTTCCATTTCCTAGGTTTTTCTCAGATTACTATAATTTAGCTTCAGTACCATGACTACAAAAATTCTGACTTCTATAAATGCAAACTTCTGATCATTACTTTTTTCCCCTTAGGCCTTTTGTCTTGTCCTTTTTCCTCCTGTTGAAAGGAAACAAATACAGATTTCTTCTTTCTGAATGAAAGGAAAAGAACAGAAAAGTGCCTACTGCCTATTTGGGAGCTCATCAACTAAGCTTCATAAGGGTGTTTATATCCATTCTCTTAATTTCAATTCAGATAATTGCTACCAACTTAAAGCTCCCTTCACAACAGCCATTGTCTAAGTGCTATCACCCAAAGGAAAAGGTTTATATAATGGCTATGTGCCTCATAAAGAAGTACAGGGTTTAGAATAAACTTGCCACGAAGAGAGGCCTCATCTCCATCCAACAAGCAGGTCCGTGTGGATCTGTAAGTTTCTGATCCGGTCTGGCCTAATCACACTGCATGATTTAAAGTCACAGTTTGGGGTGAGAGAATTCTTCAAGGATAAGAAATGCACTTTACCAGGCTTTGAGCAAAGACAGCTTTTCAGGAATAAGATCTTTTCAGGTACCCTTTGGAAGCATTTGCTCCTGGTAGTTGGTATTCCCACTCCAGAACATTAGATGTATTTGTATTATTTGTACTAGTGTTTGAGGCCAGGGTTGCAGCTCAGCTGAACTGTACAAACCCCATCTGGGAAGCAGTGGACTGCTAAAAGCAGAAAGTGCTCTGCCCTGCCAGCACACTACAAGCTGGTCTGTAAAAAGTTTTCTTGGCTGAGACTTTACGTACATAAAACTACCTCCTACTGAATGATTTTGCCCCAACTAGAGATTTGAAGATTTGGAAGAAAGGGCTGGCAGAGGAAAGACCAAAATGGCTAGTTATCCTCAGCATCATCACCTGCAATAGACTTATTTTGCATTCTCTCTTTATACCACAAAGATCAAGTGCTGAATCCTCAATGTCCCAAATCCCCACTGCGTGCTCCTGCCCTGCTTCCAAGGCTACCAGCTAATCTAGCGTAAATCTGTCTTCAACACAGCTTTCCGCCCTCCACAAGCTGCTCTTCAGGCCAGGGGGAGTGCACAACTGAAACCTGGTGAAACACTCATGGAAGGACCTGAAAGAGTAGGAAGGAAATTGCTGCTGAGATAATGGCTTATCTCTATGGAAATGAAGAGCTCTAACAGGCCAGGCAAGGTGGGATCACCACAGCACAGCAGGTAACCAGAACACTGTGTGGGAAGAGGCAGCATAACTGAGACAAGCTCAGGGCATGAAACCTTGGCCTCAAATCCTGACAGAATGCCCTTCCCAGAAAACTAGCTGGAGTGGCAATAGAATGTCTCTTACTTTACTTAGAAACTGCTTTCTGAGAAATCTTTTCTAATAGAGATCAAGCTAAACTGGTATGGAATGCCTCGTGCATTAAGATCTGGTTTCAACGGCTGCTGCCAAAAATATGTTTTTTCAGAAAATTCCAAGTCAATTATAATTCCAGTGATCCTGAAGGTTTGCTGACAGACAACAGTGTGAGACTGGCAGAGATAAACCTGATATCAGCTGCTAAATAATATTGCTAAACTTGAGTGACAAGTAAATTGTTTGCAGGGTTAATATGGTGAAACTCTTCTTCCACTGATGCAAACTAAAGCTGTATGTTGGCAAAATTTTATTTTGCATTTAAATACCGTGATGTTGTGCAAATGCATGATATCCTGAATGGGGTGGCTTTGTGAGATGAGCCCACAGCTGAGTAAGCAGAAAAAAAGCTAGGGTTAGTGCAGCTATGAAGTAAAGGTTGTTTATGGAGATCATCGGTATGACATGTGCTCGACAGTATTGGTAAATATGAGGGTTTTTATAAAGGACAGAATGTAAAGAATGTCCATAAAGGGCATCAGAAAACTACTTCATGAGCAGCAACTCTGCTAGCAAGCAAAAGTACAAGCTTTTTGTCTGTTCTTCACAGACATTTTGCTGTAGCAGAACTCCCTCTTGAGAATGAAAACTCCCATAAAATACAGCTGCAGCAACACATTTATAAAAGCAGCTATTCAGTCAAATATGACTGAACTGAAGCTTGACTCGCATCCAGCTTTTTCTTGAATACAAATGAGCACCAAATTCCAGCATACTTACAGCCATAAATTACATTTTCAATTTAGCTGGGGTTATCTCATTTCTTTCAACTGTCAAGGTTTACAATACAGTATAAATGCATTACACACAAATAAGTCCTACTCTTTCTCTGTGAAAGCTGTTGCTGCCCACAGACTGGCTTCCTGACAATGAGTACCAGTCAAAATGTGGAAAACACCGCTCCTTTCATACTCGCCACTGTTTAAAACAGTGACAGTATCTACGACAGCAAATTGTGTCAAGCCTGAGAAGTAAGAAAATATAAATAGGTACCTTTCTTGGTACAGCAGAAGCTGTTCCCTCCGATCTTTTCCTGTGCTGCTCTGCTGTGGATTTTATAGAATAAGAGTCCAAGAGCCTGCAGTATTCAGTCCCGTTCGATCACATCACAGGAATAGCTTATCAGTCCTGTTACAAGACTCTAAAAGGAGCGGTGTCCTTTTCTCCAACTCCTCCTTTCACTGGTTTCTGCGCTCCTTAAAGGTGCTCAGTGCTCTAATAACCCTAGAGAAAGCTGTTCATCTGTCCCCTAATGACAGTGTTCTTGTTACTTAGTTACAGCACAGTGAATGCTGACAAAGTCAGGTATGAGCCAAATCTGCGCTCAGTGTAAATGCATTGTGTTCAATCAAGCAACTCCAGGAATGAATTTAGCCCAAGGGATTCAGTTCTTTTTTCAGCTCAGATGTGGCATGCCTCAGCCAGTGCAGAATTTGTAGAAACAAGACCTAGGCATGTGGGTTAAATATAGAGTGCTGCTGGAGGGAGGAGAAGTATGTATACCAAATTGTTTAACAGCAACTACAGAGGGAAGTGCAATCAATACATTATAAATAGTACATTTGAATTTGTGGAGCTTCTAGGTGGAAAAATATTCTGCTACAAACAGCTCTAAGATAAAAGGATTATTCTAATAAGCCTTGTCGTCAGTTTGACTGTCTATACTGTTTCCTTTGAGGCAGAAACAATATAACCAAGCTGCAATTAAACTGCACCATAAAAGAAAATATTAAGAAAAAAAAACAAAAGCCAAACACAACGTGGTGGAAGTTCTCTGCTGTAATCTCACTACAAAACTCAAACCTAGTTAGCAAGTGTTTGAAAAGCTCTAGCCTAGAAACTTTTAAAAGATTTTAAGAGTTTGTATTACATGTGGCAAAAACAGGAACTGAAGATATGAAAACAGGCTTCGTCACATGATGGGGGAAGTCCTTGAAAGAATGAAGAACTACCTGAGAGCCCTTTAAGTGGATGAATTGCATAAAGAATTGTGGGAAAATGAGGTAGGTGAAGATCAAAGTGTTTTTAGTAAGTTAACAAAACATAACTAAGACCCTGCATTATAGCACAGTACTTAATACAGAATAACTTTGAAGTATCCCTCCCATGTATAACAGAGATTTAGTTCAACAAATAATTTTGCTGTAACCTAGACATCAAGAAGAACAAAGGATGAACTAAGCAATACTGCACTCCAGCTTCACTGACAGTAGTTTCCTACCTGGTCAAAAGCTGGTTCTGAAAGCATGACAGGTTAAAGCATGATACCTGATGCCACCCACAGTTAACATTAACTAAGAATTTCTTTTACTGCTGCTCTGTGGAGAAAAGAGCTTAAACCAGCCAAACTTATTCTATGCACTGACCTGATTCTGTAAGCTCTTCTTTGGAGCCATCCTAGCAGTTAACTGTAGCTAGCTGTGAACTGGTGGGTGGTATCAGCCCAGCTTATACCCAGGAGCAGAAATTTGTACCAAGACTTACCAGATTGAGCAGTGTCCTCTGACAATGCTTTTAAAAGATTTTGAACCTTGAGCTGAATCATATTGTTCAGGCTAAAAGCATGGGAGGAGAAAACTTGCTTCTGCGTGCCCACAACTGTTTACTTGGATGATAAAGGCTGTGCCTGCAGAGTAACCCTTTCTGTTGTCTAGATATTTAACTAGCTAAGTAAAAATACATGAATGGCAATAACTGCAAATTAGATAAAGGCAGAGGTTCAGTTAGTTAAACCACCCAAACTGTGAGATAATGTCCATAAGTTGCTTCCAAGTTAATAGAGAGTTGAACATTTGTAATACATTATTATGGGATTTTTTTTTTCCTCCAAGGGAAGTTTCTTTGGTAGGATGTTAAATATTGGCTTATGCCTTTATTTAAAACACCTTTTTGCCCAAGGCAGTGCCTATATATGTATGGATTGTTTGTAAGTTTCTATTAACAATACTACAAGCTCCAGATGTATAAATTTATACCATGTTCACATGACTTATCCTTGTCTAGATCGTAAAAATTTACCCCGACAGTAATACATCCAGGTCAGAGAACTGTGGACAGCTATAAATATCTCAGGTTTTTATAAATTTTTACATTGTACAAACACAATTTTTATTTGGGGACAAGATCTTAAAAGATGGATTTGATACTGCAGAACATCAGGATCCTGCATTCACAGGGCACATTTATAGGAAGATGTAGACCCAGCATGTCTTAGCTTGGGAGCAACATCACACGAATGACAGCAGGTCAGAATAACTGACTAGTTCACACTGAATAGCTCTGACAGTTGACAGAGTTCAGCTCAGATCTGTTTGCACAAACTTGAGTAGACACTGCTAATGTACAGACCTCCCAGTCTCAAATGCAGGCTACACAGCTGCCATCACGTGATGCAATGTGGCCATGCTATCCCCACTTGCTGTGCATAGCACGGAGCTAGAGCCTTCCCAGTAAATCCATGCCTGGCATAACAACAAATGGCATTCCCTTCTTCTAACAGTTCTGACCAAAGACTGTTTTTTAAAAGGCTAAACAAAGGGATACAGGAGAGCTAGCACATTATCACAAACCCCATAGATCATGTGAAACAATGAGTGGAAGAAAATTCTTTTGAGCTTGCATTTTCAGAATAGCAGGAGGGATTTTCTTTTATGTGAATTTGCTGTTTTCCACAGTCAAATTGGTTTCTCTTCCTGAGAACATGTAAAAGAGGAATTTTGAGAAAGGAAGCATCACTCTTGTATGAATCAGGAAACTGCCTGAAGATATCTAAAATAGGAAATAGCTAAAAGAGAAGGAAGATGGCTAGCAAAACTGTACTCTAAATTTTAACAAATAATACAAGTAATTAGACTGGCTTGTATTTATTGTGTATCATAAAAGTTATCATGTAGGCTGAAAAAGAACACCCCTTCCTGCTTTCAAAGGCTTCATAACTCCTTATGAAAACTCTGAAGCTCAGTTAAACCTACCATATTTCTGTCTTTTCTCCCCTTACTTTTTTGGTAACACATGTTGAAGCATTTGAACAAAGTTAAAATTTGAACTTGTGTTACTTGAAGCTTCATCTGTTTCTGCAGTTTTTTCCCCTTACTTGCAATCAATTAGTTGTTTAGGAAAAGCTATGAACAGAAGATCCTGTGTTAAGGAAGGAAGGAATAAAATAGCATAGATTAAATTCTGAATAACAACGAGTCCTAGTCTCAGACAAATTTCTGACAATAAAAAAAAAGCAAACCAAAGGGGGAATAGCAACAAAGCTGAAATGTTAAACTATTGCTGTTGGTTTATGAACCTGTGCAGAAATGTTTCCAGCACAGGAAACACTTTTAGCTGAAGGATGTATTATTTGTAATAGGATGTCTTTCTGGGCACTTAGCTTATATTAAAATGGTTGGTTTTCTCTTAGAACTACATTTTAAAATGGAATTTAAATTATTATCTCATGTAATTCTGTCATGTGTGTAACTTTTCTTAGGTTACTCAATGTAGTTGGTTTAGATGCATTTACAGACCTTACATTAAAATTTATTAGGTACTGGCATATGATATTTGTCCCATCCTAACAAAATGTTGTAAAATCTGTAGACTTCATATGGAAATCTGATTACCACCTTGATCTCATAAACCAACATTAGTCACCATCTTCCTTTATCAGATTGACTGAACTCTCCTAAAGGATGATTTGTCAAAGCTCTTCAAAGCAGCTATCAAAAATGCAGAAAAATACAGTAGAGTTGGATTGTAAGTAAACAGCCAAAGATTTCTTTGTGCTAATGAAAAGCGATACCCAATAAAATGTAACATTGGAAAATTCTTGCTATACAAGTCAGTTAAGAAGCCTTAAATAAAAGTGATAAACATGCTCCTGTTTACCCAGGTTCTGTGTCTTTAAATAAGGATCCTCACTTGCCAGCATAACCCCCACATTCGAATGCTATCCACATATTTCGCAATTTGAATCGTTACAAGTTTTTACCTTACTTTGAAAAAGGTCTAAGGACTGGTGTCCACCCCTCCCCTGCTACCATTTGTTCTGTCCTTTTTGTAGCTCTGGGACATGGTTCTCGCAGTTGCCAGCAACTATGTCACTGTTTTCACTTTTGTATTCACCATTTGACCTGCCTTTCTTCCACATGCTTTTTCTCTCCATTCTCTTTCCTCCTATAAAGACACCATGCTACACGCTAGTGGAGGAACAACATGAGCAAAAGAAAAAAAGGGGGTAAAATCAATCACAGGAGAGCTGGTAAGAACCCAAAAAGTCCTACTTCATGTACAGATATCTTAGTTCAATCAGTGATCCAGTACAGATCACTGACAGTCATGTAAACTGGTCATTAAGTCATGCCACAAAATGTATCTTCTGATATAAATCATTTCCCACCCCACCCACTAAAAAAAGCAGCGATGTGATGACTTCCTAGGATAGTATCTACCTGACAGCTCTCTTCTTTCCCCCACTCTGCCAGGCTGCTAATCTAAGAACATAACACCATGCCAGAAAAACAGGAAAGACAAGAAGATGTATTTGAAAAGTAAAAATTTCTAAAATGTTAGGTGGAAAAGGCATTTGGTCCTGGTTGTCTTCATGAGGAAGAATTTGAGTAAGCCATTGATAAATGTAACAAAAGGTATTTCATATGAAGGAAAAAAGTAGAGAATTCCTTAGACTAAATTAAAAAAGAAACAGTCTGCCTGTTAACAGAACCAATTCATGCCTCACAAACCCCCTATTTTTGTTGAATGGATTTATATGCATACACAGTGGTGTTTCCTTTGCACTTTTAATACCACACTGTTTAAAGTACATTGAATAAACATCTCCCCTTGGAAATAAACCAAACCACATCTAATGTATTAAGTTAATTTATGACTTTAAATATGAGTAGCTACAACTGACAAAATTCTGTGGAAATATGATGTTAGGTCTGATAGCTAACCTGTAAGAAGGTTTTTTAATCCCAAACTTTGAAAAAATATGCTTTCACTGCAGAAACGCAATGCTTTATGTAAATGATTCCTAATACTAAAATGCATTTTCCACTAAAGTACGTAATGCTTGCTTTCTTAAAAGAAGATATATATTTATGTAAAAAAGTTATTTCACTAATTACTCTGATCAGCTTAATGCTAACCACAAAAGAATTAAGAGACTAGAAAGCTATAGGAGCTGAGCCAAAGACAAATTAGAAACCACACCTGACAACCAGAATCTGCCTCTGATCCCTGAGAAAGGTTTTTCAAGTGCAGCACAGACATATTGCTCAGTGCTGACTGCAGCAGATGTCAGCAGCTACTCCTTTTTTTGATACTGTCACCATGAGCAAAACCTATTCCTTGTTGCTGATATCTGCCTCTGTCAGTCTCAGTGAAGAAGCTTGTGAGAATGTGCAAGAACAAGCAGGGTGATGTTACACAGATTTTGTACTTTCCTCTGAAGATGGCAGTTGTGATGGGAACGCCTTAGCCTGTGGAACTGCACAGTGCTTCATCCTTAGCTGTGAGATACAGCCAGAGGGCTGGTGACACCCCAGCTTCACATGGTCTGGCAGTGGCACAGAAGCGCCTATTGATAGGTCCAATTCCCAGATGACTTAAGGATGCCAAGAGAAAGCAACTGCGTCACATTCAAGTTAGAAAAGAGAGGGTGTGTGCTGATGTGTTTGGGAACACACAGACATCTAAAAGAAGCTACAATCTTGACACTGCTGCATAGGCTCTGGTTCACAGACTCCAAGCACTGGAGAAAAGATGATCAGTAATGTTAGCGTACAATGTGGTTGTTACAATGGATACTTGGCCAAGTTCCTATCCTTAAAAGAGTTCAGAAGCATTACTCCAAATTTATCAATTCTTTCCTAAACTGTCACTGTAGGTGCTGTTTAAAGGTAACTTTTTCTATCTACATTTAAGGCCTTTTCTTATTAGCAAAACACAGTAATGCTGCAGGGACATTTCTTTACATAAACTTGTTTTTTGTTTGGGGAGATTTAATTCTACCCTTGATCCTACATGTCTGAACTAAATGCTGTGTGAAGAGCACATGTTCAACACTGCCTGATTCAATTCAGAGTAGTGGCTAAAATGAATAGTAAGACAACTTTGCAGTTAAGTACCTGAAAAGCATAAAAGATTACTGAGTAAGCTGGAGGTTTCTTTAATTCAAAGGCCTCTCAGTATGCTCTTGTCATGTCTGTCCACTGCTGCTGCAGTGGGTAAGAGCATTTTTAGTTATTTATTGATTAGTGCTGCAGGAGGCAACAGAGAGGGAGTTTGCCTTTTTTTTGTTTACCAGCAGTGACACTGGACAAGTCATCAATTCATTTACTAAAGTGACAGTAATTTCTGTTTCGTGTATTTTCAGACATTAATGAAGAAAAAACAACCAGACCTACAATGGAGGTGATGTTAGTTCTACAAGACCTGGAGTACATGAATTTCCTGCCGTTTCTCCTTAGCTAAGGACCAGGTGATGGTTTCTGAAACACAATGGTTGGATGCTGCCCCCTTGTGAGCCAGGCCCTTGCTAGAAACCAGCTGAACCAGGACTGCCTGAAACGTTTTTCTGCCAACCGCACCCTCTCACTAAGTGGCAGATTCCTTGTCCCAGACTCCAATTTGGCTATTTAGCACATACGAGTCTACGTACAGCAGCAAGCTGGGTCACTACCGTGCTTCAGTAAAGGCCAACAGCCAGTAAATCTGAATGAGAAAGACCTTGATCCCTGTGGCATTGCTCTGACCAATGCTTACTTTGAGGTCTTTCACCTTAGGCTGCCCCAATACATACAAGCATTAGTAACTCAGCACTGCCCTCGGTTAATCAACATCTGGCATGTTCACAAGGAAAGGAGATGCTGCTGAAGGCTGTGAAGCATCAGCAGTGCTCTGACAGGTCATCCACTGCAGGTATCTGTACCACTGGTTAAACCCTGTGTTAGAGCTGGTTGTGCTGGCCTGGTTCACTGACCTGTGTAACACGGCCCACTCCGCCATTTCGCTTGAGGAAGTTCCCTCAGACCCAAGTCCCTGCTGTCTGCTCTCAACCCTGAACAGATCTTAGCCACAGGAATAAAAACTACATCATTTGTTGTCTATAATACCTCATGGAAGGGAGAGGCTTTATTCAAACCACCTTATGAAAGGCTTTTAACTTTCAGGCTGCATCTGAGGAAGGAGTGGTGTTCCAGTGGGGTATGTAGTTCCAGAGGGGAAACAAACAAAGCTCTGAATATTGGTAAAGGTTCTGTGCAGTTGCCGTTTTCCTCGTCTTTCCCGTAACGCCCTCCCTGAACCCCTTTTGCAGCAGCATCTCGGAGGGAACCCAGTCAAGCAAAATGTGGGGTTTTTTTCCCTTCCAAACGTCTGATTTAAACGCAAATGAGCTTGTCCAACGCCAGACACTCTGCCTGCCTCTGAACAGGCCTCCCGCAGCTCTGCAGCGGCTCCAGAAGCCGCATCCCAAGCCCAGGTCGAGCGCTCCCACCAGCCGGGAAGCGGCCGCCTCACCTCAGCGCCGCGGGGGGGGGCGGCCCGCGCCGCGACCCTTGCTCTCCCCTCACACCCTCCTGCCCTCCGCCGCCCTCACCGACCCGCCGACGCCGCCCTCCACTCAGGCGCTGCTCGGGCACCTCGCAGGGGTCCTGTCTCGGCGCAGGGGCCCTTTGCCGTACAGCATGGCGACGCTGTGGCGGAGGCGGGAGCGTCTCCTGGGAGTGTCAGGACGGCTCTGCCGTACAGTGCGAGCCCTCTCAGGTACGGGGTGCCCGCTGGGCTCAGGGCGGGCAGAGGCCGCGCCTCCGCCTCTTCTCGCGGGGAGCCCTCTCCTCCTGACGCTGAAAGCCCACTAGAGGGGTTCCCCCGAGCTCTTCCCACCCCCCGCACGCCGGGAAGCGGCCCGCAGACGCTCTGCTTGAGCCGCCACTGGAGGCGGCACTCTCCTCCCTCAGCGGTCGAGGAGAGGAGGGTGGCGAAAGGCTTCCAGCCGTAATGGCTTTCGGCGCCTCCTTAGCCCCGGTGCGTCTCTCGGAGCCCGTCCCTCGGTCCCTGCATTGCTGAGGGAGTCTCGGGCCGCAGGTGGCTGTGAAGCGGGCAAGGCCCTCTGCGCCCCTCTGTGAGGCTTTCTGGAGATGTAGTGGGGCAGCCCAAAAGTCAGCCAAACCTTTCCCTCAGGCTTAACTTCAGCGTCAGGGGAGTGTCAGCCTTCCCAGTCCAGTGTCCACTTGAACTGCCAAGAAGAGTCCCCCAGCCCTGTGGTGGCACAGCTGTCCCCCCTGACAGCTCTGAAAGCAGGGGTTGTCCTGGTACCCTTGCTGAAAACTGAGTTATCGCTCACCTGCCGGCTTCTCCTGCCGCTTCAGAACAGCTCTGGGAGAGTGAGCTGCTCTGGGGGAAGGCTGAGGTGCCAGACGTGCCAGCTTCCCTCTGAGCCACACACCACACCCCTGCGAGGCCTACACTGCAGCTGAGGCTTTGTTAGTCTGATAAAGTAACCCTGATGAAACATCTTTGTGTAGAGCTTAATGTAATATAGAGGTAAGACCTGTACTGGATGTCAGTTGCAACCGTCTAATCATGCAGAAGGAGCTTCTTAGGGCATTGTGTAAAAATCTAATCTATTTCCTCACTTCGTTTTGATTGCTTTATTTCTGTATTTCATTCATAAATCCAGACTGCAGAGCTTAGTGATTTTTTTTTGAGAATGCTTTGGGACACTGAAAAAAATACAGTGCTCTAGTAAAGAAAACCTAAATCATCAATAATCAATTGTGAACAGTAGTGTGGTTTTTCATACCTTTTACCATCTTCCTTGCCTGTTCATTTTCCTTCATTTTTCACATCTATTTCACAGGAAAGAATGAGTATGACCTTCTGGTAATTGGTGGAGGGTCTGGAGGCCTTGCTTGTGCAAAAGAAGGTTTGTATGTGTAAATAACAACGAGTTTAGTTTTAGCTTAAGTAGTGGTTACAGAGACTAAGGGAAGTGTTAGTGATAATGCTAAGCTTTTTAATAAACATATTATACTTCAGTCCCTGCACGTTAATCATTAACTCAGCTCCATAGTTAATCTACAAATGAATTCACACCTTTGGGTGGGTTGATCTTGTTTGGCTTTCCTATTAACCTTTAAAAAGTATTTCTTTTGTCCTGGGAAGGTGTGACAAGCTTTTATTTCACTGTTATTGTAAAATACTCTGAGTGCCTCCATAGGTGCTATATGTTTTAACTATACTGTTTCTTATTTATGTGTTAAAACAACAGTCCCTTCAGACTGTTTCCAGGAGCTGTGTAACTGCTGTAGACAACCTTGCCCCTTTGCTACTCAGTGTAATGTGCCCAAGAACCCACAGGTGCCTTAACCATCTTCATTTGGGGTCAGATTGCATTTTGGGGGTTGGTGAAAGCTGGAGGCTCTAGTCTAGGTTATTAAGTGCCTTCTGGAGAATCTGTTGACTACATAGGCAGCCTGGATTCCTAATCTGGCATCTTGAGTTAGATAGTAAAACCCACCAGCTGTCATCTCCTATACTCTTTATCTTCATACCTGTGCTACTAAAAATATCTAGCTTTGTGTGTTTTTCCCTTCTCTAAATACCTTATCTTGTTTTTTGTTTAAAGCTGCTCAATTTGGAAGGAAAGTGGCTGTTTTGGATTATGTGGAACCTTCTCCACAAGGTATGGAAGAGAAATACTAGGAGAATATTTGGAAATGTGTATAAAATGGTTGCCTAGGTGAGCACATTGCTCCAGGCAGCATAGTGGCCAAACCCAGCCTGTTTGATTTGCTTTTAGTAAAACTCCTTAAGCATGGCTTGTTGTACTGCTCATTCCTTCCAGTGATGTCCCAGCTCTGCCTGCATCCCCTGCACATAAAGGTGTGTTTGATATTACCACTTGAGGTAGGCTTTGGACTTAAATATGTGAGAATATTCTGTCAAAGTGTCATTTATGATTTCTAAAAATTATAAATTTTGTCATGTTGAGGCTGTTAATGTACAGTATGTAAAATAAGATCTGCAAATGCAGATAAACAAATATATAGTAACTGGATCTTCAGAGCTCTGAAAAACATCTTCAGATGCTTTGAATTTTAGAAGAAAAATACATAGAGGTGTGTTTTATTAAAACAAATGAACGTAAGCAGAATTAGAAACTGATCTGTAGGAGACAGTGAACTGTGTTATTTCAGAACTTTTAAACTAATTGCATGAACAACCTAATTCTCTAAGTAACCCAACTACATTAAGTTACACTAACCTGATGCATTTACTTTTCCTTTCTTTCTTTTTTTTTTTATTTCCAAGGAACCAAATGGGGACTTGGTGGAACTTGTGTGAATGTTGGCTGTATTCCTAAAAAGCTTATGCATCAAGCAGCCCTTTTAGGGAGTGCCCTTAAAGATGCCCAACACTATGGCTGGAATATAGCCCAACCTGTTCATCATACCTGGTAAAGATTATTGCCCATATCCACTCCTATGTGCTGCAAATGCCTAACAACTTTTGTTGTTTATTTGGTTGTTGGTGTTTATTTAGGGACAGTTAGGGAAATTAATTTTGCATGAAGGTTTTTAGACTGCTTGTTTAAAACACAGGTCTGTATTTGCTGGTTTATCAGGGCAGATACATTGATTTGGATTTGATAATTTACTTTTGTTGCAAAGCACTGTGGAGCATTTTTAGTATCTAGCAACTGCCTATATCTTTGAGTAACATCATCTGAATTTGTAACACCATGACTTCATGTTCAATTTCTTGGTTTGTGATAGGTCTGTGATGGCACAAGCTGTTCAGAATTATGTGAAATCCTTGAACTGGGGACACAGAGTGCAACTACAAGACAAGTAAATAAAACTTTACAGTTCATCTTTCTTCTCACAGTCAGGAAGCTGCTCTTCTCTTTGTAGAATTGCTGAATTGCCTTTGCAGTTTCTTATTAGAGCTAGTATTTTTTTCTGGGAAATAGTAGTTGGAAGTGACCATGAAGCTTTCTAACAGTTTAGTGATCACAGAATGCTCTCTTGAATCTGAAGAGGTTTTGCATTAATATGAAGTAGTCAGGACTTTTTCAAGGTAATTTCAAGCTTGTCCATGAAAACTTATATGTCATACAAGCCCACAGATAACACTGTACCAGAACAGCTGGGGTTCTTGCTTCCAGTGCAGAAAGATTTTCAGCAAAAAGAGACATTATTAATTTAATAATATATTAATTTGACAGGTACTAGTCTTGTGATTCCTGCTGAGTCCCTACTGTGTGCCCTCAAATGTGCATTATATTAGTAATGTTATAGATAGCAATACTATGGACTGTGGAAAATGTATCATTTGAAGAGGTCAGTAACCTGATGCCAAGGCGTGTTATGGTTAGGTACTCTGCTGTGTAGAGGAGTTAACTGCTGTACAAGAATTAAGTGACAAATTAAGTGACAGAGCTGCAAAGATGAAATAAGATGTTTGCTTCCTTTTACTTCTCTTATCTGTTTGATGTCTTTCTTAGCACTTCAGATATAGAAAAAGTAGCTGATTGTATTTCCTTTATATTCATTGTTAAGTGTGCATTTACGTTACTGTTTTCTTCTAAACAGGAAGGTGAAATATTTCAACATGAAAGGAAGTTTTTCTGATCTGCATACAATCCGTGGTTTAACAAAAGCAGGTAAAGAGGTGAGCTACTGTGCTGTGAACATGTAGCTGCTGTGCTGTGAATGTGAGCTGCTGTGCTGTGAACATTCACTTCAAATAATTAGGTCTTCATGTGTTGGTTTTCAGGCCAGTGGAGAGCTAGACTGTACTTCTCCAAGTTGTTTTAGGTATTGAATATTATTTTGGTGAGGAAAATGTGCATTTTCCACCAAGAGAAGATGTTTATGAACTTGACTGTTGCCTACTGAGTCCCTAGCCTCTAACCTGTCAGATGCCATTACTTTTTCACTGCAAGTGGAAATACTGAGACAAGAGATTATTTTCTTTTGGTCAGAGGCATACTGCTTTGATAGATGCTTACAGAGATGTGAATAGGAGCATCATCATCTAATGGCTCTGAGCATTAGATCAGTCTGAGATGTTTTCTCCCTTCAGCTGAATTATAAGCTTTCTAATACAAAACTGTGTGGGAGGCAGTTATATCGAATGCCCAGCTTCAAGCAACTGGGTCACGTAACAGAATGGTGGCCATTTCTGCATATCTAACAAGAGACTGAATATGCATTTTAACACCTTTGGGGGGAAATTGTATAATGTTACTAGTTAATACTGGCTTGAGAGAGCAGAAGGTTTTTGGGGTAGATGCCTAGCATTTTCTAAAAACATGCCACTTTTGAAGTAGCTTAACTCCAGGCCCTAGAGGCAGAATTCACTTGCTGTGATCTCTGTGTGTTTTGCCCCGAGCAAAAATGATTTTAAAAAGCTGCCATTTATCCACCACAGCTGTTGCTTCCAAGTAGTCACCAGAATCTTACCCAGTGTAGGAACAATTGTAAGCTGATGTTGAAACAAAAACTGATACAGAATGTGCAGGGAAGCCCCTGCATGTGCTTATTTTATCTCCATCCTTTTTTAGTGTATTACTTGATTATTATATAAATAGCATGCAGTAGTGCCAGCTTTTCATTTATCACTCTTGTACATACATAAAATATAAAGACAGATGAAATTATTTCAAATGCTTGATTTTTATTTTGTGTGTTTGTTCATAGACTATTATTACTGCAGAAAATATTGTCATTGCTACTGGAGGAAGACCAAAGTATCCTACACACGTAAGTTACACTTGCCATGTAACAAGTCCAATGGCTTTACTGGTTTTGTTGCAGATGATAATGAATATTTGGAGGATAAAGATTGTAAATATAAAGTAAGACATGAGAGATTTTTGAACTTGTGTGAAAAATTGTCTTTTATATAAAGCACAAGCTTTTCAGAAAAACATTTCCATAGAAAACAATTTGCAACAGTTTAAGTATATTAATCTTGCTTAGAGCTGAAGGATAATTCAGGTTGGAAGGGATCTCTAGAGGTCATCTACTTCAGCCTCCTGCTCAAGGAGGTTGGGGGTCAGCTATTGAGTGATCTGTGAGGTCAGATTGTGTTGCTTAGGACTTTTTGCAGTCAGGTTTTGAAAATTTCCAAAGATGAAGGCTGGATATCTGTGCATCCCCAGATATATTCCCCTTGGTCTACTGGCTGTACTTCATCTAATCAGTCCAAGTTGCTGTTATCTTTATTTGCTGCCAGGACACGTATTGTTGATTCAAAATCTTATCTGTGTGATCACAGATCGCAGGTGCACGAGAGTATGGAATCACAAGTGATGATCTGTTCTGGTTAAAAGAATCTCCTGGAAAAACGTAAGTTATCTTACCATGGCTTTTATAGATGCTGGTATTTGTACCCTTTCTTCATGGCAAGGTGAAAAACGTTCAAAATTGCCTTCTGTACCCCAGTTTTTCTGTCCTTTTGTCTTCCTTCTGAGAATTTGTCTTGCTATGCGTCAATATCACACGACCAAACTTCATTAGTAACTAATAATTGGCCACAGCCCCCACCCCGGAAATTCCCTTCTAAAATCAAATTAAATACGAGCTTTCACCAGTTTGACTTAAGGGAACTTGTGTGCTGTAGCAATTATACCTGGAAGTCACAAGAGGGCAGCATAAACTTAGACGAAGGGTGTACTGTGCCTGTTCTTTGATACGGGTCTGTATGAAATCGCTCTTCAATGAGGAAAGAAACTCCAGCACTCTTAAGTGTTGCCAGTTCTGATAACAAAAGAAAATACAGTGAGACAATTGGGTTACTTTTGCCTTTTCTTATGCCTTGGGAGCTGCTTTTTAACTGAAATACTAAAAAATTGTCTTTAATGGAAATACTGAAATGCCATAGTTTTGTTTCTCACAGCACATAGTGCAGTAAGATTCCGAGTTAACTTTGCACTGCAGGACAATTTCCTGATCCAAATAATTGTGATGGGAAATAGACATTTTCTAGCATGGGAGTCAGATAATACTTTTTTTTCTCTTTTCTCTATTGAGCAATTCTAGAAAAAACAAAGTATATAAAAGAAAAAGAAGTGAAACTATAATGCTGGTGTTCTGAATGAAAACAGAGCTACCATTCATGGCTGTGACTTTCTAATATAAAAAATGCACTGTGTTAAGCTAAACATCAAATAGATAAACAAGGCTCCTTGGTACAGTTTGAAAAGCAAAGTAATTTTGCTGTTGTTTGTAGTATATCAGTCACCTCTTGAATTTTGAGTGTGTGATTTATGTGAGGAATTTAAAAAAACCCAAACCAAAACACAAAACACCCCCCCATCCCCCCGAAAAACTAAACATAAGATTTATCCCTGTAAGATGTTTCTGTGAAAATGTGGCTTTTGTCCAGTTACTGCTAATGCAAGTTGTAACAGTGTAATGTGGGAGTCGAGTGTTTATATGTTGCATTCCTGAGATTTAGTCAAAATAAGCCTGCAGGGGCTACAGTAGCATTTCTGTGCTTTATCAGGCTGTGTCCTAGCAAATGAAGGAGGGAGTTGTTGAAGGTTTGTTTCTGTCGGATTTGTTTCTATTATAAATATTCCCAAGGTTCAGTTTAACACCTTTTGTTTTTAGTCTGAGATGTGTTGTACTTACTCTTTCTTTTCTTCCTTTCCAAATGTACATATCTCAGCTACAAATTACATGCCTGGGGGTTATAGAACTGTCAGTCCTGCAGTTATTCATATTAAAAAGAAAGCAAACCGTTAAACAACTTAAAAGTTCCTTAGGTATACAAATAGTGTGAAGAAATTCTCGCTACTGAGATGAAGGCTTTTGGCAGAGTGAGTTAGAAAAGATGCCTTGAAATATGTTCAGAATGAATGCGAGATTGAGCAGGTGTGAAGGAGGTTAGGTTCTGCTTTCTTAACTTTTCTGTTAGACACTGACAATGCCCAGGAACCCTCTACTCTGTAGAAGAAATTGTGAATAATGTGGGGCTGATATTATGAGTAAGTGCCAGCTGGCATCCTGTTTTCATCTAATGAGAAAGAAGAGCAAACATATGCCCACATTACAGATATTCTCATCCTACTTTCTATTAATCTCCAATAGGTAGCTCTTCATGGGCAGCATGTGGCTTTTTGCATCACTTCACAGGAGATACATACTTAAAGAAAGGGTGATCATCCATCCATTCGCAGATGGATCAGATGCCCTAATGCTGGTGGAAAAATTTATTTCCTCCTACGTTAAATAGTTTGCCAAATGTAAAACCCAGACTAGCAGATTTTAATCTCTCTAGTTCAACGTGTTCTCTGTACACCTTCAGAAATTGTATGTTTTTATTATAGGATAGATAGATGTTATCTAGTGTCTTTTGTGAGAAAATGTGTTGTACTGACTCTGCAATCCCTGGGGCTTATGAAGCAGCAGCCCCCATGTCTGCACTGCACTTCTCAGAAGTTTAAAAGCACCTCTGTTATAACTAGGAAATGGTGCAGGTTCGTTTAGGGTAAGATATAGGCCGCAGGCCAGTGTTTCATGTACTATTTTGCTCTGCTGTCAGCACAGTATAGACTGTGTATAAAGAGATCTGTAAGTATTTGACTTGTTTCTCTCTTGCACTATTGTGAAGGAATAACTTTCCTAGGGATGTGTGTCTAGTCAGTGCCAGGGCCAAAACAAAAAGCCAAATTTGCTGTCTATAGAGCTCCACCATGCCTCTAATGTTTGTTTTTAGTTGCCATACATGTTCACATATAAAATATTTTAATTTTCAAAAGTTCTTGATGTTCTTCTATGAAACATATTTCTGTCTTTGTGAGCACGTATACCAATACTTTTCCTGATAACAGGGCAGGGGGAGGAACATTGCTTTGTAAGTTTGAGTTAAAACTGCTGAATGACACCTCCTTATAAAGGGACTGCAATGAATGAACCACTTTGTGTTAGCCTCCAGTTTGTGTGTGTTTTTGCATGGATTTAAGGTTTTATATTTATTTTGTGAAGCACCACAGTAGTGTATGCTACTTCAGCCATGAATCAAGCAAAACCCAGAATACAAACCAGTGTGGGATGTGTAGGCCATGGGATGATACTTTACATTTGTTCCCCTTGTGATTTTGAGTTTGTATTTTGATATTTCAATAAATTTCAAAATTCAGGTAAATTCTAGCTTTCCAAAACATAGTTAGCAAACTACTTCTTCCATACCCCAAAATCCAAAGTTCTTTTTTTAACTTTTGAATATGGCTTTCAGAGAGACCTGCTTTAAAAAAAAATGCCCAAAATAAGTGGAAAAAAATGTGCCAAATATTCAGGTGGATTCTGCATCTTGTGGGGGTTTTTTTAGTTGCTGTTTTTTGATAAAAAGTTCTTAATAAAGCATGGGGATGAAAGTTCTTTATAAAACATGCATTTCCATAGATGACATTCATAGTCAGAAAGAGCTTAACATTCCACACTGTTCTCATAGTAACTAGAAATTTTGATTCCTAATGATGCTTTTTTTCCTAATTCAAAAACTTAACAAAAGACTTTGTTGTAAGTGGAAATATTATGTGGAATGCATTGACAAACTGTGAGATTTTAGTAAGTCTGCATAATGCATGAACAGCAAAGGAATGTGAGTGCAGCCTGTCTGGCACCTGAGTGTCAGTTTTCTTAAAAATAATTAAAAATATGTATTTAATAAATACGACACCTCTAGAAATTTTGAGATGCAATGAAGTCTGACAAGATGGCTGCACATCTCTGTATGTTGCCCACTGTCTCAGAGGCAGTGGTGCTGAGATGCTGCAAAGATGAGGTATCAGCAGCAATAGGCACTGTGGGAAAAACCTGTAAGTGTCCACTCCAGATGTTTCCAACAGAGGTGTTTCGTAGAAAGCAATTGAAATATTTGTGATATCTCTTAACATTGCTGGTTTCTCTTGAGTTGTTTATGGCTTTTTTCTCTTTGTCTTTCTGAGTATGTGTTTAAGTATCTCTTTACAAGACAAACCCAATTCTTTATGTCTTACAAGCCTGTTCTTTTTTTTTTCATTCTGTTAAAATAAGCCCACCTGCTGGTAATACCTCTGTCTGTGGAAGTGGACAAGCCCTGCTCTTTCTTTCTTTCTAGCACCTCCGCCACATCCACCCCTCAAACCTGTAGTTTTGTAACTATACATACTTCAGAAAATTATTTTTGGTTGTGCAGAGATATGCACAAGCTTATTTCACTGCTTTATTCTTTTTTTCTTTTTATGTAACAGGTTGCTTGTAGGAGCCAGCTGTATCCTTTGAAAAAGCTGTGATGATTTATGATTATAAGCAGCGTAGCTGTCTTTCCTGTGAAAGCTCAGGTTTCAGAATTCCTTTGCTCACACCACATAGATGAGTTGGTAATAGAATAGTAATAGTTTTCTGTGCAGTAACATCATGGGAATTAAGGTCAGCTGAGGATAAATTCTCAGGATCTTAAAACCGATGTGATCTATGAGGAAAATATTCTAAGGCTTTGGAGTTTTATTCTATGCAACAAAAGCAAGCTGAAGATGTCTGAGAGAGGAGATGCCTAGGTAAAAAGCCCACTTAATATACTACCCTTTTATATTGCATTGATGTGAAATTATTGTTTCTATTTCCTTAACTGATGTTTCACTAGATGTTTCACTTGAGTGTGCTGGATTTTTAACGGGCATTGGATTGGACACTACAGTCATGATGCGAAGTATCCCACTTCGTGGATTTGATCAGGTGAGTAAGGAATATCTTACATCTCCTTATAAAGCAAATATATTAAAAAGTGTATTTGATTTTTTTTCCTAAAGAAAATGTGTCTCCAAACATGTCCTAGTATGTGCTTTCTGAAGAGAAACTGTATATATTAGCTCTTGTTTTTCTGTACTCTCCTGCCTAATTGAAAGCAAGATTGAAAAGTTTGGGAAGCAAGGGAGGGATTTATGCCACTACTAAAAAACATTGGACAATCCCTTTAAAATAATTTTAAATTTCTAAGAGTTAAAGATATTTAACACGTAGTTCAATGTGGAGTTCATTATTATGAATATAAATAAATCACTAAGCCAAAAGTTTGTAATGACATAGGAATTGAAAATCTTGACCACTTTCAAAACAGTGGCAGTTATAACAGGTAAAACAAGTATATAGTGATTTCAGTGAAACTATCAACCCTAAGCTGGAGAAAATTAAAAGCAGAAACTTTCAGGCAGGGAAATTAAGAAAGAAAAAAGTGTTTCACATTTAGGAAAGATTTTAAGGAATTTTATTTAAAAGTATAAATGGTCATGGTTGTGCTGACAAAACAGAAACCAGTTTTGGCCAGAAATCCATTCCTGTATAAAGAGAATAAAAGCAATTACAAATAACAACAAGAAAAGACAACAACAACAAAAGGTTTTGTATAGGATTTGTGTCAAAAGCATAACTGCCTTAAAGAAGGAATAGAAGGTAATACAGCAGGTTTACTGGATCCAATAAAGGTGTTACTTGGATGCGAGATTATAGCCCCTGTTCATAGGTTAGAGGATGTCTTTGATGGTCCGTGAGTCCTGGTCCCTCAGTCTGTAGGTAGAGTATGTTAAAGGTGACTGTGACTCTTCTGTCCCTGCAAGATTTAATGTTAACACTACTTTGAGGAAAAGTTTCTGTAGGGTCCTTAAAATGAAGAGAGTTCTGGGGTTTCACTCACATATGCAGTGATCTTTTTCTTTGAAGTTTACAATTTTTATCTCAGACAAATAACTTTGGCAGATGGCAGCCTCAAGAATGAAGACTGCGTCCTGTTAATCACTTGGAAATAGTGTTTTCAGAATGGAATTGAATATGTGTTAACTTAATTATTGCTGGTATTATAAATTAGGACTTTTTGTAATGCTTATTTGCAATGGTGCAAAACATTTACAGGCTGAAGTTGGTGAAAGTGTGATAGAACTGTGGCCTTGTTTTTAAGAACTTCTTTGCACATAGAGTGTGTAGGAAAATCATTTTCATATGTAGCAGCATAGTTTTTGAGGAGGGTATATTGCTGTTAGAAGCAGCAGTGACAACTACCACTGCAGGTAGGTAGTGACAGCTCCTGCTTGCGTGCCAGCCGCTCCCACTTTGAAGTGGCTTCCTTAAAACTAGTAGTAAGTGTACCAGAGCTTGCAAAACATTGTGTAAGAATGTGTGTTGGGATTTGCACTCCTCATTGAGGAAATCTACACCTGTAACAGCATGAGATCTGAGCAAGCAGGGAATGGTGTTAAGAGTGTGTGTGTGGCACTTCATAAAACACAGTAGGGCTGTCTCTGAGAACTCAATCCTTTGTAGGCAGGGAGAACACAATGAAAATTTCAAGGTTAAGAAAGCATTAATAGAGATAAAACAAGTGTGTTCAGTCTGTAGTCACATTGAGTCTGATGGAAACTGGTTAGCAATCACTGGATAGTGAGCTGTCATGTTTCTGAGGAGATAGAATCCTGCTGTTGTCTTCATATTAGTTAATATCAGCTTCGAAAATAAAGTTTGGTAAGCTGAGAGCTTGCATGTAGCTGTTTTGTGCGAGTGGTTTTGTGATAATCTCCTTTAAGTAATAAACACATCCTTTGACAAAGTGCAACCTGAATTACTGCAGTCAAGAGCAATGACATCTTTGGATAAACCTGTCAATGTACTACTTCACTACTTGACTGTGGTGTGGCATTATTTCAAACAGGCTCTTAGGACAAAAGTATTATTTCCTTTTTGCAGTAGAACTTTCCAGGAAACCTTAGTGATTCATAGTCATTGCAGAGAAATGACAGGTGTCATGGCAAAGGGAAATATTTTTCTTCCGTAGCTTTATGAAAGTATTTAATTCTCATTGAGCTGCCAGAAAATGGTAATTATGGTAATGTTAAACTGAATATGTTCTAGATGCCTTTTTGCATAAGCAACAAATTAATTAAAAGCAGCTGTTTTATTCATGTGTTATCTTTTTTTAGATCAATTCGAATATTCAGATGTAGGTGCCTCTTGAAATTGAGTTGCAGGTCATAGTGTAAATTATTGTGTTGGCAACGCATAGTAACTAAGTGACAAAGAATGTTGAAACGCGCAGTGTATTTACTGTGTTTTCACGAAGACAGCTGAAGGAATGTTTTACATTAAAAAGATTGTGTATCTAAGAATAATTTTCTTTTTTCCCCTATCAACAGCAAATGGCATCTTTAGTAACTGAGCACATGGAATGTTACGGCACAAAATTTTTAAAGAGATGTTTCCCAACCAAAGTTGAAAAATTGGAGAGCAACAGGTTGCAGGTGACCTGGAAAAATACTGACCTGGGCACAGAAGAAACCGATTGCTTTGACACAGTGATGTGGGCAGTAGGTAAACTTGATTATCTTAACATTTATTTGCAATGCTTTCCATTCTGAAAATTAAGTCCCCTCATTGTTGCATGGGGCTTCCTGTTTTCTGTATGTCTTAAATATTTAGTGACATAAACATTGATAGTTTTTTAATTCTTTTCTTGCATGCCTGACTTGTTCACTTGCAGTCTAAAAACACATGAAAGTTACAGTGAATGGAAGAAATCTGTGGTAACTACTTTTGCATGAGCTGCAATAAATGGCAGACCATTTGGCCTTCCCCACATTTACTAGAGGGTGAGAGCTTGAATTCCAGCAGCCTCTGTGGTGCGGATAGTGTTCTCTTAAGTCCATAGTCTTGATCTTTTCATGAAGCTGTTTGCTGTAATTTCCTGTTTATCCTATTCAAGAGTCTTCCATTTCTTCTAGGATTTTTTCTGAACTGTGCTACTTATATTTATTAATGCAGTCATCATCTTAATTCAGAGAAAGAGAAGTAATTGTCCCTAAAAATCTGAGTTCATTGAAGGAAACCTTGGGATTTTAAGGCTTTTTGAAATCTGGTTAGGAACTTTCACATATCAGACCCCTCAGAACTGACATATAATGCCTAAGTTAATCAGTCTTAAAGAATTTTTGTGACAAATGGCTATGAGCATAGTCATAAGAAATGGGAGTTAAATCATTTTTTTGCCTCCTTTGAGTCAAATGCTACTTCTTGGGAGGATTGACATAGTAAATGATGTACGGTAGAAGGCTTCAGCCCACAGGAGCAAAAATACTCTCTGAATTGCCTCTCTAAACTACTTGTTTGTTGCTGTTATGAGTTGGCCTTCAGTTCCTACAACGGTTCAGATGGACAGCAAGCCTGCCAGAACAGGAGACCTTTTGTCTTCTGTGCTTATAAAGCTTTTGGAACATCTGGAATTCTAGGTGAATAAAGGATGGCTACAGGTAGTAGTGATATTTGGCAAGCAGATGATATGTTGTGGACAAAGTAAATAGGCTTAAACTTACTGCCCAAGAAATCTGTTCTGATGCAGAACAATCAGTTCTACTAGCAGCTTTAGTAATTCCTTTAACTTCCTTCATTTTTATGCTATTCTTTTGATCTGACACTACTGGTTTAGAGTAGTGGCAATAACAGATAAAGTTAAATTCTTATGCTTGTAGAATATATCCATTACAGGAAACAGGAACAGATCATTTACAGCTTTTTTATTTTGCCCAGTGGACTAAATCTGTTGTCCCCTTCCCCTAGTTAAGTCAGCTTTATGTCTTCCTAATACCCCAAACAGAAAGCAGGTTGTGTGTTGTGACAAACATTTGCTTACTGTGGTTACTATTCTCTTAGAAATGCAGTGGGCTTCTATAAATTGTGGAAAAATCCTATAATAATGGCTTACACTCCCCAGAACCTGTCAAAGACACTAGTGCTTACCAAGAGCAAAAAAGATCATGCTAGGTAGAGATGTGACAACCCTGAAAACTGTAGAGTAATATTCATGAGGTGAGATGAAAATGGTTCCAAAAAGTGGGTTTCTAAATGCCGTATTTGATTTTTCTCAAGCTTTCTGGCAGAAGTACACTGAGATGGAGTCAAACCTGTGAAATGTCAAGTCAATTTGTTTGCTTTTGTCAAAGATGGAAAAAAGAGCTATTAAATTGAAATAATAAGAATATAATCTTGGTTTAGTAGTAATTATAATGAGATAAGTTTGCGTGATATACTATTGCAACTCCATTGTAATATGACTTCACTCACTATTTTGATAGAGAGCACTACATATATAGTAATTTTTGTCACAGATTTGAATTACAGTGGATTTAGAAGCTGCAGAATTAATAGTTTGAGGGTTTGGGGGTTTTGTGTTGATTTCTTTTTTCCAGCGTTCAAATTGCCACTCTACTTTTAAGGATTAAACACTTTAACAGTTAAAGCTGGTTAATTGATGTGCAGTTGATATGATTCATTGTTTTGCTCTGTATCAACACACCCACACCAGGTGTCTCAGATAATAGGCTGGGAAAGTTGGTAGTGTTGAGGATTTCCTGTCTGCAGATGTGCCAGTTACAATACTGATTGAAGAGAGTCAGCTTGGAGAGTTAGTTAAAAGCAGCCACTATTGTTAACTAATTGTAGCCTGAATTATAGTAGATGTTTCCTTAACTTTTGTAAAGGACATCATGGAATTTAGCGGGATTTTATGAATAATGGAAAAAATACTAACTGACAGTGGCATATAGCTTGAGTTTTGTGAGCCTCAGTATTATCTCCTAATGTAGGCCCTTGGAAAAAGATTTATATGGCCTTTCTATGAAGAGTTCTGTTTCTTTTCTGGAATGTGTGATTTTCTGCTTGTATGAATAAGCCAATAAAAGCAGGCACAGTGCTTTCTTTGCTTTTCCAGTAGCTTCTTTGAACCAGTCAAAATATTTGGGGGGGGGGGGGAATTAAAAAAACCTCATTTTGATACCTTTTAATGTAGTTTAAAGGTTTCAATCCAAAGCTTTTGTAGGTAAGTCTTACAGGCCTGTTACCTTGCTAAGTGACTATACTGCTATATTCCAGATCAGTGGAACAGCTCTTTCTTGACCTATATTTGATTCTGCCTGTTTAGTCCTGTAATATCCTTCTGTCTTTTACTACTGCTCTCTTCTGCTTTTGTGAGAATTCTCTTCAAATTATAAGGTTTTGAGATTTTTTTTTCATCCAACATGGAACCAATAAACTTTTAATTTTACATAGTATTGCCTCTGCTCTTAAGGACACATTTATGTGTTAGGTGCCTGATATACACAAGCTGCAAAGCAGTGGTAAGGGTGTGCATGTACAGACTGCACAGGATCTTCATCCAAAGAAAAGGGTAGAGATTGGCGCCTTTATAAACAGATGCAACTGCTGAGTTGCAAAGGACAAAGTTGCAAGAGACCAAAGTTTGTAGAATGGGTTTGTTTCAGCTATTGGAGGACTGAAACCTGTGAATCAAATGCGGCAGTTGCAACACAGCTAATATATAAAAGCAATTGGTGAGTAGTATTTCCATTTGAATTTCCAATAGGTGGCAAAAGATCACTGCTGTAACCAGAATTTGATTATTCACAAAGTCCATAGAAAAGATGCTAATGAGGTCTTACTGTGCAGAGGAGCAACACTGAGTTGATGATTAAAATAAGTAGGTGTTCACAAATTATCCTAGAATTAGTTTGACAGAGAAAGCGAAGTAGTATGCTAGCAAAACACAGTAGTAGTGTAATGTGCTACTAAAACAGAAAGAGCAATGACCAGCAGCAGATTTTAAGTTTAGCTTTACAAAAAGAGATTTTCCCTGATGAGAGCAGCAGAACAACCATTTTCAAGTTCCACTGCACTCATAAGCTTAGAGGAACACCACTGTGTCTTTGAAATAGTATCATCGTTGCCATAAAAAAGAATTATAACTTTAGCTGAATGGGTATCAGGTGTTGCACATCATGGGCTATCACATATGTTGTCCTTCGTGTCAGACTGGCTGCTTGGCATATTTATTTTCTAGTGCAGTAAAATAAGATAATCGCTGTTCAGTATCAAGAAAGGCTTAAGTACATAACTTGTTTTTAATAGCAGTTTTCTTCAAGTCTTACAACCAAATCAGTTTGGATTAACTAAGAAAACAGAAAATTTGTTTGGAGATTTTCTTTGAAAAGTCCCATATAGTAAAATATCGCTGGAATCTATGGGCATCTCTCTGCCAACCCCTATAGAAAAGGGGATGGGCCTTAGATTTGTCTTTGCAAACAGGTCTTTAACCTTTGAACCATTCAGTGAAAAATAATGCACCTTGGTTGATCTCAGAGAGCTGTTAATGCTAATGTGATGTGGTTTGCTGAAGCTCTAGGTCTTTGTTCTGAACTTCCCATGTCTATTTCTCATTACTTTTAATTCCTTACTGTCTTGGCAAGATGTGTTTTCTGTAGTCCTAACGAAAGCCATCATTCCCATTACATCAGCCAGTGCTTTTAGGTTGTTTCCCAATATCTAGTTTTAATGACGTTCAGTCAGACTTTATTCAACAGGGCAATTTTTAATGTTCTAGTAATTTGCATTGAAAGAGGACTGGATGGTACTTTTTCCTTCTTTTGTTTAACATACCCATAAACTTTGAGTGTAACTGTTACACTACTTACTTTACTAGCTTGTAACTATAAAAATCCCTTCTTCCTGCTAGGAAAAGTTTAGATGCCTGGCTGTGCCTCTAATCTGGATTCAAACCTATTTTCAGAGTTGATAGGTGATGGCTAGCCTTTATCTGAATGGTGGTATACATAAATAAAAATAATGGTGGAAAATGCTCCAAATTTCATGAAACCAGTATAATTACTATGATACTTTCTACAGAATGTAGATATTGTTCACACATAAACGTCCAGGAGATTGATGCCTCACTTGGGAATGGTTGTTGGGTACCATTTTGAGACTACAGAGCCATCATTAAGGCTATACAAAACCTCTGGTTAAAGCAAGCTTAGTGTGGGAATACTAATGTGAAGGTGAGCTGTAGCTTCTTCTCAGAAAATGTTTCCAGGCCACTTTACTTTGTACGGGACCTTGAGAACAAAACAAATAGAATTGTTAGAAGCCTGTTGCGTGCTATAAGATGTTAATTTGGTTGCATGTCACTTGGAGTTGCTTTTTTTGTTGTTGTTTGGGTAGAACCAAAGTGACATGTCTCCAGATGCAAGTAACTTCAAATGTACAGCGGATGGTGATGGCTACATGTTTACTGGGACCACCATGGCTGCCACAAGCTTTCTGCTGAGATGACGCCTCTGTGTAATAAGTTTTACTAGTCAATGCTAGAAGAGATAGTACAGCTTAGCAGACTTGGCAAAGAACCAGTTACTGTCCTAGCACTGACTGAGGGTCAGGTTTTTTTCACGGTGAAGGTTTATCAGCAATGAATGAAATATTCAAAAATGTCCTTGTAAAATTGGTGCATGCTATTATCAATGTGGTAAGGGCTCTGAACTTCTTTTTTACCTTAGTTAATCTTACTGTAGTCAATATTTTCTTGTAGTCTGGACATTAGTTACATGGAATGGGTCTTTATTAGTCATTATCATCTGGCTATGTTTTAGTGAATGATTTGTGGGTTTTAAGGAGGGGTTTAAAGGTGAAAAGGGTAGTGGACTTGAAACTGATTTGGGGAGTGTGTCAGGCACCTACAACAATACGGGAGAGAGTACTAAGATTGGGAACATGGATGAGATTTTGATTCAGATCAAACTGAGGTCAGATTGGGTAAAGTTATGAAGTTATGTGTCAAAATGCCAGTGTATAGGTAAGAAGTGGAGAAGGCTATTGGGCTTAAGTTTTATTCCAGAAGAACCATCCTGTCACCCTGCAGTATGCTCATAGTGGCCACCTGCAGTATCATGCCTGATAATAAAATGCTTGGTTGGCTCCAGTTTGGATTTTTGAAATGCTGGGGAGCAAGCAGACATTCCAGCTTCTGTGATTAAGAAGCTGCAGAAGACCCATTATAAAATTCTGCTGTCTGCTGCACCTTTATCACCCTGGGAAACCTTACTGTATGCAAGACTATGCTGTCACTCATCGCTGCTGCTACTTACTTGACTATGCCTATTCCTATGGTTTCTTCTCAGTTTAGCTGCTTCAGTCTCCTCTGTTGAAGGTTCTGCACCTGAAGGTTACAGCAGCCTGATGCTGCCTTCACCTTAATCTGTGTGCAGGTGTGATTACCAACCAGAGCCCATCAGCAGATGATAGGACAGAAAGGCCACTTCACAGTATAACCAGCCTAGCACATGTCAGAGATGGGTGCTTTAAGCAGTCTCTTGTCGCTCTCAGTAGCTAAACTGGCTGAAAGCCCCCTTCGGAATGCTGTTAGATTTTACAGAAACGGATCAAAAAGGTGTTTTTTTTCTTTTAAAGTGAAAAGTGAATGGGGGCAGGCCCTGAAGGCAGGGGTCTGTGTGGTTTTCACAGCTATGTGATTATTGTATCTGTTTATTGAAGATGAGATTGTGGTGTGGTATTAAAAGTGCAGGAGGCAGGTAGCATTTTTAAGGGTCAGATTAGAATGGCACTTTTCTTCTAGATGTCTGACATAACATCTTGCTGTTTTGAATAAAAGCTAGATCTAGTCTTGTGTCTTATACAGTCATACAGTCCTTGTTCTGTAGCAGTTGCAGGGCAGTGGACATCTTCAAATTAAAAGCTTGTGTGCTGGCTTTAGCGGGAGGGAGGCAGGAGGCCATCTCTGTGTTAGGTGCCTGGTATGATTTGGCAGTTTTGTACTGCCTTCTTGGTTTTTCAAGTAAGCTGTAAAGTCATGCTTTCTGGAAGCTGTAAATGTAAAAAATTGAGAAGTTATGGGTATAAAACAAATGTTTTTCTGACCCAATACTGCTGAGAAATTGTGGGAACTGATTCTATAATACAAGTGAATGATGGGAAATACCAGAATTTCCTGAAGTTGACATTAAAACTTACCAAGACACATTGGATAATCCTGAACCTAAACTACTGAATTTGAGGTGAAGCAAGATCAGTAAGTGTAATTCTGGCTTATGGAGGTGAGCCAGCATGGGGCTGAAGGCCAATAAAGCTTCAGTTCAGTGTATTAAAGTTTGATTTTTGCTTTCAGAAATAATATTTAGGCAGTAAACTTGAGAGAGAAATTTCACTAAAAGTAGCACCACAGTTTTTGTAACTCCTAGCTATTAATACCAGGCTGTACATATGTTAAAATAGACTGGAATTGAAAGGTTAAGTGTTATCCTGCAGATTTGATAAACTCAGCTGTTGTTGTCACAGGTCTTTAAATGACTCTATTGACAGTTTTTGCTTTTTTCCTCTTTCAGTGCCTGCCATTGCGTGCTAAGCTTTCTCTTGGCTCTGCCTGGCAGGAAAAAGGGGAAACTAGAAAACCCCATTAGTTGTCCATTTGCAGAATATCCAGGCTTTACTCTCAATACACAAAGAAATACAACGGTAGGAAGTTGTTTCACATCCGAGCCAAGATAAGGTCCTGGAGGTTTATTATTTTTGTTGCCTGATAGCATCAGGACTGGGGAGCAGGGGGCAGAGAAGGAACAGCAGATCAGCATCCCATGGGGACAACAGAAGGGAAGACAGACAGATAGCCAAGTGCCGACAGCTTCAGTCAGTACTCCCAGAGGAAGTGTTGGTTTCACCAGATGAAATTAATACACAGAAGTCTTTACAGAGGCATTCAGATGTGACATTGTTTGAGGGGCCTGGCTATATGGCAGATGTATAAAGCAGTGAATCATATGTTTACATATAATTATGTCTGTATTGACAAGCCAGGTTTTCCTTTTGTTTAATAATTTCCTACATTAACATCAAAGAGCTTGTTTTTATAATGAAAACACATTTCCCTTTTAGTTTTGCTTTGCTATAGCTCTGTATTAACATCAAACACAAAATCATGACTCATGCAAAGGAGACCTATATATGTAGATGTAGATATATCCATGTTCATTTATAGCCTCTAAAAAATAGATGCAATGTTATAAAATGTTGTTTATTTGGATATATTCAGGTAATCTTTTCTATCCGATCCTATGTGTCCCTACAAATCTGGGGAGTACCTGATCATTTCACTGTGCTTATTAACTTTCAAATACATTTGAAAAATTGGATGGGATTTAAGTTTCAGATTTTTGGGTCAGGATTTGCTTTGTTAGATACTCTATAGAAAGCTCAGGGTAATGTTAAGACTTTGGTGGTCTAAGTAGTAACTCTATGCAGAAAACACACCAAATATTTTTTTAAATGTGATAATTTGAAGTCATTGGAAGAGGAAGATGAAATAAAATCTAAGTTTGGTGTAATTTGCCTCACTTGTTTTTAAATCCATCTAAGATAGTGTTTCTAAATTCTGGGAATAGTGTTTCTAAACTCTGCAGAAACAGCTCAGATGCAGTTTGAGCTAAATAATGCAGCATTAAGAACTTGAGAGCAAAGTTAGTAAACTTTTTCATCCAAACTGAGGGAACTAAAAATGCTTTAAGAGAAGTGTATCAGATAATGAGAAAAGAGGATTTCAGGAATGTTTAACATTGAACAGCAGTATTAATTTTTACCCACAAGTGTGCACAACAGGCTGTTTGTAAGTACTGAGTGCCATTCAGTTAATGTTTATGGGACATTTTCAGTGTAGAAGTTGCTTAGTTATTATATGTATATTCATGCTCCATTAGGAAACTGAATTTAGAATGTGCATCAAATATTAAAGTATTAAATCTTTGCACTTTTTGCAGTGGTTGTTGTCCTGCACATTTTTAAAGGATAGCTTTTGCTGAAATAGTCTGAACAAAGGCAATAGTAATAATGCTTCTTTCACAAAGAAATTCATATCCACACTTACCACCCTTACAGCTTTTTAGTATGAGATCAGTTTCGTCATGTTTCTGCCTGGACTGTCAAATAGCACGAAATTCTAGGAAACCTACAGTGGAGGATCCCAGCTTTCTCGGTTAAGACTGCTGAAGTTTTACAATAATTTTTGCCTTCTTTCTTTCTTCCCCTCTTAAGGCCGAGCCCCTGACGTTAAAACTCTCAACTTGGATGCAGTTGGAGTGAAAACTAATTTTGAAACTGGAAAGATCATTGTTGATGCCAATGAAGCTACTTCTGTTCCTCACATTTATGCAATTGGAGATATAACAGAGGTACTGAGTCTACATAAACTATTTTACAATAACAGGAAGCCAACTTTGTTCCTGACTAATAACTAGTCCCCAGACGTCGTCATGCTCTAGCATATATCTTCATGTTTTGCTCTTTTAATTTTGCAGAGCTGTAGTGTTTATGCCAGCCACCTGGGTCAGTAATTTCCTTCACATGGATCTTGTGAAGTATTTCAGCATTAGTTATTATTACTGATGTTTATCAGGGAATGCATTATTGGTCAGAGGCTAAGAATAATGTTTTTATCGCTTCAATTATCTTTCTAATAATGTTTTTATCACTTCAGACATATGACTTCATAATGCCTGTGACTGCTGAGTGAAAGCAGCTCTTACCTTCTGGAGCTGAATACACTTACTTGGAATGACCATGACAAGTTCCTCTTCTAGTATTTTGGAGGCTAATTGACACTAGTCCCAAGACAGCATTTCTGCTGCCTGATGCAAAATGCTTCTGGCTATAAAGTATCTTCCTCTAGAATAAGAAAAACTAATTGCTGCAAATACTAAATGCATTTTACTTCTGTTCATGATTTATGAGTTATTATAACAAGTAAACATGAGGTGTGGTGTTTTGGTTTGGGTTTTTTTGTTTATTTGTTGTCTTTTGATGGTGTGGGGTTTTTCCTAAAGGAGGGTACATTATAACAAGAGCAAAATTATTTACTTATTATAAGTGCAAAGCCAGAATTATGTGGCCTTAATCCAGTGCTATTGATAATCTACAGTTGTTTGTGACAACAATGTCTTGTCCTGACCAAAGTGCACTTAAATACTTCTAAATCTCTCAGAAGAACTCTGAGTATCTACTGTAAGCTGGGCATCTTCAAACGTTGTCTTCATAAATAATGTTTGTCTGGATTCTGAACTGTACTGTTACAGGAGGATGTTTTCATCAGGTGCTTGCTGCTCCTGAAAAATCAGGGCAATATGTAGAATCTAGAAACTGGGCATTGCAAAATACAGAATTCTTTCACCTGTTTTTGAACTTAGTGGAATTAAGCACATGCCTTCCTATCAAGATTGGTTTTGGTATAGTGATGGCATCTGTTTTGAAAGTCTGGTAAATCCAAATACTGTAGCGAAATCCAGACACCATATATAGTATAATTTGAGGGATCCTTTAAAGATTTCTCATTCTGCAATGTTTAAAATCTTTTAAAGGTCTCTCACATTTATAGACCCTACAGGTGTTCTGAGTTTTTGAAGAGATGCAACAGGTTACATCATGTCTTGGGAATAGCACTGCAGATTTCTGACTGAATTTTGGAACTGCCATCTCATAAATCTGATGACCGTTTCCCTCTGTGTAGACATGTGTTTCTTCCTGTCTGTCTCCATCTTCATGCCAATGACTTGCCACCATTTCCTTTTAAACTGAATTAAAACTCTTTCCTGCTCAGCTATTTCTCCATTTTGTTTTTCTTACTCTCCACAGCTTCTCTGTCCAGTCCAGCCACTCAGAGCTTTGGGATTATGTGCAGTTCCTCTCCTTTCTTTTCACTTCGCATAGAGGTTCCCTCTGCTGTACTTGTCACTTCTTGCTCTGGCTTATTTCCTGAAGTCCTGTTTCTGCTCACAGTGACCTCCTACACCTGCTTGTCCCTGATACATGCCTTGGTTAGGCCTCCTGCTTTCCAAACTTTTCTTTTCAATTTCATCCAAGAAGCAGTTATTAGAGGGAGTGCTGGCAGGGCCTTGGATGCTGATGCTTATTTTGCTGCCAATCTGCAGTGTTATTTTGGGCAAGTCATTTCCTTTTGGGTGCTTTTTGTTTTCTGCCCTTTGAGGATTTAGTTAAGTAAGAAATATAAAGTGGGAGGCAGGATGCTCGTCTCTTTCCTACTCTGGATCTAAAAAATCAGGTCTTCATTTATTTGTCATTTTCATTTTGTTGTTAAAATTTGGATTTCCTTTTCCATGCAGATTTGAACTTAAGTTGTTTAATAGGCACTTCTAAATTTAAGTGTTTAAAACAGCAACATAGTTTCATACTGAATCCAGTGAACTGGGGAAAACTGCAGTTAAATCAGTGCTCTGGAGAAGTATTTTCTTAAGCTTTTATCTGCATTATGGGCTTAATACAGGGAATTAAAGAAATCACAATATAGTACTCATGCATTAATAGAGTTTAAAGATAGAAGGAATTATTGCTGTTATCTGACTCCAGTACAGTGTAAGCCATGAATTGCTAAGCAATAAAGTTTGTTTTAATTCTTTAATTATTTTTTTTTTTAGCAGAATTACTTTAGATAGTAAATTTCATTGATATGGGGACCAGCAGTGAAAGAAAGTTCTGCACTGGTGCATATCTCAAAGAAAATACGCAGTAGAATCAAGTGTGCTAAGAACCACAAAGCTGTAGAGCTTGGTGTGTGATACTTTCTGGGTGAGACCTATCAAAAGAGATCAGGAAGGGGAATCTTGTTTCCTGTTTATGAGCTTAATATTCTTAATATTGCTTATAAGAATAAGGTATTTTTTCCCCAGTGTTCCTGTTCAGGATTTCTCTTTGCTCTGCTCTCTCTCTATTAGAGTCTCTTTGCTACCGTGAAGTGCTATTGCTCATACCTTTGCAAGTACTTCTCAAGCCCTCCTCCTCCCTCCTTTACCATGTCACATGAATAGGCACCATACTGCTACCAAATAGCAAGAAGTACTTTTTTTTTGTTTTAATTGAGCACCCTGGCTGGAAAGGGAGTGTGAAAGAAGAAAGGTGTTTCATTTGCGAGTCATACCCATCTGGTACAGATGGGAAACTATGTGTGCATGGGTGTCTTGTTGCACCCTTGTATGGCAAATGGAATCCTAATGTTATCCAAGCTGTTCATTTGAAGAAAAGGAGGAAAAAAAACATTCCAGAGGTCAGTCAGTTTGTCTTAAAGTTTTTCAAGCTTTGGTAAAATATTATTTTCAATTAACAGGTAAAATTGCATTTAGACATTTTCATCTTCTGTGATCAGGATGAGGAAGATCAATCTGGAATTTTAGTTTTAATTTTTTTTTCAGTGCTGATATAAATGCTTTGTGTTAAAATTCTTTCTCCAGTAGTATTCTTGTTGAAAAGCATGGCACACACTATAGAGAAGTTCTCAGAAGGAGGTTTATCATATGGTCATGCCACTATACATCTGTCATATTTCAAAGGGTGTTATAAGAAAGATGTGTAGAGAAGGTGGAATGTACAGTATGTTGCTTTGAACAGAAATGAGACCAAAAAGAGTTGTGTTAGAACAAATACACATTACTTCAAAGCTTTTTAAACTCTCTTAGGAGCCATCTCGTTTAAATGTAGAATACATTGGAGGGTTCTTAGGAACAATTCATACCCATAATAATCAGCAGAGTAGTTCTACACATGACTGCAAAGTGAATGTTCATTTCAAATATTTACCAAGGAAGGTCTTTAAGTCATTGTTTATGAGAAATTGGGCTTTATCTGCATGGATGTTTTAGTAATTAGTTGGGTTTTATGGAATGCATGGCAGTGCTTTCACAATTTTATCTCTCGTTCCAATCTTCTATTCATTTCTGGAATGCCAAAACAACATCTGTATTTCCTGCTACAGAAATGATTGGCAGCCATGTTTCGGGCAAATGTGGATAAGAAAAAACAAATGGCAAATTTCATCTGGTAAATGACATTTACAGACTTGAAAGTCAGAATGTTGGATTTGAAAAAACAACTTGATGGATCTTAGGGTGAAAAAAGGGATAGATTTGCAGTGTTGTGGTTTGTCATAAACTGTGGGGAAAAACAGGTTAGTCTTCATTAACAATTAGAATTGTAGTTTCTGTTATGGGGTTAGACATAATGTTTCAGTTTGGTTTTTTGCAAAGGAATTTTTAAATTAAGTGGTTATTAATACATATATAAAACCATAAATGCACATTAATAGGTATGGTACATGACATACATGGTAGCTAATACCGTGTACAGAATCTACCTAGCAACATAAAGAAAAAGATAAGCTGGGAAAGCTGAAAGGATTCCAGTAAACACTAAAAACCTTCAGGATAATGAAAAAAAATAGTTGAAAAACTTGAATGTGTGTGCTGGGGGAATCCTTACTTTACTATTTTTGCTGGAGACTATTTTTGAGGGCTTATTCGATTACTACTTCCAGATGGGGCTTTGCAGGAATGTGATGAGCTTTGTGTCTAGATAGCACCCATATGAATCAATACTTCACACATTTTACACAGCATTCTATGTTGTCCCACAAAGGTCTTTCTCAGTTACAATTGTCTTATGTTTCTACATAATTCCTTCTAGATTTGCAACTTCTTTCATCATCTCAGACAAGCATCTTAATGATAAGTCATTGATGAACTCTTAAATAATGTGTTTTACAAGACTTATGAAATTTGTTAGGTCTTATTAATTTACATGGACTACTCTTCCTTGGACTTCAAAACATTCCTATGAAAATGCCTATTTGAATTTGTAAAAACTTCCAGCTTCCTTAGGTTTAGCACTGGAGTTCTGATGCTCCAGTGATATTGTGCCAGCGCTCGAAATAAGGGTTCTGGCACACTGCATAGTCTTCTTTAGATATAAAAGGTAGGTAGGACTCAGGGCTTGAACTGGACCATGTCCTGATCATATCCTGTTATCATTCCATTTCTCACTTGCAGAAAGTTAGCATTTGCAGTAGCAGTCCAAGCATCTCTTTAATACCAGAGCCTGAGACTAGAACCAACTCAACTTATAGTTGCAGTTCTAAGGGAGTAGTGTTCCACTTCTCTAATCCAGGACCAACATAGGAAGTCAGTAATAGTACCTACAAATAGCTAATTTTTGTGCCTGTGTTCTGTAAAAATGTGTCAGACAACTTTTTTAAGAGGTCTGATGTTATAAAACCACTGTTGCTTTATTCTAGGTTTTTCCTGCTTTAAAAAGACCATTTGAAAAATTTCTTGATGGCTTACTATGAAAAGAAAGGGGGAAGTGAATGATCAGCATATGAATATCCTCTGCTTTTCCAGAGGTGACATGATAAGATACAAGGTTTTGACACATTCATGGCATTTGTTTCCCCCCCTACACTTCCTCCATTAAGATGGAGACTTAAAAGCATGTTTGGACAGAAATTATTACTGCCTTCTCTGTTTGGAGCCCTGGCTACCAGGCTGAAATTCCAAAGATTTGACCTTCTTCTGAATATTGTCCCAGGAGAAATCCTTGGATGCTACCTCTCTCTTAGTTAAAACAAAGCTTCGTGCTCTCTTCTTAGGGCCGTCCTGAGTTAACACCCACAGCAATAGCTGCAGGAAAACTGCTGGCTCGGCGTCTTTTTGGCCAGTCTTCAGAATTGATGGACTATGACAATGTGAGTTGTTATTTCTTTTTTTCAATAATAAAAGCCAAATCTTACCCTTCTTTTTTTCTTTTTTTTTTTTACCTTTTTTTTTTTTAATGGATCTTTAAAGAAATTACGTTTTGTCCTCTGGAATCTGGAATCTAGCTTTTACAGTAGCCAAAGTAGATGTGTGTGATAGAGCTACACTTCTCAGGCATGCAGAAGTTTCCCTTTTTGCATGCTTCATGTGGTTCAACAGTAACACTGTTTCCTCTTAAATAGGTACCTACCACAGTTTTCACTCCCTTGGAATATGGTTGTGTTGGATTATCAGAAGAAGCAGCTGTGCAGTCTTACGGATCAAATAATATTGAGGTATGAAAGCATTTTTAATTTTATAGCTGGTATCAGAAGTTTCATTGTTGTGTCAGGCAAAATTTTATGTTTGCAGTTAAGGAGTTGGCGTCTTCAGAAAAGCTCAGGTCTTTGAAAGTATTGCAGCAGGTCACAGTGGAAGCTGTTACCTAGTAAGCTTAAAATTGATAGGGTGTGACAGTTTTAAACTCGCTGACATTTTAGTAAGTTATATTTGCAGCATCATTAAATACTGGTTATGTTCCTTTTAATTGTCAGAATTGCTGGTCACATTCTTTAGTCTAAATTTTTGGGATGTCACCAAAAATATTCACACAAGCTGCTAAGTGTCTTCATGGCTACAATGTCTTGATATAATATGCCTGAGCATTGCATATTGAGGAAGAAATCCATTATGGCATATATTCACACCCAGCCTTCTGATATGAAGAATGAGATTGTGATACTCATGATGAAGAAGTTCACAAGCACTATATAATGTGGCAAAATTCAAACAAGTCACCCTTGAAAAACTATGTTGTGTTACCTTTATTCACTCATCAAAAAGACTGTCAGCATATGACTTGGTTAGCTTTGGAAATACAGTGCAATAGTTTACTTCCTGTCCAGTCAGCTATTGGTTTTGTCTTTTATGATTCTGAAATACAGTTTCTGTCCCAGAACTCTTATCTTGGTTTGATCTCGGTGGATTAAGGCAGGTAATTGATGTGTGTGTGTGTCATAAGGTGCTCCTGTCATGTATGTATTGGAAAGCAATTTTCAGCTGATGGATTTAGCTTGGAGCCCCAGGCAAAACCATTAATATAAAAATGAGTATTTACTATTCAGAATGCAAAAATTACAGTTCAGGTTGTCTTGTCACATACATTATTATAGGTATGGAAAGTTTCTTGGCTTGCATTATTTTCAGTAATCAAGGTATTAAATTTTTGGGAGAAGGAACAAGCTAACATTTAATTTGGGCCACTAGTTTGAGTAATATGATTATTTGTGAACTTTTTTTCAGTTTGGTTTTAATTTAATGGTTCTCTGAGAAAGTTTTGTGTTAAACTTCTCCTGTGCTTTCCACATTTTTCTTTAAAATAATGAACGAGTTATAAATAAATCATTTTTTTCTACAATATTATAAATGTGTCATAATAATAGTCATTATAATACTAAATAGCAGTTTTTTACATAATAGTACTCTCTAACAGAAAATGTTACTGTTTTCCCTACCAGGTATACCATGCGTATTATAAACCTTTAGAGTTTACAGTGGCTGAAAGAGATGCGACTCAATGCTATATAAAAGTGAGTGTTGTGAGCTTTAACTTGCTTTTAACTGATAACAAGAGATATGGTAGAGCCAGCTTCGAGGAGGACTGTTTGGCAAAAAAAAAACCTCTCAAGATGGATGAAATATTTTCTTGGTGCAACCTGTCTCTCTTGTCAAACTTCGTGTGTTTAATGTTCATTACATATCCTACTGCATATTAAAATTGCTTTACAAATATTAGAACCTTTCAGAGCCGACATTCTGTTGATTGATACCATCTTTGAACTGCTTTTAAGATGCTAATAAATATTCCAGTTTTTCTAATTATATTTTGTCACGTATGATTTATGTAAATGCCTTAGTAGCTTGCCTTAACTGTCCCAAGTACCAGTGCAACTAAACTGATGCTACTTTTTAGCTATTCCCTTTAAATTATGCCAATTAAATATTTGAGGGTAAAGTAGTAATAGCATAAAAATTGCTGGATGATGTTGAATATAGTCCTTACTAAACTCCCAAAGCACATGAACAGACATTAAATTTGAGAGTTTCGAACTCTATTGCAAGAGGGTTTTATCTTTTAAACTCCTTGATATTTTAAGAACCATGTCAAGTTTGCTGCTGTTCCTGGGATTTCTAATGAAAGAATCCAAGCCCTTACTGAATAACAGAGCCTATTAGATTAGTGATGATTTAATGCTTGATGGGTGGACAAAGGGAGAGACTGACTTTCTTTTCATAATTATAAAGATGGTGTACTTAAAGGAACTAAACAGTTTTCATTAAGTTCTCTAATAAAAGTGACTGAGGCCCTCCCAGATACTTATTAACTCACCTTCATCTGTGGATGCTTCCAAGCCTTGACTCCTTTTTAGGTTATGTGGCTGATGTGGTAAATGTATCTCACCAAACATCCTGCTGTGTTTACTGACTGAATCAAAAAGGCACAAAATATTCTATAATTGGTAGTGGTCATCTTTGGAAATACAGTTGGTTAGCTAGTGAGAGTAAGTGCACGGGCTTGGAATTGCTAAGGTAGCCACTCAGTGTCAAAATAACACTAGTCTGGTTTCTAGACTACAGAAGATATTTTGAGGATTTCATACAAATGACAGACAATATTCAGTTTACCACAAATTGTCATTGTCAGTGGCTCCCAGAAGTCTGAAAGAAATACATCAATAAAGCTTCGATTCAGGAAAGTGCTTAAGGACAAGCATAAAACCTATTGAAGTCAGTAAGTCTTAAGCAAGTGCGTAAGTTCTTGGCACACTGGAGTAAACAGCTGTACTAGGATCTCAGGGCACTTCAGTTTCATTTAATTCAACTTCATGCCTTATCTTTAAATGTTCTAAGAAAAGATCTCTATGTAATGTATTGTTTTCAGATGGTGTGCTTACGAGAGAGAGAGCAACGAATACTTGGCCTTCATTTCATTGGTCCAAATGCAGGCGAAGTTATTCAAGGATTTGCTCTTGGAATCAAGTAAGTACAAAAGAATGTCTCTAACTTCTAAAGCCTGCTTTTTAAGTTATTGTAAGATTATAAAAGATAGCTGCCTAGTTTTGGCAACACTATAAAGAATCCGTGATTTTTGTTACTTTTATGTAGAATTGCACATATTTTCACTAAAAATACTGCAGTTCTTCATTAAGTTGTACTGGATTTAGTTACTGTAATACTGGATATAGTTAAGGAGCAACTGAGGAAAATACATTGTTGGCTTGATATAGTTAAAGCAAAAAATAAAACTGTGCATTAACTTACTAATATAAGTTTTCTCAGAGTGTAGCTTCTTTTGCATTCTATGTGCAGGATAGGAAATCACCATATAGTTTTGCAAGTCACTTATTTAAAAAGGTATTTGTGCTCTTCAGAAAAACCCTTTCTTTATACCTGCCAAGCATTTTCTTTCTTAATCTCATCTTTAAGCATGCACAGCCATTGCTCATCAAAAGCTCAGCAAGGACTTGCATGAATTTTTATATTTTTGGGGTTATAAGCTAACCCCAAATGAGGTAAGGTAAGAAAGAAACCTCTGTAGGCTGATGGAAGGGGAGAGATTCTTTTGTCTGGAGCTATCTGATAATTGCAGTAACAAGCTTACCCAAGTAGATGAACCTTTGTGATTTGATCTTGTTTGATATTACTCAAATATTAACATGAAAGTTCTCCCTTTGAAGGAATAAGGAATGATTCTGGGTCCTGTCTGGTTAAATAGAGAATTCCTACTATGCTTCTTGTGTGCTACAATTACTTCTTATTTGTTTTTATATTTCCCTTCTTAATGCTGATTCACATCTTCAGAAATGTTGATTTGTGTATTTATGTTACTAAATTATAGTTTTTAACTCCTCTTTGAAGAAAGTATGCTGGGACACAAGGAATCAACCCTAATTGTGGTGTATGTTCATTTTCCTAAATATCATCGTTTTATTGCAGTTTTAGTCTTACAGTTGTGAGTGACTAGCATAAATGAAAAGCAGAAAGGATTAAGAAGGCAGGACCGCAAGTATCATGTGAGGAATATCTTGGAAATCACTGATTGCAGTGTGCCCTCAGTACACATTTTCAACATGTGTTTGTAGTCCATTAATTGCCAGTGGTATAGATTCTAGAACTACATTTTTTAGGATGTCATTGTTTTGAAGTTTTATCCAAAATAACCAGTGAAAAGGAAGCACATGAAACTGGAGTGCTTTTCTGCCTTGCCTGAGGGAAATTAAAACTTTAGCCACAGTAAGAGGTTTTTCAGCAGGTCAGATTCTTGTATTGGTTTCTATTGTATTTCACAAATCCAGAGTTTTCAATGTGGAACACCCACTGTAAGAGCTGCTGTTCTCCTTTGTCAAATATTAGGTCTTACTTCAGCCTCTCCAAAGGATGACTTTCCATCTTCCCTCCCCACTTAGCACTCCAGTAACATCTGTGCTTAGCAGCAATTTTTTGCTTGTTGGTGCTTTTTTGGATGTAGGAGGAGAAGACACCTATGAAGACAGGAGACTCCTCTGTATTTTGTAGAAGGAGAGAACATTATTCCATAGAGAGCTTGGAACAATTCTTAAGTTTAGGGCCATTTTAGCTATTCTTACAGTATGACCTGCCAGGAATAGCAGCTTGAAGGAAAGTCTAAGAATGTTATTGGACGTGTAAAGGAATTAAGCTAGGGCATATTAGTGCCAGGTTTTTTGGTGGGGTTTTGTTTTGTTTTGTCAAAGAAAGACTTTTTCCTTCTGCTTATGTTATTGATAATTTCAGTTTAATCACCAGACTTTCTCTAAGATTGTGGAAGAATATTCCGGTATTACTTCCTTCAGCAGATTCCTTCCAGCAGTCCTAATTATTATTTTCTCCTTCTGTGCATATATGTGTGGTTTTCCATCTGGAGTCAGAGTTAGTGAAACACACATGTATGTACAAGAAAAGCTGAAGGCTGCTGTTTTATCACATGCTTTTGCCATAGGCTCAGTTGTGACTTGGAATAAATTGCTTAATTCTGTCTCAACTCTTACGACAATTCTTCCCTACCTAACAATGTTGTGAAGCTGGGTGTTTAAATGTTGTGTAAGTGCCTGAGAAATAATAGACAGCATTGTTTGAAGAATGAATGAACTCCTCTTCTGATAAAATGGATAAGAGCAGAATTACTTTGATGTCTTAGGACATTCTAGCTGCTTCAGGTGAATAGTGTTTGACTTTGTGAATCTTTGGTTTGGTTGTTTTTTTTTTTTTTGTAGATGTGGTGCTACATATCCTCAGCTAATGAAGACAGTTGGCATTCACCCTACCTGTGCTGAAGAAATTACCAAGTTGCACATTACAAAGCGTTCTGGCTTGGATGCAACAGTTACAGGCTGCTGAGGTTAAAAATGCCATCTCTGGAAAGAAGGAAAAAAAGCACAAAATATATTTGTAAAGAAAAGGGGCACTTAGACTTATGAACAGTTTTAATGGTTCAAGTTCCAGGAATCTTTTCTCATTCTCCCTGTAGACAACTTTCTTTTTCAGCTAGATTGTCCTCACACCATCACAGTTCTAAAACCAATTCAGCCCTGCTGTAACAAATTCTATTTCAAAGTGCCTATAACTCTTACCTTTCTGGAGCCAGGAATAATCACAGGTTTATATATGTAAATATAACTGAAGCCATTGACATCTGAGGCCCTCTACAAATGAAGCCATTGTCATTTGAGTTTCTGTTGGCATGGCTGACTGACCCTAGGGGCTGGACAAGGCCTCCCTTAGAATTTTGGCCATGAGACTTTCTCCTGAGTGCTTGGATAGTTCATTACCTATCCTAATCTTGAACACTGAGATGCTGTACTCACTAGTAGAAACAAGTTCCCAGACTGTGTAACAGTGGGTTAGCAGTCATTTTGGGATTTTCTTTAAAATGTAGTATGTACAGGAATTTAATAGAAAATCACTTATCACTGAAGCTATGCTGCTACTGGATGAATCCCAATGGATTAATCAGTGGCAGCCTGGTCATAACATTACGGTGATGGCTGAGAATGAATAAGCTCAGAGGTGTTAAAGAAAAAGTTGAATTTTATGGTGACTTCTCTGCCTACTCCCAAAGTTTCTAATTCACTTCAAATTGACACATCTCACAAATTATTGCTTGAACACCATATATTAAGCAACACTGACAAGTAGAGTCAAAACAGCTAATAATCCAATTCATGCCACATTTTATGTTTTATAGGATATGGAAATCTGGCTGACACAGTGATATATTTGTTGGTTGGTTTTTAAGATTTTCTCCCTGATGAGGTGGATACTGATTCTGAATGGATTTAGGTCTGGCTTTAATAGAACATGTTACTGAAGGGAACTATATTAAACAATGATCTAGAAAGGAAATAGTCCTGCTTAGAATAAAGACAGAAAATAAATAGCTGCAAACTTGTCTTTTTAAGTATTGGCCAGAGTAAGAAAGCATTAATCTGTTGCAAATTTCTGCTTATGTTCCTGCTATCCAGAAGGGGGAGATGCTGGCTAATTTGTAGCAATGAAGAAACAGAAACCCGATGGTGAAGCTTCCTTTGCAGAACTCGGTTAAATAAGTAGCCTGACAAAGGCAAACACAAACTGCAGTAAATTTTCAGTCCAAGTTGCAGTTGTCAACATTTTATATGCATAGTCCTATATTTCTTGCACCCTTTACAGTAGTAGAAGATCAGTTTGAGGTGAAACAAATGTGTCCTTCTTGCAGTTAATTCATATCGGTGGTTTTGTGTGTGGAATTTGGTAGTTCCATAGCTATCCTACTGCTTGTTGCACAGTTCAGAAGAATAGTCTGATGGTCGTGTATATATTTGCTAATTTTAATTTGATTGCCATTTCACTGCTGCAGCATGCAACACAGACAAATGGTTGGTTTCTTTCAAGGGTGGTATCTTTTTTACTATGATAAATCATAGTAAAACTGAGAAACTGTTAGACAAATAATGATCAGAACTTCATTCTAAAATGTGATGTAACAGCATTTGTCACACTGTCACTGATAATAGAATACTGCTTTTCTGAAGATTTGTTCTGACTTAACAACAAAAGAAATCTTAAATGCTTTCTTTAGAAAGTTTCCTGATTTATGGCCCATATTTCTGGTCCATAAAAGAGGAAGAAGTGGTACAATTTGATTGCAGATGGCATTCCCTGTGAGATCTACTGATGCTATTTTTCATCTGTGAGGTTATCCATAAGGTTGTAGTTGAATAAAGAAGCTTTTTGAGTGGAAGTGTTGTTGAAACACTGCCTGAATATTGCAATTGCCGTTAGAAGAAATGATGAAAAATTTATATCTATATATAAATGTGTGCATACCTGTGCATTCAGAAGTTGATTTCCCTTATTAAAGACCTTCTGAGTATGATGCTGCTAAAAAAAAAACCCTACTAGATTTTCCAGCTGTTTATATATAAATTTTTTTTTTAAAGTTCATAGTAAAATGAGCTTTCTTAAAACTTAATATTTCAAAACTTTGAGATTCTGAGCATTGCATCCTACAGAGATTTTGCTGTCAGAAACATCCCACCTCTGACTAAACTGTAATGTGTATGCATGCAAGATTTTTTTTTTCCTAGTGATTGCCTATTACAATTCCTTTTGTACCCCTGATTGGTGTTTAGCTGTGTGTCAACTGCTTCTCTTCTCTGTCTTACCAGTGCATCCAACAGACTGAGGCGTCTGCTGCTACAGACAAATAAATGGAAAGATGAGTTAATTTCATTCATCGTAAAGTTCCAAATAGTGATTTGGGAGAACAAGTAAAGAGATCTCAAGGAAATGTATCCTCAGTGTATGTGGGGTGTGAAAGTAAGGCATGTCATCATTCTCAGGAGTAATAGAACTGTATTCGTTTTAGAACTGCTGAGTGGTCTGCTTGAAAATTGATCCTGAATCTTGAACAGCAGCCTAGTTCTGTTATTCATTTAGTGGAAAAAATTGTTGCCCCCAGTGTAAAACTAAACATACATTGACACCTATACAACCTTAATGTCAGCATCAACATCAAGACAGAATAATGACAACTACTGTGATTGTGCTTTTTTTCCTGAAGGATTCACCAGGGATGGTCATTAAGAATTGTTTTTTTAAAGCCTGACAGATACCAGTTGAAATGGCTGATGTACAGTGCAAATTACTGACTATATGTGAGCACGTTAAAAAAGAAATCAGAAAATTTAGTCAGGCTTCTTCTCAGGATGCCAGCTGATGAGGGCTTGTTTGTCAAACCACCCCGTGGTGCAAGCAAGTCTGAGCGTTGCTGGGTCCCTCATATGTACGATCCCAATATTTATTGTGTTGTGAATTAATGGATTAATAAAGATATTTTTTTCTAGTAAGTGCTTGAATGTATTTATTTGATTTTGTTCATATGACTTATGCTGGCAAAAGATTTCTTTTTTGATCTTAACACTATTTCTCTTGGTTGAGATATTTGTTAAGGAAACGAAGTAGACAGACCTTTTAATAAGGAGATGTTGATACCTCTCTGATGTGTAAACTGAAGAGCCATGAAGATTATCCAGGCTGGATGACCTTCTTGTTTTAAATTTAAACTAAGGGAATCTCTAGGCTTGTAAGTGTGGTTTCAAATACTCTCCTGTTTATTCCTGCTAATGAGGTCTAACAGGTATTTTCACAGTCCATATGTGCTAACATGCTGCTTGAAGATTTGTCAAAATAAACTCCTTTGAAATACTGTGCAGTCAGGATGTTGCACAGGACTATATACTGTATTGTACAGTACCTGTTCACTTTGGGTTTTAAACTAGAACATGTAGTGGAAAGAAAGCATTGCAGCACAGCTAATTAGTAGCTGTGGGTACTGCTATGTAAAAGTGTTGGAAAGTGAACTGGGAAATGCCTAGTATTTTAAAACTCTGGTAAACTTCTCTGTCAGAAAAGAAAGGGACTACATTGTTTGAATTCATGTCCATTTTATTTCTTTAAATCCACTTATTTTGATGAGAAGTTCCCATTAAGTCTGGTGATGCTGAGCTTCTGAAACAGGCTAATTTAATATTACCTCAGTATATGCCCTGGATTTCATGCTGAGAAGGAATATTGACTTTATTATATTTAAAGGCATTTTGACTTTTGCATTTTTAATCTAATTTTCTGGAATATTTCATCGCAGGTTCTAACTTACTAGGACAGCTAGAAACAGTGGCTAAAAAAGGTAAGCATAATTCCTAATTTTTGTTATTATTCCTTATTTTCATGTACTGCTTAATCATAGATTCATAGAATGGTTTGGGTTAGAAGGGGCGTAAAGCTCATCTAGTTACAACCCCCTGCCAGAGGCAGATACACCTCCCACTAGACCATGTTGCTCCAAGCCCCATCCAACCTAGCCTTGAACACTGCCAGGGATGAGGCAGCCACAGCTTCTCTGGGCATCCTGTGCCACCGCCTCAGCACCCTCCCAGTAAAGAACTCCTTACATCTAATCTAAATCTGCCCTCTTTCAGTTTAAAGCCATTTCCCCTTCTCCTATCACTACATCCTCTTGTAAAGAGTCCCTCTCCAGCATTCTTTGTAAGTTCCCTTTTTGTACTGGAAGTCTGCTATAATGTGTACCCTCTTCACGAGGTTGAACAACCGCAACTCCCTTAGGAGCACCTCATAGGAGAGGTGCTTCAGCCATCTGATCATCTTCACAGCCCTTCTCTGGAGTTGAATATACAGCACTATTTATATTATACCTAATGATAGCTTGTTCTCAATGCTAAAGTATTATGTACAATTAAGTTTTGCTTTTTCCAATCTATGCATGCACTATATGTCATTATACCTACGGAAAATATTTCTGCAGTTTAGAACATTCCAGACCAGGAGCTGGAAAAGATATTTCAGTACAGCAGATACACTTTTGTTTGTTTGCTTGCTAGCACAGTTATTCAGATAAAAACATAGGTGCCATAGTGCAATGTATTTCTGATGAGAACAATTGCATGTACAGACTTCTGAGTTTGAAGGCTCATGCCTATCCAACAAAGTAGGCAATTTTTTGCCCATACAAATTGCCATTTGTCTAAATCCCAGTGAAATCAATGTATTCAAAGTTAACGTTAACCATTAATTTCAGTGGGATGCAAGTATGTGTCTTAAGTGCTCTGTTAAAGGGGAATCAATAGAAGCATATGCCAAAATGTCTTTCATTATTACAGTTGGGGAACAGACTGCAATTATGATTCAAAACATAAAGGTACAATAGACATCTATGATTAGGCAATGAAATATGCCTTTAATAAGCATAGTGCAGACAGTTTGTTTTGCAATAAGTAAACTTGTATAAAATTCATTGACTTTTTCATTCTTTCAGATCTGTGTGCTCACTTTTAAGAGAGGTTTTTTAGTTTTATGCACAAAGTTTTCCTGATGTTCTTCCAGAAGAAAGGTTGGGTTTGCAAGCATTTATTCTACTGCCAAACTTGAATTTTACTGGGAAAGGAGGAAGGAGCAGAGCAGACTTTCCCTCCCCCCCAGCAGACTTTCCCCTCCCCCCCCCCCCCCCCCCCCCGGACAGCATACAACAGATACTAATTTTTTTTTAAATGGAGTATTTCTGTCCACTACATGTCCAAGGGCTAATTATGTTTCTGTTGTGGCACTCAAAGTCATTATTGTCAACTCTTCTTAGTTCTAATCCTCTACATTGAGTTTGGGTGAGCCAGGTGAAATATCCCCTTCAGCACCTTTACTGCAATTCTTGTCAATCATCTTGCCATGAAAAACATGCATATTACAAAGGCCTTGGCAACACTGCATCTGATTTCAGTCTTTAATCTTATATGTACCTTAAGAAAACACCATTCCAACTACTGAAGTTCTGTTTGGGACGTGAATGGGAACTTATTTGCTGTGGGAAACAAAAGAAAATTATCTAATCTTTAATGGATATAATGGAACTCTTTGGCCATTGCAGTATAAAGACTTAGTACTAAACCACTGATCTAGGAAGTAAGCAATTAGTACAGTGAACTGGTGTAGAAATGAAGCAGAATATCTCATGTGAATAAGTAAGAAAATGCGTATTTACTTATTCATCCTGTAATTATAAAATACCTCATTTCAAGCACTGGTGGAGTTAGGAGAGTGTCTTTTTTTGTAATCCCTGGGCTTTCTTTGCAAGGACTGCTGTTCACTGAAGTCCATTTTTAAGCATGGTACTGTGTGTGTCTTTTGTTGTTGTTTTCAAGATTAGCACATCTAAACTCTTCTGGTCCTACAATGGAAAATTAACATCATCTCTAAGAAACTGGAATACAAACTAATAAGGTAGGTTTCCAGAATCTGATTGCATCAGTCAGAAAGATATAGTACGAAGAGAAAAGTGGATATTCCTGGGGGGGGTAGTGTGAAATGGAGACCAGTCTGTTTGAACAATGTGCTTTGCATTGTTACTTAGGTAGAGGTTTTGGAGTTGCAGCCTGTCAGAACCAGCATCTTCAAGGAGGGGTGGGGGAAATTTTTTCCAAGTAAAAGTCTCAGCAGTTTGTGGTATGTCCAGTGTACTAGTACAATAATTTAAGGAAACCCTTTTATACTCCATGAAAGATGAACTGTAAAGATCGCTTTCTGCACCTCCTCTGTTTTTCTTCAGATCCTTCAGAAAGACTGTTGAATTTTTTCCTTCTTTCTTTCCCTTTACTTTAAGGCAACATGGAAATCAGGCTTGGTTTTCCTTGTTTCGGCATAAAACTGAACAGCACGATCTTTCTTCTTATATCTTTCATGAGGAAGCTTCTTTTTTCTCGAGGCTGTGTGAAGAATTTTTCTCTCTTACTAATGTGTGAATGAACCCTAATGCAGCCAAATGATATTCCATTCACTATGTCAGAGCAACAGGTTAGCTTTATGCAGGAGGATGAGCTGTTCTACATGGTGCCTTAGTTCGTAACACAATTAGTAATGCACAGCAATCTTTATTTAAACACCTTTGTTCAACTGGGACAAAGGATTGAGCTGGGGCATTTTTATTTTATCTTTATAACCTTCCTTTTCGTCTCTCTCAAAGGATCAAGAGGAAGTGCATTAATTTTCAACTTCACACAAAGGCAATTTGTACAAACATAGCTGAAAACATCAGGAAACTCAGGCATTTTACTAGAGAAATGGAGTCAGCTGATGTTCTGCTGGCAAGAAACTCCTGAATATTTGGAAGAAGCTGTTAGGCACAGTAGTTTGGGCAGTAGGGTGATCATATCATATTCTGATAGCACTGTTCAGTCTGGCTAGCTTAGATGAATGATTCCCATAATGTAGAAAGCAACAATTAGTAACAGGAAGCAATTTAAAGAATACAGGCTGCTTTGGAGACTTAAGAAGTGGGTCTCAGATTGTCAAAGGAGGGGTTTTTTTGACTCATTTAATTTACACCAGACTGGGATCTAATTGAATCTTGGGAGTGCTTTTGATTTTTGCCTCTTTAATTAGCATTCAGTTTATTTCTTAAGACATATTTCAAACACAGGAAAAATAAGTTCTTCTGACACTTCAGACTTTGCTTGCATTGATTTCTGGCCTTATTCATTCTGTGTATGTCATGATAGCTTGAAGTTTCAGGTCAGGACTTTGTTTCTTATCCCTAATTAGGGATTTAATTGTATTATTCCTTGCTCCTTTAATTTTTCTTGTTCTGTTTTTTCATGAGATGCTCATTCTACTTTACTTAGCTACTTGTACCCCTGTTTAGGTATTAATAAGTGAATTCGCTTTGGATAGGGTAAGAGCCCAGTGTATTTGTAAGAGGGCATTTCAGGATTTTCTGCTTGCATCTTCCTTGAAATCCCTTGTACTTTCCAAATCTGGAAATACTATAACTCTGGAGGAGGTCCTTAACTGTGGTATAGTCCCAGTTGAAGAATAAGAGACTGTTTGTGTTTACAGTTGGACCTTCCAAAAGCTATCATCTTTCTTTAATGACAAAACGTATCAGATTCACAAGCTGTGACAACAGTGCCTCTGGGTTTCCATGACAGTGGCAAAGTGGAACATTTGATGAAATCTGCTTGTGAAATGCAAGGCCACCTTCTCTGTCACTGTGGTTACTGAGAGCTCTATGGTCCTCCATTTTTGTATGGAGTAGCAAATTCTCAAAGTGCAGAAGGTTACCCTAGAATGATGTCCCATGTGTGTGGCTTAAACATCCTTGTGAGGCCACTTCAGTGTCTTATGCTCTAGATCTGACAGTCCTAATATTTCCAAGTTCACAAGTTGGGTGAACATTTGCTATAAGCTATTGAGTTGATGCCTAAGAACAGTGGAGGGGGGTGTTCACTTAGACCTACACTATTAATTGAAGCACTCTCCCTCACTGTATTTCAGTGAAGTGTAGCCAAGAACAACAAGATAAGAATTAATGTGACAAGGGAGTTTCTCAGACTGTGCTGGTGCACATTAGCTTGGCTGAAGAGAAAAAGAAGCTGATACTTGAGTCTTTTGAGTTGCAAAGGGTCTGGTCAGTCCTTGAAGGGGAAGCACATGAATGGCCCAGTTGTCATCGCATTTTATTTTTCCTCCAGCTTTGACTAATGGTGCATTTCCTCTGGCCTCCCACGTGCTGTCTGTGGCTGACTAGCTTTGTCACTCTTCACATCTAGTCACTGCCTTTACTGTCCACGGTGTTCCCATAGCAGGAACCCGGTGTCCTCTAGAAAAACGCACAGGCACAAACCATCTGTCATTCTTCCCACTCCTCTTTCAAGCGACCACTTCCCATATTGTGTGGCCTTGCAGGCTGAAAGCAGCCTGCCTCCCCCCAGCCTCCCTTCGCATGCCTGGAGTACATGCCAACTCCCTGCTTGATAAGGGACCTCCCGACATTCTGCCTGTAAAAATACTAATGGGCATCTCCCTGCTGATAACCAGCTCTGCCTTTTTATTGTGTTCATGGGGTGATAAGTTGTCTGGATCAACAAGGAGTAGTCCCTTTTGCAGGCAAAGTAATTAGGGTCAAATTAGGTGTGAGTTGTGAAATTAATCATTGCAACCACCAATAATTTGTAGTGTGCTGTGGACAAAGGGAAAAAAAAAAGGAGGCTGGAGAACAGAAGGAGAAATTATTGTAAGGCACAAAGAACCAAAGCGATCAGGAAGAAGGGAGGAGAGAATGGCTGGCTATGCTGTAGGCTCTGCTGGATTTGGTCTCCTGCACCTGTGAACTGTGAAATCATAGAACAAGGTAATTCTTAAACATCATTTGAGAGTCCTAATTAATCCATGCCCGGGGTGTATTAAGGAGAGGAAGAGACCTGAATTTGCAGGAGAAATAGTTAATTTATGCGTATATTGATGGTATTGCTTGCACATCACATTGTTTGAGAGTCTGCCTCCCCAGAAGTATGCTCACGGGACTTGTAATATTTAGGTGCTCTAGGAAAACCTGCAGCTATAGCCATTGATGCAGACTAAGCTGTGCCTAAACCACATCTGTCAAATGGGCAACACTGACAGTATAGTTAGATATACTTTTACCTATTAAAAAAAAAAATCATACAAGCACCTTTTCTGTATGTTTAGTAAAAAAAAAAAAAGGCAATTTTGTTGCTTTATTTCAAGTACTGGCTTGTGGAAGGTGTCATAATCTGAATCTATAACATGAATTATATAGATCTAGTCTCTGCTGGAAATTAAGTCCAACAGATCTAAATTATACCTGGAATTTCTAAGCTGAAAATCCAGTTCATCCTTCTGTGGCAGCACTTGACAATAAACGTATGACCCATGTCTAGAAATTATGTTCTCTGAATCTTGCCTTTTCCTACAGCATAGCTTACACTCACTGCTTGGGGATACAACTTCTTGGATCAGTTGTTGCCAGGGCTGCATTACAGTGGTTCTGAGATGATTAGAAGAAAGCAATGTAGATAAACCTTCAGTTTATGTATATAAACAGTGTAACTGGCATGAGCATGTTTTTCCAGGACCATTAACCAAGTCTGGGAGAAGGCAGATGCAACTCAGAGGTCAAACCTACAAAAGCAAAGCCACTTTGACACACCAAGACCTCTCTGTGAGTTTGTTCTAACTTCAGAAACTGGGGAACGTCAAGCAGAGAATGGGACTAGAAGATAGTACACCACCTGCTGAAAAGCTTCAGTTTTGTTTTCTGGGGTGAAGAGCCTGAATTTTGTGCCTAAAATGCAAAGCTGAAGGTGTGCTGAATTTGCTTGGAAATGCTGCAAAGCTATTTTCATTTCCTGTAACTGTTGCGAGGTTGGCCTTTTTCCATGGCTAAGTCCCAGTTCTTCGCTAGTCAGAATGAAGTGGCAGGGGAAACTCACTTTCTCTTTCATCTTACAGTATATCTAGGAGGCAAGAACCAAGACTTTGAACCATTAATTCCTAAGCCTGTGGCTTGATTTGCTGCAGTAGAAACTGTGCTTTAAGGGTTTTGTCTTCTCATACCAAAGCTAATTGTTAATTGCATCTTCTTTTCTCTAGCCACTGCCACAAGGAATGACTGCCTTCTGTGCTGTTGACAGATCTGCCCCTTCGTTATCAGACACTGCTCTTTTGCCATCTCAGCTTCATAACAATTGCCTCTGCCTGGGAGCCAGTGGAGCAGCCACGTTGGGCCAAGGAGTTCTCCGAGGAGAATGATGGATGATGGAGTGATTCCCTTCAACATGTCTGGGACACTGAGGTTGTGTTAATTTTTTATCTCCCCCCATATTTCCCCTTTCCCTGCTCTGAATTCTGAAAATTAATCATGGTATTCTGTATGGACACAGAGACAATACTATAGTAATTTGGAAAAAAAAATCATTTTACGGCACTGCTGTGTATCTCTTTTGTCAAAATTGTGAGTAAAGAGATAATTACTACAGGTGAGAGAGGCTGATGGATGACCATCAGAGGGTACATAGGGAATAAATTTGATTGGCTCTGCCAAGTTTCTAGTGTTTATGCCAGCAATACTGCTACCTTTTCTCTCACTACTGTCATGTATGTCATTTTGCTGCAGTTTACATACTGGCCTCCCTCCTGTGCTTGAGGAAGAAGCAGGTATGAGTGATACAGTTATATTGGCACAAAACTCTGGAGATGTTGTACCAGCACAAAGCAAAGTTTGTCTGGAAGCAGCTTACTCTGAAAAGTGTCTGCAAGCAGTCAGATGTCCATGTGGAGATGGGTTCCTAGGACTGGATCTCAGCTGTATTGAAAATTAGCTTTGTATTCACATACTTCCCTGAAATATTCTCTAATAGCTGATTTGAACAGTCTTTAGCAGAGATCATATTTCTAGTTTGGGATTCTCATTATACATCTTTCATTAATACAGGGATTCTCCGCAATCAGAGACCAGCACCACAAAACAGCTGGATCTATTTTGGCTTGACAAGGGGCATGGGCATTTTTTTATATATATTTATGGCTCTCGTGAACATTCAGAATGCTTTTTATAAATATTAAAAATAATCAAGGGTTCTGGAAAGAATTCATACTGCATTGCCATCATCTGCAGGAGTTCTTCCATCTTCCTCTAGAATATGGATTACTAGCTGACACTATGAACTAACTGGTCCAGTCTGGGAATTTCTAGCTACAGCTAGAGGAAAGGGGAGGCTATGGAGGGAATTGGTATCTCTTGATCATCAGAGAGAGCAAATATAATGCAGGCGGCAGCCTGGCTGCCCCTGCAGCAAGTCAGAAGCAAGAAGCTTGCAAGCAGGCACCTCAGAAAGCTCCCCTGAGTTTTGCTCTGCCTTCTGCACCCGCTGTGGTTACTTGGTAGGTTACTTGCCCTGCTTGTCTTGAGGTAGCTAGAGTTGAAGCATATGTTTTCCATTTAGAGCTTGGAGGATGCCCAGGTCCGACTTGGCATGCTGTCTGCACCGGGCATCAGCAGTACAGATGTGGAAACCACAAACCCGATTAATATGAGCCTAGAGTAAAAACTCAAATAAGCTTATAAATAAAACCAGACTCGCAGATTATTTGTTTCCATATTAGTCTATAATAGACCCTACTCAATATGTTTGTTTTATTTGGTTTGGTGACCGACATAGGTATGTATATTTCCAATAAAAATTGAAATCAGAATACAACAGATGAAGTAAGCTTAAATTATTTGTGCAGAAGATAATTGCAACTGTCTGAAGCATGTAATTCCTTACATGAAATGTTAGCCTGCTTTGAACAGAGATGTGACAAACTCCTCAGTATTTAACTTGCCCTTCCTTCATAGCTCCAAATCGTGCATTTATATATTAAAATGGACTCCTAAATGCACTCTAATCCTCAATGAAAAATGCAGAGGTGTTGGATAGCTTGGTGGGTCCAATTCTTGCTGTAAGCATCATCTGTGATCTTAAATGTGCCCCTCAATGATCCCCATGTTTTAGCTTAATCCCCATGTCTTTTTCCCCCTGCCAGTCTCCTGCTGAGCTCTGGGCATGCTTGAGGACATCCAGTGCTCCTTTCCAATGCAACTTCAGCTGCTCCAGTGCAGGTAACAAAGCCATACAGAGAAGAGAACTCCAAAGAACTCTCCAAGAAGTTTCTTTAACGGTGCTGACAAATGTTTTACTCAGTGGAGGAGATCTCTTCCTGAGAGCTGCTGGCCCTTTATCCAAGGTGAGATCACTTTGATTCAGCTCCATTTAAGCACAGACGTACTAGAAAAATCTATGGTTTGGCAGCAGTAGGGCATCTAGTTTATTTTGCCTGTACTATGACACTTAGAATAGGACACCTGCGCAAAGCCTGACAAGTCTTTGAAGCGAGACTTACTGTACTGATGCCTTATCTGTGGTAGGTAGTATCTGCAAATGATCAATTAAGCCTACCTAGCTTTCAGACCATCCCAAGGTGATGTAACTGGCATTGTGCTTCTCTCTCCTAGACCTACTAAACGGATAGTAGAGGAAAATAAGCAATTCCACATGATGGTTTGGATCTGTCCATAAGCTGTCAAGGGAGCATGCAGTTCTTGCATCCCAGTGGGACAAACCTGAGCCTTGGGTAAGTATTTGCAGTGACTTTTTGGTGCTAGTGGGCCTCTTAAGATAAATGAATAAAGAAACAGTGCTCTCTTCCCATCTTTGCCTTGCAAAAACATAAGGGAAAAACTCTTACACCCTTTGTTAGGACATCAGTGCCAGAAGAAAGACACCGGCAGTTATTCCATTCAAATGTCCAGTTTTTCTTTCTGATTGTTTCACTGGGTTCCTTTTTTTCCCCTCCCCTCTTCAGCTGGTTGAGCAATGGCCTTTTCCTATGAAACAAATTTTCAGCTTCACAATGGTCCTGACTTCTCATTGTTTGAAAGGCGAGAGGGTCACTCAAAGTAAACTCTCTTGGGCTAGATGGTGTTTTCCACATGGAGATGTTGGAGGGCCACTCTGTGCTGTCAGCCCAGAAAGGCCAGAAGATGCCTTCAGACTCCCCAGGTGCCTCTGTGTTTGTTTTCTGATGTTATTGCACATACAATATCATTAATATTATGTCCAAAGCCTGTCTTTTTAAACAGAGTCAACACATCTAACCTATTAGTCAGTCACAGGGAAAAAGGAAAGGATGAAGTCAACACTGTAAGGAATTAACCCTTTACATTGCCCAGGGAAGAAATAAAAGATATTACCTCCTTAAATTGCAAAGAGGACTTTATTGTTTTCTCTCACAAACTAGTGGAAATAATTCCTCTCACTTTTGCACTCAGATGTGGAATGCAACACCTTGTGTCCTGCAGAAATCAGGGAAGACTGGTGACTTACAAGACATCATTCTCTTTCCGTGGTATATGCCACTGAAGGGCAGGAAATTTGCCTCCAACCCACCTTTTTCTTTTTTTTTAATCTCTCTTTTCCTGTGGGCTGCCTCAGGTACTGGCTAGGCTTGGCATGTAGACACAATTAGAAATATAGGCGAGACTGCATGGAGCAAAGTGTCCAAGTGCTGAGTGAGTGCCCAATGGGCTGTAGCAAAATGCACAACCAAGTCAAAGAAAAATGGAAAATGTTTCATAAAATTCATCTTTGCATCCCTTTTTCCTCTCTTGATATATGGCCCCTTATTCACAGCTGCCCGGGCCCTGGCCCACGTATAAATATGTCAGTGCAGCAATGAGTCGGAACACGGTCACAGAAATGCCGGCGGCTGTTCCCAGATAAAACGCTGAGCTGGAGCCGAGGCGTTTATTGTAAATAAAGATCAAGGCAAAGCAGCAACATTTCTGTTCAGCTCAAGCCTGCCAAGATTGCTAGTCCAGCTCCTTTCAAGACTACCATATGTCCACATGGATTTCCCCTTCCAGAAAGTGACACGTTACCCTTCTGACAGCTCTGTAGCCAGTGCAAGTTCCTCGATATTTTGCGTGTGGTGCTTTATAATAACTTTGAAACACTGGTGGCAGATGAGGCAGTGGGAGCATGTGTGGGCATGGAGGGGAGTGGTAGACTCCAACTGTTCATCTCTAATGCTGCTGTACCTTAACAGTAACTTTGCAGGGCGCAAGACACATTAATGCTTTTTTGGGTTCTGCTCAGTAGAGGGCACTGGATCCTATAAATAGGAATTGATACAGTGAAGCACAAAGGGCCTGATAGCTTTAGCAGATGAGCTAATTTTTTTTTCTTCTGGATACTGGTGGTGTGTAAGAGAAGTATGTGGCTCTGTCTGCTGCATGCCTATTGACCAAGGGACAATCACCGCATGTGTTAGCAGGTGATATAAACTTGTCTTTTACATATATATATATATATATATTTTAATGAAAGTGGTAGCTACAAAAATCAGTTATCTGGAAATCAGGTTGGCCAACATACTAGCCATCTGGCATCCTTCTGAACAGCAGCACCAGCTGACACAACTTGGGGGAGATGCAAGAACCTACAAACTAGAGCCTGAACAGCCAGGCTGGGATGGAAACTGGTTGAAATGTGCAGGCTTGACTCTGCAGTCCACAGGGGAACTATAGGAGTGGTCTGAGGGGAGCTGGTTGAATTGGGGCGTTTAAGCCTTCTTTGTAGCTCTTGATCCAAAATTCCTAAATTTTCACTACAAAATTTTAATTTTTTTTCCAGTTAGTTCATCTTGGTCTCAGCAACAGCCACAGACAATGGACTGTCAATCTGCTCCACTCTCCCTATTTCATCACTGAGTTCCCTTTGCTATGTGCTGTAGTTTGTGTTTTCCTCACTGATGGTTGAGATGAGCTGTAAACCAAAGGGACTAACAAAAAATTGTGAGGAATCTAGGTTTTTTTCAGATGATTTTTCTAAAGTTTAGATGGCTCTTATGCATGTGTGTTGTAACATCATTCTTTTAATAATGGAAGTTTTAGTGCTAATAAGTAACATTAAAAAAACTTTCTAAGCCTTCACCTGGCACAATATGTTGAAGATTTGGCACAATTTACTCACATAATTCAAGAATAAACTGAAATTATTCATTCTCCACACCAGTAGATGCTGACCTTGAGCTTGACCTAGGATGCTTCACTTTATATGACAGCGACAAATAGAAGAATATTGAATGCTACCATATTACATGCTTTAGCTCTGATGAAGAAAACTGCAAGGTGATGTTTTCCAAAAAGCAGCCAGTTAGTTATTGAGAGTTTTATACTTCTATAGCAACACATCTCACCACACCCTAGCAATTGCCAGGCCCAACCTAGAGGATAAATGTGCTGGAAAACGTGGCAGTAGCTTCCAGCATTTGCTGATTTCTGAGCTTAGGGAGTCAGGCATGCCTGCCTTGCATAGCAGCAAAATAAGTTTCAGAGCTTGGAGAGAGGAACTGCTTTTCTTTCACACACCCTCTCCCTCACAAGTCTGAGCTCCTGCCTTTGCCTTGGCAATATAACGTACGGTTTGAGAGCTGCCCATGCGCCACAGGTGGCTGGCCCTTGACGTGTAGTGCCATGCCACTGTTCCCATTTAAATCAGATAGAAGCCATGATTACTAAGGGTTGTGGGTTTGGTTCTTTTATTAATAAATAGGTCAGCAGGCCCTAACAGTTGGCAGCCATCTCCAATCTGGGAGCTGTGTGATGAAAGGCTATATTATGGCAGGCTCCAGTGTATCTTTTTATCTGTCCTACTTGGTACAGCATGTTCCAGGTGGAGACTGGTAGGATGCTAGTGCTAAATCCTGCCCTACTGCCATTCCCTAGTGACAACAGCAGTATCCTGGCTCTTCGTCCCATGTTCAGATCCCAGCTCCCTTTGACTGCTCTGAAAACTACTGCTACCATCACAGTTCTTTGATATGTGGAAACTTGCTGACTTGGGCACATTATTCTGGGAAGGGAGATCAATCCCTTTTAAGTTCTTTGCAAACAAATGTGCTCTTGACGTGGTCCCTATAGTCTGTAGTAGGCTAAACCAGCTCTGCATTTTGTAACCATCTTCCACTGCAGAAGCCTGATGCTGTACCTTCATTTCTGGTACTATAAATCATTATTCCCTAACATCACTCAGGAGAGAAGTAGGTAGATAATAAACATGGCCATAAGTTGGTTCAGTAGCAATTTCCCTTTGCAGTTTTAAAGTGTGATTTTTTTAAATAGATTTAACAGATCCTTGGCAGGTTAATGGGGACAGGAGACTTCTGCTTTATCCCCTGGAGCCCTGACAATTTGAGATGTTGCCTGGCTCAGCTCCTAGATGTGAGAGGAAGGAATAACTTGCACATCTCCTGAGTGATTTCCTGATGTTCACTGGTGGAGAATAGACATGATTCACTCAAGAAGGTACGTCTGAGTGCTCCCAGGGATCTTTCTGCTAAGCAAGGTTGGTAGCATCAGCTCCCACAAAGCTCCCCTGAAGAGAAGCTGGTGTCAGCCTCAGCTAACTCTCAGATGCCTGACACCAAAGTGTGTAGAGTTTTGTTAGAAACTGACTGAAAATGTGGTGCTGTTATTATCTGACACTGGCTGAAACAAAAGCCAAATGTTGATGAATGTCTGATCCTAAAAGTAAACAGTTTGATTTTTTTTTTTTAGTTCTTTGCAAGTCAGGGGCCCTCTAGGGTTTTATCTGATTTTGGCAATCTCCTGCACATTTTGGGGCCTGGAGCATGGTTTTAATTGTTACATCACAAAAGTTGCCAAATAACGTTGAATGCTCCTTAAAAACTCTCTCAATTTTATGGAACTTCTCAACAGCTTGACTAATACAATAATTACTGGAACTCGGCTATGTTGCCTAGTGGCAAATGGAATTTTTTCATAATGATCCTGTCTGTCGTTAATAGCAGGATTTGTTCTTTCTCTCAGCGGGAGAGAGGCCAGAAAGCCATGGTATCTGTCTTTCTTAATGACAGCCAACAGCAAACGGATAAAATAATCAATTATATCTACAGATAGGTAGATAAAGTATAATTTATCATGTCAAAAACAAAAATGTTTTTAATTGGGCTGTTAATCATTTTGTAATTTTAACTAAAGAGATGGGGGCTCTACTTTGTGCTCAGACATCACCAGTATTTCATACAGCATTAGCTGATCTTATTATAGCTTTAATAATAGTATTTATTACTAACTGCCAAAATATATAATGTGATTTCTGTTTTCATTAGCTGAAGCCTTTGCAGTGATAAAGGGGTGCCCTTTTATTTTGATCCTTCTAGAAAGATCCAGAAAAAAAAAGGGAGGGTGAAGGGTGTTCAGGTGACTAATCAACTGTTCAGATTTTCTAGCATATGCTGATCTTTCTGTTTGATTAGGAGTACTAGTTTACAGTACATGTTACTGAAATGATTTTTAACAGCAAAGCACATAAGCAGATTAGTATAACACAGCAAAGATTGGAAGTTGGGAGTTTTGATTTCTAGCCACACCTGTGTTGTTTTGTGGGAAGCTGGGCATTTAATCCCTACTAACTTGTTCTCCCTGTCTGTAATGTAGGTATTAGATAGCTACCTCATCAGGCGGCTGTAGAGTGTGTAAGTGTTGTAAGATTCCTGAATATTTGTGATAAAGATGGCAAACATCTGGATAGATGGCTGCAATAGCAGCCTCTCTGACAGCTAGCTCTTTCAGGAAAAAAAAATGGAAGTTTATGGCTGCACCTAAATCCTCCCCATATTATAACTGAAAATGTCTGCTTCATTTCAGGATCAGTGAGGAATCATCCAGCAGTAAAATCTCACAGCACTGGGGTACTTTAGCTGTCTGTTCTTTTGCTAATACTCGTATCAATGCCATGAGCACATACCCTGTGTGTGACCAGATCTCTTTTTACTTAAAAATTCTACATTAAAAAAAAGTCAGACATGCCAGAAAAGGAGATGTTGTGATTCTTGAGCACCCCTTTGCTTCAGATACACTGGAATTATGTCCCTGCCCCTTTGCAGAGGCAAATTAATCTTCATTCCATTTAACTTGGTTTCCTTCTGGAAAGTGCTACCTACCTTTAATCAAGAGCCAGCCTCTAGAGTACCTGTCTGGGAGAAGAACATGCACTTAACATTGTTTGGCAAGGGCAGATTTCACTTTCACTGATTCTGGCTATGGGTTTAATTTTATGTCCGTAGCATGTCCTGGTGATGCATGTTACAGAGAGGGGCAGGACTGACCTCCCTGTAACTGGATCCTTCCCAGGAGTGGGGGAAATGTAGTGGTTTGAGTGGGTTTTTTACAGGTCTAATGGCAGGATTGAGGCTGTATTCATACTGGGAAACAGGGAGGAGAGGCTCTGGGGCTGGCTTGCCCAAGCATAAATAAATTGAAGGTGCACGAACATTCAAAATATTCCCAGAGAGTCACATTGCACAACTTAATGGGCCTGTGTGCCTTCACCTGTGCCAATTTTATGTGACTCTTAACTCTGGCGCTAAATAAAAACGAGACTTGCTCTAATGACATCAACAGCCTGCAGTGAAGAAAATACGCTGCTACTTTGATACAGATCCCCTTTTAAGAAGGACACAGTAGACAGCCAAGGCTTTTTTTCCCATCTGTTAGGTGAATGTTACAATTCCCTGCTCAGAAGAGTGCTCTGAGCAACACTCCTCTGCTTTCAACATAGCACTAAATGATTTTTAGTAAGAATATGGTTATCTGCTGCCCCTGGTTTTGCCACCTTCACTTTACTCTCCTTCTCCATTACATGAAAGGTTGGAAAAGTGGGACAGGAGTTGGCTGGGGGAGGGGAGCAAATAGCATGGCGAGGGTGTTAAATGAACCAGCTGTTCTGTGTGAAGTATCTGCTTTCTAATTGCTTCTGTTGGAATTCAGGGGGGAAAGGCACTGGCTACACTTAATTAATAAGGCAGGACTCACATAAACTCCAGCTGTGAGCACAGGACTGGTCTTTAAAGCATAAGCTCAGGAGGTGGGGCAGAGAGTTTGATTTCCTTGCACTAAATCCTATCACATGCTGCTGTTGGTGTGTGTGTCCACTTAAGCCTTTTGGTTGGTCTGTCTGAACCAGACATGAGGTATCTGTTGCTGTCCACGTGCTCTACCCCAAGATAAATGACCTGTCCTGAGAAATCAAAGGTGTGAGGCTGTGTTTCAAGATAGGGTGAAACCGCTGTGTTTTCACTTGAGTTTGGAATCCCTAAAAAGTGGGGATATTTGGATCAAAGGGTTTTGTTAGGACTTAACAGAAGCACGGGCTTTTGCGGCTGGACCCAGATATAGTTTTGCCCCTTGGTCCTTTTTTCTGCCTTGTTCCAGAGGGTTTACATTTGGCATCCTGTCAGCATCTCCCTTTCATCTGAGCTCTGCCTCAAGAGCTTTGCTGCAAGGGTAGCACTGGTGGAGTGGTTGTGCAGCTGATGCCTCCAGACCATGTCCAAAGGCCATTTTCCAATGATCCTTTTGATGAGAACAATGAGATTTTTTTTGAGGACTTAAAAAATTCTTAGGAATTTCCCTGAGTTATAGACAGTGCCCGCTAGAACCTACATGAAAATGTGAATGCCAGTGTTTCCCTGCATGGTCCTGCTTCAGGTCTCGCTGCCACAGGATGCCCCTGATCACCAGTGCAAGGCCTCCCCATTCAGAGTACAGCAGTACTGGGGGCTGTGCTGAGACTAAAGTCATCTTCCCTTCCCTTCCAAAGTCATCTTCAGGGATGGCATCTCTGAATTTCAAAGCCGCTTGTTTAAGTGTGTTATGCTAGGAAACAGTGGTATCAGAAAAATAAAAAAAAGGTGGCTGGGATGTTCCCACGTAGTTAAAACTGGTTTTCCTCACTAGCCGTGGAGGGAAATGAGCTTCCTGCATAAGGTGAGGTGTCATTTGCTGGATGGAAACCTTTGTGTCCCAGCTGGCCTGCTCCTTTTGGTGCCACTGCTCAGGGCAGGTCTCTTCCAGTGTGACCGGTCTCTCTCCCAGGCCCTCTCCTTTCCTGGCACCATGCTCCTGCCTTGCGTCAGTCCTGACACTCCTCAGATGAGTGCTAGGGTCAGCACAAGGGAGGGGACATGGCCATATAGCTGCAAATAGGTTGGGAAAGGAGGACTGCTCATTTTGGCACAGTGCGCCCAGCTGTTTTGTTCTCACTGCACCCTTCCTCCCCAGGCTGGAGCTGATCAAGTCTCTGACTTTTCATGTCTCCTTTCCCCTTTTGCTGCTTGGCATCACCCACCACCTTCCATGAGCTCTGAAAATGCAAGAACCCGTCAGATTTCTGGTCAGAGCCCTTTGTTGTTTTGAAAGGTGAAATAATCCAAGGCTTAAGTATCCAGGAGGATTTTTGTGTTTCAATGCTCCTGATTTCAGCGACAGCTAGGCCTGATGTGGCACTAAACACACAGATACATCAATAGCCCCAGTCTCTTGAGGTTGTTGCGTGGAGCTGGACTTCCCACCCAGCGAGAAAAACAATTCTCGGGTGTTACAGCATGTTGCCAAGCAAGCAAGGTGGGGCCTCACTTTGCAGAGCTCTATAAACAGCAGTTCTTTGTCTCCTCCATTTCTTTTCACCCTGAACGTGTTGCTATTTTCAAAGGTTGATTTCAAAGTGCTGATTCACAGCCACCAGCCGTATTGTTTTAGGTGAGGAGATTAGGGCTGAGAATGTTGTGGTTTTGTCGTGAAAAGACTTCATTGGGAATAGCAGCATATTTGACATGAGACTGTTATTTATGCTCAAAGAACCATCTCGTTTAAGCATGAGAAGTCTTTTTTTTTCTTCTTTTCAAGTATAGATCAATCATGTATGAAGACAAACTCCCACTCAGCCTCCCTTTGCCCCTAATACTTCTATTTAATTCTTTTGTTCATTATTTTATGATTTTGTCCTTGACTGGAACATTTCTCTCTTGTTCTTCCTTACATGCACCATTAAAGAAGAAAAGAACTTATATTTAAAGCTCAAGCCTTGTGTATCTCTTATGCCATAAATAATGTTTTATACAGATTCTAAGATTATTAAATCCTTCTAGTTACCCTCCCTCTTATTTTTACAGCTCATTTGATTAAAGGGGACATACTCTTTTGAAACTTAACTATTTCTGTTTCACTTTTGCAAGCACACATGAGAAGATAGGATCTGGCTGTATGCAAGGCTGATCAGAAGACTTGCCATAGGAATGCAAGCTTGCCTGCAAGATTGTTGGCATGTGAAAAAAACTCCAGAGGAAGCCCTGGAATTCTGAGATGTAGCTGACTTTCTAAATACAGGCAAGTCTACAACTAGAATTGAAATTTATCTGGGGAGAGGAATGCATCCAAAATATATTTTTTTGGGGGGAGGGGTAGGGGTGGTGAGCTGGCAGGCACATAATCAGTGAAGGGAAAGCTTTGGTATAGGGATAATAGCTGTGCTCAGGTAGTAACTGATTTTGGACAGCAGTAGGAACTAAGCCATTGAGCTCTGTGCATTGCCTCCCCATAACTACGTATCTGGCTTATTTTGATACCAAGGCCAAGCTTCTGAAGTTCAACTTTTCCCTACAAATGCAGCCAAACCAGTTGCCACAGCTTGCAGAGATCCTGAGACTACAGCACAGAGCTGCTCTTCACTCTGCTTGATTAAATCTGCTCAGCTCAGACAGTACCTTAGGGTTAGTCAGGCCTTGCCAGTATTACAAACCATGGAGCTGAGCAGGGAGAGGAAAAATACCTCTGCTAGAGACAAGGCTAGTGAAGTGCTGAAAAGGCTTACAGCAGACAGCCTACACAACAAAACTATCTCCTTCAATTAGTCCATGTTCATCCATGAGGCAAATGTGTCTGCCTTCTGGGCCAGACAGGGTGATGTTTTATTAATAGGCATAAATCTATTGTGCTTTTCTCCTCGTGACCTAGTGTATTCTGTCAGGGCAATGCATACCCCAGAGAAGGGAGTAGAATTTATGGGTACAATAAAACAATAGAGCTTCAGTGATATCAGCTGTTTGACGAACTTTAATATACATTTGCTATAAAACAGGCAGCAATTACCAGAATGTGATACCCAAATAAAAATCCATGATCCATTTGTGCGACAGATCTTCAATTTACTCACATTCATGTGAAAGAGACACATAAAAATGATACCCATGCTTAAAAACACTTAGAAGCAGTCTTTAAGACCCCACAGTTGCAAGTGATACTGCAGTACTTAGCTAATACTCATGTTTCGATGGCTTTGCCTTCATGATTCTTCCAGTGGTTCCTTTATGTTTTCTGGTATTTTGCCAAACACCTGTGAATCAGTGCACAACAAATATTCCTGCCATTTAATTTAGCCTTGCACAGAAAGGCTATATTAGGCCTGATGCAGACCTAATCCCAAACCTCTAAAGAGGTTTAAGGCACTCTTGTTTCACCTAATCCCGAAACCTAAACCAGAATCATTGAAAACCTCCATAACACCACAGGAATGGGCAAATAAAGGGTTTCCACTATGAAATTATTAGAAGGACACAGTGTATCTTTTGGATTTGAGAGCTAAGTTTTTACCTAAGGAGCTTGGACTGTCCACAATAAAAGTGTTTATTTTGAAGACAGGAGGTTGAAAGGTTTATTTGACTACAGGGCTGGTTTTACCCCTCCCACTCAAAAAAAGAAGGATGATCCCCTAGAAGAGTGAAAAATGGGGAAGGGGATGAACAAGTAATAAGGCAGGGGTAGCTCAGCAAAGCAGCTAAAGAAAACGAAGCACAGGTTTCTGTTTAAGCCTCAGTCATGGCCCACTCTGAGAAAAAGCAAGAGCATAGCCCTTGGTGCACAACTGGGCTCCTGGTTGCTTAAGTTCCTCACAGCAAACATGTAAGGAAAGAGTTATTTGTGATATAATTGCTGCTGTTCAAAATGGAGAATGTGCTCTCTTGAGATCTCTTACTGATGGGAGATAACACGTAAAAATGTGCACTGTACTGGAACTTTCAATTTCAAATTGCATCCAACTGTAATAAATTTGATCTTGCATTAATTCATGTTAAATTAATTGGACTTTGTCATTTCTGAATTCTGGTAACCACCTTATCTTGCCATATAACTTTGTGTCGTGAAAGGGGTATTTAAATTTCAAGGCAACTCTAGGGAATATTAATTGTACCATAGTTTAATAAACATTTAGCTCCTAACAAATTAAAGACCTGGAAGTATACTGCACATGTGGTTTCATTATGCATAGTATTTTATAGCAATGATCTGCTGCTCTAAATCCCTTAAATTATTTTAGCAAAACATGTAGGGAAATACAGGCCTCTATTTGTGCATTATACAATACTGAAGGTATTTATCTGTGCTTAGGACATTCCTGATAATGAGCCTCCACAGTGTACTGAGTTTTCATATCCACTGAATGCCATTTAAGAGCCTTTTAGAGCAAGGATTTAAGAATCACAATTCCTACTGATGAGAGGTTTGACATAATTTGCATGGAAAAGCAAACCCCAGATTTACTTTCACAGTCTCACAAACAGAAATGGAACAGAATAGCACTTCTTTAACAGTATTGTGGTACTCTAGGTGTAATTTACCTTGAAAGACTCTGGCTCCATAGGCAAAAATGGTAGAAAAACCAAAAAGCATTGGTTCTATGAGGTACCAATCTTTCCAGCTGGAATTATAGCAGTATAGCCTTCTGAGAAGCTACATAAATGACAAAGCTTTTATCTCCTAGGCAGGTGACACAAGCAAAACATAGTTTATTTGCTTTCCTTAAGCAAGGCTTGGTGTAGCTAGAGAGCAACAGGGGGCTCTTAAGAGGGGAAGACTACACCTTTCTGCAGTGCTGTCACGTGTACATGCCTGCACTGAGCTTGCCCTCACCTGTCTGAGAAGGGTGGATGGGTATGTCAGCAGGGTACAATTCCCATCCATGTAGCAGCATTTTTATTCTAGTAGCAACAATACATACTGGGTGATTTAGTGCAGTTATGATACCTAACCACTAACTGCCATTTGGACCCATGTCAGGAGACAACTTTCTTATCCAAAGCAGCTCTCCTGTGGGATAGCATCTGGAAAACCGAGCGTTGCTTTGCCACACTGATAAATTCAGGTGTGTTTATCCCAGAACGAGTCCAGATTGGCTCTGGCTATCAGAGGAGGCAAATGAACTCAGGAGCGCGGTAACCCTGGGCTCAGCAGTGTAAGAGAGCCTGAAACAGCCGAAGCACAGCGCAGCCCCGTTCAAGGCCTTCCCGGCTGGTCCGGGCACTCCTCACGGTGCCGCAGCTCTCCGCTCCTTACACCCGGTTCTCGTGTCTGCCCGTGCAGAGCAGCGACACGTGTCCAGCTCTTCACTCCCGGTAAAAACCACGTGCCCCCGGTTACGAAGCGTGAATCGCCAGGGCCCGCAGAGGAGCTGCTGCCCGGCCGCTACCGGCACCACCGGCCTCCCCTGCAGGCCACGTGCTCCGCGCTTACCCGGGCAGCGCATGCGCGCTTCCCCGTGACGCCAGGAGCTGCCTGTTGGCATCACGCCGGTGCTCGGCGCTCCTCTGTGCGTGCCTGGCTCCCGCATAGGTACGGCGGAGGATCGCCGATTCATCGCTGTCACGCTTCCCCCCCGCCAGGCGGAGCGGCGCTCGGTGAGAGAGGCGGGGGGAGAGGGGCGGGAGGGGGGGCCCGGGGGGCCCGCACAGCCCAGCCGACACGGGGGGCTCGGGCTCGGCCGATGAGGAGCCGCGAGCAAGGCCCGCAGGTGGTGGCCGCTCTGCCGGGAGCCCGCCCCTGTCACCGGCGCTGCACTGCGCTGCGGGGAAGGGGGGGGAGAGACGGGACAGGAGGGGGTTATGTGCGCGTGCGCGGTGGCGTCGCCGTGGCAACGGCGGAGCGGCAGCGCTGGGCCTCGGCCTGCCGCGTGAGGGGCGCGCGCCGTGGTAGAGCGTTACCGCCTCGCGCCTCCTCACACAGGCGGCAGCGGCCGCGCTTGGTACCCGTGTGCTGTCACCGGCACCGACCGGGCAGGTGGAGCGAGTGCCGGGCAGAGCGGCGTGTCCCGAGACGGGAGGAATGCTTGAGGGAGGTGCAGCGTCGGCGGCTAACGTGAGGCCTCTGCTAGGCAGAAGTAACGTTTTGGTTCAAGTCTGCGCCTATTTTATTGTGGTTGAGCCACTCTGAAGGGGTTTGCCTGGAGAGGCGCCATGAAAGGTCTCCTGTGGCAGCTGTAGCGCTAATGCCTGGTGCTTTGAGTTCAGAATACACCCCATCAAATGTTTAATATCAGTGAGCCATAAATACCAAACCTAGTTGTAATGGAGCTCTCAATTCTAATGTATTGAATTTTACAACTCTTCCATAATCCGGTGCTTTTCTTTTATGACCAACAGAAATGAGTGTTTTCAAGGTATTTAAAAGTAACCGATAGTGAGCCAGCTTACGCAAACACTGCTTGAGCAGATCGAGGGGAGGCAAAGAACCGCATCTGCTGAACGTTGAACCCGGTTCTGCCCATGGAAAGCACGGCCTCAGCTGGCTTGTTGCTTCTCTGTGCCTCCCACCGCCATCTGCAAAGTTGTAGTGGGAGTCCTCAGGAAGGCTTTAAAGTGCTTGCATACCTCTCTGTTGAAAGCATTTAAAAAAGTAAAACATGCGTATTGTTAATAATACATATAGTAATATGAAAAACAATACTGTATTTATCATCTGGATAGAGCTCTGATCAACCTGGTCTAGTCTCATAGCTGACCCTGCTTTGAGCTGGATATTGACCTGCGGACCTCCCGAGGTCCCCTCCATCCAGAGTGATTCTGTGACTGCATAATTAATACACCATAATTTCATAATGCAAACTTCAGATATAGCTTACAGCAGTCTACAAAACTAGTCTCATTTCAACAGATGACTCCAATCCCTAGAGTTTTACTTTTGATTAAGAAAATGAAGGAAATATTGGTTTAATGGATTTTGCATAGATTGATTCATTGATGGGTAAAGAAAAAGATCAAGACCGCTCATCTATCTTCACGCAGTACACACCCGGATGTGCTGCTCCTCATTCACGAGCGGCAGCGCTGGTGTTTTCAGGGAGTGGGGTTTTGTTTTTGCTCCCTCTACTGGCGTTCTGATCCTGCAGCGAAGTATTGCACAGTTGCCGAGTATGTGAGACATAGTCCGTGGTACAGATGTTTTCTACATGGGCACTTTGTTTGCTATGTAGCATTTTATAGATGTAGCTGGTGTTCTGAATGTAATCTTGCAGTGTTTGGATGACATCTGCATACTGATATCTGACGTTTGTATTCTTTCACTATTTTTCTTCTCAGTAGTACTGGTTGGTTGAGATGAAGAAAATGCCTTATACAGCTCCTTTATATTTCAGTTTACAGTATAAAATAATCTAATGGCTAGATTCAGTAGCTTCATTTTGAAATGAACAAGGTATGAAAACATGCACAGTGTGTGCTCTGGAAAAAACAGAGAACATGAGAGCTGGAAATCCATGTTTAGATTTTACTCTTTCTCTGGGAGCTGTTTTGAAGAGCACCTCTCCATGCTTTCAGCGCACTCTCTTTGTGACCTGTCATTCTTCCAAAGCTCCTTCCACCAACCCCCAATTTTAGTAGCGTTTCTGTGAGGCTTCTAGGGAGGGCTTCATGACCAGGAAGCATTTCACTGACAATTTGTCCTGTCTGCATAAGTTATATGGAGTACAAAGGACATTTTATTTATTTTTAACAAAATTACTACATTTGAAAGAAACTACTGGAATAACATCTTGTTTTTTAATGATTCCCAGTAACATCTTTATTGATTTACAGGTAAACTAGTTTTTTCTTGTTATAGGAATATCCTGTGATCATGAAATCTAATTCTGTTTGTTCTGGCTTGGATGTATCTTTATCAGTTATAAAGATTCTGCAGATGGAAATTATGCTGGTGCATGCACAGGAATAGATGCCAGTTTCTAATATCAGATAGTCTGGTTTTGGTTAATTGGTCTACAGACTTATTTTACAATATTAGAATTACGGTATGAGAATTGTAACATATTAGGCAGCGGATCTATTGACTGAATACGTTACGCCTTTGCTGATACCATTAACCACTTTAGAATGTCGTGAGTTTCTTTTTGCAAAGAAAGGCAAACTCCTGACCTGTACGTGTTCTTACATTCTAAATAGACAAGTCTTTTGGCTATCATGTAATACATTGGACTATATTATATGTTATGTTTGCGTACCTTTTGGTTTTGAGTGCTATTTCTCTGCAAGCTCAGCCATAACAATGTACTACTTCATTGGAACAGTTAGAACTGTAAACCAGTTGTTGCTAATTAGTTTATATGGGAGATTCAATGCTGAATATTCTGTTTTGTCAAAATCGCATTCTATGAAGCACTGTCTTCATTGTGGAAAATTGCTACTTGGACTACTCTTCTATAATAAATTGTTTTGTTGTAGCTACATTGAATTATAGATCTGATTTTAGTCAGTAAGATTTCTGGGATTGTGAAGACAGATTTAGTAATGATTAAGATAAAAGGATGAACTTTCCTTTTTGGACACCTCTTATGAGTTATAGTGCTGATACGTTACTTTTGCATAGACTTCAAATATATTTGGTAGTACAAATGAAGGTTTCAAATCAGTAATAACTTGAAAACTAACTTAGCTACTGGTTTGGTTTTGGCTTTTGGTGGGTTTTTTGAGGAGGGGTGTTTGTGTTCGGGAGTTTATTTGTTGGTTGGTTTTGGTGTTGTTTTTTTTTTGTTTTGTTTTCCCAAATTACTACTCTCTGTGGAGCAGTAAAAGTGATCACAAAACAATGAGAAAAACCTGCACAATTTTTCCCCAAGCAACCCAGCTTCCGTTTGAGGTCTGTACTGGCACAGTTGTACAATGAAAAGTAGATTTTTTTTCTGTTCATAAGCAATAAAAATGATTTCACAACTGTAATGAATGTACTTCCTATGGTCCATTTTAGTTGTATGCAGGTAATGGTGGCATAGCTCATCATTCCAAAATTGTTTCAGTAGCATTTATGGCTTGGTGTAAATGCTCGTATGTCATAGGATTATTTGAAAGAACTGGAACTTTGTGACATGTCAGGTTTGCCATGTTGAGAAAAGTGGCTTATTAAACAATAGGTGGTAGTTATCAAGAGTAGATTGTAGTGTATGTTTGGGCTAGAAATATCAGATTGTAAATCAACAGATTTACTTTAAAAAACAGGTATTACTGGATGTCATTTTAAAAGGCATATATTAACCTTAAAGGTTTCCAGACCACTAAACTGGAGAACCCAGGCTATGTTATGGTTCAGAAGCATTTAAAGTATGAATCAGTCTCTTCTGCATCTCAAAAGTGAAAGTTATAGGGAAACCACCTTTTCTATAAATGGCTTTACTAGCACAGTTCTTTAGAATTGTAACATCATACTGTAAGCAAATTAGGAGTCTTAAGAGCAAAAATTCTTCTAGTCAGCAAATTTTCTCTTTCATGATTTATTTTTAAAAGTCAGAAGGTGACCATTACAGTCAAAAAATAATGATTTGTACAGGAAAACCTTCCCAGATGAGACGCAACCCTGTCCTAAACCTCTGTGTTTGCAGGCTGAGTTTCCCAGAGCTGCTGGGTGACTTGTTTATAACGTAAAGCGAGGCAAGAACTATTTGGACAGAAACCTTTGGTTTGGTTGGTTTGTTTTGGGGTTTGTTTTTTTTCTTTTTTAATTATTCAATGGTTTTTCAGTAGATGCTAAATTTCTTTGATTTAAGGGAGGGAAGGAAGGATTCTGCCTTAAAACGTACCAGATAGGAATCTTAGGACAGACTTTTTGCACTCAGACAGCTGGAGCAGCTGTAGATTCCCCACTGAAATGAAAATGCTACAATTCAAGATTTAGAAAGGCAAAAAGTGTGACCAGAGCATTAAATAGAAGGGTCATATGATACCAAAATTAAGCTCTGTGTTTATTATAAAGAAAATCCTAGTTGTAGAAGGGAAAAAAATGAACTTGTTCCACCACTTTTTTCCTCAGGAGAAAACACCGAATATATCCTAGGTAATAAATCTGGTTTATGGCTCACATGAGAAAGGGTGGAGGAACTCCTATTATTTTCTTCCCAGAAATTGAAATACACATGAGCTAACATGGGAGACACTGGGATTTTCATCCAACAAATGCACAGCTGGCTTCTGCTTTTGTTATTTTTTTAAGTCTAATAATTTTTCATTTGATTAGCTGGTGGCTGACAAAACTATCACTTGCTTAGTGCTTTGTATATTTAGTAGAGTAGATGTGATGTGAAAAAGATATTGTGATACGTACCCAGAAGCATACCCCAACTTTTTCAGTTGATGAGAAATTTCTACATACCTTTCCTTAAAATGCAAGTTTCTGTCATCAGGATTTGAGTTTGAATATCAGGAAAGTAACTTCTTGAGAACTAGAAACAGGAGAATTGTGTGAGCATTTGAGGATTTGGGGTTTTTAATTCACGTTGTAGAACTCCACGATGCTCTACACATATAAATAAATTGCCAGGAATAAGTTGACAGTCTTCAGTGCCAGTATTGCCATGAGAAAGTGAGGAGACTATCTGGGGAAAAAGTCCTAGTTAGTGCTAGGAGGTGTCAGAAGTAGACCTGCAAACAAGATATATCAAAGATTTTGAGTGTACACAGGATGGATTGTGGAGAAGGCACATGAACCCACTTAACGTGGGGTTTTTTTGTTTTGCGCTTTTTTTTCCCACAAAATAATGAGATAAAGTGAGCACAGCCATAAATGTGAGAGAACAGGAGCCATTTAGGAATGAGGTTGCTCAGAGCTATGTCTTTGCAGACCTCTGTAAAGATGTGGATTCTCAGTTCGAAATCAAGAGGAAGAAGGACCTATCACAAAACTGCTTTGTATGCCTTCTGCAGAATAAAGAAAATGTATTCAAGAACCCAATATCATGGTCTGTTTTGCATTGGCCATTAATACCAGGGGCAAAGCAGATTGATTTCTTCTGTGTTCACTCTCCTGGTGTGTAAAGTGCTGAGCTATGATGCTGCCTTTGTTATTCTGCACAAAGCAATGCTAATACCTTCATTAAGTCAGCAGCAGAGGAAGAAAAATACAGTTTTATCACACATCAGTAGGCCTCCATTGTCCAAGCATTTAGTGGGATTCTCATTGTTACTATCAAAAATTCCAAATTAACTTGCCGTATTCTGGAGGCAGGAGAGAATGTAGGCTGCCTGCTTCCACTTGGATATCATGTGATGTCTTCTCTGGTTTTAATTTGTATTAATTTATAAATGTTAGGTGTTCTAAGCCATGTAAAAAATTTAAGTGAAATGACCTTGAAGCTACAGGTTCATTACAAAGCTAAACCTCTACCTAATTTCAGGTCAGTTTTATCTCCTTTTGTGCGGTGGCCAGCTGGGGAAGGAAGGATTTTGTAAAGACTTGTAGAATCTATGCACTTGTGTCTATGTTCTGACCTAGCTCCATTGCACTGACTAAATAATTGTTGGCAAGTTCAAGCTGTATAACTAGAAGGTTATGACTTTACTAAATGCCATGAGCCAATATATTTTAATGGATAAGGAAAATGACCTTAATAGAAAAATATGAGACTACTGAAGTAGTAAAAGATTATCACTCTCTTTTGGTTGTATCTCTTTCCAAGACTTTCTGTCTGCTAGGATCAGAACACTTGGTGTATGGGACTGTTGGCTTGGAACATGGAAGTGTATGAGTCTGTATCAGTGATGGCTTGTTCCAATGGGATGTTGCCCGGTGCAAGGGCCCATGTAGCAGTCTCTCCAGAAGAGGTATAATCAGTGCACCCAGCTTCTGTCTGCCTCCTTTTTCCTCCATCTGCCTTGTTACAGTTTGCATGTCTGGCCTGCCAGTATTTGAATGTTTGCTCTAATAAATTTTGTCTTCTGTGATGGGCCTGTTTGACCTTCTGAAGCTGTACTTTGAGTTCTTGCACCTACATTAGACCCTTTGGTTATTTTGTCCTCTGGCATACGCGATGATGCCACATTGGTTCCCAGCTGAGTGAACGTGTTACTGTGTGACTGGACGGGATGGGCTGGGAGGGAGCTGGTTAATAGAAGCCTTTGGCTTGCCGTGGTGGCACATGCTTTTCCTGCAGCACAGCACCGTGGCCTTTCTTTTGCACTCTGATCCCTTTCCCCAGGTGCAGAGGGCTCTCCACCCAACTTGCAGTAAGTTTCAGAGAGCAAGAGGGCCCATAGATAAACAGGTGGTACACAGTCTTAACTGCAGGAAGGTCTCTAGCCTGGTACTGTTACACAGCATTTACACTCTTTGCATGAGATTTGCCATGTCTGCTCTTGGGAACAGTTTGACCTTATCGAACAAGGCTCTCAAATTTGAGAGTAATTTGGAGCATGTGAAACACTCAGGAGTTTTTAATTTTTACTTTTTTCTTTTCTCCTTTTTTTTTTTCTCAAGTTGTGTGTTTAGGCCCCCCACCTTTCACTTCAACAATTGAGGGTGTTGGTTATTTCCTCCCGTGTTTGTGTAAGAAAAGCTTTTTATAGTCCGTTTTTCCAGTTGGAGTATGTACTTCCTCCATTGCAGCTTAACACATCATTCTTCCCACTCCCTCCCAACCACTGAAGCTAATGGAAGACCTTTGGTTTTTTTTTTACTTAAAATAAAAATGGAGCTGTGGGGTTGGGAATGGTCATTATTCTTCCTTTGAAATGTGTTCTTCAACAAGTTGTGTTTTGCTCTTGGTGAAGGAGAAGCATATAAGGAAGCAAAGAATAATCATCTGCGTTTGGTTTATAGGACAATTTGTACTGGGCATTTCCAGCTCAGTTTTTGATTAGCTGAAAACCTACCTAGAAAAAAGTCTGTCAGAAACATGAATGGGCAGCATTCTGTAAAAAATAAATAAATAAATAAACCAAGGTAATGCCAAATGTGAAGAATTTTTCAGTGTTGTTCATCCTGACTTCTGCAAGGACCACAGCTGAGGTGAACGCAGTCTAGGAGCCCAGCTCCTTCAGTGGAGAGGTGTGTGCAGGCATGGCCACTGTGGACTGAACTGTCTCACTGCTTCAGATCTTGAATATTTTTAGTCTGTATATAAGCTTTTATTTTTTCCAAGTGACTAGTTTTAAGGTGACATGGTAACTCTAAGGAGTCAAGGCAGAAATTCACACTTCTCTTTTCTCATACACTAGCTCTACTGTAAGCTTGCAGCGAAAAAAGTGGATCTGAGGGTTGCAGATCTGAATTGTGACACTGGGCCTAAGAATCCTTGTGCCTTAAATCTCTTGTCTCGCCACAGGATGGTTAAGGTCCTGACAGGTCATTTTTTAGTTCCTTTTGTATTCTGGGATTACCTGATGAAAATAACATTTTAAAGGCACTTGCTTATTTTACTGCTCCACTACTAAATAATTGACATCAGCACTTAGAGTTTAATTATAGTGATTTTATACCATGAGTGTTCTTTAGTGCCTGACAGTGTAATTGGGCATTTTTATAATAACCCCTTATTTATAAAAATTTTTGAGATTTGTGCCTTCCTGCTTGTGCCCATTAAATGTGGTTATCATTATCTAGTGACGACGTGTGTTCTTCCTAACTAGGATTCTCTTCTCTTTCATGCTGATACTATCTCCATGCTAGATTATTCCTGTCCCTAGCAGCACCTCGGGGCAGGAGTGGGAAGTAAATGTGTCCCATATGGCTGCTTTAGACAGCAGGTTTGGGTGTGGGGAGATGGGAAAGAGGAGACAATGGGGTGGAGCAACAATGGGGTCTTCGTGCCTAATCCTTCCTAACTGTCGTATAAGTAGGGCAAGCAGAGGGGGAGCAAGGCCATGGCTTTTTTGTACAGTCAAGGTAGTTAGGAGTAATGTGGGAGTGCATTGCATTCAGGTCAGGGTGAAATTATTTGTTCTCCCATGTGAGAGGAAGGGAGCCAGGGAGGAACTGTGACTGAGTCACCCACTCTTCCTGGAGCGCCTCCTGGGGTGGTGCCACTACATGCAGCCCAATACAAGACTGAGCCTGAAGGCTTGAACGAGCTGGTTGCAAATATTTTACAGAAGTCTTATTTTCTGGTAATTACTTTAATATGATTCAGTGTTTTCTCTTTTGTCTGATCTTGTTGATGAGCCTTCATGCCTGATCCTTCCCCCGCTGTCGTGGGAGCAGGGCAAGCATTCCCACACCATCTGTGCTGTTCCTGCTGTTTTCCCTCTTGGTTTCAGTGGCTGTGAGTAGGTGCATTTTGAAGTATCATTGCTGTTGAATGCAGCAGACCGAGAGTGTGTCCTTACAGAAAAATGGCTGATCCTGGAGCTCATCTTGTGAACCCTTTGAAACTACTAAACTGATTCAGATTAGTGGGGATAAGGCAATTTGCAAAACTAGGGTCCAGGTGCTGTTTGCCAGTTCACATTTGTAGTGATTCCCAAAATTAGAGCTGCTGTGGAAACCTGGAACTTTGTTTCTGAGGCAAGTGTTGTGTACGAACTGAGTCCAAAGCACCCAGTGCTCAACAGATATATGAAGAATGGGCAGGATTTAGGTTCCAGTGGGTCACCGACACTATTTACTAGAGACTAGTAATAACAGTGAACAGACTCATTCCGTTCCCAGATCTCTAGGGTTTTAAAAATCCAGCAGAACCAGCAAAATATATAAAGCCCAGCCACTGAAATCCAGCCAAGTTTTGTAAAGATTACAATGGTAGCTTCAATTAAACATAAATTGTAAACTTTAAATGTACAATTTATTTAAAAGGATTTATTTTGCCAAACCATAAATGTGCCACTAACTAAAACAAGATATAACAGATTAAGAAATCTGAGTTTATACGGTTTAGAAAAAACCTTTCAGATATTTTTAATGCTTTTGTTTAACCATGTGATTCATATTTAATCCTGGTTAGACCAAAGTCATACATACATATCTTTGTAGCAGGCTGTACATTTCTCATAAGCAATTGACTGGCCGGTGTTATCATGTATGTTCAATTCAGATGGTGGAGAAAGGTGTAAAACACAACTCACTTGCGTAATCTTTTGCATGTAGTAGAAAAAAAAATCTGTCTCATACCTACAAGAAATACATGGGTGCTCATAATTCATATTATCTCATAAAATTTAGAAGAGCATTCAGAGACTGCAAATGCAGGTAATTTATGTATAAAACCTCATCCATGAAGAATTTATTGCCATAGCAGGTATAATGTACTTTGGCACAGACTTACTCCCTGAAACTAATACTTGCAAATTTGAAAAGGGAACATACCAAAGACCTTGCAGGTTAAACTATAATCTGGTTTTATACAAAAGACATTATTATGAAGACTTTTGTGTTTGAGAGAGCTGAAGCCAGTTGCTAAATCAATGTTCCATGGCTACTGCAGATGTGTGCAGATATCTTCTCTATGTGAGTAGTCTCTTTAAAATCAGTGTCGGTTTAGTGGTGCTACCTTTGTGTAATTATTGATGTATGTAAGTATTTTGGACCTTAGTGGGAACTGAGGAAACTGCAGAAACTTTTATATAAAACATTTGGATGTATAGTATCTACAAATTAGTATCTGCTTTGCGGAGGTAGTTTGCTAGCAGCTTCATGAAATCCAGATCTCATTTCCTCCTGCAAGGACTGCACTGGGAACATGGGGCCTTATCTTTCTCTCCACACTTGGACAAAACTGCCTGATTAGGGCCATGGGATCCATCCATCTTGTTGCCATTTCTGGGTGACCACAGGGAGAGGTGGCTCTTGTGTCCTGGGAGATTCATGCTGCTAGACTTCGGCATGTGGTGGCATAAGCAAGGCTATGGTAGGGCTGTGGCTACATTGCAGAGAAGTTGTGAGCAGTCTTTGGGAGATTTCAGTTCTGTCTCCTCAGTGCTTGGGTGGCTCATGCAGCTGGAAGAAAGATACATTTCCTTTTGTTCTTCCTGCAGGGGTCTGATTTCTTGTTTTCTTTTGAGATTATATTGTGCACATATGCTTTTATAATTGTTGCCTCTTTTGACCCACTTTTACTTCCATGAAAGTTAACGACATGAAATGAAGGCAACCCATTGCCACTCCCAACTTTTCTTCATAGTACAAAGTAGCCTTAAAATGGGGAAGGTTCTCATTTACCGTAAAATATACCACTTAAATGCATGTAGCTGGGAATGGAAAGAAACAGCTGCTGGCATGATATATTATTAGAGGGATTTTGGGCCAGGACAACAGGAGAAGGTACAGAGCTTATTGCTATAGAAATGGACCAGAGCTCTCAAGCATTGAAGTAGAACCGATAGGACCTTTAAAATTCTTCCTCAAAAGATACACATTGGTATAGGGAAGCAGTTTGCTAGGCTTGGATGGACAGAGAACATTATCAATTCCTCTGGGATTTTAACTAGTAATTCCAGGAAGTCTAGGAGTTTCAGGAAGTGCTATTAAAATATTATGCTATTTCTTCCAAATATAGATCCTTGGACAGTACACTTACGCCTTTTCTGTTGGCTTGCCCTGCAGCAGAAATCTTCAACCATTGAGGGCAAAGATAACTTCCTTTGCCAGGTGTATTAGCTGGAATTATATCTGTTGCAGAAAGAAGTAACTTCTCTCTTGAGAGTGACCTGTGATTTTTGAGGTCAGTGAAGATTTGTCTCAGTGAGGATGTCATTTTGCTACTAAGGAAAACCTCACTGGGCTCATATATGAAATACTATGTTCAGTTCTCTGCTTTTCCAGATGAAGCTAGTGCAGTTAGAGATGGTGCAGAAAATGGCAGCTGGAATGATAGAAGGAAATGGAGTAACTGTCACAGGAGGAGAAGTTGAATAGGATGATACTCTATAGTTTAGAAAAAGACAGATACTTATCAGTGAGATTTACGAAATCATGAGAGTGATGAAAAAGTTGAATATGAAAGTGTTGCCCTCCAAATCCTACAATGCAAGAACCAGAGGGCACTTAGTGACTGTAGTAGGAAATAAGGTTTAAAACAAATACAAGAAAAAAACTTCATTTTCTGAAACTTCAAATACAGATTTTTTATTTTTTATTTTTATTTTTTTTTGCCACAGGAGTATTGGCAGTGGTATCAGCAGGTTGCAATGGTATCAGCAGGTTCCAAAGGCACCAATTTCATAGACAGCAGGACTACAAATGGACAGTGAGATTATGTGCCCTGTTACATCACTAATAGAGCAATTGTGCAAGGAGGACTATGGGGGGAATGGACTGCAAAAGCAGTCAAGCTTCTTCTGTCTTTTCTCTAAATAGCATCTCTAAATAGCATGCCACAGTTGCATTCAGGATACTAGGCTAGATGGACCAGTTGTCAGACCCTGCAGGGCAATTTTTTCTGCAGTACTAGAACCATACAATGTTTTTTGCTGAAAGATTCTTGTTAGTACATTGAATTCTCACAGGATAATAAAAAAATGGTAGCAAGTGTGTTAATATTGCATTGTTGATACCTGAAATATTAATGTATTTTAAAGTCTGATCCATTGATAGTCAAATGCCTTCCTGTTACTGTACATGTAACTAACATGGCATTTACTTGGAAAACGTACAACTTAGAAAATGAATTTTAAGTTTGTGTGTTTATTTTTTTTGGCAGTGAGTTTTAGTTATCTCTGAAGTGAAAAGCTATCCATGTGCAGTGAAGCTGTATGGTGCCATGAGTACTTTAGCAGGATGGTATGCAGGACAAGAATGTAGGAAGCTGAATTGGAGTAGTTTCTTCATGCTCCAGTATTGTGTGCTACTGAGATGTCTGTGCTAGTTCCAAGCAGGCTGAGAGAATGAGACAGAAGGACTTCGGGCTGACCACATCTGCAGACCAGGGGCCCCTGTGCCCTGTGGGATGTGATCTCTGTTCCAGGCTCTGGGCTTTAGTGATATCACAGAGCTGCAATGACATCGCTGCAGGTTGGGTCATCCTCCCTGTGCATGCTGTTCAGTGCCTGCCCAGCTCCTGATCAGACCCTAAATATTTAGGCTCCCGCTTCTTCTACAGTATCCAGCAATTTTATTCTTTATTTTTAAAATCTATTTAGTTATTGTTTGTTATTAATATCTGCAGCATTTAGAGCAGACCTGCAAAGAGGAAAAAAAGAAACAACCAACTCACTAATTCACTTTAATGTAGGACATGAAAAGTTCTTTAAAATGTTGTGGGGTTTTTTTTTGTGATAGAAAATAATTGTCTTTTGTGTGCTTTATTTTTTGTAACCTTAACCATATCAACAACAACATTGTCTGTTTTAATTAGAAGATGTGGGCTTTGTTAACATAGAGGCTTTGAATATTTGTGTATCTTCTCTGCTCTGGGCACCAGCTTTTAGTTGAGATACTTAACACTAGCCATAAACTACCAGCGCAGCTCAGGTCGGCTCATGATATCTGAGGAAACTGGTAGCACTCTGCTGTTGATGAGAAATCCAGTGTAAGCAAATCCTCACTAGTAGTCTCAGATGTGCTGTTGGGAAACATGTTTGGCTTTTAATCAGAAGAAATTGAGTGTTTTGTTCTTAAGATTATCTATTTTATTCTGTTGTGTCAGTTAAATGAATGTTAACACGAAGAGCTTAAAACTGACTAAAGCCTCAGCTAATTGAGCTTTGGTTCCGTGAGAGTTTCGATGTCATCCTCTTTTTTGTTTTCCTGTTTTCTGGGGAAGTACTTCAGCTATAGGGCAAAAGTAAACAAAATAAACCTTTTAGATCTTCTTCACACTTAAATATATTTGTGCATATTCTTAGTTACTGTTTACTTCTTGCAAATTTATCTCAGTCTGAAAAAAAATCAGATGTATTGTTTTCTTAACAAAGATTTGACCTTCATCTTCATAGACACGGTTTTACTATTTTTCCTCTCAGCCTTTAGTTCAAAGGAGCGCTTCTAAGCACGCAGGCAAAACCCAGTTCTATTGTATAAAATAGAGATGTGTGTTTTATATCACGGGAGTTTAGAGAACAATGCAAAGGTCAATTGTGTTGCTTGCTCTCCTGTCACATGATGTGGGTGTGTATATGAATGCATCCCTGGAATTCCACTGTGGGATCTGCATCTTTGAAGCTGATGCTAAAATTACTGCCGAGGCTCTTCCAAAGGCGGATACTGATGAAGATTCAATGAAATCGAAGGTCGCCAGTCTGGTAGGCGTTGAAAGGTACCTGGCTATGATACTATTTCTGATTTAATAATGCGAATGGGAGGCTAGCCCTTTGTAATAATTAGGACTAATTACTGAAGAGGTGTTGACAGATGGGCTAAGAGGAAACAAACTGCCTTTATCCAGTGGCTTAGAGTCAGATTACTAGTCTTGTGTTATCTGTTTCTCAGAAAGTAGAAGCTTCAATCATTCACTAAGTCTTCAAAGGGGAAAGGGATCCTAACAATATACAGGATTTGGGGTGAAGCTATGAAATAAGGCTTTGACTCAAAATGGCTAAATTAATCTCCTTTCCGTAAATTATCATACTTTTAAAGTTTGAGTTACAGATGGAGAATCTGATTGTAGTTCTGAAAAATACGTGAAATCAATATCGATGACTGTCCTGTCATTATTTGTTGTCACTGCTCCTGCTCATGGATTAGTTTAAACTCAGTTCCTTGCTGTTACTTATATTAGTATGAGTTCTTTGATTCCCTCTTATGCCATGTGTGGTACCCGCCCAGAATGGAGACAAGGGAAAATATTCAGCACTCTTACGTTGTTTGTTTTATGCAGATGTTGTACCTGCTCAAAAATCAGAAAATACATCTGCCTGGCTTAATTATGGTTATTTACCTTTTTAGGAGACAAGAATTCACATTTTAGGAAGAAACCAAATTACAGTATAGTGGCATTCAGGCATTTACTGAGAAATTCCTCGTTGAAGTAGCCTTTCCTTAAAAGGTATTTCTTCTCTCCTTTTGGATGTACATCCACATGAAGTAAGTAGATACGATTGTCCAGTGTAAATGCAATTAGCAAAGACATTCAGGGGTTAATGCTTTGTCACTAGAATGAGACTCAGTGTGACTTACTTTAGGCAAATGATTTAAAAGTCCAGCAACCCTCCATCTTCTCAAATGACTGCTTTTAAGTGGATTTCGTCCCACTCCACGATATATTGGTCCTGTTTTTCTGAGAAGCATGAGGTAAATATGGTTGCATTTGTAAGAAGAGGTAGCCTTCAATTATTTATTTACTTTTAACAAAAGAGACCTTTTAATTAGTGTTTAAATATTTATAACAGTTTTATTGTGCTGTAAAATCGGTTATACTTTGATCTAGATTTTCTGGTTTGAGATAATACGGTTGGTAAAAGTTTTCCTAATGAATTTGGTCAGAACATGACATAATCTGATTATCTGATGAAAGATTGACACTTCAGTTCCTGCCAGCATAGAAGTGTGGTACAATAGGGGGCTATTCAACACACATTCAAAGATGGGAGTTCAAGTTCAGCTACTGCAGAATTGTTCAAAGTTTCAAATTAAGGCAGTAAAACAGTTTTGCATTTTTAAATACATTTTTAGTCAGGAGTAGTTTATTGTGGATGAGAGGAATGAAGCTTGTTGTTACATGTGTAGACTATGTAACTCTGGTTTGTAACTGGTTTTATTTCTCTCCAGTTGCTAAACAGTTGTTAGGCTTACTCCTTAAAACACAGAGAAACTAACTGACCAGAACATTGCAGACATAGGAAATAGTACTAAGAACTGGGAATCAAGCATCAGTCAACTGCTGTTGAATGTAGGACCAGCCTTTTATTAATATCCCTCATGTTACAACAATTTATTTAACAAATTGCTACTTTTATCTCAGAGCCTTGGAGATGAGCATATTTAACTAATGTATCCTACGTGTCTATGCAAAGTGAATATAAACTTATCAAACTGGCGTGAAAGAACAATTGTGGGGCTGTATCTGAGGTGTAAGCTTAGTTTAAACTGTTAAAATAAACATATTATTATTATTATAATATATTCAGGTAGTATTTGCCTTGTAAATGCCATTCCTGTTTGCACTGGAATTATAGTGATTCATATTAGATTTCTTGGACTAATTTGCTCTCCAGTAACTTGGCTTATCCAAATGCTTATGCTGTATTGGATGGGAATCCTGATAGACAAAAGACACATACTATTCATGATTAAGCTTAAATTTTGGGGGATATTTCATAGCATAAAAATACTCTATAATCTGTACCTTTGAGTCATATATTTAAAAGTTATATACATAACGATAAGTCTACCCTTTTTTAAATACTGAAGGAGTTCTTACAGGAAGTAAAATGTATGTACCAAATGGTATGTTCTTTACCAAAATGCAGTTGCTTCTGACATTGAGAGTTCGTTGAAGGATTTAAAGTTTTATCCTAATCATAGAATCATAGAATGGTTTGGGCTAGAAGGAGCCTTCAAAGGTCAGTGAATTGATGCAGATTGAAGTACTGTCCACATTGCTTTGTTTCTTAAAACACTATGTGGCGTGTGAATCTCACTGGCTGTGGAAGGGGACTGCATGCCTGGAGTCAGTGAGTGGAGTTCTAACCCCAGTTCTAGTGACTGCCACCTTAGGAGGTCACTTACTGTCCCTGCATCAGTTTATCTACAAAGAACAACCTATAGTAATGCTGGTCTCAGAGACAGACTGTAGTTTACACAGAAGCAGAAACCTTCCAAAGAGAAAATGCTGTATGAAGTACTGGTGTAAAGACTGAATCCTGCAAACCCTTCCTTGTGTAAGACACCTTACGAATATCATCTGGCGGCTTGGACATATTAGATCAGATCCAAAATCTGGAATTTGAAACATGAGCAGGGTACAAATAGGAATTACCTTTGGTTATTTAATACTCCTGTGTTTACATTAATTTATCTCATATATTATTTGGAATTTCAAAGTGTATTTTTTAACTGTTAGGAAACAAATGTTGAGAATATAAGCATGGAGTAGGAAACGGGTACAGTACTTTGATATAAATGTATATCCCGCTATGGCAATGCTGGTAAAATACTTACCCTGTTCAGTCAAGGGCAGAATCTTATTTTCCCTCTTTTAATGGACATGTATTTTGTGAAGGTATTTTGTACTTGTCTTAATTCCATCAAATGTAAACTGCATGATTAAAGTAAAGGAAGTATTTTGGAAAGCACTGTCAGAGCTCAATTTGCAGTGCATTTTAATTTAATTGCCTACCTCTTCAAGGCGTCTCACTCTTGGTAAGGCATATACAATAGGGGGTTATTTCATAAGCGGAAGAAAGCGTACAGCCAGAAAAACGAGCAGGAGTTTTAAAAGTACATGTAAAGTAGGTTGTTTCATTGTGTCTTCATAAGAGTCACTACTCAGCATCTCCTCCCACCAAAGAAGAGAATTCTCCTCTTTGGAGAACTTTCTGTTTGCAGGAGCTGTGAATTTCAGGGTTGGTTCATATTCAAAGAAATTTGAAGGCACCTGACTTTTAAATGATAGTCATATTTACTTTGAATATGCCCAAAGCAAAATAAAATACAACATTACTAAATCCATGTGTAATAAAATATTAATGTATTTATCTTTTATCAGAGTTTAATCCAAAAATAATATTTATAGAGTAGAAAAATAATTTATATACTTTTGTTTTAGTTGAATCTAAGATAATGATGCAAAATTAAAATGCAGTCTTGTAAAACTTACCGACATACTGAAATGAATGTAATTTTTAGGTAAGTATGGAAATAGTTTTTGATCTATTCTCTCTTATTGTTCACTATATCGTGCTAGATCCCAAGCAGAGCTCAATGTCAATGGAAATAACTGTATTTCTAGCAACTCTGGATATGATCCTGTCCATCAGGAACCAATTGATAAATCATTGTGTGATTTAGAAGCATGTTAATTTACTATAGATTATATTTTTATTATGTAATATCACGTTACATACGCATTTCCTTAATACAAGAAACTCTTAAGTTATATTTCACACTTTGAAGAAAAAAGGATAGTAGTAAAAATTTCATGTGATTTGTGCTGTGTTCCATGTTCCTATGCCCTGTGGGAGGAAAAGAAAAGTAATAGAACAGACAAATAAATAAATGTGGTGTTGAAACTGGCATGACAGTTTCTGCTCTTGCACAACGGAACTGCAATCAATTTATTGTCTTCATTGGTCAAATGCCAAAATAACAGTATAATATTATACAAGAGTAGATTAATTAAAGTGTAATTAAAATGGAATAAATTAAATAATCATAAAAGTTTGTCATGGGAAAAATATGTGTTTAGAATTAATTAGTTTTCAAATAAAGTGATATTTTAATTGCTCATAGTTACAGAATCCTTAATTGCAGACATATAATTCTGGCCCAAATAACGTCAGTTGCTGTAACAACTTGATGCATTTCTTCTCTGTCAATTCTTTTTAATAGTTTGTTACTAAACAAGATTATTGCAGGAATGTCTGCTAAAATGTCTGGAAGATGTTTAATTAAGCCCATGCTATCTGAGGACATTATTAGCTCTTGGAACCAAAAGATTTGTAGCTGATGCTGCACTATGCAGCACCCCTAATTAAGGAGGATGGGCAGACAGAGCCCCGTGGCTGACAGATTGCTATGCACCGCTGAACTGGAGGCTACTCAAAACAATCATTTGATGGTCCTTGGCTTATCAATTTTCTGCTAGATTACAATGATTTATCAAGTGTACCAACTTAAATTCATTTGGAATCTAGTGGTATGCTATATAGAGACAGTCGTATAGATACTTCTTTTCATTTATATTGTGCATTTCCATATTCTTCAAGTTTTCAAAGTGTTTAGGCATTTGTTGTCTTTGTTTGTTTGTTTGCATTAATTTTATGGAGAGTGTGTTGCAAAGTTGAACTATTGTGAGCTTTTATGCCTGCTTTCTTTCTCCAAACAAGGCTGGCTGTAGTTATATCATCGCACTTTACCAAGCAAATAATGGTTTCAGAAAGTAAACGAGATGGGTGTCTTTTCCCTCATCTACAAAAGAAACCTGTTTATTAAACACTAGAATTTCAACTGATACTGCTGCATTTCATGCTAAATTTTAGACTCCCCTATTAAAAGCTAGTGCAGTGACATGTGAGGCAGTGGCTCTCATGTTTTCAGACACCATATTTTTGGCATAAATGTGTCCATGATATTTGGCTGTCTCCAAAATGTTTACTTCAGTAAGATTTGCAATGCCCAAAATGTTTAACTGTGCTAACAAAGGTCAACCAGCTGATAGCTGAGGGTGAATATGTCAGAATGAAAGACCGAAAAAAAATTATCAGTCCGACACAGTGGGAGTATTAGAATGATTAATGTTTATGTTAATTTATGGCTTTTACATGTTGATTAATAGCTTTTTGTTTCAGTGACCAAAATGTGGAAGTGGCAATGAGATCCATATGCTAACTCGGTGTCTTTCAAATAATTACAGTAACTCTTAGGTTTGTTCCCAGGCTGAATTTATGTTTTCATATAGAAAATAATTGTTGTACAGTGACTTTTTAAAAAAACCTGCAGATGGAGGACCCAGCCTGGGTTTGGTGTTCCTGAAGGTGAAACACTGACATCCATATACATTTTCCTTGTACACTTCATTATTTAAAATCATAATATATTGTGGCTTAGGCTCATTCAGTCGGCGGATGCTAGGAGACAAAAAAAGGTGTTAACACTGTGAGGAGCCATTATCTGAGTGGAAGTCATTAAAAAGCTGTTGCATTGCGTGATGGTTATTATTCATTTTCTGTTTCCATCAGATTTCTTGGCATATCACCAATTGCTGATAAGCAGTTTTGTTTGCTATCTGTCCATTGACTATTACAATTAAAATGTGGAAACAACGTTTCCACAGACATTCGTTGTCTAAATGTTAGGAGCGAAGGTAATTTTTCGGGAGCTCCTGAGAGAGGATGAACTCCTAACTTCCCTTGAAGTCCATGGGAAATGGAGGTGCTCAGCACTTCTCAAAGTGAGACTTCTGAAGTGGTTTTCTAAGCAGGCAGTCACTGTTAGTCATTGGAAATTATTTGGTGACTAGTTAGAATGAAAGCTCTGATGGCATTTAGTGTTCCCAGCTCTAAAAGGAAAGGCTCTTGTCAGCTGTAATGTTGGCTGTGTGGCAACAGGTTTATGATATCAACTAATAGAGGATCGTGTAGCTCTATCATATCCATGCATTCTCTTTCACATTGATTTGTCTCTAACTAGCAAGGTTTGCAAGCAAGTGAATTCCATCTAGAAAAATGAATGCAGCATCTAGATACTGTACTTTCCAGTGGAAACACAGGCTTAGGAATGCTCCTGTGAATGCATGAGTCCACCACTGTGATTCTGTGTTTTTTTTCTTTCATATGAAATATGTACATCACTGTGCCAAATCTTTACTTTGGTAGTCATGGGTAGGTGGTAATACAGAAAATAACGAATTTAAGAGAAGGCATTTGGTTATCCTTACTTGAAAATTAAGAGTTCTTTGTTAGTGTATTCTACTGGTTAAATCAGAAATTTCTGCTAATTCTAATTTCTGCTTGAAACCAATTTCTAGATTTTAAGCTTTCTATTGATTTCCATTTTCCACTTGAAATTTATTTTTAATTAGCTTTGAAGAAATCCTTGAAGTATAATACAATTTGTATCTCAGTTTAGGACCAAAGATAGCAAAGGGAGCTTTAAACTAAAAGCTGCGCTGTTAGTTGACTATGTTTTCATATATTGTGGATCTGTGACCTTTGCAGTTATTTGTGTAGCACTCCTCCATCTCTTAATCTGTGCAGTTGCTATACAACCTTCTACCAGTTTTACTTTTACTAGTGCATATTTCTGCCTTTGCACACAACAGGTACGGTGTGTTTCAGGGAACTGGTGTACAAACACAAAGAGCAGGCTGCCTGGCTTTATGCTTTGAAATTTATCCAGAGTGGCTGTTTCTTCCTGAAGTGTTTTGTATGTGTTAGCTTGTTACAGTACACAAAAAGGTATTTCTTTGTATAGTCAGTTACTTTTCACCTCAGGTGTAAAGAGATTTCTTCAGATGATGGTCTTGCAACATCCCTTTCTATTGCTGACGTCCCTGTTTCAGTGTGTTCTGTCATTTTTTGATTTGTACATGCAAAATGAGAAGCTGGGCTTAAAAAATTTGTCACAACATGCCTGAAGAATTGTTTCCCAAACCATATTACCTGCTTTCAGACCTTTTATAGTCAGTAGCCTATAAAACTTCACTTTTGCCATCAAGTGAAGTGCACTTGAACTCATTGTCTGGCACCTTTTAATTATGTATGGAAATGCTACTCATAAATGGGTTCTTGTTCTCCACTTCTTGAAGTGCCATGTAACCAGGCAGCATTCTGTGTCAACCAGGGATGTCTAAGGTGGTTCCAAGTCCTGCTGAGTTCTGGCATAATTCAGTGAGATGAATTGGGTGCTGTTTGGGACCCTCCTGATCTGTCTTTGCTACTCGGGCAACTAACACACCAGCTAGGCATAGCTTGCTGCATGAGGAAGGGCCACGGTATTCACAGGCAGCCATGTTTTAAGGGTGTTCCTTGGGCAGAGGATATTTCAGTCTCACTGCTATGAAACCCAGTTGTCTGCAGTGGCTGGACCTGTGAAAACTGTGTTTGGAAAGCTCATACTGCAAGGGCTGCCTGCTGTATTTTAATGCTGGAGATTGTGAATGAAATGGAATAAACAAATTTGTTTGTACTGCACTAATAATTTGAGGTAATCTTTTATTTCCACTGGCTTCCTCTGCAGTTGAAGCTAGTGACCCACTTCAAAACACTCATGCACTAGAGCTATGCTGTGCAGCGGGGCAGAGTGTCACAAAACTTGAGTGAGTGCAGGTAGGCACAGAAGTGCAGGCTGAAAAAGGCCTTTTGTATGAATGAAAAGGGGGAAGAACAATTCATTCACATCTTTCTCTCTCATTCTTTGCTCTGATTTTTCCTTTGGGAGAGTGGCACCTGGTAGACTAGGAATTTTCAAAAAATAACAGGGATTTCATATATCTATTTGTGAGCACACCTGGATGTGTTGAATATTTTGCAGTAGTAATTATGTCTGCACACCTGCTGGTTTCAGTCCCAAATCAGTTTGCCAGACATGCCTAGAGAGATTTATTTCTCCTATACCTGAAAAGCTCTTTTACCACCGAGTTTTTACTACTCTAAATAAGCCTAAAGAAAAAAAGGAGAGGGTTTTTTCTTGTCTTTGCTTGAGCCATTGGTATCTCAAACTGAACTGTGGCGTTTGTAGGGGGAGGTGAATGTTTGGGTGATATTTTAATAGCAATTTGGTTTTGCTTCAATATGTGATAGAAATACAAATGACAGGAGTGGGAACAGGAGAGTTGCTGAATTCTGCTGGAATTTTTCCTGTGGGAATCTGTTAATGTTTTTAATTCTCTGAGAGATTTTCCTAAGGTAATCCTTTTGACATTTACATATTTGAAATGACTCTCATTAAATAAAAGCTTACATCAAATGTTGAAGTGATGATACTGGAATACCACTGCATAGAAATTCAGACGGTTTGAAGATTATCCTAATTGCAGCCTAAACAAAGTAGGTTTTGTGAGGGATATTAATAACGAACAGTACCTTCAAATAATGTAATTTTGAAGGAAATTCAGTTGTTTTGGCATTTAGTAGAAACTTTTTTTTTTCCTAGAAAAGCCCTTTTTGCTACCTATGTGTGCTGTGCATAGCTGTTTGCTAACTGAAACACTGATCTGAGCAGCTGGGGTTTCCACCCCTCACTCACACAGCAAATATAATCTGTGCAGGAGCCCAGGGGTTTGTAGTGCACCCTGTGAAAAATATTTCTAGTAGCCTGTAGCATATGGGAGTGTAGCGCAGCCCCTGAAGGAGGATGCTGTTACCAGCACAGGGAAGGCTGGAAGAAATGAAACATCTTTTAAAAACAAGAGCATGATGATGAGGTGTTGCATCTCTTACTGGTGATACCCTCTTGCAAACAAACAATGCTGTAAGCAAAATGGTTCTTATTTTTTAACATATTTCCACAGGAGGCAGGAGTCATAGCATGAGGATATCTCAGGTAGTAGTCTGGCCCTGAGACTCTTAAATGAAGTTTCTTGTACAGGTTGGTCTTTGCTTGTGCAAGCCCTTGAGCCAGATTGTGCTCTCAGACCAGCCTATATACTAAGCAAATTCACTTAATTAAATTTGCTACAGATATCCTCACTTAGCAAGAACAGATTGGTCCCCCTGAGGCGAGATGGAGTTAACAAGAAAATAAGTGTTGTGCTAATTAGAGAACTCATTTTCAGACACCTGGGGTGAAACTTTTAAAAGTCCTAGAGATTTAGGGTTGAAAATTCATTTGAAAATGAGTCTTAGGCTTCTAAATCACTTAGGTGCTTCTGAAAAGTATACCCAGGGGCTTTATCCATCCCACAGTCATCAGATTTAGCATGTTTGTAGCTGTCCGCTTAGCAAAGCATGGTATAGCCATTGTCTGTTAGTATCAGTATACCACAATGTACTTCATTATCCCTGTAAGTAAAGATAGTGAGCTACCTGGTGAGTTCAAGGTAGGCTAAATGTCATTTTTGTGAGGATGCTGAAGTGTCAGCAGGAACAGAGGGATACTTCCCTGGAGTTTTTAAGGCACCAGTGCACCAAATTTCCATCTGTTTGTGATTCATGGGACTTCCTCTTGATTTAGGTACATAAGAACTTTTAATTAAATCTTGGTCTTAAGTGACTTGTCCATGCGCATGGATAAAGAAAATAGCACAGATGCAGTTTTATAGTTCAGCACTTGCTGGAAGAAAAATGAGATGCTTAATACTGTCACACTGCCATTCATCTCCTGAGTCACAATAGGAATTTAATAAGGAATCATCTCATAACCCCAATAAAAAATGACATAGGTTCAATATTAAGCCCATTTTCCAGATTCACATGTCTGATTAGCAAAAAAGCAAGCAAAGAACCAGGCTCCAAGGGGGAAAACGTCACTTCATGTGCTTACAGCTTGCAAGTATGTTGTCAGTAGTCATGTTTTGTTCCTGTATCCAGCCTGAGAATTTTTCTGAAATATCATCCTTGTAAAGACATGCATTAGTAGCGTCTGTTTCATGCCAGGTAAAACCCTTCCCACAGCCACGCACACACTTGCTGTCTGTCATCAAAAACTTGTGTGTCAGTAATTAGAAAAATGCTATTAAAAACCTGCCTTGTAATCCCAGATAGCCTCTGGGTTGACTCAGTTCTATTTTGTCTTCCTTGCTCAGTGTAGTAACCCACGATCGTTGCACTATGAAGAGGGACCTCACTCCTGTGACAAGCTGCCCGGCTGCTGTTATATTTGCATGGTTCTACAGAGTGACCTTTTGAGAGCAATAGCATACAGCTGTAGTGTCCCAAAGAGGTGGCTTTAGTGACAAAATCCCTAGTCTAACAGGTTTACAACAGAAGTGAAATGTTACAGACGGGCAGTCAGGAGCTGGATCTCACTATGGGGGAGAACTTGTACATCGTGTAATCACCTGAAAATTTACTCCAGCCTGTCAAGATGCTAGATCATCAGACAACATCATAAACCAAATGAGTCAGGGCACTAAAACAAGGAGGATATCCACTGATCTCATTATTTTCATACCTAATTATACAGTGCTATTGAGGGAGAACTGAGCATTATGCTGAAGAATCCCATTTCATCACCTGTCCTAAAAGATAATTGTGTTTAATTAGGACTTACAGATACCATGGTGATTACTGATCTATAAACACCCAGGGTAGACCTGCAGATGAGGTGCCATAGCAAGTGCATCCATTAAACAAAATTCAAAAGCTGATACTAAAGTGAGATGACAAAAGTCGAGTTGTTTTAATTTGCCATTTGACTTTTAGCTTTAGCACTTTGCTGCAATCATCTGCAATTCCTCTGCTGTGAACCAGCAGGCAGAGAAACAGCTGCTGATCATCCCTTACTGAATTTAGAAACCTTTTTCTTTAATCCAGTGTTAAATATGCATGAATGGGAAAGACTGGTGACATCTATAATGGTAAAAGCTGTCCTTTTCTGTATGAGGTCAGGTCAGCAAGAAAGAAGCAGAAATACAAGCATGGCTAGTCGCAGATAAAACAGTAAAAACTTTTAATGGTGAAAATATTTCTTGTAATGCATGTTACGATGCATTTTCCAATGAATTGCACATTGTACTTACAGTCAAAGAAGCTGCTGGTTACCTTGTCCCAGCACAGGTCTGGAGGGGCACTTGCAGCAGGTCAGAACACAGGAAAGTTGTCCTTGTCCTGCAAACTGCCTGTGCTAATGTGAGTGGGAATACTTGGGAAAAGTGCCAGATCAGTGAGTGTACTTACCTGCGTCACACCAACTATCCCTGGGAGTTTATGATCAATTTTCCTTTACATTTCCCATCGTAGGCAGGGCACCCTGATTTCCTGCACACTTGCCCTGTTCTGTGCTGACTCAGATCACAACTGAACTAATCACATAAAGCTGAAAGCATCCATCTCTCTTTATTGATCGTTTGGGGAATACAACCCCCTTGGAATAAAGTGTTTAACACAATAGTCACGAAGTTAGTGTGAATTACTGAGGGGGTTTGTTTTTTTTTTCAAGTAACCATGCTTGGAACAAAAAACTCAAGCATTTGGAAGTGATGGGATTCTTGTATAAAAATGATCATTAACTGATCTCACCTGAAATGCTTTTCAGTTCATACATTCACTGCAGTGCTTCTCTGTAAATGGTTGTGAGTGGAAAATGCAGAAGTAGTACTTTTATGGGGAGGAAGGGGAAAGACTTGCCAAGGGGCTAAGTGGAATGATAAATTGCTTGCCCGCTCAAATTATGGGTATCCAGTTTCTTGCATTTTGCAGCTCTTCCTTTTTGTGGCAGGGAAAAGAGCTGAACAATTTAGTATTTCCAAGTGTGTGCGAAGTGTGTGCACATGGCCAGCTCAGCACTTAACTTGCTTAAAAAGGAATGCAGCAAAAAGCAGATTTGACAGCTGCTTGATGAGTCAATGTCAAGAGGAAATACTTTTTTATTGCACTGCACTGCATAGAAATAGAAATAACATCCAATAATGATAACTGAGAGAGGGAAGTGACTAGGAAAACCAAATGTCCTGATCAGTATATATTTAAAGTTGTCATTTCAGTTTAGGCTGCCTTACCCTGTGTGACATCTGTGTCATCTTCTCACTCCCCCAGCTCATCACTCAGATGGCTCTGCCACCTCCGGATCCACAGTTTGTTCTCAGAGGTACCAGTGCTGCAGTCCACACTCTGCATTTCTCCTGTGGAGGCCAGGAGCCCGATGTCCCTGTTCTTTTCTCTGGGTAGGTAAACCTGGATTTCTGGCCGAGTTGAACATCATATGGACATTTCTGTTTAATCCACAATTTGTCTAGATAATACACTGTATCTGGAGAAAACAACGAAATGCCTGGTTTGTGACTGAGGAGGGTATTACCTTTGTACATACAGCTTCAGCTTTAGGAAAAAAATATCAAAAGTATCAGACTGTCTTATCAGAGGCCTCACTGAAAGCATCTGTTCTTACTGCCAGGTCTGAGAATGGGCTTATCCATGTCTGGAACCTGAAAACACACAGAGTGGACACGGCGCTGGATGGCCATGGGAGAAAATCTGTCTACTGTGTGGAGACAATGGGCGGTAAAAACAGGCTCCTCAGGTTAGCAAAGCAAAGCAGACAAAACCTGGTGAAAATACTCGTCTCTGTGCTGTATGTGATTGAAGTGGTGGGGTGGAAAGGGGGAAAAAAAGGAATCTTTTATTTGTGGAGTCAGTGGAAGTCTCTCCAGTGCTTAAGGAAATGTAGAAAAGTACAAAAATACAAGGAAAACTGTAGAACAAAAAGTGGAAAAAATGATGTGATTAATTTCTTTATGATGTATACGTGATGACATCGTGACAATTGGGGTCCATAGTGGCTTTATTACTGCTCTGGGATCAGGTGAGGTCTCTGGGTAAAGGAAATACAATTGGATTTGAAGTTGACAGGTGCTTCACAACTGGTTCTCAGGGAAGATCAAAATTTATATACAGAGGTTATAAATAGAGGGGAGAGGGAGAAAAGGTAAGGAAGAGAAGAATCAGAGATGGAGAATGGAAGACTGAAAATGAGCAAGAATGCTGAGTTGTATGCCTTTGCTTTGTTGCAAAATATCTTCTGTTCTTGTTTAGCAAGGGAAGGAGAAGATCTGTGTACTTTGGATTAGACAGGTGATCTAGAATAGATGCCAAAGTGTCTGTATGACTAGGAGGTGTTCTGACATGTTTATCTGGAGACGACATCTCTTATAATATACAGTGGAACTCATTAGCATTTATATTTGTTATCTGCTTAAGTACAATTATCAACACTCTCTCTCCCCCATAAAATCATAGTGAATGAGCACTGTTTGTATAATTATAGAGTTTTTCCATACCTCTATTTTTGCTGTATAACAGTTCACATAGCAGTGCAATTTTAGGACAGCAGTTGTCTGTACTTTTTCTGTTCAAAAGCTGAATCACAACAGTTCCTTGCAGTACCCCATTGTTTGTATGCCCAGTGCTATAGATATTTGGACAGTCTGTCACTCAGCTGAACAGCAGGTGGGAGTTTCTGTATTGTTGTTGAAGTCGTCTCAACAATCTGTAGATTTGCATCTACCTCTGTTTTGGTTTCATACTTCCACAAGGTGATACTGCTAATTAAAACAAGAAATGGGTAAGGGATTTTTCATGAGTCCTTGTCCCAGGTGATAATATAAGGACACGTATCCTGTGCCACTATAGGTTGTGGACTGGAAGCTTTGTTTCAGGGGCAGTGGGATCATGTAAATCTGTAGCAATTAATGCTGTGCCCTTTGTCTGCTTTTACTGTCTGGGAGCAGCACACAGACTTTTGGGTGGGACAGAGGTGTGCAGAGGAGTCTGTGAGCTGCTGTGGCGAGGCAGTGATGCAGATGCTGGTTCTCTGGTTTTGAATATTTTAACCACGGTGTTTCATTGTTTAATTCCTGCTACTCACTGCGCCAGCAGTACCTCTCTTGTGTCACCACACACACAGAGTTGTAAGCCTTCTGTGCCCTCCCTGTGGCTGTGGGAAGTTGACCGTTGTGTAACTGTAGCCTTTTATTTATCTTTGACGCGGTCTTTGTTGTCTGGCTATTTGTCTTTCAGATGTCAACATACCTGACATTTCTACTTCATTGCTAGGGTGAAAGTGTTGAATGTGTTACTCTCTGGATATTTTTGTTTCCTTTAGATTAGCTCTAATAAAAATACTTACACTTTACCATTTATGATGAATATGCTCAAATAGTCATGAAACTTCAGAAATACATACACACATATAAACAGCATAACTGTGTTTGATCAGGTTCCTTTTTACAAGGAAACGTGGCTAGCTGTGACTGCAGGGTACCTGACTCCCCCTCAGACCCTTCCTCCTCCCAGGAACTTCTGAACCTGCTGGTCAGTTGTGCAGCCAGCAGAAGGGTGGTTGTCTCGGTGATTCCCAGATGTTTCATGGAAGACCCTGTCAGTACCCCACAGAAGCTGTACAAAGCTCACTCCTTCGCTGCATGTTAAAGACCCTACTTTGAGATACTAGCCTGCAGGAGCCAGGCTTTCTCAGACCTGCTGCTCATGGATAACTTGTTTTACTGTAACAGTCAGGGTCGTGACCAGAGGATCTGCTTGTGGGATTTGGAAGAAGGACGGACTGCAGTGATGGATTCTGTCTTTACGGAGAATGTGGGATTCTGCAGATGCTCTTTGTTAATGGTGGCACAGGGACGCTGGCTAATGGCCATGGCAGCCAAAGCCCTGGAGGAGGTAGGAAGTACCTTTTTTTCCGAGAGATTGCTTTTGGTTTTGAAAGGAGATAGTTGAGAAGGGGAAACTTCACTATTCTCAAGTTCTCTGCCCAAGAGAGGGCAGAGCAAGGAGCCTTTGGGGGTCCTAGTCACTAATTTTACCTGCCAGAAAGATGACTGAATTCTATAACTCAAGCTCTGATAACAAGGATACCACCCCAGGATTGTCTAACATGTAAGTATTTGCAGCTGCTGATGATCTTTCATGTGCAGGAGTTTTTAAAACTCTTCTGGTGCTGCTCAATACTGTTGAAGGGGAACAAGAGTCCTTGTGGGAACTAATGGTCAGAAAGTCTGTCATCAGGTGGAGGTACTCATCCTCCATCTGAAGCTGAAAGTCGTGTTTGGTGAGAGGAGGGGAGGTGTAGGTGATTTGTAATGCAATGCGTGGTCTTTCACCCCAGGCTAATTCTTTAACTGGTACTTTGGCTGGAAATAGTTGAATCACTATTAGCAGCCAGAGGTTTGCTCAGTATGAGATAATTGTAGGGTCCCTTTCAGTTCCTACTGGGTAAGTCCACGACTAAAACCCATTATCACAGAATCACTGACTGACAGCTTTGTTGTCAGTTTCCTCTTCTGCTTTGGAGAAATCATATTTTTGTTTTCTTTGAAGGACTATTTGAGGACATCACACAAAAATTAATTATTTCAAATACTTGACATCAAAATACCAAAAATATGAAAAAATAAAAAGTGGTATAAATATGAAAAGAAATATTGTTGCTAATTGCAAGGTCAGATGCTTTTCTGGACTATGGGATACGTATCTTGAAACTGAAAGTTGCATATTTTATAGATGAAGTAATAAGTGGGAATGGTGCCTGTATTGTAAGAAAAAGTGAATTTTTATTATTCAGAAGTTAAGCACATATTTAAGTACTTTGTTGGCTAACCGCCAGAATGTTCTGCCTTTTACAGAACTGACCAAGCCTGTAGATACAACCACTCTACCAGTAAATACAACCATTCCCGTACCTTGTTCTGATCAAACAAAGGCCTCTCTCCATTTTACAGCAGTGCTCAGTAATACCTCAGTTGAAAAAACAACCTGACAAGTGCGTTCTTGTGTCAGCCAGAGAAGAGGTTTTGTGTCAGGCAGAGAGTACAAACACACACATTCTGGTAATGAACAACTGAATAACCACCTGATCCAAAGAGCAGGCGTTCACCCCAAAGTCTCTTACAACTCATCTCTGTTTTATTTTCATTTCTGTCCTTGGACCCTGCAAACTGATAATGATTTGCTGTCTCCTGAGGTAAGAGTTCCACTCCGTGTATGAACCTTTGCATTAGAACTGTGTCGGGTTTCAAGACATTCACATAAGCTCCTATAATATATAGTGCTTCCAAATAGGCAGCACTGTGTGAGACACAGTACATTTGCAGCTTATGATTAAAATTAAGACTTAATAAGTGTTTATGCTTGGCTGGTGCCCAAAAAAAGAGTAATTTTGTCTTAAAGCAGGTTCAGTCCATAAATAATGAGATCTGAACAGGCATTTATTTGTTCATGATTGCATTTAAATCACCAATTATGAGTTACATGCACTTTTCTTGCCACTTTGCCAGAAACATGTTAAAAGCTTTATTAATGTGAAAAAGAAAAAGGGTGTGTTTCCTTGTGGCCAGTTTTAGCCACCCAGGAACACTATTAACCTCAGGCAAAGGCAAATCTTTCTCCTATTAAGCAAAACCAATATAAACACAGAACTTCAAGTTTTAGGTTACAGTTGTCAAAATATATGAAATAGTATTTATTTCTAAGGCTCAGTTGCCTCTAATGCAGACAGTCTCTGGAACTGTCAATCTAACACAGGCAGCTCATGCCTGCTGGCCTTCTGCAGAAAGCTTTTCTCATCTTTGTGCTTTTCTTTGTCCTTCGCAAGCCCAGCTGAAGCCCTTATAACAGTTTGTCCATTTCTAATCAAGGTAAAGTGAAGGAGATGGGATTTTTTTCTTTTAACCCACAGAATTGTGTTTATCAGAGAACACTTATCCTTCCTTATTATGTAAAAGTTACAGTTTCAGTGTTGTCTTCGAGGCAATGCCCTTTGGAGGGCCAGTGATGAAAGATGTAAGATGAGAGCAGGACACCATATTTATAGCCCATTTCCTGCAATAGCTAACTTGGTCATTATGTTGATAGCAAGAAAGTTGCCAAGAGAAAAGCATCTTTTGTTAAGAGTGTAGCTCCGAAGAACCAGAATTCCCAGATGAATAAACTTTGGTCTGTTCATAGTTTTGGTCTACATCTTCGCTGCAGCCTCCATTCCTCAAATCTGGAGGATAGTTTCCTGCCCCATCGCTAAGTGGCCTTAGGAAGTGTATATTGTGTTTATCGACTTGCACTCCTAGAGTGCAGCTGGCTTTTGGCAGGCTAGCTGACAACCCCTAGAAATAGGAAGATGTTCTGGCAAGCTTTGAAATAAAGGTATGGGATTGGAAAGCCATTGCAGCTGCCGTGGTCCTGACTGATGGCTCCCAGAGGAGCCATATTTGTCTAATACCTCATCTCAGATGCTTAAGGAAATTCGCGTGACTGGGGCTGTCCAACAGCACTGTTGGGCTTTTGCACATTCTGAAATAGCCCAGAATGGCTGCTGGTGCTGCGTTTATAGAATGTTTTAAGTCCTTTAATTTTATGAGATAATGCAGACCATTGTTTATTTAACTAAAATAAAAGATCACCTTAGTGATTCAGTATGCTTGTGAGAAACAGCAATGCTCCTGGCAGCAAGCTTTTGATACCTAAGAACTTCTATTTCTCCATAGTTCGAGGCTGTAGAATCAGCCCATAGTGAGACAGTGCTGTGTCAATCAAGAGACTCGAAACCTTCCCGTGCCAAATTGCAAAGGCAGGCTCCCCTGATCTTGCCTGCCGTCGTCCTGGGGTGGAAATGAGCTACTTCCTTGGCAGGAGAAAGACATGCCCAATGCTAAAAAAAGAAAAAAGATGATCCATAATTCATTACCATCAGTGCAAGTAACAGTGGAAGCTGCTGAGTAGACAGAGAGCAGGTGTTTAACACAACATTGTCTGACCCCCTATTCAAAGCAGGGTCAGACAGTGTTGCGTTGAACATACGGGTGTGCCATCCCTGCTCCAGCCTGCATCAGCAAATTCTGGTTTACATTTGTTAGCACAGTCAGCTAGTAAATAAAAAATCCACCTTTGATATATCCATAGTGCCCATGCAAGCTCTGTGTTACCATGACAGAACAGAGGAGACAGTGCAAGTGTCCACGAGCAAACATAACAAATAATTAGCCACAGAGATGGAAAAAAGGGCAAGGGAAAGGAATTGGGGGAGTGTTTTCAGATGAAGCAGTCTGCAATATCATCTACTGTATGCACAATATCATCTACTGTACAGAAAGCACACTAACACAAATTAACTAGAAGGGGGAAAGAAGAGGATGTGTTCATTCCAGCAGTTTTGTCTGGTCTTTCCTAAAACAATGACTGTATTTAGATAGCTGTAGATTCCCCTACAGTTCCAACTTAACATGCATTCCTGTTTCCTCCAGACAGTTTTTACTGGAAGAGCTTAATACTAACCTTAATCACCTTAAAAGACTTGTGTTTTTAACAGCAGAATTTTTACCTGGAGCTGGACCAAATACTCTTGTTTTCCTGATGTCAGGTTCAGGTTTTGGAGCTGCCATCCAAGACGTCAGTCTGTACCTTGAAGCCAGAGGTGGGTGCCAAGCTGGGCATGCCCATGTGTCTGAAGTTATGGCAGGTAAGGCAAGAGTGCCTGCTAATTGTGAAATGTTTTCCCTGTGATTCATTTTATATGAAGCACATGAATCTTTCTTCACTTGGATTTTGATTTATTATCAAACCAATCAAGTAATTATACTATTAAAGGGGGGAAAGATTTGTGAACATCCTTAATGTAACTTTCAGAGCTTTCCAAGCTTTAATGGAAGATTTGCAAATGCTCAGGAAAACCTTTGTATCCTTAGGATAGATACGGTTTTTGCATCAATCAAGAGGAAAATGAGTGACTTACCAAAACTAGTTGTTTGATATGGTTTCTCACTGCATTAAGAACGATGAGAAATGACTGGGTTACTTAAAAACACTGATTTTAATGGCAGGTTACATTCACTTCAATGCCCTCAGGACAAGGAAGCACTCTATGAACATTTCTATTCCAGGCATACAATAGGAACAATATTTATGGTAGCTTTGACTTTGGACAAAAGGTAAATAAAAGCAGTTAGTGGAAAAAAATAAAACCCTAAACGTATTTGTAGAGAATCAGCCCATCATGTTTATGGGGTGCCTGCAATGAAAGCCACGTAATACAAAAAGGTGGCAGTAGAGGGAGGAAGGAGCTTAGGTGATTGGCTCTAAATCGCAGGAGAATTGGTGGCAAAGCTGATTCCCAGTTTAATCAGTTGGCTGAGTCCCAACCACATACTGTTACAGGAGTGCACTGCCATCCGAGCTGATATCAGGTATGTTGTTCCTGCAGGTTCGTCTGAACATTTATACTGGTTTCAGTTGAAAAAGTTATCAATCAGTTGTGAATTTGAGGCCTTGGTGTCCTCACTCAAGGTCCTGGCGTGACTGAAGTCAGGAGGAATTCAGACAAAACTAGGAGAGGCCACAGTTCAAGTCCCTGTAATGCTGTAATTAAAAACTGGGAAAGAAAATGAAATAGACTGATTAGGCTTTTATTAAACAGAAAGTTTCTCCTAAAAATGCAATCAGTGTTCAGTGCTCAGTGAAATGAATGGGGCTTTCTGTCTCCTGGACATTTTTTAATAAGGTGAAGATAACTGAGGAAATGATCAGTGTTGAAAATTTTGTTGCCTTTATAAGAAGTTCTCTCTCTTGCCATGTTTTCTACATGCACTAATACTGCTATTCCTCTAGGAAGCGGAGCAGGTGCAGAGTCTTAATTTTATGTAGGTTTTAATTTTGTTGCCAATGGGGATAAAGCAGGGAACTGGGAAGAGGTAAATTATTCCATGCAAATTCTAGCTTGGGAAAGTCACCGCAGCTTCCTAGACTGCAGCAGGCCAGGGTAGATAATCCCTCACAGTCTCACAGCAGGGCATGCTCTTTTACAAATGAGTGCAACTCGGTTTAAAAGTGTGTGGGAGGAGAATACTCTTAAGGGCAAATAATTGCTTGTGGTGTACCAGAGTGATGCTCTGCATTCTGTTCTGTGGTTTCACTGGAAGCGGCACACTGAGTAACCCTGTAACCATAAAAGCAGAGGAACACGAGCTAACCCAGCTGAAGCCCTTCCTGTGTAGAGGCCATCCAGGATTCCTTTGTGCATTACTGTATTGGGCAATATAGGCATACCCGGGAGATGAGCTCTCCCCAGCCCATCGCCTATGGGCAACGTGTTGCCTAAGAGATTATTTGATGTTGCTTATGGCACAGTAAATTAACAAGTTGAAACAGAAGCTGACACGGAGAGAGCCACATAATGGTCTGAAGGAAGTATGCTTGTGGTTGTTGTCCAGCAAGAGTCTGCGGGCTATGGCCATGTATCATATTGTTCTGCATGCCAGTAAACAAAGATCCATGTACCAGGGAAACCACAGCTTACCAGCAGCACAATGACTTAGAAACATTACTATAGAGCAGAAGGAAATTGTGGCTTAGGTTAGGCTTGTAGATTAAGCCTCACCAGCTTAACCTAAGCAGTTAAAAAGCCTGTGGCTGTTTATTTTGTTGTTTTGAAGCTTTTCCCCCTTATTTTACAAAGTCTGTCCTTAATTGTATGTTTGTACAACAGGTTTTTGCCTTGTGAACGTTCGTATTCCTAAATATGTTGTGCCTTCAGCTTCACACCTTCCTGCTATTACTAACTGGGTGGAGCAGGATTTGCAGGAGTAAGAATAGGCTTCCCTTATATTTTTTTGCGCTCCTTGGGGAAGGCATCATGTTGCGTAACGGTGCAAAAAAAAAATGCAACAGGAATAATACATGTAGAAACTGGAAATGCAGAGTTATTACTTTATATAAACTACAGCAATTATTGCTGTTGAGCTGACAGCACGTCACCTCTTCTTCCTTCCTTGACAGGTATCCAAATGCAACAACAAAGTGTTCTGCTTAGGAGGAACAATGATTTATATTTTCATTTTTCCACTGAAACAGAACATGAATGGAGAAGACTTTTCACCAGAAGTGTCCGTTATTAGGAACTGAAATAAACAGGCTGTTGTGAAAGCACTGCCTGATGAATCCAGGCATCAGCTTGAGAGGTTCCCTCATCTTGCAATGGCCTTTATTGTTTAAGTTCAAGTACATGTACTTATCAAAATACTACACTTCATACAGTTAGGAAAACTTGGGAAGAAGTAGCAACCTTCAGTTCATAGAAAACAATACTTTGCTTTCAAAATAGGCCAATCTTAGATTTAAGTTGCAAGTTACTGGGTTTCAAATCTAAGCTAAGATACCCACAGCACCAAAAAAACCAACAACAACAAAAGGTTTTGCTTTGCTTTTCCCATAACACTGAGCACTCACTCTTGTCTTAATGAGGGTTATGAGCACCTATGAAAATCTGCTGTCTGGTGCTGAGTAAAGCAGAGGAGCTGACCCTGCCCACCCATATCTTGTGGTGTTGGCTAATGGAAGCTCTATCTGCTGTAGAGCCCCAGGGCTCTGGAGTCCTGTGCTCATAGAAGAGCAGTACAAATAAGGGGGGGTGGATGGGGTATGACTTTGTTTTGCTTTGAAGGTTTTACCCTTTACTGAATATAAATTAAACCTGGAATGTTTTTATCATTCAGATTTATTTTTTTAACTTCAAAACCCAGGTACTCTTCACCCAAAATCATAGAATCATAGAATAGTTAGGGTTGGAAAGGACCTTAAGATCATCCAGTTCCAACTCCCCTGCCATGGGCAGGGACATCTCACACTAAACCATCTCACCCCAGGCTCTGTCCAGCCTGGTCTTCAACACTGCCAGGGATGGAGCATTCACAACCTCCCTGGGCAACCCATTCCAGTGCCTCACCAGCCTTACAGGAAAGAATTTCTTCCTTATATCCAATCTAAACTTCCTCTGTTCAAGTTTTAACCCTGATGGTTTAACTCATATGTATTGACATACATTCATTGCTCTCATGTTTTATTATTTTAGCAAATAAAAAATTTGACAGAGGAATCATGCACAGTTCTGGGCACTACAGGAGACCTTTTCTGTGGGCCTTCCTACCCAGAGCATGTTCCCGGCCTTCTCAAAAGAAAAGGGATCTTAAAGCAAAGAATGAGGCTCCTGCAGGATCCCAGTTCAGAAGGGTGATAAAGGGGATTTCCCTTTGCTTTTCCTTCTTCTAAGAGGCAGTTTTCTTCTCCACACAGTGAGATCCATTCCTCATTTAAACCCTTCTTAAGGCTGAATAAATCTGAGGAAAGAACATGAGGCTTTTACTCAGCAGTCCTGTTACCCAGACCACCCATCTCTTGTTAGTTTAACTACCCCTAGAACAAATAGTAACCAGTGGAAGAATTGTCTGGACCATTAATAGAAGCATCGAGCCTTTGGCCACTGCAGGCTGGTATCCTGCCATTGACAGCCAGCAGGTTTGAAGAACTTCATTCAGTAATGCAATACCAGTGAAAGGCAAGTCTTTATAAATGTCCTTACACGTAATTTTGAATTGAATACGAAGTAAACATATCCTGAAGGATCTAAGAGTGTTTGGAAAGAGCTGAATAACCTGGATACATTTCTTAGACGTGCCTGCATGAGGTGGTTGTAATCCCAGTGTTTGTTTTTGGTGTTTCATCTCGTACCAAAGAAATAGCTGGCATGAGCAGATGCCTGTTTTGTAGTTGCTTTGCATCAGGGATTTGCATCTTCACTCACATACCCAGTTACTGCTTACGGGGTCATTAGTCTTTTGGCTGGAGCAATGATGAATATTTTCCTTAAGTGTGACATGTAATCCAGTAATGTTCCCTTCTTTGAGTTATTTCAGAGGCTTAAATAAATTAGGTGTCTGCCCAGGGTGCCATGGCCCTTGGCCTGTGACATCATTAATCAAAATAGCTCTCAATTGGTTACAGTGGGACTCGGGCGCCTGTTAACCCCTTGGTGACTCACCCAGAGATTCCTTACGGGAGGCTCAGTGTTTACCTTGAAGCACTGGGTAATTGATCCCTATGTGTAATCCTACACTTGGCAGTGTGAAACTGGAATCTTTGGGCATGGCACTTCTTTCAGTGTCCATGCGGGTTTGTATAGCTTGATAGTAACTCACTTGCTCTAGGAATTTTTTTAAGGAGCAGAAAGTTCAGGCCACGAAGGAAAGCTGCTGGAAACTTCAGGCAGCCTTTCTTCAGGTGCTGTAGATGTCAACAGTTTGGATTTGCAGAGAGAAGTTTTCTCTGTGTGTGTGTGTATATATGTCCGCGTTAGATACATATATATATGTATATATATATACATAGACTTTATGTGTAGATATAAAAATAGGTGCACGTCAGCAGTTAGTAACACTTTGTGTAAACGGGTGGACTATGAAGCTTTGACATTCAGGCTTGTAAATTTTTCACTTGTTCACCAGTCAGCATTTCCATTTATTTTCTTGGTGTTTGGACTGAAATGGGGATGGTCATTTTCCTAACAGACTGTTTACTTTTCAAACAATTTTACTTTTCCCTTGATCAGCTCAGCAGTGATTCACAACCTTTGCTTCTGGCTGGCTATGAAGATGGATCAGTGGTCCTTTGGAATTTGTCAATGGGAAAAGCATTGAGCCAACTTGCTTGCCATCAGGAGCCAGTGATGAGCCTTGACTTTGACTCGGAGAAGGCCAAGGGGATCTCGGGCTCATCTGAAAAGGTGCTTAGCATCTGGAGCCTCAATGAGCAACAGAACCTCCAGGTCAGGATCATTGGCCCTCTAGTGTCATTTATCCCACTTTGCACTAACAGTTTGATAGACTAAAAAAATATTTAGTCATGAAGAAGAGTTGTTGCAGATCTCTAGCTAATTAATCACAGACTGGTTAGAATGTCTGTGCTATGTGACTGGACTTAGCACAAGATGGTGAGGATTTAAAAAAAAAGGCAAAAAAACCCTGTCTCACATGTTTCTGGTTTTACCAAAGTTGCAACAGGCACACAAGCCCAGCATTACTCAAGCCATTGCCTCTGTATCTTCATTTATCACGTTAGTAGTATTCAGCTCTCAGAATGTCCTAAACATTATAAATGAGTTACAAAAATGAGAAACAAAGGATTGATTTTCCAAGGTTCTGCTTGAATGGTTAGAGCTTTATTTCCAATGTGGGAAAGACAGAAATATTCCATGACATATTTCACAAACAAAAAGAGTAGGCTAGCACAGCTAGCACTGTGAGGTTTAACAGCCAGCATCCTTTGGCACCTTCAGACCCTCAGCTAGAGACAGAGACAATCAGTCCATTGGATATATCTGTGTGTTTGAGCTCTGCATACCTAGAATGGCTGGTTTAGAGGTCTCACGATCACCAGTTTAGTCTATGCTACTGAATAAATGTTGCTTAATCTAGACAACATTAGTGAGTGTTCCAACAGTGCCAGGGGGTTAAGTAGGTTTTAACTAGGTGTGGAAATGAAGTGCATAAATAAAAATTAGTGCTCATGAAAATTAAAATGGCCCATGCATAGCCTCTCCACTGCTGAGTGCTTTACCCTTTCTTAAGCGGCAGTTGTCCCTGGAACATACAATGCAGAGTACCCTGTATGCCCCATACCATCCTTGAGAGGACAACTGCTGGATACACCAATCCATGAAAGAACAGTAGTTACTCTTGAAGCTTTTTTTTGGACATTTTTTAGGCAGTGTGTCAAGTTAATGCTGTTTCCAAATGGTGCTACAGGAAGAAAAGCAAGTGCTTGGGCAGCCAATGATGACTTGTCACCCTGGGGCTGTGGTGAAGGTGTATAATCTGCTGGGCTTCACCACAGCCTAAACGAGCATATATGGAGTGGTAGGGCATTAAAATCTCAGTACATGTAATGTAAATGCATCCAACTGAGATGAAGTTTGGAGGACACAGCACTCACTAGGAGAATGTCTGAATGTTAATAAGCAATACAACATGTAGTAAAAGAGGCACACTAGATACCGAGTAAGTAGCAAAGGTATTCTAAGCCAATGTGATAGAGTTTTAACAAGTCTGGGACACAATTGTCATGGGTTTGGGGTGGTTTTTTGTCATGTTTTCCTTCCCCCTGCCCCAGCCTTTCTGTCACTACTGGCACACATCTGCACCCGGTGTCCTTAGCTCAAGGAAGCAGAAGAAAGGTGAGCAGGTAAGTCCCAGTAAGAAATTTGGTATTGAGACTAGTCTTCTAAAGCCAAGGTGTCAGAAACCTGACATCATGACAGGCTTCTTAAAGCTTCACGTACTCTGGTGTTAATATATTCCTTCATAGTAATTATACCAAAGCTTTTTCCTAAATTCAGAGAAAATACTGTTCTCCACAGCACATTTCAGTTATGAGTCACCCATAATGCAGGGCTACAGGTGTGACTCATGGGGAAAATAAACAGGTTTTCACCTGAAATATTCCAGGTATTGTTTTCCACAGGGTATTCACATTCCCAGGAGATGTCGGATTAGTTACATCTTCAGCACATCACACTCTGTGATAGTAGCTTTTCTCAGAATAAATTTAAATGCCAAGTATTATAAACTGTAAGTGATGTTTCTGTGCTTCACACAGAATATGAATGCCCTAATAAAATGCATCTTTCATACGAGCACTAGAGATTGTCAAGGACATAGATTAAGGTTTTTTTTCCACTATTGCATTAATAATATAAACCATATGGGGATTTTTTTCCCTGACATTCCAGGTACCTGAGGTAATGGTAGATGTTGGAAAGCCACTCAGTGGCACATTATTTTTATTCTAAAGGTTTTAATAAGTAACTGTGGTGCAGAGCTATCTGCTGGTGGAGAAATAATGATGCAATGATGGTACTTCAGCTCTGTTTTAAATGGCAGTGTTCCAGTTTGTCAATGAATAGATGATGAAGGTAACTTCATAGTTTATTGCTATGGGGAAAGTTTGGTGTATTGTCTTCTACAAGAAAATTGCTGAAATCATCGCTGTCAACAAATGACTGGATTGGTTATGAGCCTTCTAATTTGGACAAGATAGTGTAATTATGTGATGATGTTTGCGGTATAATGTAGGAGGTAAACAGCTTCTGCAGGTGAATAAACAAAGCAGAACTGAGCAATCTGATAATCACAGGAGCTCCTTTGTACATGACAAGAAAAAACTATAAGCAGCAATGTAAGTAAGTGTACAAGTTTTGGTGGTTAGGTTGCTGAGGCTTTTCTTTCAAATGCTGAAGCTGAGGCTGCTGCTATCTTGGCTATTCTTCCTATAAGAACAGGGCTTAAAGACATCGTTTGGGTGTAGGAGAGGGAAGTTTAGGATTAAAAAAGAAAAGGAAAAGAAAAATCTTGGCTAGCCTGTGTTAAGGAGGGGACAGGAGGTGCGTTTCTGTTGGCCTCAGCATGTCAAAATACCTCAGTGCATCTGCTAGTAGTTGCAAGTATCCTTGGTCATGACTGGCTTAAAGTAGATCACCTGTTTTTACCTCTTTGTTTTCTTAATTACAAGCTGGTTTTCTGGTTAGGAAATTGTGTTGGTTTGCATTTGACTACAGCAGTTGCCCGTAAGTGACTGGATGGCACCAGTCCTGGCACTAGGATTTCATCTGGCTGCATATACCTTGAGCAAGTTGTTCTGCTTTGTTTTGTTTTTCTCTCTCACCTCTTGTATTTGCAGATCACGCACAAATGCCCACTGTTCCCTTATGTTCCATAGCCAAAAGGCATCACCATTATAGGCTTCACTTTCAAGCTGTAGCTTGCTGATGACATGCAATTTCTCCCAGTCGCCCTGATTTTGCTGTATGGCTCTTGCCCACATAATGACAGTAATGATGGGAAGCACCACACCCGGGATTGGTTATAGCCATTAGCTAATAATCTGTTACACAGTAAGGCCCAATTTACATGTGCCAGGCTGGTGATATGAGTAAGAAATCCATCCCTTGCCAATATGCATACGCCAACAACAATCCTGCTGAAGCCACACTGCAGTAGCCTAACGGGGGAGCATACATACCAGCAAAAAGTACAGGTTTTGCAGTAGCAGCCCCACAAAAAGGCCCAAATACAGCCTCGTACTGCTCATCAGCATTATAGTTTAAATGATCTGTAATGAATATATCCTTTTTAACCCTGTGCCAGCTATGCATCATGGACTGTCCTTTGAGAAGGAAAGCTACTTAGCTGTAAAACATACTTGTCAATTCCTTCCCACCTCAGAAAAACAGCAAATACCACACAGCTTATTAAAACATGCACTGAATTATATTAGGCTTTGGTACAAGATAGCTACAGATTCAGTCTGAAATAGATGGTGGCATTAACATGTCATTTCCAGTTGTGCTTATAAATAACAGCACTTCAAGGTCCATATGCTCCAAAGGTGTCTTCCACACTGGGACGAAAGCTGGGCTGTTTCAACACAGACGCACACGTGGGTGCACGCACACTCATGCCCACACTGCCCATGCTTCGGCAGCAGACTGCTGACTAATACAAGTTACACGAGGTGGTCACAGCAGAAGTGTATTACATTGAACTTCAGGAGAAACTTAGTGAAGTGGAAACTTTTATTTCTAAAGGCTAAGTCTTGTGCAGCCCCTGTGCCTCCTGAAAGAAGCTAAAGGCCTTCCAATTTAATTGTGCCCCTCAGAAACTTGTGGCCCAGTAGTCCCTAAACAGTAACAAAAGGCTTCCAAGATTGAAATCAATAACTTGGTCATAATCCCCTTCTTGGAATTTGGTGTAAATAGAAGTCTCTTGGGAAGGGAGTACTAGAAATACAGATTTCCTGACACTGTAACCTAATTCCTGGAAGCATTCCTTTCTCAAGACTGTGGTAAATGCTACCACAGCTTATTGGTGGTTTTGTGAGGGGCCACAGTAGTAGAAACAAGTAGCAGGTAGTTTAACATCAGCTCAGCATGGGAAACACTGCAAAGGCAGGGAAAATATCTGGCCATAGCACTGAACATTGCAGCTCATGGAAAAGTAGCTTGAAAAGCAAAGCTGTGTAGTCTGGTTTTCAAACCTTGACTCTAAGCTTCACTTGTGACAGAATATAAATACCTGCAAATGCAGTATAAACTAAAAACATACACACAATGCTATTATTTTTAGAGAATGTTGCTGGAGATAGGATCAAATTGAGATCTTTTCCATCTCTGTCTATAATTTTTCATCTGCCATGTGGTGAAAAGCTCCCTGCTACCTGTGTGATAGCCATGTATATTGCTGGTCACTCTACCTTCTAAAATCCCCACAGGTTCCTTTTTCTTCTGTTTTAAACAGTTAGAGCTCACCTCTTAACTTTCTCACACAGGTTTACAAAACACACAACCTTGTCAACGCTGGCATATCCGATATCACCATCCGTCCAGACAAGAAGATTGTAGCAACAGCGGGGTGGGATCATCGCATCAGGATCTTTGGCTGGAAAAAACTGAAGCCATTAGCAGTGCTGGACTATCATACAGCAACTGTCCATTGTGTGTCCTTCTCCAACCACAAAAACCCCAGGGAGAGACTACTGGCAGCTGGCTCAAAAGATCACCGCATCAGTATCTGGTCAATATATACTCAAACGTGATGTGTTCTGCACTTTCAGAGACTAGGAAAACAAGATTGGTGAAGGATTCTTTACACTGTAATTCAAACCTGGATGTGGAGAAGTGGTAGAATTTATTTCCAGGCTGAAGTGAGAGTCCTGGGTTAATTCTTATGCTGCTTGTTCAAGCTGCAAGTTTAGTTTTCCAGAGAGGAAATGGATTTTTAAAATCTGTAACATGCACAGCAAAGCCAGTCACAAATGAAGACACAGAACAAGTCACTTTGAGTTCTGCTACAGGCTTTAAAACAGCTTGTCTTTAGCAGGTTGCTGAAATAACTTGTACCAGTACCTTCTTTTGTGAAAAAGGACTGGAATCCCTCAGACTGCCATGGGGGCACAATATAGAGCACAGGATCACAGAATGGTTGGGGTTGGAAGAGACCGTCAAACATCATCTTGTTCACACCCCCTGCCATAGGCAGGAAAGTCTGTAAGGCATTTATGTATCCAAAAATCTGAATCGGTGTAAAATGTCACTCGTTCTTGAAAATTTATACCCATTAAACCACCTCCAGTGGTTTCTCATTGTCAGTTACTTTTTATTCCCCATAACTGAAAGGCTAGCAGAACAACCTTGATTTGTTCACACTTCTGTCAGTTTCTAACTTAAACCAACAGCCAGGAATGTGACTAGGGACGGCCTTTGGCATTTATGAATTTCATTATGTCTCCTGTCACCTCGACCTTCACAATTAATCACAAGAAAGAAAGGGGTAAAAAAAAAAAATCTTCCCCTGCACTGCACTGCAAAGCTATGTAAAGCCTTTCAGAGCCAGCGCTAAATCCTTTCCACAGACTGACTAGCTGAAGGATTTAAACTCAGCAATCCAATTAGCGCCCTTCTCCTTGGAGAGTTAGGGGTAGGTTTCAGCTTGGCAAGGCTGGGATTCAGCTACACAACTCCCATTAACATTTAGGGGAATTGCATGAATAAATCCTTATCCACACAGGGCGAATGGCTCCATTAACTTGCCAGCTCTATAATCATGGAAGCTGAAATTCATCCAATGAAGGGGGCTTTTTGAATCATGAAGCAACATTTGCATTCTTTTAAACCATACACCATCCTCTTAGCAATAGACATACACAAGTGTTCAAAGTGTTCATGGACATCTCACCGTTGTATTCCTTGACAAAGCTGCAGTTACAACTGCAGTTAGCAAGGGCTGGTTTGTTGAAAAGGAGATGGCCTGGAAACTAGAACTCGGCTTTACAGCCTGAAGTGTTCTGTGTCCAGGCTATGCGCTGTTGATACTTCACTGGAAATACTTGTTTCTGCCTCTGTATGAAGCTGATCATCAAAGAAAAAGTCACCAGAATTGTAGTGAACAGCAACATCAAAAGACTTTAGAAATTATTTCAGGGAAAACATAGAAGCAAATTAAGGTCTGGGTCTGCTACCCAGCTGTGCCTTACAGGCAGAGAATACTGTTGGACTAAAAGTCTTAAGCATCAAGCCCGATGTTCTTTCCATTAGACACAGATACAGGATACTATTCCCAGGCTTTCAGAAATAAAACTTGGCCTTACACATTTTGGAGTGTGATGACACTTTAAATAATGCATTTCTTTGATTATTTCTTTACTGTTCAGTAGCTGTATGGAGGATCACATTGCAGTTGAAAGTTAAAGCCTAATTTTGAGTGATCCCGAGTCAAGGGGAGGTGCTGGTGTTCATTACATCTACCAGACAGAGTTGCATAGATGGTAAGTAAGTGCTCCATCATCCACCCCCCACCCAGGAGCCACCTACACTGGACACGAGGCTCCAGCCAGCAGCCTTATGGAGTGAGGCAGGGGCCTTATCCACAACCTACTCCTGGAAGAAACCTTCTCTTCTTTTTCCCATTTCCTAAAGTATGTCAGAACTGACATAGATAAATAAGCAAATAAATATGGAAAACATTGTCGTGTGTGGTCCAAGGACCCATCATAGAGAGTTTGCAAAAGGCTTTCCTTTTGGCTGTCCTGTCTCGTCCTACACCACACATGAAGCCTGTCAGGCAGCCTTGAGATTGGTGTGTCCCTTCTGTGTGGGCCTCTTGAAACAGAACTGAGTGAAATTGTGCTGTATGAGAACAATCTCACAATCAATTAATTTTTAAAGACCCCTAACCCCAACTTTAGTCTCTTCTCCACTTAGATTATAAATAAATCAGTTAAATATTTAATTAACTAAGTCTCCATTTCTCAGGAGAATGCCCTGCCCTGTGCTTTAACCTGTGCAATCACTACACCTTCAGAATCAACAGCCTTGAAGTGAGAGCTGATGATGGCCTATGACCTAAAAAGCTTCGTTAAGCTGATGGTTGAGCACTGTTCTGGAAGGCTGGAAAAACCAAACCCAGCACTGCATCTCCTCAAGCACTGATCTAGGTGTCCTTTATCCCCAGCTTCAACTCTGAGGTACAGAGTTAGAGGCACAGCTGCTATTGGGATTTTGCATGGATCAAAGCCAGGAACACCTTCTTGAGACTCTTCGTACAACAGACATGGGACTGGTCAGGGCTGGAACCAAAGGTGCCTTTGGCCTACCTGAAAAATGTAGCTTCTGAGCACCACTGCAACTGCCATAGCTTAGCACAACAACAACAAACCAACCAAAACACACACAAAACCAACCAAACCAACCAAAACACACACAAAACCAACCAAACCAACACACAAAAAAAAATATCAAAAAAAAAATCCCAAACCAACCAACAAACTCCATCCCCCCCGCCCCAAAGAAACCCCAACCATTAACACATAGTCAGTCCCTGTGTTGTGAACCCACACTCTGTTTCCTGTCTCAGCTGCGCATCCCAGCTATTAAAAGTTCCTTCTTCCCTCTTTTCCTAATGGATTGAGAGCTGCTCTGCAGTGGCCCTGGAGGTAGGTGGCTGGCCTGGAGCATGCCAGTATTCCAATTCTCCACGGCAGCAAATGGCAGCCAACACTACTGGGCAATTTCCACAGACTGGAGCTGTAGGCTTAATGCTTCTCCAGCAGAAATGCAAAAGGAACACAGAGCTCACCCATCTTGGGCAAATGGTTACTGTAGGAAATAAAAGCCAAGCCTGGTCCTGTCAGAGAAGTAATCACTCTTTCCTCTTATCCTCCTGACAGATAAAGGCAGCTGTGCCATCAGAGAATAGTGTAAGAGGTGAGAAGCCAGTTTTAAGACTGGAGTGAGGACTGAGGTGCAAACCTCTCCAGCATTTTGGAGCAGCTCCATGCTCAGCACACCACTTGGTTCTGAACGCCAGTTATGAGCACCTAACACCGCAGGGACATGATGAAGCTCCAAGGCATTGATGCAGCCTGGCTTCTGCTCCTGGCAAGGTGACTGGGGGCTGGCTCACAGCCACCCCACGCGGTTCTAGACCTTGCATCCCAAAACAGTACACAAAATGCATCTTTAGTGAAGGCCTGTGCATCGTACATCCACTGTGGGAAACAACTTTTGATGGAAATACTATGATATTGGCACAGTGGCAGATCACTAGGAAGAACGGATTAATATCCCTTGTCTTAATAAGAGTACTATTAGATCAGAGCCTGAAAGTCAGGAGCTCCCAAGTTTATTTTATCTGAAAAATTTCTTTTACTGTCAACATTGGTGTCTAAAGTAAGGATGGAGATGCACAGATTTCTAATGGGTTTTTTGGATGATTACAACATGCCTTCACATCCAACTACCGCCCTTTGCTGGGGTTAAATATTTCTGTTTGTCTGACTGGGTAGATTTAAAAATAAACTTAGTCATGCAAGCATAAATTGAAAATGAGGGCATGAACTGCAGCTGGAATCCTACTAGCAGGCAGGCACAGGGGGAAAGAGTTTCATCAGCTTCAAGAGGAAGGACCCATGTTGCAGAGCTGCTTCCTATACTTAGGAATACTTCCTATATTTAGGAATTCCTACACTTACATGTGGCATCCTCTACTTATTTACTTCCCATTACCAAAGCACTACCCATGTGAAACTTGCACATTGCAACAATCAGTCCATTAACACTTTACATCACCACTGATTCGATTTAAACACTGATTTTTTTCACTTTATAGTTTCCTTGAAATTAACAACAAGACAGCATTAGTTTGATCTAGAGTTGAGCCTAAATGCTGTAGTTTGAATGTGAATTACAAAGTCTTCTAAAAGTTTATTTGCTTAAGAAACTGACCTGGACTTCCCCAAAGTAGAAGGATTTCCAACAGGAAGGACAGTCAATACAAACTCTCGACATCTCTACAGACTGTGAAATACAGCTGGTTTTGTCTGATTGCACCTGCGAAATCAACAATTTTTTCTAGGGTAAAAAAACCAAGAAAAACGCTCTTTGCAATTGCACCATGAGCATGGTTATCACTTGAGGTTGCAGCCGAGTTGATAGCAGGAAGGTTGGGAGTGAAGAGCCACCTTAAGCTGCTGAAGTGAGCTCTGGAATCTCACCTGCCAGAAAGGAACAGGGCTAGCCTGTACCTGGCCTAAAGGAGTCAGGAGTGAAGGTGATGACAGCTAAATTATTACAAAAGGCTTCCTCCCTAGAATCACCATCTTTGGCGCTGTGAGAGGGAGGAAAGCAACCGGCATTCGTAAACTAACAGAAATAAATCCCAAACACTAGCATTTGTGCAGCAATTACATGGAATATTTATCACCACTGCAATGAACGGTGATCTCTGACCCTCCAACATGTTTTGCAAATGAATCCATTAGTTCCAACGCCTTTCTCTGATCAGTACATGAGCCATAAGGCACTGCAGACCTGGGTGTAGATGAGCAAGGGAAGAGGAGATTAATTGTGTTTGTAGTAATGAGTGAAAAAGGAAGTGGGCCAAGGGCCTGCAATGAGAGTTGTTTAATTTAGCCCTATACAATACAACTGCTTTAGTAAGCCAATAAATTACTCTGCAGCTTGACTTGGAATGTTGCAAAGGTTTGAGTTTTAAAGAGCAGATTTTTATAGTTAAGTCAATGCTTGCTTCTGGACTGCTTTGGGTTTTAACACATTTAAGATGCATCTACAAAGCCAACTTACAAATGAATAAATCTTTCCCTTAATTCAGTCTGCCAAGAGCAAAGATAGAACACTGACTGCTACAGGAGCCATGTTAGTGATGTAAACCAAAGGACTGGGGATTAAACAAGGATTACCGAGCACTAAATCAATGTGTTTGGTTTTCTGGCTGTGTGTCTGTGGTGTGAAAGTGTGGATCATTACATCAAACATGGTACATGACTGCCTGGATTAATACTAGACAGTGTTGCAGCAACGCAGAGACACAGAGTTTGATGCTTAAGCATGACCAGTGTGCTACCAAGAAGGCAATGGTGATGACTACAGAACAGGGTTTCTGCTGGTTGTAGTCTGAAATTCTGGCCTGGATCCCCCTAGTAGAATAATTTTTCCAAGGAAACCTGGCTGTGTTTAATCCATGCTCTGCTCTCCTGAGGCACGCTGGAAGTTTCTTTTACAATGCAAAGAAAATCATGAATTAAGATCACATGGGGGGGGTGGGGGTGGCAATTCATTTAAGGATCTCACAGCACAAAATTAAACTCAGAAAAGAAATTAAAATTCTGCACTATCAGATACAGCAGATAAAAAGTTCCATTTCTACAACAGACTTAAATTAAAGCATACCAATTATGAAACTTGACAACAGCAGCAAAGTAAGTGTGGAGCAAGTAGCCATATTTTAGATACCAAATTGTTTGCCCCCTGACCTCATCCCTTTTGGTCAAGACAAGACCAGCAGCCAGGGTCCAGGTTAGTCACAGCTGCCCTGGTGTCTGGTTGTATTTACCACCACCCCTTATCAAACACCACGAAGTAAGAGGTCGGTCTGGCTTGAGCCATCCTCTCCCCTCTGCATTTTAAAGCTATCATCAGCTGCAGTTATGCTGCCTATTAAGAATTTTGTTCCTGAGTAGGGATACACACCCTCAAATACACTCACTGCTCATGTCTGAGGGGGGGAATTTTGTTTTAGCTGTGGGTGTTTATTCCCGTTCAATACAATCCATCACAAAAACTTCAACACTGTAATGTACTATTAAAACACATAGTTGGGACCACAGCAACATAATCCCTCAGTTGTGAATGTTTTGCTCATCTGACTGATAGTATGAAATGTATCTGTATGTTCTATCAGCATTACTGTGTACTGCTTTATTCTGGCTTATCTCAGAGGAATTTGATTTGATAAAAGAGGATAAGAGAAAAGGGGGCAAGGGGGGAATCAAAACAAAGAAGCAACTTGCCCCTGTAAATTAGGTGATCTAAAGATTCTGGAAAGCACAAAGGTCCTTGAAGCAGAACACCTCCAGCAAGACACCACATTCCTTACGGGAAAAGGACAAAGGTGACAGGGAGGAAAAGTTCCTAGAGTTAGCACACAGCGAAAGGTTTGTCTTTCTAAACCTGTACACCAGCTCATTTCAGTTTCAGATATTGACATTTGCTGCTACCTCCCCAGCAACCTTTTGTAAAGGTGTTGGAACACTAGGAAATCCCATAAACCGCAGCCTACACTTCTAAATACACCTCTGTGCTCACCCAGAGGAGTGGGTGTTTATTTCTGTACTATGAACAGTTACAATGCCAGATGTTACAGTGCCGTGGGAGATGGCAATGGGAAGGACTGGGGTCCGGAAGCAGCCACATGCGCTGCATTAGAACCATCCCAGAACAATACTATCTCCTTACAGAACAGTGACACGGCAGTCACTAATTCTATCAGTTGTCTGTTACAATTTGAATTTGATTTAGAAAAGGAAAATTAAAAAAAAAGGAAAGAAAAATAAAACGCTGCACGAGGATTGCTGTTACAGCTGGGTGCCGTTTCCTCCTAGGTTTTACTCACAGTATATGTAAATTGGGACAGTAACAAATACAGAAATCTTTCAGCACTTTCTGGACAGCAACGATGTCTCCTTCCTACCAGCTGCAGGGTTGATTGATCCTGATTATGACCAGATCAGAGAGTCCAGGGAGGATGTTAAACTGCTGAGCCATCACTCTGCTCTATAGCTCTGGCACCTCATGCATCCAAAGGTACATTTTCCAGGCACCTATGGCATCACTTGCTATAAACATGTTCTGACATAGGTAGAAGGAAGGTTGGTGCATTGGGCCCACACAGTAATTTCGAACATGGCAGAGAAGGTGGACATGGCATGTGTCTTGATGGTAATTAAAAAATTGCTGACAGAAAATCTCAGTGATTCATGGATACATAGTCTGTGCACACAAAAGCATATAGGCTGCTTATAACATAAGGCTTATGCTAAGTATTGTGTTTTCAGATTTTTTTTCCTCAAATATTTTGATGGCATGCAGACTTGGCATCACACTAAATAGAGACATTGAGTCTTTATAGTTTTATCTCTTGAGCCCATCTGGTTTGAAGCAGTTGACAACAGGCAGGAAAGGGAATAAAATGAAAGACTCACTTCATGTTTGCTGAAATAAAAGAAATGTGTAAGGCAGTGCTCAAATAAAATCAGCCTGGCTGGAGGGCTGCTGCACTCCCCGCTCAGCACCCCTCCTCTTCCCTGCTAAGATGATTGGAATGGAACAGCTTTGCCCACAACCCCTCTACTCAGTGTGAGCTCTCCCTGCCCACCCTTGGTGCTCAGCCCCCCAAAAAGGCAGCTGAAGCAGCCAGGCTGGAGCACCAAGGGGGAAGGGGAACCGTTTGCCCCCCAGAATGAGGGACAGTGGGAGCGCTAAGCAAGCAGAGTAAAAGAGCAAACACAACGCCCTTGTCCATCAGCCAAGCTAAAACCACTGAGAAAACTAATAGCACAAACACCTCACATGAAGAAGCTTCTCTAAGTTTTATGTGTTGTTCATTCCATCTTTAACTTCCTTTTGCAATTCACATGTACAGCCCTAGGACTGCAGTCTCAGTACATGAGCACTTGGGCAATTCACCTATTGCAGGCAGGTACAGAACACAGCACTAGCACCAGAGGTGTCCTGCCCTACCCACTGAAGCCACCAGTGCTTAGTTACCAGAACCAGCTACAGTGAGAGCATATGTGGATGTAGGAAAATACCCTTTCCTTCTCCATCAACCAATGACCACTGGGAGCTGTTCATCCAGGAGTTACAGAACACTAACTGGAGCTCAGGCTAGCACAGATGTTCTGGGGCACTTGCTTTCTCAGTGAGGCACACCGTACAAAATGTTTGTCCTCTCCTGGTGGTGGTGAAAGGCCATCCTTTATCAGCTGCAGAATCACTCCAGGAACACGAGACGGAAGTTGCTGTGTAAGTCTGCATGATTTTACACTATGTAGCAGCTTGCCTGGAAAAAGTGTGTGCTCCATTCCCCTCCATACTGCACCATCTCTTTAAAGAATTAGATCCTAAATGTGACTTCTTTGGCTTTTGTTCTTAATCACTTTGTTACTAGTTCAAATTCATAATTTAACCTAAATAAGAGTGATTTATTATAATTATTTTGTATAGGCTGCTCTTCATAAACTTTTTTTTTTTTTTTAATCTGGAAAAACATTCAATTTCCCATATGGAAAGAACACATATATCATACTTTACTCAGATATACTTGGCCAAGTATTGCACATATATGCAAAACATATGTGACATATTCGAGGCTGAATTTCATAAAACAAAAATGCTATGAAATGTGATATAATAAATACATTACACAAACATATGCGGCCAATTTATAAAACTATGGTATCTTTCGTAAATTTATAATAGGTCATTTCTACTAATGGGGGGGAATAAGGGCATTTTTCTGGCATATGCAACACATACAGTACCTTACATAGACTTCCTGAAGGGAGGGGGACCTTTGCAAAGCAGACTTGTACATGTACGTACACAGCGTATATGGGACATTTCCACACCTTTCAAACTTAGTGTATATCTTTAAAACCAACCCTCGCTTTTTGCATTGATCAGGTGTACAATGGGCAGGAAAAAAGAGAATGAAACAATGTTCTTGGAACTGAGAAAGCCTCTGATACACTAACTAGATTCCCACAGATAATGGGGATGTTTTGCTTTAACTTAAGAACACTTGATAAGCATACACAATGCTCATGATAATGGCCAGTAATAGAAACTTTTGGGTGCAGTCACTTTCATCTGTTTGTTTCACACACTCCTGTAAATTAAATATCTGACTAATCAGGTCAATCAGAATAATTAAGAAAAAAATGATACATTTAGAAAAAAGTTACATACCTACACACATGCATGTACATGCCTCTGCACTAGCAGGCTGCACTTCCAGAACACCAGCTTATAGCAACAGCCGAATAACCACTGGCTGATTATCGTCAAATTCTAACTCACAGATTACTGCCTTTCCCAGTTTACGCCTGTGTGCTTCAAAGATCAGACCTTTGTTTTATAAAACAAATCTGTATTTTTTTTCTCTCAGATTGCATATTTGCAAGCCCTGGCTACAGTTCCGTAAGGGTTCACTTTCCGTGTGTGCACGACCTAACCCGTGCGATGCGCAGCTCTTCCCTCTGGAGGGAGCCGGCTCTTCAGGCACGGCGACGGCGCAGCACCGCGTCCGCTGGAGCGGGGGTGCAGCGGTACCCGCGTACCCCCAAAGCCCACCCCCACCCCACGCCCCCCGGGGTGACACGGCCTCTCCCGGCTACACAAGTGACGGGTCAGCCCATTGCACCCACCGGCTCAGCACTCTGCCAGCATAAACGGGTTTGTTTTCAACCCATCATGAAAATGAACAACAGAAGGCAAAGCAACAACAACCTGCACATGTATGTGCACACTCATACCCTTCCCTGCACCCTCCACTCCAGCCACGCTCAACAGGCTCACAACAACTTTTTGAACTCCTTGGACGAAGGTGCCAAAACCTGCTTTGCAAGTACTGCTGCGTTGGCTCTCCCAGAGCTGCTTCAGGCAGCAGGGCTTAGCTTCTGCCCCCCAAACTTAACCTGCGGGCACCTAACTTGTTTCCAGCGGTTATAGGGATCCCTTTACATCGGCAGAATGTTGCACAGCATGAGTGAACAAGCTGGTCTTGTTCCTTTCAGACCAGATCCCTTGGCCAGCAATCCCGGCATCACAAGCTGAAGCCCTCTTGCTATAGAGGATGAAGTCTATTTGGCAAGGGGAGGATCCTGCGCCAGCTGAGGTGGCTCTGGGCCATGCAGCATCACTAGCCATGGCTCCTTGCAGGGATGCACTAGGAAGCTTCTAGACCCTGGGAGACCCCAGTAGCCTGGTGCCTGCACAATGCCTTTTTATGCTTACTGCTTACTTTGGGTCATTCTCAACCCTGCAAGCTACTGTTACACAGACTAGCACGAAGGAAGCCAGAGTACTTGCTCCCCTGGCAATGGCCATGCATATGCATGCTTGAGGTTGACTCAAGAGATGCCAATGCCCCAGGATGCATCTACTGGGGACCACCTTCACCGTCCCACACAAAGCAGTTCTAGCATCTCCCTGAAGAGGAGCAAAAATTATAAAAAACATCCATGAAGTGAGTAAATGGTACACACAAACGTGCAAGCATACAGAAGTCTCACCCCCGTAGTTCCTGTCCTACATGTGGAAGTCACATACAGGTCCTGACCTAGTAGTCAGGTCCACTAGCAAGGAAAAAATAAAACCACCAGCAGCAAAAGAACATTCCTGAAAACCTGAGCTATCCCAGTGTTTAGGGTAAGTGATCAAGCAAAGACCTGCCTTGTTTCACCTGTGAGTGCCTAATCCTGTATTTATCCACTGAGGTAAGTGGTGAGGTTTTCAGACCTTTGGAGCAATTAGTAAATTCAGCCTGTGCCTCTGGAAAATGGAACCACATGGCTAATTTATTCTCTAGCCCTGTTTGGAAGAGACAAAGGGTGCTTGTAACCTCTGTGCTCGGGCGTGTTTTACCAGCAGCTTTCAAATACAGTGTTATATGTGACCTGAGGTGACCATAAGTGGAAGTATTGTCTGGAAATGCTGCAGCATTCTTTCCAAGTGTGTACCATGGACCTTGGTGACAGCATGTACTGAGAGAAGCTTAAACATCCATGTAATTATACAAAGTCATTTTCCAAATAAAACTGCAATACACAGATAAGGCATGGCCTATACATGGCATATCATGACTAACTGGCTGACAGGTAACATGAAATTAAAGAGTTACATATTTGCTGTGATTTTCAAAAGGCTTCTACTGGTCAGTGCACAGTGATATGGGGGTGTTTGTTTGAACCAGATTTTTTTTCTGATACAAAATCAACCCTATTTGCTTTCCATCCAGAGAGACAGACATGGCCATACAAGGAGAAAACAGCAGTCAAAGCCCTGAGGAAGCTTGATTTAAGGACTAAAACATGACATGAAATTGACTGCTATCATACTTAATAACAAGCACCTTGCATGTTGGTGTCCTAAAAGCAAGGTTAGAAATACCATTTTCTTAGTCCAAACTAAAGCTTTGACACCACTGCATGGCGTCTTCTTCCCATTCAGACACAGGAGTTCTGCAGTGGTTGTTCTATAGCACAGAGAACAGACTAGGACTGAACAACCTGAGGGTCCATAGCCATAGTGTGAAGTTCTGTGCTTTCCTAACAGAGCTAAACTGAAAATCCTACCGTCAAGGCAAGGGCCTTGAACCACTTTCTGTAAGAGCACAGTTTAGTCCTGATGTCCTGGGTCACGCAGTCCTCTCATCTCTTGCGCAGTGAAGTACGTTTGGAAAGGTGTGTGGCCATTCTGCACTTCTTGCAGCACACTGTGTATGTTTAAAGAAAGCAAGTATTTACCAACACAAATGTATGGTATCCATTCTGACCTGGGACCCCAACCCTGCCAAGTGGGGCACAATGACAGATCACAGCCATGGGCAGCTCTGGCAACCAGGAAGAGGGAAGAGAGGGAGCAATCACCTACTGAAATTCCCTCTTTGCTCGGACTTCACAACTCCAGCTTAGTATCCCTCCTTATTTAAATAACATAATTTTGTAAGGCAGGTTTAGACTTCAGAGCTGCCAAACTGACAAATATACCAAAATAATCCAACAAGAAAGGAAAGAAAGAAAGAAAGAAGAGGAAAAACATTTATAAATGTCACTGTCCAATGTCTTTTCAATTTAAATGAAATAAGATTATCTACATATATCTACAGGTATCTACATGTATCTACACTGTTTGCAGATATGATTCTTTGGTTGTTTTCACTTTTTTCCTACACTGCAGCTATCAAGAACAAAAAAAAAAGTGTTTGTATAATCTTTGAAAGAAATAATAAATATAACAACTTCATTAAACGTTTGACCAAAGCTTTGGCACTAATCAGTTTACAGATAACAAATCATACTGAAAACTCTGAAGTAACAGCGGCAAAGCAACAGAGCACATCCAAGAGCCATTTCCCACTGACTATAATAAGCACAAGGCTATTTTACATCAACCTTTCTGAGAACGTTAATTATGGTTTAGTCAGACACTAAGAATCTCACAATTCACTGCAAATGTCAAATAAAATACATATTTCTTGCACAAGTCTTTTCATGGATCCACATATATGGGGTTTTTAGAACAGAAAAAAAAAAAATACATAAAATACTCATGTTAGCCTGTATCCCTTCTTAAACCCTTCCAAAAAGTCTTGGAAGCCCAGAGCCCACTGCCCAAAACAGAATAAACATCGCTATTAACACTGACACCTGCTCAAGGGAAAGATTATGTTTTAAAAGGTTTGTAGTGGAAATGCACAAACATGGATGAATACAGAACTTTCAAAAAGACAACCCCCTCCTTTTCATAGACTAGTGGAAGAATGAGAAGTGTTCATAATACTGTATTCCAACACAGCTGAGGGGCTGCTCAATACCTTCTCTGAACACAAAGGGACTGCCACTTGGTGAGCATCTGACAAAAAACACAAGCCAACTGTCCAAAACACATCACCAGAGAAGCTGTGATGAGCAGGCCCATCCTTTCAACAATACGGAAAGACTACTACTGAAGGAAGATATTAAAGGGAAACAAGGAAAAAGTACTTACCAGCTTTAAGAGGGGAGATGCAGCAAGCAGGCAGGTGCAGAATAGGTGCTTTGGGACTACAGCAGTTTGGGTCAGCCAAATATAAAGGGTGAGGCATTTGGGGGGAAAAATCCTGAAGTTCCTCTAAAAGGCACCTCTCAATGGGAGATCAAGAGCTCGGGAAAGGATGTAGAAAGGCAGTACTGTGAGGGTGCTTGGGAAGCAGCCAGCTCACAAACTATTGCTGAGAATACGCAGCCTAAATTCTAAGTATTCCCTCACCCCCGGCTGGTTTCTAAACCTTAGCATCCATTGTTGTGAAAAACAGAAGATGTACACGGCATGCTCTTGGCCACGGGCTCAACAGCTCCAGAAAATGCTGTTGTGGTTAAACCGCCCCAAAAAAACCCAAAACTCACGGGCAGGTCGGGACTGGAGGAGAAGTGGGCAATTAGTTCTGACAGTGAAGATTCAAAGTGTTCCCTTAAGCTAAACTGTGCCTCCTCTGACAGTCCTCACAGAACCACCTGAGCCACCAGCAAACGAGACCAAGCATCCCCCAGCCGACACTCACACCGACCCGTGCAGAATTACACCGTACCGCGGGGCCCGGTGCCGCCGGTGCTCACGGCCAGGCCCGCAGCCCTCCCTGCCCGGTGCTAACCGTACACACCCCGCTGGGCTGGGAAACACCCGTGGCACTGCCAAAACTGGCGGCAACACCAAACCTCCATCGAAAGAGCCGGCGGGTGAGGGAGCAGGGGGCGAGTCACCTCACCGCTGCTGCTCGCCGTGCTCGGTGTCCGGCGCGCTCGGGGGCACCACAACGGAGGCGCGGGGGTAGGATGGAGATACAGAACGACATATGGCTTCATTTATCAAAGTGCAGCTGCGGGGTCACACCGCGGCGGGCAGCACCCGGCCCCTCACCACACACCGCCTCGCGGCCCGCCGACGGGTGGGGAGCGGGACGGCGGCTCCGGCTTCCTGCGATTGGTCTCTGCGGGTGTCGATGAGGACAGGCTGGCCTATCAGCTCACTCGTGAGGCGGGGAGAGGGGGAAAGGCGGGAAGGGGGGGAAAGGACGGTAACGGTCGCGGAAGGCGCGGGCGCTGCCAGTCTCTCGCGCCGCCGGCGGCCCCGTTATCTGGGCCCGTAGTCGTAGCTGGCGGGCGCGCCGGACGACGAGTACATGTTGGCGGCCGCCGCGTTCATGTGGTGGTGGTGATGGTGGTGGTGGTGGTGGTAGCTGTGCCCGCGGATGCTGGGGAGGGGGTAAGGCGCGGGCCGGCTCTTCGCCCCCAGGTAGTGGTCATAGGCGGCGGCCGCCGCCGGCGGGTACTTGTAGGGATGGTGGTGGAGCGGCTCCGAGGCGGCGGGCTCCAGGCGCAGTTCGTGGTGGGGAGGGCTGGGCCGGCCGCCGCCCGCACCGCCCAGGGGCACCAGGCCGCCGCCGCCGCCCGGCAGCGCGGGGCTGAGCACGCGGGACATGAGCTGCTGGTGCGCGGCCTCGGCGTGCAGCGCCGTCCCGCCGGCCGCCTCCCGCTCGAACTCCCGCCGGCTCTCGGCAGCATCTGCGGGAGCACACAGCGTCAGCGCCACCGCGCAGCGGCTCGCTTCAATACACGGAAAAGCGGTGCGCGACCGTAAAAGCGAGGCTCGCAACGAGCGGAGTGCGCAGCGGCATGCAGCAGGAACCGGGGCTTGTGGGACAGGACCTTCTGACTGAGATAAATGGAGCTGAATTGACTGACAAGCTGGTACACGCCTGAAATTTTTGCAATTGTGTAACACTAAACAAATACAGACTTCCCTTTATTTTGCAGGCCTGGAGTGTGTTGGAAGAAAGGCCCTTGGTTGTCTCTGCAGTTGTTTGCTCTCCGTAATGGAAAAGGAGTCAATGGGCAGAGGTGCTGTTCGACCTGACTGAAGCTCCTGAATGGGAGAGGGTCGGTCCTGAATGTGCTGCTGGGGCACGTCAAAAGGGCATTGAGAGGAGAGCCAGTGGCCATCGCTGCATCCCTGCCTGAAAAGCTGAGCTTGCTGCCAAAAAGTCAGAGACACTAAAGGAAGAGGGTGGTGTGTTTTAAAGCAGCAAAGTTGCTTACGCACAACAGCTGTGAGTCTTTTAGACTTAGGGCAAATGAATTAGGCTACGAAGGTGGCTATTTTTGTTAAATAAAATAGGTGGTGCTGCAAAGCTCATTAGCACTGTAGGTGTGCCCGTTGCAGGCAGCAGTACACTGGCATGGTAAGCAGGGCTGGCCCCGAGCATGCACGCGCTGTGGTCCCGGGTGACAGGCTGGCCAGGCCATTGCGGGCTCTCACCTTTCTCTGTCCCATTCTGGTGTGCCGGGGAAGAGACCGGATTCCGGGATCTGGCAAAAGCACTCATGAGAGGCAGGGCCCCTGGCCTGTGATTCCTGGGCCTGGAAGAATAAAGGGAGAAGTGATACCAACAGTGCAACAGAATGAGCACTTGGCGTGCTGCTGCTGTGAGCTGCAGCTGGCAAATGGGGCGCTGCATCCCCTGAGCTTCCACACAAGCCTTGTGCAGATGTGAGCTGGGCAGGTGCATGCAGAACTGGGGCTAAATGTGGGGTGTAGTGACAGTCAATAAAGACAAAGCCTTACCAGTCCTCAGGGTCACAGTCTCTGAATCCCTTGGCGAAAGGGTTGCTGGCGATCTTCAGCTGTGTGATCTGTAGGGAGAAGCAGGGAAATGTCTCAAAGTGGCATACACAGGGCCCCGGTCAAACAACAAGCATGCTCCTGAGCTGGAATTGGGAGCTGGATATGTTCTGCCACAGAGCACAGGCATGTACTTTCCCTCTGTTAGAAAACGCTGGCTAGGACATTATCTAATAGGAGTTCAAGGTGAAAGGTGACTGCATTGGCTGCAAGGGCTGTGTAAATGCACTTGTAAGAAAATGCCACATTATATGGGTCACCACTGGAGCAGCTAAGACAAATTACTGGATAACTCATACTTATGTATTTATTTAATTCGACTGGAGAAGGCAGGACATTTTCTATATTTAAGTAAATCCATGGATAAAGTAAGCGATTGTGAGTTTCCGGAATGGGTTGAAAAACAAACTTTAAGCCCCTCAGTGACAGTTCCAGCCTTAGAGGTCAAACTGATAGAAAGCAGGAGAGAAAGAGCAGCTGTCCGGAGCCATCAGCAAATGCCAGCCGGGAGGGACTCCGAAGCCCCTTAAAGGCACAGCCGTGCTCTGGCCCCGGCAGGAACCCCGGGAGATCCCGGGCCGATGCGCGGGAGCCGCGGCAGAGGGTGGCACCAGCTGCGGCCCCAGAGAGGAGCGAGGCGGCTGAGAGCAGCACTGAAAAGCCCCTGCTTTGAATCCGTATTTGCTCTCGCGGATGGGATTTCTGCTCTTTACGTTACACTGATGCGATTTAAAGAAGCAATTGGATTAACTGCTGCCCAGAAATCCGCATCAAATTGGGGGGGTGGGTTGTTTTGTTTCGTTTCGTTTTTTAAACATGTAATTGTATTCTAGGGAGGAACTGACCGCTACGAGCTTAGAGAAGTAAAATCGCACATTTATCCTAACAAATTGAGAGTGACATTTCGCAGCGGGAAGCCTGTAGTTTCCCAACTAGCTCCAGCCTCGGGTAATGAGCTCCCCTCGGGCGGGGGGGAGCCAGCGGTGGGGCTGCAGCTCACATCACTTCCTCGGTGTGCAGCGACGCAGAGCTCAGTTTAGCTCCCCGACTATCGGAATAGGGTTTAGCAAGCGGGGAGGAGGCGGCTGGAATCCCGCCCCGCCGTACTCCCGCAGCCCGGAGCAGGGTGCGCCTGCACCAGCGGTATCTCCGCGGCGACCCCAACCCCTGTTTTCGGTTGCCCCGAGCCCCACTGCCTCCTCACTCGGTGGTTCTGGTAGGCGGTCACGGCTGTGAAGCGCGTCTCCTCGAAGACGAAGGTTTTGAAGTTCTCCTCCGCGTATTTCTCGCTGTCTTTCCGGGGGTCCACGTAGACCACGTGAAAACGCGGCTGGTATCTGTGCATGGAGTTCAAAATGATCTGAATGATAAAACGAGCAAGGAGACAATAACTGATTCAGGCGGAGCATGGAGAGAGGAGAACGCAGCCCCCGGCCCTGCCGGCTACCCTACCCGGGGGGTGGGGGGTGCGGGCAGGGACACTCCACGGGAACCACGGCACGGGGCGTCTGTGCAGTGTCGCCCGGCAACACTTACATGCCCGTTGTCATCCAGCAAATTGTTGGTCAGTTTGAGCTTATCGAACGAAACGATCTGCTTCATCCACTGAGCCCCTTTCGCCGGGGAATCGGGGTGGTAGTGCACCCTCCCGGGGGTGGCGGGGTCGGCTTTGCCGGCCACCAGCCAGGAGGAGCTGTGGAAGGCGTACCTGCCGGGGGGAGAACGCACCCTCAGACGCGGTCCAGCGGCTCCCACCAAGCACGCCGAGGCCGAGCAGAATCCGTCCGGGGGGGGGGGGGGGGTGTGTGTCCCATCCCAGTCCCTCCTGTCCCTTCGTGTCCTACGGCAGCGAGTGAGTTCTCCATAGCATGACTCGTTGAGGGGAGAATTAATAGTTTAGCAGGTCGCTAATGGAACTGGCAGGATAAAAATCTGCAGGGTGGAGGAAATTTATAGCTACCTGCACAGATTTGGAAGAGAAGCCACACAAGCTCCCCCTTCCTCTAAAAAAAAATTTAAAGGGTGAAAGGGAGCCCTCTATACAGTAATATTCTGGCTTTAAGTGAAGACTGGAAAGGTATGTGTAGATTAATAGCAGGTCCAGAGTTTAGCAGCCTTGTTTCATTCTTTCAAAGAACATATTAAACAGTAACGTTTAAAACAGAGAAACCAATCTTCTATACACGTGTTTACTTTAAAAGCCAGTGTTTGCACAGGGGGAATTAGACACCAGACACCATCGGACTTGAGCAGAAACATTACTTTTTAAAGATATACTCAATTGGATGTTATATATCCCACTTCCCTTGACAAGCAAACATTTCTAGGACGCCCTGAGAATTTGGATATCTGTCTAAATATTTATATATCGGACCCTGCGATTCCTACACGGCTGCCTGCTCGGCGTCCTGATCTGAAGCTAAAAACATAATGCGCCTTTCACTGTCTTCAAACGAAAGGGGTGCCAAACCAGACCCCATCGCTGCCTTGCGAGTCCCCAGCTTCCAAGGCCTTCCCACACTGACGCTGGAAACAAGGGCCAGGGCTTTGTGGCTCAGATGGCCCATGTCCTTTGCACAAACCCTACTCTCTTCGCCCAAGCACCCAGTGAGCTCCCTGGTAAGCACGGTACAGCCCTGCCGAGCCACCGGCCCCAGCCGAGAGGCGACAGCACTCGAGAACCACCGGGGAATATTCATTAGGGAGCAAAAGGCTTTTGCTGGGTGAAGACGTGGAGCAGCAGGACTGGGAGGGTTTTTCTGGGAAAAACAAGGCAGCTCCTGCCCGGTCCGGCCGCGGGCATTGTGAGAAAGCCGAGGAGGCCCCACGGGTCTGTGCCCAGTGCAGCCGAGCCCCTCCCGGTCCCAAACTCGTAATGGTGTGAAACAGACCCCGGGGCAGGCACACCCCACGTCTTCTCCCCGACTCACACCGACATGTGTCGGGCCCAGAAGCGCATCCACGAGCCCCGAGGGTACAGGAAGTGAGCAGCTGCCCTCCAGCTCCCATAGCGCTGAGAGCCACGGGATGGGCAGCTTGCTGCTTACCGGTATCGCTTGTCGTCCACAGGGACGAAATCCATGAGGAGCATGTAGTCAGCCATAGGGTCCATCCCGAATATCTTCACCTGGAAGGTGGGGAACATGCGCCTGACAGAGAGGGGAGAGAGAGCAGAACTGAGATGAGGGGCAATGGGAGCCCTGAGGGGCCGACGCAGATACTCGCACCCTCCCTGACCGGGGGTGCTGTGAACGGGAGCCCCACAACCTCCCAAGTCCTCCCACCTCCTGCTACCCTGATTCCTGCCCGGTTGCAATGTTCGACCCCCCCGCAGGAACCGCCGGCCAGAATGGGAGAAAAAGACAGATGCTGCCGGGCAGTGTGGAGAGAGAGGCTGCCGTGTCCCCTGGCCCTCAGCAGCATCCCACAGGACGAGCCGGGCCCTGCCTCTCCTGCCGGCTCCAGAACCGTTTGTGTTGGACACCCAAAACGTCCCACCGGAGAAGGGGAAACAAGTACCACCAACAACCTTTGTCATGGGGAGACACAAGTGAAAAGAATTTCCTCTGTTTCCTCATCCTTTTTTCAGCTGAGCTGATTTGAGGCAGATGCAAGGCATTACCCCATCTCCGGACACACCACGGTGAGCCGCTGGCAGAGCCCTGGAAGGTTCGGGCAGCCCGAGGGTCATGTCTAGAACCTCCTGTGCCGATGTGAGAGTTCCCACTTCTGCAACTTCTCCCCCAAATCTGTGCCCGTTTTAAAGCAGCGGTTACAGCAGCACTGTGGTCTCTGGGGCCAGCAGGAGACCTCCCGCAGCCCGGAGGGCAAACACACCCCGCGGCGAGCAGGGACTAGAGGGCAATGGGGATCCCCCAGGAAAACCGCTCTCGGTTTTGTCGAGCTCCCTGTCCACGCACCTTTACGGGACAAAATGAGAGCGTGAAGGTGCTGGGGCTCCCCGGTAGGGCAGTTCGCCCCCCAGGGCTGTCCCCGCTGCTCAGTTTGCGCAGGCCCCTGGAGACCCCAGGTTATAGCCGGGGGCGCGGGTCCCACGCTCAGGGAGGGCACGATCCCTTCGAGGGGCTGCGGGGAAAATGCGATCGGGGGTGGGCTAAGGGATGGGGTCGGGCAACCCCACCTCCCCTCTGCACACTCCGGGGACAGGGCTTGGCCCCCGGCTCCCTGGAGGGATTCGCCCTTGCATTTGGGCTCGTTACGGCTTCGGTTTTGTTTGCTACATTCCTAGTCCCGAGTAGGAAACGAAGCGAGCAGCAGCGGGCGGCATTTTGGGAAGGTGATTTGCAGCCGTTGAAAAACCAAACTCCCAACACCCCCAGTAAAAACAACCCGGATCAAACCCGGACACGGAGCCTACCCCCGGCTCATTCTCGGGGCGCACGGCCGGACCCGCCGTGCCTCTTCCCGGAGCTTTTTTGGTTGTGTGCCGTTGCTCTACACCGAGGACAAGCTGCTTGCCAGGGCTATGGGCAGCGGGCTCTGGCCCCGCAGCACCTTCAAGCCCAGGCCCGGCACTGCCGGGCATCAGCTGGATCGGGTGCTGCGCCTCCCTCTCTGCAACGCTTTAACAAACTCTGACGGACGTTTTCAATTGCTCCCTCTGTTATTATTTTTAAAGGTATAAAAGCTCCCATTAGCTCTAGTTCCGGCGTTTCTTGTTTTAAAACTAAGTTTTAAAACAAACAACCCGAGATGATAAGACCCACCTAGACAAACAGCAGGGCCAGGCCAGAGGAGCTGGGAGAGAACATGCTTCGCAGCGCTTTCGCTGAGCCCTTCTTTTCCTTCTGGTTTCACCCCGGTTTCCCCTGTTTTTACCCCCCTCTCTGGATCTCTGACGGTGTCAGAAAATAAGAGAAGCGGGAAAAAGCCTCTCATTCAAATCGAGCTGGTTCATTTCCGAGCCTTTTTGGAGTGGGATATTTGCAATGTTTTCACTGTCCCGGGAGAGCCAAGAAAGCCAGATCGAAGAGCTCCTGTTTGCAGAGAGCCTCCGCCTGGAGCCTCAACGACCTTTTCCGCTAAGGAAAGCAGCGCCGATCCCGGCGCCGGGCCCAAGGGCCGCGGCCGGAGACAGCGGGCTGCGCAGCCCGGCGCCGGGGCAGGCACCGGCTGAGGGAAATCACGCCCGGGATCCCGCACCGCCGCGCCAGCCCCTCCGCCCGGTACCACGAGGACTTTAGTAAATTGCTAATTAAAAGCCAAACCAACACCCCCACTCTGCGCATATACAGAAACATTTCATTTTATGCACCTTCGGGACCCTCAAAACCGCTGGAGGGAAAGCGGGAGAGCACGGCGGCGGTCAGCGCTTGCTCTGGGCCCGTTCGGAGCGGAGCCCAACCGGCATCGCTGCGCCCTTCTCCGCGGCGGCTGAGCTGCAGCAGCGCCCGGGTCTCCCACTGCTCAGTGCGAGCCGGCAGCGCGGGATTTGATAGTTTTTCTTCCCTCCCCCCCGCCCCGGATCATTTTAAACCAAGGGAAGAGACCCGAGCAACGCGCTTGCTCCCCCCTAAGGCAGCGTTTGCCCGGAGCCCGCGCGGTGAAAGCTCCGCAGCTTTGCCCAAGCAGGCGCGGCCAGGGTGCTTCCCGGAGACTGCAGCTAAATGCAGTAATTAACAGTGACTGGGGCTTCTCCCCCACAAGTTTTGCTGATTTCTAACGCGATCGCATCGACCGCTTCCTTTGTTCCCTGGCCGGGAGCGGGGTCCCAGCTAGCTGAGCCGAGCGTCCGGAGCAGGGCCGAGGAGAGCCGGGTACAGCCTGGCTCGTTACGGAAGAGCTGGGAAATGCAACAGTCCTGGAAGACGTTTCAAGGTGCAGAATGAGGGTCTGTTTGCTTCCCCGCCGGCGGGAAAAGCTCTGCCCGTGCTAAAAATTACAGGTACCGCACGGGTTGGTTTGTTGACTTTTCCTCCCCGCCCCGTGCCGTCGCTTTCCGCCCCGGGAGCACAGCGTTCTCCGCAAACACGGATCTAAGTCCCGTGTGGGGTAACCGAAAGTCGAAAGCTCCCGGAGGAGCACAGCGCCCTTTTCAGCGGATGTGAAAGCCGGCGGCGGAGCGCACGCCGCGGCTCCCCGAATCGGGCCGCATCACGCACACCTTCGCCTCCAGCCTGCAGGAGCCGCGCGTTCCTCCCCGCAGCACCCAAGGCCTTCGACCCGCAAGAGCTCGCAGATTTCGCCCCGGGAGAAGCGCTAGAATAAAATGTCTGCAACCGCCGGGCCGAGCCGCCCCGCAGCTCGCCCTTGTCCAGCCTCGATTTTCCCCCGAACCGTGAATTCAACCGCCCCGGCGTGCCAGGGTGCCCGGGGCCGGAGGGAGCGGGTGGAGAACCGGGCTGCTCAGAGGCTCCGCACTGACCTGCCGGCCTTGGTGACGATCATCTCGGTGCCCAGTTGGTTGAACTCGTCCCACAGCGCCTTCATCTCCAACTGGACGCTCACGTTGGCCACCTTCGGGTTCTTCTTCACCGGCGCCTTGGCCGCGGTGGCCGACCCCGCGGAGCAACCCGAGACGGCGGCCGGCCCCGCGGCAGCTCCCCCGGCGCCCTCGGGCGGCTCGGGGCCTGGGGGCGGCGGATTGGCCCCGGCTGCCGCCGCCGCCGCCCCGCCGAAGGGGTAGCCGTGCTGGGGCTGTGGCGGCGGGTGCGGATGCTGCTGAGCCGTGCAGGGCTCGTAGTGCGGTGGCTCATGCTGTCCGTACGGGTCCCCCGGGGAAGGGGAGAGGTGGTACCCCCCGGAGGCGTTCAGGCTGCTCAGGCTGTTGGCCGTGAAAGCTGCAACATCGCAAAAATGGGACAGCTGGGTGAGCCAGGGGCTGGAGATAGCTGAAATCATTCCAAAAACAGGCGGTCAGGGCTCCGCTCCGGCTCCCGCTTCCCCCCCAGCTCCGCGCCGCTCCGTGCGGCCCCCGCCTCCGGCCGGCTCCGCGGGGTGCCCTCCGCCTCCTCTCCTGCCCTGCGCCCAGCCCAGCGGGGCGCCTCCCCCTTTCCGCTTTGCTTGGCCCCAGCCCCGCTCCCCCCGGGGCAGGCGGGGAGCTCGCTGCTCCCGCTGCCTGCCTCGGCTCTTTTTTTTTTTTCTTTTTTTTTTTCCTTTTCTTTTTTCCCCTTTGCAAACCCCAGAGATCTGCCAAGAGCCGCGGCGGTGCAGAGCCCGTGCGATCTCTGCAGAAGGCCTCCCTTGCTGCACACGATTTGGGACAAAGCAAACTTCCCCAGACACGGCTTCTCCCCTATCATCCTCCCCCCCCCAAAAATAAAGAGGAGGAGGGGGAACTCAGACAGAAACCGGTTCTTATTTCCGTGTAGCTGCCGTGCTGCAGGTAACGTCCCTCGCTCTGGTGCCACGGCTGACAGGGAACAGGTAGACCTCGAGTGGCAATTCCCCCCCCCTTTCCATCCCCGGGAGAGAGAGGGGGAACAGTCAGGACCAGAGCAAAGCTTCGGGTCCGCGCCAAGGAGCGCCGGAACGGCCCCGGCCGAGCAGCCCTTGGGCGCCTGCTTGAGCGGGCCCTGCGGGGCATGACAGGCCGTCCCGGGGATCGGACGGTTCCTTCGGGTCCCCTCCGATGCTGAAGGGCTCCTCGAGGTCCTGAGGGTCTCTCGAGTTATTTACGCCGCAGTTCCCAGGCCGGACAGCAGCTACAGAGCCGGCGGGAGCCGAGCCCCGGCCTGCCGCTGCCCTGGGCACGGCCGGCACAGTCGGGGGATGCTCCAGAACCTCCGAGGGGACTCGGATCCAAGCGGTAGAGCCGTCGGAAGCCGCCACTGGGGTACGGGCAGAGCCTCGTTCTCCATAGGAAGGCTGAGGGGGCCCGGCAAAACCCCTCTGGCCGGCACCGCGGGCAGGCCGCGCTCTGTGCATTCCCCTTGGCCCGGCCGCGGGGCCGGGACGCGTAGAAACTGCCCGGGACGCAGTGGCCGGGATCCCGACCCGCGGCCATGGGGGGCCGAGCGCAGCGCTCACCTTCCATATCCCTGGTGACGGTGCTGAAGTGCATCTTCTGCGGGCGGCAGCCGGGGCGGGCGGGCGCGCTGCGGCCGCCGCGCCGCTCCTCCAGCGCTCCCTTCCCTGCTTGCTCGGCGGCAGCGGCGACTGAAATCAGAGAGGCGATACTGAAAGCATTTGCCTTGGGAGACAGAGGGCTGTTTTCGTCCATAGGGGAGACACCAATGCAGGAGCAGCAGCCGCGACAGCCTCCCACCACGAGCCCCCCCTCCCACCACCTCACTCCCCTCCTTTCTACCACACCATCCAGGGAGGTGCGAGAGAGACCCCCCTCCTTCCAGACGGGGGGAGGGAACCTTAAAAAAAAACCAAAACAACCAAAAACCCACACCAGAAAACAATCTAAAGCCTCGGTATCCCCCCCGGGAAGGGCGTTGGGGAGCAAGAAATTTCCCCGGGCCCCTTTGCAGCCAGCACCGAGCACTGCAACGGCTGGATCGATCCCTGTCAGGGAGAGGGGTCCGGATAGGGGGGTGAATAAATAAATATCCCCACGAATTTCTTCCCCAGGGTGCCGGTTTCTCTTCCCTCAACTTCGTTCCCTGCGATTTATTATTTTTCTATTTTCCCTTCCCCCTAGCCACCACCTCCTGCTTCTGCCCCCCCCCCCCCGTCCCCTCCTTTTCTCCAGCACGTAGGGAAAGTGTCTCCCTTATAGGCGCTTTCCCCCATTCAGTGGCTGGGAGGCGTCACATGGAAGCCGGGGGTGTTTGCCTGCAGAAGCGGCGGCGGCAGCGGCGAAAGCGAAGTGAAACTTCTGCCGAGACGGTGTCAAAGGGCTGGGGAGGCCCTTCCCCGCCTCCCGGGCACGGCGAGCTGCCGGCGGGGAGGGATGGGATGTGCTTCGGGGCGGGCGGAGGGGTCGATGGTGTCAATCACGGCACCGGGAACCGGCCGACGGGAAGGGAAGGGAAAAGCCGAGGGCAGCCGAGCCGAGCCGAGCCCGGAATCACGCTGCGGATGTCCGGCACCGAGAGGGAGGATTGCTCCCTTCCTCCAGCCCTTATCCACCACGGTGCCGCAGGCTGCCCCGGCTCGACCCGGGGACTCGCAGTCCGAGCGGCCGCAGCGCCGGGCACGTCGGGGCGCGCTGCGGGCGCAGGTGCCGTCTCGCCGGGGCAGGATGTGACCCTCCAGTCCCGAGCCACCAAACCATCAAAGCACCCGCGGGCGTTGGAGCATTTCCTTCGCCAAAAAAAAAGCGGAGAAAACGGAAAGCAACGGCGGGGCGGCCGGCGAGGGTTTGTCCGGCCCGGCGTGAGAGCCCTCTCTGCCGGCAGCACCTGCACGGCCCGCCTGGACCGGGGGCCGCTCTCCCCTGGCTACCGTGGACAGCTTTCCCGGTTCCCCGCCCTGTCCTGGCGAGGGTGAGGTGCTACTCACCGCCCGGCACCGACCCTTCGGAGCGCTGCGGCGTCCCCCGGGCCCTTCCTCCACATCGGCGCTGGGCGAGCCCTGCCGGCCCGGCCCGGCCCCGGTCCCAGTCCGGGTGCTGGTCCCAGTCCCGGTGCCGGTCCCAGTCCCGGTGCCGGTCCCTCCGGGCGGGTGGCTGCACTGAGGTCCCGGGGGATATGCCCCGATGGGGCGGGCGGAGCCGTGAGGAGCGCCGGTGGCTACCGCCGCGATGGGGGTTGCATAACCCGAGCGATGCGCGGAGAGTCGGAGTGAGCAAGCGGGTTATATATAGCTGCCCTGTCTGTAGCCTGCGGGGCTTGATTCTTGTTGAAATATTATCTTTGGATGTGGTAAAAATATTTGCAGAGAAAAATCTAGACTACTCTTACATATTTGAGCATATGTTCCTGCAGCTAACGGCATAAGGGCAGAGCGTGACACGATCGGTGTTTTGTTTCTCTGCTGTTGCTGGCACCGGGGTTCCCGGCCAGGGCATTTTCTACCCTGAGCTCAGGGACATGCCAAACAGAAGAGTGTTCCAATGCTGACCCACGCTGCTTACCTGGCGGCAATACAGGGAGGAGGGGAATGGATTTCGTTAGGAGACCTCGGGGCAATATCGGAGGAAAGCGAAGAGCCGCTGGCGCGAGTTGCAAGCCGCCTCACGGAGTTCAAGGGCTGATGTGAACAGGCATCATCTTCTTCCCAGAGGTGTGCCCGGTTCTGGGCAGCCTCTGCCCCAGGAGGAAACAAAATTTCCCCTTCCTTGAAAATTAAGAAAAAAAAACCAACCCAGCACCCCAGCAGAGTCGAGGTTGCTGCCCTTGACTTTCTTGCCCTCACCGTTTCCTAGCTTTATCCCTTTCTCTTTCCCTGCTCCTTAGGTAAAAGCCCCAGCTGGAAGCAGCGCTACGTCGAGGACAGCCCGGGCACGGATGAGCCCCTCAGCCTGCCCGGCGGGGTCGCGACTTAGTGGTCTCCAGGAATCGTTGCCAGCCGGCCCTCGGGCCCCATGACCCCTGAGACCCCGCCGGCCCGTTCCCGCACCCCCACGTGTGAGCAGCGCCAAATAAGAGCTGAGACGACAGCAGAGTGAAACCAGCCCTGGCTACCCCGCGACGGGGGAACCCGACAGCGGCAGAGCAAAGCCGAGGGAGCGGGTGGCACGGCTCAGTGCTGTAAACGGCGTTATCCCCTCTCCTGCACGCCAAAAGGGCCTAAAACCAGAGGCCGCCTTTGCTAGGCGTCTCGTCCAGCGGGCACTGTCCCTTTCTCCGGTCGTTCAGCATCGCCGGAGCTCTGCAAAGCTCGTCCAGCCTCGGTGGGGGGCTGCTAACCCCACCGTTAGCGAGGGTCTGTCCAGGGTTGTGCCGTCGTCCCTGGGCCCTGGAGGGAAATTTATAGAGCCCGGAAGCTGTCGGAAGGGCACCAGGGAGAGGGCAAGGGGAGCGTTCTGCTCCCCTGGGGTGCTCCTCACACCTCGGCCGAGCAGGTGAGAGGGAAGGTCGAGGTTGTCCCGCCGCTTCCCCGCTGGGAACGGCTCCGCTCTGCGGAAACTCCAAGAACTCGACAGGGAAGAAGGGCAGGACCCCTCCTCCCCACTCTGTGGACACACAACTGCTTCACCCCGAAACGCTCAGACGCCGGTGGTGCAAAAGCCTGTGGCGGCAACAAAAAACCGCAACGTGTTGCAATGCCCCCCACTCCCCGGCGGCAGCCCCCAGCCCTGGAGCCCAAGCAACGCCTCTGCCCTGCCGCTCCACTACCTTCCCCGGCCCCGGCGAGGCTTCGCCACGCAGCAGGTATCCGCTGCCGCCCCCTCCTCTCTTTGGGCTCCGGACCTTGCAATCCCCCAGACCTTTCAGGCGAGGCGGACCCCGTGGGCTGCTGCCTTCGTCCTCCCTCTCAGGGGTTTCCCCGCCGGCACCGCTCCCCACGGGCCGGGACAGGTGCCCCCAGGCGCGGACGGCCGCGTTCCCATCGAGCCTCGGCTTTTTTGCTGCGGAGGTGCCCAGGTCCCCCAGGCCCCGTTCCCCCGCGCACCCTGCGCTCGGGCTATGCTGCAGATGCGCTGCGGCCCCGACGACCGCCTGGGACACGGCCCCGCCGCCTTCTCCCTCTAAGCCCCTCACACTCACCCCTCCGCCCGCATCTCTCCTCTACGTTCCTCCCGCGATCCCTCCTTTCTGCCCGCTCCTCCGTCCCTCCCGCCCCCACAACCCCTGCGCCCCGACGGGCCCCCGGCGAGCCCGGCTTGCGGGGGGGTAGGGAGGCGGGCGCGGACTCTGCAGGGGAAAGGGGGGCGGCCCCGCACGGCCTGGCTCGGGCTTGGCACGGCAACCCCAGCTCCCCGCTGAGCCGCGGGGGGACAGCGGCAGCGAGCCGGGGCTGGGGCCACGCAGAGTCGGGGCAGCGGCACCGCACGCGTCCGCACACTCTCATTTCTCCGCACCCCTCCCAGATGAGCAGCCGGGCGCGCGGGGCGCCCCGCGTCTCCCAGCTTCCCTGCCCGACGCGGCAGCACCGCCCGTGCCCTGCGAGCGATAGCAGAGAACGGTACGGGAAGGGCTGACACTGCCGGTAGCGGTGCTGCAGGCTAAGCAGTAACAATTCGTAGAGGTTTCGCTAACGGGAGTCGCAGATATTTACGAATTCGTTGTAGGCGGGGAGATAAGGGGAGACAGGAACATCTCGGCAGGTGAAAAAAAAAAAAAAAAAGCCTGTAATTCCCACGGGTCCCGGGAAAAAACGGGGATTTTCTGGCATTTAATTTGAGACCGTTATGACTACTGTTATTACAATTACAGTCATGATCGTTATTACCACCACTACAGCGACTATTACTATTATTTTCAACTGGGGTTTGAACTATAGGAACTGAAATTAACGAATCCACCTAACAAATCCTCAAGTCAAATGTGTGAACCAAGTATCACTCAGAAAGACGCATAGAAAGACAGAAAGCAAGGCAAGATAGAAGAAACAAAGAAAGAAACAAAAACAAAGAAACAGAGCGAAAGACAGGGAAAAAAGTAAGAAAGAAAGGAAAGAGAAAAAAGATTAGGAAAAACGGAAATAAAAAGAAGGAAAATAATGGAAAGAGGAAGAAAGAAAAAAGACACAAAGAGAAAGCAAAAAGAAAAAGAGAGTCAGGAAAAGGCATCGCAAAGACGGGCAGACCGATAAGGACAGACAAACGAAAAGCAGATCGAGGCGAGCGGCGCGGGGTACGGCGTTCAGCCAGAGTCGCTTTGCCCACCCGCATCCCCGCACCGGGAGCGGTCTGCCCGGGGGTGCTGTCACCACGGCTCGGTGCCAGCCGGCGGCCCTACGCGGGGCCCCGCGGGTCCCACCGGCGCTCGCCGGGGCTCTCTCGCCCCTGCACCTCGCTGGTTTCCCCGGGGCGCCCCAGCTTCACTCGACCCCGTTGCACATTCTCCAGAACCCCCGCGGCCGCCCCGAGCCGCTCCCCTCCGCCGGCCGGGACGCCCCAGGGACGGCCGCGAGTGGCACTGCCCCGGACCGGCCCAGCCGCCGCTGCTGCGCGGGATCTGAGCCGTCCCGTCAGGGGCCGGAGCGGCAGGTGCGCGGCCCCAGTGGCACGGGTCGTCCTCCTGCGGCAGCGGGAGCGACACAGGGTGGCCGGGACGTGGGACCCGAGGCCGCGCTGGGAGCGACTCAGGCCCGGGCCACCGCTGACGAGGTCCGCGACACCGCAAGGCAGCCGCTCTGTGCTCCGCCGGTGAGCACGTTTGGGGTTCGCGTCAGGGAAAGGAGGGAATGTTAGGGGAGCGAGAGAGAAAGAACAGGAAGAGAGGAGAGGAGAGGAGAGGAGAGGAGAGGAGAGGAGAGGAGAGGAGAGGAGAGGAGAGAGGAGAGAGGAGAGAGGAGAGAGGAGAGAGGAGAGAGGAGAGAGGAGAGAGGAGAGAGGAGAGAGGAGAGAGGAGAGAGGAGAGGAGAGAGGGGAGAGGAGAGGGGAGAGGGGAGAGGAGAAAAGAAGAGAAGAGAAGAGAAGAGAAGAGAGGAGAAAAGAGAAGAGAGAGGAGAAAGAAGAGAAGAGAAAAGAGAAGAGAAGAGAAAAGAAAAGAGAAGAGAAAGAAAAGAGAAAAGAAAAAAAAAGAGAAGGGAAGAGAGAAGAGAAGAGAAGAGAAGAGAAGAGAAGAGAAGAGAAGAGAAGAGAAGAGAAGAGAAGAGAAGAGAGAAGAGGAGAAGAAGAGAAAAGAAGAGAAGGGAAAGCGAAGGAAAGGAAAGGAAAGGAAAGGAAGAAAGGAAAGGGAGGACAGAAGGAAATAAATGCATGAAGAGTGAAAGAGAAAGGGAACAAAAGAACAAAAAAGAATGAAAGAAAAAGAAGAGAGACAGACACTCTGAGGAAGGAAGCATCCAATGAGAAGTAATTATTGCTCCTACCAGCACAACCCTCATGAACAATTGTTTCCTTGCTAATAGACAGTGAGGCACCTGGGATGGGAATACCGGAGCTTGTGGGGCTCCGTGGGCTGCCTGACCCCGCAGAGGGGAGCCCCCTACGCGGCTGTACGTAGGACACCACGGGGCCAGGGGAGCAGGACTGGGCTCCTGCACCCCTCGCACCCCCACTGGCTCCCGCTTGCCAGCCTTGGCTCACGTTATTTGCCATGGGGATTTCAGGCTGGTTTTATGGGGTCACTTGCCTGCAGATCCCAATGTGGAGATCACGCACGGGGAAATTCTCAGAAATAAAACTGTCAGCCATTCTCCCCCAGCACACAGCCGGTGGGGTTCTCCCTTTCTCCATCTTTTTAACCTTTTTTCTCATTTTTTAACTTTTTCTTCTTTTTTTTTTTTTCCCTTGGCTACTGCTCCTGCGTCTGTAGTGAGGAATCTGTGCTTTCCTGCAGTGCAGCTGCCCTGTGTGGCCCACGGTTTGGGGCTGTGAAGTTTCTGGGACCCCCACCAAGCCCCAGAGCACAGAGCTCCCTTGGCAGCTCTGGGGTAGCCTGTGCAAAGGGACAGCTTGGGTCATTACCTGGGGAGCCCACCGGAGCTCATCTGGTTTTGAGTGCATCAGGAGCCGCTTCTAAAACCAGTCACTCTCTGTCACTCCTGTCCTCATTAATGTTCATTAATGCTGTCAAAAAGCTCTGTACAGGGGTGCTGCTCTGCTGCCTGGGGCTGACACACACATCTGACGCTTACTATGTGAGAGGGAATTTGTGCCTGTCCCTTCTGGCCTGTCCCTTTCCTCACTCGCCCCCCAGCTCCAAGGAGGAGAGGGAAACTCTTGCTCGGCTGCCTGTGCTCCCTGAGCGCACAATGAAATGGGGCTGCAGCTACGGGGGAATGAGGCACTTTTAGTTTGAAAGACGGAATCCCCCCACCCAGTGCTGAGGTGCCAAAACCGGCTCAGTCGAAGCGTGTTTCCTTATCGCAGCACAAGCCTGGGAAAGAGCGGTGAGGAGCGCTGCAGAGCGCAGGACACTGCCGCTGCGCTGCATCCAAAGGGAAAGCCTTGCTGCTTCTTGCTAGATCCTTTCTGTAGAGAGTCGTTTTCGAGCCATCCACTTGCAACCGAGTTGCTAGACAGAAGGGAGGCATTTCTCCGGCTCCGTTGTGGTTGTTGCATTGAAGGTTTATATTCTTCTCTTGGTCCCGCAGCAGCATCCTGTGCAGACATTTATTTTGGCTACAGGTACCCTGGTTCTCATTTGGATGCAGTCACTGAGGCCTGACCCATACAGGCGCTGTGTGCTGGTGGAGCTGCTGCAGCCATGCAGGTTGGCTCTGGGGGTCCACTTCCATATAGGGGAGCCCAGAGGGTGCCACCCTGCACGGGGCTGAGTTAGATGAGCACAGTCCTTGCATGGAGGGGCATTACGGAGCTCAGTCACTGTCAGGTGGTCAGGTGTCCTCCAAAGCTCCCTGCCTGCATTTGCTTTAGACTGGCCTGTAAGGGGTTTTCCTTGAAAGGACTTTTTTCCTTTTCTGTTAGGCCAATATACCCCTGACATTCCTTGTCCCCTCTCACAGCAAAGAAGAGATCAAAATCACTTGTTCTGGAGCTCATATTTTTCATGGGATTTCGGTGTCGTAGATGATGTTGTATATTAATCACCAACGCCACACAGTATGTCAGCACAAACAAATTAACACAAACAATAAACCACAGGGTTCAGCATGCTAATGAGAGGCTGCACAGTCTGCAGGGCTCCGACTGGGATAAATCCTCTCACTGGGTTGCTGGCTATTTCATTGGACATGTTGCAAACTTAACCCAAGCACCAAAAGGAACAGATGCTTCAGCTGATGTCAGCTGCTTCTTCAAAGCCAATCCAGCATAAAACCAGACTAACTCCATCCTGGAGACTTTTCTTCTTGCGTCAGTACTGGAGCTCTACCCTCTGGAATGCATCCAGCTGAGAGGCAGCGGGATCTGCACTGTCACCAAGGGCAGATTGCTCATGTTAACGTCATATAGGAGAGTGCAGTCTCTGAGAGCAGAGACCAGACCTGAAGATTAGCTCTGGACCCTTCCTGAAGCCCATGCTTGCCTGCAGAAAAGCAGTGTTGATTCTGCTGGCCTGCTCTTCTTATTTCTTTCTCCTTCTCCTTCTTCTCCTTCTCTTTCTCTTTCTCACTATAGCCACTTGTGGATGTGCCTGTTCTCAGGTGATTTTGTGACCTATAGGCTGTTGTCAGCTCCATTTGCTATTTCTTTTTACCCTGGGAAACACCCTGCCCCTTTTTGTAGTGTTAGTTGCACCCCAGTACCTTTCTGTGCAAGCAACAGTGATGGTGTTTAGTTACCTTGGGAAAACTCTTTGGCATTGAAAAGGATCCACGATAATCTTGTCTTAGGTTTTTGTATAATTATTGTATTTCTAGGTTTTGATGTACAAAATGCCATTGCACCATTTCTAGCTCTTCTCTGATGACAGTTAGCTCTTGTGCTTTCTACTCATTAATTCAATTTCCCTCTTATTTAGTTGAAAAATCAGGCTGGAACTGATCAGGAAACCAAATTCCCATTTTTTTTTAATGTTTCTTGTGATTCTAAAAAATAATTATTAATGGAAAAGGGTGTTTGAATCTAACCTGTTGGCACACATGTGGCTGATGGATGAGGAACATCCTCCTTGTTCTATGGGTCTCAGAGAAAGGGTTTAGAAGAGATGTGAAGGCACGCAGTCAGACTCCCCAGAGATGAGAAGAAGCACAGCTGTTTCCTTCCTCACAGTTTTTGCTGGAGAAAACTTGGCCCTGGTGAAGCTAGTAGGAGGACCTCTGTCATCTAGGGAAGGCACACATGTACTGGCACCCATAACACATGTGGGGCCTGAGCTGTGCTGGCCACTTGCTCCCTGGAGGCCCTGGCTGCCACTGGCCATGGAGGTGAGTGAAGGATCTCTGCCGCTGGCAAGCACATATCACTGCAGTCCATGGGTGCTTGACATGGGCCTTGGCCTGGGAAACACCACACCATCATCCCTGTAAATAACATGAACCAACTGGCACCGAGGGGTGGTTCAGTTTCAGGAACTGCCGATGCTCATGCCTTCCTCTGCGGAATTAGCACAAGGACAGATTAAAGAAAGCCAATTTCCTTTCTCATCAAATCAATTCCTTCTGGAGCAAACAAAGCCACGAGCACAGTGCTCTTGTCCTCCCGTGATCTTGTGGTTTGCTCTGGCTGGAAGAGGCAGCTTTGGAAAACCCAAGCCCATTTCCTGCTCTGCATGCTGCAGTGTATATCCTCGCCTCAGCCCTGGAAATGCTTTGATGGATATTATTAGGCACGGAAAGCATTTGGAGCTCCTTTCTTCCGTACGAGCTGACCAAACTGCTATGGGATGAAAGAGGGGCAAATTGGAAGGGTCTGTGGATGATGTGGGCAGGCTGCCTTGCTTACAGAGCCCAAGTTGCACTGCTGCCTGTGATAGGGACCACAGCAAAGCAGCAACAGGCCAGGGTCGCTGCTAGCCCCTGGGGACCGGGGACACCTCTTTCATACCCTCCTGCCAAGGGGCAGAGCTCTGATGGGGCTCCATCAAGCCAATGCCAGTGAAGCCTGACTCCTGCCTGCATCTAGCCCCATGCAAGTCACCTTGGCCTCTTTTTATATCCATATACCAGATTCAGCAGATCCCATCCCCTTCCCAATCCACCCTCATCAAATCCTGCAAGTAAGGGGAACCAGCCTTTTGCCCCTCTTGCAACAGCCACTGCCCACCTGGGTCTTTGTGCCACCACCCTTGCTCAGACGTCCAGCCATTGGGAGCAGGAGTCTCTCACTGCTTTGAAGAGGAAAGTGGCTGAAAAGCAAAGCCAAGCAAAACCTTTGCTTTGTGAGGGACTAGAGCTCTGGTGGGTGTTTTGCCGCTAACACAATCGAGAAATGACAGTGTGGAAATCTTGGGGAGTGAACAGCACTTGTGGTTATTGGTGAAATCCCATATTAGTAGAAAGGTCTGGTAAATGGAAGCAGGAGTCGCTCTGACTACAGCATCTGTTGGATGTGGAGAGTGGTTATGACTCTCTCCAAATACAATGCACATGTACTAGGGAAAATAACTGCTACAATAACAGGAATAAATCTTAATAGAGACTTGGGTGATAACAGACACCATAGGGGAGTTATCAAAATGAAAACCATATGGCAGCGTCTTTGCCAGACCTGTGTGGAAACCCCTTGGAAGGACTAGCAGACCTTGTACCTGAAAATCACTAAAGAGCAGGGGGAACAGTGACAGGGGAATGGGGCTGAGGGAACAAGAAAAATGCCATCATCATGCCCTGCTGAGAAGCCAGAGCAGCAGGGCTTTGGTGTCAGCGTTCTGCTGCATGTCTCCCTTCTGCACAAGTCTGGGTCTGAAAGCTGCCTGGTTTGACAGCCTTCCCCACTTCTCTCAGCTTTGGCAAGCCAAAGGGCTGCAAGTCAGGCTGGACAGGGGCCAATTTTGACTGTGTTCAAACAAGATCTTGACCTGGATTACTTATTAGGATGAGATCCTATTTTCTCTGCCTTTGAGCAGTAAGCAGGGGCAAGACTGGAAGAGGAGGAATAGTGGAGGAGGAAACTCAGGGCCCAGGGAAGTTCAGGCACAGCCCTGGGCCTGAATGGATTTGTTTTCCTGCAGTTATAGGAGCCACAATCTGAGCCCAGACTTCACGGTATGGCAAAGAACAAGCAAACGGGAAGCTCGGCTGGAACTGACAGTTTCTTGGCAGGAAGCAGCAAGAGACAGGACAGAGTGACGTTAAATGAAATTGCACCTTCTCCCAAGCACTTAAATGTCTTCAGCAGAGGAGAAACCACAGATTAGCCAGAGTGCAGAAACCCAGCTTTGCTTTGCTCTGCTTGAGAGCAGCCTGGCAGGTGATGGATAAACATGAGTACAGCAGATACAGAGAAGGTCCGTGCGAGATGAGGGTACTGTTTGTCCCTTGGGTTTGTAGGAGGGGAGCAAGAGGCATGAAGAGCATCCCCAGGATCCCTGGGGCCAGAGGAGGTGTCCAGCCTCTGCTTGATCAGACCCCAAACTTTGGGAGTTACCACGGACATTCACCACCATGGGGATCAGCCATTCCTCCCTGATTCTGTTCAAAGGCTGGCCCCACACCAAAACCTGACTGCTGTACAGTACTGGGGCAGAGCCCAGGGCAGAAGGAGAATCTCAAGCAGGGACCATCACCTTCTCCTTCACTCTCAGAGGTGACTGTGCAGGCTACCATTATCCAATCCAGGGCCAACTTGACAACTGAGAATTAAATAGTGGAAAATTCAAAAGACAGCTGAGGAAGAGGCTTATATTAGTGAAGACACTCAGCATGCTAGCATTAGATGACCAGCAACTCCAGCAGTAAATAGAGATGTTGTTATGGTAATGAAGACAAGGCTGGAGGGAGGACCACAGAGAAGACCCTAAGTGCTTAGTGCCTCTAAGCTGCCAGGGACTTTGCCCTTGGCTGTCACTATTTTAACTGTGTCCTCAATCTGCAGCCTCTGGTTGTGGCAGATGTCTGAGGACAGAGGATGCATCAACTCTGGTGCCTGTCACAGCCAAAACTGTCCTGAAGAGAGTTGGATGTGATCTTGGCTACACCAATCATCAGCACTGATATAATCCAGGGCTAATAATCCAAACTCACTTGTTTGCTCATAGTCAAAACCTGTCCAGGGGATCAGCAAGGAGGAGCCTGAAGCTTTGAGCTGGTCTATTCCAGAAACAGAGAGGCAGATCTCTCCCTTGCTTCCCCAGGCTGGGACTCACTCATGCCCATGGCTGGGATAGTCACTGGGATGGGACTATCCCAGGGACAGGCAGGCTCTGCCTGATCCCAGTCGGGCTGCAGATTCCTGATTTTGGCTCAAGCTAATGTACACCAGGCAAAAGAATTTGGAGATCAAACAGCATCTTTATGCCAGACCTGACAAGAAGGTTTGCTTTATTGTGTTCTTAGTCACAATAAACTAGCCAATAAAGTAGTAATAAATGGCCGCCAAAAGTTATTTCAGAGTCAATAAAAAAAAAAAAGAGTTTAACAAGATGAAATGAATTGTTAACACTCCTCCTCTTCCCTGTACTATAAAACATGTCAGGTTTTATAGGTGACGGGTGAATACAAAGCTCTTTCCGTCTTGCAGGACAGGCAGCATGACCACTGCTGCCTTTTGCCATGAGTGAAGTGACAACCCCAATCTCCCATTGTCAGCACAGCTCCAATTCCTGCTTCTGCTGCTGACTGGGGACCCCTCCATGAGGCTGTGGGCACCCCATGCTTGTGGGAAGTGACCCATACCCCGTGTTTCCCCCTCATTGGTGATGGGAGCACTGCGGTGACAGCCTTTCCCTGCAGCAGTCACAGCGCTGTCAGGAGGCAGACAGTAAAACCACAGGGCACTGAGCTGAGCTCTCGCACTGAGAAAACAGCCTTTCTAAAGGTTTACAGGACCACCTTCATGCACAGAATGACCCCCCATGTTTAAACCAAACAATCTTGACCTCTCTATGAGTTTTAACCACATAAAAGCTCACCTCTTGGACTCTCCATTAGGTTTTATGATGTGCTTCCATATTTAAATGGACATGACTCGCACCAGGGTTTCTGCCGTGCATGTGAAGGAAAGAAAAGATGAATGCCAGATGTTTTGTATGCATTACTTCAGGGAGAAAAAAAGGGAGAGTAAAGGAAATTAAATGTTGGGCTGGGCTTTCACAGCTTCCCCTGCTCAGGTGAGCATCAGGCTGGTATTTGAATTTGCTTTAAAACGCAGGCTCCTCACCCTGGCCGCACTCCTGGTTGTTCTGCAAACACACACAGCTGCCTCCCTCCCTGCAGCGGGGGCTTCAATTTGCTGTCAAAAGTCTCCTGGCCAAACCTGGCAGCTGTCACCACCTCCCTGTTTATTTGTGGAGCAGGAAGAGGCTAGAAGGGGTGGAGGGCAGCCCCTCTTTGGGGTGATGTGTTTCCTCACCCAGAAAACAGTGGGTACGGCAGGCGGGATGGCTGTGTGATGCAGGTGAGTTGCATAGGCAGGGTTCAGGGTGCAGGCTCTAGTCACGGCAACTGGGAAAACACCTGACAAGCTGCTAGCCATCCCCACCAGCTTACAGCTGCTTTTATTTGGGCTCCAGTAGCATGGGGAGGTAGGAAGGGCTCAGCAGCAGAGCACTTTGCAGCCTAGCTCCTGCCTGTCCTGTTATTCTCCAAAAGGGCCATCTGTGCCTGCACATAACCCCTGGATGTCATCACCTCAACTGCTCCACTCCAGCCATGCTCACACTAAAGTTGTGGGCAACAGGTCTTGCTTTTAGAGCCAGGAAGAGAGCACAGGGTCTACAGAAACTCTCAGCACAACCTATGGTGAAAGAGGGACCACTCCTCCCGTTGCATCTTTTCCATCATGGGCAGATATAACCTTAAAACCGTGACCAGCTATTTGTGCTCAGCCCTTCTCAGGAGTCTCATCCTGGGAGGGCCCGATGCTCCACGTGGCCTCTCCTCCCTGCAGCTGGCCAGGGGACTGACACGTCAACATGAAAGGGGTCCTGCTGCTCCCAGCCCGGGCAGGCTGTCCCGCTGCAGACAGATGAGGCTGAAACTCCACACTAAGCATGTGTAAGGACATTAAGCTGTTGGAACTAAAGGATAATATGAAAAGTATTTTTCTTAATACTGGCATTAGGTTTCCCCAGATTTGCAGTTGGTAAAGAGAAAAAGAATGTCCTTACTAAGGGAAAGCAAGTGAAAGCTGAACTGGGGAGGAATTAGGGAGTGGTGGATGCTCAGAGCTGGGTCCCCTTGCTTGGCTCAGGGCTCTGCTCATGCTTTGGGCAAGAAAAAGGCCTGTTCCCAGCACAGACCCTGCTCAAACACCCTAGGGGTCACTGGCTTTCTTTCACTGGCAAGCTGCAACATGGCAAGACAGAACCAATGTGGCCACACACGATCTCATGTGAGCAAGAGCATCCATGATGCACCCTGCCTGCACTGAGGGTAGGGCAGCACTCCCATTGAGGCCCTGGAAACATTCATGTTAGGCAAAGCCTCTGTTTTTCCAGAATTGATGAACTGAAAGATTTTTCATCTTCATATCATACAGAAAGTCCCTTTGGGTATCTGCTGAACTTTGCAAGTCCTTTATACGGCTGCTGAATGACCCGGTCATTAATAGCACAAAACAGTGCAGCTTTTACTTCCCTTCAGATTTTTAGACCTCTCTCCTTAGCTCCGTAAATCAGCGCAGTCAGTGAGATCAGAGCTGCAGTTACTGCAGCTGCAAGTGGCCTCTGGTGAGTTTTGTTAGTTCTCAGCACTATCCCATTACCTCACCCCACAGGGATGGGAGCCTTTCCTGATGCGTTGGGGCTGGCCAGTCATGGCCCTATGGTGCAGCCTCTCTGCTGCCTCTCTGCATCCCCACCTTTACACCTGCAAAGGTCCTGGTGCCACAGGCTTTGCTCTTGCCTTTGTTTCCACTCCCTGTCTCTGACACCACGGGCCAGGGCAGTGGCTAGGATGCGGGGCCCAGCATTGCATCCCAAGCTCCTGAGTGCAGGAAGCTGATAAGTTGGTGGCTCAGGGGGCACGGGGAGGCATGGTGCTGGCGGCGGGGCATCAGAAGAGCCTATGTCCTTCATAGAGGAATTCCTGTGCCCTTGCAAAATGCCTGTGTGAATGGAGGCAGGAAAATTAGCTGCAATATGGCTTTTTGTGATCACAGAGAAATTGCGAAAGGAAGGAAAATAAAAAAAGGTTCAGTTTTCCTCTCGCTCCCCTTCCCCACAACGTTGGAAAGTCTCAGGAAGTACCCAGCCATCAGGAACAATGTGAAAAAACCCGGTACCATTTTCCCTGGTGAACCTGGCAGGATCCCAAGCAGGGACCATAAAACCCAGCAGAAGCGGGGCTCCCTCGTGCCCCTCATGGGGAAACAAGGGATGGGCTTCCTCCTATCATTTTCCTCCTCTCCCTTTGTTGAGCCCTGCTGTCATGTCCCCAGCACAAGAAGGAGGGATGTCTCACCTTGCCTGGGCACACTGGGGGCATGTACAGCAGCAAGGGCTGGTATGGATTTCCCAATGAGCTCCCCATGTCTGGCCCAAGGGGGAAGCAGTGGCATGCAGAAGGACAGAGGCGATGTCACACTCAATCAGCCTCTTGAACTTCCTATCTCACCCCTCAAATGTCTTTTGATTGAGCATTAAAGCTGCCCAAAAGCTCCTGAACTGCTCATGTTGATACAGGCACTCTGGCTGTGACAATGGGTGGGACATATCCCTGAATACGTTCATCAACTCTTGCAAGAGCTGCAAACACAACAGTGTCTGGGCAGAACCAAATTTACCTCAAGCCACACTTCTTCCCTGCCTGCCCTGCCTGTCTGGCACAGCTTGGTGAAGAGGAAAGGCAGGACCTGATTCCTGGTGTCACAGCCCTGGTGCACCCCTCACAGTGGGGTGAGGGGTGGTCTGAAGACAGGCTGGGCCCACTGCATCCCTAATATTGGGTGTGGGGAGGACCCAGGTTGGTGAGGAGCTTCAATGTTTTCAGGCAGCGTGCCACCAGGAACAAGCACCACAGCCTGGCCTCTTCCATGGACCTGTGCATCTCCATGGCTTGTGTGTAAATGTTATGCTTCCCCAAATAGATGCTTTTCTGGGAATATCCCATGGCCCCACGGAGGCTTGGCTGGTTGGCATCGGATGACCAAAGCTGTTGCGTGCTCCCATTGTTCCCCAAGGTGGTTATTAATAGAGCACTGTAATAATAGGGGATATTTATAAAACACCTCCGTGCCTGGGAATCCAGAGCTATCCACAAACCTATGCAGGTCCATCTGTCAGCCTTGACCTGCTCTGGTGATCGACACAAAGGGAAAACGAACTCTATACCCCACTGAATGGTATGAGAAATGTGTGGGCTGGAGGGGCCGCTGCAAAGGTCTGGTGACGTGAACACCAGCACTATGGTTCTGCAATGACACAGGGGCAGGAACACCCCAGCCCTGGTCACCTCCCTGCCAGCAGAGTGAAACAGGGAAAGGTCATAAATGCTCTTCCCATGGTCCCAGGCTCAGCCTAGTGCTTGGGAGGAAGAGAGATGCCATTAAGAAACCAAAGCTGGCATGGTCCATGGAAGCCTGACCATGCCCAGGCTCCCCAGGACTATTTATGGAGCCAGGGCAAAGCTGGCGAGGGAGGCTGCACTATCACCATTGCCTTTTGTGCAGGGTTTGGTTAGAAGGACCCATTTTCTGCTCTCCCATCACATCTGGACCGTGGGATCCAGGACCAAGCTCTGGGACAGCCTGAGGATCTGCACAGGTAGCCTTGCTGTTGGGCTGTTCCATCAGGATCATAAAACCAAAACAAATCCAGCTCTTCCCCTCCAGCCTCACTTGAGGAATTAGAGAAATGAGGCCATTTACATCTTCACACGGGCGACTGAGCCTGGCAATGACCTTTGGTCACTTCGGAGCGGGGCTGGATTTGAAATGTGAACCAGAGACCAGGAGGTGAAAACCTCCATATCCCATTACAAATCCCTGGGGATGCCCAAGGCTTGTCAAGTCACAGTGCTTTGCTGCTTATTTATTACTATTTGTCTATGACTGTAGCCACTGCCAAGGCTTGCATTACTGCTGGGGCAGTGGTCAGCTGCTGAGTGGCCTCCAGGGCCAGCTTGCCTCCCAGCAAGGCCAGAGGCTGGGACCCTGTGGTGTTGATCCTTGATGCTGGGAAAACACATTGGTCCTTCCCTGGCTGCAAGCAGGAGCATCATGGTGGGTGACATGGTCCCCAGCCATGAGGAGATGTATTCACCCTTTAACATAATGAAGTATACAGCCCTCTACAGTAAGGGATCCAGCTAAAATATCTCTGAGCCATATTATAGCGAAAGGAATTCTACTTAGTGTATATGCAATATTGTATACTGGCTTATTCACAACCAGATAGCACTTGCTGTTGGATTATTAATGCTTTAAGATAGAAAAATCCTCTGGCTTGAGACTGTCCTCTGAAACAACTGCAGAAGACCTCCATTTATTCAGCAAGTGGTTTGATTGACTGTCCAAGGAGACTTCTAACCCATCAGGTAACAGTGGCTTCATGAGAACAGCAAGTTGGTGACAGTGTGGATTTCTTTAAAAAAAGGCTGTATATATCTCTAGAAACAGAAAATTCCCTTTCACCCCTTTTAAACCTGTTTCACCCCAGTCCTTCCCACTAATCGTCTTATTTCTACTTTCCTGGGCAACAGCCTCCCCAGAGGGGCTTTGCTGGATCTGCCCTCTAGACAGAGGGGAAGCTTCCCATAGCTGAACAATAGTGTTTGCAAGAAGATGTTTTATAAAAGAAGTTTTAGCACCCCTGTGTGGCATCGCTCTGCTATGTGAGAGCTGAGCAGTGCACGGAAACTGCCTGAAGCTTTGGGGACTCGGCAGCAGCCTGTGTCTGCTGATGGAAATGTGAGTCTGCCGGGAAGCCAAGCCCAGGAGGTTTCCCCATTAACAGCTCAGCCCCTGGGGAAAGCCACAAACCTGCCTCAGGGCAGGGATGAACACCGCAGGGCTCTCTGAGCTGAGGTTTCTTGAGCTACAGCAAGATCTCCTGAGACAGGAGAGAAAACTGCATGTAGAGAGCATGTGGTGATAAATTTACATAGATCCATGTGTCTGTGACATTAAATGCTTTACAGCAGAAATGATGATAATTTTCTTATGATGTGGGAAGCTGATGGAGGATGCTGAGCTATTAAGAGTCAGTGATTTCCATGTAGATGCATGGGCTCTGCTCTGGGTAGATGAATGGGCTCGGTAAAGTGGTGGGTTACTTCCCAGCAGGACTGTGGTGATTTAGGAGATGAAGCCCCATGTTCAAAGGTGAGAAAGTACTTAAGTGAATGTGTGCTGACTACCCACAAGCTTGCCATCTGAAGGTATCCAGACACTGGTCAGTGATGAAGAGAGAGAACCAAGACCAGTGAAGATGAATAAAGCAGAGCAACACTGGTTCTGACCTCCTGACTGTTTTATTAGCTTCACTAGGCACTAGCAGCATTAAATAGGAACACTTATACATTTCTGCAGATATGATGTGGCCTGTCAGAATCCTTGCAGTGTTTTGAAAATACCATCCCAAGTCTCACTACCTCTAAGTGGGATTTATGCTGTTAAGCCAGTTCTGGAAACACCAGCCAAGTAGTGTGCATTTCTTCACGGTCCATTTGAAGTGCACCTCCAGGTGCTCGTAGAAGTGTGAAAAGCAGCTCCAGCAGTGAGCTAACCTGTGTGATGGTGGAGCCAGATCTCGTGTCTTATCAGCCTTTTCTGACTAGGAAGCTCTTCCTTGCAAGGCTCCTGCTTGGTGCTGCAGCACATCCTTTTAACAGCCTCATTATTTCTGAGCAGTTCTCTAAGTCCCCCCCACCAGTAGAAGAAACCTATGGGAGGTGAAACGGTGCTGAGTGCCTGCTGCTCAGCAGACCAAACATATTCTGACAGCTGTTCATCAAGAGTATAACTACAGAAAGCAAAGTATGGGACTGTAAGAAAGTACAGCACAGGTCTAGTGCTGAATAATGGAAATTCCCAAGAATGGGGCTGTTAGTGGCTCTTCATTCACAAAGTTAATCCAATAAAGAGAGTTGTCTTGTGCAACCTTTCCAGTGCAGCAGCCGATATATGGAATAGGATTAACTTTGGGCTCAGAATGAGTACACACAACCTTTGTTTCCAATGCTGAATTATTCTGCCTCGGTGCACTGTTGGAGTCTGAATTTCTTATTTCCCATTTGCTTTCATTAGCCGAAACATAATTGTGGACAACTTGAAATGACCACCTTGGTGAGCACTCAACAGAAACTTCTGGGTTTCACTGAAACCCAAGTTAGTCAACTATAAATGATGATTATGCTGTTTAGGATCCTAAAACTTAGACTGGATTCTAGTTAAAATTACCTATCTGTTCCAAGTGTTTGTTTTTGTTACTTGTGTCAGAAATAGAGTCCAAAATAGCCAGGACTACATAACAGCTTTGGGAATATCACATTTTCATCCTAGTGGCTGGGTTGTGCTGTATTGATTTTAGACTTCTTGAAAACATGGACAAAGAATAAACTGGCTCAACAGAAAAAGAAAATCAAATGTAAAATCTCTTTGAAGCAATGAAAGTATGCAGCTGTTGCACAATAAGCCACAGAAACTGCTTTTCTTGGTGTTGTTGTGCTGAGAGCTTCTGTTTCAATGCCAGGTTTTAGCAATTTCCACCTTATTTCATGCTCTAACAAACCTACAAGAGTTTTGTCTGGTCCAAGGTGCCAGAAGAGACAAGCAGCTCTGAGGATGAGTGGAGGCAGGAAAACACAGCTTTCAGTGCTGCACTCGCTCTTGTTGCGCACAGAGGGAGATCTTGGCACAGGACAGCTTTTCTGTAGTTACTCCATGCCCAAAGGCTTGTACAAATCTCCCCTTTGGCCTGAGTCAGCTTTGGGCTCCTTTACTAAAAATCTGCTTCCTTGCAAAATCTTTTGTCCAAGGCACATGGTCACCACCCCACCACCCCTAGTGCTGCCTCTGAGTCCCCATGTCAGCCTGGGCACCAGCCTGCCTTCCCCAAATTTGTGGAGCGATTGAGGCTTCAGCAGATGTCCAAACTGATGCTATCAAGTCAAAGTGTCAAATTCCCAGGGGAACAGCCTGCCCTGGCAAGGGAGGCAGGCTGGGCCGGGTGCTGCTGGTGCTGAGAGAGGGTTTTTGGCTTAGCAAGTTTGACAGGCATCTGGCAGGTATTCACAGGGTCAATGGGGGGCCGATCAAGACAAATTTGACCTCCAGCATATACAGAACATCAGGCAAGGGCCTTGCTTTTACTACCATATCCAGTAAGAAAAGCTTAGCAGTTTTGGGGGGCAGACCCTGCCTTGCCCCCAGAGCAATCTGCTGTGCTCCTGCAAGCAGGGGTCTGGGAGGGAGGGCACAACGAAGAGCTGCTCAGCTGATCCCAGCTTTACCTAGAGACCTTTCTAATCAAGGGGAATCCAGAGGACAAATGTCCAAGCAAAAACAGTGGTAGCTGTGACTGAAGAAAACTAGAGTTTGTGGGAGTTATTTGGGACCCAAACTGAGGTGCCTCATGATGGTTTTGCAGGTCCCCCTGCAGCCCCTATGGTGCTTTCCCCATGAGCCCCTCTCGGCAGAAGATGGGAGAATAGGTACAACCTGGGGCAATGACAGATTTTCAGTGTATTTCTGAAAGTCTTGATTTAACTTCTGTCTTGAATTATCAGGGCATCTTTGGATACAGGACTCTTCATCTCAAGTGCTTGCCCTTCCTCCAATGGGCAGGGGAGATGTTCTGGTGAAGGAGAGCTAATACAGAGCATGATGGGTGCTCACCACAAACAGAGAAGAGACATCAGATGTCATCTCAAGGCCAAATCTAAGTGTGGGTAATTACATTTCCCCATTTAAACTGCTGGCCAGTCTCAGCTGGATAAAATGTTCCCTTACTAGCTTGAAGTGTTGCCATATCCTGGGAATCAGCTGCTGTGATGAAGTTAGAGGGCAGTTCCATCTGGACAGGACTGGCGTACTTGTGGCACCCGGCTTCCCAGGCCCAGGTACCTGGTGGCAGGAGGCAGCTCTGATGAGGGCTCACTCATATGCTGAGAGCCCCAAGAGACTTTCTGGGCTCTAGAATAGCTTGAACCTGTGCCTGGCTGGGGAGGAAACACTGGGATAGAGAAGGGCTCAAAGCCAAGTGCCAGGTAAGAAGCCATCGTCGCCCAGAGCACTGCCTGCAGTGAAGTGCTTGGTTTGGGACAAGGCCAGAGGCCTCTACCCATCTGGGTGCCCATGCTCCTTGCAGACCATGCTGCCCCAACTACATGATTCTGGTGTGGCTAAGTTTGCAAATGAGATGAAGTACAAAGAATTCTGAGTCAAAGACAAGTGGAGCCAATGGGCCAGGTTAGTGAAAGCTGGTGAAATACAGACTCTGCCCTTTTCCTTCCTTGCAGCCCTGGTGAACTGCACGGTCTCTCAAGTAGGTCTTTATAAACGATCAAAGCGTCTCTGTGGCTTTTCAGGGGGTTGAGCTTCCACTCACAACCCAAGGTCCAGTTTAATAATGTAGCTTGTTAAATAAACAAGTGGCTATGCAGAGCCCCAGCACTGTGACGATGGAGAAGATCCGGTTTTCTCTTCCCACTCCAGTGCCAGCTGTTGATGGACATCTGTCTGTAAAACATTGGGCCTTTTATTGTTTTTAATGCAAGAAATGCCTTTTCCTGGAGACCACCACTGAATACTGCTTTGCTAGAAAGGCTCCTTCACAATCCAAACAGAGAGCAAGTGAGCATAGAGGATCCATTACCCAAAAACTCAACAAAATCTTCCTCACCCATGAAAAGTGTATGCACAGCGGAGGACGATCTTGGGGATGGGGCTTGGAGGAGGGGGGAGCTGTTCCTGGAGGGCGGTGTTTTGGGACCCACCAGAGGAAAATACTTCAATTCTTCTAACCGATAACTCTACTGCCTGGCTAACAAAAATAATCCCTTATTAAAGATAACAGGAATCTGGCTTGTATAATGCATTCATAGAGACTGATGTGCTTCCAGTTTTCAGAGTTTCTATACCCTCAGAGAGACTAAAAGCCACAATATCGATATGGTGAGAGGGACAAGCTCTCTTGCAGACACAGTTTAAGTTCATGTTTTTGCATGTGCATTTAAATTATGGGTTTAAATCTGATCCCATCCACCAAAATAGTTGTCAAGGTCTTAACCTGCATGAAGAGTTGGCCCATTTAGCCTTGGGGAGTCAAGGCGTGCATGTATATAACAACCTCTTCTTACCAAAGCCCTGAAGCCACACTACCTTAATTCTCATCCTTTTATTCGACTAGAGATTTGTTTTACTAAGAAAATACGGAAAATGCAAGTGCTGGTAATATGTTCCTTTAACTGAGCCAAATTCCACATACTTCTATGCTCTCAGATACCTTCACCAGCAACATTCTTTTATCTAGTGTGCAAAAAGCATAGCAGGATCTTAGAACAAGAAAGCTTGGCAGAACCACTGCTACCATCCCTGAGGCAGGCTGCGCCAGAGTTCCTTGCTGTGGGACAGAGGCAGCCAGAGGGCTACAAAAGCACTGCACTGCCACAGGTCATCTATAGTCACCTTAACACTGGCATACATGTCCTGCATCTGTTTTGTGTGGGAAGAGGTGATTTCAGCCTGACAGGTAAAATCAGTTCTTACAGATTGGTCCTGGAGGAGACATCAGTGGTAAGATAGATGCTAACTGCTAATGAGAAATGGTCCATCGGAACTGGCAATGGCCCCAGCTCTGAGGTGGTAAATAACCCCAGTGCTTTTTTGGCAGTAAAGCAAAAATCTGTTTTTGTGCAATGGTCAGCAGAGGAGAACTCAACCAGAGCAACCTGGGGTATGCAGGAGGGTCTCAGGCAGAGGGTTAATCCAGGGATTGTTTTACTGCCTCACAGGCTTTATGATCCATTTTTGTGCCCGGAAAAGGTTTACTTCAGTATAGGAAAGTTCTGCTGGTCTGAGAATAGCTTTGGTTTTCTGAAAACAATTTGATGTCCTGCCTCTTAGCAGGTGAAATTGCAGCTGAGTGACATTCTCATGTTATGCCGGGACAAGCATGGCCGAAAATCCTCTCATTGAGGAGCGCTAAGTTGCAGGGTCACCTTGTCACTGAGGCAAGGAGATCCCCATTTAGCTCCCACTGAAGGCAGGTTTGAGAGGTGGCTCAACCCATATGGCTCCTTCCTGGGACTCTGCTCTCCCACCCTGAGCTCCCTTAGCAATGGCAAGACCATGAAAGCGCAGAGCCCAGATGTCCATCTCCCAGGGACTTTCACTCCTGTTTTTCACAGACGAGAAGCGTGATTTCCTCCTGGTCACACCCAGGAGCTGGCAAGTTTCAGCCTGGAGTGATTTCTGTTATTTTTTTTGTCTCTAAAGAGCTGTGATAAAAACAACCACCAGGAAAAAAGAAATCAAGCACTCAAAGGCTTGAAGGCCTGACACAACCTTCATTCACAGGAGCCCAAGGAGCGACAATACCATAATAAAGATCTGAGGTATCACCAAGAAAAATAGGAAGCAGCCAAAGAAATAAAAGGTCACCGCAAGCTCGCTGTAAACACCCTTGCTTTGCACATATCCTAGCTCTGCTGGGTTGATTGCTAACAGGCTGGAGTGTGACGCTGCATTTTCGGTGCTACAGGTATTTATTTTACACTCTGGCTCTGAGTCTGAGCCTCCGAATGTAAAAACAATCAGAAGGCTGAAGTGTAAATTCTCCCTGCTGATTTATTTACTGTTGTGTTTTTATAGCACCACATGGCTCTAAGTTTGCACTGGGCCCATTCAACCAAAACCCATGTCATACACTTCCAGAGAAATGAATGACTTTATAAATTCTCTACAATAATAATCCCACATACAGGAATGCATGCAGAGAACACCCAGACGGGGCTGGAATGTTTTAAGAATATAATATTGTGCTTTTTTGGTCAGGGAAACACATTTCTCTCAGGGATATGTGGTGTGGCCCAGGCTCCAGCCCTGTCTGCCTACCACCTGTAATAAGCCCTTTGGGAGATTTTAGTTCAGGCCACCCAAACTGTGAGCTGGGCAAAGAGACATCAGCACCACGAAGTTAACAGCCTTAATGAAGCCCGGCCCAGAGGAGACTCAAAACATCCACAGTGGGGAAAAAAAAGGGAAGAAAGAAAAGAAAAGGCTTTGATAGGAAAAACATCTGATCCGTGTTCTCTAATCTTTGCTTTGTTAGTTAAAGCATCTTTAAAGGGCTTAGTACCCCTGGAACAGGGACCTCTTTCTCTCCCTTCAGAAACACCAATTAGAAAAGCAGGAAACTGCTTCCAGAAAGGGGGACTCTTTAAAAGAAAATTTAGCTTTAGCTCAAGGGATCTGATTGCCTCTTTTTCACAAGCTATTATTTTTCCCCGTTGTGTGGCTGAGCAACCGTTTTCCCCAGGGTGAGAAAGCAGCTCCTTGTGCTGATCCTGCTGATGGAATGCCAACACAGTGAGGCAAGGAGAAGGGACATTCATGGAATAAAGGGATGACCGCGGGCCATGCTTGCCCCTTCCCTGGGGAAGCAGAGATGCCACTGCAGCCCGCGGGGTCTAGACCAAGTAGCAATCACCTGGCCAGTGGTGGCTGCTGCTGGGAGTTCCTGCAGCAAGGCTGGACCACCAATGGCTGTCCTGCCTGATGGCCACCCTGCCTCGAGGCTGTCCTTCATCCCAGGCCATATCCCAGCCCTGCTCTACTCACAGCTGTTGTGGATGATAAACCCTCTCATCTCCGCAGACCCTGTTAACCCAGAGCCTAGAAGGGAAACATCTGAACAAGCTCCTGGCTCTGTTCATGAAATTCCTGGACATAGTCCATGCTAAGATCTTTTTCTCTCTAGCAGAGTATTTTCCTTTAGACCTCAGGGATGTTACAACAGCTGTTTGTAAACAGTTTTTATCCAAAGTTAGCAGAGGGTGAGCAGAGGAATCACATATCAGCTTTGTCCTCTTAAACATCTAAAAAATGTTGCAGCTACATTGGCACTGCTGTGGCAGATTTAAGCAGCCATCTGAAAAGGCCAGTGGCCATCAGGCAGCTGCCCATGCCTGCCTCTGCCCGTGGACACACATCCAGGCTGGAGTGGGACTGGGGGATGCAGCACTGGAGGCATATGGTGTCTCTACTTGGGTTGAAACTCATGTCAGAGCCTGTGGCCAGGTAAAAACCCGGAAAAGGAGGCTTTCTGGGGATGAAAAGAGGCAGAGGCTGGTATAAAGCTGGGTTTGAACCCAAGCCCTGACCTCCCTCATCCCAATCCGGAGCCCCTTGCAGTATCCAGCATTGAAAACCACATACATACCCTGGGTCCCTCCCTGTCCTCTCCATCACAGGTCCCTGCTCAGAGCCAGCTGAGCATAAACATCCTGCACCATAATGAAGGATAAAATCTTGTCATTGCTGCATAAGGGATTTCTGGAATTTAGAAAAGTTTTGGGTCCCTATGCAGCCTGAAATGGTCTGGCTCCTGTGGGAGCTCAGTCCCCTTGTTTGAAGCTGTTGCAACGGTGATACCTGGAGACAACTGAGCTGGTGCAGAAAGGGGGGATCTGCAACAATGTGTGGCCCTGACACAGGACCTCAAATGTAGGGCAAGCAGGAGTTTGTCACCCTCAGGAAGAGCCACAGGGGCCACAGCAGAGGGCAAAACAGGGCTGGGGGCATCTGCAGGCCATCTGTGTGGGCAAAGATTTTTCTATCTCTTTTTCTTTCCAGGGTTCCCCTGAGACTGTGCTACCTGTTATCACTTCTGTGAACAAGTGGAATTTAAGGTATCTTTAAAACTGTCCAGCAGCAGCTCCCATCGTGCATCACCCAGAATGCATCTGAATAAATGAAAACAAAGCTTTTTTCAAGGCAGTGTTTGCTCCCCTAGGCTCTTCTGTCTGGAGACACCTCAAGCTGCCTGACTTTTCCTGCTGTCACAGGTGGCACAATGCCTCCTCGCTCCTCCCTGCTGGCCCTGACTGACCAGCACTCTGTGCTGGCACAGCCCAGCCATACTGACAGTTTCTTGAGCGTTTTTCTGAACATAATGGATTGGCACAGGCCATCAACACAACCCAGAATTTTTCTTTCCATCCTCTTCTGGCAGTCTTTCAGCTGATGCTGGGAGGACCTTTTTTGCTTTCTTCTTCAACTAACACTTTCCCTTGGCATTAAAAATATCAGCAATGGTGCTGATACTGGCAACAAGTCTAGAATATTTTTTCTGGCTCTATTGAAAAGGTGAGTTATGACTCACAGTGGCCAGCCTGACACCAAATAATTCTGTGTAGACGTGTGTAAGGTGTGAAAGCGTTTTGTGTGTATCTGCTGAAGCTGCTGCTCATTTTCTGACGCTACTCAAGGCCGCCCAAACCAAAACACAGAAAGATGAAGTCCATGACCTCTGCAGGCCTCCCGCAAACAATCATCAGCAGGAATTACCTGAGATGGGACAAGGAGCTTTGTGGAAACCTGCTTTGGTGCCAGATTAGCACCAAGCGTTACCATGGAGGGTCACTGCAGTCTTCTCCAGGGTGCCAGATGCCTAGCCAAGGATTAAGCCACATGGTCCCAGGTACAGACCTGGTACAGTCCTGGATGCTGAGGCTAGGTTAGGACATAGGATGTTAGGATGTGCAGAGATGCTTATGGATGTTGCACCCCAAAGCAAACTGACCAAAATCTACATTGCAAATAATTGCTTAGTAAGAGAGGAGAACTAGAACGTGGAACCGGTCCTTGGGCTTTCCCATAGCATGAGGCAGAGGCAGGGAATTATTTTTACTTGATGCCAACCATGTCCACTTCCTGCTTTCTCCTCTTGCAGCCACAGACTTCGCTCGATACCAGACACATTCCCTTCACTGCTTGCTGCCACTCGGATACTGCCTTACTTTTGCTGCCTGACCCATCACACTGAAACAATACAGGACATGTTTTACAAGGTACTTCTGTAGTGGGGAGGGAGAATTTGTAATTTTATGGAGCTTGCAAATTGAACTTGTAAAGTCCTTTAAAGCCCATAGCTTGGGCACTTCAAACTACTGATGCTTAGGGATAAAGGCCAGCAAGGGCCGAGGTGAAAGGAGCCAAATTCATTGCTGATAGAACTGTAGGCACTGGAACTTACACAAAGAATGAGTCTGGGTTTGTTTAATCATTAGCTTTACCAAATTAGCCTACCTGGTCTCCCTTGCAGCTTTTGAGAGTCTCCCAGAGCTAGTTGTATCCTCGTTTGGATATGTGAGTGTGAAGGATTCAAGCTGGCACAGGTGAGGCACTGAAAGGACCTGAATGAAATGCTTTTGGCTTGCACTTCACCAAATACAGCAGCATCCATGGGATAACTTACACCTCTGGCAAGCTTTGTTTATATGCCTCAAAGGTTGGGATGAACACCCCTGGACTGTGACACCACAGGAATGCAAGGTACCTGCTGAAGCAGTCCCCACAAGGAATAAATAGCCATCTATTGTAAATCACCAACCATGAATGTGATTGAAGGCAAATGATAATAATGGCAAGTATTACAGCGGGGCTTCTAATAAAGCCTGCTCTGTGTCCTGAGCCAAGTGCTTTACCTGCCACTGTGAGCTCTGCAAGGTAATTATTCCATGGGCAGGCGGGATGATTGATGGAGATATTCATTAAACACAAACCTGACACTTTGCTCTCTAAGCCCAAATAATCCAACCAGGCTGTCTCTGAATAGGGCACCCTCCCCTCGGCACATTTTTAATGGGGGGTTTCAAACTAAAACCAGCAGTCAAGTACCAAAGCCCAGACCCAATGGGGGGGATCCTGGCTTGCTTCTGAGGGCTGAGGGCAGGTGCTCAGGCCAGAGCCAGCTGTGCACACACGGACCCTAAGCAGAGAGTATTAGGCTGTGACAGCTGCAGCTGGCTCTGAAATAAGCACCAGACATGAAGAGATTATGATAGATTTTACTTGTATTATGAAACTGATTTTACATCATATACGAGGCAAAAAATGTCTGTCCCTCAAAGGAATGGAAATCCTTTTGCAGGGCCAGAGCCGCCAACAAAGCCAAGCTCAGGGCTGCTGGCAGGGGTCAGGCTAATGGAGCATCTTCTCTGCACAGTGCTGATCTGCAGCGTATGGCACAGAAAAGAATATCTGTATCCAATAGTCTGGCTTTGATTTGAGGGAGAAATAAACTGTCTTTGATTCTTTATCTTATCTTGTCTTAATAAAAACAGTTTTCAAATTTCTTTGCTGTTTTTGACAGAGAACTAGGCTGCTTTGGTCCAGCTGTTTTTGTCTGTAGTGTCAAACATAGGGGATAAGGTAAGGAGGTCTCCTTTTCTCTTCATCATCACCAGCGAGGAAAAGCATTCACATCAGGGATGATCATGTTGTGTTTGTTGCACTTCTAGGATGGGGCTCTACTACAAGGCTCTGGGCTGCTGGCAGAACCTAGCTGTCTGTATTAAGTGTCTCTGCTTTAAGCAGGTTTGGAAAGAAATGGTCTCAGAGCAGAGGGGAGGCTGAAGTGGTGGGATCTCCAGCGCAGTGCAGCCCAGCCCAGGGCTCTTTCTGTCACTGCTCCACAGGCAGGGGGGTTTGGTCTCTAGTTTGGTCTCTCTTCCATGTGCCATACAGACGTGTTAATTCATGAAGAGATCAATCTTACAGTGCTGAATAACAGTAATGGCATATCTAGTACCACCTCATTAGTCCTCTAGTACCTGCCCCTCAGGAGACCCCTCGGCGTTTAAGAGAACAACAAAATCCAACATAAAAAATGCTCTCTTAACGTTTTTACTAGTATCTCTGCACCTATTAAAATGTCACAGTTGCTAGTAAAGAGCTTCTGTTACTGTTAAGATGCTGTCCAGCTGGTTGTGGATTTTTATGAGTATTTTTAAACTATGTGATTTGGGACCAAAAGGGACATAGACTCATTTCTGAAGCAGACCATTTTTGTGTCACTGAAATAGTGCCTAATTCTCCTTTAGTTAGCACCACAAAACAACTTCCATGTTAAAACTGAAGAAAAGCTTAATCATAAGATTAAAGCACCAGATTATAACTTCAGATGTTCTAAAACCTTGGCTGACATGTCTTAATAAAAGGAAGTACTAATTCTGGACACCATAAAGTCCCTGCAAAAATGCTGTCAATGTTTGCTTCCATCACCTGAAATTAGATATATTTTTTTTAATAACTCTTCTGGGAACTGGCAACAAGCATGTCTTGGGTAGTGAGGAGGTCCCAGGACAGCTCTCTAAGCAGGAAAAGGCTCTCCAGGAAAAAGGAAACTGTGGCGTCTCAGTGGAGTAAATAGCAGGTTTGTCTAAGGATGGAAGGTGCAAGTCACAGAATTGGAAAATGGGTTAGAAAATGATGACCTAAACACATGATCCAGAGGAACATGTCAAGTGGAGATGCCTTGATGGGCCATCAGAGGTTTATCTGAATTCTTAGAAAGCTTTAAGGGGGTTTGTCTATCCAGATGATCCATCAAGCAACCCTGCTGCGAGAGCAAGGGGTCTGCCACAGGCAGCTGGCCCTAGTGCAGCCCTTAACAGCTCCACATTCTTGCTCTGCCCAGGTGTCCAGGGCTGAAGAGAACAGAGCCGCAATTCCTTGCTCTCAAAATACTGGAAAAACCAAGTAGGGTAATAAGACTGGGAAATAAGAGCTTGTAAATTGCCTGCTGGATATGGGCAGGTATTATAAGCCTTGCCTGCCACCCGAGTGATGCCACTTGGACCAACTCTGGCTAGGACTGTGGCAACAATCTTGCTCCTAAAATGATGTGGATGTGAAGGACCAGCTTTCCTTGTAGTGATCTTCACTGTCCATAGTAAAAAATCTTATCCCTTTGCCCATGATCAGGAAGTGGGGGTCCCTTCTTCAAGACTTACCCAGGGCACAGCAATCCCCAAAAGTCTAAGCAGCCCTTCAGATAATTCAAGTGGAAACCCCACAGTTTACACAAAGATAACCTCTGGGTCAGGAATTTAGAGTGATCTGAGCCACAAATTGATGAGCAATAAGAGTGTTTCTTGTGCAGACTTGCCTTGCTCTTCCCTAGGCATTGGCCACTGTTGGAGACAAGAGACAGGCAAAGTGGAGCTGTGGTTGGACCCAGTGCTGCCTCTTGCCAAGGCCCTGATTAGCAAAGGCAATGGTGGGAACCAGGGTGTCCAGGCCACTTTGCAGGGCAAACACTCCCAAAGCTGGATATTTTTACTTGCTCTTGACTCCCTTTCAAAGCCAGTGAAAGGCTTGTGGTTCCCAGGGCACGTCCGACCCCTCTGGGATGGTCCCTCACTTCCTGCATTAACCAGGTGTTGGCTGCACTGCCTGGGGAAATCTGCCTGGGGAAGCAGGATGCATCACGGCTTCAGGCTCCCCTCATGGCACTATTTAGTCATTGGGGTTATGGGAAATAGCCTGAGCTATCCAGGAACTGACAGTGGGACCCCATCCTGTTATCATGCTCTATGATGGCCCATCAGGAAATGACATAAATACCCTCATTACTCTGTGTTTTATTTTTCATCATTGGGAAGCACCTTTTTGTTTTGTTTCTGCTGGTGGCAGGTGACCAATCACAGTGCCCTGGCTCCCCACATCCTGCTGGACAAGGTCTGCCTCTGTCCCTCTGAGAATCAGGCAAAGGATGTGCCTGTTTGCCAGTGTTTTTTCTTGCTGCCCCAGTGATGTTGCCTGGGTCAGGAAATAAACCTATTTGGAACGTGGCAGGAAGGCAGGCTTTTATTAAGCTGTTTGTGTTGTTGAATGTCTCCGTCAAGATGGGCACTACATCAGCGGGGACAAATGCTATGAGAATCTGTGTTCACACAAATCTGGCTGTTTTGATGCAGAGTGACTCCAGGTCACTGACTCCCAGCAACTGACCCCTTCCCTCTTGGAAACCTGCATCTGCCTGGAGTGACCTTCACCACAGAATTTTTGATTGAACATTCACACTTTGTATCCTGCCTATCCTAAGGGAGAAGCTCCCTTTCTTTGCATCTTTGGAAATACATTAAATAGTACTGCAAGTTAATTGCCTTCTGAGAGTTATACACCAAACTGCTAGGCAGGAGAAAAGCAGCCTGCACAGTGGATACAGAAAAGACATTCACCACATGGATGCTGTTGTCTTTCCCTGCTGTGGTCACAAGCTCTTTGAGGACAGCAAGATGGATAACATGGGTCCAGCCAGCAGCGTGCACAAAGCAGGCGCCAGCCTGAGATCTAGGAGGGGAGCCCTCTTGCTTTTCTCTTCTTGTCCTGATCCAAACAACCCAATGCATAAAGAGTCACAGAGAACTGTCAGAGGGTGATTTTCTGATTTACAGTGGGACTGTGGTAAAGTATTTCTAACTCAGTTAACAGCTGTTTTGTTAACTCCTAATTTCTCCCATAATCTGTATATTTTTGCCCTAGCTAGGGCATGATCTGTGATATATGATGGAGAGCTTTGCCATTTATCATGTGCAAGTGAAAGCATAAACTGGTTTTATTAGTTTTCAGAGTGCCAGGTCACATAAAGTAACTGGAGCATGTGTTTAATGTGTCCTGAGCAGTGTCTCCTACCTTTTCTGGTAAGACAACACGTCACACAGGAACTTGCTTTATCTGGGTCAGCAGCAGGACCGCAGACTCTCTCATGCTACTGTTGGGGTGACTTTTGCCTGCACTGTCACACTGGGGTTTGGCTGGGCAGAGATGGGCACCCTGAATGTGGAGATATTCAGGCACTGTGGGACAGGACCAAGTCATAGGGAAGGGACTGCTGAGTGACTGTTCACATTGGATATGCACTGGTGGGGCCAGGGTAGGGGCAGATGCCACAAAAAGATTTCAGATGCCTGGGTGGTATTTGCATGCCACTTTAGTAAGTGACTTGCAATGTCAGTGTTGCCAGCCAGGCCCTCTTTGCTGTAGGACTCCCCTTCCTCCTAGCTCTCTCCAGCCTCTGTGTGGATGAGCAGTCCTCACCATACAGCTAGCTTGGACATGACTTCACTCACCCAGGGCTGCAGGAACAAGAAGATGCTAGCAAAGCTCAATAGAAATAACATGCACAATCTTGGGAGCAAGTTCTACTAACGGGGACAATCTTACAAAACCCAGCCCTAATGGGAAGGCAGGAAACTGTTAAGTCTCAGCACCCTCTTCTCAGCTGAGGACTGTATGGTGGCACATGTGATGAGGTTGGCATAGGTAATATATCTTGATGCCATCCCAGGGCCACATGTAATTTTTAGCTATACTTTTCCTATACAAATGAAAGGGGAGGCAGACGTAAATGGTGCCCTGCTCTTGTGTTTCTTAAGCACTGACTTTCCTAAAACTTCAAGAATCAAAAATTGTCTCCATTTTAGTTGCAATAGCATTACTAGGACTGTACTGGCACTACATGCTATATTGGCATTTAGGATGGTCTACCTACCCTTGGAAAAGGTTTTTTTCTATTACTAGAGATTATAGATAGGGGAAACTAAGTCAAAGGAGTTGACTTAGGAGTTGATAGGAGCCCAGCCTGTACCTCTTGAGTGAGATGTGAGGGATGTAACTGTAAGACCAGGGATAACTCCTGAAATAATTTCACTGCAACCCAGTATGCTCCTGCATCTGAAACTCGGCTGTTTAGGGCAAAGCTCTGCTCTGAAAGAAATAGTGACTCAGCCCTTTATGGGTTCCACTGCATTTACGTTTCCTATGGGTGAGCATCCCTTAATTTTTTTTGGAAGGAAAGGGTGTAACCAATTCATTACTGACCCTGGCATCCCTGATCTACATAGGATGCTTCCACTCTGTAACTCTAGATCAACGGTGGTGATTATAACCACATGACAGAGACGGGTGAAGGTGGTGAAAACCATTGTAATCACACATGGGGTGATGTGCTGATGGATGGCCTGTGCCTGCAGGATCCCAGGCTCTGGGCAGCCTCCTGAGCTCCTACATGCCGCAGGAAAGCCCCTAAGTGGCTCTGCAGCTTTCCCTGCAGGAATTCAGCTGCCCCCACAAGGGTCCTCCCAACATGGAGCCGTTGCTATTGGGCAACAAAGAAAACGTAATATCGCCTCTATGAAATGTTGTCATCCAACTCCCAGATCAGAGCCTGTGATCCTGCACGTGCAGTCTAGACAGCCTATGTCTTGGTCCTGCAGCTCTCAGCCTGTGGCTCGGGAAAGCCAGGGCAGCTGAAGCACAAAGTGACTGGATTGTTTTTATGTAGTTCTGGCCCTCAAAGGATGGGCAGAGACTGCTCAGGTTCTGGCACAGACTGGAGCCACCTTTGGGCTGATCTAACCTGTGCTAGCTGTCAAGCTTCTGAGCTTGATCTAGTATCATAAGTGGGACCATCTTCTCTCCCTAAATACCTTAAATATCCTCTCTTGGTCGTATTTGGATATCCAAGTTTCGCTCAAAACAACTTCCATTCTTCATAATGCCATTAGAAGAACCTTGGCATGAGAACCAGATGTGGTTCTCCTGTCACCCACTCACTCATACACAGACTATTAATCTATGCAGGGCTGTGTTATAAATGGTTTGATATGTATGTAAATCCCAGAGCTAGTGTTGTTCTTGGCAGCCTCATTCACAAGCTGATGTGTAAAAGTCTTTTCTTTGAAGTCTGCAAATAGTTTGCTGGATCTCAGCACCTTCCATATGAATTCATGGGGACTCAGTGTGAGAGAGATGGGCAGCACCAGACTAACTTGCCCCTTGTTTTGGGAGGTATCAGATCTTTCTCCCCCCCTCATTCCAGATGAAGGCAGTTTCCTGGCTTGCCCCAGTTGCCCCAGTATTTGCAAAACAGCTGCAGGTAAGACTCCAGTGACTTCATTGTCTTGCTCTTTTGAGGAGTTTTCACGATGATTTTTCTATTAATCCCTCATTTTATTTTACATTTGTCTTCTGATTGCACTTGCTTAGAAAGGCAAAGTGAGAGAAACGATATATAGCTTTGAGGGAAGAGAATCTGGTCTGAAGCTCTAGGCTCGGTACATTTGGATTTTTCTCTGTTTTTCCCTTTTAACTGAAAGCTTGCAAACACAGAAATAATTTACATTTGGATTATTTATGCCCAAAGCGTTAGCAAGGAAAAAAAACCCCAAACTTGGATATTTCAGCCAAGCCAGCACTTACTTAGACAGTATGAATTAGACCATTGTCTAATCGAGTATTTTACTTTTTATGCACACTAGGACCTGCACATTAAGGGAGAAGCAAGAATCCTTTTCTGGTATTAAAAAATAAAGAACTGAATCATTCATACTGAAAGGAAGACGTTTTTCCTAACACTGGCAATCATCAGTTAACTCCTATGCTTTGATGCATAAGTGTTTCTAGCATACATTCATCTAGTCTGTCTATTTATTTCTGCCCTAACTCAATAAATGTCACTATCCTTTTTACATGTGAAAATGTTCGTGTTCTTGATATAAAATGGCCACTTATTATCCTATAGCCCTTTAGTCACCAGTGGATCTTTTGGGAATTATTTCCATGATCTAGTTGCCACAACAGAAAAAGATTTGTTCTTATCATGTCCTCCTTCCTTTTGCCAATGGAAATAACTGAACTCTCACATACTTAGAAGGTCTCACATAGGCTCTTTGGTAACTTCCATTGGCTTGGGAATTATTCTTGCAATTCCCTAGCAAATGACTCGGAGCTGCTGGATATTTTTCTGTTGTAGAAAAGAGGAGGGGGAGTGTGTGCTCCTTAGTGCAGGTAGAAAGGTCTGAAGAGCCTTTTGAATAGTTATTTGATATTTGCTCCAATGCTTACAACACACTCTTGCTTCCAGCCTGGACCCTATTTTTCTTATAAAAACATTCCCTGATTTGTTACCCACCTGCATCTGCCTGGATTTTTGTTGGCTATGCCCTGAGGTGGCACCACGGACTACGTGAGAATTTTCTCCTTACCTTGAAAAGACCTTTAACTTTCCAGAGCCAGAAACCCCATGAGCATGGACTGCTGGTCAGGCTTATTTTCATGTATAGAGGAAAGGGGATGCTGCAGATTGGGTATTGCTGGAGGCTTATGTTTGGCTGTGTTCTGGCAGGTGCCTGGGTCGAGATCATGCTGGGGAACTTCAATTGTGGCCCAGTTGGTGTAAGAAAGGATAATCTAATTTGCCTTTTTTCCACCCAGCTCTTTTCTGGGATGTGTCAGGTGTGTGCTCTATCAGGCCTATCTCTGTGACTCCCACATCAATGCTCTGAGCACCTCAAACACATCCCACATACAACCATCCCATGTGGGAGGCTCATATTTTAATTTTCACAAAGTGATGTGTCTACTAGGTCTTTTCTCAAGTTTTCAGTCCATTTATGACTATGCTAGACTATTTCAAGGTCCTTTCCAACCCTAACTATTGTATGATTCTATGATTCTATAGTTTAAGCTAGAAAACACCTTAAGCCTTTCTCAGGACTTCATTTGTGTCTGTCCTGGTCTTAAGTCTGGGCATGGGGTGACTGCTTTGTGCTAGCTCTCCTAGTGATCATCCCGGCTGCCACAGTACCATTTTACCTCTGGAGGGTAGCTTGCATTTCTGTTAACTTCTCTTGTCCTTCCATACATCAGGCCAGCAGCTATAGTCAGCCAAGAACTGTCTGTCACTGTTTGCACCAGGCTTTACAGGAGCTGCACACCCAGTTGCAGGGAACCCAGATGTGTCTATGTTAAAAATTAGGGCTGAATCTCACCTGCTCAGTATTGTGATGATGCACACAAATTCCCTATGAAGTCCAGACAAGAAACACTGATATGTCATGTTAAAACTGTTCCCAAACCTGGAAATCCAATGAAGGCATCGGCTCCCTCTAGGAAGGATGTTCATACATGAAAGTGTGACATCCAATGAAAAAGAGATTACCAGACAAAGAGCTCTGTTAGCTTCTTGCTTTTCAGTAGTTATGGATCATGTGTTTAACAGATTTCTACTCTATTGTCCAACAATTCCCCTCAGCAGAGAGACTTATTTTAACCAAATGGACCACATTTTTACTTGTTTTTCTAAGAGCAAACCATGTGTGCACCAGGGAAGTTTTTACGGGCTATGAAGGAGCACTTATAGGTGCAAAGTATCAACATTCCTGTAAAATTAAATTAATTACCTGTTGGGAACAAGGATTTCTTTTTTCCTTGTTTAACTCAAATTCCTAGCTCTGCCCTCCAGTTCCCTTCAAAACTGGGAACTCGATCAGATTAATCAAGGCTAAAGGCATTTCCGCTTGCTATTCAAAACATTGCAACTCCCCTTTGTCCTTATCATAGCGCTGTTCAATCACTCACTGCCATAGTGGAATGGGCTTGGCTGGGGGACAGGGACAATGCGTGTGCTTCCTTTGACTCAGATCTACTTTCCTTTTTAGTCACTGTAGCGCACCTTCCATTGCTCAGAGCCCAGAAGTAAAACCCCCTCCACAGTTGGTCAGAGCTGGCAAATGGACTTATGAAGGAATCTACATTGTAATTTCACTCAGGCTCATCTATCCTAAGAGGTCTCTGCCTCATTTTTACCCTTCTTCTCTGAGAAAGATGCATGATTTTGCTATCCTTCTTTTATATTTCAGGTGGCATCAGCTACAGAACATGGGCTGCTATCACATCCTTTCCTTTTATTTCAAAGGAGTCCTTAGCCTATGCCAGCAGACAGCTCCACTTTGTCAGGAATATGCTCAGAATTCAGTGATGAAGCATAAAGTGTACTGGATATAATGATCTGGAAGGAAAGAAAGAAAGGATACAAAACAGAGATGGAGCTCTACAGGAAAATGCATAAATCCAAGAAGCTACTTCAGATTAGAGCTGGGGAAAACTCTTTATAAACATCAACCAGTTCCTTAGAACATGTACTTTCAGTTCCTCAGGACATATACTCTGTCACTTCTGATGGCAATACAGACTCAAGAGCTGACTGCCCACTTGTCATTTGTACTCCTGAAAGCTATTTGAAAATCGAGGGATTTCAGAAGTTCATCAGTCAATTAATTTAATCATTTAACCATAAATATATATAAATATATATAAATATATAGAAAGCACAATCAAAATGATGGAATCCCTAGCAAAAACCTTCCCAGTTGTTAAAATCTTTCAAAGATCTAGACAGTAAAAGCTTGGCCAATATAGCTTATCCAGCCTCCCATGTAGCAGCCATCTGATCACAGTCTTCATAAACATCTCTAGAAAACATGCATGCGAGAACATAAACTGCAAAGGTGGGCTGACCGCAGCTATGCACCATGTGCCCAGCATGACACACTCTTCTGTACTGCTGTGAAGTCACCCTCTGTGTCTTCACAGCAGTTGCAAGTTACAGCCATTAGAACTAGATGGAGCCACTTAGAGCTAGAAGTTATTTTTTCTTACAGCTGGCTCTGGAGTCTTTATGTACTTGATTCAGGATATCACCTGTATTAGAGATGGAGAAGACTCCATGTGTGTTCCCTCAAGCCCCTTAGAACAGAACCCTTCCTTACAGTCCTATGTGCAATTGGCGCCTGCAGAGTTTTAAATATCCTGCATAAGGGGTTTCTCTCACTTCTCTTGGAAAATGACTAGAACTCATCAGCTGGATGTCCTTGTAGCTTGAGCATACTCATGGTGTTAGTACAAGTCTAGAGCCAGGTGTATACATGGATCTGAGCGGGCCCAGCAGGAATTCCCTGCTGAGATGGTCTCACTGGGGACTAGACGGTGCGTATTGGCGTGCAGGAACTTGGCACCTTTAAGACAATTCTGTGGCTCTGTTCCTGCAGGAGGAGGAGTTTCCCCCTTCCTTTTTGTCCATGTGACACACACTGAAGGATCCCTGAAATATTAAAATAAACAGAAAGCTTGACTTGCAGAACCTGTCTGCTAAGCCAGGAATCACATTTCTTGCTGCAGTTTCAAACTGTCATCCAGAGACTTGTAAAACATTGACAAAACCCCCTTTGCCCCCAGAGCTTTCAACAAAAACAACAGCCCAGTACTTGCACCCATCCCTGAAAGAACAAATATATTAGTCTGTTCCTGCTTCATTCTCCTTGCTTTTACCCTTACAAAAGGAGGAGCTCTGAGCATATTCTCCTTTGTATTTCAATTCCTTTTCCATTCTTTCTATTATAGCTGATTTAAGGATTAGAAGGCCCCAACATGCCAGATGTGGGGGAAGCAAGCTTAATGGATGTAGTAAAAGAAATGTAAGGAAACCCCTGGTCTAAAGGCCCATTTCCTGCTAACTCTCATCACTGGCTGCTTTCAATGAGGAATGCATAATCTCTTGTTCAACAGAGCACTGCTAGCTTGTTCAACAGAGCACTGCTAGCTTGTTCAACAGAGCACTGCTAGCTTGTAAAGTGGGACTGCTCTGAGGATAGCTTAGTACTACAAGGTGTAGTAAAGCTCAGGATTCCTATGAGATAAAGACCTCTAACTAGATTATAGATGGATCTGAGCAAATATTACATATATGCAGGCTACGTAAGCTCCCTTCCTCAGTGACCTGCAATAGACACCACATACATACACAAGGATTGGGTGGGGTGTGTGTGGACCTGGGAGGTCTGTGGCACAGCCAGGAACTGAGTCCAGGTCTGAAGGATGACTGTTTCTGTTCTGCACAACAGACATGCCTGTTTCTTCACCTTCATTCTAATAAGATGCCTGCTCCATTTCTATTGTGAAAAGACAGGGGTTTCCCTAGATGACTTTGAAAAAATCTGAGTGAACAGAAATAATGAAGCATTTTCTTATCCCCTAACACTTCTTGGTGCTAAACAGATATTAAGAAGGGTGCTGGAAATGTCTTGACTGAGATTCTTGTGAGTTTATGTAGGGTTTTTCAGGTGATGATGTTTGATGGAATATATCCCAGAGCCTTGTGTTGTCGTGTTTGAAAAGAAGGTTCAGCTTATCTGCCACCCACAGGAGCAATCAACTCTTAGGTCAAAAAAAAGGTTGAGTCATTTCCAAAGGAGCTTGGGGTTCTCTTCTACGCTTTGCCCCTCAGCAATCTTAAGTAGTGGGATTTGAGAAGGTGTTTGATATGAAAGAGCAACTTAATTCTACATCCAAGCAAGCCAGCAGACACTATCCCATCCCTAGGACCAATAAATTTTACAGCAGCTGCTCACAGAGTATCCCAGGTTAGGTGCCCAGTGCTTTTAGCAATTCACAATCAACAGCTGGTTTTAAAACAGGGGTTTGTTTGGTGAAGAAAAACTAATCATACACAGACAGATGGGTTCTTTCCTCCTTTGGTTTTCTTAGGGAATGCTCTGTCAGCTCTTTGAACACACAGATCTTGCTCATCTCAGAGGAAGGTCAGAGGTATAGAGCAACCTTCTCTTGCCTACCCAACAAGCAGGGCCCAGCTGGGGCTGTTGGACCCCTTTGCTGAGCAGGAGCATTATAGGATCTCTCTGTATTGCCAGTCTAGAAGAACTTTGAGAGCTGAATTGGAAAGCTGGATACACCCAGATGAGACCCGCAGTCCTTTGGTGAGAGGAAAGACAGAAAGGTGCCAGACAAGAGATAAAGCCTTTCTAAAGCAGCAGAGAGAGGGGGCAGCTGGCTGGACTGCAGTGCCCCGGGTTGGGTGGTTGACACCTTCCTGGGGATTTGTTCTTTGGGATTTCTGCCTGCATCTGCAGAATACTGTGCTTTGCACAGCAGATGCTGAGACCACGCATAAGAGCTTTACTACCAATGAGTTCAGCGGATGACTTCAGGAACTGACCTGGTTTTGGCAATAGTTATAAACCAAACCTGGTCTAGAAACCGTCTTAAAGTGAAGAGTGAGAACAACTGTTTTTGCCACTTTGGGGAGAAGTATTTACACTGCTCAAAATTGTCTAAACGGCCTCTACCCCAGTGATAGGACCAACAAAAGATGAGAACTGGGCTGGATTTTAGCAGTAGAGCTGTTGTAATCTCCTGAATAGGAAACCTTTTGCCCTGGGGATGTTCAGTTCAGTTTAAGAGTGGACTGCCCATACAAGCCCCAACTACTGAAGATGCCAGAAAAGCACAGACTTACAGAGGAGGTGATAGAGAGATGATGGGACAGAGGAAGGCATAAAACTGTAGGTTTTTATTAGGTGTGGATGATTACAAATGTGTTAGGCAACTGCTGTGTGTTTGGCATCCCAAGAAAACTGACTACAGAGCCAGCACCCAGGGAAATGAGCTCTCCAAACTGTAGCTTTGCTAAGAATGTAAGTCAGCTCTTTCTTTATCAAATGATGCAGGAGATCAAGTGAGAGAATTTGTTTCAACTGAACCATCAAATCATTGCTAAGTCATTGCCTGGGCTCATCTATACACATAGCAAAAGCATCTGTCTGGCTCACTGGCCTCCCGAAGTGCTGGCTCAGTGGTTTGCAGCAATTCAGCCACAAGTGTTGGAAGCAAGGTGTGAGATGCTGCAATGAAATTGCCAGCTGACAACTTCCAGGGGAGCTCGGGAAGCTCCATGCAGCCTGCTCCCTCTCACACTCTTTGACTTCCATGACCTCTGCACAGATGTGTAAATGGCACCTGAGAGGCCTGTGTGCAGAGCTGGTAATTTGTCCTCACCCAGTCTATCCCCCACCGGTACGCAGAAACATGCTTGGTGTGAGAAATGTGTCCTTGGCACAAAGCCAGGGCCCAAACAGACAAAGAAATAATGTTTACCCCCAGGGTCTTTCTGACAAACAATAAAAAAGCAATAGAGTCAAGATAGATTACGCGTCAGCTAAAATACTACCTCTTCCTGCCAATTCTTATAAAAGGAGGCAAAGCTGCTCTTCATGCTGAACTAAAACTTCTGTTAAAATACTCAAGGAAAACAATCATTTAGACAGCATCTTTCTTTCTGGCCAATGACAATAATATTCTTGTTAAACCTTCATTGCAACAGTTCGCTTTATAGGATGCAGCAGGCAGTTTGCTTGCTTTGAATACAGTTGCACAGAGGAGTAGAGGACTTACAGCCCAAGATGAACAGTCTGGTGATAGCATCTTTACAAGCAGAGGAATGGACTAAATCCACCTCTGGCAGGTCTAGTAAGCAGCTTTAGGTTAGTTGTTGGCTTCTTTCTGCCCTGTGAATACACTGTCAAAGGCATCAAGGAAACCATGGCCACTTGGGCATCAGATGGTTTGGTAAGTGGGAACCCCAGGCTGCCTTCACCTGAGCCAGCAGACGGCATGCCAGCTAACTGGATGCCTGTGCTCACCTGAATGGGTCCTAACCACAAGGAGATGAATAGGCACCGTGTGAATATTTTATTCAATAAACTTGGCTCTGCTGTTGTGTGAAGGGTGAGGCATGTGATTTATTACTTACAAGAACCTGGACAGCCCCTGGCTTAATGTGAAAACACTGGCAAGTGTCAGGAAATTCATGAACTTTACACATACGATTATCAATTACTTTTATTAGCAAACAATTCTGGATATCCTCCCTTTTGAAACAATGCCACTGGCCAAGCAGAGCAAAACACTTATATGGGCCAAAGGTGGCAAATCACACCCTACATTTGCAAATAACCCATAGTCACAGATTTGTCTGGGTAATATCAGTGAGTGGCAACGGTTCTGCTTAGGAACGGATTAAGAAAAGGGCTTGCACTTCTGCAAAGCCTGGGTAAGTTTTCAACAGGCACCACCGATAGCAGTGTTCATCACAAACACAAAGTGACATCAAGCTGTAACTCACTCCACTCACTTTGATGAGCATTGCTCAGAGTCTCTGCGCATGTCTATGCATGGCATGATCTGACAGAGGAGAATCATGCCATTTTCAGTGAAGAATATGACCAGACAGATGAGATAAGCTTGAGATAGCTTCCTTGGCTTGGCAAACCTGAAACTTCCTGTTACAGAAAACTACCCTCTGCACTCAACAGATCCCAATTTTAAATACTGAGCTTCTATGTTAGTTATCAGATGAAAATGAATGTTTTTGTGAGTCAGTCACATCCTATTTACAGCCCTCCATACTTGTCTAAACCCACAGATCTGGCAGGAAGACAAAATATTTACTCACAAGCATCTGTACCTGAAAAGTTCAAAGTGGTAATATAAATTAAGTATTTACTAGATTAAGTAGGATCTATTTCAACAAAGGCAACTGAAGCATGGAGTCCTGGCTTTCCCAAAGCTCAGGGATGAAGTTTGTACACTGGAGATCCAGTAATATGTCACACTGTGCACCGACACTGGATATTAAATTCTGCATGAAAGAGTCACTTGTTCTGCATGAGAGTTCCAACGCTTGGTGGTGTCTTGCTTTAAGAGAATGTTCAGATCTTAATTAAGCACTTAAACATATATGTAATCAAAGCTGTTCAAGGCCAAACTGCAATGGAAACTAAGCCCCTTCAGTTTAATGGAGCAGAAGAGTGCAGTTATCTGGGGTTATTAACATAACCACTCTTACCCTGGGTGAGAAGGAAAACAGAAACTGCCTTTCAAAGTAAGAATAGCAACAGAAAACTAAGAAATATATCCAGAAGTAATAGACCCCATTACAGCCATGTAGGACCAGTTCCTTAGTTCAGGAAGCACTTACAAACACCTATTTCTGTTCAGAATTTGAAAAGAAAGAAAAGTGCTGTATTTGAATCTTTCAGTGATAATGACATCCTCTCTGGTCCATCAGGAACTGGGGAGAACTTCCAACAGGAAGCAGTCAAGTGCTTTCAGGCCAGCAGCAGGGGGAGCGGTATGGCCTGTTACTGTCGGGTTTAAGGAAATTTTAACATGAGGGAAATTCCATGAGACTGAAAAGAATTACAGCTTGTGCCAACATTTGAACAGGGGTAAATGGGAAAGCCCAGGTGGTATTAAGTCAGTTAATCTGATATCGATTCTGGGTTCCGTTGTGGCTGATACTGGATACAACCACTGAAGAATTTAAAGGCAGCGTATTTCATGCCAGTCAACGTAGTTCTGTGGAAAATAGGTTGTGCCAAACTAACATTATATTGTTTGGGTTTTTTTATGGAATTGCAAGCTTCATTAATAGAAGTGCTTGAGTTGATACAACACAGAGATTTTGTAAGGCACAAGGTTTGTCTGCAAGATATTCTGATAAAAATCATAAGCACTTTACAAAGCAGTGTAGCATTTCTTAAGTTGATTACAATTTAGGAACTGATAGAACACAAAATAGATGTAAATGAGGAATTGTGATGAAATGAGGCTGTTCCTGGTACTGTCCTAGTGGGCACTGCTCTAGACCAAATAGTTTTTCTTAAGGATATTGAACCAAATGCAAATTTAAGTAGGGATAGCACCTAGAACTGGCTCCACAAGTGAATGTGGCAGTTGGCAACAAGGATGAAGAGCAGCTCTATAGACTGCTGTGGAGCTCTGGCTCATTTGAACAATATCTACTTGAGTTTGACCAAATGAAAAAAACCAAACTGCTAGTGTAAAAACTGGAGGTCCCATTTCTAAGATGTGAGACCCTAAAAGCATTAGAAGAGACCTGGGGAGCATAAGAACATCAGCACAAAACTATGGCTAAAAGCATTTGAACTCAAGAGGCTATCAGGGACAGATGAAAATGATATCATTGTTGCCTGAGGAATTAGGGAGACCACTGCAAGAATATTCTGTCCTGCCCTGAATCTACCCTTCAAAGGGATGTGTTAAAAACCTGGATGCATTCAAAAATGTATATCTAAATGAGACAAGGCTTGAAAACTCTGCCAGTTAATGAAAGGCTTACGGAAATTTATCTGTGTAGTTCATTGAGGAGAAGCTGAGAACAGACTGTGAGGAAGGCTGCAACATTTTCTGTACTCATTTGCACTTGGAGTGAAAACAAGTTTTAAAACCTGACATCCTTCATGAAATGGATCTCCTGCTCCCTGAGCTGTTCTCATCACAGTGATCCTAAACTCTAACGAATCCTATGCCAAGGGTAACACAGAGCTGAATTTTAACTGGAGATCGATTACATTTCTTTCTAGGCAAATCATTTGCTGGTGCGTGCAGCTACAGAATTACACACCCTGATGTCATGAACAATTTCTCCTTGCACCCAGAGGCCATGTGGCTGAGAAGCAGTTAGAGAAAGGCGAGGACTAAAGCGTGAGCATCCTGGGCTCTAATCCCACCTAAGCCCCTGCCCAATATTTTGAACCTGAGCAAGTCATTTAACCCCCTCAGCCCCCAGCCCAGCTGTAGCACTGTGCAATAGCCAAGATCTTGCTGAAAAACAGATGTTGCATCTCAGCTGAGCTTTACATTTCCAAAAAGTAACTCAATGAAAAGATCTGCTGGGCAATGCAGGCAAGCAGATGAATGGAGACTGTTGCAAATACTGTAAATTCACATTATTTACATGGATTCTTAGGGATAAAGGGGGAGAGGCTTTTCCCTGGTGATCAGTTTATCCCAATAGCATCTTCAGCATTAAATTCACAGTGATAGCACATCCAGTGCTGCCAGCAGCCAGATTGGAATGTCGTTCATTGACAGCCTGGGCAGCCCCTCTGCCTCAAGCAGGGGTGGCTGGTGAAAGGTGCTTTCTTGCTACCAGCTGGTTTGGGGCAGAGCAGTAAGCCCTGCCACTGGAGAGCCCTCTGTTTCAGTTCTTGCTTGTCTTGTATGTCAACATTTAGTCATTGCTGTGAAAACAGAAACACACATGCAAAGGGAAAAGTAAAAAAGCAAAAAAAAATGATGGGGTAAAGAATAGAAAACAGTATTTTAAGGCACAACCAATTTGACTGGTTTTGCCCATTTGATTCAGGAATGCGAGTTTGTTTTGCCATATGCCTGCAAAGGGAAACAGGAATTGAGAAGGGAAGTGGTACCAAACTGTTTACTTGAAACTGTGGGCAAGAGTGGGGGCCAGAACTTCTGGGAATCCCATCAGGCATCCTTTGTGTGTGCACAGCTCCCTGGAAGAGCTCCCTGGGGACAATGCTGCAGCAGAGCTGTTGTGTTTTCAACTACCTTCCCTCCTTTCCAGGGCTTATGGGTAGCCTCACATCTTCTTGGAGGAGTTCCCTTTGTGATGCTAGTGCTCTGGGCAGGCCAGACCAGAGCTGAGGGTAGGCAACAAGGACCAGAGACATATGCAGGAGTCTGAAGCTCACTGGGTTGTATGTGGAAGAATACAGCACCTCCCACTCATAGATACATCTCCTCTACTTTCAGGTGGGTGATATCTGCAGGGTCAAACTGGTGTAATGCAAAGACTTCCAAGATTAGATGCTGGAGGCCAATACAGAGGAGCTCTGACCTTTAACATCAGCTTATGTGTCTGCCCTGCCCTGCTTCAATGTACATGAAGTTTGTGGGCTGCACATCTCCTGAGGGTTTTTCCAATCAAACCATGTAACTGAGTGTTGCTGCAGAGATCTCTCCATCCATCGACAACAAAGAAGCAATGGAGATCTGGGGCTTCTGACCTTTCTGTTCATATGCAACTTGAATTGAGAAAGCAGTGATATCAAAAAGATAATACTCAAAAGACTTGCTTATGAGACCTATTATACACTGGTTACAAATGAAGTTTCAGTGAGTGATATAAAAAAATGCCCATATTTTTTAAACTTCATTTAAATTCCTGCTGATGATATGTACCTGCTGCATAATAAAACCTAAATGACATTGGGAAAATACTGGTTTTTAATTAGGACATAGAAAAACTCCATGAGTTTCAAATTTGAGTTATATTCAACTTTGGAAAACAAAACAAAACATGGTGACTGTGATCTCCAATGTGTATTATTTGCTTCATATATACCAACAAATTAGGGGAAGCTTCCTGTGTTTCTGTTGCTTAAAGTAGAGGAGGGATATCTAGCTGTGATTTGGGGGAAGAGCCATCAAATACAGTGAAGAGTAGTTATTATCTGTTGCACTTGGCAATGGGTACATCCTGAATAAAGATACAGGGGTGTGCATGCAGAGACCTGAGGAAAAGTCTAACCTGAAAGAAAGGTCAGCTTGTGCTGCCAGTTAGGGCTGCAGGGTTTGTTCTGCTCAGGCTCTAGTCTTTCAGTATGACATTACCCTTTGTCAAAAAATGCCGAGTCTCGGTGAAACCCTGGAGAAAGGGGAGACTGCAACGCCCCCAAGGCCTTGGCAATAGATACAGAAAATTTGTGTGTGTGTGTTTAGATCTTTGATTGCAAAAGAAAAATGGCATTAAGTTGGCACAGGAAAGGAATTTTATACCTGTCAGTTTTTGCACAGGTCTGTAAATGGCAGAAACTTTCAACTTCTGCCAGAAAAGCATCAGGGTTCCCAGATACAAAGCCAGAGAAATTATATATCTAGACCAAATACAAGAATTTGATTTTGATTTCAATACAGTCAGTCTGGATATAAGAGCTGAATAAGTTTGCAGAGACTTGATATAATCTAAAATGGAAATAATTCTTGATATGGAGGGTCACATATTACATTTCTGCACACAGATCAGCCTGTGGCTGATAAGCACCAACATAAGCCTCTTTAAGAGATATATTAAAAAGCTACACTGGCTTACAATAACTGATGTTTGGGAAAAGTCTAAGGAGCTAGAATGCTGGAACTGGAGACCAAGCATCATTACGCACAAGACAAAGATGACCTGAAGTTTTGTCCTCCCCATGCAAGTGCTCTCCAGGTTCATGTGAAGGTATTTGTGCATTTTCTGCCTTCTCGCATGGGTAGGGACTATTCTCCCTGCTTGGGCCAAGTGGGGGTTGCAAACCCCAGTCATCACCAAACTGGTCTGTTGGCTCCAGCTCAGCAGTGCACAGGGACTTTGAAGTAAGGTCCTGAAGTGACCTAGCACCAAGGAGGAAGACACAAAACTGCCCTGCAGCAGGTGTGTGGTGGGATGCCCTTTACATGGGTCTCATTGTGAAGCCTGATTAACTCATGATCTTCAAGTCCTTCCACAATTCAACAATTAAAGACAATTAAAGATAATCTTTACACACGTGTCAAGCTACTTGCAGGTCTTTCTAGGATTCAAACTAGTGCTGCTGGGTCCCAGGTGTAAGGAGATGTGTGGGTCAGGCTCTAGGCGGGTATCTAGGGTTGCCAGCCACCTTGTTTGCTCTTCCCTGTGGCTCTCCAATTTCCATTAAGAAACTGTAAAAGGAGCTTTTTGGTTTCTGCGCCATGTGAAATCCTTTCTTGGAGAGGGTGTGTAACTTGTGCCAGGCCTTCACTGTGAATGTTGAGTACATGCAGTCCCTTTTGAATCACAGGAAGTATGTAAGCTTTGGAGATTATCAGCCCATTATTAACATTTCAGAAAAATATAAAGTGGTTTCCGCTTTATCTGTTTACTCTGTGGCTGATAAAATACTAACATTTTTCAACCTCCACTGAATAATCCCTGGTCCCCATATTCCCAGACAATACGGTGTGTGGCTTAAACGGATCACCCCAAACGAAGCTGTTTCTCTTGGCCAGTGTCATACAGGAAGCTGGTGAGAAAAAGGTTGTTTGCACAGGATTTAAGCATTTAAAAAAAATTATGAAAACGTGATGCTGAGGAAAACATCAGGCAAGTAGTAAAAGTGCTTTGCATGTGCGCAGCTGTTTCCTGGACATTTCTTTCTATTGCAGGGGCACTTGGTTTACAGGAAATTCCAGTTCACACACAATGCCAGTCTCCCCAGAAAACGGGCTCTGGGCTCAGCTGTATTGATCTGCTTTGTGCAACTGGTGGTGCCGGCGATTTCACCACCTGCACGCCCACAGGCAGCGCAGACTGTTTTGATTTGATCCTAACTGGTTTGTAGGAAATAGTAGTAAATTTGCTTCCATCTGTTTTATAGCTGGGCTGTTGTGTCTCATGGTTAGGTTTAGACCTGCCCAGATTACGTATCGGTCCAGGTATAACTTAGCACCTAAACTCTCAGGCAAGTGGCTGGCCCTGGGCTTGTGCTGCACATGACATGGAGTTGTGCTTATTGTGGGAGTTCCACTGGAAAGAAGCAGAACTGCAAAGCCACAAGCTGATGCACTGGCACAGGCTGAGGCAGCCTTCTCTGTACATCCAGAATATGTAGCAAGTCGAGGGGTCCTGAGAAATTCATTGTTTCTACCAGCTAAATTTTCCATGCTATTTTTCCAGTTTTAGAATAGTGACAACAGGAGGTGGGTACAGACACCGGCAAGCCTGGATAAACTACAGATTTCACATTTTCTGTTGGATAAAAACCCTAACACGCTCCAAACACTGGTATGGCTCATCACATGGCAGACCCAGCCACATTCAGTTCTCATCCGGAGATGCTGGGAGCAAGACAAGTGCGAGCAGGGTTAGCTGGAGTTCCCGTTCTGCTGAGTTGGCAGAAAGCCTTGTAGCTGCAGATGCAGAGGGACTGGGATGATAAATGGACTTTGGAAAGCAACCCAAACATGTACATACAAATTAGTATTTAACATACAGTTGCTATTTGCAAATTATCCCCTTGTGATTTAGCTCTTGAATGAAAGCGACTGTGTTAGCTGTATAAACAGTAGCAGAGGGAGCTGCAAGAATGCACCTACACTCCCACCCACAGCTGTACCCTGGAGAGTCCCTGTGCCAACCCTCTCCATACGTTCACAAGGCACACAGACCCCTTCCCAAGTGTGCTGCGAGAACCATCAGCTGTGGTCTCTTCTCCCAGCCTACCAGGCACTGTAAGCCATGCGAGCCACCCTTGTAAGCCACTAGCCCCTAAGTCAGGGGACTGTGAAGAAGTGGCTGATGGCAAGTTGCACTGTCAGCACACAGGTTGCTGGTGAAAGGGAGACAGGCGGCCGGGTGTTTTGCTAGGTGGTTTGGTGGAAGACAAGCTGGGTCACTAGCTCAGGTTTTTAATGGGAAATGATGTCATGGTAACACATGAATCATAAATAATTCGACACCAAAAGGAACAAGCCATGGTGGCCCAACATCTGAGCACCCGCCTCGACATCTGCAGTGACGCAGTGCGCTTGACGCAGCAGACCAAGCACTGACATGTGTTGTGAACCCTCCAAAACCCCAGAACTCCTCCAAATCTCAACAATCAAAATGAGATCTTCCAGCCTGGCCTGAGAGTGCCTGTGGTGAGAGCTTGCACTGCCCTGGGCCTCTGGAAGCGAATGGGGCAGAGGTGAGGAAATCAAGGCTGGGCAGCATAGTGAGCATCCTCCATACATGGTGAAGCCAGCTAGTTAGCCTGCAAGGCGCTGGGACAGCATGTCCCAGCTAAGGATCCTACTTACATTCAGCAGGTGTGAAGAGCTGGGGAATAGCTGCCTCCTGCCATTGCTCCTGGCACGGCATGCTCAGGACCGTGCAGGGCAGGCTGAGCACCCAGATGAATTCTGCATGGACTGTGCTCCACAGGGACCTACCAGGAGCAGCACAACTCACCATCCTCTCCCTGACCCCATGGCAGGGCTGGAGTTCTGAGGTACCAGAAAGGTGGTTGTTACTCAGTGGCCTACATTTTGCAGGTCAGGTTTTTCACAGCCAAAAAAAGAGGAAAAGGATTATATTTCAAAATAGTTTCCTTTCTCTTTGCAGGGAGAATCAGAGGTAGAGCCAAGGAGCTGCTACTATGCATGATTTAAGGAGATAAGAAGCAGCAGCAAGAGGTAGAGATTGGGATTTATAGTATCAACCCTAAAAATAGCTGTTTAGAGAAAGCCTAAGCCTGGCAAACTCTCACTGGGAGCTGCCTCATACACAATGGCTTAGCTCAGCAGATGGAGTTCAGGTGGGGAAGATTTAATTTGGAGGAGTTTGTCTCTACCATCCCCACTTTAACCTAAGGTACCACTTTACACCTGAAGTCAAAGCGGCTCAACCCCTTGTGTGGATGTCCCTGGGAGACAGGTCACACTGAAATACTCTGAAACAGAGCTGTCAACACAGCAGCTTACACTAGTTTATAAAAAGAAAGTTCATCTGAAGCCAATACAACTTCCTCTTCAAGCATCTCCGAGCAGGGAAATGACTTGCCCAAGCAGGTTGGTGGCAGACAAGAGCTTGGAGAGGGGCTCTCCAGGCTGCGTTTACAGCCAAACCCGAATGACATGCCAAAGTTGGCAACCAGGCCTGGAAAGATCGTCTGCATGTTGAGTCTAGTCCTCTGCAATCGCAGACAACCATGTCATATAAAACCATTTAACTTTGCTAACTATGCCACTCATCCCTTCAAACCTACTAGGAGTGTTTTTAGACCCTCTCTTGTCTGCTGGTGTCTTCTTTGCTTTCCTTGCCAAAATGCAAGTCCCTAGGGCAGTGGGACCAATAAATACACATTCCACATCCAAGCAGGAAAACCCATCTGCTCTGAGAAAAGAAATACAATGACAAACCCCACTGAAAGTGAGATCAATACACATCAGTATGCTGTCAGCTCTTCTGCTGAAGATGAGCTTTCTACTTGCATTTGCAGTGCATGTCACCCACACTGTTGCACTGTTGCTGTTGCACTGGTATGTGTTGTGTGTTCTGTAAGGAAAAATGTGGCTTTATAAAGTTTCTGGTTTAGAAGTTGGTTAGAAGTTGATTTGCTGCTCAAGAAAAAATACTTTTCTGTTTCCTTTAAAGTCTTTCCTTGATTAGAAAAACCTCAACCTTATTTCTTTATAGTGATAGGAGAGGGGCAGATACTTTCTAAGGGAAATTCTGATGGTTAAAAAAAAAAAAAAAAAATGTTGCTTCTGGGGATTTCCAGGTAAAGGGAAAAAAAATATTTTCCACTAAACGAACATGAAGGTAAACTGTTTGATCCACCCTGTGTTTGCTTGTCTCTCCGTCCCCATTCACTCATGATGCTGAGCATCATGCAATGCCAGGCTGTGCCCTGAACTGGCTGGCTCTGAAGCTGTGTCCCGCCAGGCTCAGCCAGGGGCTGTGTGATGTGCCAGGCCTGGCTGCACACCTTGTTCTCCTGCCAGCAGTGGCAGAGGCGTGCTCATGATGCTGGTTTTACTCAGACTGTCCACATGCTGTTTCTAATAAAATCTGATCTCGCTCCTTTTGACACAGACGACAGGAACTGGTCCTGGTTTAAGTCACCCTGCCGGAGAGTGCACACTGCAACCAGCCTATGATAACACTGCAGAACTGGAGAGAGGGACTCAGGAAGCAATAAATCAACTCTGCTGAGTTATGACATTGGTGACAAAGGAATGGTTTCTCCTCCATCAAGCCCTGCTGAAGGCACTTGGTCTTTGAAGGCACGGCAGGGGCTGGGCTTGCAAGCCCTGGAGTGGAGTAAAGGGTGTTTATTTGTCCTATATGTACTCTGGAAACAACCAGTGCTGCTGTGACTGGTTTACATACAAGCCTAATAAATAACATCAATAACACTGAAAAACTCATCAATTTGGTAACACTTTGAGGCCCCACTGAAAGTCTGTATGTCACTAGACTGGGATTATACAGCCTCCTAATAGGAACTGGTTCACCCCTCAACAGGGAAGATGGATGAAGAGTAAGGGAGGCAGCCAGGGCAGAGAGCATTGGAAAGATGTTCAAGGTCACACACCAGCTTGTTGCTTCAGCAGTCCTGGTTCTGTGTGTTACTCACTGCTTCCCACACTAACCCCTCTATCATTATTTACACTATGAAAGTACTTGGGTTTGAAGCTTCTGACGTGTTACTTGACCATTAAATCTCATGATGGAGCAGAGACAGGAAGGGTGAGTGAGACACAGGGAAGCCAGAAGCAGTGTCCTGCAAAGCTACAGCTGTCAGAACCAGCCCCTCTTGCAGATGTATTCCCAGAGGAGCCACAAGGCTGGTGCTTGGCTGGTGCATCATCTGAGCTCTGAGTACACTTTGAGGAACCACATCTAACAAGCATAATTTTTAGCCCCACAGTACTTTCAAGAAGGAAGCATTGTGACTGCAGTAACTTGTTACCCATTGGCGAGCTAGGGAAACAAACTAGGAGTCCAGGTTGCCAGGGGTAACTTGTACCTAATAAATTACCGTTGTATTGCAAACAAATAACAAGATGCCCATGTAGTGCTACGTGGCATCAGAGACTCATTCCTAAAGGGGTCTGCAACCAGAACAAGGAACCTGGATGGAAAATCTGCAGCAGGGAATGAAGGCAGACAGGCTCGTTTGCCCGCACACAGAAACAGAGCTCTGTGGCTTTTAGCAGCAAAGCTCAGGGTGATTTCCTCTGTGCTGCCCTTACTGAAAAGCTGAAGGGTCTAGACCGATGTAACACAAGTGCTGAACCTGCACACCCCGGGACAGGCTGTACAGAGCATGGCTCCCTCCAGGGGCAAAGGCTGGGGTAATACACCATTTGTCTAGCTTGTCTATGGACTCCAAAGCAAATAACTAAGCATGCATCTTGAACTCAGCTTGTAAAAATGTCATGTCCCCTTTTTACAAGAGTTTTCTTTGTGATATTTGCTCAGACAGAAGGTAAAGTCACACCAGCGGAGCAAACAAGAAAAGAGAAGGAAGTCACACAAAGCAGTGAAGATGAAGGAGCATGGAGGCTGTCGGATGCAATAATGCCACCTCACAGTACAAATCTATGCACAGTGCATCAGAGCTGGGACAGCCCTGTGTGCAGCAGGCTACTGAGCAGATCCCAAAGAGCTTGTTTTCCTTCTCCCAGAGCAAAAGGAAAGTCACAGAATTGAATTCAGCATGAAAATGACACAGAGGTATATGAGAGCTGGGCAGGGGACTTTCCTCATTTATACCTCTTTGAAGCTTGTGCAGCAGCGCTCATGTCACTGGGAGTGGGTACAAACATGAGTCTCAAATCCGATGCATTTGGGTCAGGCAATATCATTACAAGACACAGAGCAACACTTACAGGCACTAAGTAGGTCCTGTGCAAGCACAGCAAGTGCTGTGCTTTAACAGTCCTACTTTCCTCAGAGCACCAAATTCCCAATGCTCCGTTTAACACAGCTTTGTTCAGGAGGTCTGAACTGCTCAAGCCTACAGCTCCCTTTGAAATGAACCTTATTTTCTACCTCCACCTACACATGCGACTGATCCTTTTAGGGTCTCAGTAACCATCTGTAATATTGTGTCCTACATAGGAAAAGTGGATCCATCAGTTCAGGAACTTGTTTATAAATAATTTTAAAAGTAAGCACATGGGCAGGCAGAGAAGTAGAAGAGGCATCCCTATCCCTAGGGAACTTCTGGCTGCTGTCCATGGGATTTTCACAGAGCACTTTTATCTCATTAACATGCTGGTTTTTCATGAGCCATGAAGTTATCTTCCGTGCATGGAAAAGATTCATAGTGCTCTCAGCTCTGAGCAAAGCAACCCACTGAGTATGGCCCCAGGCAGAAAAAAGGGAGTGAGAACAAAGCCACCAACTCTGGGGTACCCTCAAGTGAGATGCTAGAAACATCAGCCTCAACAGCAGGATTCGGGGTCACCAGGCAGGCATCACTTACGGCTCCCAGGTCTGGCTGACACCAAATCTGAGGAGCAGCAGCTTGTTTCCCGCAAGGGGAACCCCTTGCTTGCCTTGCACTTGATCACTATTTTGGGGTGAGTTTCTTGAGGAGGGAGCACATCCAGCCACACCGTTCAGCAGGGTGAGAACTCATCTCCCTCTTTGGGTCCACCCAGCACCTGGCTTTGAGCCTTCTGTGTGTCCCCTTAGACTGGGGTCAGGCAGTGTTGGACACAACCTAGGGCAGAGGGAGCTGCCCCATACTCAAAGCTTCTCCCCACCCCTTCCATTGCAGAGCCTCCTTTGCAGTACCCTGGAGCTGCAAAGCTCTCAGGGCAGAGCTGTGGTCTGCTCTTCAGCTGCTGGGGCTCCAGAAGTCTTCCTTGGAGAAAAAGTCTAAATACTACTTATTTGGAGAAGGCAGAGGCTGGAGGAGTGCCTCTTCCCTAACCCCTACTCGAAAGGAGGACGCTGATGCTCGCTTGCCAGCCCCCTGCAGGCTGCAGGTCGCAGAACTTGTCAGTCCTCCTCCAGTCCCTTGTCAGCAAGCTGGTCCATCACTCAGTCCTCAGCGCCCTGCCACCTTCCTCAAGCTGCGTGTTTTCACACCCACAAAACTCCCAGCAAAATATTTGAACAGCTCCTTCTCAAAACACCAGGAGATTAATATGAGGCACGTGGAGACATCTCTCCTAGAACAAGATGAGGAAGGTGTAATGATTCTCAGACTACTAGTAGGTGCCTCTTTATTCTTCCTGGCAGCTATGGCCAGAGCATATCTCTGTGCTACCACTTAGGAGATCTTAATATTACATAAACACATCAGCTGTATTGGACCTGTGCCTCAGCCTAGGATCTCGACACTCTGTCTTTATAGGTTCAGACAGGATCAGTCCCCAGTAGGTGATGGAAGGGCTCTTCTGCCCAGCTGGTCTGTGCTGCATGCACCCTTATCTGTGGCCACTCTGTCACTCTTCCAGCTATTTGCTCCCTCCTTCTGTCTTTTCCTTTCTGAGGGTGTTGATGTTGGATCAAGAAACACTTCTGATCAGCTTGTAATAAATGAAGCACAGTATTTTAGCTCCAAGAAACTTTGGAGAGACTCACGCAAAGCTAGAATTTGGCTGTTATTCCGAAAGCCAGGCTGCAGAAAAACCCCCTTTAAGATCACTTTACTATTACCTAGGTTACTTCTTCCCACCCTTTGGCAGGAGGCTACAGCGCCAAAAAGTGTCAATTTACTCTCGCTATTGGGCCAAGAATATCCCTGGTACAAATTTATTACTTTTAATAGGGTTGGGCCTTTAATTCCTAGTGCATACTTGTGAAGAATTTTGGCTTGTCACTGAGGAGTAGGAATTATTTTCCCCTCTACAGGTAGAGGCAGGTCCTCCTTTGGCTGAGGGCTCTGCACATCCCGAGAGCAGCATTACTGCAGTGCTCCCATAAAGGGGATTTGAAAAGCCCATGCGCACCTGCCTGTGCTGAAAGCCAGAAGCAGAATGGCTGTTTAGCACACAGGGCTTTTTTTTCTTATTTCTTCTCCCTTTTTTATTGCTCTGCTACTAGTTGAAGTGCTACTGTGAGATCAAATCTGCCCCCAGTCCCTTGGGGAATTAGACAATGGAGTAAAGGGCTCCTATTAATGAAGACGGTGCACATTTGCCATCAAAGTTACAAACAGCTGAAGCTGGGACTAAGGTTTCACAGCAGATTTTATGACTTCTTCCCATTTGTGAAGGGATCTGGTTTAAGTGCTCATCAGGCTCAGATGGCTGGGGTTTCTGTCATGCTTCTATGCACACACTGCTGATGCTCTCACTGCTGTAAAAGCTGCTGCTGGTGGCTCACAGTCACTGATCACGTAAGTGGCCACCAAAAATGGCAGCCCATTAAATGTTATTCTGAGAGAGGCTTGCTGGCAACTGGAAAGAAGCTGCCTCCTGCTCTCCAGCTATCTCAGTGTCTGTAGGACAAATCTGGGCTGAACACAGATCTTCTCAGATCACAAAACCATCTCTCCACATGTAGGAAAAATCAGCCTGAATGAAAGCAAAGAGCAGAGAGGAGCATGAGCCAAAAATCCACCAGCCTGCTGATGTGTCACCTGCCACCCACTGTAGTCTTCCCAGCAGTGCAGCCTGCGAGAGGTGAAGACACGGCTCTGACGAAATGCCCTTCTGCAGCCCTGTGGGCACAGCCAGGCTGACAAGGTCAGCAGCTCTGCTCACGGCTCTAAGATAAAGCCCCAAAGGCTGAGCACAAACAACAGTACTGACTTTGCAAAGTCAGGAGAAAGAAGGAATTTTGTTCCAGTTTTTCACGTTACTGAAAAGTGAACAAGAGAAGCCATTGCTTTTCTTCTGCAAGGAACAAAAACCAGCCTCTGTGATCAGAAATCCTCTTTGGATTTTAGATAACAGGTGCCCCAGCCTCAACAGATCTACAGATGAGGACTTGTGACACTTGGAAAAGCCCAAGTAATAACATACGGAGAATGAAAAATGAAAATTCAAATGTCTGCCTTTGCCTCCCTATCAAACTCCTCTGGACTCAGTCATTATGGAACTTTTGTGGGTAAGTTTAATAAATAGGGTCTCTATTCTTACAAAAGCATATGATGCTTACAGAGGTCCTGTCTTCCCAGAATGAGAGCTTGGCAGATCTGTTCCATTCTTTACAAAACCATTTCTGCTTTTCATGTCTTTGTGTGTATCATGATGTTGTGTGCACATCTGAGAGTCTGCAGAGACACTCAACAAACCATTCACTTGAGACCCTCATTTCATGGATACTATGAACTGGTCTCCAGACAGATAAAGCTGCAAGGGTTAAATAGCTAGTTACAGTACATAAAGTCTACATCCACTGTGCCTACAGGAAGCTTTTCCTTGTTTTAAGTGCCTTTTTTCTCTTTCTGAAGAAGAGAAAGATAACTGCATTCACATCCTAGCTTTATGATACAATCCTAGTTTAATGGTAATAAAACAAAAAACCCTTTCTATTTTACAGGTACAGTGAGAGATGCTGCTCAGCACGCAAGGGAGATTCAGTGCCTGTGCCTGGACAACCTGTTTGTCCTAGCAAACTGCCACTTGGCCTTTGAATAGTTGATTAAAATAATTATCAGCTGCCACTGAAAATGATTTTATTTTCTGGTTCTTCAGATGCAAGATTCTAAAACCATGGTGAGTGATGGTGATAACAGAGCTTCCATGACTTCTGCGAATGCAAGGATCTGGTGTAAGGGACTCAATCCCTGCCCCACAGGGGAAAGGCAGGCAGTAGTCCATTGTTGAACGTGCATGGCCTTCCAGGCTGACGCCAGCACGTGCTGCTGCCTGCCCCGTTGAGGCTCATGGAGGACACAGGGAGAGATGCAGTTATTACAGTGCATTTGTGTGAGAGTTAGAGGACAAAACCACAAATGTGAAGCAAGATCAGAGAATAAAGATCATAGAATAATTTGCTTGTGATTCTTTTTTCCTTGTTGTTACAGAATACCAGAACTAGACCACAATTTTCTACCCTATATTCTCTGAAAAATCCTCACTGCATTTATTTTCATAGTTTATCCCTAATGGAAAGAACTTCTAGAACTGTAACTTGGAAAGGAGTGAACATCCTTTACAAAGTGAACTGCCTTTCAAAACTGACCTTGTCTTTGTACATTTAGAATAATAATGTTTCTCTCTCAAAATCTAGGGTTGGGTGCCCCAGGCCTTCCTGTGGAAAGGTGCAGTGCTGTACTATGCAAGGCACATTAGGTTCAGCTCATGGGTTGGTACAAAGCTGGACAGACAAACAGAAATAGCACAAACAACTTTCAACCTAGAAAACTCCACTTCTGTTCCTCTTAACAGAGGACTGAATATGCCATCGTGGTCTTCATTAGCCAAGAAAACATGTAGATCTCCCCAGCACCCTTCAGCATTGAACTCCCTCTTTAAGCTACCAGACTTCTTTGCTTTAAAGGAACTGACAGAGCACAAGAGTCAATATATGGTGCCTTATCTACAGCCTCAATTAGGAAGAGGGGATAAAGATCAGCTCTGTGTTGAGATAAGGGTAATAAACCTGCTAGCTGACAACAGCAAAGGGTAGCAGGGCTACCATGCTAACTGCTGCAATGCTAGTTCTGTAAAAGTTTCTAACATATTAATGATCACAGTCAAACCCACTCATGCCCTGAACACTGGTCAACATGAACTAAACTCTGCTGTTAGCCCAAAAAAGGCCAGGCAGGTCTCTCTTTCCTCTTTTCATTTCTAAGCCGATTTCTGTTTTTCAACAGAACATGAACAAAAATGAACAGAGCAACACACTTCACCCTGAGGTATTTGTAGCTCAATCTGAAGCAAGGGGTAACAGAAACCTACCATCCTTCTGAGACTCATAATCCAGTCTGAGGACTCAGGAGACACAGAGAAAGGGGACGGGTCAGATAAGTTTAGCATTTATTACAGTTATTTCCAGCCTTTTGCTCTGCATCACGAATAATTTACTTCTATCCAAGTGATTACAGTTAAAGGATTTTAGCATTGTCATGTAAGTCAGCACTGCTTGTTTTGCTAAAAATACAGCAGTTATTTTCTTTACTCGCTTTTCTTTAAGCAGTTCTGAGGTATTTAGACAAGGATCTAAACTCAAACTTTGGAAAAGGAGATAGATCATGTGAAATGTAGCATGTTGGAAAACCCATGGTAGTTAAGTTGTTGCCTTGGAGACACGTGCTCAGAAGATAAAGGAGCTTAAAGCTAGAAAGTTCATGGAAGTTATATAATGAATTGTTTTCATCTGAGTCTTTTGCCTCTGTGTATGTGCATGTGTCCTTTTCTGCTGGAGCAGGAGGAACTGTTCCAAGATGTGACCTCCACGCTGGCACCAGGCAGATTTTTCATCGTTTTCAAAGAGCAAACAAAACAATTTTGCTTAAAAATGGGCACCAGAACCTGTGGCAGCCTCAGGACAGACCGACCACCTCCCTTGGTCAGCTCACTGGGCAAAACGGCTTTGAGTCTTTCCCACACAGCAAACTACTGCTGGGACAATCCACAAGAGCTTTGGAGAATGGGAGACATAAAACTCTGCAAACCTGAGCTGGCCATGCCTGCAAGGTTGGGCCAGAAATCCCTTTGGAATTTCTGGAACTACCAGAGTTTTGGAAGTACCCAGCCTGTCATGGCTGTTTCTGCAGATGCCTCTGGATGTATCTTTGGCAAGGGAGAGTATTAGCAACATGAGTGATATTGTTAGGTGTCTGTAGATCAAGCGAAGAGGAAAAACTCTGGCTTTACTAAAAGAAAATCATTATTTAAGAGTGTCTTCAACGTACAGATGGTTCTTTACCGAAATACAACATCATAGCTCCTTGTTCCAAAGCCACAGAGATGTGTTATAAAGTCAGTAGGTAATGACATGAACATGGGACAGACATTAAAAATGAGTGCATCCTTTAATTCCCGTGGCATCATACTGCACCATGTCTTTCTCCTTCCTTTTCACTGTGGAGGACCGATCAGTCAAGAACAGGAACAAAATTGCTCTTACCACACAAAAAGAGGAAGAAGCTGAAGGTCTCAGAGGCTTCACTCTGGGCTGGGCCTAGATGGCTCTGCCAGACATAAAGGGCAGCAGCAATGAAAACACATTGAGACATCCCTATGGTATGCCTTCTTTCCACTGCCAGCTTTAAAAATGACACTGATGTAATGATGTGAGCAGTCATGGCAGGGGGTGTAAGGCTCAGATGATGTTGTGGGTTGAATTTCTTTGATGAAAACTGCTCTGATTATTATTACGGCTGGGAAAGAGGGTGTTTAAGAAATTAGGTCCGGAAGAGAAGCACATTTGTCTAGAAAGCGGGCTTTGAATCTTACAAAAAAGGTATGATTTGTGAAAGCTCATGGCCTAAGGCCAGTAGGTGCTTCTGAAAGGATCCAGAAAGCAAGAGGAATGAGAATGAGACCTGGCAATCTCATATTTTAGGCTTCTAGAGAGATGAGCTAGACTAGATGCAGTGGAGATACAGAATCTGTCCCAAGAAAGCAAGTTCTACGAGTAACTTCCTTTCTTTCATCAAATGTATATTGCAAGAATGTTCCTTCCTGCTGTGACCTAGCTTTCTACCAGATTTCATAGTGAATGTGTTCAGAAACTTCCACTTGACACCTGGTTACCCATTTCATTTCATAAAGTGAAGAATAGTTCTAAGCTGAAGAAAATACTATTGCCAGGCCCTGATGGAGCTACACAGTCACAGGCAGTTAGTGCCATCATTTCTTCCTGCACTATGTCTCTTTAGTGCCAGATGGGTACATCCCAGGAAGAACAATTCCTACAGCGGCTCGCTAGTTTGGTGACTTGCTCCTACCCACCACCTTGTCCTTATTTGCTCTAGTGCAGGAAGTGAGGAATTTTTAAATGACTCATGAAATAACCAGACCTAATCTGAGGAGCAACCTTGACTGAATCTGGACTGTCCTACTCACCATTTTCAGCCATCTCTTCCATAAAAAGTCTTTTTCTGGGTAATGTTGTGCCCTGCAACAGGCATATCTCAGAGCACTGGCTATGCTCTGGACCATGGCACGCTCTTGTCTGTAAATAAATGTGAGGAAGCAAAGAATTGCGAGGCAGGAAATAGCCACTTGGTCCAATGAGCCTGGCCCTTTAAGTTTATCTCAAATGCACCTCCTTGCTTTGTCTTTGCATCTGCAAATCTCCTTCTCCTCATAAAAATGTCTAGCTGTCTCTTAAACCCATTCAAAGTATTTGCTTAAATGACCTAACCTGGCAGTAACTTGACAGTGTTTGGGCTGGCCTGAGTGACTTAATGCTACTAGAATCCCCTGTTTATTTTTCATGTTGCCTGCAATCCTGCCATGCTGGGCTGGGCTGTAGCAGATAAACAAGTCCTGCTCAGCCCACAGGAACCATCCACAGAAAACCCAGGGCTGCCAGAAGTGGCAGTGCTGACTCAACATCCAAAATACTTCTCATGAAGTATCTCTGGACCCTGCTCTCTGGAGCTTGGGTAATGGTGCTTGTGGAAGAGCCATCTCTAAGTGGACTTCTGAATTGTCTCTAACGTGTTTTCAAGGTCAGATGGGGAGAGTTTCTGCCACCATCTTAACTTCTCTTTGCTAAGCACATTGAGGAATCTAGTTATAATTTGGCTGGTAGCTGATTTTAAACAGAGTTATGCTTAAATAGTAAAGATTTTGTGGTGATCAGCTGGCTTTTGTGCTCCTTATAATTTTTCTTAGGATAGACATCCACTTGCTTGTTCTAACCTTAAACTAGCACTGCCATTTGGCTCATTTACCATGGTTCCTTCCTCCCTGGTGAAACATCAGCTTCACACATCTGCTCAGTCCTAATGTAACTCTGCCTCCCACTGGAGTTTACAGTGGATAATTCGTTTTCCTGTATCTACTCTTGAATTGCTCTTATTGATGCTGCTGAACACACACTATGCCAAGAGGGTTGTAATCACGTTTTCCTAGCTACCTTACCTTTCTTGCGTCCTGGGGATAAAACTTCATTGGAGGATGTAGAGCCTCATCCCTACGCAACACTACCTGTGCACCAATGGTTATACATAATGTGTAAGGCCTTAAAGTCACTAAAATAAATACTTCAACATCCAGCCTTTTGCTTTTTGTTGCAATTCATATTCTTGAACACACTGTGAACAGTCACCCCTGTTATCCTCTATACCTCCAAGCATAACCTCTCCACATACACTACATTCTTAGGTTCCAAAATAATCCTGCATGTTCTTACAAACGTAGCCTTGCTAAGGCAAAGTGATCACTGATATGAAAACCTACCTGGAATATCAGGATCTCTTCAGTTCTGGTTATTTCAAGATCCTGTAAATGGCTGGCACATAGAAAAATCCTTTTGCTGCTGATATAAACCCCATTCTCATAAACACTTGAAAATGCTATTATTCCAGTTTTGCAAATACAAAGACATTTAAAGCATGTAGAAACAGAATCAGTTTTTTAATGAGTCTTTTGCCCCACTCTAATTACTTTTTGTAGCATTTTAAATGACAGGGTTCCTGATGCAGGATTCAACAATCACTGAAAGACTATTGCTATTTGAGATTTTTGGTTTCATATATTTTGAGCATCGCTGATGTATTTTATGTCTGCTATTGCTATCCATCTATAAGCATGTGTCAATCTGTTTTTTTCATCTTGTTCTTGGATGCACCCATGCTTTGTGAGAGAGGAGACCAGATCCTGCTCTCCCTGGAAAGCTTAGCTCTAGCTCATTTAATTTGATCTATAATAAGACTTGCTTTCCATTTTCCCATTTGACTCCTCTTATTGGGAAAGGTCCCTGTGTGTACTAGGTTGTGCTGACTAAAGCTACTTCTTCATCATCAGTCTGTGTACAGAATACTGTGTATTCAGAGTGATGCCTGCAATGCTGCAAACCACATTTTCCTGTTGAAGAGTAAATCCCAGTCTGTGAAAGCCTGGATGAGTATTTGCCATAGCCTTAAGCCATTTCCCAGAAACCGCCTTTCATTTCATCCTGCATTTGGATTCCACATTCACTTCGCCCAGCCTCTTCCTCAGCCTGGCAAACAGCTAAAACTCCCTCAACAGGTTGATATCAACTAATGCTACATCAAAGAAAGTCTAAACCTCATTTAACCGTGCACAGGGGGATATGAAGGCTCTCAAGAAGACTAACAATACATAGCAGCTAGTCCTAAGATTCCCTATTCACTGCCATGAGCTTGCACAGCCTCACCCTCCCCACACATCTTTCCCACAGTTGGAGAGCTGCAGCTGGTGCCACCCTTAATACACAGCCCAGTTATCCCAGGATGCGTTTGTGGCTGCTCCCCGGTGTGCAGCTGTAGCTGCTAAGCCAACGGGCACCCAACTGAGGCTCCTACACTCATTTAGCTCATTAGACTCAGACAGCTGTAGATTATACAGAGAACAACAGACAGACAAACCTAGCAGGGAAAACTGAAGAGAAGGCCCCAAGGATGGCTGTGTTGTAGCATTGCTTCTCCTGTTTCCACACCACCATTTTTGGCTTGCTCCTTTGTGTCCAAGTATTTCCAAGCAGAAATCCGATCTGCACATTTGGGTTCAAAACAGGCCAAGTTCCTGTTATAGCACTGCATGTGTTTGGCATCCAGATCTGCATGGGAAGGAAGCTGGCTTCCACAGCAGGGGATCTGAATACCTCTAGTGGATTTAAACATCTTGGCCTTCATCATGGAGACCTGACTGTGGCTTCACATCCTGCATAACCCAAATGCAACAGGCTCCCAAAAGCAAGGGGGAGGCTGGGAGAAAGGAAAGAAGGGAATAATCTTCATATAAGAGATGGAAAATAAGAAAGGCAGAGTGTGCCTGGTTGGTACCTGTTTTTTTCTACTCATGATGGCAGATAAATTACTGCCCTCCCTCATGTCCCCATAGCAGGTGTGTACAAAGCAGCTGCTTTTTGGGTTCTGTTGCCTATAATGGCACATGTACGTTCTACCTACACCCCTGTCACAGCTGTTATGAAATAAATCTCAACCCACTGGAAGGTGGATTCCCCCATCATGTCATGGGGAGAGGTATTTTCATGGGAAGAGGAATGTGAGGATGGGAGGAAACAGGGCTTTGCAGCAAGCAATGTGCAGAACAAGTCACAGTCTTGTCTCGGCATCCAGATGTTTCTAGAGACACCAAACCAGTGCATACCAAACTCAGGGCTTCTCATTCCCACCAGACAGGCACTGCATGAGGAAAGGATATGTGCAGTGTTTAACTTCATTTATTCCTTAGCAACCAAAAGCTCCCTGTATTTTCCCATCTTGGGGGCTTATGTGCGATCCCCCTTCAGTGACATTCTCCTACCATGAATGATTAAGAAATCTGAATCTTTAAAAATTGCCAGATCCCATTTCTATTCCTAAATACAGCCCTAGAGAGAGAGGTAAGCCCAGGAGGCCAAGGGATTTTAGTTAATGATCCCTTTTTACAGGGGCAAGAAGCAGTACTATGAAAAGCAGATCTAGGGCTATTTCTTCCCTCCATGCCTGTGCTTTGCAGACATATATAAAACATTTTCCATGTTTTACCTGGCTGCCTGTGTTCACTAGGAAAGCCCGCTGGGCTTTTGCCCTGGGATGTATCACACAGCAGGATGTCAGGTCTTAGAAGATATGTTCAACACTGGACAGTGCTAATGGGAAGAGAGGATTAACATCGTAATTGCTGGGTGTAGCTGTGCCAGCAGTGACATCCTAGCAAAGACAAGGGGTAACTACCTCAAGGTGGAATTAAATATAAGGCTAGTTTGAACAGGCTCCTCCTGAGAGACCTGCCCATTTCATTGTCTTCCTATTTTGGGAATGAATGGGAATTTGCCTCTCATTCATTAGTAACATACTTTTATCCTAATGAGGGCAAAGTGGGGAGGGTTAACAGTTTAGCAAGATCAGTGCTGTGCAGGACTTTCCTTACCTAACAGAGCTCTCAAGAACAGATTTGAGTGGATTACTTCATTTACCTGCAGTATTTTCCTTCCTGCACAGGGCTGAATGTACCTATTCAGATTTATAACTCAGGGCCAACTCGGTGATCAGTCCACTACAAATAATATAGATGAGATTCACTGTCTCATTATCTGGGAGGAGGAGGTGGGGTACAAACCATGAAGCAGGAGAAAACATCCATGGAACATGGAATGTCCTTACAAGCACTGCTTGACCTTAAAGCCTGCAGGCTTAGGGAAAGGAGAGCGCAACCAGCAGCTGGAATTCAACTGCCCCAGCAGGAACTGGAAACAAATGAACAGACTAACTGAAATATACCTTCCCTGATCTCTCTGAATCAACAGCATGCTGTTTACAGTAGTGTATAATAATATTGAATCAAGATTTGCATGGGACAATTTCTATTCCGCAGCACAAGATAACTTTCCAATAACTTCTTTTTTTTTGAGATACAAAAACATTTACTTTAATGATAATGAAAATAAAGTCAGTAAAATCCCTTTGTCCTGTCGTTTCAATCAGATAAACTATATCTACCAACTGTTAGAAGGAGGATTAACTTGGGTTGACATTTTTTTTTAATGTACTATGAGAAAAGCCCTGGGGCCAAAACATTTACAGGCCAGGTTTTAGTGTATGTTGATCTAATAGTTTCTCTGAAGAAAATGTCTTTAGACCTGGCAGGTGTGTATTGGTTTTCATTACTTCAAGTGTCTACTAGCAAAGTTTTAATTAACGGGGTTGTACGCAAAATATTTCCAGTGTTGCAAGAGTGAGGAACGCAGGAGCAGGACTCCCAGGTTCTCTTGCCAGTTGCTGAACAGGTCATGGTAGATAGGACTGTGGTAGTCTTGCCTGACTAGCTCATGGCACTTCAGTTGGTGGGACACAATCTCCTCTGCTACCCAAGTGTTCCTTTGATGTATTATTTGCAAGACCCCACTCCTGTTCTGTCAGGTGCTAAAGCGAAATACAGGTGCAAGGAGATGGACAGACTTGGCTGAAGTCACCTAGCATGTCTGGGACAGACCCAGGGACAGGCTCTCAGGTGCCCTATTGATCCTGAGCTGGCTGTCCCCCTCTCCCCATTCCTCTCGGGCAGATGCCCACTTTTGAGGTCTGTGGTAGAACAGGGAACAAGCTCAGCAAGCTGCTTGCCTACTGCAAACATAACAGGAGAAAACACTGCTTGGAGTTTGCTTTGCCTTTTATCAGAGACGTTAGACCACAAGAGATAAGGTTATTAGCAAAAACATAATGCTGGTGCTCCAGTCAGATAGTGGAGGAGATAGACTGCTTATCTTATCAGCTCTTCTATGAAGGCTACCTCACTATTACTATAATTTTCTGATAATATTATATACAGAATTGATAGCATTTTATTTTTCCTGGGCAGGTTCTTTTCACTTGCCCTTTTCTAAACGTGTTGAGGTTTTTTTCCTCTTTCAGTGAGTGAATTTTCCCCCTGAAGTCCTCAGTCTGGCTGCTCCATTTTCTCTTTTAGAACCACTTAATCTCAGTTTTAGGTTGTTATGACTGTATTTTTTTATAGTCCTCCTGTTGTCTCTCATCTCATCAGAGATGCTGGTCTAAGGAATAGGTTTTCAACTGTGACAGCACCAAATGGGATAATTTGCACTTCATCCAAAACTCCATTCTTTACCTGATAAGCATTTATTTAACATGGATCACATAGTCCTTTTGTGTACTTGCGAAAGACCAGCTTCATGATTTAATTCCTGTGCATTTCCACTGGATGATTCCCTCAGGAGAGGAGGGTGTGCTCCTGCTCTGCAGGTACATGGCTAGACAGAGCTCTCCTTCCCTTGTCATTTTTGTGATGTCTCAGGGAGCTGGGTAGAGAACTGGGCCTGGAGTCCAGGACTGTGCCAGCCCAGCTGTTGGCAGCCTGACTGTGATTTCCTGTGGGTCGAGAGATCCATATGCCTTGTGTGTGTAGAATGGTTCCCTCAGATTCCTTCTTTCTCATCAGTATACTCTGTTCTTGAATGCCCTCATGTTTTCTTCTGCAAATATCGCCATACCCAGCTCAGAGCTGTGCTGCTTGCTCCCTGTGACACTGGAATATGATTCCTCCATGCAAGGTGCCCCATTTAAGCCAGAACCACATCACACTGTACTTTGTCTCTCTGCAGGACTCTGAAGGTTAACTAGAAGTTTGCTTTTATTAAATTACATAAAATTAAAAGCATCAGTGAGCATCAAAAACCTCTCTGGTGACCTGCTTGCAAAGGCAAGCTCCTTGAAAAGTCCCTGCTGTAGGGCTTTAGTTTTTTTTTAATGACATTAGAGTTCATGACTTTGAGAATGTAAAAGCACCTTTATGCAAACAAAAATTAGGCTCTAAATTATGAAGTGCTGATCCCGTACCACTAAAATTAGTGAGAAATTAGTCACTAGTTTCAAAGGGCACAGGGTCAGGCTCTACCAGAAAAACACAGTCACCCTCGATTTATTGTGCACATTTTCATGGGACAGCTTTGAGATGCAGTGAGGGTCTCAATATGTCCAAATTAAACGGTATGTAGAACCCTTGCTTTAGACCATCTGTATTCTCCTTATCGTGCCATGCACGTCAAGCTGAAAATTTGGGTTGTTACCATGCAGATTATTACTAATTTCATACATATGATTTTGAAAGAGATCACTTTACAGGGCCTTTGCACAGGGATTACTCACAATCCTCCTTGAGGGGTGATCTCAAAAGTTTTTTCTCAGTATGATAGATTGATTTTTCTTTTGGCCATTCCGAATGATTAAAGCAGAGATCTTGACAGGTCCTCCTAGGAAGGGTCAAGTCCTGCTCCTGGAAGGATGGGAGTTGGCATCTGGTAGTCTGAAACTGGGAAAGGCATTTTCAAATCCAAACACTTGGCCATGGCATTAATTCAAACTGTCTGGATGGGACCGTGTTTGTCTGCCTGTGTGGTTCTCATACGCACTATTTCCAGGAGTTGTCCTTCACAGAACAACATAAATCTCTGAGTGATGCTGTTTGGCTGCCCTCAGAGTACCTCAGCCGGAGTAGGCCATGTTGTCTTAAATAATTTTTAATTCCTTCCCTTCCATGGTGTATAATGCCTTGTGTACACTACTCTGGCAGTCTGACCTCTGGACTTACAACCTGGCAAGAGGCTGGGTTCTTGTGCTCACGAGGTAACTAACAGCTTGGTACACTGCTCTATTTTCCTGAATTTTCATCGGTATATGCTCTCCTGATTTTTTCCCTGGGATACCCAGATACATCAGAGAGCATGCGTGAGTTCTGTACCTGTGGCAAACCAAACATTAACTGAAAAATGAAGAACAAACTATTTTTTCCTGAGCAACTGAGTTTTTCACTTATAAACCAAGAAAGCGGCAGGCCTTCCCCAGAAGCAGAGCTGGGCTATGGAGGTTCAAAGGCTGGCAGTGCCCGACCACTGTGCTGTGCCATCCAGCCTGCTTCCTTCTTCAGTCCAGAAAAACCACGCAGTCCTCAAAAGCTTGCCTTTGTCAGTGGATGTGGTTTCTCCATAAAGACTGGCTTGGTTTCTGATGCTGTAATACTGAATCAATTTGGCTGTTTCAAACGAATCTCCCATTTACAAATGCCTTCTAAAGAGAGCGCAAATACTTAAACCCATGAATTTTAGACATGAGATATATTATGAATGGTTATGCCTAGATGAGATGAAGTTGTCACAGAGTGTTTTGAAGGACCTTTTTGACGCTACAGCACTCACTAACAATCAACTGCCCTACGTGTCCTTTAGTAACAACTTAAATTGAATGTATAAGTGGAAAATACAACCACATTTTCTTTTTGGTAACAGTACTGCAGTTTGAGGAATCCTCTATTCTAACTTGCTTGCCTCAAAGACCCCAAGACACATAGGTAGAAAGAGTGGCTCTGACCCATTTCACTTTCACAGCCAAAATCACAACCATGAAGCAAATGAACTCTGACACAATGAGCAGTTTGGGGGCCTTTTTCATCCACTGCCAAAAGTTCAGGCAACCTGGAACACATAGTTCAAAATAGACTTGCTAACATTTACAGACAGGTCTGAGACATTCATTCATTTCCTGGTTTGAAGTGTAAGAAGACTGTGCAGGGAACATCTGAAGTGAAATGTGCGTCCTTTAGCTGTTAAGTAAGGTCAGAAGTGTTCATTTACCTGATAGCGATGCAACGCAACAATTTCTTAATGTAAACTGAACTCCAAATCCCTTTTCACTGAACAAAACGGTGGGAGAGGGGTGCAGAGCAGCACTACTTGTGGAAAAAGAGCCCAACAGTAATGGGTGCTCAGGTACACCAGCTGCCTGCTCTATGGGGCAAAGAAACTGTAAGTCATGGTTTGAAAACACACCACACAAACTCTGTGGTCCAGTTTGTGGTATTTTGGTCTCCAATGAAAGCAGAATCATTTTGACTCAGCTGCAGAAGCACTTAGGAGTTGTGTGGGAGTCCCCAGAACACATAACAAATCATGGAGTAACAAAGGGAATTAAAAGGTGGTAATACGATACATGATTTAAGAACGTGGATTAAATATCAAATTAAGCCCTACTCCCCATTCAGCCTACGGTCAGTCCCTTCTCTGCTAGAATATGGCACCGGGGGCCAAATTCTGCTCCTGTATTAATGGGAATGAGCAGGACTTGTAACGCAGTTATGTCAGAACAAGCCTGGGATGGTGAGAGGAGCCTGAAGCCAGGGCAGCAATGTGGTCAGGGCATGCCCAGGAGGGAATGGGGTGAGCAGCTCTCCTGACACAGTTGTCAGTGTAGGCAGACAGGCCCTAATTGGGCTGATCTGATTACTTTTTCCAAAAGCTTTGAACTTTGCACAGGATGCCTTGGGCCTGCAGGAGCCGCTGCTCTGGTGGGGAATGAGCATAATGGCTGGGCTGACCTCCCACCCCCCCACCCCTAACTGAATTTCATTATCTAACAGGCAATGGTGGTGATGAATGACTGACAGGTGTGATCAGCTGATGGGAATGGCTGGAGATGGTACACATACACTGCAATTTTGCCAGACCATAATGTATTCTGCAGTAGGCAAAGGATAAAGCTCGTAAAACATTTGTTTTAAGTCTTAAAATATCAAATTCCTCATAACTATGAGCTTCCTAAAACTGGCCCTGGTAATTACAAGTGTTGAGCCATGAATAATTTCATGCTAGGAGGTGCATTAATTTTAAACTCCTCCCGCCTCCCCCAGACATTGTGAAAGCACATTACCAGTGAGGACAAGTTTATGATCTTATCCAGGACAACTGGTGCAATAATATGAAATGAAAACCAAGACAAAAATGTCATTGTCTGCACACTGTACAAGGGATCCTACAGAAAGCTCCCTTTGCAGCCTGAGACCAGGAGGAGCACTCCAAAGGTGCGAGCAAGATTTATGGAGCCTTTCCAAGCACATGGCTCAGACCCTGCCAGATCTGGCTGTCGGCAGCCTGGTGCCTAGGGACTGTTTCAAGGAACAGGGAGGAGTTTTGACATTGTTGTCCCTATGATGGTTTTCATTTAACCATACTGTCACAAAAAATCCACTGAGACCTGGGACCAGGTTGATCCACACATTGCGTGGTTGGTCCCAAAAGAATTACCCTGCAGTCTGGGGTACTCCGGTTTATAATCTCACTGTCATTAAGTTCAAGGCAGTGCCATGAGGATCTATTTGGCAAGTTCTCCCTGTTTAACATCTGCACGTTTCAGTCTGCTCACATTTACGGCAGCAACCCCATAGTTTCACAGCTCACTCAGAAGTTACACCTCAGTCAGAAAGGAAACAGGCAAGTCTGGCTGGAGGAAAGATCTGAGATTTCTATCTTGGGCAGGGTACCCCACAGAGTATTTACCATTCAGGCTGTGTCAGAGGCTGCACTGTCAACACCATTCTCAAGAAGGATGTATAATACAGATGTTAAACACCAATTATCCCACTACAGATCAGGTACAGTTAAATAATGGCAAGGGTGTGATGCTTTAACATTGAACAAATTAGGCATGATATTCTCTCGCTAACGTTCTCAGATGCCCCTGTGGTAGCTCTCCCTCACCTTGTTCTACATCAGACTGTGTGTGCTGTTACACCAATGCATGTTGCGAAGTAAAAAATTGCCTTGACATAGCATTTGGAAGCTTTGGGGTTTGCTTCACAGCCTCGGTGCTAACATGCTGACAATGTCATTCTCAGTTGCTTCTCAGTCCCTTTGGACTGAGCTAAACACCTTGAGCTAAATATGTAGGCAGTCCTGGTTTATATCAAGACATGGCAATTCAGAAGTCATTAAAGCTGTTGGGCTGCACAAGGTAGAATTTAGTTTCCATGTCTTATCTATGACCCTGAAAAATAAAATCTTTGGCCACATTTACAACTGTGCCCTATTTGTCCTGTGTAACAGTATAACAACACCAAAGCCACCAGAAGTTATTTTATTGAGATTTTTCATGCTTCCTTTTTATGCTTTAAGAAAAAAGTATCAGTCTGCTACTATCACTAGGATGAAATTCTCCCCTGGAAATCAAAGCACAATGAAAACTCTTTATCAGTTTCCCCGTTCTCTTCAGAAATCTGTGGTAGCAGATGCTTTAAACTCTCTCGTGGGTGAAGGGGAAAGGTTGGATTACTGAAAAAACAAGGCAGGCTTCAGAGTGTGGAGGAGGCATTAGGGACTGCTTAGGATCTCAAACCTGCAACACCTTGAACCCATCACCAGAGAGAACCGTGATGGATGGGAGAGGATAAAGGGCAGTCTAGCTGACCCATGATGCCTTCCAGTGCCCTCCAAGAAACAAGAAGAAAAGAGATTCTTATCACTCTGTGAAAGAACAGAGGGGAAAATTATCATTAAAATGCCTTCCTAATAAAACTAACAAACAGGGATTTTTTTTTTTTCTTTCAAACTCCATTCTCTTATCCCTTCCCTACAAGCTTCATGATGGCCATGACTTGAAGAATTTTAGTCTTTGGGTGAACCTTTCCTAAGCAGAGGTCACATCCTTCTGCCTAGACTTTAGTTTTGTTAGACAGTGTTCTTTGAAAACTTCAAGAAAATCAATAATGGGGTATATCTTTATAGTTATTAGTGCATAGAACCGCTGTGTAGAATTGTGCTAATACACAGAATTAAAATATGCAATAAAATTTCTGCATTTGTGAATCTGAATTCACATCCCACACCACCTGATGGAGAATCGCTGATGAAACATAAATGAGTCACTTTATTTCTCTGTTTGCTTTAGGTCTGGGAATGTTGCTATCTCCTTGGTACAGTGCTCTAGGATGATGTCAAGTAGTGGAGAAGTTAGGTGTGTTATGGAAATCCAGGCAATTACAGACCTTGCAGCAAAGAATTATAAAGCTGGCCACTGAAAGCCTGTGATTGTTTTTCCCATAGATAATTTGCAGCCTGGCACTCACATCCCACTGAAACCTGTCCATTTTCCCCTCCAACTCTTCCACACCCAGCTTTTCCTTTGCCTCTACTCAGCATCATCCTGCACTGCAGAAAGCCAACTGCCTCCTGGTACTCCAAATGTCTCCCAGACTCTCTCCTGTTTGTAGCTCTCAGGGGAGAACAAAGTTCTCTCTCTCTCTTCTCTGTTCCCACAGTCCATCCTTCTTAACCTCTCCCTCTCTGCTCCCAGGGCACTGTCCCTCTCAATTTCCTTAGGGTCTTTGAACTGAGTACAAATAAGTTCAAAAGCCAAAGAGCAGGAATTTCTTGGACATGTGAGTGCATTATAAGCTGGTATCTGTGGTTCTCTAACATCTGGCACCCTGTAATCCAAAGTCTTATGAAGCATTCTGGCTCAAATTCCACCTGTGCAATAGGTTGCTTATTAGGCAGACACCATAACTCCATGAAAAACAAACTCTAGGAACTGAACCCCAAACCCAAGAAATTCATCATCCAGCTGTTCTACCCTCTGGTCACTTTAAATCATTTGGGGTTTTGGTTCTTGGAAACAAACCCTTCACCTCAATATTGGTCTTAGGTTGTTACCATCGCGCTAATCCCAATAAACCTTTGAAATTTGTTCTGCGAGTCAGTGACTACATCCAAGGTGTCTGGTGGGAAAAGCCAGCACAGATAAATTAATTCACAACGAAGGAAATCCCCACTGTTCTGCAGCTGAGCTACCATTTGTGAAGGTGTCCTCAAACTCCTAATACAAGCAACAAAGCCTCTTCCTTAGCCATCCCCACCATCATGCTGCCCAGGCTCTCTCTTTTGTATTGCTTGCACTGTCCCTCTCAATTTTATTAGGCACTCTTTGAACTGAGTACAAGTATTGCCTGAAATGGATCTTATCCGGGTGTGAAATCAGAGCTCAACCTCCTAGAAATACCACCTAATTCTAGAGGAAACAAGGAATACACCTGCCTTTGCTAAACACACTCATATCCAGAAACCAGGTAGAACCTGCTCTCTGCTTCTGTCTCAGAACTGACATGCAACTCTGACCAAGCAATCTCTACTCTTTTGAATTGCAAAGCTCTTCCCCCTCATCCTGCTAATCCTTCTCCTTCCTTTTCACACTCTTCAAACCAAGGTTCAAGGGGTACTTTCAAATTAAAAAACCAGTCTTGCTACATAGCTGCTCCATGGGAGCACAGTCCTGTGGGCCACGCAGCACTGCTATGCCTGTGCCTCTTCTCCCAGCCAGCCAAAAACATTTGAAGAGCTCATGGGAATCTTTAGGTGTCAGATCTACCCAGAGGTGTCATGATACTGCAAGTGTGCTTTTGCATAATGATGTTACAGTGGACTTGCCCATAGACCCCTTTTACATAATTATCTTCCTGGTGGTCTCATGGGCTGTTAGGACAAGGCTGCAAAGCTGAGTGGATCTCAGATCACCCCGTTCAATGTCCAGCTACAGGACACCTTACAGGGTTTGAAGTTCTGGATAACTGGAATGAAGAAGTAGCACATGGCAATCTGTCTGTTACAACCCAACATCCTACCCACATGCTCCACAACAGACAGCTGGGGGCTAAAATGCACCCAAGTCTCTTTCCCTGTTCCCTGAAAGCTGCATGTATGATCTGGAGCAGCAGGGCTTTAAAACTCCTTTTTTTTTTTGGTTTTCTTTTTTTTTTTTCCAAGTTAATATACTTGGGTTCTGGGTATTTTGGGGAGTCAAATATATCTCTGATCCTCTTTAGAATCCTTTGGCACCAGTACTGTCTCAAGGCTAGGAACTGCTGAACAGCCAGTGCTGAAACAGTGTCATGCAGTGGGGATGTTATCACAGACACTGTGACCTTTCTTTTAGCTATGGAGCTGGAAATGTTTCACAAAAGCTGCTGTGATGTGGTGTCCCAGACTTTGCCTACCAAGGGACATCACAATAGCACCAAGGAACTGGGTTTGGATGTAGGGGGGAAAAAAAAATCAGGTCTCACAAATGCTGGCAAAAGACTTATTTTAAATGCAGCCAAACCATCAGAAAAAAGCTCTTTTGCCTCTGTGCTGTCCATCATCCAGCACTTCAGCCCAGGCATGAAAGCCCCTCTACCTGGGAGGGCTGCTCCAGCGAGCCAGGGCAGAAAGGCTAACATCAGGTGTGATTTAACGAGGTCCACCACACCACTCAGGCCTTTAGAACAGCCTCACTGCCGAGTGCCCACATACTGAACTGCCCCAGATCATTTGTAAATCTTGGCTCTTCTCCTCCAGAGCCTGCCAAGTTCCCATGATCACCGAATGGGGGGTAGTTTGTAACCTTTCTCCATTAAGGGTTTATTCCTAATCCTGTTGGTTCCTATCTCACAATGACATAGCTTGGATCCCCCAAACATTCCAGTAATTCCTCCCTTTTGAGCCGGCAGACGTGTGCTTCCTTGGCAAGCAGGCGTCCTGCATTCCTGGACTCGCTTCCCAAGCTGTCTTGCCCACTCCTCAGGAATGGCTCCCTGCAGGGACTTATTTCCTTAAGGATGAGGTGTTTTCATACCCTGGCAAGTTTCCCAATTCCTATCATCACACGTATCATGTGCAAAGAGGGAGCTGAGAAGTGCAGGTTTCTTCTCAGTTGTTTTGAGTGCCCAGATACCTCAGGATGACAAGCATGTGTTTGCAGAGAGTGTGGTCCTTTTCCAACCTGGGACACACCTGGAGGGTCACTTGGGGCCTTGGGACAGACTCTGCCTGAAGCATGACAAACTACAGGGAGGTGAGAGCCTTTCAGAAGTGACACACTTAACAACTTGTGAAAGGTGCTCCCAGGGTATGGCAGCGACCAGATTCCCAGCAGTCATCAGCACTAATAAAGATGGTGCAGACTAAGGCAGCCTCACATGCATGAGTTAGCCTGCTACAGAAGGATATCACCATTTCTAAGCATCTTTCTAGATCAACCCTAAGTGAGAGCGAACATTAAGCTTTTCTCCAGAGCAGTTGCCAAGATGTATCAGGGATGAATGCACAATCCTGTGTGTTGTGTTGTCTTCTACCTTGGTGTGTATTTGCATAGTCCAGAACAGCAGCACTTCACATCTCATCATCTCCCCTGCTCCTGCTGGGATCCCACAGTGACAACCAGTGCATAGCCTCCAATGCAGACTGATCATCTCTCCCCAACTGCCCAGGATGCTGCTGCCATCTTCTCACTCATGAAGCCCCTCTTCTCTCCCTAGAGAGCTGAGACCTATGAAATTCCCTCTTGCTGTGCCTCTGGCCACCACTCTCTTATAAGTTAGAGGCATTTTTACCAACATGAGATGCACAAAGGTGAATACAGGCTAAACACAGAATGCTGGGCTGGTTATTACAGGTCATCAGTCAAGGAGCCTCGTGGTTTAATTTCTGTCTCCAAATGTTGTTAGCTTCTTGTTTTCGCATTTGCTTTCCATCACTAGGCTCCCAGGCGTGCTACCAGCACTTAAATATATTTCTGATGAATTCCAGTTTATTTAGGAAAGAAAGAAACTCACTTCCCATTGCTGAGAGGTCCGGTACGAAGACGGAAGGCGGGCTCAGCTTCACTCCTACCAACCTAAATCTACAGGAACTATTTCAGACGACACCGCCTTGTCCTACCCGTTCTACACGAAGTCACTGTGTAGCCAGCAGCCTCCCGCACAGCTCCAGCTCCAGCTTTGTCCCCACCGGACGCCACTGCCATGGCTGTTGCGCAGCGCAAGGAGACATCTAGTGGGGACGGCGCGGGACGGCGCGGCACAGTACCGTCAAACGCGCGGCACAGCGCTTCCCCTTTCCTCCCGCCGTGCCCACGACTCTCCCATGGGCACACGCTCGCCGGACACACGGGCTGACCTCCACCTCTGTGCTTCGGAGTGCCGGGAAGGTCGTCTGCGCAGAGCTGCTGCCAGTAGCGGGGGTTTTCCCACTCCTGCAGATCTGGTTTCAGGTCCCCTGCCATCCCGTACTGGTTCAAACACAACCTTTAATTACTTCTGTCAGAATTTTAAAGCAATTATAGAGGAAGATCATGTAAAAAGCATTACAATTTTCACAGTATCTCTGCTGAGGAAGAACTTGGCAGCTGTGACTGCACAGTGTGCCAGATAACCTCTCCTTGTGAAGCCCCGCTGGTCCCAAGAGTCATTCTCCAGGCACGAAAGTAAGCAGTGCTGGACCCAGCATCTTAAAGTTCAAAAGGCCAAAGCTGTTAATCCTTGCAATGCAGTGGGTGAGTGTGTGCGCTGCCCGCAGGAGCGCCCAAAGCCCAGCAGCAGCACAGTAAAGCCGGGCAAAAGGCCAAGGGCAGGAAGATGCTCAAGTCTGCTGGCCAAAGCAGATGCTGTAGTCAGTGTGTTCAAGAAGCTGTCAGTGCTGTAGAGCTCAGATGACCCTGGGACAGCCTTCTGTTCTACACAGGAGGTGTACACCACACAGTCATCACCCACTGTTTGGCTGGGAAGAGAGCACGTTTGCTGCCCATGCTGGCTGGATGTACACCTCAGCACCATATATTGGTCTACTCAGGCACTTTGGTTTCCTTGACATGAAAACAAGGTAATAATATATGACATGCAAGGGGTCATCTTTAAGATCCCGGGAAGAGAAGTGCTAGAGAAATGCAACCTATTAAAAATGCAGTTTTCTCCTTGCCAATTCTATTCTGCTTCAAGGAAAGGGGCTTTTAAAATGACAGCTGGGATGAGCTGGTTTTGACACGTCAGAGTATGCAGATTTTGATGGAAGATTTAAATGAAACATGACTACATGGAGGACAGTGCTTTTGCCTTCCATGCCGAAATGCTTTCACCTTTCCTTGAAACAGCCACGGCAGGGTGCACTGAATTGTCAGGGAACCCATGCTGTATTTCAGCAAGACACCAGCAGCTTGAGGAGAGAATGTGCAATATGTTTGCTCAGATAAATTCTCCAGCATATTCTCCCACTGGGCTTCTTGCTGGACCAGCCTGGAATTGAGCTGACTGAGCCCAGGCTGATTATCTCAGCTCCTGTAACTCTCTGTAGTTTTCAGGTAGTGGCTTACAAGGCAGATTCTCACACACTTGCCTCTTTTGAGAATTAGGGTTTTTTTTTGCAGCTAAAACTTCTCTAGTTTTTGTTTTAATTTTACACTAAGGGTGGGATTTTCCTCCAAGTTTGACTCCTGCACTCACACTTCCGCAGGAGCTGCACAGAGTCACCCAGGGCCAGCTGAAAGCCCATCCTTCCCTGCTCCACATGTAGGTCTTGGTCACAGCCAAGAGCCTGGTTTACAATATGGCACTTAAAATAAAAAATTGTGCCCACTAATCCTGGGACTCAAAGCAAACCCAAGCTCTTGGGTGCATGCAGGTAAATAGCAAGGAATTGGTTTTGAAAGGAACAAGGTTTTTGAATTGAAAATCTTTTTCTTGGAAGCTTATCTGACTCACCCATCCAGGGACCAAAGTCTGTACTTAAAGACAAGAACCAGCAATGTGGATGTGTGCTTCCCAACTGCCCCAGCGGGCTGTGGGCAAAGCTGTGTACACAGATTTTCCCTGCAGTGCCTTGGGGAATGCTACCCAGAGTGGGGGCTTGGATGGGCTCTGCCCCATGGACCAGAGGAAAGGAGCTGGGAGGGTGCTGAGTGTGCTGGTCCTGATGTGCTGTGAAAAGCTACACTGGATGCACCAGTGGGTCTCAGGGCTCTGCTGACAAGTGTGGGAGTGCATGTCAGCCTCCTCACGCACAGGGGAAACCAGTCAAAGTTTCTCCTGACTTCACAGCATTAGCTGACATCTGGGGACACAACCTACTCCAGTGGAGTTACAGCAGAAGAGAAAGGAGATTTTGCCAATATGTTAACTTTTAATTAAACATTAATGCCTTAATTAAAGTAAGGAGGGCTTCATTAAGGACTTAGCTAAAATTTAATACTTTAATGGGACTAAAGACTTTAATTTATCACTGAGCTGAAAAAGAAAAAAACAGCACAAGGGCTCACTCTGAGACGCACATCCACACACCAGCTAATTATGAAGGAATCCCAGGGTGTCAGGTTCATCAGTCAGTGTGCTGCACACAGGGGGAATCTGTTCACATTTCCATGTCACCTGCCTAAAGCGTAAGCATAGCTTGAGATCATCGCATTAAAAGGTGCATGGTACCTTTGCCGCTTCCCAAAGGAAATGTTCTGAGCTGAAGAAGGCCTGCTTCTGGGCCACAGGATGAGTCTGGAGGTGTCCTGGTCCACCTGCAGATGACCCGGCTCTGAGCCCACAAGCTGCCGTTTCGGGGCGGTGTGTGACTGAAGATGCCCATCGCTAAGCACATGGCCCACAGCTCCCAGAGGACCAGAGAGCCCTGCTGAGCGTCGCTGCAGCAACAGGAATGCTGTGAGGCATTTGGCTGGCTTTTAAAGGCCAAGCTTTCATGGGGCTCAGAGCTCAGCACCTCCCATCTTCCTCAGACGGGATGTTTATCTACTTCTTGGTATTTCTTGTGGCTGGGAAATACGAACCCAAGACACTGAATCTCACTTTCAGCTTTTCAAGTATGCTACAATTACATAGTGATGTTTGTGCCACGAATAATAGACCTTTAAGGCACTTCTGACTACAGCTTCTAAAAGAGTCCTCACATGCACTGATCTTTCAGAGGAATAATTTCCAATCATTTGACGTCTCAAAGCTCATAATCCAGTGCACCAGTTAATGTAGTTACCTAAAAAGGAGTCAGGACTATTGACAAGCCCAAATAAATTTATCCTTTTACATTGTGGTTTTGCTCTGTAGTATTTTCTGTAATGGATCTTGAAGATCTTCTGAAAGGTCAACAGGTATTATTGCAATTTTACCAGTGTAGAAATTGAGCTATGGATGGGCAGTAAATGACTAATCCAAGATCAGACAGTGACCTCACAGATATTTTGAAGATGCTTCCCCACCAGGCAGTGTGCAGCTGCAGTCCTTTGAAGGGGACTGGAACTTAAAAAGAGCCTTAGGTTCAGAAAACTCAGCCCTTCTCCTGGGTGTAATGTGATCCTATATGGGGCTTGGCATTTTGGTTAGACTGTCATTTCTTCAAACAGAAATCTGCCCAGCCTATGGAGAAAGGACACATATGTTTCCTATAATAAGACTGTATGTTATTTTTTATATACATAATGAAGACTATAATATCTGAGAAGATTCATTACTTCATATCCATTCATACCTGCAATTCTCTGCCGAGTCACATAGGCCTAATATGTTAACTACAACAAACACGGAGAGACAAAGCTTCATCCCTGTCCAAGAAGCACTGAGCGCAGCAGAGTGCAGGACCAGCAAGTCAGAATACCAAGACAAGTCTCTGTTTCTCTGCCCACCTTCATCAGGAGCAAAGCTGTCCCCCAGCAACCTCAGCAATGCTTTAGGCAGATATTCACTGGCAGAGGTGAGGATGAGGCAGAGTGCGAGGGGGCAGGTAGCCCAAACACATCCACTTTGCTGCTTTGCCACAGTGACACCAACGCCCAGGAACCGTCAGGAGCTCTGAGTGATTTTGCTACCCCCAGATGTGCACACCCATGTGCAAAGCAGAGACAGTGTTTGGGAGATGCAAACGTCGAATGTTTCCCAAAACCATGTTAGCAATTTCTCCCATGAATCAAGAACCTGTGGTGGGTTCTGCCTGCCAGCACTCCTCTCCAGGATGTGAGAACTGCTCTCCTAGTGCACCTTGCTTGCTGAGTCTGCATGCTCAGCCTCTGGAGGCAGCCTGGGGATGAGGGGCTGGGGACTTGCCCTGTGTGTTAGCAGCAGTTATTCCAGTTTGATTCTTGCTCATCTCTGGCCCATGAAATCAAGGCCAAACTCGGGGGGGGGGGGGGGGGGGGGAGTGGGGGGGTGAGGAGATGGAAGCTGGGCCCAAACCGCCTTAACTGGTTCCACAGAGTTGCTGCTTTTCGCAGCGAGCAAGCCAGAACAATGTCATCTCAATACCCCGTGCTAATCTGGGGGAAACTGAGCGTGACCGACTTCACGCATGACAGCCTGGAAGCCAAGCATGGGAGGTCAGCACCAGCCTCTCTCCAAGCTCCCTCACAGCCAGCTTGGAGAGATGAGGTACACGGACAGCCGTGCCCCATCCCAGTGCCCTGTCACTCTCAGCATCCACCGCCACTGTGCTTGCTCATCATGCTGAGACCCCAGTGCCCATGCTGACAGCCCAGCTGGACTTGGAGGGTCCCAGCTACCCACCAACAAGGCAGGCTGGTGCACATTTCAGGCATGCTGTCATTAACAAATGAGGCACAGCGCTTGATTAATTCCACAGGTTTCTTCCATTAGGAGCCACTACATCATTGCTACGCGAGAGCCTTCCTCCCCTCAATGCTGACCTTCCTCCCACAGCTCGCCCATTTCCCTCGGCTGTGGAAGTTATTACAGACTGGTTATTTGAAAGACCTGGAAACCAGGGCAGCCGCTGCTTCCTTTCATCTCCAGCTCTGCTGCTCCTCACTCCTTGGCAGTTTGGAAAGATGGTGGAAGTAATTAATGGCTGGGGAGGGGAGGAGGAGGCACTCCTAAGAGGGGAGTCAAAAATTCCTCTTGACAATGACCACATGTCTGAGGCTCGGCTACTAGTTCACCTGACAGCAATAAGGGTCTAATAATCATTAGTCACCACTGCAGACACGCTCTGTGCACTTCTCCATGCTCCCCTGATGAAGGCTGAAAATAAAACAGTGTCAGCCACCCTGGTGCTTTCAACTACCTTTTGTCCTCTTCCAGGGAAAACATAGGAAAACTGAAGGCACAGAGAGCTTTGTCAGCAATCTGACCAAAGGTGGGGAAGGATCTTCAAGCAGAGAAGTACAGCAGATAAAAAAAAGATTTTAAAAGTCCAGTTAAAATCCACCAGGAAATGAGACAGATGGGAATGGATGGAGAATACCCCTATGGAATTCAGGCTGATCGATACGGAAATCTTGTGGGACCTGATCCCATGTGGCCTGCAGCTCCCAGTTTACTCATTCTGTAAGAGACCCTCTGTCCCTCTTCTTCAGCAGCCTCTCCTATGTTTAACTTCTCCCTGCACTCATATTGGGCTATTGAAGGGCTTACTTTCAAAGAACTCTCCTTCTGGGATGCAAGCTACAGCATAAAAATATAACGGTCATACCATGGCCTAAAACCAAGTGGAGAGCTTGGCTCTGCAGCATCATTTTCAGGGCAGTGGGGAGCAAGGGTTAGACGCCAGCCCTGGGTGAGATGCTGAGGCCAGACAGCCTGCTTGCTGCTCTCCCTGCTGAATTTCCCACCCACTCATACGTGATAATATCTGAGGTTTTGGCTAAGAGTCGCCTGTAATTAGAACAAAACTGGCAACTTTCTGAGGCTAAACTCCAGATAAAATTGGTTGTGAATGAAAAAAATTAAAGAGATTGAGTACTATAAAGTGGAAATGATATATCTGAGAGCTGATCAGGATCTAGAAGAGCAGTGCAAAAATACTAATGCTCCTCCGTGGAGGATTTGGGTATTACATTTTGGACTCAGTGCAAAACCAAAAGATTTTGAAGCGGGCAGGAAGGGAGTGCGGCTCTTAAACTTGACAGCTAGTCTGCTTGCCAAAGTGTCCTGCAGCCACAAGCCATGGAGAACCCCTGGGGCACTGCGCCTGTCCTGCTGACTCTTGCAAGGTGTGGCTAAGGCACAAACCTGGCATCTGAGCCTTGTCACTTGGAATTGTCACCCAAGTGTGCTGGCAAGGAGCAGGCGGGCCTGCTGGAAGGGCACAGTGGGGATCCCCGCCTGGGACCTCCCAGCCTTCCTTGTCATGGGTCTGATTCCTTGTGTTAGCTGGATTCTGGACTCTCAAAAGCCTTCTGGAGCAGAGGCTGCAGCTTGGCTTTTCTAAGAACTCCTCAGTTTTTCTGTTTTATAACCCAGCACCCTGGATCACCTATCCCCCCAGCACCTCTGCCAGACAAATTAATCCTGCTGTCCCTGTTTTTCAGCAGGAAAACAGGGGCATAACAAATCACAGCAGCCGGCCCAGGGCCAGACAGATTTGACCTATTGAATCCAGGTCATGCAGTTCCTCAACCAGGGTCTTAATTGCTGGATCATCCATTCCTCCATCCACAGCTGTCCAGGACAAGAGTTTTCCCCCCAGAAAAGAGGGTGAAAGACTCACTGGGCCCAGCTGCATTTCATAAGTGTCTTTGCCAAGCTTTTCTGCCCCATTTAAGAGGGCCCAGGCATGCTTTATAAAGTATCAGATGGAGAGCTCTGAGATAAAGCCATTTCGTTTTGTACTGCTCAGTACAGTACGTGATTTGGCTGCAGAGAAGAAGCATTGCTTATTTGTGAGAGTTCTCCTATCTGTCTGACCTAGACATCACTCATTATAAGTAATTGTTGTATTAGTGAGAACAGAGTGGATCCTTTCGCCGGCGGAGGAAAACTGCCCTCTCCAAGGAAAGCCATGACCAGCTTGATCGGCGCCCAGCTGCCATGCAGAAGTTAAACCAGATGAGCTGTGTCAGCCCAGTGGAAGGCAAATGCATGGTAGCTGCTCCGAAAGCCTCTCTTCCCCTAGATTTGTCACTGACCGCATTGTTATCTGCAAGGGGGCAGAATGTAATCAGAAACACATTTTTGAGTGAAGGACTGACCTCTGCAGAATCACCAGGAATTTCTGAGGCTGTACAGCTGTGCATGTGCCTTCCCATCTCTGCGAGGCAGAGCTGTGCCCACTTTCATTTCAATGCTCCGAGCTCTCATGTGGTGCTGAGCAGCATTTTTCTTCACCTTAAATCCATGCATTGTGTTTGAAACACAACTTTGGAGCACTAAGATGTGTCAGAAGATGACAATTTTATATAGCCAGAGAGAATCAGAGGCTCCAATCTGAGCCCTTCCTACCACAGCCTTTCACCTAAGGATTTCTACACAGTGTTCAATACTGTGTGTTTGGCCACTCACTGCTTGTCTTCCAGAAAAGACCCTCCTCTTTATTTGAAGAAACAAGAAACACACAAATGTACAGATAACCTTGTTCTGATGATTAATTATTCTCACTGGTGAAAAGAAAAAATGTGCTTAATTTTATATTTACTTTGCTTCAGCTTTCAGCATTAATTCTTGTTCTGCCTTTTCACTCTAGATTAAACAGCCTTTAGTACCTGGTATTTTCCTTCTGAGAAGCTGCTCATTGACTGTAATGAAGTCACCTCTCAGTCTTCATTTTGGTGAGCCAGATGGACTGAGCTGCTTAAATATTTCACGCTGTTCAGCTTGGAAAAATGTTTGTAATCTTCTTTGCACCCTGCCCTTCACCACCTCCATTTTTGAAAGTGTGGAGCTAAACCCAAATATGGCTCAACCAGCAGGTCTAGCATCAGTCCCACCAGTGTAACACAATGCCAGAACCCTTTCCTGACTGTTCCAGGCTGATCCCTTTTCATCGCCTGAGGGAAACCCTAAGGCCAGCCCAGGACACAATTCCCACTCCAAATCTATTCCTGTCACAGCAAAAAACTCACTTTGGGGTCAGATATACAAGAGCTCTGGAGACTCCAGTCTTGCTCTCCAATGGGAGCAATAGAGGAAATTCTACAGGAGCTACTAACAGCCTTGAAATGTAATTCATTTCCTGCAAAGTATTTTATTAATATCCCTTAAACAGCCGCATTCACAGAAATGTGCAGTACCCCCAGTGCTCAGCACTGCAAACCTCTCAAAACCTGGCCCCAGGGCTCAGTCTGGAGGGTGCTGAGCATCTTCACATCTCATTGAGGCACCCAGCTCTGATGTGCTCAGCACCTCCAAGGCTGTGGGCCTTAGCTGTCAGTCAGAGAGAAAATCCCTCATGAAGCTAAACATGCAATGGGCTGTGCCTGGAGGCAACATTTGCGTGCAGAGGTGATGTGTTCAGCATGCCTGCTCCTGGCAACAAGCTGCTCCTGCTTCTAATGTTTCTGGGCAATGCAGGCTCTTCTAAAAGCTCCTGTTGGCTCTTTGGGAGGGAAACATGTCTTGCAGCCTTCCTAAATGCATCAACCTCAGGCTTGAGATGCAAACCCTGGGAAGGATTTGCTGGCATCTGATGACAGGAACTTTACTGTGGCAATTGCTGATAAAACTTCACAAAATACAAACTATGCTTTGTTGGCATATAGAATAAAGTGCAAAACTTCTTCATACTATAACTGTAAGGATAATAACATAGCCAGAAAGGGAATAAAAACACTTGGTCAATGCTTTGCTCCCTTATTTTGTTCTAATTTTGATTTTTCCCTAAACCTCTCACAAACTGATCTCACTTTATGAGAAAGGGTGGATCAGTAGTTTTTATGAACATGTTCATTTTCCAGTGATATGAGGTCACTTTAGTATCAGTGAGCAGGTGAGCTCAACATATGGTTTCTCTTCTCATTTTGCAAGTGAGGGCAGGCCTCACAATTCTCTCTTGCATACATAAATCCCATAACTGCCTATGCACCTCGTACACAGGATTAAAACCTTTTCAAGGTGAGAAGTTGTAGCCACAATGCTGTGGATGGAAAGCTGAGTCTTCACCTGGCACTGGGACAACTTATTCATGAGTTCCTGCTTTTGACAGCTGGCACTGCACTCTGCTAAAACGAAAGTGGACTATTTTCTAAAGCACTCCCAAAAGTTAAACCTGCTATTTTCCTATCCAAAATAAGAAACAGTTCTCACAAAACGCTCGTCACCTCGCAGTGCCCCTTTGAAAATCTCCAAAGTTCTGTGCTTTTTCTTCATAACATCTGGCAACTTTCTGTCATGCCCAACTGCTGGGGAACAACCACTGTGAGCTTTTAGCAGCTATCACTACATTGTCTTGTTCCTCCCTCAAGGCTCAGCTGCTGCGTTGCAGACCCTGAGCAGAACACCTTGCTGCTCCTCATGGTAACTGGGAAACACCTAAAAATGCAAAACAAACATACCCTAAAGGCTCAGATGCCAAAAAGGAGATTATATTTTTAAACTCTTGATTTTTTTGGCCTGCTGCATACACTTTCATTGCTGGGGGTTTTGCAATTATGCAAATGGCTGAAGAGCCCTCTGAAGCTGTGACTGAGCTGAGCACAGTCCGGTATCTGCAATAAAATCCAGTGACAACTTAGGAGTGCCACTCCAGGCAAATACCCCTTTCCAAGATAACGAGCAATACACTATAGCAATAAGCTGGGTTCTTCTCATTCTTTCACCTTCCCAATGTCTGGCACAAGTCCAAATCCTCTCTGTTCTCCACCCACCCATCAGACATATTCTACTAAATATCCTGTCCTCTCGTCGTTTTGGCAAAAAATAAACTATGCACGAGAAAGAATTATGCCTGTGAGGCTCTCATAAAAAAATTCCTGTGAACGATAAATCAAAACAAAATAATAATTATCACCTCACCAGCCACAGGACCACATTTATGTTTCTCATATTTTCCTCTTACTTTTCGTAGATTATCAAGTCTACACAAGAGTGAGAACCAGATTTTCCTAAAGATATTGATACACTGGCAAACTCCAACTCTGAAACCGAAGCTTCCCTTGTCTACAAGGGACTTCTCTATACTATTTACACAGAGGGTTAACATTTTCTCTTAGAATTAGAAATGGTACATTTCTGGCCTGGAAACAAGATGCCTTGTTTTTTCCTATGGTTTCATAAATCTTCTACAGTCCCTGACCTGCCTTTAATAAATAATGAGTACTTATAAAGTGATTTTTCTTCGTAGACTCTCAAAGGCATTGACACATACACACATACTTTGTAGATGGGGAAACTGAGTCCAAAGGGACTTGTGCAAATTCACAGCAGCCTCCCATAGGCCTGATCTCCCCTAGCAGCTGTACAGCCCTCCACTGAGCAGCTCTGGCACAGCAAATCCAGATTAGGCTATGGAACATTTTCCCCTGGGACCACTGAGCACAGGGAGCATCCACCCCCGCAGGAATAGGGTGGATGCCTGGAACAGAAGTGTTCTCCAGCCGTGCTGGGGCTGGAGAAATGTTGAGGGAATCAACATGGTTCAGTCTAGAAAAGCAAAGGAAAAGCTCTACTAAATACTGTTTTTCCTAGTTTTGCAAAGTACTAATGGCTTGCAGCATCTGAAGCAATTCAGAGCTGTAACAATTAGCACACAGAGCTAAGGCGTAACCTCACCTTTCTTTCCTCAGCAGCCTCAGAACTTGAGCAGAGCCAAATCCTCTAAAAACCCTGAGAGCAGCTGGAAGGAATGCATGAAATCCCACCAAAATAAATGCATATGGGACTTTCCCCAGCACCTCACAGGAGCTCAGCCAACCATCAGCCTTTGCACCCACTCCAACGGGCAGCAGGAGCCTCGGTGCTTACAACAGCAGTGAAGCTCACTAGAGAGCAATGAACACTTGGAATTATCAGCCAAGTTCGGAAGATTTTGTAAAATTAGTTTGAAAATACATTCCCCCATAGGAAAAAAATACCTATAAATGATCCTACACTTGTGCTGGATTGCAGTATTTCTAGAATTTAACTGCACCTTTTGCTAGGTAAAAAAGGCAAAAAAAAAAAAAAAAAGAACCACTTGTAGTTGCTAACCAAATCCCCTGAAAAGGGGCACTGAATAGTCATTTTTTATGAGCTCTTACTGTCAGGATTAAGTAGGAAATGATGGCAATGCTTTTATGTTAATACCTCAACTTTTGTGTCAATACATTAGTTATGCTAGTGTCAAACAGAGTCCTGATTACAAACTGATGTAACATGAACATGGTGCAAGCCCAGCCAAGATTCACCACAGTGTGAGCAGTTACCGCTGGTGAAGCATAAAGATGAACCTCACTCCCTACACAAGCCAAAGTAATTTGTGTGTAGCAATACAGTTAACAAAAGGTAATTCAAAACACTAGAGATTTACAGAGAGAAACAGCACACATCTGAACTGTGGCTGGGATCCTCTGGTGTGTTTGCCCTGTAAAATGGAGCATGGTACAGACACTGGAGACCACAGAGACACAAGCTGTAAATTCAGGTTCAGCACAGACCAGCACCCCCAGTGCCATGAAACGTTATTTGCGTGAGCTAAACACTGCATATAAGCTAATAAACCCTAATAAAAGATTTATCAGGCTTATGCAACCAGATTGCATCCAAATCCAAGCTGGTTTACCTCTAACCACTTTAGGTATCCCCGCAGTGTGCTCTCTGCTCTCTTATTCATCTGGTCTGCAGCTTTCACAGTTTTGTTCCTAAAATCTTATTTATGCTCAGTGTCTATTGAAAAGAGGTACTGAGGAGAAAACCAAACCCCGTGAAAGCATTCATGGAGGATGGCTAATCATGCAGCAGGGTGACTTGTTACAAGAGAAGGAGCTGAAGGAGGTAATGTGTTACTCAGATCTTTGATGGCCCAAAGGTTTTGCTAGGTTTTTGATGGTGTGATGTTTGGGAGAAAGGGAACAAAGGGATGACATGTTAGCAAGAGACTTCCTATCCATGAATAGCTTCCTCTTACAGAAGTCTGTTCTGAGTAAGCACAGAATATTCATGCCCTGTCACCTCCTGGTTATGTACCTGGCTTTGCAAAGGTTTCTGGAGAGCTTGTTCTCTGCCTTGCTGCTCTCTCTGTTGGCAGTAGCTCATCCCCAGTCAGCTGATGCGGAAGAAACTTCATAACTGAAATTTCAATATGCTCTGATGCTATAAGTTTTCTGTGTAAGTTGTGGCTAAATACTGATTGTAGGAGTTGACCCAAGCACTTCAAAGAGGAAAAACAAATACTGAGGTGGAGTAAACTTCCCCTCAAGGCTGCCCACAGTCTTAGAAACAAATGAGCTGCAGATCTGGAAGACTCTTTTCCATTAATAACTTTGTAGACCAGTATGGTGTCTGCACAAATGTACAATGCTAATATGGGACCACAGATAGTCTATATAGCTATTTTATATACTTCCATATAGCTACTTTATATACTTTATATACTACTAACTGCTTCTTCCCATTAAGGTTTTTGTAATTAAAAAGGGAAGATGGTGCTGCTGTAACAAGCAGGCCTGTAGAGAAAACCAGTAAAAACAAAAACAAGCCATAATACTCTTCCCTCTAAAAATACCAGGAATACAGCGCAACAGAGGTCAAACCCAGGAATAATGACTAGTGTAAGCTGTACAAATGAATACCCTGCAACTTGTGGAGAGCTCTGCAGCAGAAGAGGCAGTGGGTCACTGAACTGGGATCCAAATGTTATCACTGGAGATAATGTGATACCGCTTGGCAGCACAGGGTATTTCTGCAGGACAGAGTGAGCAGGGTCAAAATACGTTTGAGCATCACAGACTATAAGGCCAGGGCGACATCTTGCTTTGCTTGGGCCAAAGAGCTCATCCTGTCATCCATGGCAGGGTGTTAGGGGGAAGACTGTGAAGCACTTGTACATGGTAAGCCTATTAGTTTTATTTTCATAACTACAGTCTCCCAAATATAAAAGCCAAACAAGCACATCACAGGCCTGGCAACATGAGCCACAATCTTGGAATGTGACTGCATGTAATGTCGAGGGCAAGTTTCTAAACACTCCCCACCCTTCCCTGAGAAATGCAAAGACACAGGCTATTAAATAATCTCTTCATTTTAGTAATTTAGTTGCTGTTTGTACAGCGCTTTGAACGTGCACAGTGCCACAGCACAGAAATGCTAAGTACTGTGTTATTTAGCTGCAAAGCCTGTGATAATCCCTCATTATGAAATAATAATTAATCATCATCATTTTATTCAAGAGCTCCTCACCCCCACCCCCACCCAACCCCTACAGGCACTGACCAAACTCTCTCCCGGAGCACGTCTGGACAGGACAAGTTGGCTATGGATGCAAAATTCAGGTATGAACTTTCCCAAAGTTCAGGGCTGTGCCTACCTGTGTGTCTTACCCAGCCTGGCAAAGGAACAACGCTTCCTAATCTCCAGCGGAGGATCAAAGCTTCAGATCCACCCAGCCCAACCATTCCCATCATTCTGACTAGTCCACAGAGGGAAATTGAGACATTGAAAGGCTAACTGAGGACTTCAAGAGGTTACACCTAATGGAAATCTCTTTTTCCATGAGAGAGAGAATTCCTGACTCAGCCATCTCTATTGTATGTTTAAAGATGGGGCAGATCTTCTGGGCCTGCTTCCCTGGGGAAAAGATCTGTTCTTAATGACTGCCCAGACCAAGGTGAAGAGCACTGGGAGGCTGTTTGGTTTCAGACCTATCTTCACTGAAAGTAATTTAACATTTAGAATATCACAAAATATCGCAAAAATATAGTCATGACTGTTACAGGCAGAAGAGAGAACAGAGCCTACACATGTGAGAAACCAGAGGGGACTTGCTACAGCAGTTCTGGGACAATGAATTGGTGCCCAGCCATTTCCACCAGCTGTAAAGCCTCAGGGAACTTAGCCTGCATGACCACCCATGGAGGCAACAGACAGGTCTTAGTCACCAAAGAGAAAGATGAAGGTCCTGCCTCCTGATTGGGACTCTAAGCTCTCCCCAGCAGTTAGAAGTGCAGATGGTAAATGCCTATCATGAGTGCGAGACTGCTTTCCCTCCCCATGCCACCTCTTCAAAGACCCATGATTCTTGCCAGACATGGGGAACTTCTGTGGGAGCTGCTCAGCTTTGGACATTACGTTGTTTCACAGCAGATGTAGATGTTCATGTACCAGCATTCCTACATGTGTTTGGAGATTTGGGCCTAAGTGTCCTGCATTACTTCTAACTTGCACAACATAATGCCCACAGCAACTCAGGCATCCTTACAGCCAGCAGGTCTCCCACCAACCCTGGTCATCCTTGGAAAATCTGCTCTCGGCCTTCTTCCAAAGCTTTAGCAAAGAGCTGTCTGCAGCTGCTCCTATCTACTTTAAAGCACTTTAATAAAACTAAAGTGAAAAATATTGTGAGCTGGTTCATATACCATCTTGCTATGTGGGGTGAACACAGAATTAATCTTCTAGATACCAAAACAAGGACAAGCTTAAGGTGAGCAAAGCTATTTCTAAATGCCAAACAAACGTAGCACTCACCAAAGCTGCTAGTTTAGCAATCTGTCATTAAATTGACCAGTAAAAAGGAATGGCTGTGGGTGGGGATGGCTACTAGGAAGGGTCATTTAGACACAACATTCCTTGTAATCCTTTGGTATGAGAAAAGCATGGGAGAATCAAAAACCTTGGTCTCCTCTAAGGTACAGTACCCTGGAGCTGCAGCTCTCTCTGCTGATTTTGGCTCTTCACCTGTGACAGGTACACAAAGTCACAGGTACACTGTGCCACTGCTGGGGTGCAGGTATGTTTTAAGAATTAGTTTTCTTTGTTAAGCTTTTCTTCTGTAACTGTGCTTCCAACTTTGTAATCAAGCAGCTGAACTCTTTTATGTAATTAACTATATTTTAATTTTAGGCAAACTCAATATTTAATGTGGAACCACTCCACTTTCTTGGAGGTAGCAAACCTAAATAAATCAGAACTGCTGATATGCCCCTTTCAGCTTCTGCAGCCACTCTAGGAATGGTGTGAGCACTGGTATCAGGCAGCGCCAGGTAAAAGGAGACCCCTTAGCAGATGTCATGTAACACCTTCTGGCATGGAGGAAACAACAGGAGGGCAACAGATATGATCGGCACCTCTACTTCTTTGAAGCATTACAGTGATATTGTGAGCAAAAATAAAGCTAACAAAAATCTGTTCAGGATGCATTTAATAGGCTGAAACCACTTGAAAGACAGAATATAAGAAGAATTTTTAAGAGGAAGGGATCTGGGGAGATTTTGGACATATCCTGGACAGATGTATTCTTGTGCTTTTGGTTCAAGAAGCTTTTCAATATTCTTTTTCAATAGCCTGGAAGAAAATGTAATACCAATATTGGAAAAAAAAAAACCAGAAAACACTGGCAACAAGTTGGATTGGCTTTTCACTCTTGCAGGAGAAAGCAACCTGAAATTCAGGATAGTTGAGCTTCAAGCAGATCAATTAATGTGAGAAATAAGACATTCATTTCTAGTTGTGAGTGGTATTCAAAACTGGAACAGAGGTGGCTTCTCCATCACTCACACTGTTAAAATGTAGAAGGGGAACCCTTTCTGCACTAGAGCAGGGGAGCTGTTACATATCCATAGATATTGCTGGATTTCTTGCCAAAGCTGAAGACCTTTGCTCTGCAGTTACAAAGCAGGTCTCTTCTTGCCCCTAAATCTAATTAAATTAGACCAGGGCCAGATCTTCTTCAGAGTTACACTGGATTTAATCCAGAGTAAATCCATGAATCTGTTCAATATATCCTAGGTTTACACCAGCATTAAGAAAAACATACTTTTGAGCCTTCATATTTAGATTTTGACTCTCATAGGAAAAAGGACACCACAAAACCAGTCAGACAGCTTTCTTTTCAAGGAGCCGATGACTATTAGTGAGATACTTTCCAGGTTATCTCTGCTATGCAACCAGCTCACAAACTGGAACTCTTGCTCTGTCTTTCTCAGTTGCTCTTTTGCAGGTTTCCATTCAAAACAGGTTGTTTGCCTCTTGCCCATGATATTTTTGCGAAGAGCAACTTTCAAATGGGCTGACATTTCCAAAGTTCTTGGAGGGACAAGTCTGACCAAGCTGTTTTGTAGCCATGACACAGTATCAGATACTGACCCAGAGGGAAGGTTTTCCTGCTGAAAAAGGAGTTAGATTTTTTCAATTATGTCACAGCTTCTTGACAGTAAAAGATGAAGAAGTGGGATATAGAGGAACACTGGGGAAGAATGGTTTCACTGCAGAGCTTGCCTCCAGCCAAGGCTGGCAGTGGGTTCAATAAGGAAAAGCAAACAGTTTCCAAAGCACATAGCCCTGGTTTTGTCCTGCAATGGCAGCAAAACTGGCTCCAGCTGGGAATATTGTAGGAGAATGATGACCTGGATTGTGCCTCTGACTGAGCAGTTGTGTGATCCCAGACAGGTCATGACAAACATCTCAACCTCATTATCCTCATCTAAGAAAAGGTGCAATGACAGTTTGGCATGTCTCTTAAGATAGATTTCCAACGGACAGATTTGTAATAATATTAAAAGTATGAAGTATGATCAGAGAGAGATGAGATGTTCCATCCCTTCTCCTTACACCAGCCAGGTTTGACAACCCAAAGGGCAAGAGAGGATGGCACAAACCAACCAGAGAAGCTGAATCAAGACTTACCCACTGGGACTTGATTTTGCTCTTGCTATATGGATACAAAACACACGTGGCAATCACAACATTTTAGGGCACAAGCACAGCACAGTTTTCATTTTTTGAAAGATTATTGGTACTTAGAAGTGTTTTAGAGATTTCCCTCTTTGTTACAGTATTTTGTTTTGAAAGATCATGGTCCTGTTGCGCCAAGATCATTAACGAACTTCAGGGCTTCATATGACATAATGAAATCCTAATCATGGCTTCTTGCCCTTGCAAACCCACTGAGTGAAGAGCTGCTCTCCAAAGCTCTCTGGTGATTACACCATTTCATTGGCATCCAGCCTTTTAAAAACACTTTGAGAAAATAAAATAGAAATAGTGCTGTAAGCTTCTTCCCATCAGAAACCATGGGGATCTTAAGCTGCAGGAAGAAAAAAGCCTTCCCTAGTGCCTGACAGCAAGTTGCATTCTTTGCCGAATGGGAGGTCAAGAGGTGACCTTACCCCTGCCCAGCTTTCTGATCCTCCCCGGCTGCCAGCGCTGGGCTGGGGAGCCGTGTGCTGCTCCGGGCTTCCTCGCAGTGCAACTGCTCAGCACGGCCGGCACCAAAATGGCCTGACAAGGCTGGAGGGAAAAGGAAGCCGCTCCTATTCCCACAGCCTGCTGTTTGTTTTTAATGGTAAATGGCAACTCCATCACTGCATCCCACAGGTCCCAGGGAGCAGAGGCTGTGCAGGGACTGCAGGCTGCTAGGCTGCGCGGGTGCCACCTCAGCTGTGGCTCTGCGGGGCCTCACACAGCACTGCAATGGGAACGATGGGGCATCAGCCCTCTGCTCTTACCCCAAGACTCTTTTGCTGGGTACCTGACTTTTTAATTCCTTTCCTTTTACTTCCTAGCCTCTTAAAAAAGAGGTGACATGTGGTATCAGATACATCAGGGCTCATTTTTGGCTTAGTAAATAATTAAGTGAAGGTTCCTGGAGATAAAAGGTGTGAAGCACAATCATTAAAGAAAGAAAAAATTGAGTACGTGATAACAGATCTATGTGAACAGATAGGTCTATGTGTATAATTTGACAATCGGAAGAGTCATCAAAGCAGATGTGTGATAATCTGAATGAGAAAATCATTGAAAAGGCCACAAAAAAGTCCAATTTAATGCCCACTTGAGGAAAGCATCCTTACCCAGCAAGGAAGCCTAAATGTTTATATTAGGAAGTTACACAAAAATTATATTTCATTCATAGGAAAAGGTATTTTCAGTTACATTTCACTGCAGGGCCAGAGACAGACAGCACCTTCACGTTTAGGACTTTAGCTGTTTCGGGGTTTTGTTTGGGCCTGAACTGAGAACTCCTGCCAGATGGGATACTGCAAAGTCTTCACGAGTGGGAGATCTATGGAAGAAGGTACGGTGCCAAAGCACATCACTGGCACGATGCACAAATCCAAGCTCTTTTTCCTAGTTGCAACACACCACAGAGTGGAGGCAGTGGCTGATCAATGCGTTGTACTGTATTACAGTGGCCCTCATGGACATCTTGTTCCTTCAAGCCATAGCAACACAGGAAGAGTCAACCTCCATCACAAATGTTTTTGTCTGAGCCACCAGGAGCACAGACAGTTCCTTTTGCTTCCAAGGAAACGTCTGTGAGGACATGCAAGGGAGATATGCAGGAAGCTCAGCGCCAGATCCAACTTGTCTTTCTCATGTTAATCACTTGTCTGTCATAACACAACAGGTAAATCTCATTGTACAAGCAGGCACTCGGAAGACAAAGGCAGCCAGCTGTATGTGAGGCTTAAAATGACTGGCAAGTGCAGAAAACCATCCTACCTGAGACAATTACATACTAGTCTGTGAGTTAGCTTAGGGTTCCCCTTCTGAGAACCTGGCCTTCAGAAGCATTGCAGACATGCAGCATTTCTTTTGAAAAACCAACTGTATTTTGCTAAACAAACTTGTGCTGGCCTAGCTGTATCACCAGTTCCTGGAGCTTGAAGTTCTTTAATACCCTTTGGCTTTAGAGGAGCTAGTGGTTTTTGCATAGGGCTGTAGTATTACTACTGTCTCATCTAACACACAGCTTCTTGGGAGAACAAACATGCTCTTCCCAGGTGACTTCTGAAAATGGAACTTGGATGAGTTTGGCACCAGAGGTTTCCAGCACACACAGCAGTATGGAGGCTACAGCCTTCTCAGTTTATCCAAATCATCACTTGCTTTCAGAAGAAAGGAAGAAGCTGTGAGTACCATAACTAACACTCCCAGCTTCTTGCAAGGCTGCCTGCCTCTGTGCTTCTCTGCAAAGCGCCATTTGCCCCAGGTCTGTCAAAGCTTTAGCTAATGCCACACAGTAACAAGACATGAACATAGGCACTCACAAGAAAAGGCTATTTTATGGCCACAAACCACACTGGCACCAATTGCACTTACATGGGTTATACCCACATCCCATGGCAAAAGTTATACACTCCCTCATGGCTATTGCTGTGCGATTCTGCTCTATATAGCTATTGTAACCTTAGGATTTAAATTGTCAAGCAAAGAGCCTGCTCTCTATTTTCTTTGTGTCTGCTTTACATACTGATGGAGGATTACCCTGGTCTTACGTGCTTGTCAGGCAGCTATTCCACTAAGTACTAACTGTATTGTTCTAAATCTCTCACATTTCTTGACTAAAATTCAATTTACTTTTTTGTCACAAGAACCACATGTCTGATTGTCCTGAGCTCATTCTCTTTCTCTGGTTTTCCTTGTCTTTTCAAAATGAAAAGCTTGCAGAAAAGCTTTAACTGAGCTAATGGAAGGGGAGATTGTTGTTTTTAAGGCAGATGTGTGTCTAAGAGCATTTTGGCACAGCAGAAGGAAAAAAAAAATATAGCTGAAGCAAAAGCTTCAAAGTAAGTCAGACTCTGCTGTCTTTATTCTGCATGCTAGACAGCAGTTGGTGTTTCACAATGGCTGTGAGACACAGTGACCACATATAATCTTTCTCTGTGCACCTATTACGCACACACACCTCACACTCAATAGCTCTTTATGTCCCCTTTACCAATATACCCCCTCTTCTGTTGCAGAGTAGTCCCTGGGTGCCCCAGCTCTTGGTGAATGAGAATGGGAAGAGACCCAAAGAGCACTCAAGACAATTCTGGATCATGTGCCATACAAAAGGAATAGCTTGTTAATGGGGAATAATGGCAAGGAGAGAGGAAATCTGGGGCCAACTTCTTAGCCAGGGTTGAAGCAGCAGTAGGTGGGCTGCAAAGCAGCAAGGGGACAGGGAGAGGAAGGGTGCCCAGCCAGGGCTCAGTAACATAAGGGGCTGGAGAGGGGCACTCAGCCAGCCTGCTCCTGTGCTTTGCAGCTGCCACTGCCAGCTTAGGGTTGCTGTGCTATAAAGCACTCGGCCTGGGGGGAAGGGGAAAGGGTGGTGTGGAGGCAACTGCCAGGGCAAAGGGGAGACGAATATTTGATTTGTTCCGGGGCCTGAAATAGCTCTTAGCAGCCTCGAGTGCAAGAGTCACGTTGCAGGACGGGGGGAGAAGGTGGGTGCCAATTTGTCAGCAAAGCTGCCTCAGAGTTATACCAAAGATTTATGAGTGTCTGGATGGTCCTTCCAGCAACCAAATGCTGCTCAGGGTAGGTGAACCTCAAGCTCTGGAAGAATAACTGAGTTCAGACACGTTCACTCAGTTTGGCCTGGCTGGAGAGCACTGTTACCTGCACACTTTCAAGGCTAAGGAGCGGGAGTTGAAGGCTGCCCTGGGGAGTCACTGCTCCTGGGATGTTTAGTTGCAGTTGGTCTTTATGAAATGTCAGCCAGAGGGTTAAGGGACAGACCATAGCGTGACAACAAATCCAGGGAAGAGCCAAGGCAAGAATGTGACTGTGGACTTTACAGACACAACACACTGGGCTCACACAAAGATACAGCTGTGAGAGGCTATCTTCCACATTTCTGATTCACAGTGGTGGTTCAATATAAAACATAATGTTCATTTAATCGATTTGCATGTGTGTCCTAATGGAAGGAACAAAGCACCAACCCACAAGATAGAAGTCCTAGAATTTGGTCCTGAGCCCCTCTTGTTTCCAGATCAGAAAGACAAAAGTGAAATGAACAAACCAACACTCTTATTTGACCTCCCTATAAATCCTGACGGCTACCAAAGCCCCAGCCCAAACTCCACAGGCACTCACTTGCCTCCCTTGTCCCACCCAACATACTCAGCTACTCGGTGTCCCTGATGGAGCCCAGCACTGAGAGTGTACCTGGAGCTTTGGACAACAGCATAAGAGTTTGCTTGTCCTCCTGCACAGGCTGGTACCAGTCCAGATTATACAAACAGCTCTGAAATCTGCATGTGTGAGATGCTTTATCACCCAGGGAGACACTGTACATGCTCACTTCAACTCTGCAGAACTCAGAACAAGTCTGCTGTGCTGCAGATGGGGTTCACTGAGTGCATTTAATAAGCTTAGCTAAAACCAGATTGGTTTTAAGACATTTTAAACTGATTAAACTTGGCCATGTGACACGGTTATGCCTTCAGGTTATGCCTTAAATGATTATTTTGCCTCTTAACTCAGAGCCCCCCAGGAGGGAAAAGCTAAGTTCCCAAGCTGTGATGGCCAAACTCCTCCAAGAACCTAGAAAGCACTGATGTGAAAACACTACCCACTACTCGGGGCCGAAGCAGTGTGCTGAACACTTCAGTTCAGGCTGCACTCCAGGCCTAGATACACTGCCTGGGGCACCTGGGGCAGAGGACAGGCAGGAGGCTGATCCCCTGGAGAAGGGTTTTGCTTCCCAAGCCAGGCAGCTCCCTTCAGAGAGCAAGGACGTGGAGGGGGAGAAATGCAGAACCTGACACTGGGATGCCTGGTGGCACCATTGCTTTTCAAGCAACTGTATGGTGCTCTGGGAAACTACAGGCTCTGATGCCAGGTTTTTGGGATGTCAGGGAAGTCAGTATCAGGCAGTCCATCAGCTCAAGCACCTGACCCTCAGCTCTAATGCACAGAAGCAGGCACATGCTATGGGCTGATTCTGTGGTATTCTTTGGTTCACTGTAGGAACTGTGCGTGTGTTTATACATGTGTGCAGTTTATAAATATACATAGCTTCCTCAGTTAATGCAAAGTGAGGGATAAGACTGTGGTGGGAGCCCAAAGAGTTTTTAATGACATGTGGGCCTGTGCAAAAGACTAAAAGGCTGAAAGTTCCTGGCTTGATAAACCCTGGTTGACACCACAACATAATCTTGTGGTGTGGTTAACCATTTCCTCTGAGGTCTCTGCCACCAGACTCTATTGTTATAAGCCCAGCAACGACCACCACAAGGTTTAGGTGACAAACTGCAGCCATGGGGACACAAAGCTGGTGGCTGAGGGGTCATTCTTCTACACTGAAAGATCTTTTGGCAGGTGTTAGGCCATTCTATCTCTATATCTCTACAGTGCTAGCAGTCTTACAGCAACATTTCCAATCCACCTCATTTTGTATTGTATCTTGTAGAAGTGAGCAGGGGAAAGGCAACTCAAGCTGATAAAGATGTAAAAAATCATGCTCTGTGGGGAAACTATGCAATAAAAATTAAACTTCATCTGTGAGTCAGGTCCCTGCATTCTTTTGTCTTTAGCAGTGCGTCTTGATAGATGGGAAAGCACTAAGCATGAAACTGAGTAATGTGTAGGCTAAGGCTCTATAGCTTTCAGCTTAGTTTTAATAAAATATTTATTGCATATTAAAAAAAAAAGACAAATTGATTGTTAGAAACACATTTCCAGCTTTACTGGCTGGGCCATGGATAAGTGCAGATGTATGAGTGTTACAAATAATTGCCATAATCATCCAAATCTTTTAATCTAAACACTGCTTAAATAGTCTCATGGAATGTATTTCATTTTCTTGTTATTAAATACAAATCAGAGACATGCCTGTGAATCTTAATACTGATGGTTCTCTAAAGCTCAGATTGGAGCAGGAGCTCCTCTGTATGGGGGGAGGGTGTGTATGGCTCTTTGCAGACTAATGCCAGGCAGCTATCTTTACCGGAAGCTCCACTGTGACCCTGAGCATCCTTCTGATTCAGGGAAAAAAGTAGATAGAAAAAAAAATCTCATCTTCCTTTAAAATTCCTGATCAAATCTATCTAGGAAGCAAAACTTCCAGGTCCTGCTCCTGCTGCTAAATCAATTATCACTGGAATAAATCTGGAATATGCTTTGAAAACAACTTCTTTTAAGAGAAATACTCCTTCTGGAGTTCAGATTCAAGGTGGCATTCAGGCTGCAGGCTGGATTTCCCAGTAACAGCTTGAGCTATGTGGGATTAATTGAGCTGAAGTCAGCCGGAGGAAAGGCAAGAAACACTGCCTGGGTGCAGGGCAACCCTCCACTTCAGGGAAAGGGGCACAGGCAGGGCCCCTCTCATGAATATTTCATGAATGAGAAGCAGACACAAATATTTTTATGACGTCATAAAAATCCTGCTCCCTCCTATAAAGCAACAGACTTTGAAACACTGAAACTTTTTCTTAGCTTGGTCATACCAGTTAGAAGAGGAAAGAGGGGAAGGAAGTGTCCTTGGATGTGTTTCAGTGCATCATTGGAGTGAAGGTGATGAGCACTCCAGCAGGGCCTCTGCTCTGGGATGCGTTATTCTAGGATTTTCCCCTTTCCCCAGGCTGGATGCTAACCTGGGAGAGTGTATCTTTCCCCTGACAGCACCTTTCTCTTCACCACCTGGTGCTGAAGCAGAGGGTCAAAGCATGCTCATCCAGCAAAATAAACTGACACAAACAGCACTACCCCATGCTGAAACCCCAAAATCATTATCTTTTAGGAACAGGCAGCCCCTCAGGCTGCAAGGAGGAGGGGGGGAGGGACCCACAACCCTGCACAGCTCTCACTGCAAATTTACTGGCCTCCTGTCTTGTTTTAACAGAGTGAGGCTGGGGGAGAGAAATACCGCACATAAATTCGCACCATCAGTCATACAGGGGGAGAGAAAAAAACCACAGTCGTCTCCAAGATTTACGAGCCCCCCTGAGCTACAGCACAGAAAAAACAAAGACACACACACATACACACAAGGAGTGAAGGGAAACGTGATCCCACTTGCAGCTTTATTCCTTTATCATATTCTCTGACAGCAACCTGGACCTGGGCTGTACAAAGAGGAAGCACACAGAAGGTGTGGCTGCAAACAGCAGAGCAGCAGCCCCCAATTAGTAATGTTACAGTTGCTTGGCATTTTTGCTTCTGGATGATTGCAAAACTCCACAGAAATCCTCCAGCCCCCTCCTGACCTCAGTTAAACTGGAATAAACGGAGTCCTGCCACCCTAGTCAACAGAGCTGCTGCAAACTCACCTGGCATAAATGGCGACTGTGGTACATCCCATCATTGCTTACATCTTCCCTGTTCCCTAGGATGTGCCCATATGGACACATTTGTCTGTGCTTCTTATTTTACTTGGCAGTTCTTCCTCAGTTTTTAGAAAAGCTGTGCTTCAACAGGAAGGAGATCTGTGGACCCACATATGTCTTCCTATTTTGGATAACTTGGTGCCTGTAGACATATCCCTTTTAACTTTCTCAGTCTGACCATTCAAAATGAAGGCACTAAACAGCATCATCTTTTAAAACAACCCAACTTGCTGTGGAATCTCCTGTCTCTCTCTCTCACAGAGACAGTAAATGGTACATCGGTAAATGATACACTTAAAACAGTCTAAATCAAGTGAACATGACAAGAGCTTATCATCAATGATCAATCACACTGCTTGTTGCTACATTCCACCTAGCTCCCTACAATATTATATCATCCACGTAGACTGCACGGTGACAGGAACATTCCCCTCTTACATGAGTGTACAACACCTAACACACACCTCCAGAGCCAGTCCTGTGGTCTGACCACTGGGGATTGCTGCCTCTGCTCAGCTGCTTGTAGGAGTTCAGGAAAGGAACCTATTCATGCAAATTAATAAATTCAATTAGGATTTCCAGGGACTCTTCCCCAGGGTGCGCAAAGATTTAGTGAACACTATGTCCCTGAAGTTAGGGAGACTTTGTCTTGAGCAAAAGACAAAGGAAAGAAGAGTGGCCAAACCCCTCATAAGGTCTGTAGCAGAACAGAAGAATCTGCATCTCCTCAGTGTCAGCTGAAGGATCTGACAAATGTCCATTTACAGTGTTAATTTACTAAATGGTAATTAAAATGTTAACTAAAGTCCTTCCACCACTTTTTCACCTCTTTCCTGCTGCTTTCTGACCAGGTTCAAAATCATAGATTTCACTCTTCTAAACATCAGGAGTGCTCAAAATAATCTCAGAATCAGATCGCAGTAGCCTGTTTTAAAATCTTCCTCTTGTAAATTTACCTTTAACAAACTCCAGATGACAGACACTTGGATAAAATACACCTAAGCATATAAGCAAAAGTATGGCGCAAAGAAGCAGCCCCAAAGCCCTACAAGTTTTCCCACCATTGGTCCTGACTCCAGCTCAGAAACGACTGGTTTACACCTATTTTCCCATTAATGTGTATGAGCAGTTTTATCTGCAACCTGCCCTACTACGAAGTCTTCACAGCCAGTAACTCCTTCTCTTTTCAATCTCATAACCATGTCCAGCAAATACGTTTGAGCAGCTCTCCCCCTCTCACAGGGTATTTGAGGGGTTATTTGGGTATGTTCTGGTTCAGATGCTTTTTCTGAAGTCACTCTATGACTTTTTCTTCAGTAGCTCTGCTACTGACTCGGGGACATGAGGTGTAAAAGTCTTTGTAAAAGTCACTGATGAATTTTGGACTCTTCCTAAAGCCTTGGCCCCTGAGAGCTGAATTATGGCAAATGGGTGCAGACTGACCCCAGGAGCATGAAGCCTCAAACAACCTGGATGCATCTGGAGGCAGGAGCTGGAGTTTCAGCATAAATCAAATTGGTCCTTAATGACCAGTGCTAAAGTCTAGCAATCAAAGTGATCCTTTTTCTGTACTGCCAAATATATGCTAAATTTATGTTCCATCTTTATGATATAAAACCTGCAGTGCATGAGGCATTTGGGATTCATTCATTGCAGCATAGGTGAGGCTAAGGGGCAGGAAGCAATGTTTTGACACAGCTAGAGACATGTAGCTCAGCTTCCTTTGAGAAATGGATCTGTGTGCGAGCATGCAGGAAGGGTGCACCAGCCCATGGGATGGTTTTGCTTGCTCTGTAACAGATACTGCCTCAAACAGGATTTCTTCAGTGGGATGAGGCAGGCTGGAAGAGGACTAACACAGTGCCACAGTGGCTGTGGGATGATGTATTTGTGCCTTACCATCACACCTGTTATGGAGCTCAAATGCACTTTGGTAAAAGAAGCCCAAACCTCACTCCAACTAGATCTCATGCATTCCAAATCCTCCACTCTCCTACCTCCCAGAGCTTTTGTGCTGCACTTTCAGTGCAATTACATGCTAAATATCTGTCTGTCAATATGCTGGATCCCCTCAATTTGTATGACACGCTTTAACGCAGGCCTAGCCAAGCCTAATGGAATGACAGCTATGCCCTCCAACCATAGACCAAGTGCTGCTGGGAGAGTTTGCCCAGCTCTGCTAGGAGCAGGGGAGAGGGAGGACAGAGGAAAACCAAATGCCACTAATGAGCTGCCACACTGGACCCCCTACCTCAAAGAAGAGACTGCCATCATCTTGGTGGTTGACTCTTGATGAAAAATCAGAGAGGGAATACCACTTTGTGCACATTACCTTGCCCAGACAGACACACAGCCTCTGCTGTGGGTGATTTGCCAGCAGGTGTAAAGCTGGCTAGCTTGTACTGAACTTCACTGGGCAATGCTGTTTACAGCAGCCGAGGATTAGATCCCTCAGTCTTTGCACTGATTCCGTATCATGGGTGTTTTAGTCATGCACACCCGGAAAGAGTCAAACTAGAAAAAGTTTTCTTTTTGAAAGAAATCCTTAAACCCCCAGTCTAATCTTCCATAATATCAATGAATCTCTCCAAGCTTGTTTTTGTCTTCATGTCCAAAACAGCTGGGAAGTTCCTTAGAAATTACCAAATCCATCATCCTCTGGTAGGAAATGACAAAAAAGGGCCAGAGAAAACTGCTTAACAACCAGAGAGAATTCTATTTGTTCAAAACCTGGTACAAGGGGAGGGGGGAGATAAAATGTATCCCAACTGCATGTTGTCAGAAGGAGAACGAAAACCTACTAGAGGGACAAGGCACTAAAAATAATGATTTTTCAGCCAGCAGCCGGACAGCCGTCTAATCCCGTATGAATAGAGACATCACTTGAATAGCACCCATCAATGTGACTGCTGATGCCGATTCCAGCTGGTTTCACACAGCCCAATAAACATACCGCAATCCTATGCTTCATTTAAACCTTTTTTTTTTCTTTTTAACTGCTTTCTTTCCTAAACTCTTATTGTCTCTACTGTAACCTAGTTTTATTTTCTTAAGTTATAATCAAAAGTTATATTAACCTTGGCATTTCAAAGGACTGAACTGGCATTTGGTTGCAAAGGTGTTTTTGTAGCTGGCCTGTAGGACTGTTCCTTTATGTAATGTTTTACAACTTCCAGGGTACAACATCACTTTTTTACAGATTGTTGGTAATTTCCTTCTTACCATCAGAAGTGTTTAATAAACACCTCCGTAAACCAAATACCTATTCCTTCACCTAGAATAACAGCTCTGGGCACAGATTTAGCCAGTCTGAATTTCCCACTCAGTAGGGAAAGTTTATTTGTTTAAATCAATGCAAGAATTTCTTAACTTACATTTATGGAAGAAAAGACAATAAATCAAATGGATACAAGCAAATTCCTGCCTCCTGGTAGGAGCTGTCAACTGAAGCTCTCAGCCTTTCTCTTAGTTCTTCCTCTCCTTGCAGGATCCGTTGGGCCTTGTGAACCATAGGCTACTGAATGGCTGCAGCCCAGATACATTGCAGATACAATGGCTCTGGGGTTTCTGCTCTGCAATGGCTCCACAAGCACCACAAACACTGTGCTGGTGGTTGGTGCTAAAACAAGATTGTGTGGCCAGTAACAAGCAATGTACAGCTGGACTCGCACTTATTCCTCTGCATATGCCAGGCCTGGCCAGTCTTGTAAGGGTTGCTCCTCATTTCAAGACTCTTCATTCAGGCCTAATGTCCTGCCAAGTAGCTGAAAGGCTTTGGTGCATATTTTAGCAATAACTGAAACTACAATTCAACTGACAGAATGAAGGTTATGGGAGAGGATATATATCTCACATTTTGATATTTGGTCAATCTTTGACATAGTCTCTAAGGGAAAGAAATGAAGAAAATCCAGACTAAAATGTCCCCAAATTCAACCACTCCAAAAATCAAACTCAAACATAGCTCACAATTGCTGAGCAGCCTGCTTTTTGTAGAGGAAAGAAATTAAATTCTAGGTTTAGGTTTTCCCTGCAGCATCCTAAATTTGGATCCACGGCACCATTCTGTTTTTTAAGCACATCTATTGAAATGTAGAAAACACCTTTGCTCTTTATGAGTTCAAACATACTAAATGATTCGGAATTAACAGCTGAAGTAATGTCAGCAGAACCAGACTTTCAGCATTTGTAAAAGTTAGTACAAAACAACCCAGTCTAGGCTTTCCTAATGTTCAGAAGAAAAACATCCCAAACTAGTTTCAAATACATTGAAGTCAGAACTCCTTGGTGAGGTCTGTGGAAAGATTTTTGTTTTAAAGTCAGCTTTATGTTTTGTTGGTTTTTTTTCAGGCCTGAATAATGATGCAAATCTGATGAGAATTAAGACAGTAAAAGAGCCTACAAAATCCTTTGGCTATACAGCAACAGAAAGGGGGTCTCCAGAGAAGGAAATTTCATCCGGCTGCTTTGCTGACAGGAGAAGGCTCAGCATGATAAAAGAGATCCTGTCACTTGCTCTGAGAAACCCCAGCAAAACTCAGCACTGATACATCTCTGCTGACACCTGCTCCAGCTGGTCCTTTGCAATTTGACAGGGCTGGAGGGCTGATGGCTAAAGAGGAGGTGGGCCAGGTCCTGAGAACAAGCGTAATATTTCATGTCTGATGTGGCTCTTTGCTCTTGCAAAGGCTGAAATTAAAAATCCCCAGATCTTGGGTGACTATTCTCTCCTGCTGCCAAGGGAGAGCATGCCTCCAATACATTCTCTAGCATATCACTCAAGCTAGTTTTCGCTTTCCCTATTTGCATTCGCATGTACATTGCTTTATGAACATGTCCTGCTATGCAAGCTAAAACTTCCTCCTTGAGAATTTCCCCCATGTATCCTCCTGTGCTATGCTATGCAACCTATTCTCCTCTGATGCTTCCCTCCTACTCTAAGTTAATTTCTCAATAAGCATTTCTCATAATTTTATTTTGCCATGTTAACTTTTTATCTTACAAATCAATCCTTTCAGCTCCTTATTCCTTATGCTCCTTGAACTTGTATTTGTAATGTTTATCCCTCTCTAGTCCCCTGGGGACTTCGCTGATATCTTTGCCTTGAGACTATGAACATATTAACTGTCGCTGGCTGCAGTGCACAGCCAAAAAGCCTTGGAGGGTGCAGAGACCCGATGCAGCGTTCCGGATGTGTAACGCATCTTTCTCAATTTACATGAAACATTCACTTGCAAATATTGACAACCCATAAACTCCTGATAAACTACATGCCACACACTACAGAACATATACACGTGTCATAGCATGACAACATCTGCTAATGGATCTATTAGGAAGTCTCAGAGAAGGGTTTTCTGTCACAACGCTGGTTTTGTAGCTGTCTGTCTCCAGGGCTTTTCTGTGAAATTATTGTTTGAGACTATTATGTATCTCAGTCATTGACTGGGAGGAAAACATTATAACCATCTTAACCTCATTGGAAGGCTAATTTCTCAATCATACACACTGGCACTGTTTTCTTTCTGGAGGGAAGGAGTGTTTAGTGTATTTAGCCTTTGTAATGCATGAAACAATAAATAAACAGGCACTGACTGTGATGTTCTTTCCTCCCCTTATAAATACATCACCCTGATACATGTTACCTGCTGCAAACACCCAACCAATTTGCTCTTTCCTTTAAAGATAAGATGAAGCATCTTTTTTTCCATGCAGATGAATAACTGAGTGGGACCTCTTTACCTGGAATCAGGTTGCAGGTGTCCCCTGCTGCTGGGGGCAGCCTTTCTGCTGAGCTGTCTAGCTACTTCAAAGCAAGCTGTGGGGTGTGGCTCAACACAGTATTTCCACTCACTGAAAGCATAAACCTTGCGCAGCAGTGGTTCCTTTGTGCCCCTTTTCCTGAAGGATGAGTCTGTGGTTGCCCTTAAAGCTGATGCATAAGCACAGTTTTATTCCCCAGTAGTGGTGTGGTATTTCCCCATGTTATAACCCAGTTCCCATAGAGTGGTGCTCTTGCAGCAGCAGAATACGTTGCCTCCATCTCATTTCCCTTCAGTCCATCAGTGTTTACAGTGCATCCTGTAACCACAGAGCTAAAGTTTCCTCTGGTAAGAAAGCAGTAAGAACAAAAATAAGGAAGGATTACACATCAGCTAAAAACTAGTTTAAAAGCCCACTCTGATGGTATTTCTTAAACACTGTGCCAGATGGAAGACTTTCAACTGAGAGAAACTTGGAAAAGTCCCATCTCTTTTGGCCAAATGACTATAACTATAAGTTCCAACTCACTGACACAAAAGGCAGTAAGAGACAGTTCATAAATTACACTCTGCTGCCATCAGGCATGAGTTACCAGCTCGTGATTTTGTAGAGATTACTCCAAAGCCATGGGCAGTATATCAGTTTGTCCTCAGCTCTCAAAAATGACCAAAGCTTTTTATTTACCTGAGCGTTCTTCTCTCCTCCTCAGCTGGCAGCAGGCTTGTCTTTTGCTTTAGATCACACTAACAACACATGATACCTTTTTCTGAATGCCGTTTGCACTGAGCTAGGACAGCATCATTCCGAGTGGCACAGGTAAGCTATTATGCGTATCCTAGAGTCCTGACAGCAGTGCTGGGGGAAGACAGCATCAGCAACCATGGAACTGCTCCCTGGATTTTGTGGGGATCTTGGGGAAACTGCAAATCCTATGGTTGTACAAATCACAGCCTGTCCATCCTCGCTCTTTAGGTGGTATAGAGCGTTCCTGCACTGAATTCTCTTGCTGAAGGAAGGAGGGAGCTGGTGTCAGGTGAGGATTTCAGGGTCTGGCTCATCAAATTCCAGCAAAATGACCACCCTCGTAACCCAAAACAGCTGCTGTGTTTATAGTAAACATAAATGATAACTGGGTGGCCTTTGAAGCCACCATGTCCATTGCTGGTAATTATGGACAAGTGGATACAGCAGTGATGATCCAGAGCATTCATTTAATGTTCAGACATAATTATGGCCATTATCAGATTTCTGTCCCTTCAGCAAAAAGGGGGAATGGGGTCACTTATCCAATACCACAGACAGAAAGGGCAAAGGAGGGGGTTCTTCTGTGAGTAACTCACACTGGACAAAATTCCTGTGTGCCACCTGGTGCAGTGGACGCCTTCACTCCAATGGAGGCAGGTGATGATGGAAGGGCCCTTGGGCACATCAGCCAAATGGATTCAATACCAGGGCCTCCCACAGAGCTGTCCCAGCCCCTGTCCCTTGGGTCTGGGAAACAGGGTAGTTCAAACGCCAAATACATGCCTTGGAATGTCACTTGGAGTGAGGGGAGAGGGCAGTGACGACATTACTAATTGCAAGGACGTATTGCTTGTGTGCATTGGGAAGCCTTACCCCCCACAGAGATACTCTCTTTCCCAACCCATGCTCACTAGATTGTGAAGGATGCACTCTTCTCTTCTTCAAACACTCTAGCTTTATAGCAGAGGGAAATACCTAGTTTGCACAGGGTTATTCCAAACACGAGAGCTGATGACAAGGTAACTACACAAGGCCTTTATGGTGGGAAACTGAAATGAACCATAGTGAGAATTATCAAACAAAATCCAACCAAGTATGTCAGTGAGAAAGGCTGGAAGGACAGTGGGATGAATTTTACCATTTCAAAGTTGGCAACCTAATGTTATGATCCATGGAGCATGTTTATTCCCTAAATAAAATCACTTGATTACAAAGCATCTAAAAATTCTCTAGAAGCTGACAGAAGCTGCAAATGCACAGACGCTGTCAGAACCACACCATAGCTACATGGTTGTCTTACTCCACATACTTGTATGAAAACATCATCTATTCTGCACTTCAGAGAGGTGGAAAGCACTATCCACAGACATCTGGGCATCACAAAGGCCTTTTCTACTGTGCTCCCACAGGATTACTTTTTTTCTGCTCTTCAGAGGGACAGGACTGAAGACAGGAAAGAAAAAGGTGGAGTGAGACCACTAAGTGTGTTGCCTGGCCTGGAAAACTTGAAGCAACATCCCTATGCAGCTGCCCTGCACAGCCACAGCATCATCATGGCTGTGAGACCATGCAACACAATGCAGAGTTACAGGGCAGATCATCATCCATTTCCTCATTTGCAGGAGTCCCTGGCACAGACTCAAAATCCAAGCAGCACTCCTTACTCCATCCAAGGGGATGCAGCTCCAGTGGAATGGAAGGGCTGGAGGGATGTGGTAGCTGCTCTCTTGGGAGCTGGTCCCTGAGGTCAGGGCTGGGGCACAGTGCTGGAGGAACACCAGGAATGCTTACAGCTCTCTGTTCAGAGGATAAACAAAGGGCTGAAATCTCTGGGGCTGTTAATCTGTCACCTTTCCCCAGCACTGAATTAATTTTTTAGCGTGTTTTTAAAAGGAAAATAAATAAAAAGAAAAAACAGAAGAGATGATAAATGAGTCCCCTCCTATTCCCATTGTCATTGGGCAATACCACCCAGGTATCTGGTGCAGACAAAATAGAAAAAGGTTTCCCTGCCTTGTCAGCACCAAGCTCCGTTTGGATTGACAGGAGCCCTAAAAATCTGTGTATTCCAGATTCACTCTGCTCTTCCTGGAGCTATGGGGCTGCAACGAAGTGGCCCTGCTGGGCTTTCATGAAATTCTAGATTGCGTGAACAGTGGTGCTCCAGTAGAAAGCTGATTTAACACCATGCTAAGCTGTTCCAAAAAGATCCCGAGTTTCCATTGTGCTACCTTGATTTTCCTACTAAGAAGCTGGAAGAAAGCGTCACATAACCTGAATCTATTCTGCGCAGTTTGCAGCTGTTAAAACAGCAAACTATTTCCCAGAGGTTGCCTGTACTTGATGCAGAACAGAGTGTGTGAGACAGGGTAGCAGCATCTGCTCTGGGTAGCAGCAGCATCTGCACTGGGCCTGCTGTGCTGGCCTGGGATGTGTAAGACGCAGAGGTTGGCCCAACTAACCTGCTGCGTGACCTTGACCATGTTACTTCACCTCTTTGTGCCTTTGCTCCCTTCACACTACTTTCTTTACCTGGCCTCCCTGTTTACCCTGTCCAGTACTTTTGCTGGATATATTTGCTAGAGCCTAGTACAGATGACACAGGCAGAGGCTGATACCTCTTGTCATAATATTGTCATTTGCTAGGCAGTTTTTGCACAACTCTTCACAATGAAGTGAGGATTGTCTTTCCACTGTAGACAGTGAAACCTAGTAAGAGCAAGTACAGACACCACCATCACCCATGATCACAGACAGCAGGACACACAAATCCTGCCAATTGTTGCCATCTTATCTCTAGGAATCACTGCTTTCACCTCAGGGAAGGCCTTCTTCTGGAGCCCAGTGCCTCTGCAGCCAGCTATTGTTGGCCTCTTAGAGGAGAAATGCTTTAGGAAGCTTACTGCCACAGCGAAAACTTCCAGAGCTTCCCTCATTCTATTTCTCTTTCCAGAAATTGTAAGTAAAGTAAAGCAAGCAATTGACAGCAAGTGGCAGGAGAGGAATATGCTCTGGAGAGTGCAGGAGTGCACAGAGCCCTGGTGACACCAGTGGTCTTTGGAGTACAGGCCAACTCAGCTGGATCATCTGCTTGCTTCCTAACACAGCTGCCTTTAACCAGGCTGGAGTAAAAGATAAACAGCACTTCAACCCCTGCAAAGAGTACCTCCATATGTGCACCATCTCTCCAACTAACAGAGCCCAATGTTTACTCGAGGCTTGAGCCAATTACTGCTGAAGACACATCACCAAGAGCTGGTTCAGCAGGAGACATGCAAATGCATGCTGGAGTACGGGGTTCACATGACGCGAAGGCTGCCGTCCGTGCGGGCTCCTCTGAACACAGCTGTAATTGTCTCTAGCCCAATATTTACCTTCCTGAAGAGAGCAGCCACCCAGCAGCACCTGGCTGCTGTACAAAGCCCCAGCGGAGCTGCTTCCTCTCTGGTTTGTTGTGAAAGAGGAAGGGGGACAGCTAATCATTCTTCCTCTCTATCTGTATCACACAAGTAATCAAACAATTGTTGAAAGTTGGGAAGGTGTTAGGGCAGGAGGGGAGAAAAGGACCTTGTGTTAACCTATATGATAAGCTTTGCCCAGCCACAGCTCAGCCTGCCTCGCAGGTGGGGTGATGGGCAGGAGGGGTTTGTTCCTAGCAGTTCACCTGCTGCTGGCTTTCAGCACTTTTTATTCAGTTGTTTTGTTTATCTTGGAGGCCTATTGTCATCACCTCCCTGCACCAGGGCAGGCTTCAGGTGCAGAGCGGTGTACAGGGGCTGGAGGTACAGCCATGCTGGGCAGGAGCTCCCTGCTCCTGCTGTTTATGAAAATCGCTTCCTTTGCTGATAGCGATAAAACCAGGCAAACAAACACTGCTCAGGCTATTGAGCTTGTCTTTCTCCTCGGGACTTGAATTGTGTGGAGCTTTCAAAGCGGTATAAATAGACCTCATTTCCAGTAATGAAGCTGCAGTAGACACGAGCAGGTTTGAGTACCACTTGATGACAGGTCCTGTTGTGGGATTACTGGATGAATGGAGGTGCTAAGCACAGGCATTGTTTGCAAGTAAGTTTCAAAAAGACTGCTTCCCATCTTTTGAACTCCCATTTTCAGATGTAAAAATCCCGCCCAATTAAGACCTATGCATCTTCATACCATTTTGGACCACTGTCCCATTAAGTACAAAACGCAGAGGCTCAGTGCACAGGGGAAGGCATCCTCCCTAACTCTGTTTTGTGAATTTTCTGCGGGGGGGGGGGGGGAGTAACTCAGCAGAACCTGTGGATGTGCCACATTTTTACAAAAGTGCCCAAGAAGGTGAAAACAAATCATACAAGGGACTGTCTGTCACTCACTTGGGTGTCTTTAAGGCTTTCATACTGCAAAGCAGTCTTTTAGTGTGAATACATCACCTGCTTCCCTTGTACTTACTCCCAGTGTACTAGCAGAGCACAGCCACAGCCCCCTCTTATTTATTCTGCTACTCAAAATAAGCCAAATTTTGTACATAAACCAGAATATTTTCCTGATCATTTCGGAGAGCCTTTTCTGTACCTCCTCCAGTCTGAATCCACCTCTTGTGGGTGTGGGAACAAAAGTTGCCCATCTCACTGCTGTTTTTCACACCGTGCATGACTCAGATTCTTCCTGTATTGTGACCACTGCAGCAGCTCAGATCAAGACACCATTGCATGGGCAGGGTGGGTCATACCAGGAGGGGTCATCTCATAATCGGCAAAGAGAGGCAGTTGCACAACGAAGCACAGGCTTTCAGCGATCCAGCCCTAACCAGTAGCCCTAATGGTACTTCCATCACCATTTCAGCTGTTCTCCCCTCTGCCTGAAGCACTTCGTTCTCTCTGCTCTTGAATGCAGCACAAGAGTGGCTAGCTCTCAGGCCTCCTGTTAGATTCACAATCCTGCAGCCAGCCTCAACCACAGCTGCTCAGCCATCGCTCAGGGAGGGCAGCATGCAGCTGCCAAGCCTCACAGGCAGCCTCTGAGAGCCCTGCCATGGATTTCAGTGGGATTTACTGCACTGAAATGCAGAAAATTTTGTTTCCTTTAGGATTAGTCCCTTCATTTGCACATAATACAGTAGTGCATGTTGCCTGCGTCTGCTTCCCGGCACAGGGTGCGCAATCCTTCAGCTACCTTCACCAGGGCTTCTTGCCTGCTGGACACCCACAGTTTGAATTCCTTTTATCAGCTAAGCAATTTCCAATGCTACCAGAGCAAAGACCATCAGCAATTTTATCACAGTCAACCTAACTTGGGTTAATTTGTACTGAGCATGAATGATCCCAGGTCTTCCAATACAGCCTAGTGCTGCTGCAGTACAGGATTTGTATAGTGCTCTTTGAAATAAAAAGTTGCTATTTCACTAGAGATGTTCTAAGTTTCCATTATAAATGGTAAATAACAAGGCATGCTGAGGAAAGGCCTGCCTGGGCAGGAGCAATGCAGCAACCAGAGCCTCCTCAGGGAGCACAGCTGCAGTTCAGGCTCGCATCCCACAAGAATAACAGATAAACAGGCACGCTTCACAAGCCACTGGGCACTATATTTCTTCTGATGAGAACCATCCATTATTCTTCCATCCTCCTCTGTGTCACATTAGCGAGAGGTTTTACAAAGCAAGTCAGGGGACAGGTTTATTTACTCCCAACTGCACTGCATGGCACACAAGTCCATTGGTATTGGTTACGAATGACCCCAGGTCTTCCATTATGGGCTAATGTCTGCAGCCCTCTGACCTCCGGAAGTGCTTAAGGAAGAGCTGCAGTAAATCAGAGCAGCACTTAGTTGTGGAGGAAGAAAGTCCCCCCTTATCAATCTGCCAGCGGGAGAGGAAGGACTCTGGCTGGGCTGCTGGGGGGTAATGTGCTCTCAGCTGCTAAGAAAACTCTAGAGACAGCAGTGGCCTTTGCCTCTGTACTTTACCACTAAAGGCTGTTAGAGCTGAAGGCAGGTGATAAGCCTAGTTACATCTCTCTTTCAGCCTAGGCTGGTAGGGGAAATCACAACCACTCACTTCACAAGGTGAGTCCTGTGAGCACAGATCAACTTCTGTAGTCAACGAGTGCAAACATGGGCTACATTAAATACAGCTCAGCTAGAACCAGCATATGTTCCTCTGCTTTTGATTTAAATTTCGCTAGTGTCAGCTCCACCACAGAAGCTGCAGAAGCTGCTGGGTTTGCAGTATGGATGACAAGGTCTAAGGGCTTGCTCAGGCTGCTGTTAGAAGTGGTTTTCAGGATTTCACCAGAGGACCAGTCTTCATCGTGGTGAGAATGGCCAATGTGGTGACTATCCTAGATAGAAGTTCCCTTTGGAGAGTCAAGGACTGGAGAACTGAGAATCTGCACTTCTCCTAAACCAGGTTAGGTCAGCTGTTAGCCCACTCAGGAGATGTCTATGCAGGCCACTACTTGGCACAGCTACTCTTCTACTGCTTTCACCTGAGGGATGTCTGGTCTCACACTGACTCTACATTAGAGTGAAGGCTGTATTTCAGGAGCCTGCACAAAGGGCTATAATCTAACTGTACAACTCGGCTTGTTACCTGAGGATATGAGCAGTCTGTGCGGTCTGAGTAAATTTGTCATTGTGGAGTCAACCTGAGGATGCTATTAAACACCCTGTGTGCCAGAGCATGTGGAATTACAGGAGGAAGCAATAATATAACCACAAACCACCACACTTGCAAATAATCTTAACGACAAGCAGTTCTTTCCATGAGGGTGGAAACAAGAAAATTTGCCACATCCTCTGTGCAGACAAGTGGAGCCCATAAAGAGGGCACAGAGTGGGGAAAGTGTTACTGAGCAATGCTCCTACCTCTGCAGTCAGCAGGGGATTTCCAAACTAGTAACAAGCAGCTCTTAGGGAGGGCCAAAGAGCAATGGGAGGGGACCAGGTGCTTCCCTGCTCTGGATAGGCAAAGAAGAGGAGAGGATTAAATACAGTAAATAATAAAAAGTAATAATAATTAAAAACTCTGCTGTCCTAGAAACAAATGAAAACACAGCTGATCAGCTTGCTCAGCTCTGGAGAAGGCTTGAAGGTCCAACATCCCATCTACATTCTTCATCACAGTGCAAGACCACCAGCCAACATGAAAAGCAAGGGAAGAAAAGGGAACACAAGGATTTTTAATGTAATCAAATGTGTCATGTGCCTAAAAGGTATTCTGCTTTATCATATACATGCATACATAGATTGCTTTATATGTGTTTTTCACTTCTGCCAGTCTCCAGAACAAACACTGCAATTTTACTCTCCCATAACTGTTTCTTGGCTCCTTCTACACATTCCAGTACAGCAGCATCACAGACTCACTACAGAAAGGACTTACTTGATCAGCTGATCTAGTTTACTGCCAAACTAGCATTGTTCTCTATTGTATGAGGGCTAACTCTTTGGGAAAGATGGGATGTAACATCCAGCAAAAGGAGAGACTCTGTCCTTCAAGATACAGGAAATACTACCAGAAATAATACTTTTTTCCTGGCAGAGCTTAAGACCAAGCCATACAAGAACCAGGGCCAAAGGTGCAGAATCAACTCCTCATGACAACTTGCTAGGTCACCCAGAGAGGCTTTTTGTGGCTTAAGTGCTTTGGGGGTTTCATATTCTATTGTGAAAGGAAGTTTAAAGTGGGGAGGTTTTTGTTCAGCTACAGTTCGAGACAGGCCAAGATCAAAACCTTGTAATTACAGAATCCCAAATCTTGGAAATGTCCACAGATGTATTTACCCTTCACAGTTCAGACCCAACTTTCCACTACGTAAGGAACAGTAATTGTTTTTTTAACATGCAAATATTAGGCTCAACCAACCACACAAACACAGTGACTGCAGAAAGTGCAGTGTGTATCTATATGTGCAATGCAGACAAATGTTTTTTAAAAGTCAGCAGCATCCACTGGGAGCCTGGATTCCGAAGTCAGCCTGAAAACAGCAAAAAGTGACACTCCATTTCTCCACATCTCAAAGTGCTTGTTTGCTGTTTACTTTGTGTTAAAGAAGTACCAAGCCACAAGATCCAGTCCTGCCAATTCTGCCACTTTTGACATGACAACTGTCCGCTTTCCACATAGTGATAACGACTTTGAAATTCATTTGGCATTTCAGTTTCCTTCCTGCTTCTTTCAACAGCTACACAAATGATGTCAACACATACAGAACAATAGTGTATCATGAGCTGATAAGCACAGAGTGAACAGGAGCCTGTTCCACAGGGTGATTCCCAAAAAGAGACCTGCATACATTTAAAAGTTATAGAATCAATAATTCTCACAGAAACAAGGGAGCCAGAATTTATTGCTCTGTTCTTTTGTGTTGTAGGTCCTGGATGCTGGGATCACTGGTTAGAAATGATGCAGACAGATCTTGCAAAGCAGAAAGGTAAGCTGGGCAGACCTGAGCTTTCTAAGAGGGAAAACTGAGCTGTCCCACAGCTGTGTCTCAGTCCTCACAGTCACCAGGGGTTTTACCTTCTGCTATGCCTGAAGGAAGGAGCAGGACCACAGCCCAGCTCACCACACTGAATACACATACACGTTGTATGACATTTACACTTCAAGCCAGAGGACTTTCCATACAAATCCATAGTAGGATAAATCACAGCAAAATACCATGTTCTTAAGAGGTTTCCTGGTTTATCTTCCTCAGTGCAAAAGCGGATTCAAACATTTCTCTAACAACAACAACAAAAAAGAATAGCAAAATAAAGCACAAATACAAGCTCAATGTTAGTTTTTGTAGTGGAGACATTTAACACCAGTATTCTGGCAGCTCAAAATCCTGGGACTGTCCATTAAGACACTCTCTAAAATGAAATAAAAATTGCAACAACTCTGTATCCAAAGAAAAGTATCAGTGAGGCAATGAACTCATGGCACATGGTCTCTGGGAGCAGAGATATCTTTGCCTTTCACTGCTTCATCTGTTGCCAGAGCACTATTGTAAGAGTGTTGGTTTAAATCAGAATCATTCAGTGACAAGGTTTCTGACAAAAGCAGTTTGGGAGAGGGAAGCAGGGGGAAAATACGTGCACTGCTAACACTGAGCCACCACGCTCGTGCCCAGCAAGGGAACTCAGCCAACAGTACCCTGGGGAGACCCTTTCAAATACAGCATGTGGAAGAAAGATGCCAAGGGGCTCTTCAGTCCTGCTCTATAAGCACTACTTTAAGCCTCCCCCCCCCCCTTCTTTTCTTGAACAAGCAGTTTGCTTTCATGAGCGTACCCACCCATCAGCTGTTTAACAGCAAAATGTGGACAGTTTTAATATGGGCACTTCAAACACCAGGGGCATGTCAGCTCATGATAGGATTTTAAGTCTCTAAAACAGGAGTGATGTAATTTAAGTGTGCAAAGTAACTTTTCTATAAATATGAATAGGTTGAGTTTGAGAGCTCTGAAAACTTGATACTGCCAGTGAAATCCTGCTACTATGAAGACACCCAGTCTTTGCTCCCTCCCATATGAAATCATTTTAAAACCTGTTTGCTGACTGGTTTTACAGTTACTGTAAAGTGAGAAAACTTCCAAATTCACACTTCCCCTAGTACTTTTGCCACAGAGAATCTTATTGCAATTAGTCTGGTTTGTAATGGAAAACAGATGAAAGTAGAAATTAAATCAAAACCTTGCCACATATCTAAGGTGTTTTCATGCCATGCATCCCGAGAAGTTTTCCCAAAACCAACAACATTAAATTAAAAGCTCAAATATTTCTACCAGACCCAACAAATGCAGATTAAGCTTAAATTTAAACAGGAAGTGAGAAGATTTTTCCTTCTCCTCACCTGCCAAGTCTTCAAAGTTCAGGGCTCTGTGTTTCTCTTTCAACACTTAGCAGCAGAAACACCTAGGGTTGAGTGGAGAGATTTCCTCCTCACACTGGCATTATTCATTATTTCTGAAGTGTCGACAAATGTCTTCAACACTATACAACACACACAAACAGAGAGTCCCTGCCCCAACGAATTTACAGTCTGAGGCTGTTATCTTTGTTCTGCTTTGGTATATCACCACAGATTTCAACAGGGCACCAGAAGAGCCCAGTCCAGCTTCTACCAGCAGTTTTGCACTGTTCTTAACAGGAACTAGACCAGCCCCAGTCAGACCTAGCTATAGAATTAGCTGTTGCAGGAGAAAGTGGAGTTCTTGGCAATGCCTGCCAACAGCAAAAAAAAAAATTATTCTCAACAGTTTTGGTTTAAATTAAGTGTATATTTGAATGTTTTCACACATAATACATTTTGAGAGCTTAAAGAGCTCCCTTTCACTGTATCTTTCAACCACAGCAGTGCTACAGATCAACCAGCAGTAGGCAATTTCTGAACCAAGGCAGACTGGCAGCTACACTAACAGCTCCAGCTGGTGGAAGTTGGTGAAAGTTTTGTTTTCTGGAATTTTGTGCTAAGCTTTCTGCCAGGACATTTCACACACTGGAAGTGTGTATTTTCTCTGACACTTTGAGAGCCTCCAAGTGTTCCTGCAAATAGCTTAAGAAATTTATTCCAAATTCAATTGCCACAATTTCTGCACATCCAAAATTCTACACTGAGTTGCAATCCATAATTTTTCCCCAGCTGTATCTTGTTGAAGAGAGAACACAGTCACAGTCCTGTGCACTAACACACCCAAAAGGTCATACGAGGACAGCACCAACTGAAGACATTACCTTTCTGGCTTATGATCTAGCATGGGACTTTGTCAACATTCATATGGAAGCCAGACTTAATTTTAAACCTGGTAATAATCACTTATTGCAGTTCAAACAGCATTCAGATCCACAAGTGAAACATATACCAGCTAAAAGCAGAATGGACTTTACTGCTATGACCAGGGAAAGAAGCATCTTAAAGCTACGACTCGCCCTAATTCCTACTGATTCATACCACACCAAAGCCCAGCATCAGTACATCCAAATGCCACAGCTTAAAACAGACTGAACTCATCACTCCATAAATCAGATTAAGTTCAGACAAAGACCATGTGAAATGACTGAGAAAACTCTCCAGTTCACAGAGCATCTTCAAAGTCACAAGCCAGTGGTGTCCCCACCCAAAGCCCTCTCCAGCCCACCTGGTGCTGTCTTCAGGTAGTGATGGATCCATAAAGGCTTTCTTGCTTATTGAAATTTGCTGATCTGCTCTCTCTTCCAGATAAGACATGGCCATTAACTGCTGTTAACATCCAGGCAAGATGCTAGGTGTTCCTCTCCTCTGTCGTCCAGCTTAGAACTGCTTCTTACAGTTATCACTGGTTACAAGTAGTATTTTCCTGAATTGCTCAGAGATGTCTTCCTCTTGGAGAGACAAGAAGTCCAAGTGGCTTCCATTCTCTTCCTCAAGCACTTGGCTCAGTCACTCAGCCACTCTGGAAAGCAAAAATCAAGATCATGAGACTTTCGTGCAACAGAACAGCCAATCAGTTTACCATAAAATGTGAAAGTACACTGCGAAAGTTTGCTATGGCAATTTTTATGTTCAACCCAAGTAAATTGCTGCCTGATCCTTTTTAATGGCTTTTTTTTTTTTTTTTCTATTTCATTGATATTTTCAAAAGTTCCAAAACAAACTGAGGCAATAAACAGCTTTCATTAGAAAGCATCCAGTCTGGAACACTGCTTGGGGATTTAATAGGGTAATTATTTGTCTACAGTGTATCAAAATACCTCACTAGTTTCCTGAACAAAGTTTTAGCTTGTACTTAACTCCCTTGTTTTTGAAAAGCAGAACCTCAGATGCTTTCTCTCCCATAGCATCACCCACTGACTGCACACTCCGTGCAGAGCTGAAAGGACCAGACACAATGCTCAGCTGTGTGCATTGTATAATTCAAGATAATCTTTTTCCATGCTGAAATGCTCTGTTTATTGTGGAACCACTCTGGGATACAAGCCTAGTATTGGATTGGTTATCTGGATAAGAAAGGGTTTTTTTGCCACATCTTTCAGAAGGGAATGGAGTGTTCCAAGATGTATTAGATTTAGGTTATTGTGAAAATGGGACACACTGTGAAGGTCATAGGCAAGCTTAGTTTCTAAGTGCTTATAAAATTTTGGATACCCAGGCTCAGAGTACGGGTCCAAGTTCTATATAGAAGCTGCCTTCAGCTTGAAGGAAATAAGCACTCCTGGAGAACCAAAGACTAGCTGATTTTCTTTATAAACTCTTTGGGGAAGAAAGACTTACATGGTCTACACTTTCACCATCTAGAAATAACCTCCTCTCACTCTCTGCTTCCATTTCACTGTCTCCTACCTCCCACTCACCCATTTCCCATAAAAGATATTTCCAGACACAACTGATTTGAAAACTCAAGATTATTCTGTTAAAATTGCTGACTTTGGATTTGGGACCCCTAGCCAGATTGGGACAATCCCCTCAGGTCCTTTCTTCTGCTAATTTATAGCAATTTTTGTTGAGACAAGGAGTTATGGTCTGTAAAAGCCTTGCTGTCGGCCTCTCATAAAACCCCAGCACCCTGTCAGAGGAGGGATGGAGCCTGGGAAGAAAGTTTGAGCAGTGATCAGCTGGTTTCCAGATGGGTGGCCTTCTACACACTGTCCAATCCCATGAGTCCAATAAACCAGCCCTGATTTTGCACTTTAGAAAAACAAAGACACAAACCCTCCTCTACTCTCAGTCAGGGTTTTGTAAACACGCTCCCAGTCTCTGTGTCAAATTTATTAAGAAGAAACTCATTCTGCCGTCTCTCCCTTTCTCTTAGCATGCATATGGCAGCCCTTTTTGCTCCAGTTTCTTACTTTACATGGGGTGCAGAGCCTTGCATCATGATTTACATCCTTCTGGGTTGTTTTCCCATCAGAAATAAAGAAAGGGGCAAACAAGTCAGAAAGTTGAGGGATTGGCCTCCAAGGTATGAAACCACCCACATGAGGCAATGTTTGTTCTCAGTCTGGCATAAATTCTCTTCTTGTTCTGTCCTCTCTATCTTAACAAACCAAAAGACTACATGATTAAAGATGTAAAAGGCTGGTCAGCTACACTGGTTGTCAGAAAATTACATACTTCTGAGTAAGTGAGGCTGCTGCCTCTGGAACAGCACTGCCACAGAATCAACGTGCTACTGCTCAGAGGACTCGGCTCTGCTCAGAGCAGAACACGAACATACCTTGACTTCAGGTCTCTTCTAAATAGGGAAATCTCTACCAGCCTCTAGACAGCTATTCATTCAGCTAATATGTCTATCCGTCTATACTGTGACATACATAACTTTCCCTTTATTTAGCCCAAATATCCCTTTTACTTTCAGCTCATTACTCTTGCCAATACTACCTTCAGCACTGCAAGGATTTCACACCTGGCATTATCCCGAGGGGAACCAGAGATGGCTGTTGTGGTTTCTGTGCCTGGCAGATGTCTCAGAGTGAATATTCAGGCTTTGCACTTCCCTTATAAAGCTGCAACTTTGAAGCCAATTTTGTTCTTCTCTAAACTGAGTCTGTAAGCATTACTACTTCTACATAGGAATGATTAGGACTGGTCTCTCAACTGTCCCATTAAGATGATGATCCTGATTATAACTATTCAAAAAGTGCAAAAATAGAAAGCACAATTGCAGGGAGAGACCAATTCTCTTCACAGAGTGGGAAGATGCCAGATTTCATTAAGATCTAGAACTAAATTTGTGGGCATCATAAATGTCTGCTCACTAGAAGATATAGTTATGGGCGATCCTGGAACTGGAGTACTTATACTTCTTCTTTTTAGTGAGGAAATTAGTGGAAAATATGCTAAGGAACAGACATTGCATGGGTAAATATGGGATATGGGTACCACTGATCCCTTAGAGCTCTCTGAAGGATTTGCTGTGTATATGGGTAAGGATGATCTAGCTGATACTGTTTAAATGTTTGGGGCTTCTTCAAAGAAAAACTTTCAAGAAGGTCCCTTACCAAAGATTCCCGATGTGTCATGGTGGGAGAAGGAACAATCTCTTGTAGATTTTGTTAAAAGAAAGGAAATTCATTTATTACAGCAGAACAGGATTGCTAAGCCTGTTCCAAAGGCCTGTCCTGGCATCTCTCTTGTGCAACTCATCCATAACAGTGCGGGAAAGGGGTGATTAAGAAAATGACATTTGCAATTGATTCCAAATCACTCCAGATTGTCAAATCTGAAACTGAGGGTGATGCAGTATAGAGAGATCACAAATAACTAAGTATGGAAGTACCAGACTGAATTACATTTCAATAACTACCAAGTAACGTACAGGTGGAGGAACCCAAACTCCATAAACCCTTTGATATGTCTGGGTTAGGTATTACCACTGACTTCTAACAAGAGATTTAGAAATCCCTGGGGGTAGTGCACTGAAGACATCAACTCAGTACTTGTCCTTGGTAAAAAAAAAACCCAAAGGAGTAATGTTAGAAATTGTTAGGAAATGAACAGAGAACAGAACAGACATGAGCCTTGACCACTGCCCCTGTGCTGTTCATTCCTTCTAAAGGGGTACAAGAAATCCAGGAAACGTACAGCAAATGACAATAAGGATGAACAGAAAATAGCTTCCACATAAGGCAAGACTAAAGAGAGAGAGGACTTTTCACCTGGAAAGCAGACAAGGACAGGGGGATACAGTAGAGGTCTGTAACAAACTAGCAAATGTGACTTCCCAGTTGAGCAGGCAAAGTTGGGGGACCATTCCTGAGCTTAAATTAAACATGTGCTTAAGTATGTGTCTCAGGCAAGGCTCAGGCTCTGCCTGTTGTACCTCAATCCCCCTTTCCCACCTTCATATTTTGGGTTTTACTCAGCTCAGAAAATGATAACACAGGAACCCCCTTTCATGCAGTGGTTCTTGTGTGGTAGCACAACGCAGAAATGAATAGGTGACTAACACTGCCTGGGAACAGTCCTATGCACATTAATATATTTCATTGAAAATTTATGTATGCAAAGACAGAGTTGCCAATACGTTGCTAGCTCCCTTGTGGTACTAAATGATTGGTGGCCTAAAATACTTGAAAAGCTGCTTTCAAATTCTAAACCCATAGGCTCAAAAGGAAAAAAATATTTCCCTCCTTATTTCCCCTCTATATAACACTCTATGGCAAAGCAATTTACAAACCAGAGGCACATTTTTGCAAACAATCCCACATGTAACATTTTCTCATGGGAATAGATCTGCAGATTTTGATGCATTTTGCTAGTGGTAATGGTTCATTCAGTGTCTCAAAACTGCAATTTTTATGCAAGTTAAAAAAAAACCTTTGCAAAACAGTGAGACCTCTGCCCATGTGAAGACAGAACAAGGTCTTTGGGAGGAACCCTGAAATGCAGTCACTCCTGGGAGACAGATTACAACCAACTGGCAATGATGAAGACCAAATCACCCAAGTAATGAACTTGAGGTCTCCGTAACGCAAGGCTTCTCTGCAGTAGCCGCACCACATCTTCTGGGGGAGACAATTCACAGTTTCCCATCATTTCTCTGATATATCCATTAGAAAAATCCAGATTTGCTTGCCATGACTTGCAACCCCCTTAAAGACTACGACCAGTTTCCCATGGCCAGGATTTCACTGTCAGCTATAAACAAGCCTTTAAATAAAAACATGTCCCACAAATAATTACAGCATTTTCCATCAACACAAAATTCATCAACCTCAGCAACACTGACAACCTTTATTAGAACAATGAATTTTCAGTGGAAGCCTATAGGAACCTCAGGGTGTAGGACTAGGGTTAGTACTATCTTTTTGGAGGTACGAAATACCCTCACTTAGGTGTACTGAAAACTAGAGCTCCTTCACAAAGGATTAATGCTTCATATCAGCTATTAATAATCTTTCACTGCTGAGGTTCAGGATAGCCACAAAATGCTCTTATCAACCCTTCCTGTGCAGATCTCCCCATCTGCAGTATTTGGCATCGATTTTTAAGTACAGTAGACTCAAGTTTTCCAGGGAGCAGCCATCACTCCTGTGCTCTCTCTGGAGTGACTACTGGAAGCCAAAAGCATTTAAGCAAAGCTAGATAAAATCAGCAGCGCCCAATGTGGGTTCTTTCTGGTTTCCTGCAAGTAAACAGACATGTTTACAAGGGGCTGTACATTCACATCAATCATAAGGTGACTTTGTTTACAGTAGAGGAATTTCCTGCAGGCTTTTGCTGTCCTGGTTTCTTTCTCTTTGTATTTACTTTTGTTCAAATGCAATTTAAAAAAAAGCCATAGGTACTCCAGCTCAATTCAAACTGTGACACGCTGAAATCTGAGGCAGGCTATAATTCATGCCCAGATTTAGTTGTTCTTTTTCTTGTTTGTTTGTTTAAGCTAACACACGTCTCTGCATTAAAAAGCCACTTTTCTCTACCCATCCAATTCATCTACACCTGGCAAGAAAGAAGCTTTGATTTGTTTCCCCATAAAGAACTGCTTTTCTCAGCAAGTCCACAGAACAGGAGAAGCCCACCTAACACAGGGATTGGGCTTTTACTTCAGGCATCTGAGAGACAGATACCTCAAAAGAATTAAAGTCAAAATGTTAGTGAATGCACTGAAAGACTGGCATTAATATCAGCTGAGCAGCCGGGATTAAGATGTTCTGCTGCCATGAATCAGAGTAAAGCATTTCTCCACGCCTCGACTGGGTAAAAGTTTACTTCAGTAGGGATTTAATTTGAAGAATCACTGCAGAATGTGGCTGCAAAATTCAGAATTTGGACAGGGAATTGTGTCTCAATACCAAGTTCCTGATTTCTATGAAAGAAGTCACAGAGACCAAACATCTCTACTGAGCTTTTAATCTGTATTCACCCAGAAATTAATATAGCCAAAATCTCAAGTAGCTGCATGGACACTTCTGCACAGCAGAGCTAATGTGCTGCAGTGAGCCATGGGGCAGGAGGGAAGTTGCAATCCTCTTGTCTTCCTTTTTCCTCTCTGATTTCTACCTAAAACCCCAGCTGTGCCCAGAGAAGCAGACCTGCTACGCCTGATGCACGGACATGAGTGAGGCACACAGCAACAAGAAGCTATATGGTTTCTGTCTGCAGTGAGCTTAGGCTTTAGGAATTTCTTTCCAGCAGTCTTCAATGCACAAGCCATGATTCGTATAAAAATCAGCCTAGTACAGGCTGTCTTTGTTAGAATCTGTTAGCAAGAATGTCAGCTAATCAATAAATTTTTACTGCCAGATACCTACAGGGCTAGAATAGACACTATTGCTGACACTATTTTTAGTGTTTTCCTTACAACTCATTCCTGGAAGCAGTTTTCCTTCATCTTGTGTGGCATCGTTACTCATCTTCACCGATGCTTATCTAGCTCCATAAATCTGCAAATGCCCTTCCAAAGAGCAGCATCCTCCTGGACAGACTCTGGAGCTCACAGACCTATCTGTCTCCATCCCATCACCTCATCCTACCAGGCTGTCACCCACAGGTGGATCAGGATTCAGCACTTCATGGTGGTGAGGACCCCCATAGTTGACTCCACTGTCCTCAGAGAGCAGTTTCCCCGCTGTAGGCAATAAGAAGGAACAGCCAGGACTTGGCAATGCACAACAAACAAATCTTCCCAATCCTGTAATCCAATTTACAAAGTAGCACCTCGTACCACGTTTGTGCATCACAGGTGAATAGAGCCATAAGCCACATCTGTTAGCAGCCCTTCCTGCAACCATAGACCTCTGCAGAGCTATTTGGCACATTGGAGAATACTTGTTAGCAAGCCTGGAACTGTCTCCTGGAAACTTCCCAGCCTTTTTGCTTCTCCAGACACCTCTTCTCCCTTCACAGGTATCTGTGTTTTTCCCTCCCATACACTGGCAGAACCCTGGGTTCCCCAGTGCACTGTGCGTTTGAGGAATCCCAGCTGCACATACACAGAGGGCAGAGATTAACTGGCAAGTGGTGCTAAGCCCCAGGTGATTTTTGTACCACAAACGCTGCTTCCTAGGAGGATGTGTAAAATGGAGCACCAGGCACTCTCAACCAACCAGGGAGACTTGTAATCTCCCCCTGCCCCTGACCTCTTGGCTTCAGCAAGTCATTCATCTCTCAGGATCCTGTCCTGCACCTCAGCTATTGACCTGCTGAAACAGCATGGTTAAGGCACAAGCTCCAAGCTTATGTCTCAGCTCTGCTTTTCAGATTTCCTTTGAGATTATAACCAAATCAGTCTTTCTGAAGCAGTGTCCCAACCTGGACATGGCAATGGCAATTCCACCTTCTGCATGGAAAAGCATGTGGTGTCGTGACACCAGAGTGCGAGCAGGAGGTAGCAGCCCCAGAATGTTTCCAAAGATGCCCATCTCCAGTTATAAGCTACAGAGGGCAAGGTCTGTCTCCTTCCACACGCTGGTAAAACTGAGGACCCACTGTGACACGTCACTTTGCATTAATGCATTAATGCTCTGCACTCCAAAAATAATAACCTATTGGTGTATGGGGCAGGGTAAATCCAAACTTGCAAAACATACTCAGCAGAATAAGTACCAATTTTATAGGATATACTATCTCTGAAGGGAATAAAATTAAGATAAAATTCATCTACTCACATTTCCAATCAACTGAATAAGGCAGTATCATTTGAAGAAGGGGACACACAGTACCACGCACACTTTGGGAAACACATCAATATCAACAGTATCTTGGAATACCATATTTAAGAGAATTAATTTAATTCTGAATACTGTCTTGCCTCAGGACCAGTTTCTATTTGTCCCAAAACATGTTGAAACAATAAAGAACATTTTCTTACCAAGCCCCTGTAAAAAATTTTCTCTTAAGGCTTTAAAAAATTGGCAAAAAGCCTTCTGCAACAAAACTGGAAATCCTCCTTGTCGCATAATCATCCCACTGCCTCAGAAATCCAAATGGGATTTGGCAACTTAGAAAAACTTACATGTTTGAAATTAGGTCCTTTTCTCATTAAGACAACTGACCACTCTCCCTTTAACTGAGTGACAATGCTGAGCAAATCTTCTGAGAGTATCTTCTCAAGAGTAATAAGCAAACAGATGATTCCTGTAAGCACTTGGACACTACACACTGATGAAGCACGTGCTGTACTAGACAGGTAGGTTGTGATGCATTTGTTTAGCTGCAGGGCAACTAGATTCTGAGGCTCCAAGGTGCTAACACAAGCCATGGAATCATCAGGTATTTTGAAGGTTCAGAAATAACCAGGACATCATAATAAATATCCAAGTGTTTGGCATTTGCCTTCCATTAACCAGCCCAACAGATCATCTAAATATACCTGAATGTACATAAAACTCTGGTGATCTGATCAAAACGGGAAAGCTGGTCAAAATGAAGAGTTACTGAATCATGTCTGGCTGCAGCTCTGAATTCTTTGAAGGAAAGTGGCAGAAGTATAAGAGGTCTACTTCTTTTGTGAACCTCTTTAGAGCAGTATCTGCCACACAGAGATACTGAGGGAGAAGGAACACATCCTTGGCACTCCACATGCCCTGATATTCTGGATGGAAACACTAGGTGGTAGCCCGACATTCATTAGACGGCAGGAGGAAAGTTCTTCCAGCAAGTTCTTTTTGAAATTACTGGTTTGCTGAGAAGACCATAATGCATGTTCAGCAAGATGCAGTGGCATTATGGAGTAGTATAGGATAAAAGGACTTTTGATAGATCTCTTTGGTAGTGTCTGCACACCTAGCTAAGAGGCAACCACCAGCAAGAAGAGGAATAAAGTGAATTTCAGTGCACTGGAATTATTGCCATCCTGAGGCATCATGGATACCTCAGAGTAGACTCACTGAAGGAAAAGAAAAGGCAGCAGAGTGCAATGACTCCTCTTGTATATGTACTCAAGACCTATACAGAAAACACATCAAAAGCACCTGCATGGTTTTCAGCCTCCTGGGGGCACACTGCATGCAAAGAGGAGGTAGTTAATCTATCCTGTAGACATATACAGTGTGAACTAGGGATCAGGGTAATAGAGAAGAAAAATGATTGAACCCAAAGCAATGCAGTCGCTGGGGAATGTCTTCCTCATCTTTGTTCCTCCCTTTACTTATAAGTAACCTAGTGAGCTTCAGTTACTTATTTCATCAAAGAAGGCACAACCCAGGCCAGGAAGATAAATGAGCTAAGGCTGGTTTGCATGTTTAAAGCACAGTGGGCAGCAGTAGACAACTAAGCACGTCAGTCTTTCTCATCCCTGTAAGAAAAGGGTTTCTACAATTTGTTAAGAGAAGCAGAAAGATCCTCAGTGTTCCAGTCTCCTGACATTGTTCACGGTGAATATGTGCATAGCAAATCCTGCATAGCTGAAATTTCCTTACCCAGACTATGTGCATGCTCACACCTGACAGCAGTTCTGCTGTATTTGCTGCCATAGAGATTGCTTGGCAAACATTGGAGATACAGCAGCAAACTCGGCTATCATTCTGTTAGGAATCTAATCAATTCACACGTTTTTACTTAAGCTAATGTAAAAAATATTTAAGTGTTCTTCCTTTCCCCACCCTGTTACTGATTAAAGTTTATGACAAGCTTCACAGACTTCCCATCCCTGCCCATCTACTAAAACCATTTTGCTAATGCACTGGTGCATATTGGTACAACCATTTGTGCCATCCTTTGGCATCAGTTCAGAAAAGTGCTTCAGCACATGATGTCCCTCTAAGGACAATGCCAAAGCTAAGCTCATGCCCAAACACACTGCTGTGCTGTACCAGTGAATGGAGTTTTCTAGCTGTCAGGGTTGAATGATGATCTTGAGCCCCTGCACCAATGGCAGTCTTCTGCCTTGGAGTTTGGTGACTGTTGCAGCTTTAGTCTACAGGTAGTTCAGGGCTGTTGCAAGACTGGAGCAGGGAACAACTGTTCCAGGGCTCTTCTAACCCTTATGTTTGGGTTGTCAGCTGCTACATAGGCAAGCTGATGTGGCACAGAGGTGCAGTAGAATGCAATACAGAGGCAGGGTTGGACTCCTGGGGGGCACTGGTTACCCCAGCAGAGAAGAGGGTCACTCATGCACTGTGCTGTCTGCCGGTTCTGGGATCCCCCCTCCCCAAGCTCTGCTTGTCTTGTCAGACTAAGCAACTGTAGCATTTGAATGGTGTGTCTGATCATTACACACAGCTCTCTCTGTGCCTCGTGGCATGCCATAGGGAGAGCACATGCCTGCAAATACACTCCCCCAGGCGGCAAACCGGAAAGTGGATCTCCACTACAAAAGTGAAAAACCTCCTTGTGTCAAGCTGTGGCTGAAGAGGGATTCTCTTCATGCATAGCCAACTGCCTTCCAAAACCAACCCAACTGTCCTTCATTTTGATCTGTACCAGGAATTATTAGTATCCCTCCAGGAGAAAATCCACCTCCTGTATTCTGTTTCCAGCTGGCTCAAATTCACTCATGTTCTGAATATCTCACTGGATTCTTCTAACATTTTATAAGGTGGCAGCTTAAATTCCTATAATCCATGACCCCAACTATGGCTATTAGCATACAATATGAAAAACAGTATTTGAGGACAGGGGAGCCAAACTATGAAAGAAGCAGCCTCCAAATGTCACTGCAGCTTCTCAAATGAGAGTTTGCAAATGTCCAGAGATCTGGCTGCTCTCATGTAAAAGCTCCTGGATCTGAGATTTTCAAGCTTCACGTCTGTTGAAGCTTGAAAGAGGTAGGGAGAAAGGGAACATGTACAGCTATGCAAAGCCTCCATTTGCAACACTGCCAATGTACATTTACCACCTTGAATATATCTCAAGCAGGAGAAAAATCTAGTAGAATGCTCTCCTATGTCTGCTCTGCTCAGGAAACTGTAAAAAGCAGCACAATTACTCTCTAAAATCCAGACTAATGAGGTTTGGTTTTTTTTGATATTTTTTTTTTTCCCAAGAAAATGGAGGGTTCCCTGCTCTGCAAATGCTGGTTTCTAAAAGTAATTGGTCAGCTAAAAGATGGGGGCTGATGTAAGAATCAGTCTGTCTTTATATTGGGGCAGCTGAGCTGGGCAGCCGGCTGGTGACTTACCTCTCCCCTCCCTAAGCATCTCCACAAACGGGCTTTTAAACAGCTCTAGGTTAACCAATCAACAACACTGTCTTAATTCATTATCTCTCCAAATTGGAGAAGAGGTGGAAACTTTAAGTCTGGATGAAGATCTAAGTACTACTTACTGTGTATAATACAACAGAACTGAGTGAAGAACTAGATAGAGCTAATAATGAAATAATAATTAGTAACAAATCTGTCATACCCTTAGCAACAACATATCATCTGCCAGCAACATGTTTTAAATGCCATAGATATAAACCTCTGCAGTGTGTTAGATTTTGATTTCTTCACTATTCAAACACAGTTGTCCCTGAGACTATCTTGTCCCAGACAAAACCGCAATTTTAAAGTGCAAGTCATGAATAGCCTCATGGATATAATGATTCTCAGCAGCATTTGGCATTACAGCCAAGGTCATTTTTTCACTAGCTAGTAGGGGATCCTGAGTGACCTGTAAGTACAAGTCTATTACAAACCTGTAGGTCTTAAATGAGCTAACAGCACATACTGTCTCCAACCTTTTAGGGCGAGTGTAAAGATGCCTCTTAGATCAGATCCTCAAGATAGCCTCGGGATACTGATGCATTCAACTTTGGAATTCATGCCAAAACAACTCCAAATAAAAATGCTGTGGAAAAAAAAAACAAAAACCAAACCAAACCAACAACAACAACAACAAAAAAGACAGTCTCTGAGTGCCTGCTTGGGAATGAGAGTGCCAGAATCACTGGAGTTATTTTGCTGGGAACACAGCTTTTAGAAATCGCAGGCTCATTTAAGGGGTGCATGTGGGTCTCAATAGACATACTCTTAATTATCAAAGAGCTGAGAACTGGCAAATGCTTCATGTAAGATGAACTGAGACCAAATCTCCAATTTTATATTTTTGTTGTTGTAACATGATATAGTGATCTTAAAGGACACATTTCCCATAAGTATCCTGTGTCGTACCTTCATACTCTAGTGCATGGTTATTGCATAAGCGGTATTGTATGTGCAGCTCTCCATCTAGGTGCAAAATCTGCACTTGCTATATTTGGAGGCAGAGTAGAAAGCCAGTTGACATCTCCCCTCCTTCCCCCCTCAAGATGCCCCTTTATAGCCCAGCAATCACCAAGTACTAGACCATACCTTTAATCAGTCACTCATCTTGACTCAAGTGTTTGTAAGGGTTCCCATTAGTCCATTTTCCTGTGTTTCACACTGCCAGCATTTGAGCTCCCATTAAACTGAACCAAGGAGACATTCAAACATTACAGATCATGTCAGGATACTTTATATTTAGAAATCAGCCTCAGGCTACAACAGTGCCTGAGATGCCTAGCTCCCTTCAGACCAAAGTATATAATGTATCCCCCACAAATCACTTGAATTACAAATTAATATTGCATAGTCCCCAAAAGCTACACAGAAGAATGAGGCTTCCAATGAGCCAAAACAAAAAAAGTCAGGAAACAGAAGACATGGGCCTAACCACATGTAAAATCCAATCAAAGAGCTGTTCTGGTCATTGGAAAGCTGGTTTTACAAATTATTAGATCACTTTCCTTTACACTTTATAATTAGTTGCTTGCCTTTATTTCACAAAATACTTTTCTCATGCTCTGGCTTAAAGGTTACCCTGAGCTGATAAAAGATAAACCTGATCTGCCTACAAGATAAATCTGGAGAGGAACACAGGCCATAGTAAAATCCTCCATTGCATCTGTTCACTTCATGTGAACAACTGCTGCAGCCTGGTATTTCTGTTCCAACATATTTATGTGTTTCATATGCCAGTGGTTAGTGATTAGGCAAAGCAGGCTCTGCAAAGAGCTCACCAGCTGAACTGTGTGTGTGTGGGATGATCAGCTGCCAGTCTGAATCCGCATGGATTTTGTTACCTGTTGCCCCTGTGCAACACAGTAATCAATATCAAGGGATTACACTCTAAGAACATGAGTGGGGTTCAGTTTTCTCTAAGTGACCCTAGCACATGCTGAACGTGTTTGCATGAGGAGATCAAGTGAAAAATCCATTAGACAATAAAGCAGCACAAGCCCACGTTCCTGTGGGCTGAAATCAAGGGCACATTTTCAAGCTCTGAGGAGGCTAAAGAAACCTGATGCCATCTGAAACAGCCCTCAGTCAGTGTGTGCTGGCTGGACAGAAACTTATCATTATCTTCTTAACCTGCTTTATACCTTGCTGGGTTTTTGCAGTGTCTCAATAATAAAACAGCTCAGTAGCATCCCACAAAGAGAAACTGAAGTGCCACACAATGTTTTCTTTATGAAGTGCTTTGTGTATTTGCTTCCAACAGCTTTTTCACAGAAGCTAAGGATATTTATGGGGAGAGGCACAGCAAAATCAATCTGTGTCTGGAAAAGCTGATATGCTCCTTACTTGTTGTAACCTGAAGCCATTGCCTTCTTTTCTCCCTTTTTACTTTTTTTTTTTTAATTACTGATACATATTTGAGACCTGAGCCAAAATGATATTAGAAGGAATCCTGCTGTGTCTTTGCTGCTTCTTTGAACAGGTCCTTTGACAACAATAAGCACCCGTGCTGATAGCAAAGTATAAGGCAATTTCAAATCAGGCTGTAAAGCACAAAAACAGGTGACTGCTGAAAGAAAATACCTAAGTGCAAGTGGTGATCTACTACTACAGTGTAACACCAGGTGCTCTGATAACTCCCTCTGGTCAAGGAGGTTAGAGTGCTTTAAAAGCACTCATGAGCTAAACACTGCAGCATCCCATGGAAGCATGGAGATATCCTTCACTCCACACCACAGTCTGGAAGAGAGCTGATGCCTGTTCCCACCCCTGTGGGGTTAGGGACTCTGATCCCAGCAGGACCACAGGATGCTTATCCAGGAAGCCATTGACAGCACTGGGGCAAAACCTGTAACTCCCAGCATTTTCCCTAAGCAGGAAAACAGTCCTTCCTCCAAAAATGAAGGAAGAAAACAGCCAAAGATATGCTGATAGGCTAATCTGAGGATAAACACTGTGTTACGCTTCCACATTAGACAGCTCCATTACTAGACTTAATAATTTCTATATTGAATGTGCAAGAAGGTTAATACTGCATTTTCGTTTAAGAAATATTTAAAGCACAGTCCTATAGTGTCAAACCCAAGTGCTCAATTTGATGAGTTAGCCCCCCCAAACCATGAAATTAGTATGATGATAGCACAGCTTTGTGGGTTGTTGTTTTCTTTTAAATTTGCCTTCTAATTTCTGAGCCTTCAGTCCTGCTTTCCAGATTATTTTTTTTCTATGCCGAGGAGGGTTAGAAGCTGCCTTGGTTTCTGAAAGCTCAGATTCTCCCTTAATTACATACATGGCTCTAGGAAATACACGAAATATCGCATAACTTGGCATTCTGAATGTGTTTCATGTTCAAGTACTTTGCAAACCTCAGTTAATGAATCCTGCTAGTACTGCTGTACTTGGAGGCAGGCAAAATGATTGTTCTGAGCAGAACCTGGGATCCTGACACGGCTCACTGGAGGATCAGGCCCTCAGCAAGCTGTCTCAGGGTCATTGAAGGACTCATAACTGGGATTACAGCTTTGGATTCCTCCTGTGCTGAAAGCACACTTACATTAAAGTCACTAGCACTCAAACAGAGCCTCATCCACTCTGCAGCATCTGTTTACACAGTCCAGGTAATTCTTACTTACTTATGTTACTGAGCTGCCCTTCTAGCCAATCCTCCAACAGTAAAGCAGCATACAACATCAATAAAAACAATGCACAATATAGGTTTTTAAACTGAAATAACACAAACCTCTAAGACCTGGGAAACATCAAAGCACAAAATGGTAGTTCATGTTTCCACACCTGTTTTTCTTCCTCATCAACCCACCCAAAATTTTAACAGGAGTGTTTATTTGGAGAAAGAAAAATTAAAAGCTAATAGATAAGAGACGCACACTGGGGATTCAGAGGGCTCTGGTCAAGGGACAGGGAAGGTCTCATTACACCTAGAGAGCCCTTTTTCCTTTCACTGCTAAATCCCACTCTTGGGCATCCCTTCTGGAAGGCTTTCTGAGGTTGGCAGTGTTTGCACTGCTTTGAAATGCAAGTCTCCCCCGCTTTGTTTGTTTTTGAAATGGTTTGAAAGGGAGGAGCAGACGTCCTTGGCTACTAAAGCTGAGCTTTCCCAAAACACAAGCTGCTGCTCTTTGTTTGCTTCTCGTTAATTAGCTGTGTGTCTAATTAGTGACAGGTTCCCTTTGGCTTTCCTGAAACCAAAGCCACTCCATGTCAGTAGAGGTCCATCAGGGGACTTGTCAGTGCCTGGAATGGTTTCCAGCTGCTCTGTGGCCCTCCACACAAGCGCACGTGCACGCACACTGACACTTACCCACTTCAGCCCTGTTAATGGAGATACGAGTCACTTTATCTGCACTGAACTCCTGATTTCAGCCAGGTCCAATCTGCAATATCTTAATTCACATCCCATTATAATTCACTGTAGAGACAGATTCACAGCAAGATAAAAAACAGGGCCTCAGCTGCTAACCCTCTGCTCTAGTTCACTTTCTCTTCTCAGTGTTTTGCTCTGACACTCTGGTCCAGATTCATCTCTCAGTTACTGTAGTCCAATAACACTAATTTCACCCAAGGGTGAAAACTATTTTTCAGCTATTCAGAGCATCACTCAGCTCTCAGGGCATACACCGTAGGATAGTTATTGCAGTTTGTTTATTTAAACTGAGGTGAGCTTGGCCTGTTACCAGCTTTAAATTCACCTTTTGGGGGACTCATTGAAAAATCCCTTCAGCTGTACATGCTGCTGTGAGAAAGAGGAAGGACATAGACTTGCACCATCCCAGGGGACAACTGAGACTGTTCCTCCCCCACGCACACACTTCCTGCTCTTCTCTGCTCACTTCCCCCCTACGGGTTTCCATCAGCAGGTCCCTAAAGAGAGAGGAGTTTATTTAATTCCCTACTGATGTCAGATCCTGTTGGTGCCAGAATGATTGATGGGCAAGCCCCATGACTGACGGGAAGATGCACTTTCAATTAGCTGTGTGGGCTGTTTCCCTCTCTCTGCCCTCGCTCCCCACAGTCCTGTTGGGGCAGTGCCCTCATTGCAGGGTTACTCTTTGTACCAGCATTCTGTATCCTCTACCCCCTCATGTATCAGCATGTCTACTCTAAACAAATATGGCTCATTTTAAACTGGACAAAGCTGAACATGGAAGTGTGTTGGGCATAAACCAAGCCCAAACCCAATCAACCCTGCATCACCAGTGAAGACATTTCTCCCAAGAAAGCCACAAGGTTCACACCATTTGATTAAAACCTCTCTGAACCCCAGGGTCTGAACCACAGCAAGTACCTGGCAGATCACAGCTCCGGGGAGTCACTGGACCAGGAGAAAAAGCATAATCCTTCCATGGTTTTGACCACTATCTTGCAATAACCACACTAAGACTGGACTACGCACACAAACTAGGATTATTCCAAAGAAACACTTAGGAGTGTGAAGAAGATGAGAATTTATCCTTTTTGGCTTCTTGTTTCTGCAAAACATGTAATATCTTAGCTCTTGCTCTCATTCCTGTGTAAGAAATCCAACCTCTGGCACAGACAGTTGGGCAAACAGGATGGCATGAGAACATCAACGGAGCATTTTCACTACCTCCTCTTGGCATTAACTTGAGCCCACCAAATTAAAACACCCAAAACAAAAAGATTTTGCAACTGTAATGAAATCAAGACAACCCCTAGAATTTAAAATTATGATGATTAAAAAAAAGCATTCTTTGACTTTTCTATATGGTCTCGTATTAAATTGCAGTAAAAGCTCACTCACAGGATCCTGTAGAGCATTAAACCATGTATTAGTGAATTCAAGTCTCTTCCATAGCAAGTGTCCAAAGAACAATCTACTTTAACGTCATTATGTCCTGGGTAGTATTTACCTTGTAATAAGATTTCTGTAGCAGAATCCAACTCCCACTTAGGGGAGAAACACAACTTTCACAAAGGTAACATATTAGTGTTTCTTTCCAGGTTGCGCTAGAAGTAACACAGTTTCCTCGGAAATATTTTCCTGCGCCAACATTTTCCATGAAGAAAAAACAGCACAATCTAAACATTGACTCCAACCCAGAAGACTGAAACCACTTTCCTGTGTCAGAGTCTTAGCAATAGCCAGATGTGGATGAACAGCAGGTGCCAACAGAAAACATCAGCTCTGAGCTCACATGCTCTTCACCGGCCAAATCCAAAGCATGAAGCAAGGTTATTATTTAACTTTCCACAGTACAGGCAATCTAGTCAGTGACAACTGCGTGGAGATGAAAGAAATCAGGGCAGTAATGAAGAACTGCACTGTTCTGGGACAACAGACTCCAGAAACATAACCAGCAAGCTAAGAATTGAAGAGACATATAGACAGACTTTGCTGATGCCATACTGAAGATATGAATATGTAAGACCTGCTCTCCTGATCAAAGCAAGATGTTTTGAGGGACTTATATGAAATTAAATCATGGCAAGAGAAACTTACCTTAACCTAAATCACCTGTGATTGGTTCTCTGTGCCACATCCCTCCAGCTGCAAACACATTTCTGGCTTGATTCACATCCAGTAGATCTATACAGACCACATTTCAAAGCTCAGTGCTCCAACCCACCAGCTCTATATATTTCCAGAAGCACTATTGTCTTCTGGAGTTTACAAAAACATCTGTAATGCAATTCTGGAAAAAGTACTTTTATAGATGCCCAGCATTTATATGTATTTGAGATAAACACTTCTGTACTGACTGGTAGAAAGATTCCTTGCTTACATAAATTAAATAGCGTGCCAATATCAATAGTGATTAAATACAGTCACAAATTCATCTGTCATTTTGGACACTGAGCCAAATTTTCCTTGTTTTAGTCAGACAGCATAACTCAAAGTCAGTTATATTATGCTTGTACTGCTTGAGGAAGAACACTTCAGAAGACTAGAAAGAAACAGGCTCTAATAGAGCGCCTTTCCCACATTTCCATATGGAAAAAGAAACCTCTGAGAAATGGCTTTATTGTAGCCTTCCAGCCTCTATTGCTTTTCTAGTTCAAGTTGCTGGCTGAGGTTAAACTACAATGCACAGTAAATAGAAATGAATGGAAAAAGAAAATCAAGAACCTGAGAGATCTGGTTTGGGATTTAGGTGACACATATAAGAAGGTGCATGAGACTTTCCTGTATGACTCATTGCTCATCCTTGATCAGCTACATTTAGGAAAGCAACAGATGGAATTAAAATGGAACAGAAAACCATGGAGGAACAAAAGCTGAGACATCAGTTAGCCTGACCCCAACCTCAGTTACAGAATGTAAACCTGGAATAAGTCTGCTAAAATTGCTGCCATTCTTCCAGACTAACACACATGAACCAGAGTTTAGAAGGTAGTTGTGACAATAACTTAGCAAGTGTAAAATATTATCACTAGTTCCACTGCAGCTGGTGTACTGAAACATGCTTCTCTGACAGGGACATGCTGGAAACAACTGAAGCCTGACAAAACTGGTTTGAACGCTTAAGGTTGGACTGCTTCAGTTGGATCACACTGAAGGATGGCAAGGTTGTCTACATATCACTTGCCAAGCAGTTTGAAATGAAAAGGGAATCTGGCTTCACTCTACACTGCTCTGCTGTTGGGAAAATAATTTACAGTAAAAAAGAGAAAACTTACTTCTTTTTAGCTTTTTACCAACATCCCCTGGAATTACATGTTTTAGATCTAGTGAAAAGGAGGAACCAGAGAAAAGGGAAATAGGTTTGTCTTTGCAGCATCTTAATTACATGTAATGTGGAGTCAGATCCTGCATTAAAAAGGCCATACAAGATGTTCAGCAGGCCATGAGGGAAGTAAGAGTCTGAGATGTAACAAAAACAAGGCAAAAGGAATGTTTTCTCAGATACCACATGCCTTTAAAACCAGGGCAAGAAGGCTATAAGGAATGTCATTAGTGCCAGTCAGTGCAGCATGTCTGGCCTCAAAGCTGCCCTTGCAGCACTGCCTGTGTTTTTTCATCTGCGCCTGCAGAAAACAGCAAACAGTTCTAGCAGAGCTGTGATGGTCAGATTTGGGATGGGTTCTGAAAAAGCCAACCAAAGGTTAAGTAGGAAGTGCTCATACAGCCAGTGCTAACTCTTAAATTGCCTGTTCAGATGTAAAGGAAGTTTACACAGGGAAATGCAGAAGAGTTGCACCCTGATCCGGGAATGAGCTCCCTGAAAAAAATCTCCAGACTGACTGATGCATGAAGTACAGTAAAGACAGAAGGACCCAATCCAGCCACTGACCCTGTCAACATTTGCTTCAGACACCAGCAGCAAAGATGAGCAGGGCACAGCCTGCACACACAAGCCCCAATGGGCAGGCAATGGGATTCAGAGAATCCTTTTTGTGGGAACAGCCCCTGGAGCCATTCCCCCACACTGGCTGACTGTAGTAAGCAACTGGAGGGAAATCCAGCTGGGAGACGTTTCTATCCGAATGTCAGTGAAATCTGCTCCAGAGTAGGACGTCCCTTTTTCCTCGCCTGCTCGGCCCTCGAAGCAGCAGAGCAAGTGCATCTCAACGACTCCATCCAGGTTACTGGTGCCCTCTGCCGACCAGCGGGAGGAGAATTAGCTTGGTCAGAGCAGAGGGGAAGACTCCAAACCTCTGCTAGCCTGTGTCAGAAGACCTCAAACGCAATGCACAGACCATCCCTTGGCGTAGGAAACGCCTTTCCGTTTTTTCCCCAGCCTGATCGGGTACCCTACACAACCACACATCTGCAAAGGGATGACATGGGCACGATAAAATCATGCACATGGGATGGCTGTGAGTGCTGTTCTGAGCCTCAGCATCCCTGTCATTCCCAGCCCCTCTCCAGGCAGCAAAAGCAGAGCTGAGCAGAGGTATGTAAAAAATCACCAGCATCTTTGGGTTTGTCTTCAATGAACAGACCCCTCAGCACATACTGAAGTGTATCACTCCTGTATTGCTGCACTACAATAGGGCAGGGGAAGAGCAGTGCAGCCCAGGAGCACTCTGTTTGTTCAGAGTGAAAGAGGGGATTATCTGACTGGGGCTAAACAAGGGCCCTGAAAGTTCAAGCAATGTCCAGAGACAGATGAAAACAAGCTATACTGTGGCCACTCTGATGACATTAGATAAAGGGGCTGATGGCTTGAAGAAAAGGGCTCATTGCATAGGAGAAATAAAAGGTAAATTGTTCTTTTTATTTCCTGCTCATGGCAGCTGGTGATAAATTAGGAACATGGATCCCTGATGAAGAACTCCAATGCAGTTGGAGGCTGAGAATTTGGGAGGTTCAGCTCCACCAGGGCCGATGGGGCTGCCTTGTCCAGCAGCACCCTGTTGCAGCCTTCTTTGGGTTGAGGTTTTCACTGCAGGTTGGGTGGAGAAGCAGGGGCTGCCTGGGGACTGCTGCTATGCCTGGCTGGGCAGCTTCCCCCACGAGGCTGATGAAGGGGATGAGGAGAGAGGAAGAGGGCTCTGTGCTAATGGTGTGACAGCCTTTGAACTCTGAACCTTTCCTATGGAGCAGGGAAAGGCCAGTGCAGCAATATGCCAAGATCAACATGCTCTGTTCACTCTGGCCTGGCTGATCTCAACATTTCTTTTCACCATTCAGACAAAATTTAAGTTATGAAATTGACTCTTATTTACCGCAAGGCCTCTTTCTAAAGGGGCTCCTCCAAAAAGCAGTGCAAAGTAGTTGAAAGCAAACAAACACAGCACAACTTTATCACAGAGCAAATACAGCTAGGACTCAAAGAACAAGAGACACTTGCAAGATGTGCCTTCTTGCAAAGGGGATTTGATCTACAGTGCTCAGTACCAAGCTTATGCAAGACAAAGAAAGTAATCACCAAACTGTAACTCTGAGGCCCAGAAATGAGATCATATATCCTACAGATGGAAAAGCTTATTGAGATTGTACTCAGATTTTAAGAAGGGTTCATGCATCCAAAGCTTTTCTGCTTTTCCTGGCTGTATCAGTTTATCTGAAAAAGGATATTGCCTCTCCCTAGAAACCCAGCCTTCCTTACCAAACTTTAGCATAGCATTATGTGGAAGGAGAGACATGGACTAGGTGATCACTTTTAGTAACATAAACTAAGGACTTGGGGATATTCATCATTCAACAAGTTCAGCTTCTTTCAATTCCATACGTGCAGCATATAGCTGCTCCATCCCATTCAGTTCGAATTTACTGAACCAGCCATCCAAGGAGTGGCTGGGCACTAGAAATGAAGATATGCTCCATGCAAGCCTAGGAAGGGAAGAAAGCCTCACAGTTCATTTGACAGCATCTTACTCCCTTTGCCCTCCCTGGCACAAACCAGGCTAAAAAGGCTTTTCCAGGGCAAGGAAGGGTCTTCCTGTGAAGAACATAATGGCTGCATAGTACTATTTACGATACGCACACGCTATAAATAGCTGAAAGGAAAAAGAGTGGCATATGTGTTTATGGCAGAGCCAGCCTGGCAAGAGAAGGTGCTGCCACTAAGCCCCTGGCCTATCAGGGCTGTTACAGGATAGAAACACTGCTCTCTTAGCACAGCTTCTGGGGGGACAGCACATGGTGTTCATAGCCCGCTAGGTCAGAAGAACAAGCACAGATGTTGGAATCCCTTCAGGTCCAGCCTGTTCCATACCTAACTGCTCAGGAGCTATCAGAGCACCTGCACTACAGGGTTGTGCAAACCCCAGAGCCACAACACTGTTTCCCACACAGAAAAGGGTGAACCAACCCCTCTAGATCAATGTGCCACCCTCCAGCTTTCAACAGGCTTAGTCCTCAGCCACCCACAGCACCATTATTTTCTCTTTCTTTGTTGGAGTGGCATTGGGCTTAAGAAGCCCTTTCCCAGACCTGTTTGGAGCCAGCTGACCTGGGTAAGAGCTCTGCTCCTTGGCACCTGCTCTGCAGGCCCAAGAGGTGTGCACTGAAAGGTAACTGCTTTCAGGCTATGGGAACTTCCCTATGAGGTCTCCATTAGAGAAGGCGATGACAGTCGCACTTATACAGGTGACTAGGTTTCATCCATAAGAGACAGGCAGGAGGATGCTTTAATGAAGGGCACACCAAGAAGCAGCACCTTCTCTTCGTTAACCTCTGCCCCTTGGTCCTTGCCACCCACAGTGAGCTAAGGGTGTTCCTTGAGGCAGAACAACCTGCTCTGGTGGCAAGAGCTTGGCTTGCTGTCACAGAGCAACAAATTGTGCTTTATAAAAGTACTTTCCTGGGTGTTTTCCCTCTGGTGGCACTGCAGCACCTCCCCTTCCCAGGTGCCCTTTCCTGGACTAGACCTCAATTAACTCACAGCCTCAGGCTATAAATCAAGCCAATAAAAGGGGCAGTAAAATAAACACAGTCAGGTCTTCCCCTTTCCATTCAAATGTACTGAAGTGGCAAAGACTTTTTCCAAGCAGAGCTTAGACACCCTTCGTTCCACTGGCCTCACAAGAGGGAATTACAATGTGCTCAGATATTAATACAGGTGACCTGGTCACTGGGATGCACGTAGCATTAAGAAGTGCCCCCATGGCTTAGAGGTCAGCCTCAGGTCACTTCTGCAGAGTTTCCAAGGGATGGACAGGTCTAATTTACAGCTCACAAGAGCTGGAAAAAAAGATTTTAGAGATGGAGGTTAAATAAGCAATGTTGTTTTTTGTTAAGGCCTGGTCTTCTAGAACATAAGGGCATACATTTCACCCAGCAGACATACCTGACACCTCAAATAAGGAAGAATAGTGGATCTTCGTGCTCTGAGCCAAAATCTGCTCCTGGGTCAATAACACCAAAGTATCAGTAACTCCCCAAATCTTTGCACTACCACACCCTTTGGAAATCTTCCATCTCCCTTGCAGCCCATAATCCAGCCCCAGGGATTGTCTAACTCATTAGCAGACTGTTTGCTAGGACCTAAATCCTCAGCATATTATCATGAAGGAATGGATGAGGCAACTGCAGCCTATTTTCATTAGCAGAGGGTACAAAGCCTGGTCAGAACTGAGCTGCTCCTTACAAGAGGGAGGGAGTGAGCACACCTGCACACATCTGTAGAGGAAGAAGAAGGGTTAAAATCCTGGAGTCTGTCCTTTTGTGGCCACTGTTTCTGTGCTGATTGTAGGTTTGCAAATAAGTGCTCATTCAGAGAAGCAGGTGAGACATCTTTAGAGTCATGAGATGGAGCAGAAGATACAGGAAAAAAAAAAAGTTCAGGAGAGGAGGAAAAAAGCTGAAAGGGACTGAACTCTTCCTTCGAGTCTTTGTCCCTCCTCCGTAAATGGGAGCTATGACAATGCTCCTGTAGTTTGTCCAGTTAATTATAGAACAATACGTGGAGGAGGGCTTTGATGGATTGGTGATTTACAAGATAGGGATGTGAGAGCTGGAGAACGGTAATTACACGAGTGCTTCCACATGCCCATACAACTGACTGTTTGACTAAGGAAAAGAATCCCTCGTATCTGCCTTCCCCTTGCAGATAAAAGCCAAATGCCACACAGGCCTGGGTAAACAGCACAGTTTGGTTCCACTCAATCTCGAGGGGATGCCTGTTGCCCTTCCCTCCACCCCACTCCTGGAGAAGCACCCAAGGAGAAGGCGCAGCACTGGCAACTGCTCACCTTCGCTACAGGGAGTGGATGCCCAGGGTAGAGATAAGAATCACTGAAGCAAGGCCACAGGCGAGGGGACAATGATGAGGCTTGGGCCACAAAGCCATCCATCACATGGGAAACAAAGCTGTTGTCAGCAGGGACGGCTGCATCCTCCAGGCATGTCAGTTGTCGAGTGAGTTGGATGACAGGTCGTCAAGGACTGACAAGGCCTCCAGGGAGATGCCAAGAGTAGAAGAAAGGCCATACAGTGACTGTCCTTATCCCACATGGTGCCAGGTGAAGAAAGACTAAATCTCTTGATACCAAGGTTGATATTTCTTAATTGAAAGATTTCTGTAGTAGCTGAAGATGCAGGGCTTTGCTTGGCATAAAGAAGTATTGCACCTGCACAAATTAAAGTCCTTTACACATTCTGACCAAAGAAACACAGGCTTAAAATATTCAGGTAATGTTTCCCCCCACACCTTTCCTGAATGGTGTGAGCTTCCCTTAGTTTGAGTGTTGTGACGCTGGGGACACATACAAGAAATCCCACATACCTTACAGCTCAGACTGCGTCTTCCAGCTCTGTGATCAGCAACTAAGTGATGCAAGCTCTGCTCCAGTTACTCCATTACAAAATGGACAAACATAGCAGAGCATAACATTTCCACAGAAGGGTTGCAAGGGAAGGGAGCTGTAAGATGGTACACATGCCACTCTTCACTCTTCTTCACACTTTTTGGGCATCCCACACCATTAGTTGAGGCTTGCCTCAGGAATAGTGTTTTTGATGAGCCCTTCAGTGGACTCTTGTTTCAGACTAACATAGTAGCCCAGTTTGACTTCCTGACTCACTCTATCCTAATTACCTCATGTAGACAAGCCCTTGCATGACTTGCTTCTTATATACATAGTTCTACAAAATCATTCACCTCGAGGAATCAAGCAAATTTACGAAGGTCTGGCTTCCACATGAAAGTAATACAAGAACAGCCTTTCTGAATTCAGTACTGGCCAGAAAACAGGAATGAAACACGTGTTTCTGATAATTTCAGAAGCTCCAAAAGAAGTTTGATTCAGAGAATGGGCAAGAGTTTGAAGGGGAAGAGGGTAAACACATGTCCTGTTTGAAGTGTAAGGTCTCATTTTTTTATTAAGTCATCTTAACCACTCTTAACACATGCACATGAAGTGTCAACCCAGGGCAATGTGCAAAGTAGCTCATGATGCAGATATTAGAAGTTAAGACATCCCAGAGCCTGGAAACTGTTGAATCCAGCAACATGGTCTGAGCTCACTATAAAGGAAGGTTAAAATGGAGATGAGGGTCTGAACTCAGACTCACAAATACCAAGGCTTAAAGTGGGGTACATCTTGAATTATAAGCTACTCTCTCTCCTTTCTTTCTTCTTATTGCAGCTCCTGGGACCTTCCTTCTCTGTGTCATGTTTGGTGACTTTTTGCTTATTTTTCTGCAGTCGGGAGAGATGCCACAAACCTGGAGCTGGGCCCTTCCACCCATTAATCAAAAGCTACAAGTGCTCTGTAGGGAGACAAAACCTCTGTGTGTTTTCTCTGATATTTCTGGAGCACGGCATAGAGGGCAGGGGGGCTGGGCCAAGGACCCCTCGTTAGATTAACATTTTATTCAGAGACCTATTAATCAAAGTCAGAAGTGGCGTGAAGCGGCACCAAGGGAGAAAAATAGCTGGACAATCAAGGCCCTTTAAAAAACAACCAACCCACACACAAAAAAACCCTCTCAGCTTCCCCTGATTTACTGCAACTCACTCACAGTACTAGATGGGAAAGGGGGGATTTGTAGCCTCTATCCAAATAAGAGCAGACCGTGCAGGTAAATTCTGGGTTTTTTCACATTAAGCAAACAACTTTCTGTATCCTGCCCCCCAGCACCACTCAAAAAGGTCCCTATCTTTTTTTCTCCAAAGCATAACGTGCTTTCATGCAAGCTTATACTTTTTAATTATTATTTTTGGAATACAGCACTATTAGACTTCTTTTTCTTACAAGGAAAGACAGGCTCAGTTAACGGCACAGGTCTGGCCAGCATTCTGCTTGACTAGGGTGTTTTGGAAGGGAGCATTTTGCCCCACAGAGGAGGAGATAAATGGCCTTATACAGCATGATACCAGAGGGAGTCAGGCATGCGTATGTTGGGAGACCAAACAACCCAGTGTTTGTTCCCTCTGGCACCAGCACTATCCCGTACTGAGATGAAGCACAGTGACACAGGTGGTACTAGCCTGAAAACACACAGATGCACTGGGGATAATGCAGAAGGGGTGTTTTGTTTTAAGATAAAGATCAACCAGGGAAGAATTCAACACTCATCTCTATAGTTTTCCCCAAGAACTCAACCACTGGATCCCAGAATATTTCAGTGAGAGTCCAGTCAATCCCCGACTTCTATCTCCACAGCCTGGTTAGAGAACAGTATCTCAAGGACCTCAAGGTACAGAAGGGAATTGGGCCCCATGGCTAAAAAGGGTAACAGCATGAAGAACATAATTCTGTAGGGATTTGACCAGTAGTACCATATGAATTAAACAGAGCCCAGAGGAGAATCTTGTGCTTTCCTCTGAAAGTGGAGCAGGCCTGATAGAAGAGAGAGGACAGGGGCTAAACTGGAGAGCAACATTATGACCAGACTTGCCAAGCAGTTCCTAGGAAATTGTAGCAGCTGCCTTATACAAAAACAGCTCAAACGAAGGAGAGACTTTGCTCTTTCTCAGAGATGAGGAAAACTGCATGTGTGCATCCTCTGCCCAGGAAGAGCCAAGGCATCTCCAGCAGCTTTAGGATGGTTTTCTCCCATGGCAAGTTCCTGGCAGCTGCTGACAGCCGGAAGACTTGGGGAACTCAATCCCTTCTCTCTTCACAAAGCTTATGCTCCTCCAATCCTAAAATATAAGTATATGGAGGAAGAAATGGATTTTTCCTGTACAGATACACGAGACGCGAGGCAAAGAGCAGCTTGTGGAATGCACAGCCCAATGGATCTAGTTTCCCAGAAAGACTGGCCTGGCCTTAGCAGAAGGTTAATTAACTCTGGCAGCTCAGGGCTGGAAAATGTCCACTTCATGCACTGGAGCGCCTGTCCACGGGTGAAGAGGGGGACAGGCAAACCATAGGGGCAAAGGTCCATCTGCAGACATGTATGAAAAGCTTGGCTGGGCTTGTGCCTGGGTCCTGCGGGAGGAGCACAAGAAAGATTTAGCCAATTGGCTATAGCCAGACCAGGGTCTTGCGGGTGCAAGGAGAGAACAACAAAACCACAAAAGAGCTAGAAAAACACAGCCATGCCAGGCGTAGGTGGAGACACATTATCTTATGGGGCAGGCATGCACTCTGCCCTCCCTTCTCTGAGCATCACAAATGTCTTTTGAGTAGCAGCCTCCAGGAAAAATGGCTGAGGGCTTGAAGATGCATCCTTCAGTGGGTGTTGTGGTTCACAAGCAGAGGAGCCGAGTGCACCCCTGCAGCAGAGTAGAGAGAAATGAAGTTACTCCAAGGCCACAAAGACCTGATAAAAGCAAGATCTGGCTTCCCTTGCACACTGAAAGGGGACACTGTCCCACATCTCTGTGCACACTTGAGGGAAGCGTGTTTGGGACTGGACACCTCTGTTCCTGCTGTTAATTCTGCACCTTGCCAGACTGCAGGATACACACATTTCATGCTCAACAAGACCAAAGTTAGAGATTGCTTCCTAATATACCAGCTCCCAACTGCACCACACATCAAAAAGTGCCCTTGTTCCCTGTCATTCCTGTAACACCCAGGATTTGGATATTTTGAAAAGACTCACAGCAGCATTTTATAAGCAACTTCTGTGAGGTGGCAGCAGCTGCCCATCGAAGCACAGGGCCTGGAAACAGACACTGCCCTCAAGACTCTGGTATCAGCAGTAACACCAGCTCTTCCAGGCTCAGACATACTGAATTCTAGAAAGAATCTGCTGATTAACTGAAACATGAGGAACAGGGAACATGATCCCTCTTCTGCAGTGTGCAAATTAATTGAGAAGAAAGTGAGGAAGAGTTACATGCAAGATAGCCACCTTGAGGCACCTTTCTTCCTGCTTCCCAGGAAGCTGGTGTGAGGTGCAGGGGTGTTCAATCCCAGATTTGCTGCTAACATGCTCTGTGAGAGCAGGCACATCCCAAAACTGTTTCAGTTCCTCCATCTTTGCAGTAGATGCAGCAACTAATATCCAGCGTGGCAATGCCCTCTGAGATCTGATGATGAGAAGTCTCCAAGACAGATAATTTTTACTAAGTATGTTCCTCACACTTCCTAAACCAGCAGGTTCATCACAAGGTAGGTGAAAGGATGAACAAAGTGTGGTGCTATTTTAAGATGTCTCTCCATCCAGGAGGTAACAGACCAAATCCTCTATGCTGTGTTAGGATGGAATAAGCAGCAGCTGGGGAGCTACACATCTGCTCCAGGAAGCCTGTGTATCAAAAGGAGAGTGAGACATTAACACAGAATTTCTGTGATTCCTTGGCTTGCTATGCAAGATAAGTATCATAGCCTTAAATACTTGAGGGAAATGCTAAACCTGAACAAAGTAAAGTAAGGTTCAATCTGAATTGTTTGTGAAGAACAGGGAAAGAAAAGAGAAGAAATAGAGTCCAGGAGGCACTGGATAAGCCAAGGAAAACATTTTGAGAACGCCATACCACTTAGTGCAGTCAAACGTATTTCAAAACCAAAGAAATAGTTTTCCAGAAGTTTTTGCATAGCCAAGCTATAGGCAGGAGGTATACCCTTGCCCCTGCTTTGAACCACAGATACATCCTCTCCTTTGCCTAGAATTTTTCACTCACAAATCTCAAAACACTTACAGATGTTCAAACTTAGCATACTTCCGAGATTAATTTTCTAGATTCAGTTCCTTGATAACCCTACTCAATAGACATCACCTTTCACCTTCTGCTCAAAGTCCCTCAAAAGCTGCTTTGCTGAGAAGCTACACGGTGTCTTATGGCAGCCCACAAATTCTGCTGCTCTTCTCTCCATTGCAAGCTGAAGTGCAGCAGCTCCAATATATTTTGGTTTATTTTATATACAGCTTGGCATACACTGACTTGGGTGCAGCAACTCCAATAGAAGAGCCTCCCTTTCCTGCAGTGCTGGACTCTGAACCAAGGCTGGATTAGCCAGAAAGGTAGGAGGGCAGGGCAGGAGGAGCAGAAAGCCAGTGCCAAGACAGGCAAGGAAATCCTGGCATTCCTCTCCGAGCATGTAACCGGATCCTCCCTCCTCTATTATTCTTGCCACTCATCCCCCATCTGTAGGAATTGCTGAAGATACAACTAGGCCAAGTCAGTAGGCAATAACTTTTTCAGCATTTGTAAATACTCAGTAATCAGCCCAGATCAAGCTCCTTTTGCCAGGAAACTGCCCATCAGGTCTAGCCCTTTTTTCTGCTCACTCCTGGTCATTTTCTTGGTCATATGCACAGACTTAATCCTGTGTGATGGTTGCTGTCTGCTTGCTTTGACATTGGTAGCACTGATGCTATATAAACTCTGCAGTGAGGTTCTTCCTCCCTACCTGAGCAAGGAAACTTTTCCAGGCAGTTCACAACAGCAAATACACAGTTAGCAATGAATGTTCTCACACACACGCCAGGGAGCAATTCATCCTTGTAGCATTCAGCTCAGACCTTCCTTGCTCTGGGAAGACCAGAGGATGGTTTAGTGTTGGCCACCCTGGGCAGATAGTGAGAACAGCCCAGCCACAGTGCCCTCCAGCAGCCCTGGTTAACTCTCTGTGGCATCAGTTCAACCCTGCAGGTTAACTCTCTGTCGCGTGAGTCCAACCCTGCAACTGCCAGGTGGAGAACAGCCTGTCTCATTCAGTATGGGGAGCACTGGTGAATCCACTCATGGCCTAAGCATTCAGGAAAGTGCTCCAGAGAAGGATACAAAATAGCACCCCATACTGTAGTAAGTTATCGCTCCTAATCAGTAGTCATTAAAGCCGTGGCACAAATTACACAAGGCTCCTGCTGACTCTAACAACAGAAGGGAGAGCAGTTCCACATGACCTCTCAGCTTTACATGCTTGCCCTGGGCAAGTACGTTCAGCTCCATACCAGCCTACTTCAGTACTGAGTTACCTTACATCTTGCTGGTGCCAAGGAAGACAGGGAACTGGCAGGGTACAGCTGTTAAGTGTGCAGCACCAGAGATCAGTATCACTTCCAACCCACTTCTCCCACCAGCCACCACAGCACAGCCCAAGGGGATGTCACCCCAACACCTCTGGGGCTGCAGCCTGCTCACAGTGGGCTGAAAGCCAATGGCTCTTGACTGCACTAATGCCAGGCCATCTCTGTGCTGCATAAGCCATCAGGATCACTGCCTGCTCCCTTCCATCCAAGGGACTGCCTCCTTCCCTGCCCTCCTACCCAGCAAAAGGTCCTGTTTGATATGCACTCCAGCTGCTTCCCAACTGAGATGTTCCCTCTCTGATTGACATTTCCTTTGAAATAAGAGAAACACAGCAGCCGCTGGACTCCCAGTATGTCAACACATGCAGCTCAGCACCTCCAGGGGTCCTGGGAGTCCTTCCAAGACCTGCTGGATGGTTGTGGTTAATAAACTCTCAGCCTCTGAGTAACAAAAGTCTTCTGCTGGAGAAACCCCAAATGTTGTCATGTCCTGCACAGCTTCCATCAGGTGGATCCACTTGCACAGCAAAGCAAAAAATAAAGCTCTATCTTAGGCAGGACCTAGCCTCTTTCAGGAAGATTGATGCCACAGAAGCTTGACTCCAGATAGGACCATAAGCCGCTTCTCAAAAGCGGCAGCTCCACTAGGCCACGAGGTCACTGGTAGTCCTGCAATCATAGATCATTTACCCTATACTCTTTCTGTTCCTCTGTTGTCTCACTACACGCAATGAAAGACACTTCAGCAGACAGACCCTCTTCACTGTGCAAGATACAAAGCCGGTAGAAACCATTCAGCAATTTTAATATGAAACCCCCAACTTGGCAAGACCAAAGAACAGTTGGTATAAGCATCTGTCTTTAAAACATGGATTAAAAAAATGTATCTATAAATCAGTGGACTTGTTTAGATGCCTGCTTTCAGCCTCACAAATACCAAAGCTCCAATTTTCAATTAGAGTAATTTTTCATTTAGAAAGTCAAGTGGGTTGCTGGTAGGCAGGAGGGTGAGCATGAAGATGAATGCACCAGCTGTATGCCCTGGGTTTCAGCTGAATTGTTTCCAAGATAGACTTTTTTTTCCCCTGTCTAAGATTGGAAACATCTGAGATAATTTCCCATCCCACATGGATTTCACAATTTCCCATCCCTGGGAACGTAGAGTGCCTAGCACATGGGGCCCCACAGACATCTACAGATAAAGGCAAAGCAAGGTAGGAATGCTGGAAACTCAGAGACAAACAGGGATTGAAATTACATGCTATTTTTTTCACAGCTAATTAACCACTGGAACAAGTTTAGGGGATACAGTGCCCAACTTTCATCTCAATTTCCTCTCATTTTCTTCAGGCCAAGAACCAGCAACGGACAGATATAAAACACTCTACCTGAAGCACTGTAGGAAACTGCAGGGTAATTTGCACACTGAAATTCAGGCACAGCACTTGGAGGTAGCTCCCTTCGTTTAGGGGTAAGCAGCACCACAGAAATTACAACCCTGCTTCTTGCACTCTTGAAAGTCTCAGGAAAAGAGGAAAGGCAGCTAAGGGATCATTAAAATGCCATTCTTGATGGATAGTGGCAGGGGGGATGAGAGGAGAGGAAGTGATCAAGAACACCAGTATCTCACTTTCAAAGCCTTCTGTACTGGATCATCAAATTAATCAGTTTGATGGTTATGGTGCAGCTTGGCCAGCAAAGGACCAAACACAGGAGAGTGGCAAGCTATGTTTTATGTACAACTTCAGAAATGCTGACAGCACTCTGAGGGGTGGGGAAGAACAGGTACCAACAGAATAGGCAGCAGCTCACAGCAGAGCTGAGAATGAGGCAAGAAAGATGACGCCAGTTTTGGTTTGAACTGAACAGCCAGCTCAGGGCAGAGTCTTTGGACCGGACTCGAAGTATTACAAGACAGAAAAACATGTGCAGCTGCACAGGGAAACTTCCCTCTGCTTCACAGGCTTTAACGTGGACAATCTCACTGCAGCACATGGGGATTTATGGAAACTAAATATGAAGCCCAAGCCCCAGTGACTGTCTTATTGTCTCATGTCCCCATGGAACAAAGATTTTATGCTTTATTTCCCTTCTCTCCCTCTGCAGGAATCCAGGCAGCTGATCTAACAAGAAGATTCACCTGAGAAAGGTACAAAACAGCCCGGGGAAAAGCCTTCATTTTACCAGCAGGTTCATTCACAGAGATCATGACACAGCACATAAGAGGAGCATTGTTTCTGGAATAAAATCTGCATTTGAGCTCTCTTCTTTGGCCATGATCAATGGAAGGGAATTAAAGCCTTGTCCTGGGAAAAAAATTAGCTTGCTAAAACTGTGTTGAAAGATCAGGTAATGGAGATGCAGCGCAAGCATGGGCACCCACATCATCTCTTGGTGAGCTTAAGAATGCTGGAGGTAAAAGCCCCTGCTGAAAAAAGCTCCCCAAACACAGGCACAGACATACTGCATCCCATGAGAGACAACCAATTTAAGGGCTATGATTTGTAACAGAAGATGTCAGTGTTTCACAGTATTTCAATCCAGACTTCAGCTCCCCACAGGTCCTCCCAGTGCAGGGGCATTTATATTCCCTGGGTGATTCCATGTTTGCCTCTTTAGCCTCCGCATTTTCTGTTCCATAGATGCACTGAACCAACCCCAGCAACTTTGAGTTGCTCTTGCACCTCTGCCTTACCTAGCCCTGGGGTATTCTCAGAGCACATACCTTCTACCCATCCTCCAGACACCTTCCCATCTCCAGCAGGCATGACAGCAGAAACCCACTGCTCTAACCACTCAGTGACGATAGGCAAGGTTTTCTCCCTGTCGCCCCCTACTCCCCCACCTACCAAGGGGTAGGTTTCATTCCTCCAAAGCTCATCAGACTAAACACCCCACAGAGAACCAACACTATTTCCATTATGGACATAGCAAGACAATGCCCACCTTCCTTCCCTCTTTGTTTCAGTCTGATGTTTTGGAATGCCAACATGAAATTGACTGTGTAAACTAGTAATTACAGTTTAAAAAAAGCTATGTCTGCTGGTTGGGCAACTAAGTTCAGAGATTCATTTAGTCTCTTTGGGTAGACACACATCACACTTGCCTTTATCCTCCCCCAGGCCCACATCTCACGTTGATTTTACCAGTAAAAGCAAACAGGAGATTAAAAGCTACTTGCTGCCCTCTTCCGAGCAAATCCAAATTACATGTCAATATGGGTACGGCTCCCGAGACTGACCTTACTGCAATGAGCTCTGTTTTCATGCAAAATGAATGACACTGATATGGCATCAAAGCACTGAGACAGGGAAGGTTAGAAGTGATTATCAGCTCTTACAGAGGAGGACCGTAGATCAGTGCTACAGCCTAAACCATTACGTTTCCATAGAGGGCGTTCTTTACAGTTTGGTTTCATAACTGTCTGGTTAATCCTCCCCTGTGAAAACATAAAGCAACACTCCCAGCATATTCTGTTCTCAATAGTCACAAACACTTCAGAGCAGAAGAAGATCATGAAACACATAAAGAGGTAGGAAAAAAGTTACTTGTAGATTTAAGAGGGTGATTTTATTTTTTTTTTAATAAAACCATTTTAATCTTTTATGTCGTTCAGCAGTGCTCTAACCTGTCCTTCCAGAGAATATATGGAACATATACCTTTATCCAGACATACAGTATCTTCAGAACAAACTGCACATACTATCTTCAGAATAAACCTTAACACTGTAACCTGCTGCTTTCAAGACATGTATCCAAGATAACTAATCATTTGTGGAAACCTGTCAAGTTATACTGTGTGCTCTCCATTTAAAGCCCTCTGAAATCAGGCTTAGGAGCCTGAGGAAGCCTCAGTTTTCATATGCAAATATATATTAAAAAAAAAGTAAATCCCATTTATAAATATTTGTAAAATAGCTCTTCTCTCATGTACCCTAGAACAGACAAGATGTCCCATGATGTGGCATTAGCACTGGTTTTCTTGGCACTCTCTCTGGGATGTCCTGTATACTTCAATACTGAAGGGAAATTAGGGATTTGAAGAAGGCCAGATAGCCTCACATAAATGACCATGAAAAATGTCTTTTTCAATTCCTAAGCAATGCAACAAATCCCACATCAGGCTGCCACCAGGGCATCCATTGAACATTCCCACTCGGGCACATGCACAGCATACATCTGTGATTGTGTGTGACAGGGATATGCCATGCTTCTCCAGGACCTTCCTCCATATGATCTCTAAGCAGTGCTATTCTCCAGCTGTTGCACAGAATGGGCCTGTCTCAGTAACCAAGCCCTACAGTGGACAAGTTGTTCTGTATGTGTAAATATGTGATCTTTTCATCCTACATATGAGGGATCAGAAACTATGAAAGTCTATTTAAAACAACAGGGGTAGGTTCCCAGGCGTCAATAATACACCATCTAAACAAGCATCTGCAGCAAACATGAAGCAAAACATAACCACTATCACCATAAGGTACAGAGACTGAAAAACTGGTTCTCTGTGGGATTCTAGGCTAAAATTCTCAAAGCTCCAAAATCAGCTTGCTTTGCTTTCAAGACTTCTTTTACTGTGCAAAGCATGCAAGCATCACCACGTGGTGAAAAAAGAAGGTATTTAAAAGAAGGTAGAACCAGTGTGCCTTCCCCAGCGTCATCTACCAACCATTTTGTCCTTCACTTAAAAAGTGCTGACCTGCTTTTCAGACACCTCAAGCTTGGAGCTCTGCATCAGTGGAGGCTGCAAACACACTCTGGTTTGGATTCCAATGTCTTTCAGAGACAGGAGCTGCTTGGAAGCACTGTGAATCTTTGGCAATGCAGCAGCCTGTCTGGCAGGCCTGGCAGCCTAATTCTGCATGCCCAGGTGTTGGATTGGCCTTGATACTATTAAGTTATTTGTAAAGCATCTTAACGGTTGGCATTTATCTTTGCCATATTTCACCACTGCTTCCCTTTTGAAGCCACTGTGAAGCCTTGGACAGTCCCTCCCTTCAGAAAGGAAGCCAGTTCTCCCTTCAGCAGTACAGCAGACCCTCCACAGGCCAGTGGAGCAAGAAAGCATCTGTGACATGCAGCTTTCCAAGCCAGGAGAAGCCAAGACATGCAGGCACTAGATTTATGGATTAGACATGCTGCCATGGCATACAAATCACTCTGCACCCAGTGCAATTCATTATCACATTGCTATGGCTAGTCACATTCTTCACAGGTACAAATGATGCCAAAAAGGCTTTTTACCTTTCATGTGCCAAAACTTAATGATGCAGAGTCAGGACCCTTCCTGCCTCCCCAGGGAAATGAAACCACGGTCAGCAGTTGTTCTGCTCTGGGCACACCAAGTACTGAAGGTTTTCCAGCACCCCACGGCAGTGGTGACAGGCAGGCAGCTCAGCAGTCACAGGGCTGGGATTGTGCCCAGTCCAGCCTCTCCCAGTACCTGAGCCTGTGCCTGCAGCACTGTCAGTACCTGTCCACGTGCACCGGCAACATCCTCCAACACAGGTAAATTCAGCTAAAAACCTGCAGAAAACTCAGGGATTCATTCTGCCACACCAGCACACCTTGGGAAAGCAAAAAGCCTTTCACATTCTCTGCACATATCACTAAAGGAAAGGGACTTACAACAGGCATAAACCAGCTAAAATAGCAGTATAATTGACCTAAGGAAACTACAAAAAAAGGGGTGAAGGGGAGACAGCGCTACTTCCTTACACATCTGCATCTGGATTCTGGGAAAAGGATACTGGGGAAAAACAAGCCAGAAAACAGGTTTTCTACTCCTGGGGAAAAACTATTCCTTGGAGGAGCAGTAACACCACAGTACCTGAAAGTCAAGAGATTTGAGTGTCGGGTGCCTCATGGAGCATCACTTTGGGCATCTCCACGGAGCAGGCTCCTCAGTGGAACTGTGTCCCCCTTTGGAGGCCATGGTTACTGCTGATATTGCAGAGAACATTGCAGCCGCACACGAGAGGTGCACTGACCACAACACCAAGCAAGGTTCCATCCCCAGCAGAACAAACCAACCAACCAAATCTGCACTGGAACTCCATTTCCTTGGTTGCTACACTGCAACACTCAGTCAGGCAAACATCACGGTGAACCAGTACTGGAGGGACATGGAGCAGAGAGAAGAAAAGGAGGAAAGAGCCCACCGAGCAGAGCTGTGTATCACTCACCTCAGCCAGGCTGGCCCAGGCGCACACAACATGGCGAACTGCCCTCAGAGCCTTCGACGCCAGCCCGCCCTCGGCAGGGTGAGGCGGCCTCATGTTGCACACAGGACTCCACCTTCGCACCTCAGCGTCCACCGCACAGCACCAGGGCACAGACCCCTCCTTGTCCCCTCCGGCAGCGCCCGGAGCCCCTCCCGCTCCGCAGGGCTCCCCTCAGCAGCAGGTGAGGGCGGTCAGCGCCGCTCGGGACCACCAGGTGGCGGTTAACGACCGTTAACGGCCGCCCGCGACCGTTGCGCTGAGGGCTCAGGGCCGTGCCCCACCCACAGGCTGGCACCTTTACAGACCCGCCGGTGACACACGGTAAGCGGCAGCTTAGGAGCTACCCCGGGAGCCCCGCAGGACCTGCCCGCTGTGAAAGGCAGAAGCTGTCACGGTTAACCCCGTGGCGCGCTGCTGGTAACACCTCCACCTGCCTTCGTTACGTGCTCTGCTCGGCACAGGTGGGTGTACGGGAGCCTAAGAAACTGTCCAGGGTGCAACAGAGCGCAAGATTCGCAGTGTAGGATGCCAAAAATAAGCCGTTTAGATCAACATGCATCATTATTTTATTTCAATTTTGCTTCATTCCAGAAACAGAGGGACAACATAACCGGCAGTAGTCACGGCAGTGGGTCTAAACAAGACCAGATCTCCTGTGCCAGGTGCCATATAAACACAATCAGAGGGAGACTCCAGGTTCAACACCACTTGGCTCCAGGTGAATGTCTCACAAACACTCAGGGCCCCAGTCTGACACAGTGTATGTTGGAATCAGTATAGAAACTATACATAGATTAAAAGGAATGAAGACAGGGGGAAAAGGGTAGGCTTCTAAACAATTCCTCCCTCCTCCAGAAGAACATTAGGAAAGATGTATTAAGCAAGAAGAAGCATCCTTTCCCTTTTACTGATGGGAAACTGAGACAGGAGAAGACTCAGTCAATTTGTCAAAGTTTACTAAGGCAATCTGTGGTCGCACCAAGGAAACTGTATTTCTCCACTGCCTTAGTCCAGTACCTCAACTGTTCACTGACCACCTCTATTCTCACCTGATCGAGTGCAACCAGAAGCATTGTGAAAATATGGCTGAAATATGCTAGCACAGGAAGGATCAAGCACTACAGGCCCTACAGTTATGAGTCAGTTCTGGTTGCTGTAGTTGATGATTTCCTTAGTCTATCAAACCAGAACCACCCCGAGCTCATCAAAGCAATAAAGATCATGCTAAAGAATTTAAAGCAGTAAAAACCCACAAGATCAGGTCTTTGGAAATACAGCAAGTGTCTGATCAGGTCCAATCCTGTTTTGGATGGCAGTCAGGGTCAGATCCTGCACCGAATTGCTCCCTCTGGATATCACAAACCACAAGACCTTCGCACAGCATCACCCAAGGGGGAGGAGGGTCTTCAGTCTTGTGATGTTAATCACCATTGTAAGGGCTTCTTGAAGATGCCCATGTGTCTACATGCTGGTGTAGATCTTGGGTGGTGCTCTGAGCTTCAGCAGTCATTCTCCGAAATTTCTGAAGGTAGACAATGATGAAGATAATAAAGACACCCTGGAGGAAAAGGAGGATGAAAAGACAGAGCTGAGAGAGGAGAGCCAGGATGCAGTACCAGTACTGGCATGTGGCAATGATCTCATCTTCTGTCAGATAGGCAATGATCCGGCCCTGCAGGTGAGCTGGGGAGCTGCATCTCACATCCCTGTATAAGGTCCGGTTCTGCTGCCACTGGAGCCAGGAGCGCAAGTAGAGGATGTCGCAGTTGCATTCCCAAGGGTTGCCCTGCAGGTAGACAACCTGAAGGCTCTTTAGATTGTCAAAGAGTCCATTGGGAATAGAGGTGAGCTTGTTGTAACCAAGGTGGATAATTTCAGCTGAAGGGCGGAAAGCAACAGGTAGTTTTGCTAGAGTTAGGTCTTTTGAAGTGCAGTCGATAATGGTGGTGGTACACTTGCATGGCACAGGGCATGTAGGTATCACGAGTGGGAGGAACCCAAGGAGAGGCAATAAGAGAATTCCACTGTTCATCTTCACCTGCAAACACTCTCCTGGTGAGACTGGATGAGGTAGAGACCAGGAAAGTAGACACCACACACTCTAGGATGACAGAAGGTTTTTTGCTGGTTTGTTCTGAGAATGAGTTTCTAAAGTTGGATGAATTTGCTGTCCTTCACAGGAGTGCGAGAGCTCTGAAAAGAACAGAGTTAAAAGAGGCATGCAAATTCTTGGTCTCTTATTACAGAAGAAATGTTCCTGGTCTTCTAACCCTGGATTTGAGGAGGGATATGAACAGATGGCTACTGGGAGGCTTAGCTGCAGCCATCAAATTTATTTTAACTAGTCCTCAGAAGTGTACAAGAGCTGCTTGTATTTTCAGCATCACTGGAGGCGCAGAAAATTTATGTGAAGGAATCAAAAATTAGGATATGAAACTGCTCATGCCTTATCACAGCTCTGAATCACAATTGTAAGCAAAGCTTTTTTCATGCAAACTACAAGAGGAGATTCAGAAATAAATGTAGTGTTACCACAAGTAAAAAATAGTCTTTCCAGTGTTGAAAAGAAGTGATAAACAGTCCTTGGCCAGCAGAGAGACTACTGACCACCAAGGGTGGAGGTCAGTGTTGTTTTCCATGCTAGATATTGCTCCAGCATGTGAATAATCTCCTACTGGAGCTGTGGCCATACTGGGAGACACAGGTCAATGAGCTGTCTGTGTTGCAGTCTTACACCACTGAATACATAAGCTGCTATAACTTCTTTAGGAGAAGAACTACACTTACCTACAAGGCAGTGCTTTTCTGTGCAAATAAAACATAAAATAAAGTTACCAGAGGTAACTCTGTTGACTTACCAGAGTAGTTCAATCCTTGCTTTCTTGCTGGCTTTACAAGACAAGAGGAAGGTCCTAAGGCAGCCCAGCCAGCACAAGAGTGTTTGCAGCTGCATAGCTGAGCTCCCGGATAATCCCCTTGCAGCTGGCTGGCAAGATAAGGGTCAGGCTCATCCCAAGGACACCTCCTACATGAGGCCTTCCTGCAAGTCTGCTGCATGTCACCGGAAGCTGAGGCTTCATTGAGCAAGTGTTCCAAGAAATGGGAACTGACACTGCTCACAAGAACATATTTGCCAGGAGAGATGCTGACAGTACTGCTAACTGTGATTCTGGGCCCACAGGCTTGGTCCGACAGAAACATCACAAAGGCTCAATTGCAAAGTAGAAACTCACACTGCGTTTCAACCTGGAAGGCGACGTTACTGATATGTACCACACTCCCTGAGCGCTGCAGCCTTTGGTTTCTCTCTCTCATGAGGAAGACTATATTTGGCAGAGTGGGGAGACCTAGCACTTTGCAGTGTACTGACCCTGAGGTTTCACTTGAAGCAGTGACACAAATCTACTCCTAATTAGCAGTGGAAGAAAATGGACTTTGCTGTAAAAAATGGACTTCAGTGACCACAATAGTGTCAATAGTTGAGCCAAGGAGAAAGATTAGCCAGGCACCTGCATCCTCTCATGATAGTTACAGGCTTAAAATATAACTCTTGGCATTTCACTGTCTATATCAAAATAAACCTGTTAGATTCACAGGAAGAATAACAGACCAGGAAAAATAGTGCTCTGAGGACTGCTCTTTAGGTAGCCAAGAGAGTCGGCACCTCTCAACAAGTCCAGCTTGTAGCTACTGATAAAAAGACTGACCACATCATTTATTCAGAAGTTGCATTACACAAATACACTTGAACAGGTAAGGCCAAGTGTCAAAACTAAATTCAGGTAGAATCTTGTCTTCTCAAGGCCATCACACCTTCACAGATATTTTTCTGCCATCAAAGCATTGTCTATGCTCCTTAGGATAAGGCCACCAGAATTACATTGTGAAACTATTGCTATATTGGGCACAACTCTCCATTACCTTGTAGTGTGCACATCATACAGAGCAGAAATGATGAACATCATGAATGCGCTGATGCTAAAAGAATTTAGGGTGTAAACAGCAGCAGAATTTGACACTAACCAAGGAAAAATCTTCAATGCCCTGAACAAAACAAACTTTAAATTTCTAGAAAGTTGGAGCAGATCACTCCAGTTGTTTCACTGATAGGCAGAGCAGGGAAGAGGTTAACAAATGAACCCAGTTTGTCCTGCAGGGCCTGGTTTCCACTTGGGAGCAGCCTGACTACTTCCTACTACTAAGCTACTACTACTAAGTTTGCTCAGCAAACTTACCTTGTCTCATGCATTTGGTGCTACATTTACTCACGGTCTAGTGAATGGCAGAGAGCTGATCAGGAGCCAGATCCACTGTGGCTCTGCATGCAGCACAGACTTAGCAGTGCTCCTCTGGCTCCTTAAAACTGGATTTCCCAGGACTGGATCCTGCCAAGCTGCCCATTTCTGACTTAGACACTGCTCCTAGGGGAAGCTTAAAGATAGAAGATCTTCAAGTTTATCTTGTCTAGCTTCTGACATCAACAGGCTAGGAATCGCATCAAGAAGCCATGCCTGAAGCCTTCTCTGACAGAATGAGACAAAAGGAGAAACAGTGTCAGTTTTGCTCTCTCTTACCCATAATGTATCACCATTACTGCTCAAGGGAACTGAAAATTAAACAGAAAGAGGTTGTTGGTTTTGAATGTATTTATTTCACTGATCAATTCAGGTAGTAAACATTAATAATAATAATAATAATCATTTAATAAAATGGATATGGTTTAAAAGGTTTTGTTTTTCTTTTTTCACAATGACAAAATGTTCAAACAGAAATTTACAAAAAAATATATATTATAATAACCCAACAGATGGATAGGAAAAAAAGAGCCTAGGAATGGAGCAAGGGGTGGGGAAAATGCGTGGCCAGAGCAAGCCAGAGCTAAAGCACAGCAAGAGTTTGTGAGGAGGAGCAGGGAACACCATTGCAAAGCAGGAAGAGTGGAACCCCCTCCTTCACTGAGGGGAGGCATGCGGGAAGGCAGCAAGGACTGCACAGGCAGGACACAGGCAGCGGCACACAAAGAGTTCATGCCACGGCTCCATTCCCAGCCAGGCACAAGGTCTGAGATGTTGTACCGACAGCCCCAGCTGCAGCCTGGGATAGCTCTGTAGAGCAGGACACCAGCCCTGCAGCGACTCACTCAGCAGAGCAAAGCTTGGCAGAGACATGGGAACGTGCCTGAAGGTATAGAGGTCGCATATGAGGCTGTGGGGGGTTGTGTGAGGGGAGGTGTTAAATTGCTTTCCTATCCACACTTCTCACTGCCAGAGCCAAATGGCCAAGCTACGTTTGTTCAGGAGTCTCTTCTCCACTTACTGTGCAGCTCAATGCTGTAGTACAAAACACTCCTCCTTTAATAAAGAGATACCACCTTTTAGGCCAGAGTCAGAAGCCCTGGTGCCCCCAAAGTCAGTTTCTAATCCTGTTCCAGGAAGACCCCCAGACTGGTGCTCTGTGCAGGGAACCTCCTGCATGGAGACATGATTTCACCAGTACCACTGCCCCTCTGCAGAAGCCATCTCTAGTGCCTCACTCCTGGGCATTCTGTGGACAAGTTGAACAACCTTTATCAGCTGGTAGCCAAAGGCTTCAGCTCGCTGTAGGGGACTGACTTGTGTCTATTGACTTGACATAGGAGCCATGTGCACTGAGCTGATGGAGGCTTCCTCACCCAGAGGGACAGACCCTCAGCAATCCTGCCTGTCTGTGATCAGTGCTCTCACCAGCATACAGCACTTCTGCACACAGCCCAGCATAAAAGCTGTCAGCTCCTCTACTCCAGAGGGTAAAGGTCTCCTTTGTTTTCTAGGAATGAATCTGTTTGAAAGAGGAACATGGAGGCAGCTCCTCTTTCAGGCTACTCCCCTGCTCAAGTAAGCACATTGCACAAAGAAAGGGTGTATTTCCTCCTTAAGCACCTTGGTCCTGCATGTTATTGAAGACAAGCTGAACCCTTCCCCTCTCCTAGGCTGGCACTGCCACTGTTGCTTATGAGCCAAATATAGGGGAAAATGAAAGAAAAAACAATAATTGTTGGACACTGCTCTTGCCCAGCTTGTACATTTCTGCCAAGGGGCTTCCACCCTTGCTTTGTCCTTCCACCCTGCGCCAGGGCCTCTGCCCTGCCCCTACAGCCCAAGTTCAGGCTAAGCAGGGGCTCTGTACAGTGAATAACTGGAACCAGCCAAACTACTCACCACCTGGACAAGCCCTGCAATACCTAATAACATAACTCAGGGTCTAGCCAATCCTGGACAACACTGTGCTTCCTACCCAGGTAGATCTACTGGGGAGTCAGCGATGGAGGAACAGATAGAAAAGGGGAAAGGAGACAGAAAAATCATGCTGGGAGCCAGAGGAGCCAAAGGGCCCAGCCCATGGTAGCAATCCCTGGAGTCGGAGAGAAGAGCCAAGTGTGCTTCTCTCCCTGATTCCCTGCAAGGGCGGCAGTGTGAGACCTGCCCTGTCAGCCCCATCACACTCCAGGGCTCTGCTCTGGCTGGATTAAAGTTAAAAATACTGCAGGAAGCAAGAACAGGACAGAAGCTGCTGGGCAACAAGTGCTCTTATCTCTGCCCAGCAGATCCACCAGCCTTCCCAGCACTGAGACAGGAAGAGCCTCGGACCAGGGAGGGGGAGAAAGGCTGAAACCCAGGGGAAGGGCAGGGGAGCAAGTGCCAAGTCTGCTGGGCTGTGCTCAGCCCCATGCAGTGACACTCCTGCACATGCTGACCCCGCACCTGCCTGGACAGGCAGCTTGCAGATCTCTGGAACAAGTCTACAAAAACTGGTCCTTTTCTCAGCAGCAGCTCAGGGCCAGCAACGCACTTCTAGGACCACAAAGCCTGCGGCCAGGGCCCAGCTCTGCATTCAGGGATGGATTTCAGCCCTAGGGTTTCTATCTCTTCCGAAGCAGTCCCAACCAAGTGTTCTGGCTACTGCAGTGCTTTTCAGAACAGATACTCCAGACACACTGCAGCTGGATGACCAAAGCTAAACCTCATGCAGCTACCAACTGCAGGACTCTGGGGTTCCTCTACTAACACCTCCAGCCTGCCATAAGAGGAAACCATGGCTGGGAAAGTGCTCATTCACATCATCTCCTCCTTGCAGGCAGCAACCAACAACTCATCCTCTCTTCCAGAAAAGACAAAACTGAGAGCAGTAGAAGATGTTTTCTTCTAACTGACCTCAAGAGACTCAGCCCCTCACCACTCAGTGCAAAGATCCCAGAGTTTTTTGATAGGAAAACTAAACCCAACCAACTAAACAAAAAAACCAGGCAGGAAACCAGGCAACCATCAGGACCCCTGAGCAGGTCAGTGCACAGAGAAACCCCCAGCCCCAGCTCCCTGGGCCACAGCTGGCCTCAGGCTGAGGAGCCGATCAGCACAGGTCAAACTCACAGGAGGGTACGGCTGCCTTTACAATGCTTGTGCTGGCCCCAGACAAAGGGAATGGGGAAGGGGCACAGCACCTCAGTTGGGAGTAAACATTTACGTGCATTGACACAGATAGTCAAGTTCGTACACCAGAGAAACCAGGACTTTAAATACCAGAGCATTCCCAAACAAGAGATTAGTACATGGGAAAGGGACATCTTTTTCTTTTCTTTTTTTCTTTTTTAGGATGCCTTAGAGACTTCCCAGGCTATTTTCTTTAAAAATAAAAATAAAAAAAAAAGAAAGAATAATTATTAAAAAAGAAATACGCATCAGTAAACTGTTAAGTGAACAGCCTCCTCCACAATCCAGCTGACCGCAAAGCCAGCACTGCTGCTAATAAATTAGAGGGTGCGGGTGCAGCTCTTGCCCACAAGTCTATACAACAGGAAACCTTTTCTAAACGTCCACAGCTCTTGCCAGGCCTCAGATGGTCACTGGGGAATTCCCTCTGCCCTCCGAGTGCCTGCCTCTCATTGATCCTGCATCTGCTGCTGCATCTTCTGCAGCATCTCTTGCATCCGCCGTAACTGCATGAGACACAAAAGAGATAGTCAAAAAGGGATCTGCTGTGGCCTGAAGATGGTCATCTGCACTGGGCACAGTCCCTTGGAGCTGAAAAAGGGGTCCCTCGGGTAGTATTAACTCTTGCCCAAGCACAGAGACAGCTGTACCTGGGGTGGAATGGAGCCATGTTTCCCTGACAGAGGAAGCCACAGCTTTCACACCCTGTCCTCCACACCAGGAGCCCATGATGGCGGGAGGCAGGAGTGGGAAGCCTCAGGACAGCCTCCATGGGGAAATCCTGGAAAAAGTCCTCACATTCCAACTCCAACACCAAGGAGACCAAGGCAGAAATGACTCTCACCTCCTCATCCTTCATTTTGATCAGCTTCTCTGTCTCAGTGTCTGGTGTTGGGAGAGGCAGGATAGGAATTGGGCTTTCTATCCTGTTGTCCTGAGTCAGCTTGCTAGAGAGATGGAGAGAAGGGAGAAATGCAGTCACTTATGGTTCAGGCTGGCTAGCTTTGGTGTCCCCACATGATGGCTGTCACTCATGACAGCAGACCTGCCAGCAATGCAGCAGCATGCACCCAGCCAAGTGGGGGAGCTGTGGCACAATCTAGCCCAGAGGTGTGGGATGCACTCGGATGTACAATGAGACCAATGCCAGTGAAAGTTTTCAAAACAAAGCTTGTGGGTAGCTAACAGGGAAAATCCAAACCAGGCTCACAATGAGAGCAAACACAGAAAGGGCTGATGTTTCTGACCACCTTTTGTAGCTGCACTGGCGAGCTTAGCAGAGACGTTTACAGACAATTCAGCTGGTCTCCTTTGGCTCATATGTGCATGTGCCTATGCAGCATCGATGCATACTACCAGCATCCCTAAGGCATGACATGCTCACCACGGTTATTTTCTTTCCAGGACAATAAAACCAGAGCAGCAGTTTAATTGCTACAAGCCTTTATAACAAAGCCTGCCCTCACATTCAGGAGGCAGTAGACATGAGAAGCAATGGCACAGCAGCATTGTGATGAGGGCTGGGATGCCCATCAGTGCAGGCTGGGAAGAGAGGAAGGAGGTGACTTGCTTACAAAAGTCAGAGGACAGGGTGGTTGGTAATGACTGGGAATTCAAAATGCCACTTGCAGGTGTTCACCACTTGGAGTCACCGTTGGCTCATTATTGAGTGAATTCCAGTCCTAGAGCTCGGGATCTCCTCCCAGAACATCTCTCTAGAGGACCCTTATCCCACTGCTAGAAATGGCCACGGTCTGATTTTATGAGACCTCTTCACTGGCAAGGAACTAGCCATGCAGTGAGAAATGGCACCAAACAACCTTTTCTTAAGCTGAGTAACTGCTTTTTCATCATGCTCTTCTTTTAATAGATACACAGCCTACCTAAATAGCAGCTGTGACACTTCTCTCAGATCTCTAACATTTAACACAGTTATTTTCGGACTCCCTATTTTCAATGTTGAAAAAGACAGGCTCCTCTGCTATGCAAAAGTATTGAGATACACTGTGTGTGAACAGAATGTGCCAACCTACATGTTTGCACACATGCAGGACTGCTCCTTGGTGAAGTGCAGCCATGTCTGCAACGTGGCAGCACAGAGCTACCCAGCCAGTTCAGGCAGGAAGTGAAAGGGATGGTTTGCAACAAATGACCTAGTAAACCTAAAATGTGTCACCAGTATTGCAGTCATGGAGGGAAGAAGGAAAAAGAATTAAGATGTTTCAAATTAGTAGCCTGTGAGTGTTCTCTATTTTCTGGTCATTGTGACTGAAACCACAGAGAATCAAATGCAATGGGAAGACAATGCAGAGACATCTTTGGAGATGTGTTAAGAGTCTTGCTAATTGCCTGGACTCTGTTGTCTCAGAAACAACAGCATCCCAAGGGTCATGCTGTGATTTGGACACAACCACACATTGCAGAATGCCTTCCTCTCTGGCAATGCATGCAGCTATCACCCACCAGAGAAATGATTTATCCCGTTTCATTAGGCTGGATTTATTTCACCCAGAGCTAGGAACAGCTCTTCAAAATAATCTCCAGGCCTGTTTCTCAAGATCTACATGGGGAATCCTCAGACAGGAACATGGATTCTCAGAACCATCCCCACCATGGGTTCAGGCTGTGACAGACATGCTTGGATTTGCTATTTTAGCCCCTAGTGCCAATCCCCAGACTGCAGCCCAGCATGTCCCCAGCAGACGCAGAGCCTTCTGATGAACAAGCAGTTGTGAGAGCAACCCCAGCTCTGCAGTGAGACACCCCTGCCATCTCTGGATGAAGCCATGGGGACCTACCTGGTCATTTGCTGGATGCACTGAGCTCGGTAGTTCTCATAGTGGACATCGCAAGTGACGTCCTTCAGGTCATGCATGTGTGTTCGGATCAGCATGTTCCGCAGCTTCACAAAGTCGCAGTGTGCCTGGTTTTCCACTGCGGAAGCAACGATGGGAGAGTGCTTGGATGTCACACCTCAGCAGCCCTTTCCAGGGAGACTCTTCGCACCTCCCAGCACCCAGGCTGGACTAAAACTCCCCATAGGGCTTGCTCCTTATCTTCCACCACTGCCTGGAGCTCTCCCCCTGGCCCTGCCTCCAGCCTTGATGATGCTCTGAGCTTCTCAATGCTGAGGCCAAGCTGCTCAAGTCACTGTGTTCCCAGGACTTTTGCTGGGCAAGAGTATTAATCAAGCATGTACAGAAGAGCCCTGAAGGAGGATGATGCTCCCAGGTACATGGGATGTCACTGTTACAACCACAACGAGCACAGCCAGTGCTGGTGGCAAACTGCTCATCTCCTCAGACTTTTGGACTGACTGAAAGGCCCCCGTAGGCTCCAGGCAGCACTGCAGGACTCCACAGGGCAGTGCTGTGTTCAGTAGCTGTGTGCCTGCCGTGGTGATCTCCATTTACCTCTCGGCAGGGCTGGGGGAAGGCGCTGTGTCAGGCCCAGCTTCTCACAGAGTTGATCCCCCTGCCAAATGCCAGCACTACTACAGGCACAGCCCCCTCTGGAGCCAGTGAGAGAGCAGAGCCAGCAGCTGGGCAGCCCAAGCAGTGGGCACTAGCCCACAAGTGCACAGCTTTTGGGATCTAAAGCTGCAAGAGCTTAACGCAATGCACCAGCATGGGGGAGTCAGCAATAGCAGCAAAAGCCATTCCAGGGTTATTCTGCCTATGGGCCTTATGACATCCCTTTAGAAAGGAAGAAAGTTAGAGACAAACACACTGTGCACAAGCACAGCCTCCAGCCCAGCAACTCCAGCACACACAGGACCAGCAGCAAAGGACAGACTGCAGGAAGGTTTCTTATTCAGTTTGACTGAGGGCAGTGGCTTCTCCCCAGAAACTACACTGGCAATGCCCAGTCACCCCCCTTGATAAGAAGCCCTATCCTACTGCATTAAAGCCCAGGCATTCTCCCATTCACACTGGAGCCTCTCTTCTTCAGTCTGTCATGGCTTCAGAGGCAGGGCAACTGCTGCCCCCCCAGTAACAGACCTCCTGAGCTAGTCCCAGTGCCTCTGTCTCTACCATGCCCTGTCCCCTGCCATGTGCCAAAGGTGTCACAGTCAGTCACAGCTGTGTAGAGATAAGCTCTCCCCTGCCATCCATTACAAGTGCCTGCCTGTCCTTCCCCCACCCCTGCCTGCCCCTATCCCTGGCACCACATGCTTACCTTCCACAATGCCCCAAGGGTACAGCCGTCCACGGACCCGCTGGCCTTTCGCCTCCACCACAGTGTTACTGCCAATGACGGCAAAGGGAGCGCTCTCCTGGAATGAGAGGCACTGCTGAGCCCAGGGCTGCCTGCACATCCCTCCTCCAAGGGTTTAAACTCAGGAGTAAGGAGGCAGGTGCTGGAAAGGCCTACCCCTACAGGGACATCCACATGTGCCACAGTACAGGACACCACAACCCAGTTGCAGAGAAAAGCCTGCGGCACTGGGATCTCCCAGCCCGACCTCTTCTCAGCTGTCCTGAGGGAAGCTGTGTCTCTGCTGGTGCCTGCATCCCTTCTTTCCTCTACAAGGAAGCCAGAGTAGAGAGGCTGGGACACCAAGCAAATGGGACAATGTAGGCCAAGAGCTTGTCCAGGCAGGGATGTACAGGCTTGCTCCTCTCTGCTCAGAAGAAAGCCAAAGCCCATTGCACCTCTCTGACAGGAGAAACAAGGCCATAATGCATGCAAACACAGGGCTGGCTTAGCCTGGGAGAGGCTCAGGCCTGGGCTGCTGGGGCCTCCAGACAGGTCTATATGATCACGCTGTCTCCCCCCATGTAACTAATGTGTCACAGTGGTGCCTCATCACTCACAAATCACTCCTCCTTTCTCAAGGGATCACTCAGAAATAGGTATTTGCAAATACCGTACAACACAGCCTTCATCTTAAACGTAGGCTGAGGTAGACTGAGGAAAGACTGACACTGGTGGGAGAGCAGAACTGCCAGGTCTTCATGCCACTCTGCTTCACAGCAAGGACATCAGCACCTTCTTCAGGCTATCTACCACGTGAGCCAACATAGGCTGTCCCTTAGGTATCGGTAGCACAGGGCTTTGGCACACATGAAGCAGCTCTGGCTCCTTCTGGAGCAACTTACATACGCATGAGCCTGACTTCCCAGACCCCGCTGAGCAGGTTCCTTACCTTCAGCTCTCTGTCTTGCTGTTTGAACTCCTCATCTTCATCAGAGTCACACTCAGGAAACTGGTACACTTTAATGCCAAATTTGTCAATCTCTTCCCTGATCTGTGTCCATGCAAGACAAAACCAAAAGGATATAACGCTGAGCAATACAGAAATGCTGGGTTTATTCCCTGTTTGTGCAACCATGGTTTTGCTATAGCCTACAGAGGGTGTTTCTACAGAGCGGGTCTTTCTGAAGACACCAGTTCCCTTCTCACAGCAGAGCACTGCTGCAATCAGATTTACAGGTACTGTGTGTGTATATACATATGCACACACACACTATAAATATATATGTACATATATACATATATACAAACGTACATATACGTACATATATACAAACGTACATATATATATATATATGTCCCCTCCCTCCTCAGCCCATCCCTACCACCACAGTAGGTATAATCCTGTAGAGAAAGAGCATCTCACCCTCTCTTTTAGCTTCCGGATCTCAGAGGGGATCAGGCAGTCAGCTTTGGCAATCAGGGGCACAATGTTGACCTTCTCATGCAGAGCCTTCATGAACTCAACATCCACAGGCCTCAATCTGCAGCAGAGATGAGGAGGGACATTATTAGCAAGGACACACTGAGCAGCTTCCCCTCCAGCCTCTCCCACCCATCCAGCATGAAGGGAAAAGGACAGCACTGCCACAAGAGCCTGCAGCAGTACAGGGACAGCCCTCAGCTAGAGCTGTAACCTCAGGAAAGCTGTTTCAGATTTTAGCCACTGAATGTCTCACACAGACAGAGGCCAGGTATTTGCTCTGTTCCAAGCTAAATACTGCCCAGGCCACAGCCTAGAGCCTCCTTCCGGCTGCCCTGTGCTGCAGGCAGCCAACACGGCCCCTCCAGCTGCTCCAGGATGGCACACAAGCCAGCAAGGGGAAGGGACTGAAGGCAGCCTAAAATTCCCTTTCCTACCCATCAGTCAGGCTTAGCTAGATAGGAAGATACATCTGTGTGCAGTTATTTCTCCTGATTTCCAAAACAGGCTGTAAGGCCTGGGGGAGATCTGCTCTGCCTGATCACAGGCAGTCTGTCATGCCAGCAACAGGGAGGGAGGTGGTGTGATGCTCAGCTAAGGGAGAGCATCCAGACAGCTCTTCTGTACCAACAGCCCTACCAATATACAAGCTGCTATAGGGCAATCCTAGGGCACAAGGGTCTTCCCTCTGGGCTCAGTCACACCCTCGTCCTGGAGTGGGGGCTCTCACCCGTGCCCAAAGGGTGAGATGAAGTAGAGGCAGCAATGCACTCGGTTGTCCTGGATGTTCTTGCGGTTCAGGCCACTCTCATCACGGAAATACTGCTCAAACTGCTGGTCTATGTAGTCAGTGATGGGCTTCCAGCTGGGATAGGCAATTCAATCAAAACAAAATCACATGTTTAACAGGACAGTGTCTCCTAGGTGCTGTAAGGCAGCATCATCCCCTTTCTGCTGCCAGACCCCCTTCCTGTGAAGCACCCACAGAAAACAGACATGACCAAGGACTAGGAGGAAGGCAGCGGTGGCCTGCTCACCACTCAGTGTTGTTAACAGCATCTCCAAAGCCTGGTGTGTCCACTATGGTCAGCTTCAGCTTGACACCCTTCTCCTCAATGTCCACCGTGTGCTTGACGATCTCCACCGTCTGGTTGATTCTCTCTTTGAACAGGAATATGCGAGTTAAAGCCAGGCAGTAATGCTGGGGATCCCCACTCACACAACAATCCAGCTCCTTCCTTATCACTGAGCACAGAGTAACATGGGTTTCACCCTGATCATCCTCTAAGGATCCTCAAGGGAGTGGTACTACGGGAGGCCAGCAGCAAGCAGACAGACTGTGAAGATACACACAGCTCTGAAGTGCTTGTAGCCCAGCTGTTCTGAACATCTTGCCTAGCTGCTTGGGAAGGGGAATCCCTACCACACTCCAGCACCCAAGAACAGAAGACAAATCTCAACACCTCAACCCAAAGGACTAATGCTGCTCTGTAGCCTTATCTTCCCTGTATAGGACAGAAGGGCCCTCCAGGCAAACCCCTTTTGCTCAAATATTAGTGCCCCTGTAGCCAGTAAAGGACAGCAGGGCAGCAACAGACAACAGGGCTGAAATCCAGCCAAGCCTGTAGCTGCTACAGGAACCAAAATGCTATTCCTTTAGACAGTCCAGATCTCTAGGCACAAGAACATTCACCCCATTTGTCCCCAACTTACCTTCTGCATTGAGGAGCTTTCTGTCTTTGTAGAGGTCTGTCAGGAACAGGCTATTCACCAGCGTGGATTTGCCCAGACCCGACTCTCCTAATTGACAGAGTGCAAAGGGGAGGAGGGAAAAGCAAGTGACATGACCCACTAATTGACTTACAAATCAAACTCTGAACAAAGCTTTGAATCCTGAGCCAGAGGAAGTGAGAGATGAGCTGTCACAAGCTGTTTATCAGCATTAAATTTTTCAAGCAGTGGGAGGACTTTGCTGCAAGATGTCTCAATCCTTGTACAAACGTCATCTCCCAGCTCCTCCATCCTCTCCCCCTTCCTTCCTTTCCCTTGGACCCTGGCTGACTCTGCCTTCGCCACCCAGAGCAGCCACTCTATTGGAGAAGCTTGCATGACTGAGTCAGGAGGGGCCCATCCCTCCTGGGGGAACTGCAACAAAGGCTGTGGAGCAAAGTAAGGTCTGAGACAAGGACCAGAACAGAAGCAGGGGAGGATCCAGGTCCTAAGGGAGTACCTAAGGGAAGTGAGGAGAGCTGGTCACCTCCATGCATCCACCATGTGGCTCTGCCACGTCCATGCACAATCTTACCTGCAACCATTAGGGTGAAGTCGAAACCTTTCTTCACAGATTTCCGGTGGACCTGGTTTGGCAGGGTGGCAAAGCCCACGTACTGCTTCTCATGGTCCTGCAGGGCAGAGGTGGATGGGAGCAGGTCAGGGTGTGCCACCCCTCCTGCTCGAGCCTCACACAGCAACAGGGAGCTGGACTCAAAAAGCTCCTGAGGCAGAGCCAAGAGCTGGAGGAGAGGTTGGTCCCTGCCCTGGCAGCGATGCAGGGCAGGGCATGCACCTCCTCTATGCTCAGGGACTTCTGCCCTTCCTACAGATAGACATGGAGGGCCATCTCCTCCCAGCCACAGTCCTGCTTGGCTGCTCTCACCTCCAACCCGTCAGTTCACAGCAGCCTCCCAGCACAGAGAGCACAAGAGAAAAGGCACATTCCACCATTCCAACCAGAGAGCACATCTGGGGCTGCTACTGACACACAGCCTTCCTAACTCTCTGCTCCTCCTGCACAATCACAGGCTCCCTTCACAGCAGGGTCACCAAGGGTCACTTCTCCCCAGGTCTTTCAGAGTCATTTTTGTCTCTCCCTCCAGAGGTGCGTGCAGTACATGATGGAGAGCTCTCTGTAATTAGCACTCCAGGGCTTGTGGTATCCTGAGCCGTGTCTGGAGGCATGGTGGCTTGGCTTTGGCTTGACCTGAAAGGGGATTATTTCTTGCTGTGTCACAGCCACTCCTGGCTGAGTAAGAGGAAATCTGAATAATCTCTAGTGTTATTTCTGAAGAGAAGGAGCATGGGAAGTGGGAAGATGAAGAAGTATTGATAACACAGGTGAGATGCTTTCGTTGAGGGTATTACATACAGTATTACTGGAACATTATCTACTGCCTAATCACCCCCCAAAACACAGCCTCCTGTCACTGAGCACTCTTACGCCATAACAGCCACAGCCACCCCACACGCTGTGTACAAGCACACTAAGTGCACAAAGGAGTGACATGACCAAAGGTGTGTTTCACAAGCACATGGCATGCATCCCACAGCCAGGAGCACACACAGCCTGGGCTGTGCCCTAGGGTACACATGTCCTAGGCTCGCACAGGGTACATCCTGAAGGATGCGCACAGCTCATCTGTGGATTCACAGATCTGCTCCAGGTACTGCCCTCAGCTTGGGCTCAGCACACAGCCTGCTGCTCACAGCTCAGGTGGATGTGGGTAACCATGGACCCATCCATCCACCTAAGCACCCCTGGTCTTGGTCTTTCACCGCCCGCACCCCCACTGCGGTGCGTTCCCTTCCCAGGCCCTATTGCAGAGGGAAGTGCACACCTACCCTGGCAAACCCTTCTCATATACTTTCCAAACTAGACCCAAGGGGAAGCAGCTGTTCACAAATGCCTGAGCTTTGGACATCACAGACCGCTTTCCAGCATCACTGAAAATAAACATACCCCTGGGGTCCACATTACAGGCAAACCCACAGAGCCAGGAGTTCCTCACAACCAGCCGCAGCCACCACCTGGCCATGGATACCTTCAAGCACACAGCTGTCCTCACCCCACAGCTCTCTGGCACTGGCTCTCCAGGCATAGCAGGGAAGACCTCTGTTTATCTCCATTCCTGGGGCACACACTCAAAGAAACACAAATCACAATCCAGCCTGTCAAGCTTGAGGCACCTATTTCCATACTGCAAGTGCGCAATGCAGCTTCTGAGCAGCCCTCTACAGCCTCTGGCTGCATGTCCACACATGTGAGCATCCTTGGGCATCCTCAGCCATGCAAACTGCAAAGTCCCAGTGGGGACATTCAGCAGGGAGGACACAGTCTCCTCCTTCCAATTTATGGCTGCTCTGGATCTGCCCACTCAGACAGGACAGACATGGCTGATGGCCATCATGGTCCAAGGACTCTGGCAACCTAAAGCAGTGGTGCAGTGAGTAGCAGTGAGACCCCAAGGTGAAAGTGATGGCAGCTCTGACGAGCTGCATGCAGCAAAGCAATGCCTGCCTGAGGGACACTGTGAACTGCCGCCCAAAAGGCTCAGTAAAGGGTAAACACGAGGTGAGAAATGTGATAACAGCAGGATCAAGAAGAGGAAAAGATTGTTTCCAGCCCGGTGAAGCACATCCACGGACATGACCAACATGTACATGTAACAGCCTGTGCCTCACACTGCAAAGACCAGTGCTGCCCAGTGAGTGACACAAACATACAACATCCTTCCCCTTGCGCTTCTCATACAGCCAAGCTTTAGGCAGAGCAGGAAGTGACCTGCCACATACTATACCAGGCACTGGAAAGGCAATGACCACCCGCTTTATACAGTGACTAGTACTAGTAACATGCTATTTAAACTGTAACTGAGGCTTGGGGTGTGTTTCTCTTACTTTCTTTGTTTTCTAACCTGGATGACTAAGGGCTGACAATGGAGACACTGGGGAACTGAGATCTGGTGCAACCCCACTTACTTCAGCCAAGTGTAACTGGCTGAACCTGATCTCTCATTTCTGTTCAGCCCCACCAAGAAAGCATGGGTTTACTGTACCTCTGGGTACCTCCCCATAGCTTGGTGGAATCACACCTGAAATGAGCAAATCCCGGCTGCTGCAGGACCCTGCCCTCTACCCATGACTCATGCGGTCATTTCCCTTCCGAGTAAGGAAGGTCAGTGCTGGATGCAAGAAGAACTTCCCTCATAGTGGGAGGTACCAGAGTCACTGGTAAAGCCCTGTCCCCAGCCATGGACCTGCTGCAGAGCCCTGCTGTGAGGGTTGCTGAAGGAGGCAGGAGGATTTCTGGGTTGTGAAAGCTAAAGTACATTAAAATACATTAACTACATGATGAGAGACCTGTACTGAGGGAGCTCCTGGAGACACCACAGCCCCCTCCTCATGCTCCTGACCCTAATGAGCCAGCTCCATCAAGCTGACACAGGCTTGGACAGCTGGTCTCTGCACTGTGCTTCCCTTGCCAGCCCCAGCTGTCAGCCAAGCCAGCAGCTCTGGCACAAGGAGCCCCTCAACCCACTGCCTCCTCCACGTGCTGTCTTTGCTTCCATTGGCGTGCTGCTCTTGTTCCCCTGGGAACATGCCCCATGCACCGCAGTGGTGCCTAGCAAGAGATGTGGCTGACCTTTGGGGCCCTGTCACAAACCAAAGAACCCCAGGACAAGCAAAACACATCTGTACCCTCCCGTGGTACATGCTTGCTGGTCCACCGGATATCACAGCAACACACCATGTCTTCGCATCCTTTGCTACCCAGCTGAGGTGGACAAGGCTCCCTGGAAGGCAGATCCTCTCCCTGGGAGTCCAAGCCAAGGAACAAAGCACTGGTGGGTTACATCCTTTCCCTGTTAAGGGTAGAAATATTTGGGATCTGTTGCACAAAGAAGCCACCCCTGGTACTGAGGTGTCTACAGGGCTGCCTGAGCCTCCAAGGCAGGGTACACAGCACAGCCTCCATCGCTCGTGTCTCTCCCAATTTCCTCTTCAGCTCTCTCGTGAATGTGTTGGTTAAACCCATCCAGATCTTGTGTGACTTCATCATTCAGCCTGCGGATAAATGGGGCCTTGCTGGGTATATTCAAAAGGGCTAAAATTAAACACCATGGGACCACAGAAAATTTAAAGAACAAGGTCCTTCCCCAGGTCTGGAGCAAACCCCAGAAATGATGGGGCTTGTGCTGGGATCCTTCGGGGGAAGCCCTCTCAAATGTCACAGCCTCTGCACAAGCTTGCCCAGGTCCCTCCCAGCCGGCCCTTCCTCCAGCTGTTCCTCTCTGGCCAGGCACAGCCGCCACATCCGCATCTGCACGAACCAGCACAGCCCAGCCCCAGAGAACAGGCAGAGCCTTCACTTCCTCTCATTGCCAGAAAGCTGCTTAAATTCACAACACAAGCAGGCCGTGGGGCATGTCTGGCCTCCATCTGCTACCTCGCGCCTGGGCTGAGCTCAGTAGTATCAGCAAAGCCACTCGCCCACCAGCACAAGAAACCAGCTAGCAAAGCACAACACGATAATGCAAACCAGCCTGCGTTTGGGCACACACGCAGCACTAACTCCTGCCCTGACCCCCCCCCCCCCCCCGTCCGCCAGCACACAGACAAGGAATCACGGCATCAGATAACATGACACACAGAACTATGTCGCACATCTCCCAGCTGTCGAACACCCCCTCTGCCCTGTTCCCACAGGGGCTGCTCCCCTCCTTTCTGTCCCCACCACCTCTCCCTTACCAGCGTCTTCCTGCTCCTCTGCTCCTCAGAGGTCTCATCTTGTGCTGCACACATCTTTTCGGGCACCATCCTCCCCCCTCTCCTGTCCCTGCTGCTCCCTGGCTCGCACAGTGCTATAAATACATCCCTGTACCTTCAGCTTGGCTGGGTGGCTTCGCTGTGCCTGAGTCCGGGGAGAAAGCAGCCGCTCCACTAACCGCTCCTGAATAATGATCGAATCCATACCCGCGGCCGGCAGGACGGACAGCCACCGGCAGCCAAGGGAAAAAAACCCAACCCATGTGTTCCCTCCCAGCCTTCCCTATATCCATGCGGCAGCCCCCCCGCCTGCGCCTGCACACACACGCCGGGCTGGCTCAGCTCGCCCCGGCGCGGCGGCCCAGCGAGGCCAGGAGCAGAGGAGAGCCGAGGCGAAGCCCGGAGAGGAGAGCGGACTCCCTCGGCAGCTGCCCGGGATTTCCTGCCTCCGCCTGTGCTGCGGGAGGAGCCTGCCACCAAGGACAGGACAAAAGCCACCGGCCGCAGGCCAGAGCTAATGCCTCTCGCCCTGACAACGTGCCGCGGAGGGGTTCTGCACGTACCGGATGCTGTCGCAGCCATCAGCCTGACTCCTTTTGTCAGATGGGGCGATGCAGCTGGAGGAGGTCTTGGATATCCTGATACAGGACAAGGGTTTGCTGCAAAGAAACCTGCTCTCAGCACAAACGTGCTGCTTCCAGCTCCGTGGAAGGGTCTGAAGGGTCCAGAAAGCTCCCAAAAAGGAGGTTCCAAACTGAGTCCCCAGATCCCAGTCCTGGTTGACATGGATCTGCCTCCACATGGCGCTGGGCCATCTGTTGTCTAGTCCAGGCTCTATTGCAGCCTCATCTCTAAATCCAATTGGAGTAGCAGGTGATGTGTTCTGAACCTTAGAGCAACCATTTAAGCTTTGAAGGCATTTCAAAATAACTATCTGTGTATTTGTTAAGCGTAAGAACGCAGCCCCGCAGCAACCCAGCATGCCCAGAAAAGTCATTCAAATCGCAAGCCTGGGTTCTGAACCTACATGCAAGACCTGCTTTCCAGCTTTTCTATGCAGCCACAGATACTGAACAGGAATTTATTTGGAACAGACAACAGCTGATTACTTCATATTATCATACGATTCCAGGAACTGGGGGGGTTATGTCACAGCACCTAGAATAAAGCCACGTAAGATGACAAGACTGGTGGTGCTGGAGGAGCCTGCCACTTGCCACACGGGTTCCTGAGCAGCTTTCTGCTCACAGATGAGGAAGGATGAAGATTGCAGCCAGACTTCTGCCTCACTTCCCAGAGCTCCCCCTGCTTCTCTGGGAAGCACAGGTCTCCAGCAGTGGCTCCGCAGAGCAGCGGACCAGCAGGGCCTGTGCTGGTCACCCTTGGGCCGCAACCAAGCACTCCAAGCATGGCTGACAGCAGGTTCTGCTATAAGCTGTCAAGTTACTGCAAGGTCTCCAATGGCCTGAAGTGTGTTGGGAGCTGTGAGAGTGGAAAAGGCTTAGAAACACACCACATACTGAAAAAAAACCCAAAGAAAAAGGAAAAACAACAGTGTTTTACCAATGCTGCAAGTCAAGGGAAGGAGACCTCAGAAGCTGCAGGCATAAGGTCCTAAAGACTGAGAAAAGTAAATGTAGGAGAACTGGAAAACACTCCAAGAGCAGGAAAACTCCCACCATACAGCAGCTGTCACATCGCATGCAAGCAGCCTTTTTCCAAACCACCCTGCTCTGCCAGCAGCATCCTTTAAATTACACCCATTGGGTTTTGTTCCCAACTGTTTCTGCATGTGACAGCCAAACAGCAGGCCTGGGCTGACAGCCAGGTGGCAGGAATTGCCACCTCTCAGAACATGTCCATGTTCGTCAGCTCTGCCCCTGCTTTGCAGCATTGCTCCATTCCTTAGGGAGCCAATAACCCTGCATCAGCCTCCCAGCCCAGTGGCAGGTCAGACCATGCTCATGACACTGTTTTTCTTCGTCCTAGGTGCAAAATATCTAATCCTTGCTTTCCTGACTGGAGGACTCCACTGCTCGGGTCTGTAGCTGGGCAGTAAGAGCAATGGCTTGGGGCACACCAAAGATGCATCCAAACTTACTTGAGGTAACACAGGTTTCACTAGACCTTCCATGCCACAAACCACAATAGCTGCAAGGAAACTGCCCTCTCCAACCCCCACGAATCCACATGGCTTGGTAAACCCTTGTCTGAAGACCACAGGCCACATTGCCACCAACCACAAGCATCTTCCAAGGGCACATGGAGACATGTTGTGACCCCACGAGCCCACTGCACCAAATCGGAGCATTCTTCTGAGCTGGGATCACAGATGAAGTCAACAACAATTTGGTTGTGACAAAACCACAGTGTTGTTTATGGCCACAGGAGCCATGCTGACAGTGCAGAGAGAACAAGGAACTACTCTCAGACTCAGCCTCCTCTGCCTCTCCCAATGATGCTCATCTTGGCTCTCCTCCTACCTAGAGTCACCCAACCAGAAACCCAGATGGGCCAAGGGGGGACAGATGTGTCCCTCAGACATGCTGCATGGCACTCCCAGAGCTGTTGGCTCAGGCTGCTCTGTGTGTGAACTTCCAAAAGACAACCAAGGCAATCTTATTTTGGTCCTATCCTTTCTAATCACCCCCCCAATTTCCATGCAGCCCCTGGAAAGGCCCAGTGTAAACCCTCCAACAAGAGATCTGATGTATGATATGCTTATGAAAGGAAAAGTAACACACAGGATACCTCACATGTTGTGCAGCACAGCTCAGCAGGGAAATACACATCTTTGCCCTTTCAGGATCTAGAGCAAACCTAAAGGGTTTTCTTCCTGGGGCTTGTGGGCCATGTGCACCTCCAACCTCATCTCCAGGCAGGTGCCAGCAGCAGCAGCTCAGGGGTTAAGCTGGCAGCAGAATCCAAGTTTCTGATTGTCAGAGCCTGCTCCCAACCTGCCCAGCACTCAGCAAGGGAAATGCAGGCCTCTGGGTGCACCAAACCCATCCCGCCTCATGGACCAGCTCTTCTTTGTCAAACTGTGATAGTAGAAGAGAAAGACAAAAATATAATCAACAAGCACTGTCTGGGTCCTTCATGGTAGTGCCACGTTGAGCACTTGGTCACTAACAATGGGGCCAGGGCTGAGCTAAGCCATGCACCCACCCTTCTGCAACATCCCTCTCCTTTAGCGCCTTGAAGCCATCTGGGACAAGCACAGCCACAGGGCTGCTCAGGGCAGGGGCTGCAGCACGTGCAGGTAGAGCTGTGGCTGTGCGCAAGCAGCAACAGAGCAATGTCCTACTTTTCCCTTTATTAGAGGGGATTTCTAGCCTGCAGTATTGAAGATGGTTCTAAGAAGAGGAGAGAAAACACCCTTATTGTGGGTTTAGATGTAAACCCACAGAAGGCAAAATTCACCCCTGGCTGGAGTGTCAAAATGCTTCCTGAGAGCAGCATATCAGCTGTGTGAGAAGAGGGGGGACAAACCCCCATGCTCACTCCACATGCCAGCCCAGGGAAACAAAGAACAAGGAGCTGTGCTTCAGTGGCAGCACTAATTGAAGGCAGACACAGGGCTGTGCTATTGCACAGTCATTGGAGCTGGAAGCAATACACCCAGTTACGGAAAACACCCAGTGCTTAAGACCTGGCAGCAGGGATGGGCAGAGTTCAGCCACAGGGAGCTCAGCACGGTGGGGATAGGTGGCTGCTAACCTGACATGCGAGGACCAATACAAGGATGAGCACAGAGAGATCAGCACAGATCAGGGATGGGCCCAGATGAGATTCTGTCCTTGGCTAAAATTACAACATCCTGGCCAGGCTCCAGCCACAACAACCACAGCCCTGCACACCTTCCTCCCCACAGCCCTCCGCTCCCATCAAAGGGGCTTTCACCTCAGCAGCTTCCACACTCACCCTTTGGCATGCCCTTAGCCAAGATGCTCAGCCTCCTGGGATGTCCAGAGGGATACAGACCGAGTGTCACTGATGCAGATGAGGCATCCATCAGACAGGGGCATGGACACATCTTTTGGCCTCAGAAATACATTGCCAATACTGATGGTGATGTGAGCTCACTGTAAGCCCAAGCCATTTGGCTCTTCCACTCTACTGCTATAAGCAGCAATATGAATAGAAATTAGCTCCAGGTCCAGGTGTGAAAAGCTCTCCCCTCACATCAACCAGAGCATCCAGAGGAAGGGGAGTGAGGTGAAACAGCACAGTGGAGGGAAACAGAGCCCCAGCCAGCTCAGAGGAGAGGTCACCCTCCTGCAGGGGAGCTGTTTTCTGGCAGAGATGCTATGTCCTAAAGACTGCAGTGCTCAGGCTCCATCCTTGGTGAACAACCAGAAGTGTGTCATGGAAGGAAAGTCTTTGGCCTGATCCATGCACTCTTGAGCAGCACAGAGCCAGGAAATAGGGTCCCATCAGGGATGCACCCAACCAGCCTGGCCTGCACAGATGACTGGTGAAGCTCTGCGCATCCATGGCTCAGCAGGGTCAGCATCATCACATCACAACAGCATTTATGATCTTTTCCTCTGAAGCATACAAAGCTATTTTCAGAATTCCCTATTGAAGGGATATTTGGTTCCTGTCTGTTTTCTACCAGGATGAGAAACGCAGTTGCAGTTGCTCAAGTCAGACGGGAGCAGCAGCAGACAGTAAATATCTCCCCAGCTTGGCCCATGGCAATGGAGGCTGAGGAGCTGCAGGTGTCTTCCTTGTGGGTCCACAGCAGGGACCCTTCATGGCTCAGTTCCCACCTTCTCTTCCTGCTGCTTCCTCTCCCGTTCCATGGAAAGTCAGTGCTGACTTCAGGCAGAGGAATCTCACGGGTATCACAAGGTTTCGACTTTGCTGCTTCATCACCAGCAAAGCTGCACACTCACCCTGAGGTTCCTGCGGAGCTGACCCAAGGGAAAATGCCTTGCTGATCTGAACTCTGATGATTAGTTTAACCTTGAGCTTACAAGCAAGGCTCTCCGTAAGTGGTTATGGGGAGCATCAAAGCCCTGACACTTTAGCCAGGCTTCATCCTTTGATGCTCAGATAAAAGGAAGATACCAGAGCATAAACACAGAAAACCCAAAGCACTGAATTAATCTCCTGTATGTACTGTGCCACAAAGCACAATCGGCAACCAGATCTCCTGGTTTTGCTTTTACCTACCCCGCAGGTCAAGCTTTAGTTTCCGCTCTAGGGTCACTGCTGCTTTGTCACATAATCCCTCCAGAAACTCAGCAAATTCCATTTTAAAGGTATTTGGGCTCCCTGCTTCCACTTGAAGTACCTCATGCTTCCCTCAAGCACTGAGCGACCCACGTGATGCCTCCACTTCCAGCTCTGAAAAAGGACCAAGGACCATAAATTGCCTTTTGCTCTTTCAAACTCCCTCTGGAGCAAGTTCACAGCTCTTGTCACACCCAGCTCCTCCGCACAGCATTTAGGAGCACTTGCAAAATGTAACCACGTGGGCAGACATGGGGCTGGCTGGAGACATAAAGAGCCTGGTTGCTCCCATCTCCAGAGCAGCGCAGGAGGAGCCACTTCCAGCCAGCCCTTCCCTGGTGCGGTACCGACTCGCTCCACGTGAGGGAGAAGCTGCCCGCGGAAGACCGAGAACAGAGACGGGGCAGCTCCCGCGGCGGCTTCCCTTGACCAGGGCCAGAAAGAGAGCAATTCGCAGATCAAACCTGCAGCCCTTGGTGCTTCTGCCTCACACAGGGTCGCAGGCACTGGCACTTCCAACTGCAAACGCATTCGAAGACTTAGCAAAAGACAGGGGTTTCCAAATTTAGCCTGCTCAGACAGAAGGAGAAGCCAGGCGGTGCCGGAAGGTCTGCACTGCTCATCATTCCTTCTGCTTCATCCTCCTGCTTTGCAGCACAAATCAGGCTTAAACAGATTCGCTGCCTCTCATCTCAAAGCCACAGCTGGGAAAACCAGAGAGGCAGGGCAGAGCCCTGCCAGTCTCGAGAAGCCAGAACAGGAATGACTGGGACACAAACAGGCACCTATTGCTCCATGGCACAGACACTGGCTGGACTCGGAGCCACTTGGTGGGACAGGGTGGAAAATAATGGTGAAATGGAAGAGCACTGCTTCTCCAGCTCTCAGGTTCTTCATCCGAATGACAAGAGCATCAGCAGTTTTTTGAAGCTCCTGATACACATTAACAAACATGAACAAAAAGAAGTTGGGGACAGGATCCTACAGAAGGTCCACTTTAAAGTTATAGGTAGTGGTCCCAGTCCTGCGATCCTTACTCACCGAGTAGTCCCTTTGAAATAGAGACGACTGCTCATGTGAGTAAGGGATGCAGGATCAGGCCTGTCTACCACAGAGGATGAATCCTGAACTGGAGAGGACGTCATGGCCTCTGAGCATTGTGAAACACTCACGCCTGGTCCAAGGGTTTTGCTGGGAGACAGTCCAAGCTGGGGCACCACATCTGCAAACAGCGCACCAAGCACAGATCATGGGTAGCAAGGCAGTGGACAAATAAAGCTGGACAAGGGATGCTCCACCCAAACAGGGATGCTCTTGGTTCCTCCTAAGCATGCCATCTCACAGATACTCCCAGCAACGTGAGGATGTTTTTCTTAACCCTGCTGTGCTCCCAGCAGGCTCCTGAAAACAATGTTGGGAGAAGGAAAACCAACAGTCTTGGGCCAGCTCCCAACCTCTGTCTGGGTCTCCCAGCTACAATTAACATAACTTTAGGAGTAGCTGATGCCCACAAGAGAGGAGAATGAGCCCACTCTTAGCTCACCAGATCATTTTTAATACCACTAGTTAAGGGGAAAAAGGCAGCTCTCTGAAGCAGCCTCCAGCCCTGGGAGGCACCCAAGGAGGGGGAAGCCAGGCTGTGTGAGGAATAAGCTCTGAAGACTGCACCCTTCAAGGCCAGAGAGATTGTTGCTTTCCATGACAAGGAGGTAGACACACCTCCTCCTTTCTGGGAGGTGTCCTGCAGGTCTCCATCCAGCAGTCAGACCCCCAGGCTCCAGTCTCTTACCCTCCCTCCCTGCTCTCAGCTGCCCTGGCACTGACAGTGCCATCACACTGCAGTATCACAAAGCGCAGGGGTACCAGCTGAGTATGACACACGTGCACAGGGACTTCCACCTTCCTTCCCTTGCCCTTGGGCTTGCAACACTATCCCACCTAACTGAGAGGAGCCTGCTGAGGGTGCCAAGCATTTACCCTCCTCCCTTTGCACCTGCACAGATCTGCCCATGCTCCAGCCATACCCAGCTGCAAAGTGCTGCCCCTTGGAGCCCAGCACAGGGCAGAGTCCCTGGTAAACACAGCTATGTAGCTTCCAGCCTCACCTGCTTCCCCATGATGAGCACTCAACCATCTGCTATCCCAAAGGGGACTCCTGGGAGCCTGTCTCCCAACCCTGCCATACAACCTGGTCTGTGTAAACCTCCCTGCCCACGTCAGTCTGCCCAGGGCTGGGCCCTGCGTCGGGACTAGTGTCTGTCTTTGCAGATGGATAATTAAATTCCCTTTCCATTTCCTTTTTCCTCTTGATGGTTTCTGTGGCTGGCAGCTCCCCCGCAGCCCTGCACAATCCAGCAGCATTAGTCAGGGAAATTCTGCTCCCTTCCTCCCCTGGATGTTGCTCATGGTTCAATATAAACAGCAGAGTGAACTGCGCAACAGTTGGAGCTGCAGAAGCGTTTGCCCTTCTCAGGCTGGCAAACACACCTGTACCCTGCACCTTCTCCCCAAGTAACACGGCTGATGTATGTGATTAAAATAAGTGCTATGTTCCTGGCAATTGGAAGCAATTAGCTAATGATCAGGAATATGCAATCAGCTGGATTGGGGTTGCAGCACACCTCAATTTATGAGCCGTGGTGCAAAACACTCCTTGAGGGTAGGGGCTGAAAAAGCCTATCAGCAATGGTGTGAGATGCCCTCAGAAAAAGACCACAGCACTCTCCTGCAGGACACCTGAGGAAGACATGGAGCAACGATGAAATTGAGGTAAATCAAGGAGCTGTCTCTCAGAGCTCCCACAGAAGGGAAGGAGTGTGTGCCCAGATGAAGTATCCACACAGATCCCCACTGACCGTACAAGATGTCTGTCCTTCTCCCTGCCACTAAGCAGTGGCTTTCTTGGAAGCAGTACTGGTACCTGAAGCCTTTGATGGTGGCAAAAGCATCCCCAGGACCTGCAGAGACACACACACACCATCTCCACCTGACAGAGGACAGCAGAGGAGGAGTTATCCTGCTGGGATTTACAGCTTCCCTACAGATAGCCCTCACAAATGTTCAGACTGAGGTTTTCAGAGATATCTGTCAATTTGGACCTCTTGTACTCTGTAACACACCGTGTTCCCCACAGGCAATGTCCTGAGCCCAGGCAGAGCATTGCAGGTCTCACAGCCCTCCATCAAGACCTCCAGCAGCTCCACATCACAGCCTGAGCTGTGTAGTTTGACTCTCCACATGGCTGTGAAACCCAGTCTGCCACCTGCCCCAGTTGGATGGGACTTTGAAAAGACTTTTAGAAGATTTCATGAGCTTGCTGCTGGTTCTCTCTGCTCCCGAATCCATGTCAGCCCACTGCTGGCTGCCCACCAAGCACTGGATGGAACATTCATACTGGCTCCTTGTACCCTGCCCATGCAGACACGAAGGCCATGGCTGGGGAGGATGCCATCAGAATGATCAAAAAGGGAATCAAGAGATGCTCTCCAATGCCTTTCTCTCCCATCTTCCCTCATCTACTTGCTCCAGCAAACACCAAGCCTGGTTACACCTCTGCTGCACAACTCACCACTTCTCCATGCCCTGCAGTGTGACTGGAGATTCACATTTTGTTAAATGCTGTGATGATGGGAGAAAACTTGAAGTCACAGAACATCTAAATCAAATGGTCCTGTCAAAAGGAATTTAAACAATGTTTCTTTCAAGCTGAAGAGTAATAGTCCGAAACTGCTGAATGGTGCTTCTCCTTATCAGAGATGCTGACCGGTAGGGAAAAAATTAGAATAGTCAGTCTGAATTTATAGTGAAACACAACAAAAGATCTTTTTGGATCGAGAAATATCTGGCTCAGTCTTAACAGAGATTGTGCTGGATACCAGAGAGCTACCCATGCCCTTCCACAGTGCAGGTGTGAAATGCAAGGTCTGGAACACACAGCAAGGAGTGATTATAAATACAGATTATTTACCAAGATGGGTGGACACTGACAGGTCCTAATGGTCCTCTGGTACCCAGATGAACACCCTGCCTGAGGCTGCTACAGGTAACACCACAGCTTGCTGGCCTGGGAGGTTGGCTCTGCAATTGCAGTGCTCTTGCAACAGAGAGGCAGTAAGAGGCAGCCCAGCACAGAGCCAGCACACCCCACCAGTGCCACAGCTTTGGGCTTCTTCAGTCCAATCCCAAACTTCATTAGAAGTTTTGCAGCAGTGAGAGAATCCTACTAACCACTGAGCGATGCCATCTGTTTCCACTTACGTGCTGGCTTACAGGAGCAGCTACAGAGCAAAGGACTCCAGAGAAACTTTGCTCTCCTGAGCACACAGGGACTGAACAGCAGCTGCTGGGACAGATGCAGCCTGAATTCACCTCCCCAAAGCAGCCTAGTACTTCCCTTCTGTGCAAAGTACACACCTGGGAGGCACAGCGGCCCTCCCACTTTGGTTTTGCTATCAAGCTCCATCATACACCCATCCACAGGCCACTTCCCTATAAGCACAGAGAACTTGCTCCCAACAGACATCCCAAGTTCACTGACTTACTGCTCTGCATGGCACCACAGCAGAGGAGGGGTTGACTAAGCTGTTCCCACATCTCTTGGTCTGTCCTCTACAAAGCCAAAAGGAATTTGCCAGTGATAACCCAGGACCCCTAAATTAACATCTACCAGGCTTTCTTTCCCTCCTTTTTACTTTCTTTCTATATCAGGGTCCTGTAGAGATCACACTGTGCAGAGAAATCCTTATCCAGACACCTTTTTCATGTATTCATTTTTAGGTACGCATTGCTTGGGGCAACCACATACCCACCTGCCCCCCAAAAGGGGCAAGATGTATCAGTAGTGCCTGCACAGTCCTAGCTTGCACAAGAGTACAGAGCAGACACTGGACATCAAAATGGCAGCATGGGAGTGTCCAGGTGGCTTCTGAAAACAGTAGCAGGAGGAAAGGGATAAAGAATGGGGTACGCCTTGAGAGTGGAGGGCTAAGGAAGTATTGGCCCTGCCTGGCAGCTGAGCTTCAGGAGGACTCTACCACCTTGTTTTACAGGTCATACCTGCCTTGGGAGGGAGAGCAGTCCTCTTGCTCAACAGAAGGTTTCATGGCTTGAAACAGATTGCTTAATCTGTTTGAGTTCGGCAACTACCCTTTTCCTGTGGTTGCTGCTTCCTCTCTGAGCACACACTGTTTTCAGAGCCAGAAGAGACATTATGCTCCTCCCAGCCTGCTCCCTGTGCCCTGCAATTCCCCTCAACAACTCCCTTTGGAAGAGTTGGTGCCTATGGTGGATTCACAACCACGGCAGAGTGGCAGAAGGTGCACTAAGTTCTCCTTTCCTTCCTGACAAAATAGTCTTGCTTGGAGAGAGCTGAACTGCATTTTCCTGTAGAACAGCGCCCTTTGGTGAGAAAGGATGAAATACCAGGACATACCATGAACTAGACGCAGCAGCACACTGTGATACTGCAGTAGTAACAACCAGCCGGAGAGAATTGACACAAAATCAAAAGTCTACAGCATCCTACACAGCTTCACAGAGGGGATTCCCAACATGATCCTATCCTACTATCTCAATCCCATTACCAACTCCTCAGCCTGTCTGTGGTTTTGCTTACCCCACCACCAGCCACAATGCCTGGAGATGGCAGCTCTGAATCGCTCATCAGGCACCTCCTGAAGCACAGCCATGCTCAGCTCCACCCCACCGTGGCACGGATGCTGCAACCAGAGATGGGAGAGTGGCCAGACCTCAAGTCCATTCTCAAAGGCCAGAAAAGAGAGCTTTCTCTACAGTGTATCACCCTGTAACAAGCGTATCTAGTGTAACAGTGCAAGCATAAGAGCTGCCCTCACTTCTCCAGTTTGCCCTTGCTTCTCTGTTACATATTGACAAGCAGTCCTACTCAGCTCTGAACTTCTCCCAGGAGACACTTCTCTTCAGAGCCCCAGTTATAGTGACATTGCTATCCTGGTCCATTACAGCCCTGCCCCAGGCACCCTGGGGCACTCCTGGGGATGCACACACATTGCAGGGCACACACACAGCCTGTACACACACAGCTTCAGGCCACGCACACTGCACAGAGCAGCTTGGGTGCTGAGCACTGGGACTTGAGAGGCCAGGAGAGTCCTGCCTCCTGCAGCCCACTGGGCACAGCCATGCTCTGGCAAGCAGGACCTGCTGCAAAGACCTCCCACAGCAAAAGAAGAACCAGCACCTCTGCCACCAGCCTGCTGGTTAGCTCTGAACTGGGGGGAGGCCCCGAGCAGTGCAGTGGAGCTGGGCACAGCACCCCACATTAGTATCGCAGCTCCAGAGCTGACAAACCTCCCACCAAAGGCAGCGCCTGGTGCAAAGGCTCCTTTGTTCCCAACATACGAGCCCTTTCCAGGCTGCTGCCCGGACACATCATCTTTATTGTGCCCTCCTGACTTGAGCAACAGGCAGGGCTCAATAGCCCCTTTCTGGGATGATGCTGGAGCTCACACACAGGAGGCTGCAAATGGCAGGGGACTGCCAAGGTCTTGAGCCCTGCCAAGCAGTGAGCACTGGCACTGCACGTTCTTCACTACTGACAGCAACACAAGCTTCTCTTGGGGCTTCAATAACCTAAACCCCTTCTCACAGACATGGCAGAGCTCCTGCATCACCCAGCCAGCCACAGTCACCTGCCACTGACTCCACTGTTGTGGGCAAAGCTGTGGGATGCTGAGCAGAAAGGACAGAAGACACATTTCTGTGCAGAATCCCTGCTTGTCCATGCACTTCCAGATTGTCCCGTTATGTACCAGTATGGAGACAACTCTGAAGCGGGAAGGAGGAAAATGGGAGTGTAAACTCTTGTCCTTATTGTGACACAGACATGGTGGGATCTGTTTGCAGTCCCTGCTCCCAGTCAAATCAGGAAGAAGGACAGCAGGGCTGGGGGAACTCTTTCTAGATCCCATGAATGGTTAAACTCTCCCTATTTAGCAGTGGTGGGAGGGAATTTATCTTCAAGCAAGTTCTGATACCACCTGTGATGAGGCCAAGAGACAAGCATATTCCTCCAGTGAACTTAACCCTCCTATACTGCCTACCAGCTACAGGGCTCCTCCACAGCCACACGGCCATGAGAAAACACTGCTTTTATTTTCCCACCCATAGCTTGCCACAACCCAGCATCTCTTCAGCTTGAGCTCAAGCCAGAAAACAACTAGGTTTAAGGCAAAGTGGCTGGACTTCCCAATAAGGCGTGTGAGACAGCACTTGGAAACTGTCCTTACTGGAGCACGCAGGCATTTACTGAAGTCCAGAGCTGTGCCTGGCAAAGCAGCTCCAGCAGCCAGGGGTACCAGCAGAGTCCAAGGACTCCAGGCTCCAATGGTGCCAGAGAAAATCTTGGTCACCTCAGCAGCAGACATCAAGGCAGGAGGGAGAAGGGCCCTCTGCCATGTCAGGAAGGAGAATTCTCTGGCAGTTTCAGGTCTCCCAACCTCCTCACCACTGCCTGGGACCTGGAGCTGGCTCCCCAGCTGGCTCCCACCCCATGCTCCCAATCCTCAGTGCTCCTACTGACATCTCTGCTTCTAGAAAGCAAAGCCTCCAGAAGGGCCCTGATCCCCTTTTCCACTGATCCACAGGGCCCCCAGATACAAAGACCCCAGCAAGGACTCTGCACATCCATTCACATACCTTCAGCACCTTCCTGCACCCACACATGGTTGCACTGAGCACGTCTTCCAGCCAGCAATGGCTCAGCACCCTCAGGACAGGCCAGAACTTTTCATCAGGAAACTGCTCCAGTATGTACAATTTCCAGGCCTTTTATCCAGCTGTGTTTTTTGGACTCTATTCTGTCTTCTTTCTACGCCCCACCCCACTCTGCATGAGCATGTAGAAGGATGAGAACAGAAAGATAAAAACCTCCACAGTCATCCCCACTTGTACAGCCACACCACCTGGCAGCAGGGTGCTGCCCCTCAATTGTGGGGCTGGGGAGCACCATGCTGCAGCCCAGAACACCCACTTCCTTAAGCAGACACACGGGGCTGGTTCCCAGCAGTGATGCTGCTCCTCTATGGAGCTGTTTTCGCCACCAGCACAAAAGGGGACGCGTCACACCCCTGATCCCACCCTGCAAAGGTCACAACCATTGGAGAGAGCAGCACAAGCAGCCTTGAAGTCCTGGTAATTAGGGCAAGATGCCAGGACCTCTCGCTTGGAGCTGTGTCTTGCCAATACCCACACTCAGGGGGCTGGCAGGCTGCAGGAGGCCCTGGGGTGAGATCCTACCCCATACACACCAAGAGCCCTCTGCTGAGCAGGAAGGACAGGGCTCTCCCAGGAGCCTCATGCTTTGCCTCTGCCGTTCAGCATGGCTTAAACTGTGGCCATGGTTCCAAATGCTGCTCCACATCAGAGCTGGAGAAGGATGAGGTCATCTCCAGTCTGAAATCACTTCCGTTCTCAAGCTGCTCTCAAGACTGTGCCACAGATTAAAGAGTGGGATGGGTGGGGAGGGAAACCCAGATCAGTGGAGTATGTTCCCCATTAAGAGCTCAACACTTCATTAATCTCTGCCTCCCAGTAAACTGCCATCCGAACCCTCCCCCCTTCTTCCCCCCCCCTGCAAGAACAAACCTGGCGGTGACTGCCTGGAGTTAATAGCAGGGTATGGCACAAGCTGCACAGGATTACTCTCAGCCCCCAGCTCCCCAAAGCCAACCCAAGCAGAGCAGTGGGGAGAAATCACAGCTTGGTGCTGTCAGACTAGCTCAGCCACACCAGTCCACCTTGTGCCCAGCTCCAACCGCTGGCCTCCAAATGCCTGCACTGCAGCAGCCCAGCTTTCCCCCCACGCACATAGCGTTGGAAATGGTTTGTACTGGCAGCTGATCCTGTCCATGAAGCACTGAGAACCAACACCACAAGCCTGTGGCCTCTAAAACAGCCCCATTCTCCACTGGCCAAGTGGCCACACTGGCCAAGGCAGCAGCAGGATTTTCCTACCTGGATCAGTCAGTACTTAACCCAATGCCTGAAGAACCAGGCTGAGCAAGAAGGACAGAAATTCAGGTCACCAGCGCAGGGGAGTCCTAAGGAAAAGAGCCTTGCAGTGGTCACATTTGGCCAGAAAAAAAAACCAGACTGACAGTTCAGTAGCATAATTTTAAAAACACATTGACCACAGATGAATCAGTGCCTCGTTCTTGGAAGCACTGAACCAACCACAGTATCCAGCAGTGCCTCAAGCAGTAACGGCCAGACACATCACTGTCACACAGTGCCCTCCTACATGGTCATGGTTTTTTTCCCCTCATCACAGGTTTTGCTCTACACAGGAAGGCACTGAGCTTTTGTGGGTCTCTTCCAGAATTCCCAGTCTCACTGCAATGGCAGGCATTGGATGGGACCATTTTGTCAGCAATTACAGCTACTGTGATCCATACACTTGGACCAAGTCCAACTGCAGCCCATGCACATGGCCTTGGCCTCACTTGTGCCACAGCAGCAACTGGTCAAAGCAATACTGGGCATGGTAGCCTTCTCAGTACCATGGGGGTAATGGGAGCGATTGCAAAAGCAACAGATAGAGAAGAAAGGGACAGAGTATTCTCAAGGGACAGAGCATGCTCAAGTGTGCAGCTATGGACCACATGCTGCGTGCTTCTAGGACTTCCTCAACCACACGGAAGACTGGAATTCAGGACTATGTGCACTGCCAATCCTGTGCTAGTTTCTCTGGATCACATGCCACCCCTAGGGCTGAACAGCAGCAGTACAGCATGACTGCTTCTCCCAGAGAGCACTTTGCTCTTGAGCCTCTTTCCAGACACCAGTCCTGAATACCAAACAGCAAAACCTCGATGAAAGCAAAAGCTTCAGCCCTTGTAGAAGCAGTGAGCTCCAGGGGAAGGAATTTCTCAGATCCAAGCATCAGGCACAGACCTGGGCTGTACAGGTGGTTCCTCTTCAGCACAGACTAGGAATAAACAGCTGTAGGACAGACAATTTTCAGTAGGGGAAGCAGCAGGCTGTTTCCACCTGGCTGCATTCCTCCCATTCTGGCTTCCCACCTGTAAGTTGGTAAGATGCCAGCAGAAGCCAATAACAAAGTGAGGACTCAGTGAGGAAGCAAATGTCCAACAAGCAGGTTACCTTGTCAGAGAGATGAGGAGACACAGACCTACAGGGCAGCACCTGCTAGCTCCCAACAGGAGAGCTCCAACAGCAACGAGCTGAGAAGGGTGTGCTGCACTCCACTGCCCTGAGAAACACCAGCCACTACCTGGAAGGAACAGGTCTGAAGCTGAACATTTGGGCTAAGGGGATTCCTGAGGTCAAATGCCTCTGGGAAGCTTCACTTGTGGCATGACTGACTCACAGAGGAGTGCAGCCACTCCTTCATCAAAGTAGCTGCTATGTATCCCTAAAAATCATGGCCTCCAGACAGAAATGCATCTATACAAAGGTGTTATGTCCTGGGCTTCAGTTTTAAAACAGCAACGAAGACAACTAAACACCTCTAAAACAGCGGTGAGGAGAACTTCACTATGAGCATCCACACCTGGCCTGGCTGGGCCAGTGATGCCTGCCAAGTCCTCAAGAACCGTGGGCTAGAAGGCACTGAAGAAGGGTTGTGCTCTTCACTCTGCACCCAGACACCCTGGAGAGCTCCGAGCCACACTCTTTGTCTCAAACACCCCCCCCCCCCCCATCAACACTGTCTGTAGGAGACTCCTGTTTGCAAATAGCTTCACACTTTCCCAGTACTCAGCTGCTCCTTGTGTGCAGGAAAGGACAGCTATTTTATCTGCAAACCACTGGACATGCATAATCCTGCAAGTGAGAGCAGGCATGCACTAACACTCCCAGTCTTCCTAAATGTTGTTGTTGATTTGCTTAGGTTAGTTTTTGGTTTTAATTGCTCAATTTACTAGTAAAAGCCATTCAGACTGAAGGCAAAGGCTTCTGTCAGGGCAGCTTAAAAAGAATCAGACTGTACCGCATTTGAGGAGCACACAGATATGATACAGATAAAGACAAACCCACACCCTATGTTTTCCAAAACACAGATCCACTGAGGGATTGTTGACCATTCTGAACAGCAAGTTCGGAGGGTACAGAAGAGATGCTATGAAATCATTAATGTATTAAGAGCAACAGAAAGAAACTCAATTCAAAAATCCCCTCTCTTCCCAGGCAAACCAGGCTTCCTCTATGCAAAGGAATTCCACAGATGCAAGGACATTAGTGCCCTGGCAGAATTAGAGATGACGAAGGTTGTATTTTCCTTTTCCAGTAATACTTGGATTTAACTATACAAACTGTTCCCCGGGGAGCAGATCCTATTTCACTGTTTATGCAAGAGCTGGATTTTAAAGGTGAAAGTACCCACTCCCAGACTGCAGGAGCGCAGTCAATACAAACGTTCATCTTGCTATAGCAAACAGCTTCTTCATTGCACTTCTCAAATTCTTTGCCCTGTCACCCACTGCCACATCCAGAAAAAGCAGGGCACAGGAGTTCACCCAGGCAAAGGTGGCCTTGATTATCAACACTGCAAAAGTAAGAAGGGATGTGCAGTAGCAAAGCCTGAATGAATTTTTCAGGCTGTGACAAGTCTAGGTGAAGCAGAGACAGGCACATGGGATGCAGAAGCATCCAGCTTCAGGGTAAAGCACTGCCTAGCTCGTCAGCCCTGGATTTGTCATTCAGGGCATGGATTGCAACCAGCTCCCTGAGAGCACATCCCCATGTGCAGGACACTGAAGTGAAGCACAAAAGCAATCCCACCCTAGAAGAACACTAACAGGGTGCATAGATCAGTCAGAAAGCAGCACAGACAGTGTGATAAACAGTGACTGCCCACTAGCTAGCTACTGCCAAGTACACACAGGAGGAGTTTATCCCCCTCCAAAGAGGACAGTTCTCAAAAGCAGCAAGGTGGGATGAGATGTTAGGAACACTAACCCACAGTGGAGCATCTCTGCCAAGTAGAGTCCCTGAAAAAGCAGCAGCATTGTAGAAATTTCAGTTCCAGTAAAGAAACCAAAACGTTGGATGGGTCTATCACTCCTGAGCACGGGCGTGAGCCTCTCAAAGCCATTTCCACAGAGCTACGGTTCTCACTGATTTTTTTGAGACAAAGATGAAAGGGCCATTCAGAGCAGCCTGGAACCTTCCTCCTACAGTATCTTCCCAGTTATTTTCCTTTGCCAATCCCTTTCCTGGACCTAATCCATGGACCACAGCACATGAAAGGCAACTGTAAGCCTGGCACCAGGTGTGTAAATTCCTCTGCAGAGCCTGCTCATGGGAGGTGGCAAGAGCTCTTGCTACACAGCAATTTGTATCAGCCAGAGTGACGGCAGGGGGAGAACAGTGGCAAGGCTGCTCACCAGAGCTAAATTTATAAAAACACAGGATGTGCTCAGCTCCTCTCAGTTTCAAAGCACTTGGGCACTTTCATCTGTATTTAAAGAAAGCTGGGCCTTGGTTCATATTATTGCAAACTGCCTAAAATATTTGCCTTTAAAATAACCCTATTGTACAATGGCCTTTGTGGAAAGGCTGATGTTTCATCCTATTGCCTTTCATTTCCACACCACCAACCCAGACCAGAGGAATGTGTCAGCTCCTTGGTTAATCCAGAATAAGCCGACAAACTCAGAGGCGCTGCAAGCAGGATCCATTCATTTGGGGCAGGAACAGCCTACAGTTCTGGGCTGGCACAAGGTGAAACTGCAGGTCTGTGGCTCAGGGAGGGCTTCACAGACACCATCATCATGCAGACACTCAATAACCCTGCCACCGTGCCATGAGGCCCCACTGAGCTTAACACTAGGAACAAGAACAAAGAGCTGCTGTCAGGATCTTTCCATAAAGGCACAGGGTTTACAACCCCCCTCTGCCATTTTGGCAAATTTCATCAGTGATAATTCAGTATAAAATACTGCAGCCAGACCAGGCAACCCACTTCGACCAGGACAGACCTGCAGTACTAATATTGTCCTGCAAAGTCTCAGAGATGGTGTTCTCTACCAGATTCAAGAGTGCCATTTTTCCTCTCTCCTCATCAAAAGTCACAGCCTTAGAAACAAACCTTAGCATCCAACTGCACTGCTGAAAACAGAGACCAAAGCCCTAAACACTGCAGAGGGTCATTAAAGGACACACATTCTAAATCATATTGCCCACTCCTCAACAAATCCTTTCCACCTTAAGATAATTCTTCCCCTGAAATATTGAGGAAGCAACCACAACAGATTAGTGCCCCAGTGCATCAGGGACACAGCTCAACCACACTGAACAAATTGGGTTCAATACTTCAATTGAACAATAATTTCAATTCAACAATAACTTCTGTTCTTTGCAGATAACATTGCTGTGACACTGGTTTTGCTGCCACTTCAGCATTGATTTCCACTATAAAGCTTATCAAATCAGAGTCATCAATATAATCTCTACTTGCCCTGTAACAAAACTGTTAACAGCAACTCATAAATACAGTCCTGATCTAAAGGAACAGGTAGTTGTAAACTCCTCTCTCTTGTAGTTTTTTTTTAGCGGTATTGCTGATTTCATCTATTCCTTTCTGAGTTCCACCTGAATATAACAAGAACAGAGGTAGAAGGTGGGAGATGTTAACACAGCAGGCACTGGAAGAACAGACTTTGTGAAAATGTCTCCTTTGAAATGATTATAATGGATCTTGGAAGTCAGAGCACTGAAACTGTCCTAAAGAAGGTATTAGACAAGACAAAGTAATTTGACTGTAAAAGCTGTGGTTGTTGGACACACAAGGAGCAGGAATACCTAATGTTGGAAAGAACCTGGAAGCAACGGAGTGGGAAAATGGCATTTGCTGGATTGTGTTTTCCTTAGAGTCAACCCAAAGGAAACGGAAACAGCAACACAGGTAAGATGGAAAAGAAAGATGGACAAGGAACACTCAGCTCAGTCAATAGGTTAGCAGGTAGCCAGCACCCTCATGCAATGTCAGCTCAAGTGACAGCCACAGCAGGCCAAGAGTAACTTGTCATTCACAGCCCTTTAACAAGAACGGAATGCAAAATCAGATTAGATACCCATGAACAGCTATTGGGACTTGCAGTACAGCATCAAGTCAAACCTTAGTAATTTTTAAGAATCCAAGGAAAACCATCTCCAAGCAAACCCCAGAACCAATGTCACATGCGGAACAGGAAGGGATTTTCTTGGGCTCACAGCCTGGGCTCTGACGTGCCAGCCCAAATATCTCTTGGCTTTTAGAGATTTATTCTCTAGTCATGTTTTGCTGTGGGATCTCACCCCACTGCCCCTCACAAGGCCCGTCAGAAACATGGCATCCCCTACAGACATGCTAAATGTCACACTGTACTGGCCACACGCAGCAGGCTCTGAGTCCCCAAGCCTGAATGAAGCAGCTTAACCCAAAGATGTGGTTCTGTCCCTGATATGGCTGTCCCTTCAGCTCATCATAACCCCATGTGCCCTCAGACCACATGAGGTCAAGTTCTTCCACTTCTTATCTCCAGGCTCAAGAGGGTCATAAGGATTTCTAACCCCCAGTGCCAGGATGGCAGAGGTCTGGTTTTATGTGCACGAAAGGAACATGCTCCCTCAGCTGCACACCTCTGGAACACACTACTTCCACTGTACATGATCAGATCAATAGTATCAGGCCAAATTCATGGCCCAGCCTTAAGAAATTTTGATGGGACTCTTTCCTGATGTAATGTTGCCCTAAGTGGGAAAATCAGTTTTTCTTTTCAGGCTCATTTCTAAACCATTGCCTTACAAATATGAAGCAGAATCTGCCTTTTGCTGGAGAAAACACATGATAGCCTATTACAGCAGGATGCCAGCCAAGAGGTGGGTGGATGCCCTAATCGTTTAATTTTTTGAAAAATAAGAAAGATATTTATTTGTCATGAAGGAAAAGCCTTAAACCCCCAAGGGACAAGCTCTAGGTGCCTAGGAATACACATGAATTCACTGGAGCAACAAATTAGTTTATCCATTGGGCATACACAGGGTGCAAAAGCAGTGGTTTCACGCACCCCCCCCCCCCCAACATTTCTTGTTCACTGTCACTAATGCCATGATAGATAGAAACAAAGTCCTCCAAAATGCCCACATCTGTGCCATGAGCTCTACCTCACAGAGATACTCTTTAGTACCGCATATGCCCGAGTGCAAGACACAGCATAGGAACAGAACACATGAAGAAGCCTGTGCACACTTCGCAAAGAAACAGAAGATGGTTCATTAAGCTTTCAGAGTAACAAGCCCCATTATATCCCTTGTTAGCAACCCCATGCACTCACTGTGCTGCTGCTACATGAAGAACAGCTCCAATAACACCATCACTTGTTTACCAGAAGAACAACAAATCTGCTATTGACCAACACCTGCCCATGACAGCGTGACCACAGGAGGAGCAGGGAGATGTTCAGATGACACTGGCCATTCAAACTAGGCAGCAAAGCTCCTGGCACTGGCAGGAACCTCTGAGCAGCTGCTGAGGACCAGCCCTACCACCTCAAACAGAAAGGCTTTCACCGACATTAATGAGAGCTGCTGAAAATAATGCCATCACACAGCTATGAGATGGCATGAAGCCTTTCTGTTTGAGGACCAGCAGGCTGAACAGAGCAGCCACTAAGGAAGAAGAATGCTGGGCTCCATCCAGTCACTTCTGGTTTATTTAAATTGCTGTGAAGTCAAATGCTGTGAACACAGTGTGAGCCGAGTGTGGTGGGGCATGGCAGGAGAGGCTTGTTCAAGTGACAAGAGGACACACTCCTGCTGCAGGGTGATGGTTAGCAGGATCCCAAAACAGATCAATCTGACAGTACTGGGCTGTACACAGAAAACATGCCCCTAACTTTCTCACCTCTGTGCGCCTGGTCTGAGCTTCTGAAGTGTCAGCCCCAGGGCTGCCCGCAGACTAGAGCAGATCCAGTGTTCGGCCACTCAGTGGACCTGGAGTCCTTCCCAAGCATGTGCCTGGATTAACTTCCCAGTAAAAGCCCCAGGTCCTGTTAAATAACTGTCCTCCCCGATATCCACTTCCTTCATAAATACACCCTCTGCCAAGGGCTCCTTTCAAGGGGAGGAGAGCTCTTGAAAGTAAGCAGACAAACAGCAAAGGCATTAATCTCAGGGGTGAGACACGAGCGGCTTCCCTTCTGCGTGCTCCAGTGAAGGGCTTCAGGGCACTGCTCCGCAGAAACCATCTACGCAGTCAGGACTGTGAGCACAACTGCTGGGAGATGAGAGATCACCTCAGACAGCGGCTCCCCTGCTGTCCTCATGACACACTCTCACTCATCTCAGCACAGTGCAATCACAGCAGCAAGGCTTTGCTGCAAGCCAACTGCATCACTTGAAGTTTAACCCCTGCTGCCTTGATTGAGCCCACTGCAAATACCAGCTCCTGAAGGCTGTGATGCTTCTTCCATTACTGTCTGATCCCAGCTGGCACCAACTCCTGTGAGCAGCAAAAACCTCTGAGAATCTATAGGATCCTAAAAGCCATAAAGCTCCTTGACATTTTTTACAGCTGGTCTTGGGCAGAAGGAAATTACTATTGGTCCAGATGGGCATTTCCAATACTGCCTCTACATTTCCAGGACTTCACATTACTTAATAGCCAATGCAGAGACTCAGGGGAGCTTTAAACTATAAAGACAGCACAGCCAAGAGGACCGTGTACGTAGGGCAGGCAGATAGCAGATGCCTTTGTGACTCATATTTCACCTGAATATATAATTAATGTAGTATGTAATTTATTAAAAAACAGAAGTGGATGTAAGACTGCAGGATCTAAAGAGATTTCATGTGTGTACATATCACAGCAAGAATGAGCTCAGTGCGGCAGGCAGGATTAGATTAGTTCCCACACTGAGGAATCAGCCAGGAGAGATTACAAAGGCCAAAAGCAAAGTGACTTGCCTGGGAGGTGATCTTAAAAGTAATTGCAATACAAACTAAAGCAGTAAAAGGCCTGGCGTGCACTCCTGTGTGTGTTCACACAGCTCCCAGCACCAGGGATCTGCAAGGAACAATGAAACAGAGTCACTGGAGCCCTGACCACATCTGTACTGCCATGGGCTTTGCCTCGCAGACAGCAGAAGGAAGATGTTAAGCCATTGGAGACTTTTTTCCCCACAAGCAGAGTGGATCTTTCTTTCCCCCCCTTCCTTGCTTCTGCACTGAGAATGTCCAGAGGTCAGTAGGACGGGCTCACTCCCCATGGCCAGCCTCCAGGAGCTAACGCTCATGATGCTGTGGTTTATTTGCTCAGCCCTTGCTCCAGCTGCCGGTTCCCTGCCAGGAGTCATTCTGGGAGAGCAGTACCGGCTGCCCCGGGTGGGGTCAGGCAGAGACCATCCCAGCTCCATACACACCCTGGACACACTTGATAACAAGCTTCAAAACAAACAGGGCACTCCCAAAGTTCCCAGGAAGAGCAAAGAGCTGAGCTGAACAAAGCTGGCAAATGCAGGACCTCAGCCCTCCTGCTCCTTGGCTCCAAGCAGTCGTGCAATACAGTCACCAGTGGCACACAGGGACAGATCTGCCACTGTGCTGCTCCTGTCCCTCCATCAGATAACTTCAGGGTGAACACTCCAGTCCTGGCAATGGCTGCTCCTTCTGTCAGCTAGAGGAAGCTAGCCGACAGAAATGTTAAGAGGTGAGTGAAAAACTGGAGCTAATTCCATTAGCTTAGAGGGTTTCCCACCTCTGACTGACTTTACAACTGCACTGGCTCACCCCCCACACCATCCTGAGCTAGCATGAACCACACAGCCTGAGATCCTCCTGCACACTGCCCTTCTAAGCTTCCCTCAAGCCCCACTGCCATGGCATGGCATCAGGCTGGTGCAATCTGAAGGTTGCAATGCTGTATTCAGAGAGGTTTATGCCATCTTGAGCATCCCTCCACATGTACTGCCCTGCACAGCACAGCTACATCCCTCTTCTGGAGCTGAACTTCAGCCTCAACTTCTCTGTTATTTCTTTTTCTTTTGACTTCAGAAGAGAACAGTTATACCAAAGCCAGAAACTAAACAATTCTCCTCCTGCTCTTGGCATTACATCCTTCCAGATGCCTGTGCAGGGTTTCACTTCCTCTTCAGCTCCTGGCCAACACTTAGCCAGGCTTTTCTCTTTAGCAAGCCTGTCCCTGCAGCCCTCCACTATGCTCTTCTCACAGCCACCTCCAGCACATGGAGGTGATGCCACATGGGACGGGGCTGGGACTGACAGACCAAGGGAGGGCACAGCAGTCTAGAGTGGAATGTTAACAGGCTGTAATACATTAATTTCAATTAATGCACAGGAAGTACACACACACAGGAGAGAAGGAATTAAAAGTATTAACCCATTCAGCCCTCAAAACACAAAGGACTTATACATCAGTTGGGAGCAACTATCTCTCACACTTTCTGCAGCCCAGCCCCTATGGGTAGCATTGCACATACAAACCCTTCTTTTCAGCACACTCAGTGCCACCTTCCCCTATTCACTTTAACCAGTATTCCTGGGATTCCAAGTGGTGGATGAACAGCACATACTGGTGAGGAACATGCATTCTGGGATCTGATCCCAGCTTTTCTGATGCTTCACACACAAATCCAGCTCCTGAACACTCTTGTGGGAACAAGATGACTGCAAACCTCTTCACAGCTCCAGGGACTACTCTCTGGGAGAAAAGGAATGTGTAACAGCAGACAAACATTTTTCACTGTGCTTCGTGGCTAGCCACACTGTAGACATACATGCACACACACACACAGACCAAATCCAGCCCATATGGGAGTTACTCCAGAATGCTATGAAACAACTTGCAAATGCTTCACAAAAATCTGAAGTCACACAATGTATTGGAAATGCCACATGTTTCTTTCGTGAGTATTAGAGGATTTTCTATGTGGTTTCACTGTCCCAGGGAAATCTCTGCCTTGAGGGGACAAAGTCTTAGTATTGGTGAGGCAGAAAGTTCTGCAGGTAAGCAAAGAAGGTGCCTTCCAGTTCATGGTCTGCTCTCCAGGAAAAAAGTAACAGAGAAGCCACTTGAACTTGAAGAGAAACAGCATGAGAGGAACTCTCTTGGCTTATCAAAGAGATATCCCAGCAAGAAGTGCCTGAAGTATTGAAGATGGAGCAGAGCTCTCCAGACTTAGATTGTGCACATACGAGCAGCAGCTGCAGCATCACTGCTGTGGGCAGTGGGGTATCCCAAAACTGCTGGGGAAACCCCTTGGACTGAACATTTAAAACTAACTTGGCAAAGCTCTAAAGTTACACAGCAGAGACCCAACCTGGTCTGGCACAGGAAGCAACCAGTTGGCTGAAGGTGGACTGTCCCCCCTTGGATTTCCAGGATGTCCATTTAATGGGTATTTAATGAACAGCAATTTAGACTGAAACTGAGGTTAGGCAATATGGGCTCTAGAAGGCACTGAACCCTAGCAGTTGTCTCTCTCTCTAGACTTGCCTTTCTTCAGCTTTTGCAGGGACCTGTCATACCCCCTTAGTTTATTGCTAAAACAGTTGACTGAAGTATAGCATCATCATGAAGTCAGAATCATTTTTGAGAGTGCTAAGCAGTTGTAAGAGACTTCTTGACTTTGGAGACTTAAAAACATTCAGTGACTCAAGTTTCTCCTTCATTCAGATGACAGCAACACTGTCACCTCTGCAACTGTGAGCTCCCTTTTGTAATGCCCCAGCTGCTGCAACCCAGCAGCTAAGCAAGTGTCACAAGCATCTCTCAGGGTTAAATAAAACTTGCTCCTACTTCATTAGCATTAGCAAGGATCAGGCCGCATGTCACACTCACGCACTTGGCCAATGTGCCCAAAACTGCCCTGTGCCATTCCTGCAAGAGCAGTGGAATTTTGGACTCACGCACAAGTAGCTAAGCAGTTCATGGAAATTCAAGGGACAGAAATCCCTGTGCAGGAAACACTTACTTCCCCCTTTTCATAAACTGCAGATTTCTACTTGCACTGAGAGGGCTGAACCCCTGCCCTGCGCTAATAACCATTTATCCATTTGGAGCATAAATAATTGAAGAGAGACAGCAGCAGCAGCAGGAGGCAGATTCTGTGCCCAGCTCTCCAGCAGTTCTGTTTCACCATGCAGTTCATGTGCTAACCTCTTTTTACAGTCCTTTTCCAAGAAGCCAAACAAAGAAGGGGGGGGGGGGGAGGAAGAAGTCAAAGTGCCCACGATGGACTTCTCTCCCCAGCCCAGAACAGCCCATTTGTGGGACACAGGGGCCTCCTGCAGCAGGACTGTTTAGACAGATGCATAGCAGGACAGGCAGGACTGAACCTCCTGACCCGCTGCAGTTCCACCCAGCTCCTGACAATGTTCTGAGCACTGAGCCTTTGCCCACTGTGGAGGGTGAAAGACCAACGTTTGTCTTTTGAAATAGGCCAAAAAAAATTAACGAACCACACAAGGCTTTTTACAGAGAAGTAAAAGCTTCCACTCCTGTGCTGCAACTGGCCAAGATACACTGGGACATCAGAAAGACAAACAGAGATGTGCTGCTGTAAGAGTATTTCCAGTATTTACCTCCAGAGTCTGTGACTAATTTGCTACTCCCTTTCTGGCAGGCGCATCTTGGTAGTCAGGATGTAAGACCAGGGTTGGAAAACAGAGGTTGGAAGAGACATTAACATGGGGAGTCAAAGAGAAACAGCCTTGCCAGGGCGATCTATGACACAGTGAGAGACTATCCAGCTGTGGTGAAATATCCCACTCGCCAGCTGCAAACATCATTTTGTTTTCCCTGAGCAAAAAAAAAACACCCTGTCTGCACTGATACAGAGCATGAGAGACAGCACAGGAAAACGGTTCCACATTGCCACTCCCAATGATTCAAAGAATCACAACTATAAGTGGTTTAAATCTGAGAGAATTAAGAGTCAGTGGTACTCTGCTCACCCGCCAGGTCCCATGCTTTTCTTCTTCCTTGTGCAGAACTTTCATCCAATCACAAGTTTACAAGAGCTGCTACTGTAAAGAACATACTTAGGTGAAAGATGGCAATGCCACAAACATGTAATGGAGGCATGGATTATCCAAGCTGCTCCAGCACAGACTGTGAGGGGATTCTGTAAGGCCAAGCTCTGCTTCTGGTCTTTGTTGTACAAAGGAACCTCAATTCACATGATACTTCTCATCACGTTTCACAAAACTAAGCTAACCAATTTTCACCACATAGGTATGTACACAGAAACCAAAGGCTATGTTAAGGTCATCCTCAACCAGCTCAAGACACAGGAATCACCACTCCTCCCTGCTCTTAATCTGCTCATTGTCATCAGCAACTACCTGCACTGGAGCTGTCCTCAGTGTGTCAAGGGTGGTACCTCTGCACTATGCAAAGCATAGCTTTTTCAGGGGCCATACTTTCTCCCATCCAGGCTCATCTCTCCATAAGCACAGTAGAGAAAAGGAGAAGGTGGTTCAGCACACATTGACAGGGAACTGCGGGATTTCCATCAGCCAATGTCCTCTGCAAGGCAAGGCTGTGGTTGAAGGCTGACCTTAAAATGATGCACTATGTTGGTATGGTTGCTATTTTAGATGGAAAACATCTCCGCTGTTGTGATATCTACTGTTCCAGGACCAATGGAAATCTCTGCTTCTCTCTTTTTTTCTAAGAAAAAAAGCAACGGAGTGTGAATATAATTTTTTAAGATATAAATCCCAGATTCTCAAAACCTGAAACACAAAAAACAGTGAATTCAGGAATTCTCAGTGCCTTCCAATGACTCACACTGAAACCATTCCTCCAGTCAAATTACCTTCTGCAAAGCATCTTCTCTATGCACAGTACCCCCATATATATTTTTAATGGCAAGCAGACCACTTCAAAATATGCTTAAGTAGAAAAAAGGACCAAGCTAAATGCAAAAGGCACAGCCCTGTAATTTCAGACCCACTGAAAGAACTGGATTCACCAGATAGTCTCTGCTCCCACACCCAAACAACTTTGCAAGTTGATGGGGTGGGGAGAGATCAACCTGGGAAGGAGAGGTTCCCATCCTCCTGATTTAAAAAGAAACAATGACTTCAAAGCACATTAGAGACCAAGACCTGAATGAGCAGGAGGGAGCTTCAGAGAAGCAGCAAGGTAACACCCCAAACAAACACACGCCAACAACACGAGCTAGGAGGCATGTTCTGCAGGAGTGTGCCAGGAGACTCCAGTTTAACTGGGTATTTGGGAGGTTTCACCTGTACTCCTCCCACAGGAACACCTTGGGCTTTGGCAGAGCGTCCACCCGCTGCACTTGTCCTGTTTGGTTCTCAAGTCAATGCTCTTTTGACAAATTGCTAGGTTTCTCTTACACGGGGCCTGCTCTTCTGCACATGGAACATTAGTTGCCGTTTCATTTGCCTACCCAGTTTTACCACGAGAATCCCTCTCAGCGCTCCAGCGGTATATAAATTGCCAGGAGAGAAACCATCCCTCTGAGAGGTGCTGAACCAAAGTATAATGAGATTGAGGAGCTTGGTCTAACCAGGCAACCTGCTGTAGAGCTACAGACTGAACTGTTTCTCCCAAGTCCAGAGTCTTAAACCACAACCCTTCATCTTGGAAAGCTAGATTCTGTGTGCATAGACCAGCATCAGGCCTCCACTGACATCAGCAGCACGAGTTCAGTACCAAATACACCAGTTAAGAGGCCACTCCTTGGAAACCAGAGAGAATGAGAATCTACCATTATTTTTTCTTCAATAAATCATAGCAATTACAAGTCCAACCTGCAAAATAAAGTCCTCTGGAACTAGACAAATGCATCAGCTCTGACTATACTACAGGGGAAGTTAAAGACACATTCTTAGACACCACATTGTTCTATTTTTGGACTCAGTAAGTCCAAATTAAGATTTTACTGAAGGCTGCTCTACTCACATGCACTCTATTGTACTGCCCTCTCAGAAGCTCACTTCATTTCCCAACTGCTTATAAAAACCAGCTTTTATAATAAATTTTGAAAAAGCACTTCAGGCAAGAATCACAACTTTAGCAAGCCTCTTAAACTGTTACCTGCTGCCAAACGTGAGGGAACTGGAACAAGGTGGCGCAAGAAGAAAAGTCCTGCTCTCAAAGGATGCTAAAGAAAAATCATTTGTGGTTTTGTGTGTTCACTTTAATTTTAACAGATTGCTTTGTATTCACAGCTTGGTTTCCCTCCACCGTTCATGGCTGGCACAAATTCATAATGCACCGTGCTCTGCCATGCAAGACCCATTCTACACTCTAGGTGTAAGGCACATGCACACACCTGCATGTTTGAGTAGAGACCTCCTCTGCCCCAGGAGAACCCTCTCCTGCAGACACAAACTCTTTGGGGTACTAACTCCAGCCCACTCTTGCCTATGCAGTGTGACAAAGGCCCTCAGGAATTATGATAATATCTACAACAGACTACTCTGATCTCTGCCTCTTCTTCCCCTGGGGAATGAGCAGAAAGGAGCCTTATACATAGCCTGCTCCCCTCTTTATTTAAAAACATGTGGTTTTGTTGGGCTTTTTTTGGGGGGGTGAGAGGGTCACAAAGCTCCCTTCCAGTTCACAGCTTACATTGAATTTACTACAATTTCAGAAGACACTCTGGATTGTTTTCATCCAGAAATAACAAGAATTAACAGCACCACTTACAAATAACTATCAAATACAAATAACAACAAAATACTACCAAAACTTTAAGTACCTTGGGAAAAATGCACCCAATGACCCAATTCTCCTGTTACCCCTGGATTTACTTTGTTCAGCTCACCACTGCGATCAGCAGCTCACAAAATACCCCGATGTCTTCTCTCAGTGCCCAAGTCTGTATTACATAGGGAAACACCATCTCCTGCAGTAACCAGGTGAATGCCCAAGCTGCTACAACACCAGTTTGCCTTTCAATGGTCCAGAATGGCTGTGCAGTACCACTGTTTTGGTAGGTGTCTGCTGCATATGGAATTAGAGCCTCAGAGAAAGACTGGACTCAAAGGCAAATCCAAGCCAGGCTGGGAATGGATGGGTGGACTTCTCCCTGCTGCAGGGACTTGATGCACTGCCCTGCTGTGTTAACCACCATCTCCATCCCCACCTTTGTGAGGCAGAAAAGCTCTTCCACACACAGCAGACATCGCCTACATCATGGTGATGGTGCTAAGGAACACATGGGACTCTGCTAGTAACCCCTTACCTAGACATCCAAGCTCAGGAAGAGAAGGATTCCTCTTCCTCTCAAACACCCTAAATCCCTCTAAATACCAAATAAAGGACAAAAAAACCCAAAACCCTGTCGATGTCATCTGATTGCATCACTCCTCCTCTCTCTCCAGGACTCAAAGGCAAATAGCTCTTTGCTTTGCAAAGCAAAACAGATGTGTCCTAACGCCCAAATCCCGGCTGCCTGCGAGGTGATGGTCTGCTACACCACCCAGGAGCGGGGAGCAGCAGGATCGGGTCTGTGTCTGCGCATCTGTGCTGCGGAGGGAAGAGGTTGTGATGGGGCGACGTGCTCCTAATGCTGAAATGCCTCTGCCGGCCCCTGCGCTGCCTTTCTCCATCCGAACCTACTCGACACACCCAAAGGCACAAAAAAAGAAACCCGACCCAAAACGCAGGGAGATGGAGCAGGCAAAGGACCCATTTCCCGGATGAATCCGGCTAAAACAGGGCCACCACCATGCCCAGCACCAGGAGGGAAGGCTGCCGTGCCCAGGTAGCAGGACACCCCCCGCTGCTGCAGCAAGGCGGGCGAGCTCAGCCCCTGCTGCACCGCGCCGCGGACCCACCACCTACCTGCTTCTCCTCTGCGAGGCACAGCGAGGAGGGCGGGATGCCCGCGGCAGGAGCCGGCACCGGGGAGAGAAAAGAAGAAAGAGTGAGGAGTGAGGGATGCGACGGACCGCGGGGCGGAGCGGCCGCGCGTCCCCAGCGCCTCACCTGGGTTCACCAGCTTGCTCTTGTACCGCATGCCGGTGCTCATGGTGCCGCCGGCGGCCCTGCCTGCCCCAGCCCGCAGCAGCGCCCGGCTTGCCCGCGAGTGTGTGCGCGGCCGGGGCCGCCCCAGCGCCGCCGCGGAGGGACCGGGGCCGGGCCGGGGCTGCCAATCCCGGGAGCCCGCCCCGCCCCGCTCCAGCCCCGGCCCCGCCTCCTCCGGGCCCACGGCTGGGAGGGTGACCCCGGCTGGAGCATCACCGCCGACGGGCTCCTGGGCAGAGCCCCCCGGCCCCCAACACGTCCAGGACCGGCGGTGCTACCGGAGAAACCCCCCGAGCGGTGCCATGGACCACCGGTCTGGAGGCTGAAACACGACAGAAGGAAGCACAGCCTACTCTCGAGCAGAAACACAGCATCCAGAAGGAATACACCCATTGAAAAAGCCAAAACACAAACCCCGAACACAGAATAAATAGGAAATGTGTTTCCAGATTTAGCATCTCGAAATACAGTGGGAAGTCCTGATTCACAGTACAGCCGTACTGTGCAAAGTAGGAATGCGTGCTTTGTTTCCATTAAAACATTTTAAAGAGGTGATATGGAAAGTTATTTTAGGTAAAGGCTGTCAACATAACTTTGTAAGAAAAGGCAGGAGAGAACTCAAATGAATTTTAAACACTCCAGAGGCAGTAGTGGCACATGATTTAAGAACAGCTCATAGGAACCTCAACTCTAAAGGAGCAAGGAGAGTGGGATGTGAAGGCTGAGGACACACGGATCTGTCCCTCAATTTCCACAGCTGAAGGGAAAGGTCACATCTTCCACATTTCAAGGACAAGTAAATAGACTTGAAACTTCTGAATACAGGACAGGATGTGCTTGGCATGGTGATGACTGCACAAGTGCATGGACCCTCTCCTGCCCTCTAACAAAGCTGACACCAATGCCACAGTACTAAGTTTTCAAATCCTTGCAGTCATCACAGCCTTTATCTTTCACTTTTTCATTCAGAACATCCTTCATATCAAAACAAATGAGACACTTTTAAGACCAGAGATTGGCAATCCCAGGCACACACATCTTGAAACCACATTAACTCATCCCCAGTTCACTGTCAGCCATTGATTCAAAGCATCGGAAAAAATTAAATCAGGTAATTGTCAGCCTATCTGCTTGTCTGTAAATGTCAGAGTGCCACAGACCATTAGAGACTCTACACCACAATTAAAGAAACCAACAAGCCCATCAACCTTTCAGGAGTTGTTTCATAGTCTGCCACAGTGGTTTAAATCTAATGAAGACTGAAGGGACTGCACTCCTGTGCTCCTTGATCCCGCTGAACCGTCATTAAAGTATTTATATGTGGGCACTTTGTCCCAGAGCTGGGAAGTGTCAGCCTGGAGAAGGACAGGCTGGAATTCAGGGAAAGGTTTCTGTGTCTTCCATGGCCCTGGCACTGCCCAGACCAATGGGAGTAGAAATGCAAGGCCAGAAATCAGGCTGTAGCCAGAGATCTACACAGTAACAAAGACTTGGCTTAACAACTGTGTTACCCCATCATAGTGTTAAGTATTTAACAAAACCAAGTTCAAATATAACTGAAGATTAACATCAGGCAACATCAATAGGCACAAAAATAAAGCCTATGTTGAAAGGAAACTAGTTGTGTATGGTACCAGCAGTACTGCAGTACTGCACGCTCTTTTTGGACAATTCTTAACATAAATCTCAGGTTTTGAGCCAAAATGCTCCAGCTGGAATCCAGAAGCCTGAAGAAGGCAGAGACTATCAACCAATAATCAGTATCCCCTTGCAAAAAATCTGCTCATTGAAACTTCCCACACAAGAATTATGACAGTGACTTTAGGTGCCTTGCTTTCAAAAGAGGGAGGAAAAAGCTTTGGTTTAAATAAAAGTCTAGGTGCTTTTTAAAGTCTGCTTCCCTATTGTCCTGGTTTGCTTTGAAAGAACAACCTTTCATGTTACCTTTGTTCAGAGAGCTAATCCTGTGAGCAACTAATGTATGTAACTAAAGTCTTGGCTTCTCAGCAGGGGTGTGGCTATCCTGACTTTCACAAGCACAAATGGACAGCACATCATCTTGCAAAATATGATGCAAAATTCTGCAAGAAAAACAAGAACAGCACATATAATGACACACAACTCATAAGAAAATGCTTGTGTTAAATCTCTCACCTTGGCCCTCTCAACAGACACACAATTCAAATCTTCATAAAACCTGAAGACACTTTGTATGAACACAAAACCATCACTCTATTTCTTCTTTCACCTTCATTATAGCAGCCACTGAGATAATAACGTAGCATCCATTTTATGCGGTTCAACTCCAAGCACAAGCCAAATACGCATCCCTGTGATACAAATCGTTCGTTAATCCTGTCCTGAGTAAACACTCATTGCTAGACAGTAAAATTAGGGCTAATTACATGAAAGACACTCCAATTTAGTACTGAAGACAATGTGTCTCAATCCCATACTTGCAAAATAATTTATGCTTATGCATATGTAATACACACAAGACTACAAAGGATGCAGAAGAGAGCAGCAACAAAGAAACCAGCAACGTTCTTATGAAGTAAGGTGTGCAATTGGATTTTCTAAGGTATTTACCCACCTTAAAGGTGTTAGCAGGTGCTACTGAACTATAGGGAAAAGAGTGGATGCAAAGTCTTGCTACCTAACTTCTAGTTAAACACTTTTAAAGTTGTTCTGAAATGAAATCAAAGCAGTTTTTATGCAAACTCTAGAAAATGCCTTCATTCCCCAGGGGAAATATCACAATCCCTCTGAGTACGCACTGTGCACAATGCCACTACAGCATTTCAGAATTCACTGGAAAAAGCCAAAATAATAATAATAATAATAAAACCAACAACAAAAACCCCAAAATTCAACATTTACCACATTCATACAATTTATTACAAAACTTCAATGAAAATTAGTGTTATGGTATATAAAAAAATTTCAGAACATGCCCTCACTCAGCTGACAGATAAAAATGCCTGTGATAGAAATTCTTGTAACCAAGACTTGAGACCTGAAGGCCGATCTTCAGAGGCATCCCCGGAAGTTGTTGGCGTGTGTAGTGTTTACGGTACGTTAAGGCACGATGATTTAGAAAAGTCAGCTTCTTTGCATCACTGGCGAATCATCAGTGGTTTGTACATTTTCTCATACATCACACAAATATAAATCACCAGAGATGAAGCTTCAAAAGTAACCAAAGCACAGAGAAAGTTATGAAAAACTGATAGGATACACAGTGATTTAAAATGGCAAGTGAATTATGATACTGGGCAAGCACACATGCATTTACTGTAAACAGGCCATGAAGTCTTTCAGTATTAACCACAAAACTGTTCAGAATAACCTAGCAGATACGCGACTAACTCCTTAAAGCCACCACAATGACTAGTCCAAACAGCATAGTCTATCAGTTTCTGTATAAAAAGGTATAGGAAGGATAATAAAACCACATAATAAGTATGAAGACAGTGTTACCAAAAGAATCAAAAAAGATACACTATAACTTGATTAACATTGAATATATAAAAGAAGCCATTTTACAACATGATCTTCAGACTGTTTTAACGCAGGTCTTGATCTGTGGCATCCAGCTTTTGCATTTGAACGTTACCATTCGGGCAAAGAAAACAGAGCACCCATCCACTTAGAGAACTGAATACTGCTGCAAACAGAAGTGGAAAACAAACAACATTAGAAAGGACAAACTCTCAGCACCGTCAGAGCATTTGGGGCAGCCTGAGCGCCTCTGAGCAAAGCATCATAAACCAAGACCAGGACATTCCAGTTACTGTGTCACAGGGACCTGAATTAGAACTACACTGGCTGGGGCAGATGCAGTTTGGCCCCAAATATTTACCACAAATATCTAATAAGAGCATATAAATGAGAATTTATTTTTAGTTGCATACCTCCTTAAGCACCCACACCCCCTCTATCTGCAAGAACTGCGTAACAGCTCATCTCACCAGTAACACACGCAAGGCACCAACCTCAGCCTGCTATGTGAGGTACTACTTCTGCTGGGGAAAACAAAACCTACTTATCTGAACAGGGCTAAAAGTAAGCATCAAACTGCTTACTTATACTTGATGTCACGCACAAACACTCTTATGACACTGCTTAAGTGAAACAGCAAAGCAAGTAGATTTTTCCAAGCATTCATAACGCAGTATCCACACAGTTGAAAGAAGGTTGCTACAAAGAAAGCACAATTCCAGCTTTTGCTGCTTAAGAAGCTGTGTCAGATTTGGGATTCAGGTGACACCTCAGATTCCCCAGTCACAAAAATACTCATTTCAAACAGGAAAAATATCCTTAAATATTCATCTGGATGGAAGAAAGAAATATCCTAGAAGACACTGTTCTCTCAACTCACTTGTAAAGTACAGTGCAACACTCATTGAGACTACAGTAGCTGCCTACAGGTGGGATATGGAGCAAGAAAAGCTGGTATCAGGGTCTTTTGCTCTTTGCCATTCTCAAAGTGGGAATTCTGGTCAATACAGTTACTTAACATTTGAGGCCATCACTTCCCATACAAACCAGAACAAGCAAGCCAGCACTAAGGCTTTAAAGCCAGAGTCCATGCATTACTAACTAAATTCAATGTTCAAATTCAAAATAAATCTGTTGTGCTACACTGTATGAAAAAGAAAGTACATTTCTGTCACTGCCTGCCTAACTCTAATCTGTTACAGAAAACACCTCAAGATGAAACCATAACTGATGTTTCAGACTCACAGAAAGACTGGAATTTCCAATAAACATAAAGGTTCAGTTTATAAGCGCAGCTGTGCACTGATGTTTCCACCATTAGCAACATGATATTCACATTTTATATGCTTGTAGAACACACTTGGGCAAAGTCATGCTTGTGTATTTTCACTGTGGATTCATTTCACTGCTGTTTCTTCCTAATCTTCTTATGAGACAATACTTTGTGATATGTTAGCTTGATACTGTTCTTCACAGATTTGATTTTCAGTTTTATTACACTAACCGCACAGGCCCCCACACTCCTTTCACCAATACATAGCTTTACTAAATGCCTGCAACATGAATTCATACCATTAGTTAAGAAAGATAATATGTTTCTCCAGTATACCATTAAAGCAAAATTTTTGGGTAGCATCACTAGCACTACATACACCTGCACCCCGATGCACATGGTCAGACAGCTCAGAATCCTACATCTGTAAAGGTTTTGAATGCCTTGGGAAGGAATGGGTTTGCCTCTCAGCTGCTTCCAGGGCAACTTGACTTCTCTCCATGTACACTTCTGAATTCTCAATGAGAGAAATTTGCTTTATAAGCAGTTACATTTTCTCTCTGACCTAATTTTTTCTTCAAATAGCACCCATTTTATGCTGTAGCTTTGAGCGGCCAATCATTTGAACAATTTTGAGAAATGGCATCTTTCCAAAAGGAAGAAGAGTATTGGATGACACCAATGTCCTATTGTTAGTTTTGACTCATTCTGTCATTCACACACATAATATTTTGGATTCCTGATATTTCAGTCATCCTTTCATGACTTTGGTACTTCAAGGTTGCTCCTTTTCCTTTCGCTAGTCTGTAGCAACACCTTATGCTTCTCTATAGCAAAAGTCAACAGCCAAGACAGATAAATATCCAAGCAAGATTCTTTAAGAGACAGAAGACAGAATATTTAGGTATAGGAGGTTTACAAACTTGACTAATACTTCAGATTTATGTATTGTATTAACGCTACATATTTTTCTTCTGTAAACACTTTGAAGATCACAATTTTAACAAAGTGCTATTTTTTTTCCTATTGGGAAGTGTTGCACAACTCATTTTCTGTCAAAGGCCAGAGAGATGCTGTGGAACTGCCAAGGTCACAATCCAAGCACAACATAATCTTTTATTATGTTTTACTTACAGTCCAGGAACATGACTGCTTCACCAACTGAGAGCAGTATGGACTAACAGGGAGATGCAAGGTATTATTTTTACATGAAAAAACTCAAATGAAAGCATTATCAGTCTCTACATCAAGGATTAAAAGCCATAACACAACTGTCATCTGAAGCCTGTCTAGCTCTCTGCACACTATACACAAGGTCTCTGGTGCCCACCTGCCAAGGTAGCTGGCTCTTGAAGGACCCTGCTAAGATCTTTCTATACAGGTTAACTTCAAGGACCTATGAAGCCATACAGGTTCAGTACTTCAGCTGTACAGTAGCAGAGGAAAATGACAATTTCTATCAGAAATCTACTCTCAAAAGGGAACAAAAACTTGTGCCAGGCCATCAGTGAAGGGTTTGCTGAACAGCTCCACAGTTAGAAGAGCTGAAAAGAGCTGGAGAGCAATGGCACTCTTCTAATCTAGTTTCTAGCCAGAGAAACACCCACTGGCAGCGCCAGGCAGTTGTTCCAAATACTACAAATTTGCCCAAGCTTCCCATTCTCCAGGCTCTCAATTTCAGCTGCCAAAAGCTACAACACAATCTTTGCTTCCTCAAATGACATTTTTCATCAGATCAATTCAGCATTCAGCAGCATCATTTTAGAAGGCTGGTTGCTATGACAATGCTTTATGTTGTTCTGTTAAATGATGTCAATTCATTGGTAGAAAGAACTAGCTGTTTGATGCCTTTAGCACTCCTCTTATCAAGAATCAGAACAGTGTTGGTGAGCTCAGGAGGCTTTAATGTATTTGTGGAAATCATGAGCTATACTAAAGGAATTTTCAACATCCTACAGATATTTTAAGTGCAAGATGCTTGGTTTGGTTTGTTTTTTTTTTTTTCTGAACACATTTCCCCAACCATAAATACATTTCCAGCTGGCTATATTTGTTTTTCATAGCCTGGCTTCTGTTACTGATTTGTCCCAGTATGATCTTGAAGCTGAGTAGAAGACAGACAATTCAGACTTGTAAAAATAACAGGACAAAAACAGACTGCAAAGAAATAGGTTTTCAGAAACAGAGAAGGAAAGGGAAGAAACACCCATCAATAACCATTTCATTTGAAAAAATAATTCCAGTTTTCATAATAATGGCTCATTTAAGATGGACAAGTCCAAAAACTAGTAAATATGCTGCTGGAATTACTGCAGACTAATTTCAAAAGCATTTCGTATTAGAGTATCCAAATAAAACTAAATCTGCTTTAGTTTTGGGTAACTTGCTCCACCCCTCCATCTCCTTCCTCTCCAATCCTTCATTTGAACTGTCAAATGTAAGAAGCCATACGCTCCTACACTCTTGCAGCAGTGTCTTGTATTTTAAAGGCAAAAAGTCTGAAAAAACAAGCTTGCCTTGAAGTCTTTACCATGCCTCACATGGACTTGTATGATTAGTATATCAAAAAGTAGGGTAAAGAATTGTTCCTGTTTATTCCAAGAGTATTCTGGTATTTAGCTGTGCCCTCACTGCCTGCTACAAACACCCCCACATGTCCTGTTTGTACACAGAAACTATGAAATACAGAGAGGAAATAGACAAAAATGCAGATGAATGCACCGAGGTTAGGGCTGCTCTCAATCACCACCATCTTGGAGAGTAAGTCTGTACTTACAGGCTTTTGTCAAAACCTGCAGTTGGCACACTGGTCACTGCTGTTTCCAAAATCATCTTCCTTTTGTACCCCGTCCTAGTTTCCACCATTGCTGCCTTTCATTCCCTTTCAGATTTCTACTTGTCTGCAGCAATAAATCTGTCCATTCTCTTTGGAAGCTTTGAACATATTCCCTACATAGAATCTTTGCCTTTGTCACTTGCCTTATGCTTCTCTTACTCTAGCCTTGAGAGTAAAGGAAACTGCTTGAAGTAAAGTCTCTCTTTGCTCTTTCCATAACACCTTTCAAGATGCCCCTATTCAAAAGGGATCAGGCAAACCAGACCTTCCAGTCATCCCATCTGTGTAGCACCTTACGATAATACCGACTCCTCAGTCTTTTTGGCAAGGATTTGAGTTTAGCACTTCTTAATCATTATGCAATGCCAGACTCCTTTCAGAAAACCCCAAAGCATTCAGCAATCTTCTCCCCGCCTCGAAATATATCTGAAACCAGAAGTGGGTATTTCACATATTTGGATATTACCACATTTCATTATCTTACTGTTTACTCTCCAGCTCTTATCTATGGAGGTATTTACACCACACTTCCCGTTTTCACAAAATATCTTTGCTTTAAGAAGGTACTTTTGAATATTTACCTAAATTAAGAGAAGTGAACATGTTAATTTTTACATGAATTATCTATAAAGTTACATGGTTTTCTCAGCACAAAGATAAGGAAGTGCAAAAGAACAATTGGAGGAGAGAATGATTTCAGTAGCAGAACCGATTCTTTAAAGTTCTTGTAAAAGTAGAACCTGAGAGATGCTGAAGGATAAACTGTGATAGAACAAAAAGATTGATATCAAGTATATTTAAATTTGCTGGTATTATATTAATATAATAATATTAAATTATTTGCTGGTATATATATTAATATAATAATATTAAATTATTTCTGGTAACTATTGTTTTACTTACAACTTTCCTGATTTCTCTGGACATAATGAGTTCAATAAAACACAGCAAATAAATTTGATGGGAATGCTGGAGGTTGAAATCATCCTTTCTCCTAAACTGCAAAGCCATTTAACATGCATGAGAGAAACTTTCCTAAGGCTAAGTTCTAGGTGAGTATTCACTTCAGCATGCTAACAAGATCATACAGTAACACTCTGGTTTAGCAGCACTGCGATTGCAGTTCTGACTGTACATATTAGCCAACAAATCATGATAGAAGTCTATCTATCAGTAACTGAAAGTAACAAAAGAAGAAGTTCAAAAGTCTTTCCTACAGGTAATCTGTCAAACAAAATTATTTCCATAGCAGCTGTGGAAATGTGGCTTAACAGATTGCAAATAAAGAGCAGGACCTCTGCATCAAATCCTTCTCAAATTTGTTCACATTCAGTATTTCAGACCAACTAATTTTCTGAAGATTTAGTTCAAACTAAATCACAACAGGATCATGAGGACATTTAGTTAAATCTGCAAAGCTCTCCTGCTTAACACATGTAGTGGTCTAAGATGTGTTCCAGATTAGCAATGTAAAGTATCCACAAAATAACATTTCACATGGACGTGGATGACATGCTCAGAGCTCTGTTTACTTATGTAGCCATGGCTGCAAATTCAGCCTGGGACAAACCATGCTCCAATTCAATTTTATAAACATCATATCCAGTATTGCCAGAAGCTGTGAAATGAAGAGAATCTGGTGCCATTTCTGGCTAACTATTAGTGGAAAATACTACAACCTATTAGCCCTCAGATAGTGATTTCACAGCAAATCCAGTATCTAGGAATGGAAGAAAGAGCTCCAAGTACATCTGCACCATTTGCCACCTTGTACTTTGTAAGCAACAATTATGGACAAGCCTCTTACATTTAGAGCACAGTTTTTTCTCACCAAGTAGCAGTTTAAAGAATGCCATGCGATTAGGATTTGTAAATTGCCAAAGAACTGAGCTCCTTTGCAAGAAACAGAAATAATCGTTTACACTACATAAGGTTTCTGCATCAAGCAGCCATTTTCACAATGGTCAGAATTTGGCCATATGATAACAAACTCACCATGAGAACTTGGGATCTCCAGTTCAGACTAAAATATTTAACAGGCTGCTTAATTACCAGCTCCTGTCTGAGAAAGCGAGAGCTTAATGTCAGACACTGCTATCGCATATACTGCATTGTCAGCCACAAAGTTATCCTCAGTATTTAGATTTCCAAATCTGGGAAAATACGTCTCGGTATGGAAGTTAGAAGCCATGATGTGAAGACTCCTCTACCTGCAAGACTTGGAATTGTGAAAGTAAGAAACCTGAGTCTGAATTTACCTTTTTACCCTTAACTACTTCACTCAGAGATAACAGCGCACATACCAGTAAAACCATCAACTTCTGCTTAAATAAGAATCCAGTGAATAAGTTTATTCCTTAGGAGACTTTTTTTCTTTTTTTTTCTTTTTTTTTTTTTTTATATAAACAGGAAGACCAAAGGTTCAAATAAAGGCAACAAAAAATCTCCTTATTTTAGGCTTGGAATGTTGGCAGCTGCCACAGGGTCATAAGGGATAATATAATCCATTTTATTCAAGCTTTACATTCCAGAAGACCAGCAATCACAACTGGAGTATTAAACTGAAGTATTAAGCAACAGGACTCCTCATATCCTTCTATTTTTTTTTTCTTCTTACATTTAAAAGAAGGATTACACCAAAAGGGCTGCATTCTGAAGAAAGCATGAATATTTACTAAAAGGATTTTTTTCCTTACTCACTTTGATCCCACTAATAGATATATATAACATGAAGGGAGTCTGTATTCAGCACAGATAACCAGTCTGTCTAAAATTCTGTTTGGTTCTTTGGAAAAAATGATATAAATTCAGAGCTTACATACCCCAAAACACCCTCACTTTTGTTTCGATATAGTCAAATTAATTTTCTGAGCAGATTGTGCTAACAAACAAAACCAGATGATCCAAAAATAAGGCACTGAAGATAAGCTTTTATAGAACTTAAAAACAGCTGGAAGGGTAACATTTGCATGGATATTTTTTTCTAGTCTATCCAGGACATCACTCATTTTTTTCCTAAGTAGTGTAGACCCAAGTCCGAAGTGCCAAAATTAACACTAATCATTGGGAAAATCTTCTAAAAGAGGAGTAAAAAAGTCAGAAACATAATACCTGATGCATCCAGATGTCAAGCATCTTAATCATCACCAGGCTTCATCCTCATTTGGGCTTGCATCTGTGCAATCATCTCCTGCATGCGACGTAGCTGTAAGAGAAAAACACCCACATGTTTAAAACAATTTCATGAGGAGGCCAAAATCCAGAAAACTTCTCATTTTTTTCTATAGTAGAACACAAGTCCCATTGGAAAAGTTCAATTAATCTACACAATTGAATACTTTGGTTTACCCACCCTTAATTCCTTAGTGCATTACATCTAACATTCGCAAAAGATTTACAGATTTGTAAGGATACTCAAAATGGAAATTGAGCAATAAAATCCAAATCTTTTGAAGCCAGCTATGCTTGCAGACCTGGGAATCAACATTTAATCTACAATGAAGAAAACATGCCCTTTAGGTGTGTACAGAGTTACACTGTTGGAGTGAGCTTGATACAAGTGCTCCTTTGTTCCAATACAAGTGCTCAAAGGATGTCATGTATGAATACTCATCTTGCGGCTAACCAGAGAGCTCTGCAAATTTGTAACAACAGTAACAGCCAAACATGTAGACAGAATTTAAAAACTATTTCTAAAGAGAAACAGAAAGACGTTTACAAAATTTGGAAAGACAGACTAAACACACTAAGCACCAATATATCTACATCTAAACAATGACTTTTCCTGGAAACAACTGTTTTCTTAAGGCATTTTCTTATGACACTTTTTAATTTCCATCTCATAAAAGGCCAGTTATTATATAATGCTTTTTTCCCCTCAAAACACCCCCCTTTAATTTAAATATTCCTAAGTATAAGGAACACTAATATAGATATTCAAAATGCATATGCAAATACACCTAATTTGATTTACAAATTAGTATTTCCTTCCAGATGCAGGTGGGGAAGCTCCACAGACACAATTACAAGTGCCCTATCTTACAGGCTGGAAAAGACAAAGGCTGTGATTTCCATGCACATTGTATAAAACATGAGTCCATCTCAAACTGGAGATCACGCAATGATCTGAGGCTTGTATGGCAAATTTTCATCATTCTAAGCATGATTGGGTAGATTTCAATATATCCAGCTTTTTTCATTTATTTTTGGATGGTAGAGGGAAACTCTTCAACTCTAAAAGCACTATGTTAAGCAATTATACTGTATTTTCATCCATTCAATGACATTAACTATTGTGATACTAGTTACTCCATCAGATTCAATACAAATACTTCTACAATAAATGCTTGGCTACATGTATGTGGTGCCGAGATGTTTTTTATTAAACAGAAATAAACATCACAGAACAGAGAATAAATAATTGCAAATGCCAATATCACTTTTTCTTGCCTGGTCTCAGATACAGATCTGTGAAAGAGTAAGAAACTGAAGAGTAACTAAGCAGTTAAAAATTGCAGCATAGCCAGAGATAATAGAGCTTTGCTAAAACTAGCTGGCTTATGTACTGGTACTCATCCTCTTGCTGCAGCAGCACAGGGTTCAGTAGAGGCTAATTGAGGTTCCTGTGACTGCAGCATGGATGCACTCAGACAAAAGGAAGTTAACACAGGGAAAGCATGAGATACAGCTAAGTCTGTAATGATTATTGTAGACTCATCTACATCTTTCTGCTAAGCACTTAAAACAAAAGGCTTCTGATCAAAAAGATGGCATAATGCTGCAGGAAGGAGGAAGAAAAAAAAAAAAAAGGCAGAAATTCTCAGAAATGAGAGTTGCTTTGATTCCAGAGTCCAAAAAAGGAGAAAAGTTTCAAGGATCAGCTTGTAAAAATGCAAGACACCTGGTCTTTTGAACTGCCTCTCTGCAGATTTACCATCAGAATAAAACTAGCTTTTTGGAAGCTCGCCTGCTTGAGCTTTCTCAAGAGCACTCCAAGCTGAGCCATGAAACATTCCCAAAATAGAAACCATTCAGCAATCACAGGGGAAGATGCTGCTGCACATGTATTATGGTGATTGCTCAAATGCAGAATTCTGCTAATAGCCAACATCATAAGACTTAAATACAGCATTGAGTGTTGCATTATCTTAACCTTAATTGATAAAAATATGCCCACACCATGAAAGAAAACAGATGGTGCATATGACTGAAATGTAAGGCAGGACAAAAGCACAAAGAGACCTAGTCCACTCTTAACAGTGAGGTTGTAGGAAGATTTTCCATTTTCACGTGGTGTTTTTGAGAGCTACTGATGAAGTGTTAGCCTTATCCATTAGCTAAATAATGGCAAGTTTCTGAAGCTGTTTTAGCTAATCTGGTAGAAAAACTTACAAGTACAAAGCCTGCTAAAGAACCTAAGCACACTGATGTCTCCTATGGCCATTAGTAAGCAAGAAGTCACTGAAGTTTCCTTTTCATAAGGAAAGTTGTCAAAAAAAATAAAATGAGAGGTTCTCAAGCACACTTATCTTTCACTGCATCCTGGTCTGCATCAGCATTTTGTTGTCATTTTTGTTGAACTTCTGATATGTTCAGACAAACAATCCAGAATGGTTATTTTCTGCTGTAACACTGCCTTCTCAAGAGCTCTAATCAAACTCACAACTATCAGTTTCGTAACAGTATTCTTAGCAGATAACCTATGAGTAATGATAGATACCACACACTAAAACCTGGCTGCATAACCACAGGGCTAAAGTCAGAGGTAATAACTTAGAGAGAATGCACACAAATATCCTGGAGAGGAAATGGTTGGCACAGCAGGAATGCTGACAACTCCAGAGTTAAATTAAAACTAAAAAACCCTAAGACTTATACTGTATTGTCCTCAAAGTGGTCACCACATCAGTCTCTTCCATAATTCCTCTTCAAGTGGAGGAATGGACAGAAGAACCATTCTGACATGTTACAATACAGGCTAAAACCAACACATCCTCACATTACTAGACCTACTGCATAGACAGACCTTTACTCTTAATAAAGGTGAATGTAAAGGATAACACAGAAGACAAATTGATGTCATATCAACATCTGTGTTCCCTTCACTGTTGGTGACTGCAAGCATCAAAGGCATAAAATGACTTTGATCTTGCTCAGCAGCAAACCCTCTCCCTTGTAAGAGCAGCATTAGTATATTCTGCAGGAACTTGCATTCATCCCCTAAAGAATGGATACCACAACATGACAGCATACAGCTGATGCACATGATGAGAGGAAGTTAGGAAACAATGTTTGGAAATCTGTTAAAACAAGTAATTCCTGTGACTCCCCAGATAACAAAAGTCAGAGGGTAAATTTAACCTTGGTATAAAACTCCACTTAGTTTACTTATGTCAGGACCAAAATGTAGTTCATGTAACTACTGGCTAGTGACAACACATAACTACTGTAGCAACACAGAAAGGAAATAAACGCTTAAAATGAGATTTAAGGTTACAGTGTTAAAAGTGAACCATACAGCTTCTTAACAGCTTTTGGACACATAGCTCTGCTTTTCACCTGTAGTATACTTTGCCCAGAATACCAACAAGTACTACTCCTGTCTGAACAAGGTGAGTGGCTTTTCCATGGCAACTCAACAGATTCCACAGGAAAATACATGTTAAAAACCAAGCAGTATCTACTTCCCACTGAGATGCTTCCCCTCCCCATACCGTAAGTATGATTATTTCTGCCCATGCCTTTATATAAGAAAGTTCATAACGGAAGAAGCTGCAAGAATAGGGCAAGATGGAAAACTGCAGTGGATTTTCTAGTAAATCAGGAAGTTCCCATCATAGCTGCTGTTGGTTTAAAATACTTCCAATACCAAAGAGGTCAACCAGTCTTGTTAACTTCAGACAGGAGCAATACTCCTAACAAATTTACTGTATGGGAAAAGGGGCTACCATTGAGACAAATGTTTTTCATAGAACATATTGACATTGTAAATAGCACAAGTCACTATAGCCACAGCCATCACACTGCATGGGCAGCAAGCATTACTCCTTGAAGGACAACTCAAAAGGACAAAATAAAAGCCATTATCCCCCTAGAAAAAACAACCAAAGAAAACCCCACCAAATAAAGGAACATTGTTCTTCATTGCAGCCCCTCTAAGGGATTCCCATTCACAATCGATTACTAATTTCCTCTCGTTATGTTCTCCCAGGACTAACACTAGATCACTTTATGGAGGAAGGCTGGAGCATTCTGCCTCTCTACATTGGGCAGTAACAGCCCACAAACATCTATTTTCAGAATAGGAATAGGCCCAACACTACAAACTTTAAGGTTGTGCCCGTTTATGCTACAACACCAAAATAATGTGACGTACAGCCAGGAACATGGATACCTTTATTTTTGTTTTCACTTCCCAGCTCAAGAAAACAGGTTATCACTTGCAAATGAGCAAGAAACACAACCAGACTGAGCAGTAAATCCAAAATGACAGATTCCAAACTGCTGAACTGGGGACCACATCCTTTGGCATAATAAAAGATCATTTAGCAAAAGTGATGTCTTGATAAAGATGATCCTGGCACTAGCCCAATCATTCATTCCTTCCAAGGTTATATAAACCTCACAAAACTGTAAATAGAACTTCAAGCACCGTTGCTGATGGGAATGCAAAACAGGAGGGGAAATGGATATTTGTTTTCTCTGAAAAGGCCATGGAATGCAAGCCCATTTCCTCTGTGCCTCTTTCCTCCCCAGACCTTTCCCAGTCTGAACCTTAGGGATGATACAGAGATGAAGGGACGTCATAGAGGCTTATCTACACAAGATTCAGCAAAGCCTCTTGATCTCTTTGGGACAACAGAACGAAAAAGTTAAAAATCTATTTGTTTTTTTTTTTTTCAAGTTCTAACCTAATCCTCTGCAACTTCAGCAGCAGTTATTCAGAGGTGATTCATCCCAGAGGAAACTTCCAGAGACTGTCCCCTCCAAGAAATTCAAGACACCCTTTAAGCCATGCTGTATAAAATACATTACATACATATATATTAAATATTGTGTATACACTTTCCCAGAGTGGCCAGAATATAATAATGTTCCTGACAAGGGAACACTTCCCCCGGTTTCCAGGGGAAATGGTTATAGGAGATTTTTTAAGATGCAAGACTGGACAAACTGTCCTACAAAGATATCTAAGTTTCTACTTAACTACTTCACATATGCAATTTGCATAGTTCAGATAACACGAGAAACAGCTATGACTTAAATTCTCAAAGTCTACTGCCTGAATCTTGGAATCATTAAGAAAGAAAAGGGAAAAACCAAAAACCAAACACAAAACATTCTTTAAAAATGCTCTTGACATTTCCAAAGCACCTGGTATTGCTGGTGCCAGCTAATGGCGTTCTGTGGATTTGCACTCACATCAATAACAGGGAGGCAGTTAGTTTGCGTACAGAACACTTGCAAAGTTCCACTCTCTTAAGTGCATGACCAACAAGTGTGCTCATGTTCCTGAAATAAAGTTATACAGTGATGAAGATGCAGCCCATTTAACCACCAGCAATTCCTATTAGTAACTACTAGTTATGGTGATAGTCTGCTGCTTCTGCATTTTGTTTTAGGAAAATTTTTTGTTATTTAAGTCAACATGCCAGGGTTAGCCAGTAGCTAACCAGGGTTGGCTATTTTTAAATAAGGATGTTATAAAGGAAAAAGGAGAAGCGCAGACTGAAGTAACTATATTTCAAAAATTTCCATGTATGGGAGTCAATCTTTCACCTCAGAAACACACAAAAATGCTTGTAGTTTATTTCTGACTCCAAATCACTGCATATATGCATTGATCTTTTAAGTCATGCCTTCTTGCATTTATGGACTTGGATCCAAGCTGAACTGGATAAAAGCATGAACAGAAAAACCACTCTTCCAACTGACAGCAAGTCTTAAGTTTTCACAATGCAAGCAGTCATAAGTATTGGCAGTGTACTACTTGAATTTAAATACTAGGCTAAAAATTCTCACTCTTTAGAACTTTAGCATTAAAATGTTATGTTAAAAGGCCCCGTAATAGTTTGAAACCGGCATAAGAAATAAAAGATGGAAAACACCAAATCCATAAGTTGACTGGTACAACAGAAATACTACGAATTTTGCTGCAAGTCAAAATTATGGTTAAAAATTCCATGATATAATTAATGTGTGTGTTTTTTCACACTCAACAGCCTTTTTCTACTCCATAGCCACAAGATATAAGAAATTTACTGGTAACATGCTTATAGTAAGCCATGTACATCTGAAATGACATTAGAATATCATATGCTGTTCAAAGCAGCGTATGTAGCTGACAAACATAAATTGATTTCAATATTTAAAAAATAGCAACTATCCTTCTGGAAAATTAGCATACAAACTGGAAGTGATAAATACCCTGCCCACAACCAAGAGACCACATGCTACCTAGCATCCACAGTATGCAAGTGACTATAAACAGAATACTTTTTATGGGCAACTTGTATGTTCAGATTAGGTCTGTCATTCTTCACAGCTCCAATCTTGTGCTCTGTAGGCAGTAGCTGACGTAAATACTGAAGCTGGAACATAGCAAGCTACATTAAAGAACAACAGTTCTAGAAGCTCCCTCTTACCTCAGCCTCTTTCTGCTGGAGGATTCTATCCTTGTCTACCACTTCTTCTTCAACAGGCCTGTTGAACAAAAGAGGGCATCAATGGTATAAGATACAGAAGTAAAAATCTTAAAGAACAGATTCAAGGCTCATATTTCAGCTAATGTAACAACAACAAGAAAGCCTACATGATTCCACACAGAGGAAATTCAGACATTCTTAAACTTGTGCATCCTTTTAGTAATAAGCTACCGGTATCTCATACTCTTATTATTCATTCTCAATTCCTAAAAGTTGGGTTTCTTCACTGCTACAGGGATTTTTGGCTGCTTACTCTAATCAAGAGATTCTCTCCACTATCCATGGTACAAAAATCAATCATTAAAAGAGCTGTGTAGGCTATTTCCTTCCTTATGATCAAAATGGTTGGCCAAATACTTGTAAAGTATTCTTGGGGACAAGAATAAGTCTCTATCAAAAAAGATGCGGCACAGATAGATGAGAAATAACTATTTACAGGTGGGATTAGTTAGGAGGAAGAGCAAGGACAATGTCATAGTGTCAAAAGAAGAGATTGCAACCAGCAGAGCCCAGAGGCGCACACACACATACTTACTTGCCAGTTCGTTTTAGTCTCTCTGAACGGAAGTTTTCATAGTGCAAGTCTTGGGTCACTTCCTGCAGGTCCTGCATGTGCGTTCTGGAAGATGCAAAGGGCCATTGAAAACTTTGTCCTTCTTGCCGAAAGGAAGAAAAACACCCTTTTATCTTCTATTTTTGTTTTATATAATGGATGTATCCAGGGAAAATAATCCTTACAGACCATGCCTGCCATAAAGCTAGCCAGGGTTCTGCTTTCATGTTATTGGTCTTTAAATTATACTTCAGTGCCTCCCACCAGTATTCTTCAAAGACTCAAAGTATGCTGTCATCCTCTTGCTCACCAGTTACTTTATAGGAATTATTGATACCAGTCCTTGCAACATTAAAAGACTTGGGGAAAGTTATTCAGAAAGATTCTTTAATTCCTAAAGTATTTCTTGACTTTTAAGTATTCTTAAGTATAACTTGTAACTGAGAACTAGGTGGAGCTCCTCAACTCACATAACATTTGACATTGGCTAACAATTTCCAATTGCGGAAAAAAAATGCTTGCTGCCAATGACCAGCAGAGGGCAATCCCGGCCCAAGAGAAACTGAACTCAAATCCACAACGAAATTCAATTTTCAACAATAGCGAGACATCATTAAAACAAAGAGAAAAAAAATCACTTATAACCATCTACACAGGCAGAATATCCGTATCAGCTAAAATCATAAAGGGGCAGGGTATCATATTCAAAAGATTTCCTATATTGCCAAGAAAAACGAGCTTTGGCCTTTAGAATACTCTTCACAGTTCAATCAATTGCTTTGAGTAGTATTTTAAAAGCCTCTCTGCCCCACTCAGTGCACTGTAAGAAAACGTCAATTTATACATAAACCCAACAAATCAGTTCCCATAAGGCATAAAAACTGTCATGTATATCTGGCAGTGTAAAACACAGAAAGTTATTTTCCTGAGTCAGAGAATTACAGCAGCAACACAAGCTGCAGGGGGCTCAAAAGTCGCTTACAGAGCCACCAGAGCTCATTCGGATTTAAGGAGTTCATGTTTTTATACATCTCCAGTCATTGTGACAGTTACATCACCACAGGAGATGGGATAATTTTACCATTACTCACACCAGCATTGTGCGCAGTTTAAGGAAATCATTGTGCTCTGGATTTTCAACTTCAACAACTCCCCAGGGATACAGACGGCCTCTGATTTTCTTCCCTTTCACCTCAATAAGTTGATTGGATCCAATAACAGCAAAGGGAATGCTCGCCTAGTCGAGACAGAGCAAAACAAGTTATTGTTTTTATTTTTGACTGGTTACTTTGTTTTGTGATTTGTTTTCTTTTAAAGAAAGCACAAAGAGTTTTAAGTAACAGACAGGAGATGGGGAAAGAAATGCTGACAAGGGCACTCTACTAAAATCCTTCCACATCCAACAAATCCTATTCTAGGCAATGCAACCTCTCATTCTTAACACCTGTAGTTCCGTTAGGATCAGTTTGTCTTAGCAGAGGCATGAAAGGAAATGACACTTTGCTTTAGGAACACTTGACTGTTGTTGAAGTACAGTTTGGGCATAATGTGTCATCTGACATAACATCATGCATGGAAAAGAGCCAACAGAAACATACTTCAGATACAGATTAAAGTAGCTAGAGAGAGAATTTCAGATACATTCTTCAAGCACCTTTGCCAGTATCACAGCACAAAGAGGAAATTACTTCAGCAAAACCTTTATTATCTGCTCTAACAAGAGGAAAGTTGTTAATTAGTATAGTAACCATAACACACGGACATTTGCTTGCTTGTTAAAAGGTTTGAGACAGAAAACAGTGCAAATCACAGTTCTTGGTGAAGTGTTGCTTACATTTAAAAGAGAAAAAAGTCACAACACGCTACATTTGGAATTGTGAAGAAGCAGAGACTGGAATCAAAAGGATTATGATTCAGTCAACATTCAAAGAAATTTCAATTTTCACACATTTTTGAGGAATAAAGTCTCGTTAAGCATACTGTAGGCTTGAAGAACTACTACAGAAAAACAGTAAGTTAGGAGCAAAACTTGCCTTTAGAACTCTGGTTTGTTCTTTAAACTCCTCATCTTCATCAGAATCTGCATCAGGGAGCTGATAAATCCTAATGCCATGCTCCGAAATCTCATCCAGAACCTGAAGTTTACAAGGAAGGAAGAATAATAAATTCTTATTTCATCACAGAGGTGTTAAGTTAAAAATATATACATTCGATTTACTGGTTTGTCACAGCTAGAAAACTCAGGATGCTTTTCTGCTTTAAGTAGAATGCTTAGAAATAATCATGAGCAGCAACACAGTTTTAGAAAACATAGCAAGTAAATCATAAAAAAAACAACAAAATGGACTTACATGGAGCATAATATAGAAGCAGACAAAACCAACTTGAAGTTAGTATGAAAAACTAAGTAAAAACAATGAATTTGGAGGTGTCAGTTACAGCATCAGAACCATAGAGCCCATGTCAAAGTATATTTTTGTGTATTTGTTAGGCACAAAAGTTTAGAAGACAGTGCCTCTTGAATCAAAAAACACAAAAGCTTAAACCAGAGAAAGTTACTCAAAATCCACCAAGAGAAAAACCATCCAAAAGTGTTCTTTATTGCTGCTAATGTCTGAGATTGACATTAAAAATGCACTACTCTGTATTCCTGTATACATTCTTTTCCTAATGAAATCACTGCAGGGGTAAGCAGCTAGCATAATTCCAGGCCTTTGGCAGTTTCAAAAGGTGGTAGGAGTCAATCCTTTCCTCAAAACTGAACAGACTGCTTCTGCTGCCATACTATTCAAAATATTTAAGTCAGAAATCCCATCAAATGCACAAGATTTTCTTTCTCTGCAGAAAGTGTGGTGGTATGAGGAGAGCACGAAGAATGCCGACATCCCACAATAACTCTCTTCAAAGGGATCTTGACTATCTCAGCAGAAGGTTAACTTTGCAGACTTCCAAGATAAGTATTCCCTAACGAGCTGCAACTGTAACCCCACAGCCAGCACCTGAACCAAGCAGCAGCACTACTGCAGCAATGAACTCTTACAGTAGATAAAGTCTGAGCAAAATCAGGATGGAGTTTGAGGTAATCAAAACCATGCAGGAAAGCCTATATAATGACTTGTGCTGTCATTACTACATATATTACTGGACATTAACTGGATAATATAAGTCTTAATGAGCCTTCTCCAGAGCATTGCAGGGTTCCTTGATCCTTTGTTGTGATGGCAACCGATAGCTACAGTATAAATAAAACTTATCCAACCAGAGCTTGATTATCAAACAGCTGTTTACAATAAAACAATCCTTCAGACCACTGGAAGAGGAATGACCATGTATGAACCACAGCTATTCCCATGACAATATTTTCTTGCCAGGTATACAAACATCCCACGCTCTCACACGCGCGCACACACAGAATAAAGCATTATGAACCCCCACCTACACAGAGAGCAATACTTTTAAAAGAAAAAAGAAATTTGGGGATAAGTGTTGCCAAGAAACAATCAACAGTTACATTCACCCAATTACATCTAAATCAGTGCAGGTTGCTCTGTTTGGCAAAATGGAAGACAGCTGAATTATCACCAAATGATAACAGAAGATGCACAGCTGGGATAGGTGGGACAGCGCTGCAGTGCTATGCCTTTAAGCAGCTGCAGAAAGCAAGAAAGCACATTTAACCTGGCTCAGATCTTAAAGATAAAATGCCAGTGAAACAATAACGGGAAAGCCAACAGCAAGGGGTGCTAGAATAATATATTACAGCTGTTAAACCAAGTGCTTTCCTGAAAGGAAAAAGAATTGCAATAAAAACAAACTGCATTTTATGCTCCTAACAATGTAGCAGCATTTTGCTTCTTCAAATCTGAATTTTATTGGCCTCAGAGGGTTCTGTGTTCCTAAAGATTAGCCTTCCCATGGGAAATGAAAAAAAAAAAAAAAAAGAGTCAAAATATTAGTTCCCCTCTCATGAAGTCATTCTTTTGAGCAGGTTTCCTTAGCAGCCGTGCATGGCACAGCCTGTGAAACTGCCTTGCATTTCTTCCCACTCAAGAGTTTTTAAAAAATAACTTTGAATTCCAGAAAGACCAAACAGGAATTACTCCAAGCTGGGTTTCCTTCGCAAGCACCACAAACTGATCTTGCTGCAAGCGGCAAAACAAAAACATTTTACTTTAGATTGATGGCCAAATGGCTGAAACATCTGAAAAAAAATAAGACTTCAAGCTGCGTCAGCAGAGCAGGATTTTGATTCTTACTCTTGATTAGAGATTCTGTTAGCCAAGATGCTTTGAGTTAGAACAATATACAGGAGCTAGACTTTCAAAGCTTTGGAACCACATTATACATTTGACTTAACATAAACTCACAGTTTGTAGAGTAACCTCTGCCAGAAGCAGAAAAATAATGAAGATATGTTTACCTGTTTCCTAACCACTCCCTCAGAAGTGCCATTCATCTCGCTGTACTTAGCCAGCGCATAGATGTGGTGCCCATCTATGTATGTCCAGACTGCTCTGAAGACTAGTTAGTTAAAAGAAACTTTGCTCGAACTGGGAAGAACTAGACATGGATTAGCACTGAGTATGGTCAAGAGAAGTTACTTTTAAATTAACCTGTTCATCACAGGATATGTAAACTAGGATTCATCTCCATCTTCCATAATAAGACCTACATCATAAACCCTCAATCTAACATCACTTACAAAATTGAACTGAAAACCAAGCAATTCCAAATCCACACTGGGAAACACATTCACTTGCACTACTGCCATGCTTCAGTTAAAATTCAGCAATAACACCACACAGAAGTAAATGTTAAAAGTAGGTGCACTATGCTATGCTTGACTCTAAGACCCCAACATCAAACAGCAGATAAAATGACAAAACAATTACAGCAAGTATTGAAACCTGGTAATTATATGTTGTTCTTCCTTTCACCTAGGAATTGATTTTGTGAAAGATGACTGTAGCTAGAAGCTATTTCTATCAGTTTATTTTATGTATTTGAAATGACAGAGCAGAACATTCAGATTCCCAGAGAATTATATTGTAAAATAATGAATATTATGCTTAAATGCCTGTTTCAAATCTGTCAACATCATTCTGCTATCAAATGCTGAATGAAAAAATAAGTACCTACGAAAACTGAGCCTGACGTACACTGCTGAAAGATCAAATACAGTTTCTTTATAAAAAGTAGCAGCTCCACAAACAATATTACCATTAGATAAAAATCTTTCACCAAGTCAATTACAGCCACTGAAAAAGAGAAGCAATAAAGCCAGCAGAAACAGAAATCTCTGGTCTGTTGTTTCCCTGAGTTCTTTCAATTTGCTCACAGTACCTGTCATCTCCTCAGCATTTGTGGAACAACAAAATAAAAGCTACAAGGCCTGAACAGAATTATTCCCTGGAAGATCTTGAGGTCCTTTTTAAACCAATGAATGTCCTTTTTTCCTTCCTCTTTTCACCTAGTTCATCATAAAGCTGGTCACTTTTGTATAAACAGCTCTTGCCACCTTCAGTGAATGTTTGTCTGCACTGCAGACAAGGTTCATCCAGTCACAACTGCCCTCACTTTAAACTTCCTCAGCTACAGAGAATTTATTCCATTTCTCAGGCAAGTTTTCTTTACATCACAACAGCAATGCCAGCAGTACCTCACCTTGCCAAACTGCAGTTGTTTACATGCCTGCACAAACCAGTCACACCTTTGTGACACTGGTCCACCCAAAAACCCGCCAAACAAACCCTCTGAATTTAGGTTAAGATCAGCTAAGTGCTGGTCTGTAAGCATGAGTTTAACTATACTATTTTCCCAGTTAAATAAAGCTGTTCTCCCTCAAACAAAACAAAAACACACCCTCACACAAAAGCCCTTGGAATAAAGATCCAATACCTATTCTAAAGGACTACTGAAAGCCAGAGGGTCATAATAAAAACATCTGTCACACCCTCAGTGACAAATCAAAAAGTGGTAGTATAAAATGATATGAAGATATAACATAAAAGCTATCATCTTGCCATGAAAAAAAAGTTTGCAGAGTCTGGCACAAAGTATAGGCTGCATTTTAGAAGTACTAATTATACTTCAGGCATAAGTTATTAAACTTGTAACAATTCACAGGCTTTCTAGGGTTCAAATCTGTTGGACTTTACAAGTGAATGTACTGGAGGCAACAGAACCTTACTTGTGGTCTCAAATTTTACTAAGCCACCTCTCAGCATTATAGAGTCTCACCATTCCTTTGTTTAACAAGGTGCATGAAGTCAGTCTGAATCAAAGAGGATAAACAAGGGAAGATTAATCTCATTATAGAATAGTTTATCTAAGGAATGTAAATATTTAAACAGGGATTAGATTTAAGGTAAAAAACTTGTACAGCCACAAATTTGTAATTTATTTCTGGAGAATTCACTACAATGTCTTATTTGGCAGAGGCTGGGCTGCCTTGGATAGGTTTGACAAAAAAAGCCCTTCAAGACAGCAAGTAAACCTTCCAATGCAAAAAGATTAATTTTAGTACCACTGTCTGGAAAGACTTTCTCCAATGCAATCCAGAGTACGTCCTTGTATTTCACATGAACAGACAACTTAGTAGGAAAAATGGATACAAGACATAAATTTTTCCAGAACAATGGAGCTACAGAAAGCATCCTGCTAATATATTAGCCCAACTGTCCTGCCTTTACATTAGGGTTTTAGTTTGTGTCATGGATGCACTTATGAAGCAAGTTTCCAGTCACCTCGACTTAACCATATTTTGCTACAAACCACATAGCACAGACAGAGCACACAAACCAAGTTTCTTTTGAATGAAACTAAAGATATTATCTCAGAACATGTCTAATGCACTTCCACGAATAATGGACATTCGGTGGACTGGACTAAACAAGAGCTAGTCTGAAACATCTCCATTACATGCACTTCAGGATGACCTGAACCCTCGTTTAACAGTTTTGCCCAAAACCTGCTCTATTAGGGCACACTGCTTGTTAAGACAGATGAAGCCAAGAACGGTCACCTTCTCAGCAAGTGTCACTGGTAAAGCACATCACTCTGCAGTGAAGATTTCCCACCTCACACTTCCTGAAGATTAGGTGTTTGGCCAACACCACTCACTCTTCTTCAGTTTGAATTTACTTTACATTTGGCTTTAACATTTTACGGGTTGCACTGTCCCATGACCAAGTGTTAGACCTACTCTTCTCTTCAGCCTTTCTCTCTCCTTCAGAGTCAGCGTGTCAGCCTTGGCAATCACAGGGACAATGTTGACTTTTCCATGAAGAGCCTTCATGAATTCTACATCTAGTGGTTTCAGCCTGGATAAAAAAAAAAGAGGGATGGGGGTTTGTGGGTTTTTGTTTGGGTTTATTTATGTTATTTTTTAACAAACAAAATGTACTAAAACTTACTTCAAGTATCTACAGAAATAGTTTTTCCAGAATAAATTAAGTAAGAACACTTGCTTATCAGCTTAGTTGTGTAAAGGTTGAATTGAAATTAAAATTATCACTACAAGATAAATAGGATATTACAAGCTCTCTGTTTCTGAGTGATAAACAATCTAATACTGAGTGCTTCAAAACAATATTGAATGCCAAAAAGGGGACAAAGCAGAGGAGAGCATTAATCCCCAGAGACCATTTTAATTGCTTTGGCTAACTGATAGTATGGGAAGTAACTCAATTAACATTAAAGTTCCCCGTTCAAGTAATGAATGAACTTATGAACAAGACATAATGCCCTAAAATAAAAGAGCTCAGGAGCTTTTACTTACCCATGCCCAAAGGGAGAGATGAAGTAAAAACAGCAATGGACTCTGTTGTCTATAATGTGGCGCCTGTTTAAACCGCTCTCATCATGAAGGTATCTTTCAAACTGGTTGTCAATGTACTGGATAATTGTTTTGAAGCTGTGTTACGGAGGGAGGGGGAAGAGAAAGAGAAGCATCATAGATCAGCTTTAAATTAATAAAGAGATAATTATGAAAAGTTAAGAACAGGAGAGAATCATACTTTTATTAAGAACGGTTGTTACAAAAATTCAACTTTTAGCATTTCATTATCAAAATACTTTCAGTACAGATACAAAAAGATACTCTGACAGCAACCACTGAGTGTTTATTCATGCCTAGAGCTACTTGAAAGTGTTACTGTGTCCACTGGATAAAAAGTTCAAGGGCAAGCTCAGAAAAAAAAAAAGCACTCAGAGATGAGACAACACAGGCAGGAACAGAAGATTGATATTTTTTTCTGGGTTTGGGGGGTAGGGGATGAGGAATTGTTTTTAAACCAACTGACAAATGACATATCCAGGATATCCTCTTGATTTACAGCCCTGACCTAGAGCTAAGTTTCTATAGTTACCTATGAAAATTCTGGTATTCTAGTCTGCTTGAATTACACACAAATACATTTGTAAGTCATGCACGCAAGAATCACATGATTTATTAAGCTATTTTTGTTACCTTACAGACTCCTACTCTGTTGGCAAAGAAAAATAATTCCTGCTTAGTTCAAGGCAATTTGAAATATGCACTACAAAGATGTAAAGGAACACAAAATTTGAACACGTAGATGAATCAGACACAAAGAGCTGTGACTAGAAAGAGAAAACACAATGCATTACTAAGAAGATTGCTTTAAGATATTCCAGAGCATGGAGACACCTGCAAACAACATTAATATAAAAGGACACTTTATATTAAGTGCTGCTGGAAAAGGGAAATGAACACACTGATGAAGATAAGATTAGGCAGATGATTGTGTGTCATGGACATATCTTAAACTACTTGAGGAAAACCTGAGCAGAAAACCTAGCTTGAAAAATAGTATTTCTGTTGTTGAGAAAGTGCAAATTTGACTGGAGAAATTTCAGGAGGAAACATACAAGAGAACACAACACAAATAGTAGAATTAGTAATCTGGAAAATGAACACATAGAATGATGGCAAATACTGTGACAGCAAATACAAGTTTAGCCCTGGGCTGCATGGCTATAATGAGGATAATGAAAGGAAGCAACACGAATGATGGAAGAGATCTTGGAGGGAATTTGATTTTCCAAAGTTGAGCAAGCTTTTGAATCTAGGAGGAATAAATACACACACAATTATATCTGCAAGATTTCTAGGTCATACCACAGAAGACAATGCAGCAAAACATGTATTAATACTGAGTTTTGACCTTAGTGCTGCTCAAGTCTTTAAGAGCCAGCATCTAAATAGATAAATATGTTGAAAAAGGACAACAGGGTTTATGCTCCTGTTGACCTTTGCTACTCTCCTCTTAGCTGGTGAAAGGTAACAAGATGAAGACGTACAGATATTAGGACAGAAACCAAGAACGAACAATGGGAAAGCAACTATCACACATTTCTCTGGCAATGTAATCAGTTTACGTGCAGTTTTCTAGCTCTAACTGCTATAATTTTCCCTATTAACATGGCCTTAGTGTCCTGTACCTCCTGACTTCCGGGAAACACCTGGCTTATACCACTGTGCTACCATTACTTAGGAGATAGCACATCCTGTATTGTAACAGCAAACAACACAACCATTGCATTTAAGCCCACTGAGAAAAAATGAGCATTACCAAGCTGCCAAAACCCACAAAAATCAAATTAATATAAGCCAGTAAAAAAAAAAAAAGAAAGCTTGCAGCAGCCAGAAAGGAGCTAAAGAATGACCTGTGACACTGCGACCAAGATGAAATGAGGCCTATGATCTGCAATACCTAATAAGTTAATATGTAGACTGCTTTTGTCACCCATCCTTTTGAGGCCAGATTTGATTCAAGTCTGTGCATAAAGCAATCTTTTGTTTCCCCTCCTCTCCTTAGATCCTTTCTTATCTGTCTTATGAAAGATACTACTTTAAGGACACACTTCTCTTATGATACAATTGTCCACATGCATGGAACAGCCATCCTATGCTTCAAACCTCCTACCATAAAGAATTCTGCTATTCTCCAAACACATATCTAAACAGATAAAAAGAGCATTCCCAAGTATAGTCTGATTCTAGATTACAGAACTCAAGCTAGCATGAACGCTTCACACAGAATCTAAAATTGATCCCTGTATTTAACTGCAGTTAACATTCACCTTTCCTTATGGGCTGTTTTAAGTTCAACAGCATTCAGAAAACAAAAAATAATCTACTTTAGAGAATTCACTGTACTAAATCTAGAACTCATTTCCCAATTCAACACTGTTATTCTTCTAATCCAGGAGGCCTCCTGGATAAACTGCTGACAACATATAATCCTTGCTAGCACTACTTCTGTGATGGAAAGTACATAAAAAATTGACCCCAGGTCCCATCCTTGAAAGTCAAATTCTAAAATTAAGCTCTTTCATCAATGCAAAGCCAGAAACCAAAAGTCTTAAGAAAACCTACTCAGAAGAAAGATATCTGAAATACTCTCAGCAATTGCTGCCTCCTAACAGACATTGTACCAGTTTGATTTACCTCTGTTCAAAAATAACCTTAGCAGAATTCATTACCCTGAAGAACAGTCGGTCTGCACAAATTACAGCTGTCCCCAAAATGTGCTTTATAATGCTTGGATTGAGATCAGCACCATCTACTGGTTAACCTCAACTGCAGTGAACACAAACATGAATTCAAAAAACACAAATTTGCTGCTTCCTCTGAACTAACAAGGAAGGAAGGTAGCTGCACTGGGTCAGTCTTGACTACAGTTTGAAACAAAAAGTCCATCCATCCAAGTCCCTACGATATCCTGTAAAGACTTTGTCAAAGTTACATTCATCAGGGCACAGACAAGGTCTTTTCATGGGATATAAGAAAACAGGACTAGAAAGACATAACGAAAACAAACTGTATCTTTTTATTCTTTAGTATATAGGTACAATTTGTTCCCATAATATATTATGTTTAAGATTTGTCACAGAAACTACATATAAACCAGTAAATTGTTCTACTGGGTCTGAATCATCATGGAATAACTCTGTTTAGTAAGCCTCCAAAAAAGAAAGGGGAAAAATCTGAACACATAAGTCCCTGTGAAACATCTTAACAGAATAAACAAAGGGCATTAGAACACAATCAACAAGAAGAGCTCTATGTAACACAATACATGGGCTGCAGAGCTCTTAGCTCCAGCGGAAGGAAGCTTTAGTCAACAGTGCACAAAATAAGCAAGGCCATGCTGCAGTCCAGAAAGATGCCTTCGTGTTACTCTGAAAGATCCCCCCTCCCTTTTTTTTCAACTTAATAAAGTAGGAAAAGTGAGAGGAAAATAAAAATCCCACTCCAACTTCACTTCCAAACTTTCATTTAGTATATTATATAACTTCATTGCCTTCACTTCTGCTGTTTCTACAGTACACCACTGAAAGAAAAGAAAATCCATGTCTGATAAGAAAGTTTTTCAGAATGCTCCAGATAACACAACATTCTGTCAAGAAAAGATCACAAAACTTTCTATTGGCGTTACAGATGTTTATTTTATCAGCTATTTTCCTCCTTCCTGCTTGTTACTTTATAGAACTCAAATCAAACAGTATTAGCTTTATGCTCCCTTTCTCTGCACAGTGACACTTTGTTTTCCTTAGGACTACCCCACACACACACCACAAAAAAAATGTGAACAAAAACTAAAGGATAAGCAAAATAAATATCGTTAGCACTTCTTAAAAGACAGGTACGTAAAAAAAAAATAATCAAAGTTTAGCTCCTAGTTGCACTGGAATAATTCAGGCATCCTATAAGCACATTAACATATCTCATCTTTATTTGGAAAAAAGTTATCTCAAGATCAGCTCTCCACAATTAAAGGGAAGTGCATCATGATGATGATTTGGAAATTGCATTTATGAACAAACTTCCTATTTTACCAATTTCTTTCTTCTTGATCTTTCTTCTAAAGCAATTGTCTATGTTGTGTGTACCTGCAGACAATTACTTCAGCTGTTATATTTAGTCCAGAGACAGCTAAGTAGTAGCTGCATCATTAAAAAAGCAATTCTACCCAAAGTGCTAGTAGTGCACATACAGGACAGGGAATTAAAAGTACCATATTAAAAACATGGAAACTGAGTAAGCCAGAGATACAGAAAGTAAAAGACAAACAAAAACTTCCCTTCTGTCAGAGGCAGCTATAGAGACAAAAAGTTGACCGCAGCTGTCACAGAGAACCTTACTGGAGAGAAAGCCATTAATTTTGAGGGAGAATCATAGACAGCCTAGAGAACACTAACCAAACGTTTTAAAGGGTTTGAAAGTTGTTAGAAAACATGAAGTTGTACAAAGTAACACAGTTTTACTCGGGATGTGTATTTTAGGTAACAAAAAAAGTATGAGAAGCTTGATTTGAAAGCTCACACAAACGAAACGTCATGTCACTGATGATATGAAGATGAGCGCTCAGAATGCAGAAGTGCTCAGAAAATTGTGCTTAACTGCAAGGACTTAGAAAAGACCCTCTACTATGAATTCAAGATAACATCCCATTAATATTAAGAATAATGAATCTGTTGCTTCCTTTTAGTACATCAAAGTTATCCAAAGACCACTAGCCAGATCACTTAAGTTCAGAGAGACAGACACACTAGTGTTTTGTAAGATACAAACTATCAAGCAAAGCAGTATTTACACACATACCAGTCCTGGCTGTTTATGGCATCTCCGTATCCTGGTGTGTCAACTACTGTTAAACGCAGTTTCACCCCTCGCTCCTCTATCTCTACTGTAGAAGCTTCGATTTGAACCGTTCTCTCTATTTTCTCTAAAATAAAGGAACATTTTGATTGTTATTGTGCCTATCAATTGCTGCAGAAATCCCTGCAGGAGAGAGCAACAGAGGAGGAAATTAATCTGAAGTGTATCGTAGCCAATGCGACATAAAATATTTTAAAGGAGGAAACAAGTTAGCTAGTCAAAATTTAACACCACATTTTTGTAAATAAACTAGAAGCAATGAACTAAAAAGGCGGGATTTACTCATGACTGCATGAAAAAAAAAACTAAAATATTCAGAAGCATGCTGAATTCTTTGTCAAAATCTATTTACACCTCTTAGCAGGATTTATGGCTTTATAGGCCAAAAGCATTAGAGGAAATGGGGATTAGAGTAAAACCGCATTTAGGTATATTGTCAGTATGGGAGGCTGGAAGGAGCAAGGGAGGTGTTGGTTATTTTAATAATGATAAACAGCAAAAGCTGAGTCTTTGAAAATAAAATGAAAAAAATAATAGCTCAAAAATACAATGGGGAGGATTAAAATACATCTAGAAAGGGTCTCATGGGTGAAGGTCTCATCAGAATGAAGCAATGATAATGTAGTATTTCATAGGGTATATGTTAAAGGAACTGCAAAACCATGTTTACCTGCAGCTCCAGGAATGTAACGCTCTGGATAAAGATCAGTCAGGAACAGACTGTTAATTAAAGTGGATTTTCCCAAGCCAGACTCACCTACAAACAAAATAATTCAGGTTATTAAGCACATACACCTCTTATTGCAAAGCACCTCCTCTTTCGCCAAGCCTGCATTACGGAGGAAAAGTAATCTGTTCATCAGGATCCACCCTAGCTTTTGATATAAAAACATCAAAGGTTCAGCAAAGTACTTTTAAAACCACAGGAAAAAACAAGCCTCTAGTGTTTTTATAAACGTTACATGAAAATGCTAAGTTCACTGTACTAGATTTCATAGTAAAAGCTGAAAGGTCATATGGCACTTGACTATACATCTAGAGATAGTTTGGTTACTTCAGGAAAAGAAAAGCTTTCTTTTTTTCATTTAAGCTTAACAAAATCAGGAGCTGTAACTCTCCCATTGAAAACTTCTGAGACCTTTAAGGTTTTTCTAAGCTAGAAATTGAATCTGGAACACTGTTAGGAGGGAGAATGAATAAAGCAATCCCAAATTAAGAGAAGCTTTGCACCCTTATAGTCCGGCTACATATATCCTATGAAAAATGAAACAGAAAATAGTAAGAAAACTATTCAAAATTCACCTGAGAAGTTCCAGTCAATATAAATTTTTCCCTACAAAGTAATGAAGTTAAACCTGTACAAACAGTTATTATATGTGAATTTCAAAAAGTCCCCTTTTTCCTAACCCAAGGGATCAAAGGAGTCAGCACTTAGAACAATTGGCCGTGTTATTTTAGAGGCTACTAACACCTAATCTTAGAGATGGAAGAGTTATCTGTATTTATCATCCCAAACTACATGAAATCAAAATCTCTACACTTATCACAAACTACCTGGTTATTTCACAGACCTTGCTGAACGTTCTGTCACCAAATAAACCCAAAAGGCACTACAGTGCAAAGAGTTCTAAGGAAGTGTTATACATTTCTCATTTTCATTTTTCCATAACATGTCATTCCAAAGTAACCACTACAAAAAGGCGACAGTACTGTGGACTCCCTTTGCACTTGTATAACATTAAGCTGATTCAATGCAAGTATAATTCAACACATCACTTAAAACAGTTTAGTGCCTAAGGGACTTTCCAGCAGACTCCTACAGGTGCTCATTCACAGAATAGGCAAATTACATGTTTAACGATAATATCAGCATGAGTCAATATGGAACAGCAGAAAACACAACAGCAGCATCACCATTCCAACAGCAAGATATTCACCATGTGCATTCATGCCTTCTGATGGGGAAATAGGAGTGAAAGAAAGATTAATCAACTATCCCTACCATCTGACCATGAGTCAGGATTACAAGAATGTCCTGTTGGCTCAAAGTCATCATCTTTAATCACTGCAAATACTCATTCCTACTAAACATGACAACATATGAAGAGCTCCAATTAGAAAGTGCATAGAGGTCCAAAACATTTTCTTCTGTATAAAAGTCAACAGCTACATAGGAAGACACATGTCTTTGTGAAATAAATTTTGTTGTTGTTGTATAACAGTCACAAAGACTTAAACAAGGCACTTACCAACCACCATCAGTGTGAATTCAAAGCCCTTCTTCACGGATTTCCTGTGAACCTGGTTGGGCAGATTTGCGAATCCCACATAACCTGCTGAGTCGGAAAACTGACAAGAGAACAAAAGTTGAGTATAAATGAGATCCCTTTCCTCCTAAAAAGTTGAAAAGAGTTCAGTTGATTCTATACAATAAAGTGCAGAGGTACATAAAACACATTGAAAAACAGAGAATTCAACTATTTTTTTCCTGCTATAGCAAGACAGACCTTGAAGCAGGCCCGTTTACCAAGCAGCCTGATACAAACGGGAATCTGTAAGTACCTTGGGTTACTTATAAACAAATGTCTCTTCTCAAATAAAGAATCTGCAAGCTTGCAAGGACACACTATTATTAATCTTAAACTGTAAACATGGCTAAAAATCCCCCAGATTTTAAGCTAGAGAACAAAAATATCTGTTCAAATTCAGGACATGCTGCTACTACCTTTTATAAAAATACATAATGCATACTCGTATGTAGAAAAACAAGAACACTGTATAGTAATGCAGAGATTACCAACATACAACCACACAGAGATCTAGCTTCTGCTTGTTAAGCTGTTCACCTATCTTCACAATGGTTAACTTCTAACACAAAAGCAGGAAAAAGAAACATATCTGAAAAACTTATCAAAGAGATTTAGGCTATAAAAAGGGCAGTGTGCTTCACCATCTGTTATCAATTGACTGAAAAACTAATAAGAGCCTAAAAAAAGAAGTGCAGCCACTTGATTTAGGGACTTCTGAGTTAGCTGGAACCAAATTATCTTTATAGATGAGTTTATGACGAGAACAGTTTTTATACAATGCCATACTTCCAGTGGTGCTGGGGAGATCCAGGGGAAATCACTTAAAGGGCAATAATTATTAGCTAACAATCCTTTAAAACCCACTCAGAGAAATACATGAGAAATGAAGGTTTTGTCACATTAACTTTCCTTAGATAAAGGCACCATTCTAAATATGTAAGCAAACACTGAATGTCCAGCAATCATCTGAAAGCCTATTTCTAGAAACACATGCAAGCTCTGTTTCTACTAAGCATATCCTTTTGAGAACCACATATGAAGCAATAAGGTATCATTTATTCACTGTTTTACCACTTCAATAAAAACACGAGCATTTTTAGAAGTTCAACAGATTCTAAACAAAGTTTTGGCCATGCAGCCATCTCTTTACCTTTACTTTTTCACCTGACTGAGACATGTTTCTTCACTCCAAGGTTCAGACACTGGAAAATAAAATCCATAGTGCAAGTTAGCTAACTTGAGGGTTACATTAATTTTAAGTTTTAATTGATCAATTAAATATAACCACATTTTATTCTAGCAGAACAAAATGTCACATACTCAAAGACGAAAGAATTAAAAAACAAGCCATAATCCATATAGTGGTTTATGTGAAGCTATTCAGAGGAAAGTAATTACACAGGATTATCAAACCCAGAATAGTTCACTGAAATACTTAAAAGTTCTGAAACAGATCACTTTAAAACTCAAAAGCATTAAAATTCAGTATCCTTAAAGATCTCTCATCCTTCCTGTCTTTAAAGAAGGAAAAATATCTACCAGAAGCTAATGCCGAGTATTCATGGTACTCCTGATGTAATTTTGTTAAAAGTTCTGATTCTGTAGTTAGCTAATAAACCCCAAAATCCAAATACTCTGTTCCCACCCCCCTGTACAGAACAGCATAAGGAAATCCTTCTTCCTTCCATTTTTACACTTTCCACTTTGGAATTATATTTTTCTTAAAGATGGTTTCACATAGGTAAATGTAGTGTAAGTGTTGTCCAAAACATGACATTTGAGAATCATTACTATATAAAGCAATTATCCTGAGAACAAGATAAATCTGGGATTTCCAGATAAAGGTTATAACATTATTTTCAGTCACTTCAAAGTACTATCACTGAACATGAATACTACACTGGCAGTTGGCTAACCCACAGTGGACATAAAATTTCACCCTGATCTGAAGGACTATCAGAAAGATGTGTTCTTTAGTTTCAGGCACAGAACAGCTGGGGTTTGGCAAGCCCTTATCTTTTTGCTCAAGGATGTTAGTTGTGCTATAGATTAACTATCACAGCAATAGCAAGGCCCTTTTATTAAAAGCAGCCACAGCACTGACCGGAAACACGGAAGCGGCAGAAGCACTTCACAGTTTTGTTTGTTGACAACAGCTCTTGGCCTGGGGAAGCGGGGAAGTGACCTATGCAGGCACCTGTGTGTTCAGACAGAAATGCTTTCCTGTTGGTTAGCTGTAGTCATTCTAGCAGGATACAGTCCAGTTTCTGACACTGGCAGTCTGACAGTCAAATCCTAGCAGAGACACACTAAGCTTTGCACTGAAAGAAAAGCTGAAGTTAATTGCAACTTGGAGTTTTAAAGAAAATATGTCTTCAGCTCACATGGCATTTCGTTTGCCCTGAAGCAGGCATTTTAAATCCTGGCAGCTGTGCAGACACCAGCCACCCTGTAAGCAAGGAAAACTGGTTTTGTTTATTCCTCCAACTTCCCCCCATGTGCTTGCTAATGAAGGCCTAATACATCCATTGCCTATAAAATGAGGAGGTCCTGATCCTAATCATCTTCTGATCACCTTCAGTTGGGTATTCCTCAAAACAGCCTGGGAAACATCCCTTCAGAATGGTTTTGAAAAAGCCAGTCACAGCCCCACTGAGGGATGTAACTCATCGTTCTGTCCACATCTTGTTTCTACATTTAGAAACCTCTGTTGCCACCTTGTCTATAAAATCATAGACAAGGTGACATAGTAATATAATTACTATGTTACAAGTAACATAATTCAAGAGTTTAGCAAAGTTCCTAAGCAGTCACTGAGTGTTTATGTAGCTTCATCTTCTTGGCCCATTTCCCACAGTAAGGCCAGATGAGAAACCTACCAGAGCAGCTGCTATAGTTAAACCTGAGAAAGGGGAGCAATTCAGATTTAAATATGCATGGTAAATTCTCAAATGACTCCTGCTTTAAACCCACAGTATAGTCACATCCATTGTAGTACTACCCAAGCTGCTGGATTAAAAAGCAGAAGTGTCACAATTCTTGTCAACTGAGTACGACTCATCTGGCTTCAAAATTAGCCTGTCATCTCATAAAAAAGCCACATTTACGTTAAGTTGTTCCACAAATAGAACTTACAAAACCTGTTTTCTACCAGGCAAACCATGCTCACCCTGTGTCTTTCTCTGACCAAAAAGTCGCTGTACCCAAAGCTGCAAACAGCTTCTCTGATCATATCATGAGTGCAGCACATGCTTAAATGTATATGTACAGCAAGCATCCAGTTAGTTATTTCCCATTGTGTTTTGTTAAACTAGAAATACTCTAACTAAAACTTCGGTAAGCAACAACAACAAAAAAAAACAACAACAAAACACCCCCCAAATGAGTGAACCCCCTGTTCCACAGCACCTAAACAAGGCACTGAGGTTCAAAATGAAGCCTGTTACCCAGCATCAACACATTTTGCAATTCATAATACTGCCCTCATGAGGTTTCCTAGCAAATTATTCCGCCAACTGTCTTCCCCAGATGACCTGGGCCATCTTCCTGGAGCTTTACCTTACCATTGCAAATCAAAACCTTAGAATTAGCAAAATACTGGATGTTACACTGTCAAATCTTTTTACAGCACTAAATAACCACAGTGCTTACAAGTGACAACGTGTCAATGGACCAGACTGCCCAGAGCATCAATGACTGCTGAACTCCTGAATGTGTCTACACGCAACTGAATCAAACATTAAAATACTGTGAAGCTGAGTATCTGACAGCACTCTGAATAATCCCACATCTGGAAACTGCAGTTTCATTATTATGGAAAATTCATTAAAAATTAAAAACAAACAACAAAGGCAAAGCGGAGCAAGCCATCACTGTTCTGTTTGCCTTGGATTTTCAATTAACTATTTCAATCATTGTGAAATAAGCAAAGCAGCACATGCAAAATATTTCAAAGATAAAGGAATAGATAAATTACAGTTGGATTAACTTGCAAAAAAGCAGTGAAACTACTTGTAATTGTGAGCCCCATTTAGCATGTCTAGTGGAAAAAAAAAAAAAGGGACACTATGCTACAGCATAGGAATGTCCAAATCAGGTTTTGAACAGTGGATAATGTAACAAAGTTTCATTTTGAATCCCAACAAATTCCTACCCTATACAATTTGCTGTTCAGTAATCGAAGGGAACAAATTACTACTAAATTCAGTTACAATTGCCTCCTGTATAAATACAGAGCCCTGGAACGTGCCATCCCACCGTCTTCTGCTAAGAACAGTGTTCCAGTGAAAGAGAAAGAGAGGGGAAGGAAAATGGGTCATTTCCTTTGTTCCTGTCAGGATGCAAGAAGTAAACTGCTAGGAACAGGCAGACTGGGAGCTTCTTAATAGGATCTAGCACAAAGAAAACTCTATGAAAAACGTACAAAGAGTGTTTCCATATAAGGATACTAAACAACACTTTGAAAGAATGACTTCAGAGTGACCTTAACAACCATCTCCACAAGCAGAGCACAGCAGCCCCTGAGCTATCACATGGGACCTCATCTGAGACAGGTAACTCTGATACTTCTGAAGAAGTATTTAAGGACCTAATAAGGAACCACAGAAAAACAGTAAAGGCTTAGGGAGGTTTCCAAGTGCTGGAAATAGTCTCAACAACATTAGCATTCTCAAGTCACATATTCAGACTTAAAGCAGACAGTGAAAAACACCAGGAAAGTGTCAGTAAAACATCAGTATTTGTGGTTTCTCACAAAAAGAACTACAAAACCCCACAAAGAAATAGCAGTCAAGTATTGAGGCACATAAATAATTAAAAAAAAAATATTATAACTTCCCCAAGTACCTTACATACAGAAAATCAAGGGAATCATGTGAAAATTAAAGATTTCCCCACTATATTCCAGCCCTGATATAGAGGTGGTCAAATACAAAGGAGCTCACTTTTTTTGCTAGCTTATGCTATCAAAGTCATATGAATCACCCCACTCGGTCAAACAACATCAGAGCTGTTCTCTATGTCAGGCTTTATTCCCCATCACAACTTCATCTCTGCGCCTGAAAAACCCCTCCCAGAATTCCCAAGGAGTGTCCCTTCAGGTGATTCAACTTTCCCCATTAGAACCAATGTTACCAACTGAAGGAAACCTCTTTTACACGTGAACTGAATATATTTCTGTATCACACTTATTCTGGAAAGTAACTGTATACCCCTTCCAGGACATACAAAATGTAACAGCAAATGCAACAACCCAGGACTGGCGCTTGCAGGTAGACCATGCCAAGTGTATGCCACTGCTCTGTATTTGGATTAGTATTCAGAAGTTTTACAGACTTCATTCTGACAATGCATTTGAACCAGTGACACACCTTATAGGTTATGACTGGGAATGCACTGCTGTTCATCAAAACTTGTAACATTTCTGTGACTTAACAGCACATGCATGCACAGCAAAGGGAGGAGAGGACCAAGCACTGAGGGAATTTTGTGAGCACTGCTCTTAAAAGGAAAGGTCTAGAAAAAAAGCTGTGCATAAATCCAGAGCTCTAATCTCAAATATTGTATTTAAAGGCCCATTTCAATGTTAACATACTGCTCCAGACAACTTCCTTTCCTAGTTATTTCAATGAACACAGTCACTTAAAAAGCACAAAGGTGGCAACGATACAGTCCACATTAACAATCAGTGTTAGTGATTATGTGCTTCCTACACAAGCAGCTTTTGACACGATTTTCTTAGAGTTACTCTATCAGTGGAAAACACTGTGAAGCAGACTTGTTTTACAAGTCTGCAGGAGCTTTTCTTAAAAACCTAAACATATTAGCCACAATCACTTATCAGAATACAGGCAGCTCTGCCCCATACCCACAAAGCTTAAGTATAACTGTGTGCATACTGGCAAAGCCCAGCAAAAAGTGATAAGTTAGTATTTTAAGTCGCTTTCAAATCACGCCCGAGTCCCATGATCCCACGCAGCCTCCAGCCTGCATGTAACCAATTTAAGACCTTAAAAAATGCCACAAAAAGTAAAGCACTCTTGCCAACCCTGGACCACGTTGCTCTGTGTATTGGTGGGTTACATTGCTCCTGCAGCATCCCCCTGTCCCTGGTACTCGGCCACTCTCAGTGTTGCCGTTTCTAAAATATCCGAGGAATGCCAATGGAGACAGAACTTCCTGCTCCGTCCTCGCCCCGCATCTCCAGCTACATCCTGCCGGGCACAGCCCAGCACCACAGGGGCCTCTCCGCATCCCCAAAGTAACGCACGCCCTGCTCTAAAATAAAGTGAGCCTAAACCAGTCCAAGACCCCGATACGCTCTTCCCCTCGTCATCCACTAACTCCAAAGGCCTCGTCCCGGGCAGAGGGAGGCCGAAGCCAGACCGCTGGGCCGCACACGGAGCACTCAACAGAGAGGGAGAGCTGCGGGCACCGGGCCGGGGCAGAGCCCGTACGGCTGGCCGCTCGGCACAGCGGGGCAGAGCCGTGCCGGGTTGAGCGGTGTGCAGGGAGCGGGAGCGGGCCAGAAGGAGCGGAGCGGTGTGAGGGACTCAAGTACCACCCACCCACCGGCTGGAGGGCACGACCTGGTCCCTGCTGCTTACCTGAGCCCTCAGCCTCTTCCGCCAGTGCCTGTCCTCCAGGCCGCGATCCGGATACCTCCCCCGCGCAGTCCTCCGGCATCCCACATGCCACCGCGACCGAGCGCCTGCCTGCCTGCCTTCCGCATAACTCTATGGTAGGAGCTGCTTCCCAGGGTAACAACGAAGCCCCGCTACAGAATGAGCGAGAGGAGGGATAGAGTGTCTCCTTGCTCTGCCCGCTTGCCTCGGTGGCAGCGAGGGGGCCGGTCCACGTTGCCGTGGTGACCTCCTCGCTCAGGGCCCGCCGGCCCGGCCGCCATGGGGGTGCGGTGTGGGAGCCAGGACACAGCGAGGGTCCGGCTGCGGGAGCGGCTCAGCGGCGGGTGCTTTTTCCAGGGACATCCCGTAGCTAACAGCTAACATGGTCCGGGTAGGACGGGCCCGCAACCCGCCCTGCGGGATGGGCGAGCGGCTGCCCCCCAGCCCCCGGGGACCCTGGGTCCCCAGCCGTTGCTCCCCGGTTTCCTACAGCGCTTCAGGGGGAAGCGGTGCCGCCGTACCGCTGATGTCCATGGGGATCCTGCAGCGAAGCAGGTCTCTTCCTGCTATGGCCCTGAGTGCCCTGCTCCAAATTACTGAGCGTCTCCTGGTGCTGCTGGCTTCACAAAGTAAAAAACATGGGAGAAAGGCTCATCCGACAGAGCCACCCCTCGTGGAGGTCGCTGCACGCCGACTATACCACACGGTACCGGTGCTACGGTGGGAACAGCTCTGAAATGATATGAGTCTGTCTTCCTACCCCAATTTCATATCCTGCCAGCAGCACACTTGGACATCTGTCTTGTGCAAACAGCCTGGGTCTAGAGCTACATACACGAGTTAACATTCAAGAACGAAACACAGTCAGATCCCATTCTGCTTAAAATGCCTCTGTCTCAAATCGTTGGATTCCTATTTCCTACTCAAGTACCTCTGAGGTTTTAGTGATACTCCTCACAGTGGAAAACCTTTTGGTACAGGAGGTGCGATAGCCAGGGAGAGCTCTACCTTAAGCTCTGTGCTGTTTGACTGTAATGCAGTATGTAATACAAGCCTATTTGGTTTTCAACTGCTAGTCCACATGTGAAGCAAATTTCTCTCCCAAACATCATGCAAAAACCCCAATGTACTCATTTTACCTATATGACTGCCACCTTCTCTTTTCATCACAGCAGTCCCTCTGGTTAAGTGAGGGCCACCCTGGTCGGTATCATTGCTGAAAGGGTGGGTGGAATTGTTGCCAGCAAGGTCTCTGAGACTCCAGCAGACATCAACCTGCAGTGTAAAGGACACCTGCAATCAGATTACAGAACCAGATCACTTTCTTCTGGTGAAACAGTGTTACACAGCTCTAACACTCAGTACAAAGTTGCCAAGGTGTCAACAGCTCAAGGACCACTTTTTCCAGCCATTCAAGGTGCTAGAACTGTGTTCAGGAGAGCTCCTAGCAATCCATCTGGACATTTTGCAGAGGGTTTGTATGTGCAAGCTCACAGCAAATCTTTTGACTTAAGTTTCTTTGAATACAAAGAAGCACATTTGTGTTTTTTCTGTATTTCCATCCATTAAACAAATAGGGTTGCAGCTTCCAACAGGAAAATGTGGAAGTGAAAGAAATGTGGCTGCAGGCAGACTGGCATTATTTATTAATTCACATTGTGCTCATATTATCAGCTGAGCATTGATGTGATCTGAGTAAGAATAAGATAAAAGCCAATGAAAGGGCAACCAAGTTCCGTTTCCTAGGACAAAGTGTAATGTTATAACACAAAGTAGTGTTACACACTGCCTTCTTGGAGGAACTGAAAGGTGGCATTTCAAATTTCTTTAGAAATTAAGGTCTTATTTTAAATTATTCCCTGGACATCCATATAGGTGTTTTGTACCATCACCAAAGGAACAACAGCGGCAATTTTTCTTTCACTAAATTAGAACACGGTGACGCACACGGTATTTCACACACATAAACTGCTATTACACATAACTATTTGTACTTGAAGAAATTACAAGAGATTAGTGTGGACAATGCCATACTACAAACTGGCATCCACGCAGAGCCTGCTGGAAGTTCCTGTTTTTCCATACTTGTCACTCCTTTCCTTTGGCAGGATTTAGTGCAATGGGTGAAACATTCTCCAGAAATGTCAAACGCCGCATTATTGCGGCTTACCAATGGTTTTCCCAAATTCATGGCTCAATCAGATGGCTGACCAACCGTCACACAAAAGCTTTGGGCAAGTCACAATCATGCCAAAACAGTCTCATTGTGCCAGAAAGTAACACAAGGAAGGGCATTTCGGGTAAGAGCAAAGGTCAGGTCTCACCAGGGCCCTACCCCTGCAGTGCCCAGTAGCAGATGCTTAGGAAAAGATAAAAGTGTCGTGCCTGTGTATCCTCCCAGCTTCCGGCAATCTGGAGCTCAGCAGCTTCCTGAGCCAGAAGTTTTATCTTGATAGTCTTCTCTTCCATGAATTTTTCTTGTTGCTTTTTGAACCCATCTCAACTTTTGACATTAAAGAGCATCCTGTGACAATGAGTTTTACAGTGCACTATGAACATGCACTTTTGTTACTTTTGAAAGCAGTTATGAGACTTGTTATGAAACCACAGCATGCAGGATCACGAAGCAGCAGAACTGAAACAATTAGCTACATATAACTAAGAAATACTGGATCACAGAAGCCTAGAGAGAATGCATGCCCACAGAAGCTGTACAGCATATTTGTTATTTCTCACACTGCTATTAGAAAAGGTACAAATAGAAGGAATTGTTGTATTGGAGAACACTGTTCCTTCTAAACAGTTAAATAACCTAGAGATGTTAGCACAGTGAACAGCTGTCTGGCTGTGAATCACCCATTCCCATAACTATTATTTCTGAAAGAATTTTGTTTTATTCTTCCCTTGGAAGCTCAAAAGCCTTTTATAAAAGTTCCTGGTACATCTCAGTTTACATTACCAAAAGTACAATTAGAGTCCTTCCTTGAATTCAAATCTTAACTTTGTGTGGAGTCACGTCTTAGCAAGTTAGAAGTACCTCATGCGTTCAGCAAAAATACTCTATCTCTTTTGTTCTGCTCCTTAACAGAGAAAATGGTGTGATACTGATTATAATAAAATAAATACCACCATGTAACTGAAAATTGAGTCTTGATAAAACAATTTCATGTCGCATTATTTTGATTAAATTTAAATTTATAAAAGGGTATGTAGCTAAGACAGAATAAAATTGTCTCTTTTCAGCTATAAGATCCTTTTAACTTGATTTTCTTTTAGTTGAGTCTGTTCCTCACATAGGTGAATATGGGAAACTTGAGCCTAAAATTGTGTGCAATTGCTGTAGTGTTTGCACTGTAAGAGCAATTCATGGAGATACTGGCCCACTACTGTAAGACACAGAGCACCTTGATCTTTCCTGATCTTCCCCCAAGATAAAAGTACTCAAGTCCTGATTAAACAACATATTCTTAAGCATATGCATAAACCCTTTTCATTTCCTAATATTTGAGTTTATGTTTGATTCAGAATATTTGTGTATGCTTTGCTAAATTACAGTACATGGCACCAGGACCAAGCCTGTGAGAAATAAATAATGACGAGCTCACTGTGGGTGACATCCCCTTTTAAAGGATTACCAGAGAAAAAAAGCACTTTGAACATAACTTGTGTGAATGTTGGATACTGTAATTTAAATATTCCCTAGGCTAATTTTCAGTATTTGGGTGTGCTGATAGACAGGAATTTAAGGGCAAACTTCCCATTCTCTGTTAGCATTTGGTAAACTGGTGATTTGATCAAAATACTCCGCTGTGTAGTGCTTTATCTAAGGACTCACTAATGGGTGAACCATATTAACATCTCCGATTTTCTGTATTATTGCAGCCATGCTGCACTGGGAATCAGAAAGTCACGTCCCCTGAAAGCTGGTCTCACTGTTAAGCCCTTCTGAAGCATGCAGCTCAGGGCTGGAACTCTGCTTATGTACAAACAGGAAGCCAGTATCTGTGGATGCACCAGGATTTATTAACACAAGCTACTTTACAAGTTATTTAGTAATCCATAAGAAAATCTGCAACAGATAAATGTTTCCCCTTGCTGAATAAAAACCAACCCAAAAAGCAAAAAAAAAAAATGCATTTTTAGTAATGCACCACAGAGGAAATGAAGATTACGTTTGAATTATAGCAGTCTCAGAGGAATAGAAGTGGGGTTTTGCACTTGCAAGCATGCACAAGCCTAGCTTTTCAAGACGCTAATTATGGCAACCAAGAAGCAATAAGAAGAATCCACAACTTTTCTCTGGAATAAGATGCATTTTTGCATCTCTTCACCAGTAACAACCATCCTTTCCTCTCACTGAAGCCAGCTTTACTTTTAAGAAGGGAATCAGGACTGACAAAACAGATGCATGCCATTCCCAAAGAAGAGGCTTGTCTCAGACTTGTCTCAGAATAGCGACAACACTACTGAGAGTTAATCACTCTCAGAATCAGAGGAGGTGACCCAAACCTCTCACATATTCTCAGGAACACAGATTTCCTGGGACACTAGATAAATGTGCTATGTTTCCCATCGCTAGTCCTGAACAGTTTTTAGTAATTTCATGGTCATATCTTTACTAATTACTTTCAACATCTGCAATGTATATTTAAAACAATGGCATTTGTCCCTGCTGACGCTGTTCTTTACAAAATGACATCTGATGTGATTTCCCAACAATTAACATGGGAAAAAGATCTACCAGGATCCTGGTACACCACAATCTGTGGAAGGAGGTTAACTTTGGAAGAGGACAAATTAAATTACAGTTCTCCTGGTAGGAAACATGACATAGAATGGAACCATAATCATGAAACAATGTATATTTCCTATAGCTACTTCCCCTCTCTCCAGCTGAGCTTCAATACATTCTCAAGAGCTCTCCGTAATGTTAAGGAGAAGTATTTGAAGTTACATGGTCTAAGCGTATATTCCCTGTGATCTCTTGGCTAATGGGATTATCAGGCTGTTTAGATGCTCATCTACACATGGGACATTCTAAGCTTTGGGAAAGGGCCATCATTCACCATATCAACTGCCCTGAAACACTGTTAACACAAGGCTGTGGCTGTCCAGTGACACCGCAGCATCATCTCAAAAGCCAAATTCAGAAAACAAGGTGCTAAGGAGTTAGGTGCACAGCAGCTCGCCAGTGCAGCCCAGCAGGTCCAGGCAGTGGTGACTGGAAATTTTCCTGTCGGGGAGGTGCTTTAGTAAGACATGAAGATCAATTTCAACCAAGGGGAAGTTTCAGATGCTGATCCCGAAGTTTATGTGTAGAGGAATTCAAGTAGGGAGGAACTCAGTTCTAATGATGGTTTAGCACAGTTAATTTTCTCATTATGTGAGGAAAGAGCTCTGAACACTGTCTCAGTATTCCCACCATGTGTAGCCCAGCAGAAAGCCCCTGCTTCTGGCTCCTTGGCAGACCTAGTGGGAGTTCAGTAAGAAACCCCAGGCAGAGGGTGTATGTGAAGTGCAGAGACGGATACAGGGCTAGGGCAACTTGTCTGGAACAGACATACAGCAGCAAATATATGAAGACTGGAAGCAGATTTGTAACCTGTTTCACTGTTTTTCCAACTACATATATCTGTTTCTTTCCTTCCTTTTATGTGAGTCATGTCACATCACCACTGAGGAGAAAGAGTAACGTGGGTTTCCATTTCTCAATTCCGAAAGTCAGCAGCAGCACTTGTACTAAAAGGTGTTGGATCCTACATTGTTAGTGGCAGTCATAGTTACTTGTTACTGGTCCCTCTTGCAACATTCTGGAGTGCTTCTTAAACCATTGCTTCTCTTTGTTCAAAAGATGAACTAAGAGAGGAAGTGACAATTTCATGTTAACCACTTCAGCTTGCTTTCAAAAGAAATGGTCTTGGGATAAGTCCTATGGTGAAATGTGCATATTGATTTTGAAATAACATGTTCATTTGACAAGGACTCATTCCTAAATGTCAGTCTTCTGATATGTCATGCTGGTCTGAAGACACATTGGCACTGCCAATATGCAGGAAATCCAAGGAAGCCTATCTTACTGTGGAAGATGATATGTGCACTCCAGCTCCAGCTAAATCTCTTCTCTTGGGAAAAACAGGTGTATTTTAAAGCATAATTCAGAAAGGAGTACTCTTCACTGAGAAAACTTGAATTTTCTAAATAACGAACAGTCCCTGCCTAAAACTCTGTATTTCTAAATCTCCTTGCCTTCATTTCAGCAATAATTAGAAGACAAAATCTGACACAAAATCTGTATCTAATAGGATTCCTGATTCTTTGCCTCTGCTGATTTAAAAGTTATGGTAAGCTGTCTTGAGATGACTGGACTTTTAATTCATCTTTTGACTCATACTCTGTTTTATTCCTACAAACAATACCAGGCTTGGGCCTAAGCTTGATACCAAATGCTGTTTACTTCTCTGTCTTCCAGATGCTTAACATTTTAGGCAGCAGAAGCATGTAGATAAGGGACATTATGCAAGTTAGAAACCAAGCGTGCTCTGCAGACTACATCTCAGGTCCCCAAAAGCAAATCTACATTGCTACTGGGATGTTTTGGGGCTGAGCAAAACCCTAGCAAGACTGGAGGATTGGGCACAGCAGTTCTGTGCTGTTGTATGGGGCTCATATGCTGGGACAAGCAATGCTGGGAAGAGCCTGGACCCCCCTTAGCGCCCTCCCATTAACTCTGTGCCTGGTATTTGTCTTGATTATGTCAGGAAAAGAGTGAAAACACAATCACCCCTAATCCCAAAGCCCCTCTTGCTATAGTATGGTTTCTGTGCAATTGTTCTCAGCTTGAATACCACTTCCTCCCATTTGCACAGGCTGCAAAGCCCCCCATACACACACCCCCCCCAAATAATTTAATAAATACATAGTTGGAGAAGTAATAGATATAATGACATTAAAGGTATTTTGCTAATGAGTTACTTTGATGCAAGAGCATCATGCCTTTGAACTTAAAGGAATCCAGAGTTTACCAGCAATGATTTAACTTAAAAGTAGCAATTTCTTTACTTATCATCCCAAGCCAAACATCGTGCTGATTTATGTTTCCTTTTAAGAAACTAGAATCTTTTAATTTCTGGGAGTTTAAAGTAACTCCTGGTGTTGTGACATTAGCAGCATCAGAAGCCACAACGTGCTAAAGCTGGTGGGGTCCACAGGCCCCCAGCAGCTGTGTCTGTCAAGTTACCAGTAAGTTACCAGGCAGACCAGTGCTCACCTTGCAGCAATGGGCTCAGTAAGGGTAGTTTGTGCAACAGGCTCACTTCCAGGATCAGGGAATAGAGTAATAAAAAACGGAGGTTGCTGCCAATAGCCAGGGTAAAAGTTAATATCTGGGGTAAGGAAAAGAAACAGACAAAGGTGAAATACCAGGAATGGAAATGCCTCTTAAGCAGAAAGGTTCATTTACCCTGTGATTATCAAGCATGTATTACCCCAGAGAAATAATTGCCTTGGATTAAGTGATTTGTAGGAATCAGTTGCTCGGTAACAGGTAGCAAGGGAAGGTGGGGTGAGGGCTGCAGAGGTAAAACAAGCCATGTGCTGGTTTCCCTTCTCAGCCCAAAGAGCCTGGCAGCTGCAAAGGCCCCATGAGTGCCTCCCGTCTGGCACAGGAGCACACACAGGCAATTTATCAGAGGAAAGTTGGAGTTCTGTGCTCCCGGGCAAGTGGCAAGGGTGGAGCTTTCCTGTGCTTAAAGGCTAAGATAACTGGCATTTCTTCCCCCCCACTTTTTAATTGTTCTTCTGTGCTGTTTTCTATGTAATCATTATTATCATCATAAATACAGATGTTATCCAGCTTCAGCTTGTGTTCTGGGTTTCTTCCTGTTCACCTCCCAGATATCTCTGTCTCTGTGGCTGGTTCTTTTGCACATTTTCCTCTTTCTGACACCAGGGACTTCTCTGAGTGATCGTAAGCAGCCTCAGTTTGACAGACTGCACAGCCCCAGTCACACATTCCTCCTGGACTTGCACAATGGAATTTGCAGTTTTAAATAATTGAAGTAAACTGTATGTATTTCATATACAGCTGGAAGAGGCGATAACTCCTTCTAACTCCATTCACCAGGCTGCCTTTGTTAGGAAGGTATTTTCCATGCTAAAAATGTTTATAGCTCCTCAAGCAGAGATAATCAATGGGAGTCTGCAGTCATCATGTCTCAGCATGTCCACACCATGATGATCCACAAGCTGCTGATGTTCTCCTGTTTCTTTTTTGGGGTGTCTTGTGGCTAAAGATTGTCTTCTGGTTGGAAAAACAAAAGAAGTGAAAGGCCACATCCAGTGTGCTGTGATCTTCCTGTTACCAGCACTGGGATCTTCTGCAAAAGAGTCATCAGTCAGGATGTAAGTAGGGCATTGCTGAGTGTTAACCGTTACATCAGTCACGTCCTCAGCTGTCAAAGCATGTGGTTCCTTTAACTTTTGCTTACCATTTCTTGTGCTGCCTCTTCTGCTTCACAGACTTTTCCATGCATGCTGCATTCATATCAGTCTTGATATTTCCATCACAACTCTATGCATGCCATAATACACACTGTAAACTTCCGTACAACAGAGAAAACTGCTTACACAGGGGTGGGAAAGGTGTTCTTTTCAACTCTGTGATCTCTAAACTAGGATACTTTGGATAACTGAATAACTAGGATATCACTAGGATAACTGAAACCAAATCTGGTCAAGTCAGTTCAAAAGTCAGTATGAACATAACTTTCAATTTTGTATAAAACATTTAAACTTATTTTATGATAAACCAAAGCAAACCCAGTTTAAATCAAAACAAGCTTTTCTCAGGGCATCCAGTAGAAAGCCACTGGATCGCAGCTCTGTGTGAGTGCTGCGAGGTCTGTTCTACTGCAGCTGTAACAGCAATATTTGCACCACAAAGTGCATCTGCCAGCCTGGGGGACTATAAGATGCTGTTTGCCCGCAGAGAGTGAACCAAGGTTTTTGCAAAAACAATCCAGGAAAGCAGTGGTCCACATGGAAAGACTGTAGCAATTCAATGTCTGCATGGCCTGTTAACAAAACCTCTTGCAAATACACTTAACTCATTGACACACCATAAAGATTTTAAATGCACTTGAGCAATTGATACAGTAAAGTGAAGTCTGAATTCTTTGTGGCAGTATACTGAAATAGAATGCCTCACTGTTGGCTCCAATAGCAAACCAGAGTTTCATGCCTGGTGTAAACTGGGAGCACTTATTCTTCCGGGACTGAATTAAGAATCTGTCTACTGGTGCAAATCCCATATTCAAAGATCTTCCATTTTCAGGTGGTTCCTAAGGTGTGGGGGTGCTTGCTTACACTTTCGTCTGTCAGCATGCAAGAGGTAGAGATGCAGGTCAGTCAGTATGCTTAGTCTTTTGGAAAATGATCTATTAGGCTCTGATAATCAGGACACCCGTACTGCTGGGCGTCCGCATTGGCAAGACCCCTTTGAACGTTTGACCGCGGGCTTCGTCAGTAAGTAGGAAATACCCACACGGCGGCTCTGAAAGGAAGAAGCCTGAGAGACCCAAATCCAGGGCGAGATTACTGCAGCCCCGCTTAACTGGGAGCGGGCAGCGCTCCTGCGAGCTGCCCGTGGAGCCGGGCGCCGGGGCGAACAGAAGGACACTTCCCCAGCTCGGGGCGGGAGCCCCCTCTCCCCGCGGTTTACGGGCGCGGGCGGTGCTGCCGCCCACCGCTCGAATCCCGCCTGCGGGAAGGGCCGGGCCGGCCGGGCGGTGGGCGGGCGCCCCGCGGCTCCTCATAAAGCGCTGCCCGGCGGCGGCGGTGAGTAGAGCTGGCTCAGTTGCCGTCCGGAGCCAGTGGTGCAGATCCGGCCTTTAACGGGAGGCTTCGGTGCGGCAGCAGCATGACTTCGGCGGCGCTGGAGATTTTGGGGCTGGGGCTGGGCATCCTGGGCTGGGTCGGGGTGATTCTTGCCTGCGGACTGCCCATGTGGCAGGTATCGGCCTTCATCGACGTGAACATCGTGGTGGCGCAGACCATCTGGGAAGGGCTGTGGATGACCTGCGTGGTGCAGAGCACGGGGCAGATGCAATGCAAGGTGTACGACTCTATCCTGGCGCTGCGGCCCGAGCTGCAGGCGGGCCGGGCGCTCACCGTCATCGTGGGGCTGCTGGGGCTGGTGGCGCTGATGGTGACCGTGGTGGGTGCGCAGTGCACCAACTGCATCCGACCCGGCAAGATGAAGTCCCGCATCGTGGTCGCCGGCGGGGCCATCTATGTCCTCTGCGGGGTCCTGGTCCTCGTCCCGCTCTGCTGGTTCGCCAACATCGTTATCAGCGACTTCTATGACCCCACCGTGCCGTCGTCCCAGAAGCGGGAGATGGGGGCCGCGCTCTACATCGGCTGGGCGGCCACGGCTCTGCTGCTCTTCGGGGGCTGCCTCATCTGCTGCTGCTCCTGCTCCCAGCGCGATGAGACCTCCTTCCCCGTCAAGTACTCGGCGCCGCGGCGGCCCACATCCAACGGCGAGTACGACAAGAAGAACTACGTCTGAGCGGAGCTGTCCCGCTCGCCGCCCCGGCCCTGCGGGGACAAGGACAGACTGCTGAGGGCCGTCCGGTGAGGTTCGGCGCTACCCTGCCTGGCGGCGCTTCTTATCGGGGACCCCCATAAAGCGGCAGCCCTAGGCAGGGCGGTGCCCTGCTGCCCGCCGGCCCGGTGGGTCCGGCAGCTCTGCAGCTGGCAGCGCCGAGCCCGGTACTGACCTCCCGCGGTGCCGGGGTGAGCCAAGCACTCCCTGGCCGCACAGCGGAACCGGCGGCTTCCCGGCTCGGGGCGGCGTTGGGGACCCAGGAGCCCGGCCGAACCGCGGCGAAGTCTGCCGGGATGCCCCGTCCTGGGTCCCGCCGCCGCACCCGGCCCTTCCCTGGCGTTACCGTGGGGGACTCGTGAGTACTTCACCGCCTGCTCCCGCTGCTGGTGTCTCTCGGGGCGCCTCCAGGCCGGTGGGATCGTGCCGCCGGGAGTGCACTGCTGCAGAAGCTTCCCGTCTTCGTTTTCTCTGCTGAAAACCTGCCTCTGGGTGCTCCCGCTGGGACTTTCACTGGTTAGAGGGGGATTGTTCTTGTATTTAGATAACTAAACTAGGGATTCTGTCTAAAGCATGAGACTAACCTTAGTCTTTAATCCCGCAGGCAAGTAACTGTTTTGAGAAAGGCATTTGGTTTCCTTCAAGTTGTTTCAGTGCATTGTGTCTTTGAAGCCTTTCAAAGAGGTTTCAGGTAATTGCTGTCGTTTAGTGGAGTACAAACCAGATTACACTAGGTTCTTCATCCCTTGAGGTTCTTCATCTCTTCTCCCTCAACTTCTGTTCTGTTTTTACTTGAATATGAACTCATTGCCAGAATGATTGGAGGACTAGATTCAGAGACATAAGAGATCTTCGTATGTTCTGCCTCCCACGGAGCATCCCTCTGCAGCCTCTCATCTGCAGTACAGGAGACTGGAAACAAAAATCACCCCAGATGTTAATGGCTGGGTGCACGAACTCATGTCCTTCTTACCAAGCCCCACTTGCCGCCAGTGTTGAACTGTGCGCTCAGTTGGATGTGCACTTGCTTGGCTCCCCACTGTAACTTTGTTAACATGCGCTTTCCCTCATTTACCAAATGGGGCAAAGAAATTGCTAGAAAAATTTTATCAAATATCTTGATGGAGACTTTACGCAGGCTGATTGGGAGATGTGAAGTTCTGGCTCTCTCAGCTCCTCCGTATGGCCCTCAGAACACTGTGCAGGCTCGAAGGAAGATGCTGTAGGCAACATAATGTTTATTTTCTGAGCTCAGCACCTGCTGGATTTCAGCACAGCCTGGAATATTAGCACACACCTTTGCATTTTACACTGCAGAGACAGGTTTTTCTGAAGGAGGAGTTAATGGGTGGTCCAGTGCTCCTCCATGCAGATTACTTGTACTTTTAAACCAACTTTTAAACCAACACAGAATTCTGCTACAGATAGTGGCAGCATCTGTATTGCCATAAGATTTCCGCCAAGAGCTAGCAAATAAAAGTGCTGTTCCTATTCCTCAGAGCACACTACAACCTCTTGGGTCTCTCACAGCCATGTAGCAATCAGTGCACCTCTAACCTAAGAGTCAACTCTTACAACTTCCTGATAACATCAAGATTTATGGACTAATGGTAACTGTGTGTTTGTGACATATCTACATCAACGGTGTTGTTGCCTTGCTTAGCAAATTTAAACCCCTGGTGGTATCAATATGAACACATACCTGAATAAGAAACTGCAACCCTGCCCCTGCAAATTTTGATGTTAAATATGGAGGACATGATTCACCCCTTTAAATATCACTGCTTTAATTTTTAAACACATAAGCAGCAGGGTCTGAGCCCATCAGAAAACAATATGCCTACAACTAGTTTTGTTCTATAAAGAGGTGCAACTCTTATACTGTCTGCATTTAAATAAAAGCTATAATTTTTTTTTGTGATATGTAATTTTGGTACAAAAATGAAATATTCTGTATTTCATCATTGCAAGTTTTTTCTTTTTTTTAAACAGTGTAACCCTGTAAACTGTAAATGTATTTAAATGCATTTATTTAGCAAGAAATCCACCAAAGTTGGCTTGTTAAATGGTTTGGTGCCTTTATTTGTTTCATGGTTACTTTACTTTTTATTTTAAACGATAATGTTTAACTGTATTTGTCACCTATCCCATAGACTCCCTTGCTCAAATCACTTGTGTCTAGCGAATGATTCAACAGGTATTAGCCCAAATCCCAGATCTCACTCTCTGGTCTTAAGTTAAAGACCAAAAAAGCAATCCCCACCAACTGACACACCTGCATGTATGTGTATAGCAGAGCTTTCAGAAGTGCTACAGGGCTTGGGCTCTGACCAAAAAGTGAAAGCACATCGCTGGCATCTAAAATCACACCAAAACTGGTGTTCTGGGGAGGAGGGAAACCCACACCTTAGAAGGGAATTTGTTTTTAAGAAGCCAAATTTCAGGAGATGGAGCTTTGTGTCGCAGCAGGGCTGGAACCTCTTAGAACCAAAATCTGAAGTAACTACACCACAAGACCTCTTGGAAGAAACCAGTGCTAACTGTGGATGTACTGATAAACATAGCATCATCCTACCAAACCCATACCTCACTGCTGATGTGACAAGGTTTATGCTGAGGTCAGTGGGGCAGCTTGCAACAGCACCAGCAGGAAGTAGGGCCCATTTTAAAAAATGCTTCTATATTTAATCTCATCCTTCAGTAGACTTACTTGTTGATGTGCTTTAAAAAACAACTGGGAAGAACTCTGTTACTGATGTCACTGGCTTCAGGACAAAAGTCTAAGCTGGTTTTTGCTGTTTTGTTTTCTAAGAACAAAGACCTAATCCAGAACTTTCAATACTTGGAAGTGCTCAGGATCAGGCCTGAACCTCATCCCGATGAAAAGAGAAATCTATAGCACTTGTTTACTATTTTTATTTTGTATTTATGATTTCACATAAAAATAAAACCATCTAAACCAATCCCTGAACAGGGTTACTGTTTTTTCGTGAAAAACACTGGACTATTTGGGCTCAGGAAGATGGGGTGTGACATGGGTGCCCAAAGGGCCACCTTTACCTGGGCTGCCTCTGTCAGGTGGAGAGCTGGGTCCCCTCTGAAGCAGAGGGAAGGACTGCTCCCTTGCAGAGCAGCAAATATCTCAGCTCCCTACTGAAGCCTCAGACAAAAGAGCAAGTAGCAGTGGTTGGTCTTGTGATGTGAGCACATTAGGAAGTGGAGTGTGAGTCCCAACTATTTTGAGAACAGCTCTAAGCATGAAGCTTTTTAAGCTTTCAATTCCTACACATTTAAAAGGAAACAATCCGGCTGTAGCTTGGATCAGCCCCAATCTGACCTGATACCCTTGTAATGAGTAGATTCCTGTTTGTTAATCAAATCTTGCTTGCTTAAGAGTTATTGGAAAATTACGACACTTCGACATTTTGCTTATAGACCACAGGTATGCAGTAAAGTAAACGATGTATGGGGGAAGCAGATAAGGAGCCTTCCTCCCCACACCCACCGGGAGGCAAAATGAGACCCTTTATCAACAGGTCACACAGACGCAGAGTACACCAGGAAGTGACATGTATATCGGATGAAGAAGAGTATAAAACCAGTGACTTTGGGGAAGTGGGTTGCGCGCCGCTGGCGGAGCAGAGACTCCCCGGCCGCCCAGCGTTGTTTTGCTTGCTGTCGCTTGCTCAATAAACCGATTTGATTCATTGGTCTGGCTCTCGTCAATTTATTTGAGCCACATTTATAACACCCTCATCCTTTCTGCCACCCTTTTTTTTTTTTTTTTTTAAGTGCCTTGAAGCTGGGGAAAAACATTTCTGATGGATCAGAACAGAACCTGTGGAAAAATGGCTGTTAAAGGGAACTGCAGAAGCTAATTGCTAGTGAGGAAACTCGCCCAAGTTCCATGACTGCCAGGGAGGGCTTTCAAGTTTTGCACTTTTTTTTTTTGCAAGATTTTCAAGCTCTCCTAACAAACTGTTGCTTTAAAAATGAAGGAAAAAAAACATCTTCAAAGACTTCATTTTGCAGCATTCTTGCCAGCTCGGTTGAGATTAACAAAAGCTCCTTGCCACCCTCCCATTGCTATGCACATGCTGAGCTACAAAAAGGGTGTCTGCTGGCTTGGCCTTTGTCCTGCTAAGCGAACCATTTCATAGTTATGAATTTGAAAGTAACCTGCAGTTCATACCCTGCAAATCTGGTTAGATCCTGTCTGTGCAAAGAAGGGAAATGCAGCAGGCAGAGGGAAAAGGAAGCTCAATCAGTCACGTTTGCTGCAGGATGTTTAAGGAAATATTTCCTTTTCCTGCACAAAGATGTTTGTTGGGCATCTGCTCTTTGAAAAGTACTGAAACACTTTACTCTTGAAGTGAGAAACCAATGTAAATCCCAATTATTATTTATAAATCTATTCCATGATTAAATATTATGAAAGGAATTTGGTCTTTTTCCTTGGCCATCTCTCAAACCATGATTGTGGGTAAATAATCCCTTAAGCCTGCTTCCTCAAACCAAGACTGATCCATACATCTGTAATGTCAAATGAGAACCCTGCCTGTCAAAAGCCATTCACCACATATAAGTGCCATATTCATGCATATATTCAGCAATAAATACGGTATTCAGCATCAGATGATACCCACACTGCCTCCTTTTTTTGTTTTGTATACTAAAAAAATCATTATTTATGTGCACATTAGAGGGCTTGCTTTTGTAACTCTGCTTAGTAAGACAGCAAATATTTCTACTGTATCAGGTTAATCAGGAAATAGCAGGTGAATTCTCCTTTCAGGTCAAATACTGCATTTATTTTACCTGAGGAGTGACTGTGATAGGGTAAGTAATTCCAAAAGCAGGTCCTCAAAGCCCCTCACATTTATAGTTTAGAAGTAACTGAGTTCTATCATTCTTATTTTCATTGGACCTTTGTGCATGTCTTTGTGCGTGTACATGACTGCTCCAAACTGTTTGTTGCTGATTCTCTGCAGGACCAGGCTGTCTAGAAAAACCCTTCTTCCTACCACAACCTTCAGTTATAAGAAAAGGACCATTTCAACTACTGCACCACTGATAAAACCTCCCATGGAAACAGCAAAGGCTTTACAGTTGCTTGGATACACAAGCCTTGCTTCACCTTTTCTTTTTCTTAAACCCAGATTGAGACATTCTACCATGAATCACTTTAGCAGTGTCCTTTGTCTGTGGCATTTTGGGATTTTGTTTACAACACTGAGCTTCTCTTTCCTTCCAAAGCTTACCATGTAGCTTCAAACCAAAGTCTGGCAAGGAAAGGTAGCAAGAACTTATCATAGAAGCACATGTGTCAAGTCTAAAGCATCTGTTCAGGACTCTTGCCAATCTTCTCTTCATGCTTGATTGCATCTGCACTCTGGCCACTTTGCATTGCCCTGAGGCACAGCTTTGCCTCACTGTAACTGGCACCTACTGCTTGAGTTGCTGATCACCCCAAGATATGTGGGACATGGCAGGTGTGCCCAGCCAATCACACAGAAACTGCAAAGGAATTGTCACAACTGATCATACATGTTATGGTCTTGATGACTTCAATCACTGTCACAAATATCCTCTGTGTCTCTTACTCATACATGGATACACAGGGGATTCATGTAGTCCTTTACAAGTTCATATAATAAACACAGTATTGCACATCCATATTTTGATGGATGGTTGAACTGGGTAGATCCTACAGTCACTCTCACCAGTACAACTTAAATAAGCTCAGGATAATGAGGGAGCCTACCACATAAACCATATCACTCAGCAAGAGTTTGTTTTAGGAGCTACTTAGGAAAACGAATGTATCAATAAGCTTGGAAGTTAAGCAGCCTAAATAGACCTAACTGATGCATTTATTGAACTACTGGCTTTAGCTTTTTGTTTTGAGAGCAATGGGAACTGTACATATAGCATGCAAAAGAAGAGAGAGCCTTGAAAAGATTATCTATCTAGCTGGTTTGGTTTCAGTACACAAAAGGAGCTGCCAAGAAGGTACAGCACTCTCATTATATTAACACAGGAGATGAAATTAAGATAATACCTCCAACACTCACTACAGACCAGTGCAAAAGAACTTCGACCAACTAGAAAACCAGGCAGAAAATAAAATCAGCTGCATCTTGTACTCTGATCCTCCTCAGAGCATCTTGAATGGCAAAGGCCATTCACACTGGCTAAAGCCCCAGCAGCAGCTGGCAGAGTACTCACATCACATACAAGATTTTTCTTGAAACACAGCTGAGATGTCATTCACACAGGTTATTATTGCTTTTGGGAAAAATATGCTTAGTTTAGACAGGCTGAAGTGCCTCAATGTTATAATGTACAGCAATAGCAGTGGATCCATTCCTTACTGCATGACAGCTCTAAGTCCAGGGAGGTTCCCTTCTGGTGGATTCTCCAAGCTACACCAGCCAGGCTGAGAGTTTGCATGACACAGGGAGGTGCTTTGGTGTACACAAACATAACAGATGAGATGAAGCCCGATTATGTTTATTTACAGAGGAGAACAAAAGTAAATATTTAAAATAGCTGCTTTTTTTCAGGCAAACAAAAGATAACCCTTCCAAAAGTGACTCTGATCCAATGAGCAGACTGTGAACTCTGTGCCAGTTTTAACATCACTATGCATTGCTCATTGCTGGCAAAGACCTGCAGGGAGTTGAGTTACATGTGTGTAATTTTAGGTCTTATCACCTGACAGCACCAGCTACCAGGTTTGATTTATTTATTAGATGACCAGAAAATTTTAATGCATTAAAAAATTGCACTAAATGCTAGGAGGTGCGCAAAAGCAGAACCTACCACAACATTTTCAATCTGGTAGCAAAAACAGTTTGCAAAGTTAAATGCATTTTGTATTTCAGCTGTGTATGTTCCTGAAGTTTCAAGCAACCAGGTTAGCTGCCAGAGGTCTGAGTGACATTTATCCTGATCTCATAGCAGGTACTATAGCAATTTATCCAACTATACGTGGGTTCTGTTCCCACTCTCAAACACATTATGACCTGAATCAGTTCCCCTCTGTTACACTTATATATAACTCATCCGTATTAACAGTATTTGTAATCAGAACACTTCAATAGAAGGTTATATCTTAAGAGAATTTAGGCTTGGGCACAGAAAAGATCACTCAGAAAAGAAAAATAGGCACTCCTTTACAAAAGGATATGTAAAACCTCAAAATTTTATGATCCAGTTTCAAAAAACTTCACATATTTGAAGGATCAGGGAAAAACAACAATCCCAATTCTTATCAGCTCTAACAAGTGCCTAGCACGGCAGAATTCTTGAGCTATGCATATTTTTAGATTACTCTTCTAGTCATAATGTCCCGTCCTTACTGTATATCTTTTGTCAGAATTAGGATATCTGCTGCAGCAGCCTGGATAACCTTTAACCTGAGCTACAAAACCTTTAACAGTTTCCAATTATAACAGCAATCTTTCATTCTATAATACAAATAAACCCAAGTGTTATCTCAGCACAGAAGACTCACATGAATACCCAATGACTGCAGAATGATTTCACCAATCTTTTTTCTCTATGATTTCCTGCTATTATTTAATTGGATGTGACTGCCAAGATCCAAGCAAGAGAATACATTTCACTGTTTACATCTACTTTATTTTTGTTATACTGTTGACATTTCAAAATGTTGACATGCAAGACTGAAGCTTTAGAAATTGAACATCTACTCGGAATTCCATTGTGTTCTTGGACCTCCAATTTATTTTTGAACCCTTTCATTTTCTCCTGATTTTATTGTCTTACCCTGTTGACAATTTCTACCTGCCAGTTTTAGAAAAGTCTTAACTCCCAGAGCTTGTGCCATGGAATAGAAGTTTCTATTATCCAAAAAGGTATAAGACTCATTAATAAGAACACCCTTACAGATATATGGAAACAGTTTCCCCATAAATAGAATCTTCATCTACTGTAACAATGTGGATAATGCATCATTTTAGAGAAAGAATTAGTTCAATTGGGTGAGATAGCAAGAATCTAAAGTAAACGTATTGTTAAAACAGTTGTTTGCAACAACAGATATTGGATTTTCAAAGATGCAATATCATACTAATTGTTTAGGGGTAAAATGCTGTTGTTTGGATAATATGGAAAAGACACTCCTTGTCTACCTGAGGTTATTAATGACCACAGCTATTCAAGACATCCATATCACCACTATGTCCCTCCTAAAAGGAAAGCTATTATCCATGGCATCCTGCCTAGATTCCTCCAGAGCTGATTGCATTCTTCATTACCTGCACTTTCTGTTCAGCACAGCAGTCTCGACTTCATACCTGGATGGCCGTGTGGGCTCATTTCACACTCTGAAGCAGTTATTGCCATCTGTCCTAAAGGCTTATCATCAGCAGTGGGAGGAAAAATCCCTTTGTCTCCTGCCTCCCTCACAAGATTACAGGTTTGACTTGCTTGCTGACTGCAAATTGTATTCACAGCCTTGCAGAAAGGGTGCTTTGGTAGATTGCAATGCTAGTGTTGAGCTCCACTGGTATATAGCAAACAAGTCTCTGTCAAAGATAGGGTGCGAATGGGCAGTAAATTGCATTGAAAAGTTTTTTCTCTTTAATAGAGTTACTGAAGTCTGAACCATGTCATGATATGGATTTGAGAGTTTCAGTTTTAATATCTGTTGCTACATGGGAATTTGTATTATGAAGAAAAAGGCAATCTGCAGTCGTTCTCCTGAACCAAAATGTCTTGGCTCTCTCCTGACCTGATATTGCATTCTGTCCCTTCTACAAGGAAAGGATGAAGCTGGGCACATCAGACCATGTGCAGACCAGGCACCTCAACAACCCTGGAAAATCTAGAACCACGAGAATGAGCAAAGCTACAGAGAAGACACCTCAAAAAAGGCATAACAGCAAGCAAAGTACAGCAAATGAGTAAGCAAAGCAAAGGACAAAAGTAAAGCAAAGGATGCAACCCAATGGAATGGGTATTTCGGAGATCAGTCATGGATAAGCCATGTTAAGTAACTTAAAATGTAAACGTAGGACTAAAATTAATCTGTTACAGAAAGCTTAGAACTGCCCAAGCTGAGGGTAAATAGGAAGGTGGTTTTTTTTAATAACTAGATTAATAAACAGTATACATAACACCTGTATATGCAAGGTGGTGAGTGTTCTGGACAGCTGGAGGGCTCTAAGACTGATCTAAGCAATGTACAAGTTTTTTGTTCTAAAAACAAAAGGATAGAACTAATATAAATGATTGGACACTGGATAAAATCCAGCACAAGTTGCTAAATACAGACTGCGTCCCATGAGACTTGATATTAATAATACAATAACTAATCTGATCTGTCACAGTAATGTCCTTTTGGGTCTCCCTGCCCATTTGTCTCAAAGGAAGTCTTTCTAACATCCACCCTGCTAAAGGGAGAAGGTGAGGCAAGGAAGAAGTAAAAACAGTTTGAGGTTTAATGAAATAAAAGACCACAAAAAATGTGCTGAATAACAAAAAAATGAGGGCTCATCACATTTTTTTCCTTAGGGCTGTAATCAGGGAGGAGGAGGAGTAGCAATTCTTAAGTAGTTTCTGCCAAGTCAATGCAGTACTTTTGGAGCCATGTACAGTATTGCTATCTTTGAAAGGTTGAGACAAGATACCCTCTCTAAAAAGGAAACATTTATTGGTTATTTGGAGATAGTGGAACAGATGAGTAAGCAGATACGTACATACATACATGGAGACTAGTCAGAATGGGACATTGGTCAAATCCACAAATAATATCTGTGTTTACTGGCGAAACATCTGCATGAAGCAGCATAGTGTTTAGAGTTTATTAGATAATACAAGGAAAAGAAAAAAAACCCACAAGTTATGAAAACAAACAATGCTGGCAGCAGCTTTTAACCATTCCAAAAGGAAACATCTCTTCCAAAGAGATCTTGTTGGCTCTTAACATCCATTTGTGCAAAGCAATGAGGATTTTCAGACTGGGGGGATGGCTGTTGTGCAGCTGTGTTACATTTCATTCCCCCTTTTGTTGCAAGGTCAGTTTAGTGGGACACAGTCCCATATCCTATTCCCTTTCCTCTGTTATTCACAGCAGAACCTTTGACTTCAGGTTTCTAATAGCACCATGTAGTGCTGTCGTTTCAGGAAATGCCTGGTTGTATTCTCTGCTAAATCAAGCAGGAGTCGTGCTGGCAATTCAAGGAACACCTCATCAGAGGAAAAGCAGCAATTGCTGCTGAGCTATTGTTTTCCATTTCATTTCACACACTCAAAAGAGCTCTGGTGACCACCCAGTGGGTGCCCTGAAATACAGATTCCAAGACACCTTCCTGAACTCAAAAGGCAAACTGGATTTACTGCTTACCCTCTATTGTTGCCCAGTCTCTCTTTCCTTGTTAGTTCTTTCTTTTCTATTTTTGTACTTCACCCTGTCATTTTCAGCCCTTTCCAGGATTCCCTCTTAGTTTTTTATGCAACAGTTGGAAAGCTTCCCTTCACAGAGCGTGCTATGCTCAGGGAGTTTGCTGAGGGGGTATTCTACAAGAGGAGCGAGCAAAAGTGAGTCAGAATTCAGTAGCTTTAGAAAGGAAAAAGTCTCATGTAAAGGATACGTTCATTAAGTTATTGTTCTAACTATGCTGTCCTTAACACTCATATCAGCTAAACTACTTACACAGCTACATTGCAAGCAGAACCAGCTGAAACAACAATACTCTTCCCCTTCTTCATGTTCATGAAGCAGCACACACTGGATTTGCAAAGCAGGTAACCATATACCAACAGTCCATGCATGAGCAAATGCTGTTTTTGTGGGTATGAACGATCTACAGCCAAAAAACAGGATAAAGAAACCTAAACACTGTAGGGAGGTTCAGACCTCTATCTAGCAGGAAGACTGGAAGGCAGTTTAGCTTAACATCAGAGACAGAAATGTGTAGGTAGAAAAATCTCACAAAGAGAAAGAACAGACAGGCAGGGAGAAAAACTGCAGGATGGTTTGGCTTTTCTCTTCCTCAGATTGCTTTAGGGGGATAATATTTCCCTCCTTAGAGCAGACATGTCTGGGAAATTCCACCAGAGCTTTACAATATGTGCATACAGGTCTCTAAATGATTAATTTTTCAAAGTGTAACTTTTACACAGTCCAGAAACAGTGCTGTTCTGATAGCAAATACTCACAGAGTACCATTAAGGGTATAGGGTAATGGATTTTACTGACAACAAATATAAATACAGAAAAACCTACTGCATCGTATTTTTAAAAGTAGAAAATCTTTTGACCCATGAGGATCTTGGCAAGCGAAATGACAGATACCATCTTAAAAGTCTTAAACTTCCTAAGGAATATTCCATTATCAATATTAAGTGCTGAACTGGTCTAGTACCAGACAGTTACCTGTATCCCCAATTATAGATAAAATTAAACCTGGATATTGATTTAGCTTAGTAAGCAATAAACATTTAATTGAAACAGTCAAACATGGGCAGTGTAAATGTACTGAACAACCTCCAGATCTGTTTAGGAGGCAATTATTTGAGACAGTGGAGTATGGCACATAGCAAACTGTATGCTGTAAAACACCACAGTTCTCACCTAAAGTATCAAGTTGCAGAATTATATTACAGCACAAGTTAAGGTTGAGATCTTGTTTCCTTTAATTTATGAACTTTCCTAAGATTTGCAGGACACCTGAGTAGCCAGAGACTGTAGGGCAGCAGCTTTTCAAATTTGAGAGCATATAAACAAAAGCTCCCAAGATATAGCCTGCTCCACAAAGAGTGATCAGCTACAAGCAGCCAAATGCTCTCTTGAATTTCTTCAACTGGACAGTTTCCACTGGAAAAGCACAGACGAAAACTGTGTAGAGAGCATCCGTTAAGGCCACTTCCAGTTAAAACAGACTTCCCTGAAGGAAATGCAGCAGCCTCAGGTAAAAAAATATAATGCCCTTTCTTAAAAAAAAAAAAAAAAGATGTTTGTAACCCTGTACAATAAGGGGAGGAAATTTCGATCAGTGCCTATGTCTGACAAGAGGAATATAGCAAGAGTCCAAGGTTGTCATCTTGGATCTCAGAGCATACTCAACCCCAGTGCATATTGCTTTTTAGAGAAAGATTCTTCGCCATCTCTTTAGAGCCTTGTCCTGCAAGCTACCCTAGCTCTAATTCTGTGAGATCTTTGCAGGTAACCTAGTTCTGGTAACTGTAACAGCAGATTAAAAAACCCCAGTATCTTAAAAGCACTGATGGTTTCTCACCACCATCCTCTGAAGCAGAATCATTGAAAATATCCATAAAGTAGGAAAACATTAAAAGACAAATCACTACCTCCTAATATTAAAAATACTCTGTGCTGATTAGACCTGTTCCAAAAACAGGGACATGGTCCCAGAGAAATGATGAGAGCAATCTTTGCTTCTGCTCCTTTAAAATCCTGTTTATTCTCCACTCTCCTGAAATGCTTTATTGTAACAGTCTCACTCACCTAAAGATTATCCCAAGCCACAGAATGGAGTCATGCCCCTCTCTCCACCTCCGTTTATTCTATTCTTTATCAATTGAAAATGAGCCAAAAGTAACTTTTCCTTCCAGTTCTGCAGTGCCATGTGGAACACAATACACAAATATTTAGGAACACAACAACCCCTTAAAAGAGCTACAACTTCAAATATTCAGACAGGTTGCTAACAGCAGTTACCATAAAACAGCATATGAACATGACATGTATTCTACAGTCCTGTTATTTGAGTCCTGAATTACCACTCTGACCACAACAGTGTTTAAATAAAGTACCATTTACATGCCCATTCCAGCTACTTTCAGATCAGACAAGAGATAATTATTAATGCCATACTTATTTTGGGAGCCCCTTGGTGACTTCTTTCAGCAAATAAAAACAGAGTAAGAGCTGAATGTCTCTGTGAATTCTTTCCAATTCAGTGGCAGGTGCCTCCGATTTTCCACTGACATGCTGCAAATGAATGATTAAATGAAAGTAAATTCCAGTGAGCTAAACAGTGGAAAGAGACACCAACACCACAGAGACTGAAAAAGCAGGCAAGCTGTAGCAATGAGAAGAGATGAAACCAAGTGCTTCATCCAGTTAAAAAGACAGCTCATCTCTTTGTAAGTGAGCATTACCTTTTTGCAAGGACCAGGAAGGTCAACTAAAGGAAGGGCCAGCTCAACTAAAACTGATTTTGAAAAGAAAAAGTACTCAGAATATCACAGTACTTGTCTAATGCAGGTAGCCTAAGTAACACCAAGGAGTACCCAAAGAAGTCATTGAAAGTTCTTAAACAAGTTGACTTTTGGAAGGAATGTTCTTGAACTGAGGAATACAAAACCCCCAGATCATGTAATAAAATAAACCCAGCACTGGAAGGAGCTCTGTTGTGGTCTGGCTTATATATATATTTACCTTGGTTTAGTTCATGAGGTATGATTAGGCTTGCTCACAGATTTCTAAATGGAGGCTCTCTAGAGAAAGCCTTATTGCAATTCTGATTTCAAGGATGCCTTCTGAGCATTCAGCCCATTGAGAGTATCATGCAGTGACTGGTAAATGCTTTTTGTGGTAACAATTTACTAGCCAACTCTTTATCCCTTATTATTTAGATCTTACATATTGCCCAGATCCATGACTCAGTACAGGTAGCAAGTCAAAGGAACAAGCACCAGGGTAGCTAGCCAGCAGACACAACTGCCTTGAGAGAACAGAAGAAATAAAAATGATTCTATTACACAGCAGCGGTGAGTGGGAAGCCCACATTCTCTGCTCTCTATCAGATCCAAGACTGTCATGAAATTGTGAACACTTGAGCAAAAGATCTCTTGTCTGCTTTGGATGTGTTTGACCTTTGTTGTGTTTCTCTAACTCTGACACCTTCTGAATGACAAAAAACAAAACTCAAGATGCTTGAAGAGAATGGGACTCCAGTCTGAAATAAAAAGCTCACATTTGCTTTCCCTGGTGAGCGTTTGTTAATATTTCCTGCTAAGAAAGTGTTTATCACACAAATGCTTGTGCATAAAGGTGGCACTGGACTTCAGAGCTCCACCCTGGGCAACATGTTTTCCACAGTTCTTGGACTGGATCCAAAGGGAACTTTCAGTACCAGCTTGAAGCCAACAATGGTACACTAGAGCCAAAAGGGACTTCAATTTTTCCATTTAAAAGAAACAAACATTTCACTGCTTGTTTTGCTTCTGACAAGCCAGACCTACAAAGTAAATTCCAGAGGAATGTTTTCAAGAATATTCCTTCTGAGGCAGTAAAAACCATCAGGACTGACAGACATACACGTAAAATCAATGATCAAATGATGTTCTTGTTTACTGTCCTGAGACCAGTCCTGTATGTTTTATGTTTTGTTTCTCCCTCAGTTGTGATACTCTATTGATTACTCCACTTCCCTTTTAATAAATATTGTTCTGTATTACTCCCATCTTTGCAAGTTAGCATACCCTGAGTGGGCAATTCAACTCAACAAAGCCATCTTCAAAGAACTCCTGTACAAAAGAGTGATTTTAAAACTTGTTTTTCAGACCTTAAAACTGGAGTATTGCAGAATAGAGTGATCTCTCCTAGAAAGAATTAACATTTTATTTCTCTTGTATTTATGGACAACTGAGGACTGGAAATGCTGTCCTGGAAATGGGAGTGGAAGAAGTAAAATATAAGCAAGAAAGGTACCTTGAAACTCTCAGAGTCAGTTTTCCCTTTGCAGTCTAAGACATTGAGTCTAAGACAGATTCGAAAGATGACAATTCTAAGGTAGTTTTCTCCCCACTCCCATTTAATTACTTTTTTTTTCCATAGGAAACTTCATGGCTGTAGAAGGAGGAAATGTATAGCTTTGTAGTAACATATTTGATGGAAAAAAGAAAATAAATCAGAAAACAAGGAATATTAAACACCTTGGTGTATATTACTACCTTTCGCTTTCAAAACAAATGACAGAATGCAATGTACACACTCCAGCTTTCCAGCAGTTACGTTATGCTTCCTGAGATTTCTCTTCCTATGGTTCTGGTCCCATTATATTCCACTTGGCAGAAAAGCAATTGCCTACACTCTCTCCAGGGTATATTGGATCTCATCTAGGTCAAGGCAACTGTCACATTTACCTTCAGACTTTCAATCCAGGATTACTTTGTGTCCTTTATACAGGTTTTATGATGATAAGCAAAAGTAATGAATATTTGCAAAAGAATTCGCTTAGAAATCACTGCAGAGGCTTTAACATCTATTAACAAGAACAGAAAGTATAACAATTATCTCCTAAAAATTCAGTTCTAAACTTGTCTACAGTTTGTTTTACCATTAAGCTCTTCCACAGTTTTTGCCATCTCTTGTCACCAAATGATCAGAATTTACTCTTTCCATCCACTTACGCACCATTCAGTGATGGAGAGTCTAGGGTTTTTTTTTCTTGTATCTTTTCTTACTATTGTTTTTTCAGTGCAGCAGACTAATGGTGCTCTTGCTTTGAACTGGAAAAATAATCACCAGTAAACAGATTACTTTCTGCACTGATGACTGTAAAGTGATGCATAGGAAAGAAAAGAAAACAACCAAAACCCAGCAATAATTTGGATCATTAATGGTAATGAGTGAGATACTCCTGTTATAGCAGCTAGATCCATTAAATCACCAAGTCAGTGCATAGTAGCTGACAAAAGGGCAAAGCGAGTGTTAAGATTTAGTAAACAGCAGGACAGAGAACAATCAACACTATTACACTATTCTATGGACTTGTGCACCCACACCTTGAGTATTGCATGCAGCTTTTGTTCTCCCCTGTCTGAAAATAGTTGAAAGAAGAGCAACAAAGGTAATCAAGATACAGAACCTGTAAAAGGAAAAGATCAGCCTGTGGTTCTTCAGACTGGCAAGAGATGACTGTGGGGAATATAAAGGTTTTCAAAACAATGAGTCCACAGTAGGGTAGATATTACAGAGCATCGAATAAGCTAGCCACTGACAAGTTGAAATAAACACAAAGTTGTAGTTTCTATGCAATATCCAGCTAGGTTGCAGATCTACTCACAACAGAGAATTGCACAGGCTAGAATCTGCCAAGGATTCAGGAGGAAGTTATCAGTGTTTACAGATAACTACTGACAGTTACCACATACAGAGAAACACATGGTTCAGGATGTCCTTGAGTATGAGGACTGGGAGAGTACTTGTGTCTCTATCTGGAAGGAAGCATAAGATGCAATTGCTTTGTTTCTGTACTCTTCCCTAGCACCTGCTTTTGACATTATAGACGTCAAGATGCTGATTAAACAGCCTGTTTATTACTGAGTTTAAAGTGTCACAGACCTAATAGCTCACTTGTACAAGAACGTTGTAATACTTTTTCATTTTCACTTATCTTAAAAGAAATGGTAAAGGAAGTAAGAACTAATTCTTACCCAGTACACAACCTTGATGGTGGCAAGTACAAGTCTATTAAGTCACTACAATTCTTTAGGGGAAAGGGATTCACTTTAATCCCCATCAAATGAGGTCCTTACTGTGCAATTTCAATTATGTCTAAATTTATTACCCCAGAAAGAAAACGGCTATGAATCACTGTGCAGGAATGGTGTAATTTAGGCAGCTTGTGAAGCTGCTTCAGTACTTTGGTATTTAAGGATTTTTATTATTTTATTTTCTTAAAAAAAACTAAAATATTTTAAAGGATTTGTTTCATACTTGTATTGCTCTCTAAAACAGATTAGCAGCAGCAGAAATAATTTAAAGAGCTGATTATGAGGCTACTCTTGCAGCAAGCAAACACAGTGGGAGAAAAAGTTACTGCAGTTCAAATATAATCCTTAGGGAATGTTTCTATTAGTGTTCAGACATGGCTAGGTGGAATATCACCATACATCTAAGAATGTAAGCAGATTTCTTAGTGCTCTAGCTACTTATTTTAAAATGACTCATTAGAGTCACATTTTCTGTTTGGGCAAATAAATTAAAGCATAATAATGTATCAAAAGGAAAAAGCTTCATAATTTGTTAATAATGAATTTCTTCATGAAGAGATGTCGAGTTCCTGGCATGGAGCCTCTGTCCTACACTTAACCATTAAGAAGTGACCATTTTAACTAACCTACACAACAGTTTCAATGAGTCATTCAAACCACTGCTGAGCTGAGCTGCTTTTCTGTCTACACACTGGGGACTTCACAATTTTGGATGTACCCACACAATGATTCTTTAAGTAATATTAACATTTTAATCTGCAAAATCTATAGAATAAACTACATAAGGTATATCTGATACAATTTTACATATTGTAAAATGTTGACAAGCAAAAGTTTTATCTACTGACAGAGACTTGAGGTTTCCACACAGACTGAACTTTGGTTTTATATAGCATTTACTATTTCTGACTGATTTGGGGCACATTTAGATGACCTTGGGATCAGTTCAACAGCTGTTGATAAATTCTAATGATTTCTAAAAGCATTCTTGGCACCTGCAGTAGATCTTGGGAAAACTAGAACCTTAAAAACCACCCAAACACAACAAGAAATAAGGGGAGACAAAGGCAAACAATAGGAGCTCCTTGTAATAGATCCACAGCTTCAAGCTTACACATGGGTTTGGAGGCTGAAGAACCTGCCAGTAAAGCAATTGCCAACACATCCCAGCATAAAAACTAGCTCCCACTTCTCACTCAGTGCAACACAATATGATGAAGCTGGAGGGTACACGTGCCTGAAAATCTGTCCATTTTTGAAGACATGACAATCACCTACTAAAACACAGGAACACTCTTCCCTTCCAAAACACACTGGTAAGAGGGCATACTTGTTACTGACACTACCTAGTCAATGTGCAAAACCTAAAGGTGGCATTACATTTTATCTTAGGAAGCATAATTTTTTGGCCATCACAGCTTGGTACAGGGATTTTACTCAGACAAGGTGGCAACATTGAAAAAATTAAAAAATCATATTTGTTTGAATAGAAATATACAGTTTAATCAGCTTTCTGTTGGCTACATTTAGTATTAAGTTAACCAGTATTAAACATTTGTACAAAGTATGAAGCAATGATACATAACCTTTACATATTCATTATAATACATGAGAACATTGAAGTCACACAGAATTCAAGCAAACATTACAAGAAAATTACAAACATATACATACCCTCCCAATGCAGAGCAGGTTAAGTCTAACAAGCTATACCAATTCATGTGCCTGAAGTGACATTAAATCACTGTTATGGAACAGGATTGGGCTAATCTGTCAATATTTATAATGCTACAGTCTCTACACAATTATCAAATTTAGATTTCTTAGAAAATTATTCCCAAAGCCAAGCTACAAGTGACAATATAATATCACAATGCATGACTACAAATGCTCTATAGACACTGGAATTCCCTATATTTTTCATTCAGTATTTGGCAGTTACTCAGTACTTGGATTTTACAAGTCCTAAAATCTTAAAGGCATTCAAAACAATTTAAAAAGAACATTTAAATGGTAATAAAATGGTAATATAAATATGGAACTCCTTAAAACCTTTTTGTTATTAACCAACAACTAAACATCACAGGAGTATGTCTACTAATAAAAGCAGGTTCAACAAATAGAAGTCCATTTCCCAATGCTCCTATGTGACACCTTTTGCTGTTACAAGGATGGGATGTTTACAAAGAAGCCATGTTCAATATCTGCATGCTAAGGTTAAAATAATTTTGACCTTCCTCGAGGCATAAAAACAGCCCCGGCCTGTCCCAGTACATTTAAGACAAAGCAAGAAGATACATCACAATGGCAGCACCATGAACTTTGGAACATCCAAAATAATTTCAGATGCATTTGATCCTTGGTTTCCAGCACAAAGAGCCAAAACGCACCACTGTGTAACAAGGGCAGAAGACAAACCAAAACAATCAGTAGTCAGAGTATAAAGAAAGAAACAAACAGATGTGGAAATCTTGGGAGCCAGGCACAACTATGCTGTCTAACAAACAATTGTAGCTATCGAGCCACTGTTTTAAACTTCTGAGTGAACAGAAGAAACTGTAGCTTTGATGCACATTTTAAAAAGGCCACATTGTCATTTGGCTAGGACTACAACATTCACAGGCTATTGTCAAAGTCTTGATCTTACTCCTTTCTTTTATACACACACCATAATCTTGTGAGATTACTTCACAGATTAATACTAATGACCAAGTCTTTATCTAGGCATGAAAAAGCTATGAGATTCTGAACATACTTTCTTAGAGGTTGCCTGAACAGACTTTACAAAACTACTTTGAGTTGGGAGTTTGGCTTCTCTGGGACAAAGCAAGCTATTGTGACCCATCATTGCAGAATAAACAGACAAACCAATAAAATAGTTCAGCACTGGAAAGCAAGGAATATTCAAAGACAATTGCAACAATTTGACAGTCTCATCAGAGCTACAATAAAATCCGTCTTGCCCTAAAATAGCTTTAAAACAGACTTTGAACTAGTGTGAAGATAATAGTCACAACTACAGATAAAGTCTTATATTCCCATCTTTATTCCAGATAAAAACTACACACTGATATAGGCTACCTTAACACTGTAAAAGAGAGATGGAAATTCTACATTAACATCAAAGCCAAGAATGGCACTGCTATGGCCAAAATTCCATCCTGAGCTCAACCAAGAATTAAGTAACAGAACACCAACTACAACTAGCCAATATCTCAATTTCTCTCACAAAACAAAACAGCTACTCCTTTCCCAGCTGAAGTTAAAAAGCCATAAAAAGTTTAGAACAATGGAAGACAAGCTTATGGATGATGAAACAAATAAATCTCGGGGAGGGGGGGGGGGGGGAGGAGGAGGAGGAGAAAAGTTTACTTGTACGTTGTCTGCCTCCTCCCAAAAACAATTGTCTCTTACAAGAAACTCTTCAATTTATATTTGTACTAGAAGTTGCCACATTTTCTTAGGACATTTTACAGATGTTAACAGGTTACTCACTTGATTTATAATTTATTTTTAATTGTAAATAATTTGTAATTAAATTTTTAATTTATCTTCCTTACCACTATGACAAGAGAGAAATGAGGGCATCCAGAAATTTGCTCCGGTCTTCTGTTTTCAATTCAATTACTAAAATATGAAATATTACAAGATGCAAATTACTGAAAGATATACCAGGTGCCACACTTGAATAATAATAATTCCAAGTATACGTATATTCTTAACTAGCTTTAAGGATGAAAAAGAGAATCTATTTGCACAAAATGCATGTTATTTATTTTGCTCTTGAATTTCAGCAAACTCCAGCTTCTAAGTGCTCACTACATGTTATAGCAGCCAATTTTTAAGTCTAGGAATGTTTCTTTGTAAGTTCAACAATTCATCAGTATGTATTGTTAAAAAACACCTCTTTCATAAGCACATAAGAAGGTATGCAAATATCCTCATGCAAGTATCTCATTTTTCAAACAGACAATAAAGTATCTTATAACATCACTACCCTACTTTGTTTGGCTGCTAAATATAAAACCAGATAAACTCAGATTTTAAACAGAAGTGTATATATGAAAATCATTACTCGGCGCAAAATGTAGATTGCCTCAAAGATACACAAGCCTCTGCTTAGTAGTTTATAATTTCTGCACAAGATGGCACTTAGAAAAAAGACTGACAAATAACACAGCTTGTGTTTATACCAGACTCAGGAATACACACTCTTGATGTTTGCATCCAAGTCATAGCACAGAGGTGTTTTATGGAGACTGCGTAAACACTGACCTCTAAAGGACTATTTGGTAAATGAAATAAGTGTTAGCAGTACTCACTTGACATGTCAAAATGGTTGTGTAAAGTCCTAGAATTGGTACTGTCTGCAGCTTTCTCAAATGCTCTTCCAAAAAAGCTAGATGAACAAAAAAAACTCAAATTAGCATTACAGAAAAGGACATACATACTAAGACAGAAGAACAGAACTTCCTTGCTGAGAGCTGAAAATGTCTTCCAGATGTTTTTCATATGCCATGTATTCAACATACACCTCACTTATTCAAGTGCAAAAACTTTAACATTACAGGCTTTAAGAAATGAAGTCATGGGCCATATTGTGAACTATTTCATGGTTCACAAGATAAAGAAATAGTTAAGAGGGAGGAGAAAAAACCCCAAACAACTTTGAAACACCTGTGTCCTCTCTCAAAAAGTATATCATGCATACCATTAAAGAAGGATATAATTCAAGTCAGTGTGTTCAGTGTTAAATAGATACAGGAAAGAGACACTTGCTTCAGAGACAGGACAAGTCTATAGGTAACTTTTAGCAGGAACTTTTAAACAAATTCTTTTTGCTTACTTCTTTTTGTCAGAGCTTTCTGTCTCTGGAGGAATCCCCACCATGATCACCGTTCCCTGTTCAACCTCCATTGGTGCAGCCATTATCAGCGGCAGCAATTTACAGCGCTTGTTTTTTGTCTGGAAGTCAGAAAGACAAAACTTTGTTAGACAAAACTCGGGAAACAATTTAGTTTCAGCACGCCATGTGACCTAAGGACACAGCTATAATACAGTTCAGCAGAAGGCATTTTCTTCACACAATCTCTTGATCTCCTTTTTTATTACAGTAAAAGTGACTTTAAGGACTAATAGAATTTTCAGTTTTTCTCCAATCTTGCATTGCATTGTAACACAGAAATGATATAGATAAAATATGATTTACAGTAAAGAAAAAAGCTCTTAAAAATTGCAGGTATGGGAATCTAAAATCTTGGAGTAGTAACTTTTTTTTGCAATAATTATTTTACATTGAATTACAACAGCTAACACACTGACAAATACAGTCTTCACTAGAAATTATTTTTTCTCTGTTCATACTGTTTTAATTAAAGTACAGCTTACTGCTGGGGATAAAAAAAATAATTACAATGATTTTAACATTTTTAGATACATAAGTATATGAAATAGAAGTTTGTTTAAAGTGTTCCTAAGGTAAATGTTTTGCAGTGAGGTTTTAAAGTGCTGTCTTGCTTCTAGTGGCAGACTAGTTACTGACCAAGTTGAACGCTTAAAATGAGGATACACAGATGCAATTGGGGAAGGACGAACCACCATAAGTTTAATTTACAAGTTAAGATGTGCTCACAGTGGAAACAGTTCTCAATCTTAAAAGTGCATTTTTAACTGAATTGTGTAAAAAGGGCTCAAAAGGTAAATGAAAATTAGCTTCAGTTACATTAATTGTAAGGATAACAGGATTTTATTTAAATAGACACAGAAATCTTTAGGTAACAATTACCAGTCCTGCAATATTGCTACTTTCCATGTCAGGTTAACTTTTCAAAGTACATACTTGGTGATCTGCTCCCTCAAAACTTACAAAATTATGTAAAGATTTTAGATTGTGTCTTGACAATGAAAACTCTTTCTAATGCTATGAATTCTCCTAGGCAGATATCTTTCCTAAAAGAGTATTCACAGATGTGCTAAAATTATCCAACCATTTAGCAGAAACATCATTAACATTTTCATATAATGTTTTTAATAATCAACTACACATATCCAACAGAATAATAACTACTACATAGGCAAGCTAGTCAAAAGCTTTTGACTGACTTACAGAGCAAACAAACGATTTGAGTAAGTATTTACTAAGCAGGGACAGAGACACTGGTTTGGAAAAAAGTTTCACATCTGGTGTGCCCTAGAAAAAGAAGAAACATTTTGATTACAATCCAAGATGATTCCTCCACTTCTTTAAGTATCTACTGATGAGTCTAAAGGTTTTATATGACTCAAAGAACACCAAACATTACAATACAGGAATCTGAGCTGACCCACTTGACTTCGAAATTAAACCTTCCCTGCTTCAAGAGGACCGATTCTTCCTTTGGGAAGCTCAGAGTAGATGTCACTATTGACTCATCAGAGCACAGCACAGTACAGATAAATAAGTCCTTTCTGATGAAGTCATTCTTATTGAATCGATCAGTTCAGAAAACAGTGATATTCAAGTATGCTATAGCCAAATGCGACAGTCAAATGAGAGCCAAAAACTAGAATCCTGACCTCCATGAGAGAGCAATAGAGAAAAGGCCCCTGAGAAATGACAAGGTTGGTGCAAATACAGCTGGCTACAGTCTGCTGAATGGCACGTAACTGCTTTTTAGCTAAGTCCAGTCCTTGGTGCAGTTTGTCCAGGTTACCCCTGCAACAGAAAGAATAAAAATAGGCACTTTCATATAAGCTTTTCACACAAAAGCGAGTTCTAAACACTATTAACAGGGATATTTTGATTTTTCTTCAATGGCTTATGAAACATGAATGCATCTTTTAGATAAGTAACCCATGTTCTCTAAATAAAACTGTAAAAGAATAAAGAAACATTTTCAGTACCTGGAGAGACTGTCCAAAGCTTTAATGAAATTAGTTGTTTCAGGCCCTTCTTTTTCTATGTTCTCCATGAGAGAAACTGTTGCATAAACTATGTCACTTGCTGAAAACTTGTTCTTAAAGCCAAAGTGAATGCTGAAGGTCTGAACTCTTAAATCTTTCATTCTGCAAAATTAAATAAGCCCATTAAAGATTAGCATTACTGACATTATCAACACTGAGCCATCTCCTCAGTACCTTAATGTTAAGAACACAAAGACAAATCATACCCTAGCGTTTGCAACAAGTCTAGTATTACTTTGCCAATCCAAAACTGGTATTATTCAAAACAAGATGTTACATCCTCTTCATACAAAAATATTTGAACTAAACTGAAAAGCATTTTCAAAATAAGCAGTGGTATTTAACACAATTTACCCAAATTTGTTTGCAGATTCTTCAATCATTTCCCGAAGATTTTCTTTCAAAGACATGTCCATGGAATTAAATTTCTGTTTCACTTGCTTCAAAGGCAAACTAAAAACAGAACAAGAAAATATATTGATAAGTATGCTCGAAGAAAAAAATATTTTGCCTTCCTTACATAAGACTTTCTTAATTTAGATAATTTAGCAAGTTAAGTCTTACTAAGCTTGGTTACATTCTTTTTAATTTAGTCATTGAAGAGCAGATGTGAGAAAGCATAGGTTACTTACTAGGATCTACTACTCCATAAAGCCATACATCCGCATTCCTTTGGCACCAAGACACAAGTTGCATAACTCAAAGACATTGCACTAGTCAGAGCCCCACAATCACATTTAAAAACTAAGAAGTACTCGCAAAATATATTCTTAATATTTTCCCATAATTAATTGAAAAAAAAAAAAGATCCTTTAGTTAAGACCCAGATTTTTGTAACTCACCCCATGTCAGCCAAAAACTCTTGGAGCCTCTTCTGCCCTTGTACAGACCAGAGCTTAAGGCTAGCAGAGGTGTATGAAGTGTTACAGAGACTTTCATATAGAGACCAGTGCTGATAAAGCGCCAGGCGCAGACTGAACAGGGATTAAGGCAAATAAATATAAACACTTTTATCATTTAAAGTTACAAATAGTAACAAAACTCCACAACTAGTACCTCTTCAGTTGCCCTTCTATATTGCATCTCTGTAGCACACAAGCTACAGTTAGGAGTTGCAGGTGCAGGTAACACAAGACGAGCAACATTAACTTGTAACTAACTCTGAAAGGTTAAGCTGAACTGAAGCTATAGGAGCTACTGGAAGAGATTTGTGTTCAACAAAACATTCCTATGTCCATTTCTTTTGATTCCGTTCTCAGCAGCAAAGATGGTGCTGGGATTTTTTTTTAAGTTGATAAAAACTCAGCTGGAGTTCACCAAGTGGGTAGGGTTCATTTTCCCCAGATCTTATGCAAGGATACTCATACTCAAATGCTATTCGCATGCAGTCAATTGACAGAGAATTTTCCTCATCTTCATTGCGGTGGTTATGGCGTGACACGTGACGCTGCAGGATCCCAATATCAGTCACATACTTCATTCTTAAACAGAAATAAATTTGACACTTCATTTTCTTCCTGTGTATTTTTGTTCTTGATTATGAGAACACAAAAATGCTTCCTAAAGTTTATGCATTGGCCAGTCAGCAGCATGGAAACTATAGATATGTCTTTAAAAGAACACGAACTTGTTAAATAATATTCTTTCAATATTCAGCCTTGTACCCAGGCGATTAAAACTAAATAAAAAACAACCAAAACCACAACCAAACCCCAAACAATATAGACGATTAGACTGACCAACGAAATTAGTTACTTATTATATTTATCTCCTTAAAAAACATCAGTATATTACAACAAAACACCAGAATTAAAATCTACACATGCACTACTAGAATCCTGATTGCATCTAGTAGGAAATAAGAAACAAGGAAGAAAAAAAGATAAAATATGAAATTCTTCAACTAAAACTGTAAAGGAAACTGGAAGACACAGAACATATTTTTTTTCCTTTAATAAAACGGTATCCAAATCATATTTACATGAACTACTATTAAACACCATTTCTTCCCAGATCAGAAGTGACTGTTTTATAATTTTGTGAAAAAGTTTAAAAACTCTCAATAGTAGAAAAGAAATATACTTTATTTTTTCTGAGATTTTTTTTCCACTTTTGGAAGGCATCAGATCACATTCAGTCATTAAGATACTTAATGGCACTGTCTATTAACTGTCTTGTGTTAATTTCCATGTTTCCTGATTATTACTTCTAAAAAAAATAGAGACAAACAAATAATAAGGAAGATAAATAATAAAAAATATCTTTCTTACTGAGTGATTTTATCTTGGACCCATTGATCTGTTAGGCCAACAATAGCCCACCTAAAATTGAAGGGGGGGGGGGGGGGGCAGAAGAGAGGGAAAGAGAAAAAAAAAGTTACACCAAAAAATATTCCAGTATAGTATGTTGTATTTAACCCTCTAAGTATGTACCAGAAGAAGTCAGAAATATTGTTTACCAACTGTACATACAAGTTAACAAAAAAGCTATATGCTATTATTCCCTTTAGCAGACATGCATGGAAAAAAGAGGATGGCACTACATGCGTAAAACCTATTAGCTGCTTATAATCAATTTACATAGATGTTCCCCCCAGTTCAGGACAAATTCAATTCCATTCTCAAAATAAACTAGAGCCTCATACTGAAATCAAATGGTCTTGGGCAACTTTGCCTATCTGTTATGGGTTTAAGCTTCTACCCTCTATAACAAAATAACAGAAACATACCACAACATGTCATTCAAGTCTTTAGACATTATCCATGCCAGGTCAAACATCACCATTGCAGACTACATGAGAGAAAAGGAAAAAGAAGGGATAAATTGGCACAAAATCCTCACTTCATTAAACAAATAGAACACAGTTAAATTTGCCAAATACTAGTGTGTTACTAGAGGTCTATACATCACACTTGAGTCAGAAAGTAGGACAGTGGCAGATTGTCAAAGATGTTAGGTAGAAAGGAACATCTTAACAAAACATAATCAGATAAGAGGCCTAACGCCAGAAGGAACAATTTGATGTCCTAAGTGTTATGTTTGAAATATCCTGATGCTTTGAAACCTCTGGAAGGCAAACAATCTCCATACATGTTAGAGTCTTTTGCAAGAGTATTGTGTACATAGATACTTTTCTCAAAACCTAAAAAATTTACATGATCATATTTTTTTATACCAGCATTAAAGATAGCAAACAACAAAAAATGTTACAAGTTCTAAGTTTTTCATTTTCCCCCACTATGAACATTACATTAGCTACTACGACTCGATCGACTAGTGCCTGCCATTCTACCACTATTGCTTCTATGTAATTCATTAACAGTAATAACAAGCTCCCAAGTCAAACTACTTTTTACATATATGATGCATCTTCTGTATAACAGTAAGATAAAAAACCAGCATGATAATTATAAGATAATAGACACTATTATTAAATAATTATAACATTGTAGCAGATAATTATAACACTGTATATTGTTCAATTACCTTTACGTTAGTATCTTCTGATTTTATAGCAAACAAGAGTTTGTACTTACTGAGGTCCCATGGTATTCATATTGTTCATAGTCAAAAAGAATTTCTCGTCTAAAAAAGAAAAAAAACAAACTCCACATTTGCATAAGTGGTGAACTACACATTGCATCTGACTAAAAATCTAAGGCAGGTTTCATTAAATGCTTATTTTTAGCAATTAAAATCAAACAAGAAAACAACACAAACACCACTACTCTACACACAAAACCCCATAAGCAAACAAAAACACACATCAAAAAAAAACCTTTGGTCTAGAAAATGTTTTCCTACAAGCCAACTGGGCTTTTGTAGTAACATGGAAGCCACACTGAAATGTGCTCATAAAGTAAAAGAACAAATTTATTAAACCATTATTTCTCAAATCCCATTTTCTTATCTGATTTTTTCCTGCTTATTCCTATTGACAATAGTAGGATTGTAAAGGAAGAAAACAGAAGCACAAATTTCACCCCACAACAGACAAAACCAGAATACTACAGCTACTTAGAAGTGGAATAATGCACCTATTGCTGCTCAGATTTAATGATTATTATTTACAACTATCTTCATTTAAACATTTTATTTTTATATAGTAAATCTCTCAATTTTCTGAATAAAGTTAGAATTAAAGCATCTTGCAAATCAAGCAGCACAGTATCATGTTTTTATATGTTTGATTTTAATCCAACAGTAAGATAAAGACACAAGCAACATAATAAAAACCAGTTAAACCCACCTGCGTGCCTCCCATTCCCGCCTCTGCCGCCTCTTCATTGTTCTCTCTATTACATCCTGTAAATTAATATAATGTTAAAAAGCTGGAAAAAATAGTAGATTAGCACCTGTCCAGACACTTGACTAAGTATTAAAAAGAACACTTATTGATCTAATGAGAAAAATATTATCATTAATTATTTTTCCAAGGAACACACTTGTATAAAGTCCGGACAGTTCTCTACCTCTCCTTCACAAATAAGAAGCCCAGTACACAGTGTTTTCAACACCAGCAACATTGCCTCCTACCATTTTGTAACATAAAAATAAGACTGATGAAAAATAGATAGTAAATGAAGTTCAGAAAATTAAGCACTCGGTGTATATTTAAGTTCCATAAATTGCATCAACAGCTTGAAAACTCAAAGAAATCAATAAGATCTTTGTGGAGTATTTAACAGATTTGAGAATAGCTTTCATGTGCATTATTTATAGATTTTCCTTTGAATTTCTGATGTCTGCTTTTGCTGATTTAGCACCCTTCATAGATTAGTAGGAAAAATGCACACTGTTAATAGAAAAATAAAATTAAATACATATTAAATCTGAGACTGCCTTTATATTAATCTCTTAATATTGCGAGCCTCAGGCATTTGCTTCTTTGTATGTTATTAGCAGAAAATACAGTACAATTAACATATGACACATTTCATTTTTTATGTCTACCTTAATATACTTTTGTTAATTTACTAGTACAAGGACAGACAAAATGTATTCCTAATTATCTGTGCGCTTCCATCTTCTCAAGTGATCATTAAAAAGAAGAAAGTTTCGATCTAAACAACAAAAAAAAACCCTTCAATGTAGACTGAGAAGCCAGAGCCTGTCATCACAGAGAGCTCTTGAGTTCACTGGTTACACAAAGACAGCGTTATGCATAATGAAGTTCAAAACATCTTTTTTTTTTTTAAAGAACGGGAAATATTTCTGTGCAGTTCAGATAAGCATTTTGTGTATTTGAAACTCTACTGGGAGTAGTAAATTATTTTTAAACCTTACATTTCCATTTGTGATGTAACAGCATTATTTTTAAATTCAAATGTAATTATTAGAATTATATAAAGCATAAGCACTATTTTATTTTCCTTCTTTTCTCAACAAAGTAGCAGAAAAGCACCTCTTCAAAACGTCTACGTTTCTCTGAAGGCTCTGACCCATCAGTTTCATTTTCAGAGTCCTCTTCTTCATCCTCTTCATCTCTGAAGATATCATCATAAGCAGGAACATCAAGATCATCATCTTGTTTAACTAACAACTTAATCTAGCAAGAAAGAAAAACAGCATTTTAAATAAACAAAGTATCTTATTTAACGATTTAAACACATTTTAAATTACAAATGGGAATACTTCAGATACTTCAGAAGAGAAACTAAAAATTTATTTTGGCTGTGATTGTTTCATGGCATAACAAAAAATACTACTTTTTAATACAAAAACCACTCATACAAAATAAGAGCGGAAAAATATATCCCTTTGTTACAGCATTACTACAAAAATTCTTATTTTTTATGCTTGTTAAGGACATGTTGCCAAATCATTTGTGCGTAATAATCACATTCTAGGTTCTGCTAATGCTGAGAGATAACACATTACATTCTGGAGGATGATCATCCTCTGATTTGTAGCAGTTTGATTAACAGCTACAGGATTAACAGCTGTTTACTACTGACAACAATCACAGTGCTATCAGTATATATTTTACTACTGAAACCAGATTTTTTTCTGATCATGAACATTATTACTGCAAATATCCATTAATATTGCTTCCTGCCTTACTAACTAGCAGTAGCAGTTTTACAAAACACAGAAAAGCACCACCCCAGTCCCCACCACACCAGGGGAAGATTTTTGCTGTGAAAGAAAAGCGGTTACCTGTGTGTCATTGTAAACATTCACTACATTGATAGGTCTGTGGCTGTCACATACAAAAAAGACAGTGTCTTCTTCAGGCTGCAAGATCTCCAAAAGGTCAACATTGGCACCACAATTTACAAAAACAAAATATTTGAACTGCAAACAAAAGGGAAAAAAATAAAAAAGCTTTTTACTTAAATTAGCAGAAAACACAGAAGACTTGAAAACACCTTTACAAAACATCCCAGGCACCCACCGTTACCAAAAACTCTATTAACTTTTTGATAATTGATGTCTCTGAGGAGGAAAAATATTTGTAAGGCAAAGCACCAAGCTTGGAGATGATGGATATCCAATACCACCACCTTTTACATCTCAAAATGTGTGCAAACTTAATTTGACTCTATCCAAATTGTAGCATATTAGTTTGAACTGATGTAAAAAAAGTTTTTTGCTAGTGTATTAAAGCTTAACCGCCGGGTTCTGTAACCAATAATAATAATTAGTTTAAGAACTGACATTCATAGTTGAGAAAGGAAAGAAACGCATGCCTCTCTAAGATAAGCTGCAACTAAAATGTTTCCATTGTTTTTTCACCTGATCTTTATGCTCGAAAAAGGCAGTTTCAAGTTCTTGCCATCCAGATACTGGGACGAGTGTATATGGCACATGATCACACTGAAACAAAGCCTGAAATGAAGCAAACAGCTGTTAGCAACGGCAAGGGGAAACGTCGCCTTCTACAGTGCTATACCATGCTATAATTCTACTTCATACAAATCTTTATCTTAAAGACATCCCAAAATACATGTAGGTTTGTAATCTGGGAGCGTGACTAACTGGCTTAAGTGTCATAACTCATGGAAAAAGTAAGTTACAAAAGCAGTTTAAACTTTTACCCTTTCCTCAGTTTAAACCTATTAAAAGGATCCTTGGGTGTTTTTCTTTTACTGTTACTCTACAGTGACAACGAACAAAGACTTACTTGGAGTATTTTACAAGCACATAATGCATCAACATCTGATGCGACAAGAAGGAGGACACGCTGCAAAAACAACAGAATAACAGTATTAATTTAGGCACCAAATCTAATGTACTGGTGCATGAAATGCATACATCACTATGAGACCAGAAAGTAAATTTATGTAGATAGCATCATAGGCATAAAATAGGATCTCTTCTGAATGGACACCACAACCAAAATGAACCAATTTGGATATCTATAAATATGAGCAATAAACAACCTCACACCCTCAAAATACAGCATCTACTTTGAGGAAATGTGGTTAATCAGACCCCTATGAAGCACATAGTTCTGAAGGCTCAGCCCTACATATGTTTTATAATGTCTAGAAAGACCTAAAGAGTCTTTCAGCATGAGACCTGAAACAGTTTTGACTAAAGAAAATCGGTAGCAAAAATAGGAGCAAAGCAATTCTTGAAATAACCTTGATTTAGGTAAAATGGCTTGTCTGGTGGTTCTTTATTCTGGGGTCTTGGTTAGAGATTTTGTTCATAGGTGGAGAAGCTGAGGGAAATACATTCATTTGCACAGTCCATAACGCAATTGTATAGGTAAAAATAGTAGAAGACTGTCCAATTGAAACTTTACCACTCCAGTGTACATACCCAGTCTGAACAAAGCAAAGCAAAGCAACTGTGAGGTAAAAATGAAAGCGGCAAACCTGACCCGTTACAAGAGAAACCGCGAAAAAAGACAGAACACAAGATCTAGTGTCTGGAAAAAAATATAAATCGAAAAGGCAAAACAATAATTAGAAAATACGTAAGGAAAAACAGCAAACCAAACAGCAAATAGATCTAGAGACGTCTTGGTTAAACAGAAGATCCACAGCACTGCCCGAAGCACTCGCGGCGGCTTCTGGCTCGGGTTTCCCAACCGGCGGACACGTCCGGGGAGGGTATTTTTATAGCCTGAGGCCCGCCTGACAGCCGCCCTCCCGCCACCCTGACAAGGCAGGAACGGGAACACCTCAGCCGCCCCCGCCGCCAGAGCCAGGGACGCCCCGGCACCATCCCCGCTCTGTGAGGCGGCGGGAAACGCCTCAGCCCTGCAGGGGAGGCAGCCCCGCCCGCGGACGGGACGCGCAGGGCGACATCAGGTCCCATCCGCGGCCCGCACCTGGTTGACGATCACGTCGTAGAACTCCCGGCGGCAGTCAGAGACGAACATGGCGGCAGCGAGAGAGCGGCGGGCAGACAGGGGAGAAACGGCGGCAGCCGCGGACCGCCCCGACTCAAGTTGGGCGCCAAATCAGCGCCGCTTCTCATTGGTCCTCTCCTCACGGCTCTCTAACCAATGGAAAAGCATCCGTCCCTCCTTCGCGGAGCGGATTGGACAAACTGCCCAACCCGTTCCGGGTCTTCACCAATGACATTGGAATTAAAGAGGTGATACACGTGCGGCTGGCCAATCCGTGGAGTATCGGAACCGGAAGCACCGTGCTGGCTCTTGTTACCGTGGCTGCCATGTTTGCTGCGGGCGAGCCATGTGCGCTGCCATTTAACGGGGTCGGGCGAAGAGGCGGAGGAGATCCCGTCAACTCCCGGTGGCTGAGGAAAGGTGGCGCGCCCCTACAAACCTTCCACAATGGCTCCATTGAAGGGAGCGCCATCCCTTCTTCCGCCCTCACGCGGAATGGCCACCCGAGGGGGCGGGCGCCGCGGGGCACGCTGGGAGGGGCAGGGCCGTGGGGTGGGGCCCGCGGCGGCGGCGGCCAGAGCCCCGTCAGGAGAGGGGCGAGGCAGCGTTCGGCCTGCGGTGTGTCCGCCGGTTCTTGCGCGGAGCTGGAGCGTTGTCGCTCCGCGCCCCAGCGCCGCCGCCATGGTGAGGCTCGGGGAGCGGCCGGGGGAAGTGTCGAGTCACGGCGGGCGGGAGGGCGGCTGGGCCCCGCGTTCCTTCGCTGGCTGCCCGCTCGCCGAGGCCGTTTTCGAAGCCAGCGAACGCCAGGCGGAGGGCTGGCGAGTGTCGGTGTCTGTGCCGCGAATCGCCGCCCGTGTGCGGGGTGTGTTGGGCAGGCCGAGTGCGCTGCGTCCATTTTGTGTCCCTGCGCAGCGCCGGGCGCACAGCCCTTCCCCGGGCTCTGTGACGGGAGAGGGAGGCACCGTGCGTCTCTGCACGGAGCTCTAGCTGAGCTTGAGGACGCGGCAGTGAGCGCTGTAGCACTTCAGTGCGCTGTTGATACCTATTAATGCCGCCTTCTCTTTCTGTGTTTTTTCCTCTAGTTCTCCTTTAATATGTTCGATCACCCCATCCCTCGGGTTTTCCAGAACCGCTTCTCAACCCAATACCGCTGCTTCTCAGTCTCCATGCTTGCTGGACCTAATGACAGGTCAGATGTGGAGAAAGGCGGGAAGAGTATGTGCATGTTTTATTTTGACTAATAACCTGTTAGAAGAGTGTTTGTGAATAATGTCAAGTAACACAGCTCTTGGCCAGAACTCCAGGAGCATTGTTGAGCTGCACGGAGACGTGCTGTTGGCTGGAGCTAGGAGAGCGCCCTGGGTGGGGCTTTAAGGAAGAAAAGAGGGAGGGTTCATCTTTTTTCTCCTTACTCTCTAGTTATCGAAACTTACCAAGTGAGTCTGGTTTTATGAGCATTAGAGGAAGGCATTCTTCTCTTTTAAAGCCTCTCGTTAAAATCTTGGATCCATTATAAGCCATAGAAATTTCTCACCAAAGACTTCGTCCCCCTAAGTTGTACTTAGCTGGAACAAAAATAATAGATTGGCCAAGTTAGTTTTCAAGCTGTCAGACTAATCCTGTGTTGCTTTGACTTGGCATCGGTTTGAGAGAACCTATAAGCCCAAGTAAATAAAACTGCATTTAGGAAATGTTTCCTTTAGTACTGGGTATTGTAAAAACTTGTCTTCTCTTTATTAAATTCTGAGCTCTCTATGCCAGCAGATGTATTTGTCATGACTGATTCTACTGAAATCTTTGGCTCAGAAATTAATTTGCAGGAGGTTTTAGAATCTCCTTTTGTTAGGATATTTTAGAGAAAGGACTGGTAAAATTGTATATTCTGTACTCTTTTTAAGACATACTTTTCCTAATCTTACGTTCTCATTCATTTTTGCAGTAATTATGCCACCATCAGCTTTGGATCAACTCAGTAAGTGAATGTTTTATTCTAGAATAACAACATTAGAAACGTGACCAAATGTGTAAGAAAATACCACAGTATTTTAATTAAATCTGACTTGGGTAGAGAACATGAGAGTAATTAGTTTAAAATATGTATTTTGGAAGTATTTTGTGTGTCAGAATTAATAGGGCTTGTCTGTCTTCAAGTACGGACATCTGAAGTGTTGGACTACCTGAGGCATGAATCAATATTTGATAATAGCATTCTCAGTATAATGGTTACAGTTAATCTAGTAAATTCTTAATCTCAATTTGCTTCTTCTGGATGCTGTTGTCTGGAGCAAACAAAATTAAAGGCAAAATAAGTTACAATTAACTTTGAAATGGGGGAGAAAAAGTTAACTGAATCAGTGATATAAATGGTCTTTATTTGCCCTTTTAACTAAGGTTCCGCCCCCCCCTAAGTTTTAGCCTTAATAGAATTTCTTTGAGAAATTAGTTTACTGAGGTTTTAATTTTAAAATAGGCAGGGCCTCTTAAAAATCATTAGGTAGGAGCTACCTGATAATAGCACAAGGACATTATAGCAACAGATCCCTCTGCTAATACCTGCTGTCTGATCATCTCTGAGCTTGGGGAAATGTGGAGAGGCATTTAAAGCTTTAAGTGTGATGGTGATACAGTATTTGTGTATCTGCATTCTCTCCTGGATTTATAGTGAGCAACTGGGATAATGGCATGAGGGGAATACTCTCCTGTAGTCTGGCCCATTCTCTTGCCAATATTCAGTCTCTGAAAGCTTCAGAAAAAGCTTCAGTGGCTCTTAGCAAATAAAATTGTTTTCTTCTTTCTCACCAGGCCGACTTAATATCACTTACCCAATGCTGTTCAAGCTGACCAATAAAAACTCAGACCGAATGACGCACTGTGGAGTGCTTGAATTTGTGGCTGATGAGGGCATATGTTACCTTCCACACTGGGTGAGTTGCCTCAGGCTGAACTGTCAAAACTTGAAGAGTAGGATTAGTGAGTTGCCAGTTTAATATTAAAGAGGCAGAATGTTTCCTGAAACTGTCTTTGCCAGTCATGTTCCTACAACAGCTTTCAGTCACAGCTTGGGTTTTCCTCCATGACAGTTTAACTAAACCAGCAAAGCAGACAGTTTTTTAAGATGCACCTGACTGTTCTTCCTGAAATTAAGCTGTGGTAAATTGGTGCATTTCCAGGAAGATGGTAGCCGCAGCAAAAATGGGTATATGCAAGGAAAGAGCATTAAAAACATCAGTCGTGTTAATAGTGGTTTGTGTCTTTGTTTTCACACTTGCAGATGATGCAAAACTTGCTTCTGGAAGAGGGAGGCCTGGTGCAAGTGGAGAGTGTTAATCTTCAAGTTGCTACGTACTCAAAATTTCAGCCACAGAGTCCAGATTTTCTTGACATCACCAATCCCAAAGCTGTGTATCCTTCTATTCAGTTATGGAGCCAGGGGACAAAAGTTTTTTCCCGAATTTGAATGATAAAGCAGAGCTAGCTTTTCAGGTGTGGCTTGTACTCTTCTAGTAGTAGTTAACTACTACAGCTCTTCTGAAAACAAAAAAGAATGGATAGCTTATGTAGAGAAATGCTGCCAACTGCTGGCACAAAGTGTACCTGGAATGAAGAAGCATGAATCTTGGCTTGAAGTCCAATGAGTCTGCATGTCTCTTTAGAAGAACTCATGCAGCCTAATGTTTGCTAAAAGGCTATCTACAGTACTGGTGACTTTTAAATGACATTTGAGAGATAAAGGATCGGAGTTGTGTAGATTGAGGCCTTGATGTTGCATTGAAAACAGATGTTTCATCTTAACATACTTCAAAGATTAGAAAATGCATTGAGGAACTTCGCTTGTCTAACTACTGGTGATGTTATTGCCATCAACTACAATGAAAAGGTATGGTATACAGCACCAGTCCATGCAGGTTTTGTTTGGATGCATCAATTTGAGGAAGCAAGTTCTGTTCCATGTAAAAAAGCACACTGTATTTCAGTAGACTGTGACCACGAGTACATCTTGTGAATGGATTTTATAGTTGAGTATTTTTGGCAGCACATGTGATCACTTGGGATTGTAGTCTAAGCTCTGTTGTTGCATAGTCGTGCTAAAACAATCAACAGAGCTGTGCAGTGTCTGTGAGAAGCAATCCCAGATGGTAGATTTTGCAGTCAGTTTTCTGTTGGAGGAGAAAAGAGTCAGTTAAGTCTTCTCCTGAGCTGCTCTTTAGACTGGTTTCTGATTCACAAGAAAACAAATATTTGTGCTTTTGATAATTTTAAAGTCTGTCCCTTACATGTATTGTAAATTCATAATTTGCTTCTAGGAATGCAGATTAAGGTATAGTAAGAGTGTAGTAAGTTACAACAAAAAGTAGTTTCTTTAGCTCCAGCATATAGCAGTCTTCTAAGCTAAAAAATTTTTGCTTTCAAGTTCTGTAGAGACCCTGCATTATTCAGTCCTCAACCTAAAGAGCACTCACTTTCATTTTCTAGAAGCTTTCTGAAGGGTAAGGTTTAGATAGGGTTTTCTTGTGTATAAGTTGAGCTGTTTCATGTGCAATCTTAAGATACTCATTACTGTTTCAGATCTATGAGCTTCGGGTAATGGAGACCAAACCGGATAAAGCTGTGTCCATCATAGAATGTGATATGAATGTAAGTTAAAGCTAATGTGGAAAGTCTGCTTTTACTGTGTCCTCCCAGAAGGAGAGGGCATCTCGTTCAGTGATAGCACTGTACACTGAGCACCTCTGATGCTGCAGGAAAGATAAAAATCAGATGAGACAGGGAAGATGACTCATTTGACAGTACCCCAAATATCTTTGTAACCACAGCTGTGGTCTGGAGCTGCGCTTCGTGTACCATCAGGTGACTGTAGTGCCTAGAATTTAATGTTTAGCTTCAATGTGTTTTATAATCCAAGTTTTATTTAATAGCCTTGTCTTGATTCAAACTCCGATGATATTGTGTGGTGCTGTGTCACTGCACTGTTTCAAGTACATGCTAAGACCTGTTCCTAAGAGGCTTAGTCTTTTTAGTTCTGAGTTAGAATGCTGGGCAAACAAACCTCAGTTCTTTCTAGATCAAATTGAGTGATAGTTTGTGGGATTTTGAGGGATAGCAGTATAAAGATTATGCTTAAAAGAAAAATATGAGTCATGCTTATTTTCTTGCTTCTTGTGTAAATAGGTGGATTTTGATGCTCCTTTGGGGTACAAAGAACCAGAAAGAACTGCACAGCATGAAGAGACCACAGTAGGTTAAGCTTCTGTTCTTCAAAAATGTATTCCCTAGAAGTCAACAGTGCTTGTGATGGGGCAGGGGGCAGCAACATATTTTTTCTTCCTGAAAAAATTAAGACTAAGCTTTACTTACCAGATGCTTTTGCTTGTGTTACTTAGGAGATGGTTGTCTACTAAGTGTTGTTTTGGAAAGGGATTGTTGTGAAGTTATATTTGGTCAGAAATACATGGAACTGTTTTTGTGTATTCTGCATATCACAACATGAGCAATGAACTAACTTGCTTTTCCCTCACAGGATGTTGAAGCAGACCACAGTGGATACGTGAGTGACGTAGGATTTCGTGTAAGTCCCCTGTTTCTGCTAGTTTATGAATGTTGTGGAATGGCGAGGGAAAGTTGTTCCAAACAACTGCAAAACAGTAGTACCTGTTCTTAGAGGTGCTTATCATTTAATTGGCAACTATCTGCGGGTGTTACAGCCAGTAACAGTATGACTTCCTGTCCTTAAATGGTGATTTTTGAATGGGAGACTGAAACATACTCCTCCACCCACAGTCCATCAGCTTACATATACCAAGAAGAAACATGCCGAAAACAAGTAATTCAATAAAAGTTATAGTAAGATTTTGCCGAATGCAGTATCCCTGTGCAGCGTTCAAATACAAGATACGGTTAAATTAAAACTCATTCTGTATATGCAGGCATTTTCTGGTTCTGGGAACAGGCTGGATGGCAAGAAGAAAGGAGTTGAGCCCAGTCCATCACCGATTAAACCAGGAGACATTCGAAGGTATGTCTGGGATCACTTTTTGAGTGGAGTTTATTTTATTTCCTGCTCCTGCAATGTAAACAAGCTATTTTCATCCTAAGTTTGCATTTAGAAAATAATCTAATATTTTAGACTCACTGTGAGGTCCCAGACCACTTAAGATGCAGATCCTAAATTAATGTTACTAAACCTCAGGTTACATGGAAAACAAACAGGGAGAGGCAGCAGGTCTGGACTGGGCTGGATCGAGTGATGCACAGAGCCCTGCTGATGTACTCACGTGAAATGTGGCAGAGTGGAATCTTCTTTGAGAACCAAAGCCAAACCATGTGTGCATTTGTTGTGGGGCGGGATTTTGTGTGTGTCTTATTTCCTACAAGGACATTTAGAAATTCGGACTTGGTGGAAGTGTGCAGGTACATGGTTTCTGTGGTGTTCTGTCACTTACACTTGTCACAATGAAACCTGAACCCTTGTGGAAAACATGTCTGTGGCCCTTTGGAAACCACAGGCCACATGGAAACATGCCCACAGCCAAGCTGCTACAGCAGCTCCAGTATCTGATCATTTACTTCATGCAATGTGTGCCTGCCTTCAGGAAGTAATTCAGTGGTTTAACTCTAGGATTACTTAGTAATGAAAATTTGCAGCAGTGTTGGTACAGTATTGAAAGATGTAGAATAGGTCTCACTGTGTTCTGTTGGATGGAAGGTAAAAAACTTCTTCCATAACATTTTTATGCTTCTTTTCCAGAGGAATTCCCAACTATGACTTTAAGATTGGTAGGATCACATTCATTAGAAACTCACGTCCGCTAGTTAAGAAAGTCGAAGAGGTAAGTCAAGTTGTATCTTCCCGAATTTGCACAGAACACCAGAACTGCTGCCCAAGTTTGTGGTTCCTCTCTCCGTACCTGATTCTTCATTGCACATTCCTCTTAAAAAGTGGTTTGAGTTAGGTGAAAGCAATCTCCAATATCCTTGCTTACTGATGTAAAAAGATTGACCTGATACAATTTTAATAAGTCAGGCCAGTTTTATTGGCTGAAAGGTCCCTGAAATGCTTGTATTTTGAGGGAGAAAGTGGTTATTAAGTGGATTAAGGATGTGAAACGTCCACAGTCAGTTGCTGCTCTGAGGAAATGTTCTCTCTAATGATTGTTCAGCTTATATCATGCACAAGCAGTGACCAAAGAAGTAACAACCTTTTTCCCTCCTCTCTTTTTCCAGGACGAATCTGGAAGCCGGTTTATTGCCTTTTCAGGAGAAGGCCAGTCCCTGCGCAAAAAGGGAAGAAAACCCTAAGTTGTGGTACCTTTAGTCAGTTAGGAGGAAAATAAAACAATTGCAGCATATTGGATCTTAGTTACTGCAGTTGAGAGGAGGAGAGGTCAGTTTGCACACAGGAACGCTTTTACTGGTTTCATGTTTAAAACTGGAGTTGTTGGACTGTCTTAATTTTCAGTTGGAAATTAAGTTGAAAGTAAGTTCTAGGAGTTCTGAAGAAATGTTTTGTACGTGTTGTAAAGAGGGAGAAGTTGACCTCGGATAAACCTGAGAGGTAAAACCAAGCTCTACCTTACTAGAAGGCCTGTTCTTAGACTGTATCCTCCCCTTTTACATCCCGAGCAGTGATGGTCTCACGTCGCTCTGTGCTTGGTATTTTCCTCCCTCTGTATGTATTTTGCCACAGTTTCGGGTAAGCTTTTTGGTGTGGTGTAAACCAAAGCAGATACTTTGGTGTTTAGGACTTTTGTGCAGGGACTCTTTGATCTTAGCTTCAGGTGTTGGGTTATAAATCATTCTAAGCAATCTCCCTGTAACTGCTTTTTATATTTATAATTAATAACATGCCTTTTTGATAGCTCAGATAAATAACGTACTGTAGCAGTCTTGCGGCACATGTAGCGAGTGGCGAGACCCAGCTTTGCTGCCTGGTGCTAGGTAATGCCGGAATGCCCCGGGCAGCCTTTCGGCGGCTGCGTGTCGCTCCTGAGCCGGGTGCAGGCCGTGCGCTCCGCCCGGGTTGGGGGGGGCGAGTAAAGGTTGTCCGGTGACCACCGTGCGTCCCGTGTGCTGATTCCCGGGACAGCGAGCGGGGAGCGGGGGTCATGTGGCGTGCCGGGAGCCCTGCCCAGCGGCCAGCCATTGGCTCGCAGGCCCTTGGGGCGGGGAGAAGGGGTTGCCGGGTTGTGTCGCCCGTCGCCATTGGCCGGATTCGAGGATCTCCGTGCAAAGCGCGGCGGGGATTGGTGGCGGGGTGGGGGCAGTATGGCGGACGGCGGGACCTGGAGGGTGAGCGGGGCGGCGGGGGCTGGGGGCGGCAGGGCGGGCCGGCAGCGGGGCTTATCCCGGTCTCTTGTCCGCCCGCAGCCGCCGCGGTCGTGCGAGGACTACTGGTGGGAGTGGAGGCACTGCCGCGGGCTGCGGCACGCCTTCCACCACTACTACGCGCACGGGGAGCTGCCGACCTGCGACCGCTGGCGGGAGGACTACGAGGCCTGCCGCGCCTGGGAGAAGGGCCGCGCCGCCGCCGCGCAGGTACGGCCCGCACCGAGCGGCAGCCGGTAGCGGCGGTCGCTGTCCCGCCCGGGCCCCTGCGGGCACCGCGTCCGGGCTCTGTAGGCAGGTGCCGGTGGCGAGGGGTGCCGGCGGTCAGAGAACGGGGAGGGGCTGGAAAAGCGGGTGTCCGGTTGGGGTGGAGGCGGGTAAGGTGGTCCGACATCCCGCGGGAGCGGTGTCAGAGTTCCGTAAAAGCTCTTGATTTCGGTTACTCCAGCGTTCCCTCCCTAATAACGGAAGTTGCCTTGTTACGGGCAAAAAGTATTCCTGGGGCATGCAGAAACGCTCCTGGCTACAGCCCCATGAACACGGGACAGGAGCCCTTCAGCACAGGCTGCAGCATAGCTCAGCCTTTCAGCTCCATCAAACTGGCAGGGATGGTAGCACATAACTGGCGGTTTTATTCGTGATGGAGGAGTTGGAGGCAAAAAGGTAAATGTGATGTAGTTAAAAGTTTGTATCCTGGCCTGCTTAGATAGTATTTGGCACTTCTGTTTAAGTATGATAAATTTCAGGTCCTCATTTTATCTCAGATAGTCACAGCAAGAAATGAGCTGTGTGATACTGGAACATCCACCACTGTAGCAGTAATGTTTTTGTCTTGTACTTCAGGAAGCTTTGTGCAAGAGTGAAAGAGCTCGAGTCATGGAAAACCAGAAGTATGCTCCAGTGTGGACACTCAGGAAGAACCCACCCCCTGACTGGTATCTGCCACTTGACCAAGACAAACCAAATTAGCAAGACTGCTTTGCTGTGTTTGGTCAGTAATGCAATACACAATGCACAACTATGCTGGGTATTTTCCTTTTCTTCCATGTCATGTTGAAATGATGTAACTAGCTCTGCCCTGGCAATAGTTCAGTGCTCATTCAAAACCACAGTTCACTTAAACACCCTCTAAGGGGGAACTGAGGTGTTTGATTTCATTTTGGTCTCTTACTGCTGTCCCATGCTCTAGGTTTTCATCTCAGCACCTTGGCAGGCAACTCCTATGTCACTGCATACATGATCTAGCTCCTCTTGCTAGGCCAGCACCTCTTCCCCTCACAGCCAGTGTTGTGCACTTGTGGAACAAGGTGCCAGATGGGCAAATAAAACCAAGCAGGGGCTCCTCCCTGCCAGTTCAGGACAAACACAGCCACTGGCATCTGAAGGATCCTTCCTGGGTTTGTGACTGTTATGGGTTGAGTTTCTTAACCGGTGGGGTGAAACTGCGACCCTGCCCCTTTGTGGAATTGCTCTTTAATGGGTGTGTGTTGACTGCAGTACTCAAGCTTACTACAAAAATGAAGGTTTAAATGGATGGAGAGAAATCTGTTTTGGTTTAGGGCAAGCCCTTAGAAACTTAATTGTTATATGGCAATATTAAAGAGAAAACAAAACCACCTCACTTTTGACTCTGTCACTGTGCTTTCCCTCTTGGATGCAAAAGTATTTCACCGAGGTCTGAAAACAAAGGCAGTAAACAATCAGCTGTTAACTCCCTTCTAGTACAGATCCTAATATGATGACTGTGACATTCTTTACGTGTAGCATGGGAATCTTCCAAGTAATGGTTTATGCAGAACAAAGAAATGCTGCATGGAGGGATGAGAGAAGCCCAGAAAGATAAAACACTGTGAAATACCGTTTGTCTCGTTGCAGCATGGCACAAGTATAAGGCAGTGTAGCTCTTTGGGCATCTTACTACCGAGATCGCTGTTTAAAAAAACCCAACCAAACAGGTACTTCATTAATACGTATTTTTTGCAGTCTCACACCTACAGTATTTTAACCTACAGGAGTAGTTCATCCTTACTCCATTCTTTCCTCCTGCATCAGCTGAGTAGCTCATGCCAGATGAGCTACAAACTCCTCCATCACTGTGTATACACTTTGGTGATATCAATGCATTTTCCTTCAGGAGGATCATAGCCAGGGAGCGGTGGGGTGTAACTGGGTCCATCTCTCTCAAAGGGGAAAAGCCCCTTATCTCGCCTGATTGCTGCTTGATACAACTCCTCCGACTCAAGGCGCAGTTCCTTTAGTGCCTCTTGCTGAGCTTCTACCATGCTCCGAATTGCTTTCTTTTCTGCATTATCTTGTTTCTGCTTAAACAAACACCACTTTTTCAGAAGTAAAACTCTTCTTTCAGTCTCCTCAGGTGACAGGTCAGGAAGACTTCGCACCCTGATGCAAAGTAAAACAACAGTGTCATAAAAATAGCCTGCACCCCAAAGAGCAAATCAGGGCAAACAACAAACCACCAAAAAACCCCATCAAACCCAGAGAGTACGTTCCCTTCATACAGCGTCTGTCTCTGAGGTTTTCCAGTTGGTCAAACAGGAAATTCATGTTACTGTTTTATTTCCACTACTTCTAGCAGTGGAAGCAGATAAAATTTATTTTCCATGTTTTTGTCTTGGTGGAAGCGGACAAGGTTTTGTCCCAAGGCTGGCGCTATGTTCCTGTTTTGCAGAGACAGAATAAGTGTTTCTACCATGCATGCAAGCACACAGTGAAAGACTGACCTGTTGCTATCTGAGTACTTCACTGGTGTTATAAAATCCTCAATTGGAATCAATTCGGGGGCAGTTTTTTCCAACTTTTTAATCCTCTTTTTCATACGATCCTTCTGTGCTTGCTCTCTCTTCACATCTACCTTCTTCTTCTTCTTTGGTTGCGCTCTGCAAGGGAAAAAATGGGTGTAAAAGAAAGCAGGTATTTTGTCATTGAATTACAAACCAGCAGCCTTCACCTCCACTTTGCTTTTCTAAGTACTGTTCCTTCCTATTGCTTAATTTGGTCTCCAGTGAGGTTCCTGCCATGACCTTTATTCAAGTAATGCAGTTTTCCAGGTGATAGCAGTATGTCCTGTGAGATTTGCTGCAGGGAGCCCTGTGCCTACCTGAGAAAAGCAACCTCCAACTTTGTGCTTAACATCAGAATGACATGAGGAAGTGCCACAAAAATTGAACTGAATTGTTGTTCAGGTGCAGCAGAGTGGGTAACAGGTTTATCTGCAAGTATTCCCGTCATCCCACATTAAAGAGGAGGGTGAGTGGTTTCACACATCCTTCTAAAATTTCCACACTTGGAACCAAATTCAGGCTGCAGATGTTACTCTGCTGTTGTACTTCCTCATGCAGATCCAGTATTCCCAAGGTAACATGCGGCACATTCCCCAAACACAGACTAAACCCTCACAGTGGGCCTGTGGTGGGGTATCACTCCTGCCTTGCAGACTGAACAAACAGCTGCTGTGGTGTGAAACAGCCTCTCTGATGGTACCAAACAGCAGCATGAGTATTTTAAGTCTAGTTGCATCAAAATAAAACAGATACCAAAATGTAGCCATACATAAATGCAGGCGGTCCAGTGTAACACTTCATAGTTCAGTGTTTTCTGTTCAAGGCTTTCATTTGCATTGGTGCTCAGAGGAGCACAGCATAAATCTGAGTATCTCAAACCACGTTCCGTGGCTGAGGAAGCAAATACACACATGCATCAAGTAGTTACCATTAAATTCTCAGGAGGCTGACAGTCCTCAACAAGTGTCACATACGGTGACTGAAAAGCAGACACCTACAGTTAAAAGTTAATTTGGACTTTAAGAAATCTGCATTTCCCTATGGATGAAATCACCTCCATATAACTCCATGGAAGCTGCTCACCTCATGGGGAGAGATGCCCTGAATGCCAGCACCGAACTCTGCCAGTGACTCCCTCGGGATGCAACTGCCTGGGGCAGCCAGGAACTGAGGAAGGAAATAGGACATAAAGCATGAAGAGAAGCTGACTGTGATGCCATTGATTCTGCACAAGAGCTATTCATTAGTTATAATAAATATATATAGTTAATAATATTAGTTGTATACAGTTGTATTTTATATATATATGAATCACAACACTGGGATTTGAATCATCTTGGCTACTTAATTCATGACAGTATACAGTGTGTGCCCGGACACTCTACAGTGGGTAAACTACACCCAGAATGTGGGTTGTCAGTGGGGTGAACCTGCAGGGCACCGGCGGGTGAAGCAGGTACAGCTTTAACGATCAGAGCAATCCTGTTCTTAAGCCCTGGTATCGGCTTCTGAGGTGCGATTCTGGAAGCAGAGCCCCCCACCGTTCCCATCAGGAGGGCCGATGCCGTTCCTCACGCCTCGGCAGACCGCACCAGAACAAGAAGCGGCCCCGGTGCCCGGAACCAGACCCGCGGGCACGAGGAGCCCCGGGAGAGCGAGGCCGCCCCGCGCAGGGCGGGCCATGGAGGGGCAGTGCATGACCCGCGCAAGGGCCGCTCCGCCGGGCCTCCCCCCGGGGCGCCGTGACCGCCCCAGCCCTACCTGAGCCGGGCCCCGCAGAGCCCGCGGGACGCCGCCGCCAACATGGCTCCAGGTCAGTGCCAGCGGTGCGCCCGCAGAAACCCGCCGGCCGCGCTCCGACTGCCGCGACCCCAGTTCCGTCTCACAAACGTTCCGGGAGTGGAGCGATGTGTTTGGTGCCGCCCGGGCCCCGCCCCTCCCGGCCCCGCCCCTCCCGGCCCCGCCCCGCCGCCATGGCCGCTCTCCGCCCGGCAGGGGGCGCCCGCCCATCCGGCCTCTCGCGCCCGCCCTGGAGGCGGGGCGGCGGTGCCTCGCGGGATCTCGCCCCCCGCCGGCCGAGGCGGGGGAACGCCGGTGCTCGGGGGCGGCTGTTTCCCGCCGGGCCGGTTTGGCGGTTGCCAGGCGCCGAGTTCCGGCGTTGCCGGGAGCCGCCGGGAGCGGAGCAGGGGATGCGGCCGGGCGACGGCGGCTGCGGCACGAGCGGCGCCGGGGCATGGAGCAGCGCTGAGGCGGCTCCGGCCGGCCGAGGGGGCGGGCAGAGCGGCGCGCGGCGGGGGCCCATGGTGGCCGGCGGCCGCTGAGCTCCGCCGCTCGCTCGGCCGCGGAGGCAGCCCGGGTGGAGCCGCCCTGGGGTCCCGAGGGCGGAGGCCGGCGGGGGCCCCGGGCGGGGAACAATGAAGCTCCTGAAGCCGACCTGGGTCAACCACAATGGTGAGTGCGGGCCGGGCGCACCGCCGGGCAGCAGGTGCCGCGGGGCCGGCGGGCAGGTGCGGCGGGGTACCGGGCAGCGGGGCCGCGGAGGGGGGGTGTCGGCGACCCGGGGCGGTGGGTGAGGAGGGGCGCGGCGCGGCACACGTGGGGGGCGAGTTGGAACGCGGGCGAGCGGTGGCCGGGCCGGGGCAGCGGGGCCGTTCAGGAGCTGCCACCCCGCAGGCTGCGGGCGGCCGCGGCGTGCTCGGGGCCCCGCCGCTTCGGCGGGCGGTGCGGGCAGGTGCCGCGGGGCGGCCGGGAGCGGGGAGCAACAAGTCCTCGGTCCCGGGCGTCCGGGTTGCGCGGGGACAGCGGGAGAGGTGCGAGACCGCCCCGGGATGCAGAGGAGTGGGATGCGCGGGGTGCGGAGCTCGGCCGAGCCCGTCCTCCGGAAGATGGCTGAGGGTGCCGCGCCGGCGGCCGTTGGAGCGGCGCTGGCGGTGGCCGCGGGGACAGGTCCGCTCTGGGGCCGCTGCTGGGACCTGCCGGCAGCATTGGGCAGCTCCGTCCGCGTGGGAGCACAGAGGGGTGGTTTGGGTCAAGCGTGGTCTGTGAGAGAGCGGAGGCTGTCGGGCAGCGACCGAGGTGCCCCGCGGGATGGTGGATGGACGGATGTCCCGTGCCAGCGCGCTGCACTGGCCACGGTGGTCCCGCGTTACTGAGTCAAGTTCAGTGTTAGAGCCCCCCCCCCCGCAATAGGCTGCAGCGCTGTTCGCCATGGACGGAAAAGATTCTGCTGATGCTGCTTGTGAAACAGCTCCCTGAATTTGTGTAGTATCCTGCCCGCCACTCGGGCGGTTCTGAACAGCTTTGTGAGCTGAGGCACTCAGAATGAAGTGTCGCTGCAGACAGAAAGCTCTGAGCTTTCCTGGTGTGGTGAGCACAGGACAGCATTGGTGTTATGTATTTACAGTGCTTATGGTAATTTTCCAGTGTAATATCGTCCTGCTCCTGGCAAAGCCGTGAGAATAAATCTAACATGAAAAACTGCCCTGTGTTGATGCAAGTTTTGTCCACGGATCCATGGGTACAGCTTTATTTGAACTGCAAATCTTACACCCTGGTATAAATGTCAACAGCTGAACTCCTCTACAATAAAACCAGACCAGAGACCGCCTTATTCAAGTGTGTGCTTTGAGTTAAAAACCGCAGATACAGCTTTGCAGCTGCCTTTCTGCATGTGTTGATGTCTTTGTAATCATAGAATCATAGAATCGTTAGGGTTGGAAAGGACCTTAAGATCATCCAGTTCCATCCCCCCTGCCATGGGCAGGGACACCTTACGCTAAATCATATCACCCAAGGCCTCGTCCAACCTGGTCTTGAACACTGCCAGGGATGGAGCATTCACAACCTCCCTGGGCAACCTGTTCCAGTGCCTCACCACCCTAACAGGAAAGAACTTCCTTCTTATATCCAACCTAAACTTCCCCTGTTTAATCGTGCTTCAGGTTTTAAGAGTAGTAATTTAAGCCTTGGGATGCATTTCACATGCATCTCTACTTGAACTACTCCACAGGGACTGTACAGTCAGGAGATGGACCCAGACTTTTGACACAAGGTACTTTATGTGAGGTGTTTTCTACCCTTCTGCTTGGTTGATCTAAACAAATGTCACATTTCCATGTTAACCTCCACCTGCCTGTGGGCAGATGATCCTGTGCTTCTCTGGAGCTCCAGTGGGAGCATGCTTTTGACCTGAACCTTTGCAGGTCACAAGGATTAGATCTGTAACTTCTTTCTGTATTTCTTTAGCGGGTGCACCGTGTGGTGAGGGTGCGTGTTTGAAATCAGTAGCAACTTAAAATGCATCTCACCGCTGCAGAAGACGGCCTTCAGCCAAGCAGCCCACAGCGGAGCTCCATTTACGAAGCCCTTGATACTCTGCCTCGTGGATAATGAGTGAGCCAGGGCCTTGATGGTCCCAGCTTTTATTCCCATGTCTGCTGCTGTCCTGCTGGGATGAGTTTGGGCAAGTCACTTTGTCACAGTTTCACCACCTGCAAAACAGACGTTCATCACTAGCTTCATTTGTAAAATGCTCTAAGGTCTGCAAACCTACAAGGACTGCAGAACGTTCATGTGTGCTTGTCCCTGGGGCAGGGCGTGCAGGATAAAAACTGGGGAGTTCAGTCAGCCTCTTTTAACGTGCCTGGGTTCCAGATCCTGTGGGCATCGCTGCAGGCAAGGAGTCTCCATTGCTCTTAATGGGTCTACCTGCGTGCTGCGAAACCTCTCCAGAAACAGGGTAAACATCATTTATATTCACTCTGTGTCCTGGAGACTTGCTGTGGTTCTGTGTAAAAGGAGTTTTTAAACTTTTATTTTCTGCACGGGCACAAGAGGCTGCTTCTCTGCTGTTGGTTTATGAGCAAGAGTCCTCACAGTTTCTCCCACACACCAGGTCAAGGTGCTGTCTTTCCCTTCTCCCCATTCAGTTTTGGGGTTTTTACCTTAGTGAATGGGCTAGAATGGGTTTAATGATGCTTACAGGCATACAGCTCCATGAGATACTGGAAGTTAGCGTCATAGCTGGGAAATCCAGTACACCTGCAAACCATGTGCCGCTCACCCAAGATGCTGTTTGCAGTAAAAGCACTTTAGCACGTTTTGGCCCTACAGGTTTTTGCCTTGGAGTTCTTAATGTCACTTTATCTGAGTACTTACTGGAAATGTTTCTTCTTCAGATGCATTTTCCATAAGCTTTTCACACTCTTAATATGGGTTTATTAGGTTTTGCATGAAACTCTCATATCACTGTGGCCTTCTCTTCCACATTTCATTGACTTAAAGCAAGGAAGAACATTGAAACATGCAATCTAATAGTGGGGGCAGGAATAGATGACTAAGATACAGATGGTGCCTTTGCTTCTCCTTCCCAGTTTTCCATTCAGCACCTCTCTAAAGATGCATCACGTATCCAACAGTCGTATGTATGTATTTGGCACACAGGGTTTTGCAAGCCCAGGTCATTAAAGCTGGCAAATACAGGCACATGCTGAGCCCTGCAGGAAAGGAGGTCTCTTGACATTCCCAGAAACCCAGGCAAATCCCAAGGTGCTGTTCATGTATAACAACTTGTAGAAATCAGAGCCTGCTTTTGTTTAAATATGAGCACAGAGTTTATTATCTCTCCAAGCTGTAATGGTGGAATGTAAATATTTGAATTGATTTGTGACTCATGTTGGATGTTATATATCAGATAGGCTGGAAGTAAAATGAATAGGAAGTCATTCATCCTGTGGTAGGGATGAACATGAAATTGTCTTTATATTCTGTTGACTATTGCCTAAAGGTAAATAACAAGCAAAAAAAGATGCAATATTGAAAATAGCCTTTTTTTTTCTTCAGCTGGTATCTTTTCTTAAAGATGGGACCTTCTTGGGTTTGAATTACCTCACTTGGAACTTCTCCTTCCAGGCTTCTTTCATTATTGATAGTTCTTTAAGTACATAATACATATTTGGCTTCTTTAAACAAATAATCCAACAGGACATCTGGTCTATCATAAGGTGTTCTGTTTTAAATGAACCCGGTTTGCTTCCTCATGCAATGTGATGCTGGGAGCTTCCATAGTTTAAACTTTCTTTTGTTTCTTTAGCTATTATTACAAGAGGACAAAATGCCGTTTTAATGTTCCTGCTTAAGTATCACATTTTGGTTTGATACATGATTACTGTTAGAAAATTGAACACATCTTCAGTTTGGGGCATTGGAAAGCATTCAGCCTCTTTGAAACAGGGACCTTGTGCCTTTTGGCTTGTTTCAGCAGGATCTAACAACAAAGTCCGAGGAGGACCGAGGAGGGAGGCAGTTGCTATCAAAGGACAGCTCGTCCTCCATTGCTTTGAGAAAATGATGGAAGTAAGGAAGAACACAGTGTCTGTGATCAGTTTGTGAACCACAAGGAGTATGGAACAAGTCTTGCAGCTTTAACCTGTGACAGTTATCCTCTACTGTAAATGGTATTGCCTTGATAACGGTACCCTGGAGGAAAGAGCACCCTGGGAATGACCTTGTCTTGCTAAATTTCTGTCCTGTGATCACTTAATCTGTTCTCTTCTTGTAATCATTTGACATCCCTGGATGGAGAAAACTGCAAACAAGTATTAAGTCTTGGTTTACTTGGGCAAGCAATCTCATAATTACGGAACTTGTTCTGTGTTGTAAGGGGTAGACAGAAAAGTGTGGAGAGCAAACTTATTAAAAACATACGTTCCTTCTAGGTTGTGAAAGCGCTGATAGCTGATCCCAAGCAGTTGCTTTACTAGTGATCCTTTTTACTAATCTAATTGAATCATAACAAGCCCCCTGTTTCTCAATAGCCAAGAGAAGCACATGCAGCTCTGGAGCAGGACACTGGGAAGATTCCCCTTTCCAAGCTGGTGCTTTGGCCTTCAAATGCCTCTTGTAGCTGATGTTGAAACTTTGAACCTCTGCTGTGAACTCCGGGTGTTTCACCTATTTGTGTGCTTGTGAATATGAGTATGTGACAGAACTGACTTGAAACTTCGTGTAGTGTTTGTGCTAGATAGGAACTGAATTCTTTGTGATGTTGATAATGCTGCTTTCTAGTAAATAGAGAAGCTACGACTCCTTTCTGAGCGTTGGCCAAAGGGTCCTAATCAGATGCTCTCTAGCCTGGATTACATCACCGTGAGTCTCTTAAGGTCCCCGGTGCTGAAACACACAGCAACTACTGCTGCCTGAAAAATGGATGCAAGTGGTCATTTTAGCTGAAGAGGTAGAAGCTCAGGTTCTGACATCCAGTAGCTACTGCTTCCTGTAGGCATCCAGACAGGGCTGCTGCTACGCTTGGCTTCACCAAAAGGTCACTGCAGCCAGAGCCAGGAATCAAATCCTGATGCCTTGTCCTGAGCAAGATCATTAAGTAGTTGCTTCCCTCTTTGGTTTCCTATTGTCAGTTTAAGTTCATGGGTTCCTCCACGAATAAATAAAACATGGCATTTTGCAGTTGTTTGCATTTGGATTAATGCAGATGTTTATTACAAAGAGGGTGTGACAGGTTGAGGCTGGGTGTAGTTTGACAGATTTCCTGTATATGAAAACTGGAAGACTCTTATCTGTACAAACTCCTAGAAGTCTGGAACTTGATTTACTAAAGTAATGTTTCTAGGGAGAAAAAGCAGGTCTTTAAAGGTTAACCACTGGATGCATCTGGACTCTGCTGGTGAGACTGTGATGTATGAAACCAGTCCAGTTTATTAGGAAGTATCCCTCAGATGGAAACCATATTTACTTGGCTCTTACAGGAGATGAATTTGACAGGCCTCATGTTCACAAGTCATTGGATGTTAAGCTTATTGGCAAATTCTGTGAAAAGCCCAAGTTTCCTGGTAGGTCATTGTTCATGGCTCCCCTTCCTAGTTGAGCCATGCAGGAAACTTGATTTGTTGTTGAGGGCTTCATTTATTACTGCCAGTTTTCCCAAGCACAAAGTCCATACCCTTTTTAAACCGTCTATAAAATAATGTCCCATGACCTGACAACTTCCTCTGAGGTCTGAGATTTTAGGGTTATAATAATTTAAGAAAATACCTGCTCAGTGTTTGTTAGACAAAAAAAAAACAAATCTGTGCTAGGAAAATAACTAAAAACTTTATCGTGCTACAGAAATACCTGGATGATTGTGTTTGAGCACTGTCTTCAAAGACAGTTCCCCTCTATCTCATAAAATACAGGAGAGTTGAAGGAGGCTTACAGTGGAGTGACCAGAATGATCAAAAGCGAGAGACAGCTTTTGTACAAGGCATGGCCAAGTGGGAGTCTTTGGGCCAAGAGTGGGAAAGTGGAGCTGGAGACATGATGAACGTTTGTAGAGCTGTGAGCAGCAGCAAAGGGGCGAATGATTGAATTTATAGTGGAAAAGCCTGTTGAGGGCCTCTGATACAAGAAGTGGGAGTCGAAAATCTTTTGGAGATGGGCAGTTATCCTAGGAAGAAACATTGTGTCCTTGTCATGCTTAGGGAGATACCCAGTGCTGGTTTCTGCGCACAGAGTGCTGGGCTCGGTGGACATTTTCCCTGCTGTGTTGTGGCTGATTTTAAGCATTTATGGTGAATTTGTAGCTAAGTTACCGCTGGCTCCATAAATAAACTTGCTAAATTTCACCAACCCTGTTTGTGGATCTGTGCAAACACTCTGCCTGGAAGGAGAAAGACAGCTGATGCTACTGCTCCTCTAGCGTTGTGCTCTTAAGATAAGGCAGAAACTGGAGAGGCTATGAGAGTTTATAAAGCACCTAGGAAGGGCAAGATAGATGTTTGTTTCTTGCCTGTGCTTCTCTAAATATTCAACTTAGCCCTGTCTTCAGTTGCATTCAAGTTAATACAGTACAAAAGATAGAACTGGCACAACGAGCTGAAGAAAAGCCACAGCTATGTCTCAGGTTGTGTTTTATGTGGCCTAAAGGACTTGGAAGGAATGTAAGTTGAGTGCCATCTTACTGTGCTTAAGGTCTTTGCTTGGCTGCCTGTAGAAATTTTAAGGGGAATCACATGTCACTTTTAGCATAAATCCAAGTAAAATAAACCTTAGAGCAAGTCACCATAAAGAAAATCAAAGTTGCCATGAAGCAAAATGCATACCCCACAAAAAGTAAGAAATACTGGATATTTGGATGGGGGTTTTGTTAGCAGTTTAGTATCAATGAATTTGGATGCTAAAACCTATCACTGGGTAAATTCTCCAAGTTTTATCTTTTTAAGTCTTAACATATTGTGAAGACGCAGTGAAGAGTTGAGATAGAGGGAAATTTATTGAGTAACCCTGGTATACGGGTACCAGTTCTTTTGGCTCTGAGATAAACTGCCTTATTTTGTACTGGCACATGTGTGATCTTGCTTGCAGAAGCATTCCACTTTGAAAGGGTTGGGACTGCTGCCAAAAAATTATCTGAATGTGGAAATCACGTGTGTTCCTTCAAGTAATCCTTAGTGGTAGCTCTTTGAGCATCACTGAAAGGGCAATAAGCTTACTTCTCCCCTCTTCCTTCTCCTTCTGCAAAGGTTAAAAGAACTCCGAACCTGTAGGAGAGTGTGTGATCCAGTGGTTGGAGCAGAATAGGTTAGAGAGGGTTGTCTGGTTTCCAGAGCTGTTCCCCAGCTATATTAGTTATTTGCTGTAGAGTTGACATTTTTGGAAGATTACTAGTTTTCTTCTAAAGATGTAACATGTGGAGAACCGAAGGATTTAAGAGTTAGTACTAGAGTTGGTTAGTCTTCCTCTGTCTGTGTGGAAGCTATAAAAATAGAAGCTAGTATTTGGGTAGAAGAGTTTCATAGCAACAGAATCTGAGGTAATTGTGTGCCCAAGAGATGCAGTCTGAGACTGGGGAGGACTGAAAAACACAAAACCAGAAACCAGAACAAAACTTGCTTCAGGTCATCAGCTAACGAACTGTAGAAACCTGGAAGGAATTCCTTACTCAAATCAGTTTTGCCTCGTTGGCATTTGCTTTGTGGTGTTACTTAGCTTTGAGGCATTTGGCATATCCTGCTGGATTAAGTGTCCTTGATTATCACTGGTTTGTTATGGCTTGATAACTCCCATAAACTTTTAATAGGCTGGCATTTCTGTAATTAGCTTGCTTTCGACTCATAGTCAGCTGTAAATCTTAACAACTGTAGTGTTTAGAAGAAGGAAGTTATTTGCCATCTAGAAGAGTTATGGTTCTTTTGGCATTACTGCATTCTCTTGGCTGTAAAACAATTCACGTTTGCTGCTTGTTCTCTAATTCCAGGAAAGCCAATATTTTCAGTGGACATTCATCCAGATGGGACCAAGTTTGCAACAGGAGGACAAGGTGTGTTTGCATACTGACAGAAGTTTGAATTTTGGGCTGTAATAATAATCTTGTGCCTTCACAACACTTGAATGGGTTTGACCCTTTTAAAAACACATCACTTATCTCTGAGAAACAGATCATTGTGTAAGTCATTAAAATGTATTGGCAAGTGCTGCTGTTACTGCAGAAGGCAGGGTTGTGTTTTCTGATGTGCTCATCCTTGTGGACATCGTTGAGATAGACAGAAGCTGCAGTAATTACTTGTGGCTATACTGGCCAAATTTCTTCTTTGAAGAGGAACTGAATGTGAAGTGGGGCTTTTTGACCTGCTAAACACTAGAACTATTGGGACAAAAAAATCCAATTATATAAATGGAATAGCTTAAGAAATAGATGCAAAAATATTATGTGGATCACAATAGTGAATAATTTTATGTTGGCTACAATAATTGCAATGTCAGATTTGAATCTATCTTTTTTAAAATACAATCTTATTATAACTAGTTCATCCCTACAATTGCCATCAGTTGTGCACAGTATGAGTTTTGAACAAGGCTGTATAACTTTTAAGAGCTTCAGGAAAAATAAACCACTTCTGGCTTGGTGTAACTATATCTGAATGGCATCTGTACTCAGATGCTTCTGGTAATGCCTCAATTTTATCTCAGTTTCAGAACAGATGTTTAGGTTGAGAAACCTTTTTGTATGTATTTAAAAGGGGTGGGTGGGCTTTTTGTTCTCTTACAGGTCAGGATTCTGGGAAAGTTGTAATCTGGAATATGGCTCCTGTCCTGAAAGAGGAAGATGAAAAGAATGAAAATATCCCCAAGATGCTTTGTCAGATGGACAATCACTTAGGTAACAAAGATTATTCTTTTTTTGTTTTACCTTTTTTAAGCATTTCATGTTTTACAAAAGTCATGCCCTGTTCAGTGGTGAAGAATCAATACCATACAGCAGAGTCGTCTCATACTTTGCTTGTATACTGGTTTAGATGCGCAGCAGAAAATGTTGGGGAAATGTAGGAAACTGCACAGAGAAATACAGTTACCTTTGGAAATCTCCCTGTGAGCTTTTTCCAGCTGTGGCCATCAAGTAGTTGTAATGCACATTCTAAGGAACTGGGAAGCTCTGAAGGAAAGGGCAAGAGAAGAAATAAGTATAAAAGAAATATCATATGAAGTGTCTTGTTGTAGTTCTAAATTATTCTGGATCCATTGCACATTACATTTGAAGGAAGTATGGTTACCTGAAGAGCTGTCCCTTCTTCAAGATGCATCATCTTCAAGATACATCATCTCTTTTGTGCCCTCTTAATCCTATCTCAGTTACCACAAGCAGTTTTCTTCGTTAGATGAATATTAATCTTTCTTCTTTTGAGCTACTTCTGGTGAAGCTTTTTTAAATAAGGAGTAGGCTTTTAAAATAAGAAGTTCCTCAACTGCTGCTGAAAGATAAGTACTAATTCATTTATCTAAAGCAGGCAGAGTAACTGTTACAAGTGGAAAAAGCACACTTAAATCCTAACCGTTTCCTGTCAAGTTTTGGTTATTACAAACTCTGCCCCAGTCCTGAGCCACTTATTCTCATGTTTCATCTTACAAACTTTTTTTTCCTACATTTCAGCATGTGTGAACTGTGTGCGATGGTCAAACAATGGAGTTTACTTGGCTTCAGGGGGAGATGACAAGTTGATTATGGTGTGGAAACGAGCTGCGTAAGCATATTTCTTCCTTCCTGATTTTATGTTGTATTTTAAGTAGGTTACTCTGTCGCATCTCTTAATGTTTCTTCCCTGTGCTGGTCTTTCGTAAGCTCACTGTTTCTTCTGGTGCACAAGGGGCTAAAACCTGGTATGGGAGATTTGATGTCCTGTCTCTTGGGCTGGAGTGTGTCTACCTGGGCAGTCTCTCTTCTGCCAAGGAGCTGAGGCATTTTCTTCTGTACTTGAAGAAAGCTTCCTGATGAGATTTGAAGAGTTATCTTAAATGCTAATTTTTTTTTACTATTTGTAGAAATTGTACGGTTTATTGAAGCTGATTTTTAATAACTGGAATTCCTTTCTGTTAAAAAAAAAGAGTTTTTTCCCTTCAGTTTTCATTGCAGAAATAAATGTAAAAAAGAAGTGTACTGTGCATCTGATTAGCAAGAAAGTTTGAAGAACTTGAGGTTGTTCTGTTGTTAACTTTCTCTTTTTTAATTAGGTACATTGGACCTAGCACTGTGTTTGGTTCTAGTAGCAAACTTACTAATGTTGAGCAGTGGAGGTGTGTATCGATACTCAGAAGCCATTCAGGGGGTAAGTTAAAAGGTGTTGAATGAACGTAATTTGCATGTATTTGGGAGGGGAAAAAAGAACCTTTTCAGTTTTTCCTCAAAAAGTACGTATTTGATGGCAACTCAGACACTACTTCTAAAAGCATCAATGAAAATCTAAAAGAAAATGGCATTTTTAATCAAATGCTGATTTTCATACAAGTCACTTAGGCAAAGTAGCAGAAAACTTCCAGCAACTACTGTAGTAGAAAAATTACCAGCTAAGGAACTTATATTTTGCTGTTTGGTAGCTTAAAAATAAATCTGAATAACGGAAGCTAAACTGCATTTTTATTTCAATGAATGTTCACACTTGCAGTGAGTAACTTCCTGGTTAGCAAAATACAAACTTTTGTAACCCAAAGAATAGTAGTATTTATTTAAGAAAAAGTAAAACTGAAGAGCACTGCAAAAGATGAATAAACCAGATTTCAAATGTGTTTTGCACCTGCTGATGTGAGCTGCGATTAAAATAAAGATTAAAATCACTTTCATCACTCCACGTGTGTTGGAATAAAGTGAGTGCACTGCAACAGCTGCTGTTGCTTTTCTGTTCAGAACAAGACAAAGTACTTTATACAGGCATTAGTACTTCCTGTCATCACTAAATCTTGCATTCTCTGCCCTGGATTTTGTTGTTGTTGCTCCCCATTGGGCGCTGTAAAAAAGAGCTTCCTCCCAGCGAGTGCTGCTGTGTTCTTTCTTACCTTCCACTCTAGTGGAATCCTAAGTTCTCAGTGATTGAAAAGAAGTTGCCACACCAGTTCTTTTAAGAGATTTTTGGGATTCTCTGGTTACCATCAATGTCTTAAATGAAAACTTTTTGTAAACAGATGTCATGGATGTAGCGTGGTCTCCGCATGATGCCTGGCTGGCATCCTGTAGTGTGGATAACACTGTTGTCATCTGGAACGCTGTCAAATTCCCAGGTGAGAATTTTTACGTTTCAGATGTGCAATATGTAAAGATTTGTGCTAAACTCTTTGCCCCATGGGTGCTTTGCACTGACTGTGAAAATCAGCAGGTGGGAATGGGCTGTCTGTCTTTTGAGATGACGTTCTTGCAACCTGGTGACCCAGTCCTCCTTCCAAGTTTGATGGCAATGAGCAGTGGATGCCACTCTGCTGTAGACAGCGGCTACATTCAGGTTGCTGATTTTACGTGAACGTTGTCACGTGTATTTTCTCTTTTGCCTTTTCCCAAAAAAAATCCTAAATAGATAGAACTTGAGCTTGATAATACATCTATATATGCATATATGGTTGGGGTTTTTTTCCCTGTTGCCTTTGTGCTCACAAGACTTTACATTCATTCACCTTTGGGGTGGCATTATTTTATTAACCCCATTTTAACTGCTGCTGCTTAATAAGCAGTGGGACTTTACAGGGTGAAGGGAAGGACTAGCGGAGCCTCACAGTAGCAGAAGCTCCCAAGTCTTACATTTGATGTCCATTTTCCTTCTTCCATTGCTGCAGTGCTAGCAGGTCACACAGTCTCAAAGTCTGTTTCTCAGGGATAAGCAGTCGGCACACTGGACAGCTTCAGCTGACCTGTGAGGGTCTGTGGCAGTTAGGGAGCATGTGCTTTTATCTGGCTGCTTCTCACCACGTAACCTGATGCAGGCTGAAACTCCCATTCTGTGGTGCCTAGTCACTGTGTTATGTTTTAGTGTTGCTTCCAATCCAGATACCAGGGTTTTTAGACATTCATGCTAACTGTGTAGCTTGTGCAGTACTCACAACCTCTTCTCTCGTAGTCCGATAAGGAAGAGATTGACTGAAAGCAGGTTACCAGGTCTGCCAGGCTTGTATGTCTGTTCAGCTGCAACTTTGGCTTAGATCACATTTGCTGCACAAAGCTGAATTTGTTGTGATAATCTTTGGGTGCGGGGGAGAGAATGAATGTTTCACTGAAGTTCCAGTTAAACTGCTGCTTTCCATAGCTTGCAAGTGCTATTCTGAACACCTGGGGTTCTGCTGGTGTTTCTGCTCTGATCTCTTTCTTATAAAGAACTTTGCAGTCCTTATATTGTTGTTTGTACATTAAAGGAAGTTTCCAAAGGATCTTGTAGATCTCCTCAGCAGTTTGTCATAAAGGAGATATCAGTAACTATTCCCTGTTCTCCATGTTTGTGTGCACAGAAATTCTTGCCACTTTGAAGGGGCATTCTGGCTTGGTGAAAGGGCTGACCTGGGATCCTGTTGGGAAATACATTGCCTCTCAGGCTGATGATCGAAGTTTGAAGGTGTGGCGGACCATGGACTGGCAGTTGGAAACCAGCATCACAAAACCCTTTGATGAGGTACTCCAGGATGTGTGACTGTTCAAAGTGAATTCCTACAGAATGAACAAAAGTGATAAGAATATCTCTGATTCTGCACAAACATTAACTGATTTAACGGTGCTGAATTGAATGAAACTATCAGATGACAGGTTCTGAAGGGGAGAAAAAGAGCTGCCTTCTCACACGTGATTAAAGTGAGACTCTTATTGCCATTGGATGTTGTGGATGTCAAAGGTTTATTTGGGTTATGTAAACAATTAAGTAAATTCCTGGAAATGCAAAGGTTATTCCAAGGAAATAGCGGCACACTAAGTACACTGTTCTTACCTTCTTCGTTATGCATCTTCTCTTGGCCACTGTCAGAAACAAGTATTTAGGAGGGATCTTTGGTCTGGCATCACAGGGCTGTTATGTGATGACTTTGATCAAGAGATTAAATTTCTGGGCACAAAAGTTGGTGCTTAGTGAGTGGAGTGTTTTGCAGTGATCTATGGTATTGTGATGAGTGCAGTTACTCTTAGTATAGAGTGTAAATGCCTAAATTCATGTGTGAGCTGGTGTTGCAAGTTGAAGTCTCACTGTTAGCAGTCGGTATGCTGCAGCCCTGTCACTAATTAAGGCTCTGAGTGTACAGTATCCAAAAAGACTTATGTTTTTTTTCCTTTAAAAAGTTCTCTGGGTTCCTTTTTCCCCTTTTTGGTAGGACTTCATAAGGCACACTACATCACCTGTATAAAATACAGCTGAAGTACTGAGAATTGTATGTAATGATATGCTTTTATAGTCACAGAAGACTGACTTTGTAATCATATTCCCTAAATCTAAAACTTGAACAGCTTGTATTAAACATCCTTTGTTTGCCACTTTTAAAGCTCTAATTCTGGTTTGGTTTGGGTTTTTTTTTTTGTCAGTGTGGAGGGACAACTCATGTGTTGCGACTTAGCTGGTCACCTGATGGTCACTATCTTGTTTCTGCTCATGCCATGAATAATTCTGGACCTACTGCTCAGATCATTGAGAGAGACGGATGGAAAACCAACATGGATTTTGTAGGGCATCGGAAGGCAGTTACAGTAGTGGTGAGTGAGTGATAGTAATTTATCCCTGAAGTAAAACTTTTGATAATTCTATGCATAAATGGGACAAGAGGTGAAGGTAGGTGTCAAGATTAGTAAAGCAAACCCATGGTAGTGATGCAAAAGTGTCAACTTTACATGTTGGAAGCAATCAGTTTGCTTTTCTGATAAGAGAACTGGACGTAGATGAACAAAGAGGGTGAGGGTGCAGGAGCACATTAGTAGCTAACCACACTAGCTTGGTTAGCTGTTCAGCGACTTGAATAAAGTGACTTAGGTTTCTAGTGGCTTCCTATTGCTAGTAAAATTATTACTACTTACTATTCCTGTCAAGGCATTCAGAAAGCCTCTTCAGAAAGCAGATGTGCTTTTTGTCAGTGCTCTCATAGTCTGGTTAAGGACTTTGCTTCTATGAAAAGTGGTTTTTTTCGCGCCTAAGTGGGAAACTTGCTCTTAAAGCAGATCTACTAAAATGCAATTACTGTAATAATATTTGGGGCATCTCATTGGTGCAGAAATTCAATCCGAAAATCTTCAAGAAGAAACAAAAGAATGGGAGCTCCACCAAGTCGAGTTGTCCCTACTGCTGCTGTGCTGTTGGTAGTAAGGATCGATCTCTTTCTGTCTGGGTAAGTGGGTTTTTTGCCACCCTTGAACTAATGTGGTTATTTGGATAACTTTGGGGTTTAGCACAAAGGCCACATGTGCAGCATTAGGTCTTATCTTTAGGTTAATGTTTAGGGGTTTTTCTCCCTGTTGTTACAGGATTATCCAGGGGGAGAGGAAGTGGGTTGGTGTTAGTTCATTTCTCTAAAGCCGAGAGCAGTGGCAGAATATGTTGCCCTGGTGAGGGGTTGGGGGGAGCTGTTAAGAGAAATCATGTTACCTCAGTTAATAAACATAATTCCACCCTATTTTCTTCCTATGTCTTTTACTCATTCTCCATATGAGTCTTTTAAGAGTACTGTTTCTCCACATTTAGCCCACCTATTCGTTAATCACTCTTAGAGTCTGCCTTTGTTAGTCTTGCTTTTATGGGTATGAGGAGAACATAGCAAGCATAGGATAGCTGCTTCTGAGCAGCTCATCTTTCTGCTTTGTTCTGACTTCATTTCCTGGCTTCTGTTTTTGCTGTTGAAAGAGGAATATGAAAGTAAATGAGCTTTTTAAGTATATTTTTGAGTTCTCGATATCTAGTTTGGGTTTTACTGTAAAATTTACACTAAAATTGTTATTCTGGCTAAGAGAAGAGTAGCTATTCCAACACTTAGAAATGCAAGACGGTTGTTTGGCAACTGGAAAGGACAGGGAATAAATTTAACTGATTTGTAAAGCTTTGTGATGAGAATGTGCCAGAACACACCAGTTGCTAACTGCATTCTACTATTTATAGATTCCAGTGTGATATTTATCCATTAATCGCTAAATGCACAACACTAAGTGTTTCTGGCAATGCTACCAGTGCATACCCTTATCAAAGTATCAATCTCAGTATTTTTTACTTTCTATTTATGCTATCATGTCATTTAGGGTGACTTTTGAGGTTATACTAGGTATTATAGAGATGCAAAGTTGTAGGCAGTCTTTGCCCTGAAGACCTTAATTGTTACACAGACCTATGGAAGTGTAAAAGAAATAACTACTGAAGGTGACTGCTACACTACATCCGTGAACCTTTGAGCATGAAACATCCTATACCACATTGTCTTCTGCTTTATTTCAGTTGTACTATGTACTATAGATATCAAGACCTTTGGTTTAACATTAAAGAGCTTAGAATGATTTAGAACAGGTTACTGGGGATTTTCATATTCAGTTCTTTCTAAGCTGATTTGTAAGTATAGAGGAATCCTCTTTAAGAATAATGGTGAGTCAAATTCCCTTTGCTCTTGATAGGCTTCACTTATTTAGACAAGTGAGTCTGAGTGAGGACATGGAAACCTAATCTGTTTTCCATCTTCCTCTTGTGCTGGCAGTTTACAACATTCTTATCTCGTTAAAGCTTAGAATAGAAGCTGTCTTTAGCATCTGTGAAATTACTTTTTAAGTGGTAGAGAGTGTTCTATTACTGTGATGTAAAGGCAAAATTGGTTAAGAAATTCAGTCCGTGTTTCAGAAAGGAGGTGAGGGTTGAATGTCAGCTGCTATTTTCCAAAGCTTTTCTGTGCCTGTAATGGAATGGGTAACTAGGTGCTTCAGAAAGACCACAAGGCATACAGCTGTCTCCTGGCCAGGTCTTAGAATCATAGAAAAGTTAGGGTTGGAAAGGACCTTAAGATCATCAAGTTCCAACCCCCCTGCCATGGGCAGGGACACTTCACACTAAACCATGCCACCCAAGGCCTCGTCCATCGTGGTCTTGAACACTGCCAGGGATGGAGCATTCACAACCTCCCTGGGCAACCCATTCCAGTGCCTTGTTCGAATGTTGTTAGACTCTAGGAGAGTGTTAATGTGGTAATATCTGTAGCATAGAACTTAACATTTCTGAGTGTTGTTTTTTTCTGTTTTAAGCTCACATGTCTGAAACGCCCGTTAGTTGTCATTCATGAGCTGTTTGACAAGTCTATCATGGACATCTCCTGGTAAGTTGATTTCTGCTGTTTGTTACAGAAGCCAGTGTGTTGCTATCATCTTTAGGTATATGTATGGACTGGAAGTTCCTTAAAACAGTATAGACTGTAGCTTTAGCTAGTGATTTGGGTTGGGTTGGACAACCCACTTTCCCAGCAGTCTACTGTCACATATCTTGTTTTCCTCTTTCTGCTGTTAATGGCACTCCCTCCTGCTTTCTTCCTAAGGCCTGGTCATAAAAAGGCAGAAGTCTCTAGTTATAGACTGCATATTCACTGCAAGTAAATAGTAAGGGAGAAATAACCCTGAGACCACTCAGTAAGTGGCATTAAAAACACACTGTGCACCTATACGTCAGGTGATTTACATGGTTAAGGATTCTGTACAAGAAAAGACTAGTATTTTTTTCATGACAGACACGCAGCTGATGACATGGGTGGTCTTAAGAGCTTTAACAGTTTTGGTGGGTTTTTGCTGTAAATGTTAAAGCTTACAATTGTATAACAACTTGTTTTCTGTGTGCCCTGTGGGGTTTGCCATGAAGCTCAGTGAAGCATGATAAAAAGTTTTCAAAACCAAAATATTTTTCTTTCATTAATAGATTAAGGCTAGAAAGCCAGTAAATGGAATATTTCATGAGAAGCGCTGCTATTGTTGTAGTACAATAGCTTTGAATAGCTTTGCCTTTCTGTAATGTGTTTTATTTTATTTCTCCATCTGCAGTTTGCGCATTTTTCGTGGTGTAAAGCCATTGGCAGTAATAGCTGGTTAACATTTTGCAATTTCTGAGGAAATGGTTCTGTAGGATATTGGAGAGACAAAGGATCATCAGGAAACTTATTTTATATCCTGTTTACAAATTGAAATGGATGGCTAAAATGTCAGTAATATGGAATGTTCCCAGAAACATGCTCCATTCTGAAAACAGACTGAGTAAATGCAGAGAAATCTGATACTATTGTTATAGCTGTCTCATTTCTATTTTAGAGTTTCAGACTTGGATGCATCATCATAATATCTGAACATGATTATGTTTTCATGGAACAATTGCTTGGAGCCAGAGGTCAATAGGAGCTCAGCAATTTTGTCTGCAAAGCAAGCAGAGAACTCTCAACAAGATATTACCATTTTCTAACTTGGACTAATATTGGTTAACCTGTCACATGGTGCTGAGGCCAGCTTCTCTGGATGTGGTGCCATCAGCCAGCACACAAAAAAAAGGTGTTTTCAAACACCTATAGCCATGATGCATGGAATATATTTCTAAGCCTTGCCGGACTAGTTTGTACAGGACTTAAGAGTTGTACTTGCTTCCCTTCCTTTTCCATTCTCTTTAACAAGTCATCTGTATACCACTGTGTTGCCATCTCTATGAGCTCTGTAATTGGAAGTTATGGGGTTATTGGTCAAAACTCAGCAAGTACTGTTTTTTTTTTTTCAAATGTGCAGTGATAGGTTTTAACAGAAGGTTACCATTTCTTTAAGACTAGAATGTATAGTTTCTCCTTTCTCTTTTCCATCAGGAAAACATTTTGAGACCTCCAGATGAGGGTTATAATATATCTTCACATAGAAGAACATGTGCAGTTTGCTTAAAAATGCAAATAATGAACAATAACAAAACCAAACATATGTTCTCGCCTAACAGAGTTGTTTGGACTGCTCATATGCACAGCTTGCTTTCTTATTGCTGTCACTTCAGATAATGATGATGGAGAAGAGGCATTTACCCAACTTGTAGAGCTGCTGCTTCTGTAGTCTCACTTCTCCTTCCTATCTTGTTTATTTGGACTGTAAACTCTTTAAAGTGGGCTGTCTGTAACTTGTTGCCTATGTGTGATGAAACTTCATCTTCATGGGCCACAAACGTCAGTTTAGGGGTCTTTAAAGAAGTATATCGATTGCTTATCTGCTGAAGGCCCCTTTCTTCACCCAGTTCCATTAACAGAAAGATATTCTACATCTTTTGAAGCAAATACATTTATAGTTTCCTTTCACTGTTCCCTGTGAACACTATTCTATTTTACCCCTACAGACAGGTTTTCATGGTGCTAGTCATGCCATGGACAGCTGTATGGTTCTGCTTCTACCTTTTTGCGTGTGGCCTCCAAAGGAATATTGGTACATGGACTCCTGCTGTCCATCATTCTGTCTCTTTACTGCCCCACTTGTTTGGTTTTATCAGTAGTTGCTGTGATAATAAATCTTATTACTAAGAATTTTGTTGAACAATTTATTGTATTGCCCCTTTGCATCAATGAAAGAGACTGAAAATAAAAATGAACCTGTATTTCCTTCAGGACCCTTAATGGACTTGGTATCCTGGTGTGTTCCATGGATGGATCAGTGGCATTTTTGGACTTTTCCCAGGATGAACTTGGAGATCCACTCAGTGAGGAGGAAAAGGTACAGTAAGCACTCAGAGATTCTGTGATCATATTTAAGGGATGTATTGATGCAATTAAGATACTGAACTATTTATAGAAGTATGTAGTGACTGATTTCCATATTACAGAAAAATGTGTTCTTGTGTACTTTACAAATCGTTAATAAAGAGTAGTCAAGAAATGAATCTGTGATATTAGTTTCTATTCTGGAAAGAAAGTCTATTTGGAAAACATCACCTGCTTACACATCATTATACAGTTGATGTAATTATTTGGCCAAGGAAACAGGGAGTGGGTGCTTCAAAACACTTTAAAATTACTCTTTGACTTGCATATGTTCAAGTCTTTTTAAACTGATTGCTGTTGGCTGTTTTTTCCTCTCATTGCTATTTAGCAACTAAAGCTTTGAATTCCAATTATTTTGTGTATTGATTTAGCATTAGGTGAAAATATAAAGTAGTGTTTAAAATATAAATGTATAAACGATAAAGAGGGCATTTGCATTTTATGGGTTCCATTACAGTATTACGATGCTATCATACACAGTCAGCGACATCATGGTAGCAGTCTGTTGTGGTTTCAGCGCTGAACCTGGGACACAGTCGTAGTCACTCTTCTGTGTGATATGTTTGATGCCCACAGAGCAACATTCATCAGTCCACCTATGGCAAAAGCCTAGCTATAATGACTGAAGCTCAGTTGTCTACCACCATTATTGAGAATCCAGAGATGCTCAAGTACCAACAGAGGCAGCAACAGCAGCAGGGGGACCAGAAGAATGCGTCAATTAGGGAAGCATCTGGGACTGGGACAGCGGCTCCCAAAGTGGCAAGCATGGTTAATGGGGAGAGTTTAGAGGACATAAGGAAGGTAGGTGTTCTTGGGCAGTCACTTTATAGGGTCACGTACCAAGCAGTTTGATTTTTATTATAAAATGATAAATGATAAAATCAGCTTCTGCTTCCTTGTATGTGTTGAATGGCACCTTTCAACCCATGAATGGTCCATGTGACATTACTGGGACTTGTTGAAAAGTTAAAAAGCTTTTAAGCAGAAGTAACGCTATTGTGGAAAAAGGCTTGTGGGTATTTCTGTCATGGGTGCTAAAAATGGGTGTGCAGAAAGGAAACCAAAGGTAGGTAGTAACAGTCAAACTGTAGAACTGTGCTTCAGTTTCTCAATGAAGGAGGTTGAAAGCATTATTTAATTCTCTCCTAAACACAGAACACAAGTTCTAATGAAGAATTCAATGCACACAGATGAGAATATTTTGAACTTGGCTCTCTTAATGTGGAAAGCAGATTACATGATCCACAAATGCTTTTTCTACAGATGGATAGGTCCAGGATTGGAAATGTGTGTATTTAAATTAAAAACAATGTATATTATGGTACAGCCAGAGAGCAGTAAACAGAATTCTGGTGTACTTTGTAGTCTATTGAACTTCTACTTAAAAAACACCTGTTACTGGTTTTAAAAAAAAAAAAGTTGTGGTATTAAAATACACTTATATTAATAAAAACGAAGATTGATTCTATTTATGCAGTCAGAGTATGTTTGGAAGACAATAGGGAAAATAACCTCTGTTAATATATTCTTAGTTGAGGAACAACTTTCAGCCTAATATGCCTGTGGTTGTCAGTTGGATAAAACAAAAAGAAAAAAGCATTTCCTATCTATCAGAAATTACAATCAAATATATTTCCTAACAGAATCTCTTAAAAAAACAAGTTGAAACACGGACAGCAGATGGTCGGAGAAGGATCACACCTCTCTGCATAGCTCAGCTGGACACTGGGTATGTTTAGAAGTCATCTTTTAAATCCTTCTTCACCTTTTTATCTTTGTTCTCTTTATTCTGATGCAAACTCCCAATTGTGACTTACTTTAGTCTTAGGGCATCTTAAAGCACTTGCTAGAAATACCTTATGTCTGTTTACAGAATATAGTTTTGACCTGTGTTCTCTTATCTATTAGAACTGAGATCTTATAGCTAAGGCTAGTTCTCCTTATCTGCCCTTATAGATGAGTGAGCAATAATGTATTGCATGCTCCTGTCTACGTTATTAGTGGCTTTAGTGTCATCTGTATGTGAGAAACAACTCTGGAAAGTTAGGCATTGGTCATTTATTTATGTTGTCTATGAGTATCCACACGTGGAGAACAGAAGAATGGAATAAATAGTTAAAACTATTATTTTTCAATGATTTTAAAAGCGTTTTCTGTAAGTACATTTGTTGTCTTTTTGTTTAGGGATTTTTCTACGGCATTTTTCAATAGCATCCCAATATCTGGATCTCTGTGTGGCTCAATGATGTCTTCTCAAAGTAACCAGCAGCTCATGTCATTAGAGTCTAATGCAGCAAATTCCCTTAATACTTCAAAGCCTTCTGTAGAGCCAACAGCAGCCAGTATAAAGTCAACAGATGATGCAGCCAATAAAGATGGGTCAGTATGTGCAGTTTTGTTTTTCACTTACATGACTCTGTTTAGTTTAAATCTTGTTTACAGTTCTGTAAACATGCAATTATTAAAGGGGCTTCCTTACTGTAACACTTCAGGAATCTGACATTCCTGAAAACATCCAGGTATTATTAGTATCTGGTTACTTCAAATCATGATAAATCGGTAATGAATGAATCAATATGCATAGTTCTGGAAATGATCTTCAGTGCAATGAGGTATGCAGCTGATTGCTAATGCTCTAAGAAAGGGACGTGCTTATAGGTTACTGGGTGGCTAGTCGTAAATAATAGAAGGTTTTCCAGCAGTGGAACTAAGGAAGTCTGCTTTCTGTCAACTGCTGGCTTGTAGATCTCCTCTTTTCAAACCTGGTAGTGCTTCTTTCCTGTAGAGACCCCATCAGAGCACAGTGACGTTGACTTGTCAGTGTGCGTATGCTGATTGGCCACTGTGCCTGTCTAATTAATTATTTGCTTTTCCTTTAGTGGTAACACTGACTTGGTCTCTCCTCCGCAATGTATTTTTACAGCATTTTGAAGAGCACAATGTCATTGGAACCTCTACCACTTCATCACATTTAGTCGAAATTGGCCACAGATTAAAGAAGGAGTGGGTAGACTGTGAGAAATGATTGACAGATTAAACTATAAAGTTTCCTTTTCTTTGGAAATTGGAATTCTAACAGCTTTTTAGTACGACCATCAGTTGTCTTAGAGACATTCTTTCTTGCAATTCATTCTCTGAATGAATTGAAAAATCTCTAAAGTAAACAGCTATTCAAATCACAGATCCCTGGAATGCTTTAATGTGGGGAAGACACATTCCTTTGCCTTAGGGTTATGCTTGGAAATGCCTAATAATTATTTTGGATTCTTCATTAACAAAATCAAAACCCGGCATGAATTGTTCCAGCCCAAACTGTTTGGTTGATAAACAGTGGAATATAATCTTGTGATGGAAAGTATTTGGTAACCTGAACAAAGGGTAAAACCCCAGATATCATGTAAAATAGTGATCCTTTCCCTTTGGGTGTATAAGTAGCAGCTCAAAGTATTAATTTCATTCCTGAATTAAAAATACATAATGAATGAATTAGGGTCTTTTAATCTAGATATATCTACGTAGCCACATGAAGCTCTTAGGTCTGAGATGTACATAAACAGCTTTTGAGAGCAGACAAAGCTTGTGAGATACTGATGCATGAAAGGGGAAAAATCTCACAATAATTCATGTGTGTACTTGAATGAAAGATTTTCAATATGGTTTCTAGCCAGTGTAATGAATGCTAGCTAGTTATGAGCAGTGCAGATTACCAGTACTAGATTCCTTACAAACTTTGTTTTCCTGTCACTTTTATTGACAGTGTAAATGCTACCTCTGCCTCAGCTGCTCCTCCTGCATCATCTTCCTCTGTCTTGACAACTCCATCCAAGATTGAACCTATGAAAGCATTTGATTCTAGATTTACGGAACGATCCAAAGCCACCTCAGGGACTGCTGTTGTAACAAATACAAATCAGACTGTTGTGGACAGGTAAGACCTAGCTGAGGGGGCTGTTGCGGGGTAGTAATGCAGAGAGTTAAAACGCTGATTCTCTGTGGTGTAGATGTCATGGTACTGGCACTCTAGAAATTGTCTTGGGTCTCTTCCACAACTGGAAGGAAGAGAACAGCTGCAAATAGGTAAATGCTTTGCTGGCATTATCCCTTTGTACATTTGTCTCTGACATTTGGGAACAGGCAGACTCTTCAAATATTCCGAGTTAAAATGCTTGTTACAAGAGGCTCTGTGTGTGTGTGTGCCTCTGTGTGGCTGCATGCATCTGTGCTCTTTAGAAGACAAAAATAGCCAGCCTGCATCTCTGTACAAGAGTGAGATTTACTTCATGGTAAATTACCATATATACCTGCAGACAGTTTAGAATCATCACTGCTGCAGTTGTATTTGTTTTATGCCTTGAAGGTGTGCAGAGAGGACACTTTGATTTTAAGGGGGTTTGGCTCTGGATCCACGAGTTAAAAAACAAAAGGCAGCCTTTGTTTGGTGACACAGTGTGTTACGGCAGAAGTATTCCTGCTGCACCAGGACAAACGATAATAACAATAGCAGTCTTGAGAAAGTAGTATGTGATTCCCCAACTTGTTACCAATAAAAGGTGTTTTTACTAAACACCTCAATATTTTTATGTCAAAGGGTTTAACCATATGATGCAGAAGAAATGCTGTGTTAAATTACTCTCATAATTGCTTCTAGTGTGTCAGTAAAGTATGGATAGAAGTGTATTGTTTGGCATAATTCAGATGCCAAAGAGAAAAAGTTTGGATTGTGCAAGGTGTTTCTAGGAAGCTGAGTGTTTATGGAATAAATGTGGCAAAATATTGTAGTGCGTTAATAACCAGTTATGGGGGAGGGAATGGGGAGAGCGTGGTGTATTTTAGGGTGTAATGGTTAACAAAAGAGTTCACAGGGATTTTTACTTTAGTTATATTGTATTTCTGAAATGGAAAATGGAGCAGTGAAGTCATTTACATGGTTTACAGATATGATCTTACAGTAGTCAGAACTGAATAGGACAACTGATCTTAAGGTCCTTTCCAACCCTAATGATTTTATGACTCTAACTTTTGGGGATAGACAGCAGAATGACAAATGAAGTTCTGCATGAGTAAGCAGAAAGTGCAATGTCTGCTGGAGAGAAAAAGATAAACTAATCTCGCATCTTACAGAGAGCTGAATTATTTGTATCAACCCAGGGGAAGAGATCTGGTTGTAATTGGAACTGAATGCTAAAATAAAGTTACTTGCAGCTTAATCCAGTAGCTAACTGCTAGCTTGATTATTTATTTTTCTTAAAGGAGAGAATATGCCTGATCAGTTTACATATATATTGCACACTGTGCTTTGGCAGGGGATTTGCCAAGCCTCTTTGGCTTCCTTCTCTTGGCTTTGTGCATTTTGAAGTACACTTAAAGCTAGCTAAAATTTATCTGCAAGAATACATACATATGGTATGTGCAGCCTTTGGAATCAGCTTATATAAAACATGAAATATGTTTTTTTACTTGCTCAGACTCAAGGATCAGAATTTAATTAAAGACGGTAAACCCAAGGACATTCTGGAGAGCAGCAGTGACAGCGAAGAGAAGATTCCAGCTGCTAAACCACTCAGTGCACCCAAACGGAAACTGGAACTTGAGGGAGAAACAGTAGAAAAGAAGAAAAAAGGAAGGCCTCGGAAAGACTCTAGACTTGTACCAGTAACTTTAACTGTTCAGGTGAAATAAATAAGATTAATTGTGGCTTTCAGTGTTCATTTGATAAAGTTGGTACCACGTTGACTTGTTCCATCGAGTCAGAGAAACACAAGTTGCATCAGTCCCTCACAATTTTTAGCCATCCCTCTTCCTTGCCTTTAAACTTAACTCTTACTAAAATTTAAGATTTAGAAAAGCAGATGCACATGGTGAGGCAAATGTGTCCATCCTTTATATAAATATGCAGCTACTTAGGAAGTGGTACCAGCATGCCAAGTAGTGGTAGCCTGCCAAATGACTGTATAGAATAAAATGCAATGGCATCAGGTTTTGGTGTTCATTGGCGGAGAGTGGCCCAAGCACAAGAGTGTGACTTGGATATGATGACTTAAATGGTTACGCATTTCCTTAGAACTGTGAATTACTAAGTTCCAATAGAGTTTCCATCATTTTAGGCCATATAGATCCCTCTGTTTTCAGTATTTGGAGCTTAGCTTTTCCATGCAGTATAGCAGAATTCCCATTAACTAATTGCAGCTGAAAAGGGGATGGGGGAGATAAAAAAACCTCACCACATCTAGTTTTGGTTTTTGTTGTTTGTTTTTGTTTTTTTTTTTTATTCTTAGAAGCTATATTAAAACCCTTGTATTTATACAAATAATTGGGAAAAGATTAATATTTGCAATTGGCATTATTTGGAATTTTTAAAAGTATCTTTCAGATCAATCTGTACTATAGAGTATCTTCGGTTTAACCTTTTTTAATGGAAAAAATTACTTCTGCAATTTCTTCTTCCAGTCCCCAGCTACACTGGCCTCTGAGAAGGATACTGCTTGCATTTCTGCTCCAGCATTAGCACTTAAACTGCCAACCCCAATCCCACAGAAGTCGTTTACTTTGCAAGTAAGTGGACTATAAGGAGAAAAAGCTTAATACTTAAAATAACCTGCTTTTAAAAATATCATTAATTATTCAGATCCTTTGTTAAATTAACATTTGAATATGTATATTTGTTCAAGCAAGATGGTATACTTCAGCTTCTAAGAATATGTCTATATGAGAAAAGTTAATGGCAAATCGGCGAAGAATAAGACACTTCTGAACTAGCAAAAGTTCAAAGAGGAATACTACTGGTTCATCATTCCCTCCTCCTGGTTAAGCAAAGTGTGTTGTAAAGATCAGAGTCTCCAATGGGAGTAACTGCTGCACTGTTACAGTTGTGTTGGTAGTACACTGCTGAAGAAGAAGAATGAGAGACAGCTCTCTGGAGGGACTCTACAGCTGAAGAGACTGGCAAATAGGTTTACTTTAGGCATTTATGAAATAATTATTCTGCCTGTTTAGGTTGTGCTAGTGTGGTTCTAATTGCAAGATTGCAGGGAGACTGGGCACATCCAGACTTGATCTGGTGCCCTTAATTAGGATGCACAGACTAGCACAACCTTTCTTTATCCTTATGCTCTGAATACAAAGAATTATTTGTGTTCTAACCAAGACTGATATTAGAGGTTTGCTTCTTTTGAAGTACCACAGTACCTTTTGAAGGCACTTTAAACAGAGAATACCATGCTTATCTGTACTTAATGACAGCATTAGACTTTCGGAGGGCTGACTTTGACCTGTTCAGGACACTGGTTGGGAGAATCCCTTGGGAAACAGTACTGAAGGACAGAGGGGTCCAGGAAGGCTGGACACTCCTCAAGAATGACATCTTCAAGGCACAGGAGCAGGCAGTCTCTGTGTGCCAAAACCAGAACCAGTGGGGAAGAGACCAGCCTGGCTGAACAGGGAGATAGTGCTGGAACTCAGGAAGAAAAGAAAGAGAACCTGTGGAAGATGGAACTTATTGACCCTTGAGGAGTACAAGGATGTCGTTAGGTTATGCAGGGAGAAAATTAGAAAGGGAAAGACACAGCTGGAACTTAATCTGGCCATTGCTATAAAAGATAATAAATATTTTCACAAATATATTAGCAATGAAAGGAGGGCCAAGGAGAACCTCCATCCTTTACTGGATACTAGGGGAAACCTATAGACCAAGGATGAGGAAAAGGCTGTGAGGTACTTAATGCTGCCTTTGCCTCAGTCGTTAATAGTCAGGCCAGCCATTCTCAGGGTACTGAGTCCCCAGAGGAGGGCAATGAAGCTGGTGAAGAGTCTAGAGAACAAGTCCTGTGGGGAGCAGTTGAGGGAACTGAGGTTATTTAGTCTGGAGAAGAGAAGGCTCAGGGGAGACCTTAATGGTCTCTGTAAGTACCTGAAAGGAGGATGGAGAGAGGAGGTGGTTGGTCTCTCTTCCCAAGTAACAAGCGATAGAACAAGAGGTAACAGCTTCAACCCGTGCCAAGGAAGGTTTAGATTGGCTATTAGGAAAAATTTCTTCACCAAGAGGGTGATCAGGCATTGGAACAGGCTGCCCAGGGCAGTGTGGAATCACTGTCTGTGGGAGTGTTCAAAAATCATGTACAAGACCCTTAGTGACATGGGTTGGTGGTGGACTTGGCAGTGCTGGGGTAAAGGTTGGACCTGTTGATCTTAAAGGTCTTTTCCAACCTCACTGATTCCATAATTTTTGATTGTTTTGGATCCAATTGTAGTATTTCGTAGCTCTTTTCCTATTCTGAAAGGTATTTTGTTTTTTGTATTTCAGGTATGTTCAGATCCATCAATGTACCTTGAAGTGGAGAATGAAATAACCACTGTGGGAGGTTCAAAGTTGAGCAGGTTAAAGTGTAATCGAGAAGGAAAGGAATGGGAGACAGTCCTCACCAGTCGAATTCTCACTGTAGCAGGAAGCTGGTAAGAGTATATTGTGGAAGAAGATGGTTCTGAAGGCCAGAAGACATTTCTAGGGGTACAAAAGTACACTTTACAGAAAGTTATGCCTAAACCCATATATTTACAAATAAGTACAGGCTTTAAAGATATTCTCATCTACTTATTTAGAATAGTTGATTAACTGGATCACTTCTTTTAGGGATTTTTGTGATTCTTCATTCTTGGCTCAAAATACCATATTTCTCTTCTAGCTAACCTGGTCTAATACATTGATGCTCTTAAACTTCTACCCTGTGGAGATTTTTGTAGGGATTCTGACTTATTTCTGTTGACTGTTGCTATTTGCTGGTTTTATCACTCCCCGCTGTGAATCTTACACAATCTTTCATAATAAATGTGTTGTGGATAAAAATATATACTGCGTTTAGTCTTTAGACCCATTTCATTCCAAGTATTAGTTCTGTCTTAAAGCTAGCCAGTTACAACTCTTTTCCTGTATATTTACATTTCTCCTTTATATTTCTTCATTAAAGTTGATTAACTTAGCTACTAAAAATGAAAAATTTGAAATGGGATGTTCTGTAATATGAAAATATTTTCCTGAGTCTTTTGCTATTTTTTTCCCTTCATTTTTTTCAACTTTGCTTAGTTCAACCTCAGAGTTTAAGCCAGAGCCATGTCCAAGTCTGAAAAAGAAGATGATTTTAAAGCTAAATACAAGTACAGGCCTGAAGAATATCTTGTGTATACTCAAAATCTTTACAATTATGCCTCATGGGCTCTTGGCCTCTACCTGCAGACCTTCTCTTGCCCATCTCCTTGGATGATCAACATTATAATTAGTTTAAGAGCTGTAATAGTTACCATTTAAGGAATTAGCCCAAGTTGTATGATAACTTAAGAAATCAGTCTGGTTCCATGCTACTTGCATTTGACAAAATGTGGTGGTTTTATTCTTTCTTTCTTTCAGTGAGATTGTAAGTGTAGCCTGTGAGAAACGAACATTGTCAGTATTTTCAGCTTGTGGTCGTCGCCTTCTTCCTCCTATTATATTGAATACACCCATTTCCACCCTACATTGCACAGGTTCTTACGTCATGGCTCTCACCACTGCTGCTACGCTCTCTGTTTGGTAAGTACCATGTTAGGCTGCAGCAGCTGTCTGGCCTGATTTCTGTAGTAACTAACCAGTTGTGTCCATGCATTGCTGTTGAAACTGAGGCTTAAACCACATCAGGTCTGAACGCAAGTCTACTTCTGGATACAACATGAAAAGTTAACTGAGCAGGACTCGAATCTTGTTTCTTCTCTGTTCTAGAACAGTCCATGATTTTGATTTTAGAAGGAAGATAAAGGATCAGCTTGAAGTTACTAGTGTAAACAGCCTCCCTAGGACAGACTTGCCATGCATATGGACTAGATTAAGGAGGAGGGAAAGGAGAAATATGGATACTTCCAAATACAATCATATTTTGCCAATATGAGTTCCAGAGTTAGAAGTACTCTAGCCATCTTCAAGATACCAATATAAAAACTGCAGTAACTTGTTTACAGTTGTTGAATTTAATCTAATGTCTCATGCAAGTCAGAGCTCCTAAAGGAGTTATTTGGATCCTTTGTGTTTGCTTAGCTGTAATGAGGTTTCCTGATAAAGAGCTATAAACATTATTCTCTGCTATTGACTTCTGTCTTGCCTTAAGGGGTTTGAGTTTGCCAAAATAAATTTGTTGAAGCAATGAAGAAAATGTCAAAACAAAAAAAGCCCAAGCAAACTCCCCCCAAAACCCCGCTTTGTCATGAATGCTGACAAAGTTGTGTGTGTGTTTGTGTGTGTGTGTATGTGTGTGTTTTAAATGATTTTGGAGCTTTCAGTTGTTTGTAAACTGCAGACTTGTCCTTTTGTCTTTTCCAGGGATGTTCACAAGCAGACCGTCATTGTTAGAGATGAGTCTTTGCAAACGATATTTTCAGGTAATAAGAAGGGTCATTTAGTTACCAACCTTTGAGCCCACCTGTACTATTTAGTGCCATTTATGAATCTGCTGGAATCTTATGAAACCTGAAAAGCCTAAACAAATGATTTTCCTTCATTATTGTGTAATGAAGGGAAGTCACTGGCAATGTTGAAATACTACAGAAATAACTGAGATGAGAATATTAATGGGTAACAGTCTTCTACAAGATTCTGTAGCTTATATTCTGAATTGCTTCTGAATATGAAAATTCAGTGTTGTGAAGATCACAAAATATTTAATGTAAATCTGCTATTACAACAATTTCTCTGAGTGTACTTTGCATGTTTATTACTTTAACAATGAACTGCAGTTGATTATCTTCTGATTCATTATCTCAAAATCTTCAGTTCCAATCATTGCCAGTATCTGGCACAACAGAAATTGTCAAAAAAAGCAGTATCTCGGAGCTTAGCAGCTTCTGTTTTAGCTTTCATTCATAAAGCACTAGTTCAAACTACTTAGAGAAGTAGTTGTACTAGCAGTTTGCAAAGGTATTTGTTAAAGTTACATGCACAAACCCTGGGCCTGGAATATGCTGGGAAATGCAAGTATCCAGCGATCCTATTTATGCTTAGAGAGTATGCTTTTCTAAGTATGCTGGGGTTTAGAATTTTTACTTAATGGGAAAAAAAAAGGCTTCTTGGGTTACAGAAGACCTGGCAGAATTACTGAAGATTGCCCCTGGATATGGAGAACATCTCCAATAACGCCCATGTTCTGCATAAATTGCAGCCTCAAGATTGATAATATATTTTGCAAAAGTGTGATTTTAATGCTGTTGCACTGAGCCTGGTGCTTACCACCATGATCTTGTGTCTCAACCTTGCTCTCAGTGCTTGAGAATAACATTGAACCTTTTTCTGTTGGTTGCTATGACTGATAATTAATGGTGGATAGTGTTTTTTACTGTTACAAATATTATGAAAGACTCCAAAAGAAGAACTTTGGTCCTATTTGACTTGTAGGAAGCGATGCAACTGTCTCTCAGATCTTGCTGACTCAGCATGGTATACCTGTAATGAGCATGTCTGATGGAAAGGCATATTGTTTTAATCCTTCTCTTTCTACGTGGTAAGTTATGTATTATTTCCTGCTTTTAAAACTTAGCTGAACAGATGTGTATTCTGTTTCACTCCGTATTTTGAAGGTTTAGTCTGAGTAGGGTCACACACCAGGCTTAGTTTTGTGTTGGTTCACTATTGCATGTCTAGACTTTTTATATTTTTAAGATTTGGTATGGTTAAAGTAACATTAAAAAAATTTAAAAGCTACTCTACAGCATTATCACTCTTTCCTACATGGTACATAATCTTACTTATTGACATACACCTATATATACTTTTGCTGATATACATCAGTTGAATCTGTTGAGCAGTTGGCGATGATTTTGCCATAACTCCTTGAATTCTTTTTATTGTATCTGATGACAAGCCAAGTTTGAAGAGAGCTCTGTCTTCAACATTAAAAAGTTTTATGAAAATAGTAAGTCAAGTCTGGGAAGAGTGAAGAAATCATTATAGCTTAGAGAATCCCCATGAAGAGTCATTACTGGTGTCCTAAACACGAGGAAAGGCTACAAAAGAATCTGTGCCTTACTGGGTATCAGGTGGGCTATCTCCATGGATTCTCTTACTTCTGTCAAGGCATAAAGTCCCATTAAAAATTTTGCCATGGTTAAATTATTTACAGTATCTTTCGAAAACAGATTCTTTGTTGTCTTTCCAGGAGGGGAAAAAAAAACCCATACTTCAGTCTTAATGTAAGAGGTGCACTTAATGTAATGAGCGTGCTTTATGAAAGGGCTTATTGTTTTAACTTTTCCTTAGAATAATTGAAATTAGTCACTACTTGATGTGAATGCTCTGGAAAAGAAAAAACACCTTATTTGTTCTTTAGATAAACTGAGAAATTATGTAGAAATTCTCCCCATCAATAAGGAGCAGAGGACAGACTCTTGGCCAAAACTCTGAATTTGCTATAATTTCTTTTGTCTGCACCACAGCTTTGGGGATATATAAAGAGCAATCCCTTTAGTCATCATACAAATTTAAACATGATAAAGCAGTAAAGGGTATTTTAAATATTTGTGCCATTTTTCCTCTGAGCTGTCTGGAGATCTAAACTTAGCATTGGCTTGAGCCACTGATTCTCTTGGCATCTCAAACCAGTGCAAATGATACCCTCGATTAGGTGTGGAAATGCCAGCTGTTAACTGTCAACTTCCTCCATAGGAAGGAATAGCTGTAATGTATGGGAAAGACTGTCAATGCCTGTGATCTGTGATGACTTGTCTGGTTGGTGTGGGGACCTGACATGAAGCAAAATCAAGTTGTTAAAGTCATTACCTGTGTTTACTCCAGTCTTTGTTCTGGGGCATGACTTCTTAATAGACATAGAATGGCAAGTAGAAAGTTCATTTTCCTCAAAACTAGTGCTAAATTTTATTACACAATTAATGTTGTAGATGGGAGGGACATTTCCATGACAGCACAAGCAGAACTTGGACATGGAGTGGGAACAGTTGGGCACCTTAGTGATACTTTTATGGTTATCTGTGAAAATACAAATTGGGCTTTGAGTCAGAATAGAGCTGGATCCCCTGGTACCATTGCCTGCTCTCCTCAAACTTGTGTTTTGTTTGTTTGCTTTTTTTTTTTCAGGAATCTTGTTTCCGACAAACAGGACTCTCTAGCACAATGTGCAGACTTCAGGAATAGTTTACCATCCCAAGAAGCCATGCTGTGTTCTGGGCCTTTAGCTGTAATACAGGGACGAACGTCAAAGTACGCACTTACTTGCTTCATTTGATCAGCATGTTTCTCTCTCTTTTCCTATTATTTATTCATGTAGTTGAATCAGTGAGTTAATTTTTAAGATGCTAATGGCTCTGAAATTATCAGGAGCTCATACAGTGTTGGAGTTTTTTTACAACTTTTGCACATTTATAGTCTGTATCATAATGTTATTTCGAGATTGCTTGAGGTGCAGGAAAGCATCCTCTAAACCTAATCATTTTAAGGTTCTCTTTATTGGATGGGTAAAGTATTTGATGCTGCAATATTCTGATTAGCCAAACTGACTTTGTTTTACATTTTAATTTTTAGTTTACCAGCTTTCTGGAATAGGCCTACAAATTTTGAGTAGTTCAGTTATCCTCAAGGGATCTATTTGGTGAAGTCTGAGAAAGTTGTGTGATTGATTAGTCATCTAATGCATAGTTTTAACATCTGAAAGTACCACTAGGGAATTGTGTGAGCCAGAGCAGACTCCTGTAGGTAATTTAATGGCCTATCCTCACCTGGATTTGAATTTGATTTCTCAGGCAGATTTCTGTGCTCTTTCTGTCCTTCACATCAGAGGTTATTTTTTCTAGTGAGAGAAACTGTGGAGAGTTGTATAATTTGATTGCTGTTCTCTTGGAGGGGAAGGGGAATTAACTGCGAGAAATATCTGAAATGCAAACAAAGAGCATTCTCTTTTTGAGAAAGAGAAAATAATCAGACTGAAAAATTAGCTTTTTTGTTTTCAAAAATTAAATAATGGGTTACTTATTTTCCAAATTAGCCTTCCTATGGCAATACTTGTTTGCTGATAACCATGTGTTTTTAAAGAGAAGACAAATGCAAGGAAGAGGAAAAGAACAGGAGGCAGAAAACCCTCTGTGGACCTTGAAACTTGTAAATGGTCCAGTTGGTGGTGAAGGCAGTTTGCCATGAAGTGCTGCCTTTGTCATTAAAAGCTTGAACCCTGGAAGCACCAAATGCCTCTGAAAGATAAGCGTAGAATAGCTTGTGCAAAATATCTATTCCTTAAACTGAATTTAAGTATTTAATTTAAGTGAATTTAATAGTATCTGATTTTATGGCTGGCATGCTAATTTTTTCGTTTTGTAGTTCAGGAAGGCAAGCTGCAAGATTGTTCTCCATGCCTCATTTAGTGCAACAAGAAACAACACTTGCATACCTGGAGAACCAGATCGCAGCAGCACTTATCTTACAATCCAGTCACGAATATCGCCACTGGCTCCTTATCTATGCACGGTACCTAGTTAATGAAGGTGAGATCTGCCATGCTGTGTTACTTCTTTGCAGCTTTGGTAGACTTAAGAAACGCTTTATATGTACGATTGCACTTAATGTTCTCCTTTCAGCACTTGGCTTCTGGACTCAGTGTTTACTTAAAACCAAAACAAGCTGCTGAAGTGCATTTGCTTCCTGCAGTGCTCAATACTCAGGAATCCTATTTTGACACAATGTGAACAGATCATGGTCTGGGGAAACAGTGCCATCTGTGGACTTCAGCAGTAGGAACTGCATTGTAAGAAAAGTCCAGGTGCCTGTCAGACATCATATGTATTATCTGGCAGCAACTACGGATGTTTCGGAGGAACCAGCACATACCCACATGTAACGTTCCTCAGGCAACTGATGATCGCTGCCTGATGTGAAATGGAAGAGCTGCTTGGTTTCTGACACTTTGTACCAGAGCATGTGAAACTGCGGAGAATTTGCTTGTGTTACTTGCACTTTATACTGGTTTCTTACATTCTAAAATTTGAACAGCCTGTACTGGTGAGCTCCACAGGTTAAATTCTGTGAGGAGAGAAACCTGCAAGAAAAGTACTTGTGTCTGTTTTATATTTGAATACATTATATCTCTACGCTATTATATTAAATAAGGTTAACCAACTGACTTTATGCTTCTTGGATTCTAAAGATCTCTGTGTCTCCACTTGCCAGCATTCCAAATTTTGTAGTTCCCATTGGATTAATACAGCCTTATTCCTCATCATGAGTAATCATTTTACATAGAGGGGAGCTAAGTGGTTCATGTTAGGCCACCTAATAGGTGTTGGTAGAATTAAAATTCAAGTCATTGATTCTTGCCTTTTCACCCCTTATTTAACAAAAGAGCTTGATAAACTGCATGTGATTCTCTGGTTGAAATTAAAATGTTCTTCTTGGGTCATACATATACTGAAGAGACAGTTACACTTTTTAAAGTCTTCACTAATTAGGAATCTCTATTGTGTGTGCAGGGTTCATCTTGCGCTGCACTGATGTCACAGCCTTGCATGCGTGTATACATTGGATGTCACTGCACATTCTGCTTTGCCACACATGTATTGCTATCCTAGGTCTGCTAAATTTGAAAATTGTATATCCTATTATTGACCCTTTATTCCTCTGATGATTTCAACATTTAGTGAATTCTAATCCCTTAAAATATTCAATCTGTTATACTTTGGCAAGTTACTCCTGAACTGATGACTTAGTTACTTGCAAGGGAATTCTCCCCTCTGATTTTTGGGTGAATAGAGCTGGCCTGGAAACTGTGTGTGGTTTTATTAAAGGTTTTCTCTTTACCTTTTTTTTTAACTAATCCATATTAATTTAGTGCATTTTATTTTAGTTGTAAGCTCTTTTGCTAAAGGTTGAGATTTCTCTTCTAGTTTAGTAATATTTTAATGTATCAGAAGGACTTTTTATTTTCTTCACTATGGACTCCATTTTTCCAAATTCATGTATTACCATGAAATGCAACCTAACAACTTTCCCCCTTCACTAGTTTTCATCTTGTGGCTTTCCAGCTCATGTGATACCTCTTTTGTATTAGTTCTCTGGCTGTTGAGGTTTTCTAATGTTCTTTGTTTTGCTCTTTTAAAAGCTGGAGGAGGGAGTGAGGTTGAGACCTACTTCAGTTTTTCTCTGTATTGTAGATTATCTTTAGTAGTGGTTTTGTTTTTGAGAACCTAAAATAAAGCCCTTTGGAATTCTAAAATAAATCCTTTATGAATCATCTTATCTTTCCAAAGATTTGCTGTTAGAAGAACAGTACATTCTTTCAGAAATCAATGTTTTTGACTTTATTTTATTCTAGATACTTAAACTCCTTCCTGAATGTTGTCAATTGCATTGTAGAGGGGTTGTATATAGTGAAATGCTTCTGAATGTGATTTTATTTCTGATAATATTCAGGGTTTGAATATCGTTTGCGAGAATTATGCAAGGATTTACTGGGTCCAGTCCATTACTCAGCTGGAAGTCAGTGGGAATCAACAGTTATGGTAAGTCCTGATAACAGTTAAACAAAACAATGAGGAAGAGTTTCCCATGAAAATTACAGGACATGGATAGACAACAGAACTGAAAATATATTATTAAACTTAGTGGCAAAGTAGGAATCACATTATTTTTGCTGTCCTTGGAACCATTTCCTTACTCTGCTCTCATCTCATATGCAGGGCTCCTTGCACTGCGCTTGTATTTATTTCATGTGAAACCATAGACAAATGTTTATTGCCACAGTTTCAGATCTGATGCTGTCTTGAGTTTCAGGCAGATGGAGCAGAGTTGCATGTTCAGGTCTTTGCATTCTTCACACAGCAACTTTGAAATAGTGACAGGACAGTGAAATGTCTTCCCTTCTCAGTAGGGAAGTCTGCAACTTCAGAGGCTGCACCAGCTTCATGAGTGTATAAACGTAAGGACAGTTTTTATTTTAGGATTCATGTAAGCAGGGTAAGAACATAAAATACAGAGCTCTCTCCAGGCAGGAAAAAGGGCACAAATCTTAAACAGCTCTATGCAATATGTTCATGTTATCAAGTAATACATTCTGAGGATGCTTTTGTGGTTTTTGTGCAGGGTTTACGAAAGAGAGAACTATTGAAAGAGCTTCTTCCTGTAATTGGACAGAACCTCCGCTTCCAGAGGCTTTTCACAGAATATCAAGAGCAGCTAGACATCTTGAGAGACAAATAGCATTTACCCAGATTTTCCCTGCGGGGCCTGGTCCACGAGAAACTGCTGAACAGCATTAACCAGAGACAGAAGAGGAGCAAGAGCCCGGTCAGCAGGGACACTCCTGAAGAGGGCAGTGCCGTAAGGGTCCCAGGAGTGACCTGCTTTAGTTTTTAAAGAAGCTCACAAGTGGATTTGTGAAAATGAGTGGATGAGCTAGACCATTTCCCAAGTAAAACCATCGAAGCTGTGGCCTCTGTTTCTATGGAAAGTCGTGGATGTGTACTTCAGGGGGGTCCTTTTGGATCTGGTTCTCATTTTAATATCAAAACTAGCTGAGAACTGTTTGTGGGGTTTCTTGGATGTCCTGTGAAAAGCACAGTACTTCAGAGTACACTGAACAGCATATTTAACCCTGTTTAGGGTTTTTTGCCTGAGGATTTATTGAGGCTCAACACTATATTAAATTAGATGAATGAGCCACGTAAAAAGAAATTTCATAAATATTAAGGTATTATGCAGCCAATAGACTCTTTCCTGTGAATATAATAATAATAATAAGAGGCTGTTCTAACACATGGACTATTTTTGTACTAGAATTTGCTAACTTGTAATATGGAATTTTATTTGGCCGATAATCAGGCTGTCTCTACAAAGTCATCTTGTAGGAAATCTAACTCTAATTACAAAAGCTATGTTTCAAAATAATTCTACCAAATTAACATGTCATCATCTGGTTTTTAATTTTTAAATGTTTGTAAAAGGCATTTTAGGGGGGAGGGAAAGGGATACAGTGGGGTGACTCTTTTTGTAAGTACAGAAATAAATGAACATTGCATTGGTTTAAAAAACAAACAGAACAAATGTAAGTCTTGAATTATTACAAAGGGCACAAGCATCTCCAGAAATGTCAACGCAGGCTGAATCATGTTAATGTGTCTAGAAATAAATAATACTGTCTGGGTGATCTTTCCTCTGGGAGCGTGATCAGACAAGTACTTGTGATCTCCCTGGACAGCTACATTTTCTCTTGGAGCCACATCTCAGCTGGAAGAACAGGAGCTGTGTGGGAGTGCTCATTATCTCAGGCAACACAAAGCAAAATGGGCTTCCCTGACCACTGTCGAAGTGGTCAGCGCAGCAACAAGAAGTGAACTTCGTGCAGTTACGACCATGTTCCTTGTGTGGCATTTTGTGACAGCACAACAGTACCGGTGGCCTGCCAGCAGTTCACTTGTGGGGTGGTTTTGGAATTCCACTGAAACCAAATTAATTAACTTGTTTTCTTTCCCAAAGTACACATGGTGCTGGGAAAGAAGTGAGTGTATATGTTGGTTCTTTCTAAGACCTAACTATTCAGGTACGCCTCAATTTATTGCCTTACTTTGAGATGGTTTTGAGTAAGAAAATGAGTACAGAAATGAGTAAGTGTATTTAAACCCTTGTGAAAGGGCAATTTCTCCCCCAGACTTCTAGCAGAAACACACTATCCTTCACCCTCAGCCAGGACAAGGACTAGCTGTGCTGCTGTGGTCTTTAGCTGAAGGGGACTGAGGTCAGAGAGGCAGTTCTGCAGTTACATGGTTGTCTGCATCCTAGCGGGAGGGATGTGTTCTTTAAGGCAACAAACCCCCACAGTTGGAGGTTTTTGTTGCCTCTGTATTCAACTGCCAGACCTATGGCCACCTGACTACTTTGTACAGCAATGTGATGTACACATCAACTGAAGTGTCTTGAAGAGCAATAAAAACAACTGACTTAGCAGCTGTTCTTCAGTATGGCATCAGTGACTTTTCAACAAGCAGTGGGAGATGTAGCACAGCTTGATTCTGTGTGTGCCGGCTCCGGACTTCTAGCCTGAAGTCTTGATAGTACTGTGACAAGCAGTGGTGGTAGTGCTGTGATTCATATGCTGTTGCCAAGTAGGCTACAATCATGGCAGTAGGCATTGTGTTCCTCATAGAGTGGAATGGAACCCACTGAAGTGATCAAAACGATATACATACCGCATTCTGGGGAAAGGGTGGGTCTGGTCCAAAGCTTGGTACTGTTGGCAGGAGCCTGGCTATTGGATTCCATGGATTTTGACTCTCGATGGTTGACAATGTGCAGGCAGCTCCCAGCAGATGCTTTAATGAGGAAAGAATAAATGAACATGGATTGTTTCAGAGGCGTTTGATAAGTGAAAGCTAGGAGCCAGGTGCCTGTTTCATCCTTGCAAAAGGCAAGATTTGGATTCTGTCTATCCTTTATTCAGCCTCGTGCTGTTCATGCCAGTCTTGTAATGAACGCTTTGTAATAGGATTTAAAGGGAAAGAAAGTTCCTTGTCATTAAGTCTTCCAAGAGGTGCTGGAATACTTTATGAAGGACTGTCTCCAAGTTTTTCTGCGTGTTTTCTCTTGAGAGGCTCTGTCACTGCCTGACAGGCCAGGAATAAAAAAACATTTAAATTGTTGCACATTTTTCTTAAATTGGGTATTTTAACATTTTCTGCTTACATTCAGCACCTGCTTTTTTTCAGATGAGCTCTATGAACACTCTATTACATTGCCAAAGGAAGCCTGCAGCAAAATCAACGAGGAGCACTTTCAGTGTGGGAGTAGGGGCAGGTTTATTTTATTTATTAATGGTGTGGATGGGGAAATGGGGAAGGCCACGGGGGGGATCAGCCACTCTCACTACTACTCACTCGCCAAAACTCCCACAGGGCTTTCCCGGCGTCCCTCCCTGGCACCGGTGAGGGGGAACCCAACGGGCGCTGCCTGTCCTGGGGCACCGGCTCTCCCTCAGGCCGGCAAACGGCCGCACACGCGTTTACGGGGTGCTGCAGCCTCCTGCCTGGGGCCCCGCTCCCTCAGAGCTCCCGCGCTTCCCGCCCCTTCTGGCCGGCCCGGCCCGGCCCGGAACGTCGCTCACCGCCCGTGTTTCCGCGGCGCGGCCTTTCGCCGCCGCACCGACACCGGAAGGGCGCAGCAGCCGCAGCCGTCCGGGCGCAGAGGGGTCTCTGTGGGGAGTGGGCAGTTGCGTCCGCAGGGGCCCCGCGCTGAGCCGCCGCCATGGGGAAGCGGCAGCACCAGAAGGATAAGATGTGAGTGGGGATGGCCTCGGCAGGGCGGGGGGAAGTCCTGGGGCCTCCGGCGTGGTGCGGGTGTCCGTGACTGACCGCGCTGTCTCGGCAGGTACATCACATGCGCGGAGTACACGCAGTTCTACGGCGGCAAGAAAGCAGGTAAAGGCGAGAGGGAGGTGTGGGGGCTGAGGTGACCTCCTCGAGCAGAGCGCAGCGTCCCGGGGTGCGGCGGGGCTGCCCTGGCCCGGCCTTTGCGCCGCTGGGCACCTGAATTTGTGGAGCTCGTCAGCGGGAAAACCGGCAGCAATTCGCGTTATCGCCCGGATGAGCTGTCCCGGCCTTCACCGAGTTCTATGCCCGCTGCTAGAGCAGAGCTTGAGTGTTAACTATCAAACGCAAGCCGGGTGCTGCCAGTCTGACAGAGCTCTGCTCTGATGTGTTGCTATTTGTGTAACTTTACTTGAGAAGTGGCCTTGCGCTCTGCAGGAGAAATCTGGTTTTAGTTACAGTTTTGTAAGGTTTATAGAATCATAGAATGGTTTGGGTTGGAAGGAGCCTTAAAGCGCACCCATTGCCAACCCCCTTCCACAGGCAGGGACACCTTCCACTAGACCAGGTTGCTCAAAGCTCTGTCCAAGTATTATTAATAATGTAAATTTAGTGTATCTGTCCTTGTTATCAGCGAATTGCTACCATACATGTAGCAAAATGTAAATTTCAAGTGTTTATTTTTTACTTTAGAATCACAGTATCAGAGAATGGTTTGGGTTGGAAAGGACCTTAAGATCATCCAGTTCCAACCCCTTGCCATGGGCAGGGACACTTCACACAAGACCATGTTGCCCAAAGCTCTGTCCAGCCTGGCCTTGAACACTGCCAGGGATGGAGCATTTACTATATATTTATTACAATTCTGTTGTGTTGTTTTGTTTTTGTGGTTTTTTTCTCATCAACAGACCTTCCACGAACTAATTTTAGACGTTTGTCATTTGATCACTGCAGGTAAGACAACAAATATACATTACCATTATTAAATGATACTTGTATTTATCAGGCTGGTGACATTGAACTATCACTGAAGACGTGTTCTTCTGAGGTAGTTACTTTCATTGGCTTGTGCTTGCTATGATAGTAATACAGCAAGAAAAAATTTGGTAAGAGCTAAACCAGTGTCTGTACTTTCCATGATTGGTGTCTGCAGAGATTGGAGCTGATGGCTAAAGAATACGGAAGTGATAAAATAATTCAGAACAATTATTAGGTACATTTCAGTCTTTCAAATTTGTGTAACTGTAGCTTGAGTCTCCCTCTCATTTCTCAGAATATGCTCTGTTAGTCGCTTGTCTTTCTGAAGCAGTGATTAGGTAGATTGAAGCAATATTTATGTTAATTTTTTGTGTTTAGAGTTTACTGCTTTAAGTGCTGGAGTGAAAGAGGGAAGTTAGTAGAGGTGGGTTTGAAATCCTCTTGTAAATTGAATAGTTCATCTGCAAACTACTGCTGCTTGGGTAAAAGCTGGCTGCTTTATGGAAGCATCCTTAACAGAGAGTACTGAATATGAACGCTAGTTACTCCCTGGTCCTTTTCAGTGCAAAGACAGCGAGTGTTTCTGCTTGAGCCATCTTTTTTTGCTGGTGGGGCCCAATGTGTCAGCTGGGGAGTATTGCAGCGTCCCGTGGCTCTATGGCTGTGAATGCTGGCTGCTCCACATTACTAAACTGCACCAGTTCCCTTCATGGGTTTGTTGTTAACATGATTTATGTAGAATCAGGTACTGGGTATTGGCAGTCACTCAGTATTTTTATTAGGGTAGGCCTTACTTAAATGTGCAAGTGAATCAGCAAAATGTAGTTTGCTTCTGTCATGATGTCCAGCTGGTTTTGCTAAAAAGAATGTGTACTTTTCTTTCCTAGTTTGTCTCTTCAGCCATTTGAATACCCTGTTTGCACACCAGATGGGACAGTCTTTGACATACTGTAAGTTACTGTCTGTACTTAGCTTTATTTTTGTGTTGCTGAGGTGGTTACAGCTATGCGGTCGTCATTTGGTTTTAGCAAGTTGGCAAAAGTAATCATGCCTATCAACAGAGTTTTCTGCTTGTGCTTGTCACTTAGTATTTTATCCCTTCTCTTTTCAGGAGCATTGTTCCTTGGATAAAGAAGTACGGAACCAATCCAATCACAGGAGAAGTAAGTAACAATGGGTGTATTCACATGATGTCTTTGCTTTCCTTGTGCTCTGTTTCCTGTTTAACATGTCCCTTATGCTCTGTTTCCTATTTAACATGTGGAAGAAACAAAATGCCTTAACGAAAGCAAAAGAAGTTGAACAGGAGTGCTGTTTTGAATCATGGTATCTGTGAGATCGACTTTGCAGAAGTTAATGTAGAGATTTACTAGGGACCTCTTTTTAGCTGGGGAAAGAAAGGGCTTCTGGATTTGCAACCTGATAGCCTCTCCCTGTCATCCTGCTAATGATCTTTGTAGTAGAAAATAATCAGATCATGTGTGTGGAAGAAGGAGGTTTGTAAATAGTATACTATGTGCAGTTCATTTATATAAACTCCCAGAGTATCTTGCCTTTCTTATGGCTGTGGCATAGGTAAAATCTGTATAGATGGAAATAGCTTTCATGTTACTACTAGCGATGCCCAGTCAGCCCAGCTGATCACTGATGGAAAAGACTTTGTCCTGCTGCCTCATATAAGCACTGTTCTAGTCTGTACAGGGCAAGGGGCTGGCAAGCTCACTCCTCCATCTTGGACTAAACTTGCAGTGATGTTTTCTAAACAGAAGAATATTTGACTTCATGCAGATTAAGGAGATTAATAGATGATATTATGAATGGTCAGATTAAGCTACAAAATCTTTTGAATTATGTTGACAGTATGTTTCAGAAAGCCTCTGACCTGCCTCTGTTGTGATAGTTCACTGTGAGACTGGGATTTCATAATATGGTCAGCACCCTAGTGGTTTTTCTCCCTTCTTTTTCTGCATAAATGGTAGTTTTGAAGGGGTACTTTTCTGTAGTAACGTGAAACTATAAAGCACCAGATAAATATGAAGTACTGGAAATATTTCCTTGTTGGAATTAATTTTTTTCTACTGTGTTAAAAGATTGAGTGCATTGTTTGTGAGGGCATAGAGGGAAATTTTAAACGGAAATTGTTGCTTGAGCTACTGAAACTTGCCTTTTCCTTTATTAAGTGCAGTTACTTTCCCGAGCAGTAGGTGGCAGCCATTGCACAGGGTTGTTGGTTTGTTTGCAGACAGCTTTGTGGAATGAGATTACCTCTGAAACATCTTGTGTTTGATTAAAGATTTTCCCAGCAGACAGATTCGAGGAGAAGCTAAATACAGATGCAGCGTTCCAAACTCTAAACGTGAACAGGCTGTCTGAGACTCGGTCTCTTCAGTTACAGCAAGCTGCAGGTGTGTTTATGTGATAGAGAGATGATTGAAGGTCTTTCTTCACACATGAAGAGGCCAGTGTGTTGTTGAGAAGGAATGGATTTACAGCTGTTTGTTTGTTTTCACCAGCTTCTAACCACCTTTCTGCCTTGTGCATTGGTTGGGAGTTTTGGGATTTTGCCAGATCAGTTTTTTTCACTCGGAGCAGCTCCATGACACCTGTTCTCATTTCAGAATGTGAACCGTGATGTGGTTTAAAATTACTTCGGGTAAATGCTAGGCAAGTGTAATGTGCCTAGTGGTCTTGTGTAATTAGAGAAAGGGAGGTTGTGCATAATATAGTTGGTGAACCAAAAGCACTCAAATGAAGTTGGACTTTGGAATGTTAGTTTACCCAGACTTGTGCTTCTGTAGCTGATCTACAGTGCATCTCCAGCTCCCCTCAACATGAGCCCCCTTTCCTCTGTATTGCTCTGTCTGGGGAGTCCTTTCTTCTCTTTTGTTCAGTGGTGGACTTGAACCCTACAGCTCTCTCCTCCACAGGACAAAGGTGTTCCAGACCACTTGGAAGAAAAACTGTATGCTTGCTATCCAGAGCCCTACTGAATCCATCCCTGTGGAGTTATAAGTTGAAGACTGGGGTTGAATGAAGTGTTGTAATTTAGCCTTTTATTTCCCAGAGGCCTAGCTCTGTTTTTTGAAAGGGGAGGATGGTGTTTAGCAAGAAGGGGATGGAGGTGCTGGTATGAGGCGGGGTAGGTAGCAGAGGAAATCAGAGAGGAGCTTGTGCATCTCTAGGCTGTACTGCCCTCTATTTCATGTGTCATTGTGTGTGTACCTTCTGTTACTTGTACAGCTTGTTCATTTTGGAAACCAGGAAATACTTTCTGTAATGAGTTGGTGACTTGCAGAAACTCAAGATTCTGGGTTTGTTTTAAAAGCAATTGAGCCAGATTAGCTTCAGTGCCATGTTTTGTATGGTGATTTGTGAAGTTACTTTGCACAGATTGCTCATTTGTCATTGGTGATGAGGGTTTGCAGAATTTCCTCCGTATTTTTGCTCTCAAGTTAAAAATGAAATCGTTTGTGGCTTGTGCTTCTGTTGCTACAGTTTGCTACAGGCCAAATGTTTCTGAGAAGTCAGGAGGCTATTTGGAAAGTGGTGTTAATGGTGCACTCTTGGTACTCACTAATCCTGCCTAGCTGTCTTATTTCTGAAGTGGACCCCTCAGTGGAGCATTGGAGAGCCTTGCAATCATAAATATATTTACCTTCACAGTGCTCCCAGGGGGTAGGATTGTGCTAATCTTTCATTAATTGTATGTTTGTGAACTGATCTACATGTGACTTCTCTGATGCTACTGAATCCTAAGCTATTGGACCAGTCTTCCTTTCTAAAGGAAGTGCCAAGATTAGTTATTCTTTGATATGTTTAAAATATTTTTTTTTCCTTTGCTTTCCTTCTCTATACTTCCTCTTCATTCATGCTTTATTTTTTCTTGCTTTTCTGAACATTCTCCTGAGGTGCAGTATGGACATCACTATCCATATCCATTTAGAAGAAACAAATCACCATTGACCTTTGTCTAGAGTTTTCCATGAGCTATTCCAGAAAACAACTTTAAATTAATTACCTTCCCCTCCCCATCCTTTTTAAGAATGCTTTGGGGTGAAAAATACTTCTGTTACTAGACCAGTAATTTTGGAAGAAACACACATCTTTCACAGCTGAACTACAGCCTGTCAGATGGCATTGGCTCACTTACTTTTATTGTCAGCTTTGTCAGGACACTGCTGTAGCTTATGTTTATGCTAAAATTGCATAAAATAAAGAAGAAAGTCATAGTTAGTTCATTCCTTTTTACTAAGAACAGCACTTTGGCTTCTTGGGCTTGCAGATAATTGTAAGCTTGCCAGAATGTTTCATGTAGCAGTGATATGACAGCCCTGACCAGCATGCCCACACAAGTCAGCCAGCTGGACTCTGAAGTACCTGTTTCCAAGCAGTGAGATTGGTCAGAGTGCGTCTGGTTTGTTGAAATCTGAAATATGAACAGATGATAGATCAGCATGCCTTTTGACAGGAATTTCAAGGAAATTGTGCTTTGTTGCATGGATATGTTGTATGTGGGCTGAGCTATTTTTGCATTGTAATGTGTCTGATGTAAATACCTATTTTTCCACTCTGGTTCAGTGACATTCTACTGCATGTGGGCAGGCCAGATTATTGTGGTTGTACTTCAGCCCCATTCAAGGCTCTTGGCCAAATATCTCTCTTCCCCTGTCTCAGAAGTAGCTATGGTCTTTGTCCCCAGTTCCCCCTTTTCTGTGGGAATTCAATTCTTTCAGACAGTTGAAACTCAGTTCATTTCTGGTGTTTGCTTCTAAGGCTTTGGTCCAAAGTCAATTTAGTGACTGTTTCAAGTGCATCTACTTTTAAATTCTCATAGCAGGGTCACCTATGTGAATTCTTTCTGCACTGCTGACAGCAAACTAAAATCCATGTGTCTGCTGATCCTGCATAACCCAGAGAGGCAATCCCCCCGATAAGGGCCACGTGCAGCTAAGCAGTAGTTGCGTATGTATAGCTTGAAGGGCAAACAGGATTCAGTTGAGTTAATTTAGTTTGGGCTTGATGTATGCCCAAGAGTCAGGTTAGGAGACCTGAAGATGCTGTGTGGTGGATGTATGAGACTAGGAGTCACGTTCCTGGACTGAAAGAGGCAGTGCACAATTGGTGTCATGCCCTGTCTCGTACAAGGTTAAGATCCAGAACTACAGGCCAGAGAGAGTTTCTTATTAAGTGTCATAAGGCACTGACATGGAAAATGAGGACTGACTTTGGAATCAGAAGGCTGAAAATTTCTGACTTTTCCCAGCAGAACATCTGCCCTCTTAGAAGAGACAGCTGTAGCCACAGTCTTGCTTTGTAACAAGACAGACATTTGCTATTGTTCTCCCATACTCTTAAATAAAAATGACTTGGGGTGAGATTATGACTAATATGATCAACTAATTGTGGCAGTACAGGTGCCTCATGCAGTAAGCCTGTCTGATCCATGCTTTGGAAGCACCCAGAGATGCACATCTTGTACCTGCAATGCCTGGCAGCAGTGACAGAGCCTTAGTAGACACCTCCTCCCTCCAGCTTTGCTCACATAGCAATGTGAGCAGTGCCCTTTTATTTGAATCATTTGTTTGAAATAAGATTTACCAAGGTGCTTCTTGCCTGAATGATTACAGGCACTTCCAGAACCAACAATTTCTTACCCTCAAAAGAAAAAACATGCAACCAAGTCTTGTGTTTTCAAAACTTTGGAAAGTAATTCTCAAATACATTCCTTAACTATATTTATTAGCTAATTCCTCTTCCAGATGCTGGTGGCTGTTATTCCTTCATTTTATTGTGAAATCATAGTTTCTTTTCAGTTTGATTAACTAGTTTTCAGCCAGTCTCATAGAAAACAGTTGCTGGTCTTGTGGTGAGAGACCCTTGCTATCCAGGTTAATGGAGAGGATATGGAGAAGGTTACTTTTTTACCACTGGATTTATTAATCCCACTTTAAAAATGAGCAAACAATTTTACAGCACTTACGTTTACATGCACTAAAAAAGCCTTTGGCTGTCTAAATAAGGGAAATCCTGCCTGAAAAGGATGCAGAAATTGGAGCAAAGGTGAAACTTCCTTAAACATAAAAGTGTTTTTACTCTGCATGTATTTTGAAAGCACAGATACAGAAACAGAAAGCACTGATAAATGGTTCTTCACTCAAAAAGTGAACATAATGGGAAAGAGGGCTTAGGTATTTTTCTTCTTCTTTTGCAATATTCTGAATAAAGAAACTACAGCATGTCAGAAGTATGGAAAAATTACTGTAGGAACAGGTGTTAAAGTACAGGTTAGGTTCCAGCCAAGGATTTATAGCTCACTACAAATTGCTCTCCACCTCTATCAAATAATTGTCATAAGGCCCATAAGTTTCATGAATAGATTCCTGTAAGTGGGTTGCATGAGCTTCACACTCTGCTGAGTCAGAGGTGCCAAGATGAAAATCACAAACAAAACTCATCCAGTGCTGACTTGAGTGGAACAGGTCTCTGGCCTGAACAGGGAAGAGGACAGGTTTAAGTTTCATGTGGCCAGTATTAGCTAAATCAGAAGTAACTACGGGTTTTAACTCAGTTCATATGGTCTGTGAGATAATTTACTGCAGATTGCTCCTTTAATCGTGTTATTCCAGGTGTGTTTCTAGATAATGAGCAACAAATAATGGATGTCATCAGACAGGGATCTGTGGTTTGAAGGTGACTTCTTTCATGCAGTAGCTGCTGTTGGAATACATCGTAAGGAAAATGTAATAGCTGTAGATAATGTTCAATGTGAAGCATTTTCAGAGTGCTTGTCTGGACCTTTTTGCAACATGATGGTAATGTTACCTTAGGATTTTGATGGTCTTCTAAAGATGTCATGCTGTGGCAGGAGTCAAGTTTTCCTTGTAACTTGAGTTTCCTTCACTCTTGCTGTTTCCAAAGAGATTGTTCTGACTCTGAGCATTTTCATTCATTGTCTAGATACGCAATGCCTTATGTTATGTATGTTGAGAGGAAAATGCTGTGCTTCCCTCCATAGGTAGGCTGTCTCCACATCAGTTTTCCACACCTAGATTGATGGGATTATCTAATCAAGAACAAAATAGTTTGACCAACTGAGATATGTAGGAAAATTCAGGAGTGAGGCATATCCCTCTTTCATTGTTTTTTTTACCTCAGCATCAGAATACAGTACCTGAAATCCAGGCAGTGTGCTACATTGTCGACTGGAGAAATGGGTGATAATTTAGATGGATCTGTAACTTCAGGTCTCATTTGGTTGTAGCATTAACTGATGTATAAATGAGAATTTTAATTCTTCTCTAGAGAAGGCTTTTCACAAACGTGTCAGAGGTTGGCACATCTTCAGCTTTGAAATTCAAAGTATATTTCCTAATTTGTCTGATGCAACTCAAGTCAACCCTTTGGATATTGCATAGTTTTAAATGTCAATTGCTCCCCTTTTTTCTGTTTTGTTAAACTTACCATATTTTTTTTCTTGTGCATTTGAAGTGAAGGGAGGTTATTTCTTGTTTATTTGTAAAGAGACGTTTAAGTGGGGGGTGGAAATACAGTTTTGTTCTGGGTGAGTAATAGCTTATTACAGAGCAGAGAACAAAGCTTACAGAAATAAAACCAAGGGAAGCTTTGTTGTTGAAAAATGATTCAGACAAATCCAGCTTAGTTGGTTTTCGTGTGTTGCAAAAAGCAGGGTGCAATGATCAGGAACAGAAAACTGAAAGACTCACTGAGGTGTTCAGCTGTCTCGCAGTCTGCTCTGCATACTGCGTGCTCTGTCTTGAACCAGTGTTTGCTTCCTTCCTGCTATGACTGCCGAGAGGTTCTTCCGATGATTTTCATCTGATAGATATCTTCTGTAAATTTTGGGTTTGACCAGCTTAGTCTCGTTTGTGTTTGTGCCAGAATTGTGCTTGTATCTGCTAGTGTTTACAGCTGTGTGTTTGGTACAGAGGAGTTTAATGCTTTCTTGACGTTTTCTTGCTGAGACTTGTATTTTCCTGTCAGATGTTCTTCTTGCCTTTAAGTTCTCTATACCCTAAATGGTCACAGTTGTCCTTCTCCACATCTGTTTAATTTTAATTTGTCTTGTTTGAACAGAGTCAATCATATGTAGTAAATGCTGGTTGAGTTCCTGGTACAGTGATGGGAATATTTTCTAATCTCTTCCTGACAGACTTTGGTATACTTTAATATACTGCACATGATAATGTGAGACAGAAAACAGTTTCAGTGTCTGTGTTGAGACATGAAGGCTGCTTTCAGAATATAGTAATTTGTTGCATTTTCTCTTGATAGCTTGGGTCTTTTCAGAAGTAGGTACTTATAAAGAAGAATTAGCCAGGATGAACAGTGGTTCTTCCTTTTCTCTTTTTCTTTGTTTCCAGTTGAAGGTTGCTGCCTGTGTTCCTGTGGCATGTAGCAGTCTTTCAGGCATGGGTGCTTACAGCCATCATTATTAAGCATCTCTCTCCAGGTGCATTTTTGTCTGGGGGCAGCTGCTGAAATGTCTAGAATCCACTTTGAACGAGATGAACTTTTCAATATGCAGCAACTGAACCATGTTGTCTTACCTCATTTGCCTCAGAAATTACTAGACATTTAGTCAACAGTCTAAATGAGTTAATATTTGACTAGTGACCATAAATTTTCAAGGCCCCTGGATAGAAACATGTGAGGACATGATTCATGCCCAAAGGAATGACCAGAAAGTTGTGTGTCATAACTGGAAAGAGTCATAAAACAGAAAGGTTCATGGGGATGGAGGTCCTGGTGAGGCTAATGACTTGGAAGATGACTTCTTTTTTTGTTGGGTTTTCTGAAACTTTCCCACTCTCCTTTGTTACTGATGAACAGATGGATAGACTCCCAAAGTTGTATCTGTATGTTTTACAGTAGTACACTCAGGACCACTAGGAGTTAGCCTTTATCTGTGCTAAAAGGGGGATTTGTTTTTCAGTTCCCTCTATTTTTGGGAAGCAGAGTGAGGACGAGATTTGCTTCTACTTACTGTTCAGGTGCTTTAGCAAAAGGAGATGTTTAAAGCCCTCCAGTGTCATGAGTCACTGGCCAAGCTGCTGTGCCTGCTTTGAACCTTGATGACAGGGGTTGTCTTGGTGATGGGCAATGTTTTATCCAGTAAGGCCGCTCTGGACGCAAGCAGATAAATATGTCTAGCATTATTCCTAATGAGTTATTTCCCTTACAGCAAGAAAGTATTTACATCTAGGTTTTACAGACCGAACAGATGGTCTCTTTTTTTTCCTTTTCTGTGTTTTGGTGGAAGTGTGCACATTGGATGAGGTTTTGTGATTGTGACACTTAAAAAACTAGCAGCTGTGAAATGCTCTAACCTTAAATGAGATCCAGCATGAGGTTTCCCACTGATCCTTACTTGCCTGTTTTTCACTAGAATTGGAGACCAGCTTTTTGATGCTTCTACAAAGCTTTATTTTCCATGAATAATATTGTATTTGGCTGTGGGTCTCTGGATTGATAGACTTCTGACTGCATTAAGGCTGCAGGTTTAATCTTGCACATGAAACTACACATCTTTTTTCTCATGGTAATTTCTGTTAATTTGCTCTTTGATAGAGCAACATTATTGCTAGTATCTGTGAGCCATGTGTGTTATCAAGCATATCTTTATGATTCTCTGGACAAGGCTTTGGTGACCATATGGTGTCAGTTTAATTAAAATTTAAATATGGAAATACAGTGGTCTGGAAGTGGGTAATGAAGGATCTTTTGTGTCCGTTTCCATACCAGTTCAGTAATAGATGAAAGCTGCAGCTGAACAGCAGCTTCATCCAAGAATGTGAATTGAGGACATCATTTTAGCATTTGGTAGGCAGTTGTCCACTTGAGAAATATCTGGCATTTTTTGCTGTTGAACTGAATGTAGAAATGATACCTTGAATCATGAGGTTATTTTGGCCTCATGGATGCTGACCCCAGGTTTTTCATCAAGTATTAAACATGAGGCTGGCTTATTTTGTTAAAACCCCACTGCTGTTTCCAGTCACATTCGCATAATGTGTGGGCTTGCTGAGGATTTCCAGTGCCTTTTATCATCATTAAATCCATTTACAAAATCTGGAATAAGTAACGTTATACATGGAGTTATTCTAATACTATTCATTCAGCTCTTATCCCCATATTTCTTGAAGGCTTTATAGCAGAGAAAATTGTCAGAGGGCTTCTTAAAACATTAAGTTGTGCAAGGAGTAACAGGTTTCACTTTTAAAGGAGCCAAAGAATTTAATACAAAATTAGTTTGCTGCTCTTAAGTTAAATTTAGTACTTGGTAAGCAACATTGTGTTTTAATATTAATATTTGGTTTGGATTTCTTTTCTATTTGAAGTAACTCTGTGTTGCTTGTTCTGGTGAGTGAGAACCTACCAAATGGCCAAGCCAGCACTGGATGATTTGGTCCTCGTGTTGTCAGCCAGTTCAGAGATGGCACATTATTTTTCCCTCATGATAGCTTCGCTGGGTTATTGTGTGTTTCTGCCAGAGGCCATTCAGGACGGTGTCTGATCCCCAAGTGTTGAACATGTTAACACTGACTCAATTACAGTCGATAGAGTGGGAAAGTCTGCATTTACTAAATACAACTCTTGCCACACGTTACCAGCTCTACCCATGTGCGGACAGAATCAAATGAGCCCCTTTTTGATTGCTTTTCAGGCTGCTGCATATCCAACAGGGTCAGAGCTTCATTAACAAGAAGAATGTGCAGCCACAGACCAAAGAAATTCAAAGAGTGTAACTAATTGATGTGTGGGGATTGTAGGTCATATCTTCATGAGGCACACAGTGATGATGCAGAATGATTTAATTCGGAACAACCGGCATGCTTCACCCACGAGCTGCCACAGTGCCCCACTAACCTACACGCTGCAGTAACCTCTACTTTGGGTATCAATACAGGATGCTGCCCTTTGGGATCCTGCAGGAGCTGTCAGCTGACAGATGAGAGCACAAGGCTGTGGGGCTTCGTGCTGCTGCGAGAAAGTAGGTCATGGCCAAAAGTAGCCTTGGCTGCCTTTGTGGAAGTGTGCCTGTGAGAGAGGAGTCAGCTGAGAAAAGAGCTTGCATGGGTTTTGCGTTTGTTTTTTTAGCCCTTCCTTGCTGTGGAGCAGCTGGCACTACGTGCTGTGAAATGCGTCTGCTTTCCAGTATTCTTGCATAAAATATTTTTAGAAGTGAATATGCAGCTCTTATTTTTGCTTAAGGGAAGTGGCAGATGCTTGTGGCCTTTCGATTTCGTTAAGAATTTAGAATTTTAATTAGAGCAAATGTTTTTAATAAACATCTTTTTTGCCCTTGCTTTCTTCACAGGAGATTGCCTTAAACTGGATGGTAGGTGTGTGTTGGGGAAACACAGGTTGGAAATGGTTTTTGAACTTGAGCTGTGTATGCAGTATTTGAGCTCTCATGCTTTATTAATAATAGGACAGACATGAAAACAACTACTTCAACTCATCTTAGGACTCATTTGCTCCTGCTGTCTCCTCCTGTGAAGACCAGTGCCTTTTTGTGGCATAATGGTCATTTCCATGGCAACAAACTGTGTGATGGTGCTGGAAAGCTTTGACTTTTAACGGAGAATAAATAAAAGCAGATTCACCCACACACAAAATAACCCTATTTTCATGTGAAATTAATAACTTGAGAGGGGAAAAAAAAGATAGAGGTTTTCTATATCATATTCTTTCATAGTTTCCTGTGTAATCTGTATGTCTTTTAAAACTGGACCTATTGGAAGTCGCAGCATGCAGGTTGGACTTCCTTCTTTGTCACTGCTCCATGTGCAGTTGCCTGACCACGCATCCTGGTCTCAGGCACAGCTGCCTTTGTAGGCCATAGCAATCCTCTGTAGCAGATCATCACCTGGTTTTGCTGTTCTGGTTCTCCAAAGATTTCCCTTGACAAAACACTAAGTCCCCCTTTTGTCTTGCTGTGCATCAAGACTTGTCAATCAATTTCTCAAAATATTCTTGAGGTGTTGCCCTAATTATGTTTCCCCTGATATTTTCTTATATACAACTTGTTCTGTTTCCATCTCTTTTCATAAATACATTGCGCAAACAACTTCCTTTCTCAGTAGTTGGAAATTCCATCATGATTTGGTATGGGAGTGCTTGGGCACAAAGCTGTTGCCAGCTGAGCCAAAATGCAGAGCTGCTCCAAAGGGCATGAACTGAGACACCAAAGTCACTTCTTGTATACAGACTTGATAGGAGGCCAGTCTGCGGCAATAAAAGTTTATGATGCTCATATACAGCACTTCTTTAAGGATGAAAACTCTACTGAAGACTCCAAGCTCTGTGTGTATTTCAACTCCTATATGAAAATCACTATTTCTTTATTTACTGTTGATACATAAGACTGTATAAATGCTGGTCTTATTTTGGAGCAGATGCCAGCACAAGCAGCTGATGCACCAGGAGTAACTGATGCTGAAAACTAACCTTCTTCCATATTATGGAAAGATGTGACCTGAAACACCATACCATTTCCCTGGGTACAGAGTGCGAGTCTGAGGACTTGGCAGCACTTCTAACAGTACGTCATATGTTGACAGATGAAAGAATGTACTACAGCTTTTGCTGTCTTTAAAGTCTGTACAGCAGTTTAGTCTGTCTTTTCCACTAAATTTCTGTCAAGGTATAAATCTGAATCTTCGATCATGCTAAACCATTTCTTAGGGAACTGCTTCCATTTTTGTTTAAAGATGATTGCTTACATGTTTTGGGGATAAGTCAAGTCTGCCAGGAAGATAATTTAAAGGCCTTCCTTCAAATTATCAATGTTGCCAGTGGTTTTATTTCTAAAGAAGCTTTTTCTGGAACAGAATTTTTGGGCTGTTGCACAACATGCGCACAGATGGAAGCTGCTTTGTGTTAATAGTTGTTTAGGTTGAATAGATCTGTCCAGAATCATATGTTCATTTTGGCAACTCTGCTGTTTCTCTACTACTACCATGACAATTTTGTTCCTTTAGGAAGATAAATAAATGAATAAAGCTCTGCGTTCACATAAGTCATTGCTGAAGCTGCTGTTGCATTTGCTGTCTTTGTACCCCAGCAGTGTGCAGATGTTGGGGTTTGGGGATTGCTTTTTGAGAATCCACTAAAGGAAAAACAGCAGCCCTGATCTTCCATCGCCTAATTAAATATAACCTAAACTGGCCTCTTTTTTTCCCTTCCCATCTTATTCCTATTAGCCCTCATTGCTGCTCCTGCTAATAAATTAGAGAGATGGTTACCTCTGTGGCCACGAATGAGCCTGCCAGATGGCTGAAAACAGTTTGAGAACTGTGTTCCTGTAAATGACTGTGTCCAGCTGTCATAACCTGTACTCTCTGATCCAAGAGTATGAGTTTTGATTAGGCAGAAAGAGCCCACTGACTTAGTTTCACATGATTTTGTTATCACTTTTTGTCGTAATGATTGAACTGGCAGTGTCGGCACCGTGGCTGCCAGATCTCCGCTCATAGCTGTTTATAAAGAGCTGTCTGGGTTATAAAAACCTCCCTGATCTGTTCAGGTGAATGTTTTGAGAAAAGAACCAGTTGTTTCTTTTAAAAGGCCTGTGCTGTGTGTGTTTTTAACAATCAATTTGGCAGTGAAACTGTCCCTGACAGCTGATACAGTCAAAGCATTTGTTGGGGTTTCTTTATGTATCTGAGATCCTGACTCAGCCTTGTGGCTTTCTGGGCTGGATTTTGTCTCTGGGTGCCCCAGTCAAGTGCTATCTGACCATCCTGGTGGGCTGTGCTGGCGGGGTGACATGGTACGCCCTGTCATGCCAGCGAGGTGCCAAAATCCCACACTTACCCTATGAAAGGACTGGCATACGTGGGCTTCCCTGTCATGTTACTGAAGGCTAACCATTGTTTTGGGTGTGCTTGCAGCTTTAATGTCTTGGGGAAGGCTTTGGGGAGGGAACAGCTTGATCATCCAAAAGTGTCTGCCAGCCTGATAGCTCTTCCCTCCCTGTGTCAGCCCTTCCAGCGTTAGGGCACCAGGAGGATGCCATAGACATTCTGAGAAAGCCTGAGAGAGCAGGAGTTAGCTTAGTTTGCAGCATTCTCTCTGGAGTAGGAGAACATTACCCCAACCTCAGCTGCCATCTCAGTTCCTTCTTCTGTGGAATTGCTACCTGGGGATTAAGTGGCCAAAGACCCTTCCTGAGACTCCCTTCATGACCCCAAGCACCTTTCCAGAGAATTTGTGCCTCCATTTCTTTTCATTATTGCTATTTATTCCATGGGCTCTGCTACACTTCTACAGAAGTAAAGGAAAAATTACAGTCATTTCAGAAAAGATAGTGAGATTGATTACCAGAATGGTTTGCTGGTTTTATGACTTTTATCAGAGGTCCCTTCTGAATTGTCACTTCTCAGCAGCAGCAGTGATCTTTCCCTGTTAGCTTTTCATGTGAACTTCCTTTCAGTTTGTGCTAAGACAGCTGTGTGACATCTTGAGCTGGTTCACTCTGTTAGCACTGTACTGTGTCAAACTACAACACTGTAAATAAATGTATCCCAGCTCTCAGGCTCAGTGAGCCTTGTTTTTGTGGGCTGCCTGTGCCTTAAACTCCCAGGGTTCTGATGCTTCAGACAACTTGCAATATCTTATTAATAAATTATCTATCATTAAAATCCTAACACTGATGTTACAGTTTCCTTTTATTTCCATGGCTAGATTTGGTTGTGATTAATTTTTTTAGTGCTGCCTTTTTTTTTTCCTTTCTTTTTAGAAACTAGATGCCAAATCACTGATAAAGCTGAATTTTGCTAAAAACAGTGAAGGTAAGTGCAGGCATGTTCTGTGGGTTTTTCTTTTTGTTTGCTTGTTTGTTTTTCTCTTCTCAATGAGCACTTCAATAAATCCTGGACTGTCTTACTCATGGTAAAGTTACCTATTTGTGTTCCCTGTCAAGTTCTCATTTGTTTTTTTTTGTAGTAAAGTGGCTGTTTCTTGTGAGTGACATAATTACCTTGAAAGCTCCATTTCTGTTTTTCCTTACATTGGGGAGCTGTAAAGTGTTCAGCATTTTCACCTTACTGTAGCTGCTACTGCAGTAAAGTACTGTTCACTTTAAGGAAAAGTTTCAGAAAAGTCTAAATTTCTATAATATGTTATTTTTTTTCTGCCCTACCTATGGTAATATTTGCTGTTCGCTTGCTTTTGAGCAACTTTTTGTTTATAAAAAGAATTAGACTTAAATGAACATGTGGGATTTTATGAATTGTAGCACAAAAGACAGCAACCTTGAGTTTTATTTCTGCATGGTTAAAGATACAGAATCTGCCATCTGAGAGAGGATGCTAGGAATAAAAGAGTGGAGGTGAGTTAATCTTTTACAAGGCAGATAATGATTTCCTTGAAATGAGAGTTGCAATGTCTTGGTGAGCATAAAATTCTGGAGTGTCTGTCTCCTTATCTTACCAAAGGACTACAGGGTCTTTTCTCTAGCTGATGGTTTTCTTCTGTGTTTTGTATTCCATCTGTCTCAAGGGAAGGGTGTTAAAAAATTGTTGATAGTCACTGTGCCCAAAGTCTTTGAAAGATACTGTGATACTGTGCTGCCCTTAAAGAAGTCCGGTTCCTGTGGAGTGGAATGATGCCAGCCACACGGTTTCAGGAGCTGTGTCATTAATTGATCAAGGGAAGATGCAACAAAACAGGAAGAGTAGAATGTTGCATTTCTGTCCATTGTTAATTTTTTCTTTAAATCTTAACATGCAGAATGGTTGCAACATCTGTAGGATCATCTCTGCTCACACCTGTGTAATAAAAAAGGTCTTCAGATATTGCAGTTTCTTCCATTTAATGAACCCCTCCTTAGTTGAGCATCTTCTGTCCAGAACAAGTGTGTGCCTTCAGCAGCTCTGCTTTTGCTAGAACTGAAAGCATGGTGATTTGCTCTCTTTCATGCAGCTGGGGTGAGGCCTTGCATTTTACCAACATGTTTCTGTATCCACCAGTTGGGCCATACCCCGATGCCACTTCCAAAAATCCCTTCCTTAACTTCCTCTTGGATTTCAGACCCTTGTGTCAATGGTTTTCCTTCAGCTCTGATGACATTAACAGAAACAGTCTTCAGCTTTTACTTACATCCGTGTGCTGGAGGTCGGAGTGCCTCCTCTTGCTGATCAGTTAATGGTAAATACTCTGTAGGTGCTCGCCTCTCCTGTCTGCAGGTGCTCTGAGCAGCCTCTATTCTGGTCTCCCTGCTGGTTTTGATTTTCAGATGGTAATTAAGAAAAAAAGAACCAAATAGACCCAGCATATTGCAAAAGTCTCACCCAAACCCCTGGGTCTAGCAAACTGATCAAGTATTAATAACCTTCTTCTAATTGCTTTCTGCTGAGATGATCCAGACATTTTTCTTTTTCCTCGTACATAGCCTTCCATCAGTTTGCTTGTTGTTGACGTGCTTAATATTTATGCTGACCCTCCTGGGAAAATTCACAGCTTGATTAGAGCAGAAGCTGGGCTCCTTATTGAATAACGTGTTCAGATTTAATGGCATTCTGCTTGCCACATTTGAATACAAAATACTCTCCTCTCCTAAAAGCACAACAGCTGCTGCGAACCTTTTTGTAGGATAGAAGCTAAACTTTTATTCCTGGAAACAACACTGAAAAGAGAGCACTGGGCTCGTTACAAGATACTGGCTATCAGTAGAGCTTTGATTACAACAATAACTATTATATTGCGGTACTTCATAGATATCAAGCCAGTTGGACAAAGTTCTGTGTTGGGAGAATTGAAGGCGGTAGAGTTCAAAACTGCATTTTTATTGCTTGCTTTATAATTCCCTTAATGTTACTTTTTCTATTTAGCATCGAAAAATCAAAGCATGGTTAAAACACCATTGAATGCATACTGAAGTTACACTTTCTATTAAAAGTGGATGTAAATACCCCTCACAGAAATAGCAGAAATTGGCTATTTCAAAACAGCTGCAGGGACTTGATGTAAAATTTAGACTCTTTTTCCCCTCCTTCAGGTAAATATCACTGTCCTGTGCTGTTTACTGTATTCACCAATAACTCTCATATTGTGGCCATCAAGACAACTGGAAATGTGTTTGCCTACGAGGTAGGTTCCCTGTTGCATTTCATTATTAACATTTTAGACTTGATGCATTTCATTCAAGATTACAAAATGCTTTAAAAAGATGGGTAAGTTTCATTCTTGTTTTACAGCTAGGGAGGTGAAAGTGCAAGATGAGCTGACTTCACAAATTGTTGTCCAGCTTTTGCCTTCAATATATGAAGAAGCCTACAGTACGATTTAAAAGACATTTTTAAACCCTTTTCCTAAGTTAATCTGCATGCATGGAATTCTTAGACCAAAATGAGTAGCTTTTATATGCTCCTCAGTTGAATTAATAGACAAATTTTCTGCTGTCTTCTTTCTGATATAGCATCATCACCAAAACAAATTGCCTCATTTCTGTCCATATCAGTGAATAAAAACCAGTATTTTAACTGGAGCTGAGGAAAGTGCCGAGAGAATGCCTTAATGGACACTTCAACTGCATTTTTATTTGTGTTTTGTGAACACTTACGCAAACCCAGGTAGAATTCTAATTGTGACTTGCTTGCATAAGCCTTACTGTAAAAGCAAGATTTAGTTCTTTTCAGTAGCAAATAAATGCTTCAGTTAATGGATACATATCCAGTGTTGAAAGACATCTGAACACTGAAACATCTGCTTTTTGAAATCTGTTGATGAGAAATTCCAGTAGGACTTTCAGGTACTGAGAGAGGAGCAAGCTGAAACCATTGCAATCAAGGAAAATACTGGACTCATCATGGTTTTGAAAATGTGCTCTGCTTGTAGTTGAACTGTCTTTGTTCCAGCTGTGAGAGCAGTCAAGATTAGGTTAAAATAGAAAGTAATTTCTGTTCCTTCTGGGAGCATGATGCTTTGATTGCTGTGGTTAAAAGGCAAAAATGAGTTTAAGAGAAGTCTTTGTTAAATGCTTGTTGATATTGTAAAATTATTGTTCAGTTTGGTACGATTTATAATACCAGGCTTCCTAAACAACCTGTGCCAAGAGAGTCTGTTTCTCATGTAGTGTAGCATTTATCGGTTTGTTATAAGCATAGAATTAATTTATAGACTTTTGGAGAAACTAGAAAAATATTATCACTTTCATCTGAGGAGAACAGAGGACATTTGGGTGAATAACATTCAGGCTTTTTGCAGGCAGACAGTCACAGTCATCTCACTGTATGATGTATTTGTTCATAACAACAAAGCATTTATTCCACTTGGATTGTCACTATGAAATAACATGCCTCTGCTTTGTTGAGCATCATTTAATTTTCTCAGGTGAACAGAAGCATTGCTGCAGGCTGGATGCAGCAGTAAGGGTGGACAGAGTGTGAGGGACTAATGCTGGCCTGGCACATGCGTGTCTCCCCAAGGGGGGCTGACAGAGGAGGAGATACGGAGCCCTTGTTAGAGCTGCCTGTCTTGTGCCGTCTGTAAACACTTAGAAAACTGCAAGCAAGACTTCTTTTATTTTGGCAGTACTATTGTGATGAATTTGGTTACAATGATACTCATAACTATGGAATGTTAAAAGCTGCAAAGTTCTTTTTGAAAAGAAGTAAAACCCAAAGAACAAACCACATGGAACTGTTAAGTTTTGTAGGGGTGAAAAACAAAAGCTTCTCATCTCTTAAAAACACCCAGTGAAAATATTGCAGCCGCCAGTTGAAAATGAAGGGTTAAATTGTATTCTTTATTATTTTTACTTTAAGGTTTTATCACCTATTCACTTGTAATATTTATGCATTAGAATCCAATTTTTAATATCTGTGTCTTTTGCATGGCTGTTAGGCAGTTGAGCAGCTGAACATAAAACCAAAGAGCTACAAGGATCTTTTGACAGATGAGCCCTTCACTAGGCAAGACATTGTGACACTGCAGGTAAACTTTTCTCTCTGTTACATGTCTTACTCTACAGCTTTTCTGCAGAGGATGGAATGTTGCTATGTCCACTGTTACACAGGAATCTGAAGTAATGGAACTGGTAAACATCATCTCTATGTGTAACTTGGAGATGGTAGAATGGAAACAACTGTATTTTCTTTATTATTCAGATGAGCCATGAAGATGCCATGTAACTTAGAGCTTGACAAATCAGTACAGTGACTGTTGTGTACCTTGTACATGGTGTTCAAACTGTAAATTGTAAAAACTTGACAGCTAGCAGTGTCTTGTCTATGCTATCCAAACATGTTTGAGAATGTAAAGTATATAAACTTTTAGGAAGTTCACGTCAAATTAGGACTGGAACTGATTGTCCATCTTACTCTTTTGAAGATGTCTGAAGGAGTCAAAGCTTCGGAATAGTATTTTTTTTATAGAATGTTTCTCTAAATGTAGAGTAAAATCAGCAGCAAAGCAAAGGATTTTCTTAAAAGTGCTTGCTTAGAATGGTTTTCTTCTGAATAGACACTAATGTTGGTCTTTTAATGATTTATCAGAATTAAAACCTAAATTAAAAATGCATTGTAAATTCAAGAGTGTAAAAGATATTTATTTACACATGAATTTTAATATCAAAATATCAAAAACCTTTGCTTAAAAGGAGGCATTTTTAAGCTTGCATGATTTAAAAATAGAGGAAAAAAGATGCAAGGATCATTATTACTGGAGTCATGAGTTAGTACACATCTCATGAACAGCTCATTGCCACTAACCAAGACTAATTCAGTCTAATTTGAATAGAAAAATATTTTCCATTTATGTCTAAATTTAAATAAAATGTCTCCCTCCTTCCCTACTCCCCAGTGCTAAACAGCATGTTTATAAATATTTTTCCTTTATCCCCTTGGGCTTGTGGCTGTTCAAGCTCATGCAACAAAATAAAATGTTTTTAATCCAATGGAAACAGAAATCATCACTTTTTCAGATTGAAAGCTCCAAACAGAATGTTATTTGAATGTAACAGCATGGTTGCTGATGGATTTGGAACAGTAAAAAAAAACCATGAGTGTCTAAAAATGTTTCTGTGCATCAGTATGGAAACCCAAATTATTTTGAATAAATAATTGAAATGTGCTGTCATTTAAAAATACTTTGGTATGTTTTGTAGGTTTGGAGTTTAATGTATGTGTAAAGAGTGTGCTGCTGTTACACACCCAGCTTTGCTTTTTTCATAAAAGCAAACAGATGCTGTAGTCTCTTAAATCTCAGAATGCAATAGCTGGTAATTTACACGTACCCAATCTGGATTTTTATCAATGTTTTTCATCTTCATTCTGTTCTTGATGTGTTGGGTTTCTATCTTGTTTGGAGGAGTATGTCCATTAATAGAAATCAGTAGGTAACGATGGTTGTCCAGTTACTGGTACCGTCATCCTGCCAGCTACATCGAGGTCACAGCCCTACATTACCTGTACCTCTCTTACTTCCTTTTAGGATGGTGTTTGTAATGTGTGAGTAGATTTGTTCTTCTTAAGTAAACAGCTTATTCTGGATTGGTGTTAGCTTCTGTAGTGTACAATCTTGTGGTATACTCTTCTCAAATAGGTTTAGAAATAGCAGAGATATCCCCATCTTGGCATTGGCCTAGAAGAGATTTAGAACGTTGGAATGCTGTTAACCAGCTAAAATTTGACCCTTTACCCAATTAGTTTGTAAATATTTCTTTCAAAGAAGGACTTTCAACAAACAGGCTAAAATGGCTTTGGGGTGTTGTTTGAGAAGTAAAAGCCATTTAATTCACTGCGTAACACCCGCTGCAAACTTGCAGGTATACTTTGATTTTCCCTATTCAAATGCTGTCCTACCCCGACTTGCTTTGTTGAAGCCGGAATGCAGCCTAAAGTGGTAGGACTAGGCTGGGTATTAAAATTGCTTATGTATATGTGGTATAGGAATCTGTTGTTATTTTCTCATGCTATTTTCTTCCTGCAAATTGTTGAAAGACAGACCAGTGTCTCCTCTACAAGATGTGTTGTTGACAACACTGTAGGCAGCGTGGTGGCTTTACACTGCCAAGCTCTACCACCTGTGGCTTTGTTTCTTAGCCAGAGTTCATAACTCCAATCTGTTGTGTTCCAATTTGTGGCTCTAGAGTTCTACCCTAAATCCTGCTCCTCTTAAAAACCTTTCAGTGCTGTGTTGAAATTTATCACTTTGTTTTTTTTTCCCATTCTTGCGTGTAAATTGAGTACTGTGGTATCTGAGAAAGCTGGAATTGATAGTGAGTTGGTAACAGTGACCCTGCTGTTTGGCAAAAAGGTAGATATAAATGAAGTTGCTGTAAAAAACATTTTTTGCTTTGCAGATAACAGCTAAAAGGACTGTCTGTAATAGCTGTGTTTATCAATAGAAAATAGCATTTCTAGAGGCTGTCATAGGAAGCAGATGGGCTACCTGTGTTTGGTAGTGAAATACCTGATAAATGGAAAATTTGAATAATGTATGTTTACAGATTATTTGTATGATCATTGTTTTCCTTATTGATACATAATGGGCAGTCCCACAGCTGCTAGGGATGTTCTTTTACTGGAATAGCAATTGACCTCAAACTTGACCTCTCTCCTAATGTATATAATTAAAATCAAACAAAAAAAAAAAATCTCTCTTTCCAGATGAGAGAGAACTGCATAAAATTCTTTGTCCTGTCCTTGGTGCTAAACATCGCTCACACATAGACCATAATCCATCCCTGTTATCTTTCTGGTGAGCATCATCTCAGTGGGTTCCTTTGATTTTGGTGATAGTTATTGTGTCCTATTACTAATAAGTTTACTTGTTAAGAAGGACAAATTATTTTGGATTTGGAACTAAAGTGAAATCACAACTTTGGTTGTTAGTAACACTATCTTAGATCTATGATGTACTTCTCTTTTTAGAGGAATCATGGATTCCTTTACAAAATGCTTCCTGCACTTAGGTACACAGAATTTGCTTTTTTCCCTGTTGAAATGCAGATGTCCTGGGGAAGAGCATGGCAGTTTTACATCAACATATGGTGATATTATCCAGCCCCTCAGGGCAGGAGGTAAAGAATATCCTGGTGTGCAAGATACATTACTGAAACTGGAATGCAGTTATTCAGGGAAAAAAATACCATGGATTCTGGTTTAATATCTTGCTGATAAAAGCAGAAATATACGTGACATTATTCCATATGAAACCCTTCTTGGACACCAGCAGTTTTAGTATGACTGGTTTTTTTTAGCCTTGTACCCTCAAATTCAAATTCTCTTTTCACAGCTGTCTGATAGTCCACAAACTCAAGTCAAGCTTTCCATCTTCCACATAATAAGGTTGCATTAGACTACATTTCAGAACTAGGTGATTTTTTTTTTTTCTGTCCTGTGTTTTACAGATTTTCAGCTAGTTTTCAATCTAAATGTTCAACCTAATTTGAAGTTATCTTCCAAGTAAATTTTGGGGGTTTGTAACTCAGTGTAAGCTCTCAAGGTCTACTGTCACCATTTAATCTTTGTGATTAATCTTTGTGACTCTGGTCAATAGTATAGTAGAAATTATTATTAGTGACCATGTAAATTCTCTGTGTGTTTCAGTTGTATATGTTCCAAATTATTCATGTGTAATGATGTAGAACTTATTAGCAAGCACATAAATAATCTGGATTCCCTCATATAAGAGTGGGTAGGCTGAAGAAAGCACCTGCCGCAGCTCAAGATGCACAGAGAGGAGCAGGGTCAGACAGTGCTTTTCTGGACATGGTGGTGGGCTCTGACAGTGCTGTAGACTTCTTTCCAATTGCAAGCATGAGAAGATCCCGAGGAGGGCAAAGTGAGAATGCTGCAGTACCCTGCTTTCATATCCCATTTGGTAGGAATTGTTCAGAGGAGCTAAGAACAATTGTCCCTTTAGCCCCCCTGTCAACTCCTCATCTTCCACTGTGTCTCTTTTCAAATAGAAACCACAGTGCTCAAATTTGTGAAGATACAGCAGAAATTATTCTTGCTCTGGAAACTCTTTAGAAGCCATTGCTGGGCTATCTGCCGGCAGGGGAGGGGAAATAGTGTGGTTTTGCACAACGGCAGCGCTTGCAGGTAAAGCAGAGGCAGACGTGGTCTGTTCCTCTTCACCAGAAGAACTGTAATAAATCCCCCCAACCCTTGTGCCAGTGGTAAGAGGCACAGGCTCCTGATGGCAGCCTGCTGGGAGCCTTCCCTGATAGACGCATCTTAACAAATGCATCTGCTTTGCACCACAGGAGTGGAGGGGGATGCCTGGGAGAAATAGGCACACACACAAAAAGTCTGGGTAGAATGCAAACAGATTTACTGCCATTAAAGGGGAAAAAAATAGTGTTACATGCTTCCTTATGTTAATTTTATTGTTTCTGTATAACCTAATCAGCCATGGACAAGACATAGGTCCCAACAAGCTGTTAAACACCACTGGCATTTGTGGCAGGAAGCATAATTAATGAACTAAGGAGGTAGCTGAGCTGCACACTGTTAATTGGTATCTTAGTCCACAGCTATTGCTCCTTTGCTCTTTGCATGATAGGTCAGAGCAGGTTTCCTCTCAGCTGTGGGCAAGGGCTCTTTGAGGGCAAATCCTGCCCCAGTGCATGTGCAGAGTGACTGATAAAGAAGGGACACTCTGGGACATGGTGTCCTGGGTTTAGCAGTAGCAGTCAACGCTATGACACATGGTCAGCACATGAGGGTAACAGTCCTGAAGATAATTAGGGGTGCAGCAGGGCTGACCAAATGCTCAGAGAGGAATCAGACCGCAAAAAATTTACATGGTTTAAAATTATAAACTGTCAAAAAACAGTTTTAACCTGTTTTTTGGGGGGAAGTGTATATGGTGTTTAAGATTAAGGGAGCTTTAAGTGTTTCCTGAAGTAGGTGAAACCAGAAAATTATAGGGAAAAAAAAACAAGTGGAATAAAACTTGAGATTAATTGTTTTCAGAGCTCAGCTTTCAGGAGACCATCAGGTATGAGATTTTTTAATAGTCGTGATTGTTAGCAACACTTTGAAGCGTGTGTCTGTACTAGTGATTTGCTAAACTAAAGTTTCTGGTTTGTAACCTTAATAAGAAAAACCCTGAGGTTGCTACCCATGGCAATTTGAATACATGTTTTCAAACATCCTAAGATGAACAAAAGTAGGCCAATTTACTCTTCATGGTTCATCTTCGTTTCTGGTTTCTGTGCACTTACACACAATTTATTTCTTTAGGCCTTTAGGCTCCAGGCCTTAATCCTAACAGGATTAGGAACATCCCTGTGAGTCCAGCCTTTTTCTGACCAGGAGAAGCCTTCATTAGAGACCAAGGCTTTGACAGCGTGGGTACGTCTGTCTGCCCATCCCTGCGGTGTCTTGGTCACACTGTCTGATTCTGTGCCTGGCATCTGTTGAGGATGCAATGAGAGGAACTTGGCAGACTCATTATTAGTGTTTAGACAGTTTTCTTCCTGAAGTGATGTGTCTAATGACCATCTGTAAGTGTAAAATTTAAAATGCACCTCTGAAAAAATGTGTATCTTGTGTTTTAGGACTCAGTAACAACAGTAAGCAAATAGTTTGTGTCTCCCATAGCACAGGTTGGCCTGGTCAGATTGTTTCTGTGCTTGGAGTGGTAGAAGCACATGGTGTCTTGTGATTAATTTAGTATCACACTTAGTATGTGTTCTTGTCTAATTCTAATCAAACTTTTAGTATATCATGATGCTGTATTTTAGGTGGAGGAAACAGTATGTCAGCCACTTGTCCTAGGTGTCCTGTGTAAGATGATGCTCAAATTTCAATTTGAGGAACCATTTTTGAGGGAAACTGGCTCTGGAGTAGCACATGGGTTGTCTGCTTTCTCAGTGCATGGTGAGAGGCCTGCTTTGTAGAATCGGGACCGCAAGGGAAAACACTGTACATCAAACCTCTATTGATGTTTCCATTTGAGCTGATGGCTCACCTCAGTGTGATGAAGGACCTTGTGTGGAGGACTTCGTCTCAGTCCTGGGGTTTGGGGTTGTCTCAGGTCTCTCAGGAAGCAGGCGGATGGCTGTGGTCTGCCCCATGGCCTCTGCTGTCCTTCATACCATGATGGATGCATTGCCTATGTGGCGATTTGGAGAGCCCTGAGAAATCACTTGCAAGGAAAAAGACTGTAAATATTTTTCCTGGAGCTGCTCAGTGCCTGCAATTAGGCTGTTTAAAGCAGGTAAACGTTTGATTGAACTGTGGCTGTGAAACAGCTCGAACTAACCTGATTCATGGTACCCTGCACACAAACCACTTGGTTTCATAAGGTACCGGCAGTTGTGATGTCCTTTTTTTTCTTATTAAACAATCAATAAATCAGAGGAATATAATGAAGGTATTTTCTGGTTCATTTTTACTGCTGTCTTCTGCCCTCCCTATGTCCATGAAAAGTCAATTTCAGGAGACAGTCTTGCCCTTCAGCTTTGCTGTGAATGGCAGATACGTAAATCCATTTGTTGCTATTAATATTAATGCACAGATAATGTTTTTTTCCTTTCCTGGAAAGGGCAGGCAGTCTGACTTCCTTCAGTTTTTGAGGTGGTACTGTTATGTGCAAGGCAGTGATTTTTGTGTGGGCAAGCTGCAGCTCATGATTACTGAAGGGTATTTGAAAGGAGGGCTCCCAAAGGGCTCAGTGTCTTCTGGAAGCATGCTGAGCCCTTTCTCCAGACTTCCTCCATGCATCTTGTTGACTGTCAAAGAACAAGGCTGAGATTATCTCGATTCACGCATACATAACTATACATTTGAGGTAATAATAAATACACCTGAGCACTGGTGTTGGAGGATATAAAAATGATTAAGAAACAGGTCCAAATTTCCTATTCCTTAGTAGTTTTAGCTAAAGATTATCCATTTCTAATGCAAGATGTTAAAGATAAAATATCTGGGGGGTTTTGGACGTCCATGTCTTGATGAAGATCTACTGGAGGGGTATAGTGGGACAAGAAACAATAGAAAATGATTGTATAGTGGTTAGAAAAGGAGAAAACAAAAAGACAGGGGGTCATCATTAAGGCTAAGAATTACACAGCTTGATTTCATAAATGTGTTTGGGTTTACTACCAGCAGTAAACCAAAAAATGCACTCTCTGGTGGAAGCATACAATTTCAGGGATGAATAAAAGGCATAATTAGCTCATTTAATAAGTGATGGAGCTACCAGCTCTGCTTGTATTAGTCATTACTGTTATCAGAGATGGAATTGTCAGGACTTCTTACCAACAGTGGTGATCTGAAAAGCTTTGTTAAATCTATTTGGCATAATACTGTTCATGTCAGTGTCACAGGTTTTCACATAATATATTGCGTTATTTTTTCCTGAAATTGGAACTATTGTATATTATTAAGATATTATTAAGATATTTTGGTATTTTAGATTTGGAATTGTTTTCTGTAAGGTAAAATTTCCAGAAATGATTGAGTGTCTTGAGCTGATGTTTTGACCTTTCTGTGCTGCAGAGGAGCTTGAGGAGAAAAGCTTGAAGTCATTGTAAGAAGAGGATTAAGGACTGTTTAATAATAGTGTAATGTAACCTAGTTTACCAGTGGGCAGTCCTTGTCTCACTCTCTCTAACAAAAGGTCAAAGTTATGTAGAAAGATGCCTAGAGATAAAGACCCACAGTTAATGGACTGTGTGTTTTTGCTGTCTTCCTTGAGAGGTCACTCAATAATACCACTTTTTGTTGCTTTTTAAAATTACTGATTTTTCTTTTTAAATGTAATTTTGTAAGCACAGTTTTTACTAGTAAAAAAAAACCCAATCAGAACAGTTCTGACTGCAAAGACTTGCTCTAAGATTTATTTGCATTTTGAGATGCATTACAAAAATTCAGAGAGCATGTGCACATCAGGCACACTGTTACAAATAGGAGATAGCTGATGGGAATTTGCACAGATCTTACACCAAACCACAGAATGAAGGAAAGAATCAGGGGATTGCAGCTCCTTGTTCTTTCTTCCCACTAGGATAGGGTGGACGCAGCTTCGTTCTGTTAGTAATTTCAGTAGGCAAAATACGTGTAATACTGTGTATGGGACTAAATTCCAGATCCCTAAGGAACCTTCTGTGAATGGGCTCATGGCTGATGTCAGTTGGGGTTGATTGCTTTATATTTTTTTCATCTTTCTGCGGTTTGGAGAGTGTGGAAGTTATTGTCTCTCTCCTTATTTGTTTGTTATTTATTATGGTGGTTTCTGCCCTTCAGACTAGTCTGTTTTGTGGAATAGGTGCCTACCAAGATGTCTCATATTTGTTTTTTTAATTACTATTTTCAGGATCCAACAAACCTGGATAAGTTCAATGTCTCGAACTTCTTTCATGTTAAGAACAACATAAAAGTAATAGATCCAGGTAAGGATTAATTGAAGTAAGGCTAGCTGAGCCAAATATGCAAATTCTAAAGAAGACATTATGGAATTGACAGTTTCCTGGACGGACATCCCTCAGTGGCTAGTGGTAACTTTGAAAGCTTCTTGGAAACGTGAATAACTTGTCAAAACTGTCCCTTTCACATCAAAAGGTGTTAACAGATTTTGAAGCAAAGACATGATTCTTTGAGAAATCATTAGCTGTCTCTATTGAGTGCTGTGCAAACATGGAAAGTTTTCCATATCCTTAAAGAGTAGGTAGATGAGAGACAAGTGAGGGGGGGGGAATAATTTGCCAAAAGGTCCATTAGCCTTGTACTAGAACCAAGACAAGAAAACCTGCATCTTCTCATACTGTCTGCTAGGCTCTTTATTGAGTGTATCAACAATCTATTTCCCATCCTTCTTCCTGGAGAACAGTGGGCATCTTCCAAGCTGAAGATCAAAACAGATTTTTTTAAAAAGTCCCTGTATTATGTTATTAATAAAAATATAAAATACTTTTTCTTTCTAGATATCTAAGAAATTTGCTTCTCAGTTCTTTTGTGACTTTTTGATAGCTAAATGCTTAGTAATATTTTCTGATATTAAACTGCTGAAGGAAAAAAAATCTCTTCTTTGCCCTTGTGGTTTAGAATTGTTTGTGATGAGGCCTAATTGCTGATTCTAAGCATGGTGTATTTTTCTGGGTCTATTATGCCCATCTTTGGGTTCTTCTAAAACTACTAGTTCTGCAAGCAAGTATCTCTCTTTCCATTTACCTGCTAAAAATAAGTGGGTATTATCTCAGAGGTGGAATATCTGATATACAGCAAATAGCGGGCACAGCAAGAGAGAGAACAAGTGAAACTTGTAAAAATAAAAAAGATTAAAATAATCAAATTCTCCAGGCCAGTCAGCGGCCTCCTCCTCCTCCTGTATCATGGTAAAGATCTAGTCTTGGAATTTTCACATTACAGGCCTGGCCATTCAGTGAGGAGACAGAAGACAGAAGTTTATATTGTACCCAATTACATCTTGTCTTTATTGTGCTATAAAAATTTTACAAGACTTGTGTGAACTTAGATAATTTCTGGTGGTTTCAAAGAAATTCTGGCAGTAGTTTATTAGAAGTCTTTGGGTTTTTTTCTTGTATTTCATCATACTGGCATTTATTGTGCTGTATTTCAAGTGGTACTGTCATTAGTGTTACACATTGCTGTTTGTTACTGGTACTGCAGGAATAAATGTAGTTACTAGGTCTTTTTATTTAAAAAAATGTAGAAATAATATCAGGAAGATTTTTGTGTAGCTACATACATAATAAACTGAAGGAGAACAGCGTAGAATTTTTCTTTCAACTCTGAATTATTTGACTTTTGTCTTACATAGATGAAGAAAAAGCCAAATTAGATCCATCTTACTATTTGAAAAATACAAATACAGAGACCCGAGAGACTTTATTGGAGCTTTATAAAGAATTCAAAGGTGATGATATTCTAGCAGCTACTATGAAGGCTCCTGAAAAGAAGAAAGTGGATAAGCTGAATGCAGTAAGTAGATTTCATTTGTAGTTTAGCACCGATTGACTTCTTCAGGAATGATAATATGTTTTTCAGCTTAAAGGCCGTATTGCTGTATAAACGGACACTACCCCTGCTTTCTGTTACATGGAAATTTGTCACAGATAAGAATATGAGAATCATATTTGAATTCCTTAGAAATACATTGTATGCGTCAATGCATTTCTCTTTGTTAAATCATTATAAATGATTTTAGAAATGAAGCGCACTAAGAAGGAAGAATTTTTATGATGTGGTTATGATGTATATGTTGGCAGAACCTTTTTTCCCAGGTTGTAATCTCTTGCTTTGAATTTGTTTAGCATTGGTTCCTCCAATTATTGGCAGAGAGAACACACCTTAAGGGCAGTGCAAGTGAATTATTTCTGGTGCGGGCAAATACATCAGTCATCCACAGCTGCTTCTCCTTTTATTTCCACTGGAATGCAGGATTTTTCGTGGACTGTTTTAAAGGATGTTCTTCCAGGTGCATGTTGCTGTGTGTTCATGGTTGTCAAGAGAAGCAACTCATCTGCATCTAGATTTCCTACATCAAAGGCTGTTTGAAATTGGCAAGACAGAATATTCTTCTTTAATAATTTTGGGATGCATGTGTATTTGTGCTTTGATTGCACTTACACAGAAATGAATGGCAATGCAGCTTACACTTTTTAATAACGGGGTTTAGTGACAGATATGCAAGTGTATGTGACCAAGGAGTAGGATCACATTTGCTCCATTTTCAGGGCATTATAGCATTATGGGAAAACAAAAGATGTAGGGAGGAAGAAAAGAGGTGAGAAAACAATGAGCTCTACACATGTTGGAGAGTCAGATTGTCAGCTAATGATGTGGATGGGCATAACTAAAAACTTGCATAGGATGCGGTATAACCTTATGGATAGAGCATTAGCCTGACCTGTATTCTTTACCAGCATTGCCCCAGAGCCACTAAACTTACCTGTGGGTTTATTAGATTTTTCTAATTTACTACAAAATCCATGTGTGACATTCACATTTCCTTTCTGCAGGAGAGCTACAAAGCTCAAAATAGTTATTGGGAACAATGGGATAGTGCCTCTGCACGCAGAAGGGCCATGTGTGGGAGAGGGGATGGTTTGCTTTCCTCTGCAGAATCTCTGTGGTTCACTGGGTTTTCCTTCCACTTACTCAGCAACATTGGAGAATTTTACAGATGTCTTGCCAGCAGTACTCCTTTCATATCTCCACCTGTGGACATACAAATACATTCTCATAATAGAATAAGCAATAAGCCCCTTCAGCTCAGTGCATGGAAAGCCTTAACTAGTTTCATCAGAACAAATGTTACAGGCAACAGATGGAGAATTATCGTTTCATTGTTCATTTGCTTCTTTCTGTAGGAACTAGAGCGGAAAGTCTGCCTTCAGAAGAGTAACATTTGTGTGTTTCTAGTGCTTATATAGTATCTTTAATAGATAAGTTTTATGATCTGATGTCTTTTGTGTTTACCTCTGCAAACAGGCTCACTATTCCACTGGAGCAGTAAGTGCTTCCTTCACCTCCACTGCGATGGTGCCTGAAACTACACACGAAGCAGGTACCAGAACTACCTAGATACAAGCTGCTTATTTACTTCCAATTTTAAAGTGTACTCCCTAGCACACATACAGTTATGAGGACTGAAGGAATGCATTGATAATTGGTCAGTGCTGATGCTGTGGAAATGTATTCCGAGAGCAGATATATCTTTACTTTCCACTGAGCTCATTCTGAAAATAATGGAGCAATTATGAATTAGCTTCAGCTTTGAATGGCAGTTACTTACGTTGAACTGAAATTAATGAGGTCTTTTCTATGCCTGGGAACCACTTCAGCAAGTTAGGAATGAAGTGTAGTCTCTCCTTAAATAGCACACAAAATCTTGCCCATCTATTTGGCATAACCTGGTATTGGTTAGAATGACAGCAAATTTTGTGGTAATAACATCTGATTCATTGCATTTCAAAGTTACACAAAAATGCATTTTAGTACAGTAAAGTTTTTTGTTCGTTCTCCAGCGTAAACACAAATGTGTAGAATGTAATAATTTGAATATTGATTAAATAGCTGAGTGTCTGGTATTCCCAGCTGAAGAGAAAGGTCTGGCTTTTGACACTAAAATTCAGAAGTATGTAACACACTTGGGCAAAGACTGAGTACCCTGCTCAAGCTACATTCACCAAGTTCAGTTCCTTTACATGGTGGATTACAGTGATCTGCAGGTGACTTTTGAGTGTTGAAAACATCTGACTAACTGGCCATTTGGACCAAATGGAAGTGGAAATATCCTAGATTGATCCTTTGGTTTGACTTTCCAGTAATGTTTTCCGTAACAGCTTCATTTGTTCTCAGAACTGGGTAGGTCCTCAAATGTCAGCAATTTGTGGTTGACAGATGACTACCTGCTTGGCTTCCAAGTTTGACAAGAAACAATTTGGTTTCAAAGTAACGTTGGTGGTTGGTAGACATTACTTGAAAATTATAGTTTGTAATATTGAATGGTTCTGTTACTTTAAAATATAGATTATACTGTTGGCTCTTGAGGAGTTAGTGGTTTTCTGTAATGGAAAGTGTTTTGCACAGAGATTAATGTGAGGTTATCGTAGATGAATTGCAGAGTACATTCCCTGAAGACCCAGTACCCCCGGGGAAGAGGTCAGACAGTAGAGTCTAGCAAGCTGTTTTCTGATGATTTCTAAAGATCAATGAGTAAGCTTCCAGAGAGCTAATTATTGTCTTTGTTTTGATACAGCTGCTATTGATGAAGATGTTGTGAGATACACATACGTGAAGAAGAAGGGCTATGTGCGACTTCACACTAATAAGGGAGACCTAAACTTGGAGCTGCACTGTGATATGGTACTGTGCGCCTGTAAAATGAATCTCTTTAGATAACAGAGTAGGAGCTGGCAATGGAAATGTCAAAAGAAAGGAATAGTTTGTAGCTGTAGTAGATACAGATAAATAACTAGGTTTCAGTTGGCTTATAATATAAGTTGCAAATGTATATATATATTATTTTATATATTATCCTTCTGTATGTGTAAATGTTCTCTGTGAGTAATCTGATACATTTTAGTGGACTGCTTACAGCATGTCAAAGTACATGTTTAGATCTTCAAAGCTCTAATGGTGATCCAAACAGTGACAAGGAAGGTAGAGATAAAAAAGAAGGAAGAGCACAGGGAAGAGAGAATAACCCAAGGTTACACAGCAGGTTACTTGCCAGAACCAGGAAAAGAACCTCAGTGAAACTGAGAGCAGTCTGTCAGCCGGAGTACTTGTAGTTAAGAACTCAAGAAATGGTTAATTTGCTTCTAAATCTTGAGCTCAAAGAACAAACCTGTATGAAAACCTTAGAGTATGTTTTTTATTTCCTGCTGTTTCCGTTTTTGAGGTTCAAGTTCTCAAATATCTTCCCTTTGCCATTAAGAGGTAGACATTTATTTTAAAAAACAACAGACTACAGCTTTTTATTGTCAGTACAGTCTGATTCTGGAGGAAATCTATGGCTCTTAAAATAATAAATATGGCAAGACGTAGGATAGACGGATGAGTTGTGGCGACACTGATGTCTCTGACGTCACTGCTTGGTCGTGTGCTTGCTTATTTATTTGTGTAACCACAGCTATAAAAGGAAGAAAGTTTTCAGTGTGAAAAGCTCAAACCTTCCGTTGTTTACTGAGATTTTTATTATAGGCCTGAAGGTAGAAGTTTTAGGAAGTTGAAGGATATGAATAGGGATTTAAATGGTAAAACTTCTGCTTGTTCTGACCCTCACAGAATTTAAGGGCAGCGGTGCTGGCTGGGAGCTGGGGTGCCTGGTGTGAAATCCTGAGATGCACTGGGAGAATGCATCCTTTTTTGCCTGGAGGGGGTGGGGGGAAAGGAGTAAACAGGACAAGGCTACTAGCTTTCCTTTCTCTTCCTTTCTGTCACATGAGTAAGAGGCAAGATCTGTGTGCGCATTTCGACCTGATCTGTGGAAACAATATGAGAATCTCCACAGCAGCCTGTCATGCTAGTAATTCTGTAGATCCCTGTCATCCCTACAGGTGTTTTCCATGATCTTAAATAGTAACACTATATAATAAGGCAAAAAGCAGAGGATGTTAGTACAGCAATATTTGGGGGAAGCAGCAGAATGAGCAGATTGCATTGAATCATTTGTTATGCCATATGTTCTCAAACTGGCTCCCAGTTAATGCAGGCTGACTGCAGCTATTCTTATCAGCATGGGGGTTTTGGGCCACATGTGTAATCAGTGTCACTCAGTCCTGAGGACCCAGTCTCAACTGCCCCTTATAAACTTCCTGTATGATGTCCGTTATGTTTCCTTTTTTCCAGATGAATTCCTATTCACCTCCCTTTCGCACACACTGCTTCCTCATGCACACACTGGAAGTGTGCACTGTTTTACACAGCCAGACCTGCATGAGCACTAGCCTTTAGCCATCTGTTCATTTCTTTGTGTCGATTAAATCTATGTGAATTAAACAGACCTCTGGCACTGCAGAGAAGAAAAGATATATATTTAGAATAAGTAGGAAAAACTCGCTGCTTTAAGGAGGTTTTCACAACATCCACTTTAGGTCATCATCCTAGGTCTATTAAATCACTTCTTCCGGGAGGCGCCTGTTTTTCTCCCTTTACTATATAAGGAGTTTGTGCTTCTAACTTTGGTTTTCCTGAATCACACTGAGGTTAGGCACATAAGGTAGCTCAGTGCAGACAGAGAAAATATCTTACAAACACGTAACATACATATAGGTCACAGATCAGCACAGTGGATCTATTGAGATTGCAAAGCCAAGCATAGAAAATGGGGAAATGCCAAAATCAAACTTTTCTAGACACATCCAGTTCACCCTGCTTGTGAATATGCATGCTAATAGTCTTAATTAATCATACACTGATTTTTTTTGTTAGCTCTTCTGTCTTATTCAGTGCACAAGCTGAACCAGTTTTGGGAGCTATTTAGAACTGTGTGGTGAAATGGTTTATACATAGGATTTGGTTTTCTTGAAAAAGTGTAAAATGTGGGTCCTTGAATGCAGTCAGGAGGAATTGGACTATATCATATGGCTCACCCAAATTAATGTTGCACAGGCACAACAAGCATTTGATACCTGATTTTTCAGCCTTTGTGGTTTTTCACGTAGTTAGCATGGGTAGTACCTTCACTTTTCAGAAAGAAATGGAGAAACAAATTTCAGCCCAAAGCACTGTAGTGATACACATTTAGATCACCAGCAGATTTGGGACCTGTGGATTCAACACATGGATCAGTGCTACTTAAGTGAAGGAGAGAGCCAATAGCATTATTAGGTTGTCATTGCTATTTGAATTCAGACAAAATACATGTGGTTTGGGGAATTCATGCATAGGCTGTCTCAAGCAGTGCAACTGCAGGAGCAAGTATATGATATGTAAGCTGTATTACAGCAGTTCTTAGCTTCCCTTTTTAAAGACTGAACGCTGCCTGCCTGGTTGTTGTCTTGACCTGACCACAGGCTCCTGTTTCTAATTGCTGAGTGATATCCTGTGCTCTGCTTGTTATGGAAGCTGTGGTTGTATTTGTACAGTACTTGCAAATACATGATTGTCATATGCATTAGGAAGATTGAGGATGAAGTTGCTATATACATGTGATGAATGCCTGTGGACTTGTAACATTCAAATTACATTTTAAAATAGTCTTACAGGTTAGATTTCAGTATACACTTTGAATGGAAGTCTTCTTGCTGAGGACATAACAGCAAGTGACATACTTGCTGTCTTAGAGTGTATGTCTACTGAGTTTTCAATTGTATTGTCATGCCTATGGGCCGTATTTAAGCAAAGTGTTCTTGCTGTTGTCCTCTCAGCAGTCTTCACTGCTTCTGAAGTCTGCCCTGTGTCTCTGTCTTCAGCACCTGACTTGAGCCTCTCCCTCCACAACTCTTCTGACTCCTGTTCTTTCCTTCCCCTGTTTTTTGTGAGCTATCTCGCAGTATGGATTGTTTGGAGTTCGGTCCATATGGACGCGTGGAAAGTTTTGTTTAAAAATAAATCTAGGGATCTTCATATACTTTATGGTGCCAATCAATAAGATTGATAGTGATGAGATTCTTCCTAGCACCAAAAACCTAATCAAAAAGTGTTTTGTATTGATCCAGGGGAGGAAATCAGTGCTGCAGTATGATTGAAGTCATCAGTTACTTGGTGACAGGATTCAGAAGGAGAGCATGAAATAGGGTGAGAATCCAGATATTTTCTGTGCTTGAAATCACTTGTTCAGAGCATCAGAAAACTTCACTTAGGTTGCAGAAAGATGATGTGTGGTTTAAATCATTGACCTGAAAAAAGGCAATAAAAAGACTTTGGAAGATAAGCTGGATGTTTTTCCACCCTTTTGAATTTGTGCCTCAAATGAGCAAAGGTACACTACTGTTCTCTCTTTGCATCATAGCAGTGTGCCTAGTGCTCTTTGCTGCCGTTTGTTTTTCTCCCTATCTTCTTACTCAGATACAGTATGTTCGTCCTGATGGGGACTAATCAGATGGCCATTTGTTAAGGATGTTTTCCAGGAAGCTGAGTTCAGCTGGGCATAAGCAACATTTGTTGTATACGCTAATTGGAAACAAACTTACAAAAATTCTACTTGCCAGAAGTAGTGTTGGCAAGTACAGGAGATTTAACAGCATCCAACAAGTGTTACTCTTTTAGCTCTAGTCTTATGCATCGCCTAACAAGTAAATTATGAAGGAATAACTGATGAAAGGCAGTTAATGTCACTGGATTTCTTGCATTTTATTTACTGTGATTTTTCTAGTCTTCTCAAGTTACTTTAACCAGGATGTTGCTGGGAGTAGTTGTCTATATCTTCTGTGTGTCTTCTGCCATATTGATCGCTATAGCAATGCAATTGTACCTTGTAGATGGTGGAGCAGCCTCCTAAGGCAGGGTGGAGACTTTACCCTGTGCAAAATGTCAGATTGACTTGGATGTGGAAGTAGAAAAGCAGTGTGGTGTAATGGATGGAGTGGAGAACTAGGAGCTGGTAACCCCTGAATTCTGTGCCTTTGCCACAGGTTTGGCTTTTGTAATTTGGTTATGGATTTTCTTTAAATCAGTGGCATCTCAGTTTCTGTTTCACAATGAGCAATAGATACAGGCATAATTTTGAATTCCCAGCCATGTGTCATGGATGCCTGACTGCTGGAGCCTAGGGTGCCTGTTGGAATCAGCAGCCCTGCAGGAAAATAGAGTAGTAGACTCCTGGTCTCTGCACTTGTGAAAGGGAATAAAACTTCCTGCCTTTGCCTCTAGGCTGCTCTGAGGCTTTCTTTAGTGCTTGTATGTTTTTTGTTTGATCCTGCCATGGAAATACATATATATATAAAAATATATATAAATAAATATACCAGCTCCAGAAGACCCTGTCAAAATGATGAACAGGTGGTTTGGTCACCCTTTTCTCCTTTGTGAGTTCTCTTCGTCCAAGTGGTAGGGATCTGGTGGTTAAACACATGCCAATAGTGGTAATTAAATACTAATCTGTAACTGCCACAGCAGGTTTTGTCAATTTGCCTGTCTCTCTCAGGTTTAATACTTTAAGGTTTATGGGCAAGCTGGCATAACAAAGAAGAATGCGAGATGGATTTCAAAGCTCCATCCAGCACTCCACAAATGCTTTTTGAGGTTTTAGGACCTGGCAAACTTTGCTTAATGATGATATCTTAGCATAACTATCTGAAGAAGCCATTATTTTACTAACACTGCTGTTTTAATCTTTGAGGCCCTCTGACCTGTTAAATATGCCTGTGATCTATAAATGTGTAGTCCAGCCCCTCTTCTTTGAAATCATCTCTCCTTTTGTGTGAGGGACTGTTCTGAAGATCAGAAGCCTGTAAACTTCTTATCCATTTCCAGTGGGAAAGAAGTGATTTGCTGAAAAATTCCTTTGACCTCCTGGCATGACAAGGTTCCTCGGTCTCCCTGAATCTCTTCTTTAGGATTTAAACGTTCATTCTGCTCACTTTCTGTCAGCGTCATTGTGGCACTGTCTGGCAGATACCTCGCTGGTGTTTTACCAGTGTGTGTTCACTCAGTAATATGGTTGTGGGGATGAAATACAGTGGTCTTGGCATGGTTGTAAACGGGTTGTTTCGTATTTTTTTTCATTGAAATAGGTCATTGTAGACAGAGCTGCAACTTCCAACTTTGAAAGTTCTCATCAACAGAAACTAAAACCAGCCTAACAAAATTGCCCTTTTCCAGTAGGGGAACAGCTGGATAAAAATGTTTGTTAGAGAGGATGTTGTTATTTCTCAGTGTGTTTTTTAATTCATAGTGCTACAATGGTAGACAGACCTATTGCTCTTTGTGGTTGGGAATAGAATGGTTCTGCACAGCCGTATTGATTAACAGGTCACTTCTAGGTTGTTCTTAAGTGACTAGAAGATAATACTTTAAATATTTTTAACTTTGGGGGCAGCTAAGCACCACCCAGCCACTTGCTCACTCCCCCCTGGTGGGATGGGGGAGAGAATTGGAAGAGCAGAAATGAGAAGACTCATGAGCTGAATAAGGCAAAAGCTGTTGGAAGTGCTTTGCAGTGTTTTGCAGCAGCAGAGGGGCAGTGGGAATCCCTGATGTCCCCCAGTGCCTGTGCCTGGATAGGACATTCAACATGGGGTTGAGGAAGGTGCTCGGCCGCATCCCTGTGAACTCATCCCTGCACCGTTGGGCTTGCTACCCTTTGCATGATGTCCTGGCAGCCTTTGGTGTTGGATAATCAGTGAGAAGGTGTTTTGTGCATTTGAACCTTTCTACCACCCCAGCCCCCCTGATAAGCTGGATTGGGAGAGAATCAATTGTTCCTGGATTGTGTTGCTTGGTTTTTGACGTTTGATGGTGCAGGCATCCCGTACCAGCTGTGTCTGCCACTTAGTGATCCCGGACCCGAGGATGAGGCGGGTGGTTTGGAGTTACACAGCTGCTGCTCTTCATCTTTCTCTGACATGTTTCTTGTTTGTACGTTGGCTCCTCTGATGAGAGCAGGGTGACCTTGGGAGGCTGACAATTACCAGAGCTTCACTGTCTAGCGTGGTAGCAGTTACAGGTTGCACCTTCTAAAAAGGTGGAATTTATGTGCAGTCAGTTGCAGACTGACGAAATGCCAGGGACCCGCAGTGGGACCTGTGAGACTCCAACTTTTACAGCTATTGGAGGCTGTTCAAGCAATTTAAGTTGCATCCTCATTTAGACTGTACCTACAAGTGCTGTGTCGTGCTTGCCATCCCTGTTCTCATCAGCACCCAGCCCTGCACCACACTGTCTGACAGGCTCCTCAACCCTTATGTGACTGACAAATTTGAGGCTGGGGAGAGGATTGTTTTCATTTCTAACACTGCAGTAAATAAAAGTTAGAGGAAAAGTGGTGACTTTGGCTAGGAATGATGACTTTGCCTCTGGAGAGCTAGTAGTTAACACTGACAAATTAGATGAGTGAATTAGATGCCTTGTTTAACTTGAGTAGCGCTCAGCTAAACTGATTGATTGTACTTTCAGAAAAGTGAAAAATAAAACTGGAGTGTGTCATTTTTTTGTTGGCATCTTGTCGAAGCTGAGCATCTTGCTTAGACTTTGAAAAAGTTTTTGGTACCATCATTAATGTCAGTACTGTGGAAGAAATGTCTTTGAAAAGTGAAATTCTGCTGGAATCTTTGCTAAATAGCTAATTAAAGTATAGTGGGTTTCTGTATAATAAGATTGCCGTAATTCTGCTCTTTGTACTAAGCAAACTTTTGAGGCTTTGCGGTAGCAAAACAGGCAAACGTTACCATCAAGTCAGCAGTCTATTACCTGAGGCACAGTTTGCTTGTTCTGGTTCTTTTTAATATCGGTTAGAGTCTGGCCAACTGCTTTACCCCCCAGTGCCCTGATGCTTTCATCTCTCCCAGTGCTCACTCACAGGAACTGTGCTCTTCTGGTTGTAGATTGTAAATTGACCTGAACGTGTTTGCTCACTGCATGACCAGATTGAGAATGGTGTCCCTTACATGAACTATGTCTTGTTTGAACTGAACTACCATAGGCAGCTGTTGTTTGCAACCATAACCTGTCACCAGCTCAACCTCTCTCTCACATTGGGGAACTGTTAGCAGGGAAGTGGAGCTGGCAGGGGGTGATGTTCGGGTCTATAGTAAACACTTCTCCTGCAGGAAATGTCATGGGCTTCCTGCAGTGAAACTCTCCCTGTGCTTTTGCAGTGGGCTTTGTGGATTTTCTTGTCCCTCTTGCTCTGAAACAAATGGAGCGTGCTCCTAGGCCATTGGTGCAGAGTGAAATAGAGTCACTTAAATTGCCTTCCAGTCCAGTATTATGCATTGAAACACACAGGATACACTTATATGTCAAATTTCTTTCCATGACTTAGTGAAGGAAACAGACATTTGCACCTGGTAGATGATGATTCCAGAAACTGTTCCATTACAATAGTCTCTGAGTAAGCACTAAGTAAAGCCAAGCTTCTGTTAGGGTGAGTTCTTTCCTGTGGGATGGATAGGCTATGAGGATTGCAGATTGAAAGGGATAAGTTTAAACCTTATCAAATCACCTCTTTATGTTCTCAAGCATTAGAAGACTTGCTAGAATGAACAATTACAGGAGTGAAAATGCTCTATGTAAAAAAGAAAAAAGTACATAAATGGACTAAAGCAAAACAAAATCCCCCTTGCATTTTAAAGGAGAGCTGTGTTAAAAAAACTGCAGGCTTCGTTTGAAGCTTTAGAAATTTCCATCACTAGTTCATGCCTCTTAGTAGCAGGATTCTGGCATTTGTGTGATAAGATGAAGGCTGTGTAATGTAATTTTAATTTGTGAGGAATGAGCTTTTCATTATTTCAGATTATTTCTGCTTTGAAACATGGGGTTAATGAGCGTATATCAAGGCTCTGTAGTTTAGTGCAGCTACTACAGTTCATCCAATTTAGAGAGACAAAAAGAAATAAAAGGGAAGTGGAATTAGCACAGGGAAATTATACAGATGTGCGAATGACAGCTTCTGAATGCTTAGTGTGAAATTTCTCTTCAAGGTTCATGCACAACCTCAAGGGATAGAGCATTTTGAAATGATTAGCTCTTCACATAGTAAACCCTTCTTCCTTGCAGTCATGGCAACGAGTCAGAACTTCTTCTTTTCCCATCTCCTGTACCTTGGCAACAGGAGTGCTGCAGGTTTTTAATCTATTTCTGGTTGGCTCTTCAACTGCCCAATACAAATTCTGAGTTAAGGTAACTTTTACAAATATAATGACCTATTTTAACACGAGAAAGGAGAGCTGCAAACAGAAATCTTGTGACCTGGCTTGGTTAGTCTTACCCCTCAGTTCTGGGGATGCAGCAGGAGAGATGAATTTTGCCTGTTTTGGAGCCCCATTTGATGGCAAAAAGGAAACTAAAATTGGCACAGTTAATGTGGAAGTTCCACTTGAATGTGGAACAAGATAAAATCTACATATCTCCTACAATTTTACAGTATGGAGTCAGGGATTTTTTTCTGTCTTGCTTTAGTTTTCTGAATTGTATTTTCCTTTCTTGAATGTTTTCCCAGTACCTGTGCAGCAGTCTCTCGACTTCTGCAATTAGTCTGGGCCTGGGCACTCCTGGTGGAGTGCTGGTGTTTCCATGTAAAATTGTGTACTGAGTGTGTTACCTGAATGGAGACTTAAATATAATTAGAAAACCGTTGGGCTGTTGCCCCATTAAATGTACATTTCTGTGAGCCAAGCAAAGCATTTGTGTCATCTTCTGAGATAAGTGTTCTTCTGGATTCCTCTCAAACCATTTATTAAAATGTTATCACTTGTCTTGGGTGTGAATTTTCAGCAGCTGAAAGACAGTTCTCTGGCATCTACAAACAGGGAGCAGAGTTGGAGCAGAAGACTCATTTCTGGTATAAATAAGGGTTCTTTTTCTTCTTCTTGCTGTTTGTCATTTGGAGAGGTAAATATCTTTAAGTTGAAGGATGTCATACAGAGACACAGTGTTTGTTAACTTACACAGTCCCAACTTGATCAGAGAAAAGAAGGGTTTCTCAGGGCTGTCCTTCCACACTCTTTGGAGAGAAAAGCCTTCCATAACTCTTTAATTTGACTTCCTAGGATGATCACTGCATCCTTATGAGAAGATACTGCAGTGGATTTAAAAAATAACCCCTTTTCTGTCAGTGGCTTTCAGATCAACAGGTTAACAAATTAAGGTGTCATTATTCCCTTGATTTCCTTACATATATGTTTAAACCATAGTCATCAGATTAAAATAATTTAGATGATTTCCTGCTTATTGTAAAAGGAGTGAAGAGGGAAAAGTCAGCTGCTGCTGTTGTGGTCAATTTGAATAAAAACCAGCCAGGAGTGAAAAGGCAGCCTGGAGCCCATTGTCAATAATAAGGCAACAAGAAACCAGTGTTGCCTCCTGCACTTCTGCATTTCCAGGTGCCTTCACCATCCCTTTCTCCTTCAGAAATGGTGTGAGGCAAATGGTGTGGAGTCTGCTTTCTGAAGAAGTAGACAGTTTTGCATTCCAAAACTGCAAGTCTGACATCTTCTACAAGATCTTACACTTAAATAACAGGTTTGTTTATGTATGTTTCTCATCAGTCTTTGTAGTTGGAACAAAGACTTCAAAGACTGGCCTTGTTTGTATGGTCAGTGCAGAACGTAGCTTCATTACAGTGGTTCTACGCCTTCCCTATAAACCTCAAAGTTTTTTATCCTGCTTTGGGCAGTATACTGCTTTAAAAAGTCCCTGAAATATGCTTGGCAGTGTGAGACAAGTGGCAAGGACATTAACTTCTTTGAATAAATCAGATAATCTGAGCCAGATATTCTAGATCAACTGCATGACTGAAACTGGGGTTTGTTACTGATTGAATCAAACCTTTTCATTTGTGTCTACTAAAAGCACCATGAAAGGTAATGGTAATGTTGCTAAGGAACTGTTTACCTGCCAAACGTATCTGTATGATGCATGAGGTGACCATGGGAACCAATTTGGTGGCAATTATTTAAAGAAAACCTTATAGTGAAATGCTTATTGCATGTATGCTAAATATTTCTGCAGTTACATTTGAAAAGCTTGTCTGGGGGAAAAGGCATAATAATGCATTCAGAGAGAAGGGTGAGCATAGATCCTGCATAAAAAATACATTACCAGAGTCAGGTTTTTTGATGTATATTTTACAAATCCTTGTTTTGAAAATAAATAGGAAATCTGTATTGGGTTGTCAACTTTGTGCCAGATTGGAGTGTGTGTGTGTGTATTTCCAGGGGACTCGGTCTTTTGCCTGACTTCATTTTGCTTAATTAATTACAGGTTGCTGTATCCCCCCAGAGAACTTATTAACTGTGTCTTTCTCTCCAAGGAGTTCTTGGTTCTCATGAGATAAAGTGCCTCTGGCTAAAAGCTGCTGATTCCATTTCTGATTCATAAAGAAATTTTTTAAGCTTATTTTTATCCTTACTGACACATTCCATGAGTGATAACTAATAGCACTAGGTTAGGATCAAGGCTGTTATGATACTGTCTTATAAAGGAAGCATATGCTGCACAAATGATTCTTCAGGGGTTGAATTTTACTTGGAAGGTTATGTACAAAGATTATTTTCAAGCATATATGGCAGATTCCAGGAAAAAAATTCAAATTTGATGTGAACATTGAAACTATGGGAAAACCTCCTATTGTTTGAAAGAACTTTTGTGGAGTATGTTTACTTACAAGTTGCTTTCAGGATGCTACCGAAATACATTTCCCACTAGTATTCTACCATAAATCCATTATGCTACCATTACCATTTTAAAGCAGTAATTAAGTATATAGGAAATCTGACATAATAGCTGGTGTAAGATTGTTTATTTTTCCAGTTATGGCCTAGCTGACAACTGCCATCTGTGTCTGTAGAGCAAATAAGAAGGAATCATTATAAAGAATTTATAGTGGCAGGTAGTTTGTTTGGATAATAAGAGACATCTCAGTGTAAATAAAAGAGGGCTGAGAATGACTGTGTTTCGCATGAGAAAATTGAAGGTCTTTAGGGTTCTGGGTGAACACTTACATGGCTCTGCTTTTAAAAGGATTGAGATTATTTCATCCTTAAATGACTGTAATTGGGCTTGCTGTTTATTTTTGCTTCTAAGACACTACAGGTTGCATGGCTCAGACTCACTCCGTCTCTCTGCAGCCCTCAGACCAAGAATGATGTCATACCAGTGCAGAGTGAATCGGTGTCTTACAGAAGGAGGCTTCTTGTGCATGCTCATTTACAGACACTGCGACTCATGCCGATGCTTTACTTGCAAGCACATACCACAATAAGGATATTTTCAAGGCCTGTGACAACTCAGATTAGTTAGAAGTATTGTTTTGCAAAACAAATGTATTTATGCACGTAATTCACACTGGAGCTGGAAAACGTGTCCAAGTGTAGAAAACAGGCTTTTTCCATACTTGCATTTGTACATCTGAAGGTATTTTAGAATCGCAGAGAAGAGAATCCAGACAATTACAGTGGAAGGATTAGTAGGTAGACAGTTAAGTTTTTCAAAAGGCACTGTTTGAATGCCATGGCCCATAAATTCAAATAAATAGCTTTAATTTGTACTGTAAAAGCAAATCAGAAGTTGTCAATATATTTAGCACCTCTGCTAAACAAGTTGTCTTTTTTATTTTTCCTATGGTCCAGTGGCTTCTGGGATCAGTCCCATTTTCAGTTTCAGGTGATAAAGAGGACCAAATGCTTCTTCTCTCCCAGGTAGCTTCACTGTGTTCACTTTGAAGTAATGGAGCAGACAAGTCAGGTTCTTTCTTACTCTGGGAAATTTAACATTTTTCAGTGCTGTAAGCCCCCCTTTGGAACAGGATTGTGATACACTGCTGGAACTGAGTTACTTGAAAGTCTCTGAGCTTACCTGCTTTTACCATCACTATGTCCACTGGGAGCTCATGTTATCTGAGCTAGTGTTCAGTGCTGCTTTGTGCTAGTTGGAAGGTCTGGGTTTAATTTATTTAACACAGTGCATGTCTCTCCTTTATACTGTATACTGTATGCTTTAAAAGAACATATATTTTATTTTTTTTCTGTAGACAGACTCATTCCTCTTCAAGTCCTGTGTGGCTGTTTCTTCGTAAGGCACAAATTAGAAGCGATTCTTGTAGACAGTGTAATGACCCATTTGATTGCTAAAGGCTTAATTCAGACTTCTGTTTGTCTTTCAGACACCCCGGACCTGTGAAAACTTTATCAAATTGTGCAAGAAGAACTATTATGATGGAACAGTTTTTCACAGATCAATTCGTAATTTTGTGGTGAGTATTGAACAGATCCTGTGTAATGTACAGTATGTGATGCCCTCCGCTATTTATTTAGTTTAATTCATTTTTAGTTTCTTCCATGCATGACTGTTTGCAATAGATATATGTTAAATACACCATCAGAATTAGGATTGTCCTAACTTACTAGATTTTTACTTACTAATCTTACTAACAACTGTCTCTGACTAATATTGTCACTTGGAGCATCACTGCATTTAGTAGTGCTTTGCTGGCATTCCAGACAAAGCCTTTGAGAGTCATTGCTTTGGCAAAGCTCTTGTTATCTTCCCCAAGCTGTGGGTGGGTGGTTAATGAACAGAAGGGGGGAGAGAGAGAGAGAGGGAGGGAAATGCTAATTTGGATAAGTAATACTGTGGCCTGTTGAAATCCCATTCAGGTGAAACTTTAGAAAGCAGCTGAATGTCTGATTCAGGTTGTGGTACTAGGATACTGTCAGATTATCCTTTGCTGAGTGTGCTCCAGGACAGGGTGCCCAGGCTTTCTTTGTGAAGGAGTGAAAGAGCACCTAGTGAACCAGAAAGTTGACTTTGGTATTTAAAGATCTTTACTTACATAGGTGCAGTCCAGGCAGCTTAAGATATTATAGCTGTCCATCTAACTTTCTTTCAGAAGAATTAACGACCTGATCCTGAAGGCAGAGCACACCTTTGGCAGCACTGTATATCTCAGTTCATAGTTAAACTTGCAATTAAAACTGTGCTTGTATGACTGTGAAACTAGTCATGTCACACTGCCTCTACTGGGAGAGAATACAGACTATTATTTCTGTAGATCCTGCATGTATATACAGTGATTAATTTTGTTGCTGCAAGATTGGTTTCACATGAGGATTTTCCCTACTGCAGATAGTGAGGGGGATACAGGGAAGTACAGATTCAGATGCAGAAAATATTCCATATTCTTTCATTTCTTGCCTTTGCATCACAGGGAGGATTGGTAATAAAATATAAAGCCTTTTCAGTTCCAAAAGCAATACATCATCGGTTAAAAAGCAGGTTATGACTCAGCACGTAATAGAAAGGATGATCTGGTTAACCCATTTGAGGCTGTTTATTTTCCCTATTTAGCCACAAGAGACTTATTATTTTTATAAAATTGTCATTTTGCTCTTGGATAAGTAATGTAGGAGATGACAGCCAGCTGATAAAAGAGGCTCCAAACAAGTAGTAGTGGTTTCCTTATTGCTAACTTGTCAACAATATAGAAGGAAGAAAATCCAACAGAATTGGCTCTTAAGGCTTATATGCAATATCTTTCACACAAATATATATGTAAGCTATTGATTTAATTTTAATTCTGCAGATCCAAGGAGGTGATCCGACTGGAACAGGAACAGGTAAGGTTGAGTTTGAATCAAGTAAGCTGTTTTCACTTCATGAGCTGTGTTGTTACTTTTATTTCCAAACACCTAAAATTCTCTAAATGATGATATGTGGTACATTGTATTGCTGCTTTAAAGCGGGGGGTTTGTTGGTATGTTTTTACGACCATTTTAACTATGCTTAAAATTTCATCTCGTGTATTCTCAGCCTAAAACTCGGACACTCTTCCACACAGAATTCTTGCTTGGTCTTTACTTCCTTTTTTCTTCCTGAAAATAAATAAATGAAAATTACAATGACTTTACAGCTGGCCTTCCAGGGCAAAGAACAAAGGAGGAAAACATTCATGAAAAGTCGCTTTCAAATTCAGTGTTAATGAAATACTTGAGACCTGCATCGCTATTGGTGAGCGGCCAGATACCATCTGTTCTCCCAGCTAGTTGCCTTGTACAGCCCAAGCTGCTCTTTTTCTAACTTTTAGGGATCACTGTTAGTAAATTCTTCTGCCTGTTCTTTCTGTTTTAGTTGGAGATCTTCATAGCAGGCACATCAGAAATGAGACAAAGCATTGCCCACCAAAATAGTTAGGTCACATAATATCTCTAGTTGCTGCTATAGATTTGCTCATTTTCCACTTGCACCGTTTATCTACCCACTTGTAGATGTCACCAGCCTCCACAGCTCCTTCCCTGGTCCTGTAGGGTTCTGTTAATTTTTATTCTAGTTCATACATGTGTCACTTGCATATGCAAGCGCTGTATTGTTCTTCTGTGTGCTCACATGTCATACAAAAAAAGATGTCTTTGTAGTTGTTAAATGCTTTAGCTCTATGTACTTTGTAAATAATGTTGGTTGTGAGTTGTCCAGCAACTTTTCTTCTGTTGCATGTGATACTCAACAGTTGCATACTCTAAGATTTGAGATTAGTTAAAGGTTCTTGTGTTGATGGCAAAAGCCCATGAACAAGATTTGTTACCTTATATACTTGGGCTGTCAAAAGAAATGTAATTTGACTTGGTTATAAGGAAAGTTTTGGTTCAAATCCCAAAAGACATAATTAGTAACATCTTTAAAATGAGAAATTAAACAGGTGTCAGGAGATGGAAGAAATTTAATGGGTTGACTCAAACACCTTTACCCTCATAGGGTGGGATTCAGCTCCGTCTGTGGAATGAAAATTAACTTGCTGGTGTCATTCGCGTCTCTGTGCAAATGGTAGAGGTATTCTAAGACAGCACAATTAATAGTTGGCAGAGGCCTGGCATTGAAGGTCAAGGCTCAGCTCTACTGGCAAAGCAAATAGGAAGCAAAATGCAACTAAGCCCATAGGAGAAAAAAGCCTCCTATATATATTCTTTTATTTATAAAAGGAGTCTAATGACCTCTAGTCTTTTCTATCTTGTTTTCCTTCCTGTCATTCTTAATTAAATACGAGTATACTGCAGGCAAGATGGCTTGCAAACATCTGTCAAGACTATTAAAGTTCTAATAAAATGGGCAGTGTACATTCAAATAGCTACAAGTGTTGCAGATTTTTAGAGGCTGTTTGCAGTTATTGTAGAGTCCAAGTGATGCAACTGTCTGGTTTCTATTTTTTTTAATACATCTTGAGTTTTAGATATCCTTGATCACTTATTGAATATGATAATATCACAAGAAAAAGTAAATGGTCAACTCTCGAGGCACATGCCGTAAGAAGGTGGTCAGACCTGAGGTGCCTGGTTTTGTGTTCTGCCTGTAGCAGCATAGCCAGAGGAAGGTACAGCTCAGCAGCAGTTTAAGAGCATGGCAAATGCAGTCATGCTCTCCTAGATTCCCATGGTGTAAAAATGTCATTTACTGGTTTGTGCATTATTAATGTGATCACATGTGTGCATTTGGGAAAGCTTTGGAGTAAAGCACTTGGATTCAGTGCTTTGTACTTTTTTATACCTGGGTCTTGTGTGTTACTTGCAGTATAAGTTCCCTTTTTTATTTCATTTGGCAGCTGCAAGGAATTTCTGTATTTCTTTCTTCTTACTGCTTCTTAACGGTAAAAAAAAAAAATGCATCTTTGAAAGCTAAAAAGTCCATAACATTTAATGATCTTTAGAGGTTTACTTGGGGAGTAAATAACTGGACTTCATTAATACCAGAGAAGCAAATGAGAGTAGAACAGGGTTTTCTTTCCAGATAATTCCGTTGGCAATAGGGAAGACTGCTTGGAGGTTACTTATTAAACATCAGTATTTTAAACTGCCAGAATTGTTTCTGTTAGAGCCTTTTTTACAAAAGGCTCTAACAGAAAAAAAAAACATCCTTTGTTTTCTCTTCCCCATAGAACCTTCTACTTTAACTGAAATCTTCTAGGTAAGAGGCTTGGGAAGTTTCTTTGTTTAAAACTGAAAAACACCTTTTCCAAACTGGTATGTGGAAGGTGTGTTGAGCCTTCAAATACATCTTTGATTTGCTTTATTTATTTAATTACTCTTCATCAGCTCAGGAACTAGAACTGACTTGCTTAAGAATCTTCCCACCATTTGGTTTCTGTCATCTGACATTCATCCCTGTTCATCAACAGCGCAGGGTTTATGGTTACAACACCCAAATGCTTTGATGATCACCCACTCCATTGCTAACTAAGCCCAGGACTGTTCAGCTTCTGGGTGGATTTGGGCGCATTGAGTACAACCTGACGTATGGTTACATGTCACACATACATAGACTGCAACTGTTCTCTGGGCTCACCTAGATTAAGAGTGCTTGTGTTTTGGAAACCATGCACAGATGTAAGATGCCACACGGGCTGTCAGTGCCTGCCCCTTTCCATGGCTGCTCCGACTGAACAGTCCTGTCTGAAAGCAGCACTGATACTTACTTCTATTTGTTATTCAGCACCCTGGTGTGTCCTTTTTGAGTCTCTTAGATTGTCGTAAAAGTAACTGTGACCCAGAAGACCTGTGAAGGACAATCGATTGCTGGTACTCAGCAGGAGGAGGGTGGAAATTAGCATTATGGCATCTAGAAGTCGAGATGCCACACGGGGAATAGAGTGAGAAATAGAGTTCTGCCTTTGCTTAGCTTAGCTTAGTTTAGTTTAGTTTAGCTTAGCTTAGCTTAGCTTAGCTTAGCTTAGCTGGCAGACCTGTGTTGCCAAAGCAGTCAGTTATATACTCCTGTAATGTGGACACTGATTTAGAGGACCAAACTAATTTTCTACAGACTTCAACTTAGTGTTTCATAGGTCTACTGGGAGAAATTTTATATTGCTGCAGCAGCTTATTTCTTTTCTAACAAAATAACCACCCATAGAGGCAGTATTCAGAGCAATAAGCTGAGTCATGGTCATTCTTTGTAATGATTAATTATTTGAAAATGAATTTTAGATTTGTGATGTATCTCTTTTCCTGCTGTTCATAACAACTAAGTGGTTGAACACCGTGAGTAATTCCATCTAACTCATGCTAGTGCAAGTGGAGCAGCTGCTCTGTATTTCAGTATTTCAAATAACAGAAGAAAATTTGCATGTAGGAAAAATAGGTTTAATATCCTAACCCTTTTGTATTACAGTTTCAAAGCAGCACAGCCCATTTTTCAGCTACTCTTACTCACAACCTGATGGAAGGTCTCATGAACCAGCCTGTGTGTGTGCCTCTGTCCATTTATGAATCCAGGAGGGCATAAAAGAAGCATATAATAGCTGTAAAAGTCCAAGATAAAATACCAGTAGTAGCTGGCAACAAGCAGAGCTCCTCTGAACTGTTAATAGCAAAGGACTGTGAACAAACTTGGTCAGTTCTGCAATAAGATTTCCTAACAAGGCAAGTTCCTAAAATGTAACCAGTTTTAGAGCCCTTTTTCTTGCATAACTGAAGCTCAGCAAAAGGACAAGGGCAAGACCTTTTTATTTAGCAATATACTCCTTTTAGATTGCGGCCCCCCTGAAAATCCAGTCTCTGATAAGTGGGGTTAAAAGTACTGTGTCCTCTTATCTGAAAGGAGAGAAGCAGTTACTGGCTGAGCTAAGGCTTTCATATTTGCAAAATGATTCAAGAATCCTACTTGGAAAGCTCTGAAGAAGTGTCAGATGTTATTATGTACCTCGTTGTTCCAAATGACAAGAAGAAAATTACAGAAAGTAAGCCATCATTTTTGTGAATCAGAGCCCTCCCACTTCTTTACCACTGCTTAGCAATTTCTATGCCAGAAAAAGAAAGGATTTATTTAAAATCACAACTGTCATGAATGATGATTCCCAGCCCACACCTGGCTTTTGGAATGCTACATTTCTGAAGCTTTAGGTGCATCTCTCAGCTCTTGCAAGAAAGTTGTACAATTTCTGTAATTTTACCCAAAAAATTTTCTTTCTGGAAAAAAAATGCCTTTAGTAAGAACAAAGGCTAGCAAAGAGTAAGAGGGTTCAGTTCAAAGGACAATTTGAAAATGTGCAGGTTTTCTCTGTCGTCACTAATGTTCTTATTGCTTCAAATGTCAGTTTAGATGTATTCACCTTTCCACTATCAGCACAGGATGCAGATACAAGACTGAATAACTAGCAGTGCTTCAGTTACAACCTAAATGTGTCTTGCTACTCTGGATAGCCATGGAAATGATGAATGCAGTCTTAATTTTTCCTATGAGCTGTGTGGTCTGTTTGGTTTCATCTCTGTGTAACAATTAGGTAAACATCTCTTTAACTTAAGAGAACTTTTCTCTGTTATTAAAAATGTGGGGAAGTGGCTCCCAGCTGCCTTCAGCTTTCAGTCCTGGGTATCCGGGTTAGCATGTGGTTTTTATTTTACAGAACTGTGCAAAAACTCTTTCTGGCTCTTGAAGGCTTTGACATTGTGCAGGTTAAATGCTGCTAGAAGGCCAGTATATTTCCTTGGCCAGTCCCAAGTTTCCAGCCTTGTACCAACAGGAGAACCCCATGTGCAGGGTTGTAAATGCTGCTCCATTTCCCAGTCCCAGCACCAGCTCAGCCAGTGGCATGACTGCTGCCATGTGAACTCCTCTGATTTTTAGCACAGAAGTCCCCAGAATTTTTTTCTGGTGCTTTTTGTAATAGGATCTCAGAAACATTTGCAAGTCCAGTAGGCACACAGCTCCTCTTTGACAGAAGATAATCTTATCAGGGAGTAAGCTGAGAGGAAGGTGAAGTGACAGGCAGTGCTGCCCGCTGTGAATCTAACACCCAGAGTCAATTCTTGTTTTCCATGGGCTGTTCTTGTAGGCTAGTACTTCAGTGTTGGGGTGAGGTTTTTACATCATCATGACTCCATATATAGTCAGCAGTATTTGTGTGCTCTCTGAGGAGGATTTGGGGAATATAAGGAGGAGCATCCTCTCTTTATGGCATATGCCAGGAGCGTAACATGAGAGGGCTAGAGCTAGACAGTGTGACGGTCCCACCTCCTCTGCCTGTCTGCATCCGTTCTGCTTTCAGAAAATGAGGAAGATGGCACAGCCACACCTCCCAGCCATGTTGAGAATAAACACAGTAAAATCTGCTGGATACTTCAAAATGCCACATAATGATTAGAGAGTTATTTTCCCAAGTTTACATTGAGCTCAGTCGAGAGTAAAAAGTAAGAATCTAAAATCCCTGTTCCAGACCCCCCTGGCTGAGCATTAGGCGCAGTGCTGCCATGGCAGTAGACTAATGAGGGATTTGTACTTAATCTTCAGAGAGAAAGTGAATCTGGGTTTCAATAATTAAAAAAATACATACATTTAACACACCATCTTCTGGCTTGCTCTGTCTGGCCCTACTTCAAGCAGATACAGCCTGGAACAGTTCCAGAGGTTAGCAGGAGTTTGACAAACAGCATCTTCAGGCTATTTTCCATTTAATGAGAATGCTTAATACAGTGTTGGGTTTTTTTTGTTTCAAAAAAGAGAAGAAACCCCAATCTGTTCCTGTCCTGCTGACTGCAGCATCACCACTGCCCCTTGCCAGTCCGTGCTGCCAGGCCTCCACAGACACTTCAGCTATGTCCTTTATAGGACGTCTGCCCTTTTAGGCAAATGCTGCACAGGCCATTCCCTGTTCGTGCTGCAGCTCCCAGGCAGACAGAATTAGCCTTGGAAACAGCTGTATGGCAGGCAGAGGGGGAAGCAGGGGCTGGATTTCATGCTGTAACTATCTTCTAAAATACTAGCACTTATTTCCAGAGAACTGGAATGAACCAAAGTTATGACATTAATTCTGACCTGCAGTGAAATGAAATCATATAAAAAGAAATATTCCAAAACTTAAAGATCATGGCTCATTCCTCCTGTCTGCAAGCTCTTGGGTCTGGTTGCTTATTGTGCCAGAAAGGAAGATTCTTTCTGTCATTCACAGTTTTTCTCTTTCCTTTTGAATTATTTTTTCTGAGCAGTGAAGGCTTCAGGGCTCATTCTACTCTCCTTCAGCAGCTTGACAATCACTGTAATTCCAGCATCAGCTGGAAACATATGAAGGGTGTAACGGACTCAAGGGTTTGGCCACTTGCTGCCTTGTACCATCTCAATGGGCTGTGTTCATGCTTGCTTATCATCTGAAAATTTCAGACAGCAAAAACTGCTCTAGGTTAGAACTTAGAGCAAGTGCATCTGCTTTACAAATGATTAGGGAGCTCCTTCAAGAGATCCTTTGGAGCAAAAATATGGTTTTTCTCCAAGGGAAGTCCAAATGAACTTGGTTACTCAGGTGCAGAGCCCCGGCTGAAATGCAGGCCCTGAAGCAATGGCCCTGCAGCAGCGTGGTGGTGTGGGCAGGGAGTGAGAAGGTGAAAACTGTAAAAGGCAAAGAGGGAAAGAGAAACAGTGCACAGGGCATGGTGCTGTTGGTGGGCACTGGGTCTGCAGGCTTTGCAGGTGTGTTTCTGGTTTCAGGCAGCACCTGTTGGCATGGAGCCTCCCTATATTCCAAGTGTAGTTTGTTTATTTACTAACATACAGGAACTTTGTTCTTCTGAATAAGGCAGGTAACTACAGCACTGCACAGGTAAGCTCTCTTAGCAAAAAGCAACACGCAGGGAGATTCATTAGCAAAGCAAATTACTGGCTTCTTCTAGTAAGACTTTTTTTAGTAGATTGAGCACTTGGCTAGAATAGCTGAGGTTTGGATCCATCTTCAAGACAGTAGAACTGGCTGCAGCTGTACCATATCCCTTTCACCCACTACTGGAAGAGATTGGCATATGAGATCAAGCTGATGTAATTTAGCTGATCTTAAAATATTCAATAGCCAGAGACTGCTGAAGTAATCACTCCTCCAATATTCCTGATTACAGAAAATCCCTGCAGGGATTGTCCCCTTTTGCTGCCTCTTGACAAATTGCAGAGGAGGCAACACTCAACTCTATTAATAGGTCTCTTGAACAGGATTAATTGGGTTTTAAATGGGTGGGTTTCTTCCAAAATTTCTCACTTGCTTAGTTCCCCTTGCACGTACAGCCATCCACCTTTGTCTTACCATCTGAAACTCTCATTTCATGCACTTGTGTGATTTTCCTCATGAGGTTTTCAGCAGGAGCCTGTTTCATTCTTCAGGTTTATTTGCTACTTGCCTGTGCAGCCACATCACTAGATTGCTTTTCTGTATTACATGTGCAAATAACCGTTGAGTGCTACTGATCCCTTACTGGCCTTCTGCTTTGCAAGTGATACACTTACTGTAGAGGATTCTTGAGCCAGTTCTGCAGATGGACCAGTCTTGCAGCCTGTTTGGATGGTTTTGTTTGGTTTATTTTTAATACTATCCTAAGGTGAAATATTTTTTCATGGTTTGTCAAACAAGATTATGGATTAGACTGTAAAACTATGTGACTCATCTCACCCTTCTTTTTTCTCATCAAGAATGATCCTAGAGGAAAGTGCAAATGAAAATGCCAGGTCTGTCATAAATAATGTAAAAATTACAGCCAGGAGGAGAGGTCTCCCAGACCCTCTTTCTATGCAGACATGGAAGAGAAATCAATTTTGGAGGGCTGGGTCTATGGCTTGTGCAAAGTTTTATCATCCTTTTGACTTCATTGCCTTTAAATGCTTTCAGTATCCATATATCTAGTCCAAATATCTCATTTTTACCTTTTATTTTGGAGGAATGTAAATTATCATTCTTCACTCACACAACTATATTTGGGCTTATAGTTCCTATTCTTAGTTGATTCTATCAATGTATTTAATCTCTGTAATACTTTATTTCCAGAAGCAGTGCTATATCCAGAGTGCAGTTAAACTAGTAATTCTTTGCTCAGTGTTCTTTCAGGAAGCCACTTTTTAAAGAAATAATGTCTTAAAAAAGAGAAACAATAGTGTGCCAGCAGTAAAAAATTAAATACTTGGCAGTTTTTAGCACACAATATATAATGCTGTTGATAAGCGGTCAGGTCTGTTGCAGTTGATAGTGTGGAAGAACAGAATTGTGTTGCCAGTTAAAAACATCGGATTTCAAGGGCATGCTCAAATACTAGCCTAGTGATAGGGATGAAGAAAGAATGTATCATACATGGGATTCCAAGTACCACAGACGTTAAATTTAATGTCTGTTCCTGTTACAATATGTAGTGGAAAACTAATGAGAACAAACATTTCTTCTGTCATTTTTTTTGTTAAGGAGGAGAATCTTACTGGGGAAAACCTTTCAAAGATGAATTTAAGCCCAACTTGTCCCACACGGGGCGTGGTGTTCTTAGTATGGCAAATTCAGGACCCAACACAAACAAATCACAGTTGTAAGTAGTCACTTGCTTGTTGTGTTTTATTGTTTCCCTCTAGACATTGTGTCTTACTCTGTTAAGAAAACAAATGACATTTTACAAGCTACTCTTTAAAGTTCAGTCAAGTGAAATATTTTGTCGAGTGCTGCATATTGAAGTCACAGTAGCTGGAGCTGCTGGTACCCAATGTAAGAGCAAAGAGAAGCACAGCAGGAAGACCTGCATCATTAATTTGTCTTTTCTGATGTTATCATTTGAAGGTTTTGTTCATTTTTGTCAGTGTCCCCCCAGTGTTGTCCCTGTAAGATCATTCCACCTCTTCACTCTGTTTAAATTTAGCCCCATACTGAGCTTCCTGAAAGCTTAATGAAATGAAACATATACTCTATGGAAATGTTGCTTCTTTTTACTCACATGATTTTAAACAAATGGGGAACGTTCTGCACTGCTGAACTGTGTAGAACCCAGACATGGCAGTGTGCAGAATCTGGGATTAAGAATGAAGTGTTTTTCAATGTACAAAAGCAGAATGAGGACTATAGTGAGGGGGAAATGAATGAAGCAGGAAGAACAACAAATGAAATTTCAAGATACTGAAGCAGTCATAGCCTTCTTTAAGCATAACATTAATACAGGTGTTTGCCTGAAGTCTTTTGAAAATGTTCTGTGTCACTTTGAGCCAAATATTTATTGGTTGCTCTCTAAGTACTGCAATACAAAAGAAATTATACTTTTGTTGTGAGCCCCAGGAAAGACAGTGTATGTGCGCGTACAGTACCGTGTGTTGGGACTAGGGAGGAAGGAAGGGAGGGGGTTCTTGGTGTTGGTCTTTATAATGCTAAGAATTATTATGGCTTGTAAACTATGCAGTAGTGTGGTTAGCTTTAATTAACTGCAAGTGCTTGTCTCAGGGCCTTTAATAGGCTTACTCACATACTTAAGGCTAAGCAAATGTTGGGCAGCATGCAGGATTGAGTTGCTGTGGAGCTTATTTTGGATTTGAATGTTATTGCCAGAACTCAGGTGCTAAATTAGGGGAGAGTGGAGGCTTCTTTTTTTTTCAAAGGGGGATTCTAGAAACAGAAGTTAAAGAGACAGTTCATGAGCGATGTGCCATACTGAGTCACATCATCTGCTCCTGTAAATGTAATCATATGTTTCCCTAAAATTTGCAAAGAAATATGAAATTCCTTTATATGTGAAGTCCTTGAGAGGCTCCAGCTGCCCATATTTATAAAGCTTCCTAGGCCATGTTTAGACACTTCTGGCAACTGGTGTGCACTTAGGAACTGGGTGAATAGCTTTCACAGTAGGTGATGGGCAACTGCAGTGCAGAGTGAGCCAGGTCCCCTGTGTAGGGTGGTGCTCAAATAATGTTCAGGAATTCTCCTCCAGGATCATCCTGAGTTATGTTAATTCCATTGACCTTAATTTTATTTGACTGTAGTGAGGGATGAGAAGCATTCTCTCTATTTGCTACCACTCAGATGTTTTTTATTACAACACTACATAACGGATCACTTAATAATCTTTAAGTACTGCCTATCTGGGGATAAAGTGGTGCAAAGAACCCATGCAAAAGGCTCAGTTGTAATGTTTGCCCTGCGTAGGAGTTGGCATTCTGCATAGCATCTCAAAGCTTTCCTAGGGCAAGGTATGTCTAAATAGATTTTCTGGCAGATTGCAGCCCCTCCTATTTGCAATCCTATAACTTCCTGAGGCAGTTGCTTATATGGAAAAGTGCTTTTGGAATGCTTATATATTTTTAGCTGTCTCTAATGTAGTGAAACAGATGGAGACAGGGAGGAGAGCCAGCACTGCATGTCCAGCCAAGATGGGCCATCATAGTCTGCAGACCACAGTGTGGAAACCTCTGTCTCATATGCTTGTAGTCCATGTCTTCCAAAGAAGCATTAAGCTTTAGAGAAAAGTTTTAGAGTCAAAGTTGCTTTGGATTGGGTATTTTAGTTCCCACATTTTAAGTGTAAAAATACAAACCCCAAAATTAAAAGTCCAATGAATTAAAAATGATTAAAAATCCAAGTTTCACAGGTTTTCATTATTTTTGACTCTTGGAAATATTCTTCTGCTGTGTTTGTGTCCAAAGCACACACAAATTTGCAGTGATCAAAGAAGTGGATCACCGACGGGCCAATGTAATGGAAGAGAAATGCAAAAAGTAAATATCCTGAAAGATAAAAGTTTACACTGGCAGGGACTCTTGTGTTATACAACTGTATTCACTGGATAGAAGCTTCCAATCACGCACAAGAAATGTACTTCTCAAGCAGGATGCACGTCTCCTTGTCCTGCATGAGCTTCCCAGGGCCTGTCTGGCCAAGAAGGCAAATGCTCAGCTTAATTTTGGAGCTTGTGCAAGTCACCATGCCTGGAGTACTGTTTAGAGATGTTAGTAAGGTGTAAAAATGAGAAGTCAAAACTCCAGAATCCAAGACAATACCCACAAAACAGAGGAGTCAAAGGATGTTTGGCCAGCGGGCCTCCTGTCAAGGAGTCAGAAGGGGAGAGGGGCTTGTCTTGTCTCAGAGAGCTTTTGCATATGGAAAAGAACATTTTCATGTTTTTAAGCATTACTGGCTGTTGTTGAGTGTCAATGTGATAATATGCTAACAGTTATGTCTTTCATTCCTTCCAGCTTCATCACATTCCGCTCTTGTGTGTATCTGGACAAGAAACATACAGTTTTTGGAAGGTAAGTGAAGGGTATTATGAGCAGCAGTATAGCAGACACGCGCTCATGTATGTCTGAAACCTTAAGAAAAGAATCTAGTGACCCTTGCAACTGAACTGAAGCATACTCATATCTCACAATCCAGTTCTGCTGGTCATGAGTAGATGGCCAACATTGCATCAGTGCCAGTCATTAGACTGCCTTTTTTCCTCCTTCTATCACTGTAAGTTGCCTTACTTCCCTTCTGTGGGTGGCCCTCAAGGGAGTCACGAACAAAGTAATCATCATCCTGTAACCAACCGTGTTAATATCTGTGCATGCTAATTCCTGGGACATAAGAGATTACCTCTTCAACACTGCTTTCATCCTCTTATGAGCTATAAACCAGGAAATTAGTCATGACCGGGCTGCTGTTCATCATGCCATAGAACATAGAGCTTCCACATAGGTTAAGTCTTTTGGCCCTTTTTATTTTATTCTGTTCTTCTGGGGTTTTTTATTCCTGACAGTTATCATCAGTATAAAATCTGCATGTTTGTGTGCATGTGTGTGTATATGCATACAGCTTTATGTGTGTAGATATATAAAGATACTACCAATGCCAAGACAGCAAGGGAACTTCATTCTTTGTAAAAAGAAGTCTCTTCTAAAAGTCTTTTCCAGTCAAGCCCTCACATGATAAAGATCAAGGTATTTATTACAGAGGAGATCACAAAAGCTTTATGTTACAGTTTGTTCTTTGCTTCCTCTGCTGCTGGTACATGGTATTTACCAAGTCATGCATAGCTGTTCTAACAAATGCCTCCGCGCAAATGGCAGGAAGGAGAATTGTACTAGCCTGTTTCATTGGTAGTTCCCAGGGATTTTACAATCTTTTTAAAGTGAAGATTTCATAATTCTTTTCATAGTTTTACCTGTTTGAAAGGCAGCAGTTGAAAATAAATACATGTGCTGTTTACTTTGATTGGATGCCATACAATTGCATTGTACAATGAAAGTGATATATTTAATCCATCTTCTCTGTCTTAGAGTTCTTGAGGCAGAAACTGGCTTAGTTTTAAACAATTACTTTAGTGCTGTTAGTTCCAATACTTATTCTGCAATAATTGTACCCTATGAAATACAGTTCTTTTTTTTTTCTTAGGTCTGTCCTAGAAAAATTTAGAGTTCCCTATCATTTGATGAAAGCAGATAAATAAAGCAAATTCTAATACCGAAGGGTGAGAGCAAGTACATTCTTGGAGGGGTTACATTACCTGTATCCTAAGACTATTTCACTTAAGCTACAAATTGAGTCCTCCTTGCAAAATCCTATTAAATCCCATATGGTAATGCTGTTAACCTGAGCTTGCCACCTCATCAAATAGTATTTGGGTTAGGACAGCTCAGCTGAAAATGTGACTGTTCTTCATTCCTGGATGCAGCCTGGCTTCAGTGAGCAGGCATCCTGGTTAGTCCTTCAGTATCTTTGCATTCCCTAATGTGCTCCAGTTTTATCATAATTCACCAGGAAAGAATAAGAGGAGCTCAGCTTCCTGTGGTGCAGGGGGTGGGCTCCCAAAAGCCATGCATAACATCTCAAGTACCTTACGAGCTCAAATGATGTTTCACAATGTGCATTGCCCTTTAGAGAGGTATTACTTCAGTCCAAGTAAATGTGGTTACGTGTATATAGCAGAGATTTATGCAGTTTTAGCAAAGACTGTCTTAATCTTTTTAATTAAAGGACAGTTAATTTAATTGTCCTTGCTACTACAGGAATCTGAACTTAGTTGCTGGAGTAAAGAAGTGGTGCTGCTTTCTCAGCACTGCAAATATTCGTCGCTGAAATACAAAGGAAAATCTTCATAAAAATGTTGATGTAGAATCATATTTGGCTTCCTGCATGAACACTGAGTGACATCTTTGTATGAACACAGCCAAGGTGAATTTTACTCTGGATTCTCTTGCATGTAAATTCAAAGAATGTAAAAAATGAAGATGCTGGGCTAGATGCATTCCAGTCACTATATTAATCTAAAAATTGAATATTTGAATAAGTGAATTTACCTACAAATTTAATATAAAAGGCTGCTGTGTGCAGCTCTTAAGATCTGTATCCTGTCATCAGAATCCTTCAGCTCTTTTTACCTGTGTTTGTTTTTAAAAGCCATAAAAGCTAAAAGATTACAGAGATTGTATCTGTAGTGGAACTCCAGCTCTAGTTTGCTATTTTAGATCCTGGGTGTTTCCAGGATTTGGTGACTGTATCTGATCTTAGACTGTATAGCACAATAATATCTGGGAAGCATATCTAGGAATAATATCTAGGCTTAAGAATACAATGAACCCATGAAATCTTAGTTCTTTATTTCCATGAATGTTAAATTGGATTGTCTCAATTGAATGCTTACTGGCCTGTTGTGAGTTTCATATATAGATTTGAGGATTACTTATTTCACTTAATATAAAAACCTAAATACTCCGGTCTCAACTGTACCCTCAGCTATTTCTGTGGAGTTCTGGTTCATGTTAGTGAGTGTCGCATCCATATCTTTGAGAGCAGATTTTGACCTGTTTGTAATTTGTGTAGAACTTTTCAGCAGGCTTTCCGTGCTTTAGAGAACAAAAAAGAGTGAAAGAGCAGCCATTCCCCACCCCTTTCTTTTTTTTTGTCCTGTGTGGGATGGCACATTGAAAAGTTCCTTCTCTGGAGCTGCATCTTATTCGTGTCCCCACTGGTTTGCAACACAATTTTTGCATAGCAGCAGCTATTAATGTTGGATGTTTGGCTGTTAAGCATGTTTGGAAAACACACCAGCTGCAGGCAGTGGGACTATGAAAAGTGGCACGTGTCTGGCTTGATGAACTGGAATTTTCAAGTCTCGGGAGAAGAGACTGGAGGACAGGGAAGGCATCTTGTCATGATGGTGCTGCCCACCATGGCAGTAATGAGGACAGATGCTACTGAAAATAAAAGAGGTAATTTGGCATATATGGGGAGCAAAACCAAAGGCAATGAGAGAAGAACGCGTTCCCTTGGAGGTGTGTTGCAGGCAGCACAGACTTCTTGCTCCAGCAGAGCTGCCTAGATTAAATTAGTATTTACCATTTCTCCTAATTACCATTTCTCCTAACTTAGAGAATGCTGTAATTAATGTGAAAACTAACTGGTGGCTTTTCTTGGCTTCTAGCTTGCTGGTAGAAGGTTTAATTTAGAAACTCAAATGATGTAAACCTACCAACATACATTTGCTCTGCACAGAGTGGATGAGAAGCATTTGCAGGGGACTGCTGCTGTCGTGGGCTGTGTGCGTGGGCTCTCCTTCTTTACCCATGTTATAACTGGGAGTTCAACTGTTGTGTGAGCTGCATGGGGATGTTACAGCCCAAACACCAGTATCAGCTCACATTCCAGTCTGGTGTGCTGTATGAGATTTAGATGCAAGCACATCTCATCCATGTTGTAATTATATTTTCTGTTACTCCAATGTTCTCATCCACAGCTCCTTGGATGAGAGACCTAGTACATTTGCCCTTTGTAAGCAGAAATAGAAACATAATCTCTGCCCCAGAGCATGTGTAAGTGCAAAATAGACTGCATATAGATGGAGGAAAGTTGCAACAGTGACCCCTTTCAGCCTGCTTTCCACTGACAGTTTGCACTTCAGAAGAACCACAGAAAAAGAAAGCCCCAGGAAAAATAAATTAACGGCTTTGTGGATGTTTTGGGAGAGCCTGTTCCAGAGCTAAAGGGACACATGAAAAAGTGTATGTTTAAAATAATAGTGGAAGGTAATTGAGCTATGCTGATCAACAGGAAGAGAGAAATGCTGTCTCAATTTTGGGTGAGATTTAGGACAAGCAGAGCATGGTGGGCTTGAAAGTGAGGGCAGATTGCAAGTATGTGATGTGATAAAAAGAAAGGCAATAGAGGAAGTGGAGAGAAAAGTAGCAAAGCTGAAAATTATCTGTGCAGCAGTTCTGTTTATTAGAGAATCACTTGTGTTTGTCAAGAACTGAGAAAAGGATGTGGCATCTGATACAGGAGATGAGTATATGGAGGACAGTTTTCTCCTTTGTACATGGCTGCATGTATCTGCTGACGCAGATAACTTTTAAGCATCTCTTGAGGTTTCTGCCGCTCATTCTTCAATTCTCTTGTTCCTGGAAATAATGAGCAAGGTAGTTTGGGAAACCACGGACCTGGTCACATTGGAGGCACTTGTTCAGTAGCTGATATCAAGCTCAGTTTTGTCTTTTCTTCCCTCCTGCCCTTGCCAGATGCTTCTGTGGAAGAGTTTTCTTTCATTGGATAATTATCACTCTGTATTAAGTATTCCTTAACATGTTTATTGCTTTCTACAGTGCAATGAGAGTAACTCTTGTCCTCTAAAGTAATCAGCTATATAAAACAAGTATCAGACATTATTCAGATACCCAGGTACAGTTAAATAATGCACAGTATCTGTTTCCACTTGTATCATTCACTGTATGATTTGAATCCATGAACCCCAGTGGCTTCTAAGCGGGGAAATTCATGTTCCTGTTGCTCTTCTGCAACTCATCTGAAGAACGGAGAAATTGTGTGACAGCAGAAAGGCAGATTCTGTTGTTGAATCAGTGCGGGGAGCCTGACCTAATTTTGCACTGCAGAGTCTTCTCCCCAGACACCAGAGAAGAGTGAAGAGCAAGGTGGGAAAATAAACCAGGGCTCCCTGTGGAAGCCTTGGCTGTGGTGTCCTGTAGCACAGGAGGACCGGGTGGTTGGAGGTGCACCAGGGCTGCCATTGTTTCCAGAGCAGTTGTGTGATCTCTGAAGAGGAACCTGTGCCAACACAGAGAAGTCCTTACTGTTCATCCGTTCATCTGTTGAGTCTAGCTTCAAAATGCTTTTCTCCAAGTTGTTTTAATTTTTCAGTGCCCATCATTGCTGTGTCTCCGCTGCTAGATTAAGCCCTTATGAGAGATTGAGATGTTTTGGCTGCATCCTTGTTGCAAGTTCAGATTGCTCGATCCTTTTCAGATGAGGTGTGTACATTTTGTCCTGAGTGTACATGTTTGGACATGCCTATATTGTTCCCTCTGTGTGTGTATATAAATGTATGCACTCCTTTTTATAAAAATAACCTTGAGGGCAGAATGTGTTTACAAAACAACAATGTTTCTTTCTGGCTTCTGTTTCTAGTTTAAAGCCTTTTTCAAAAATAAAAAATCCAGACATTGTTCTTGTATCATCTTCTGACCAGGAAACGCTATCATCTTGGACCACTGCCATCCCCAGCATTGCATAAGGCTTAATTCCTATAATTCTTCTAAACAAAACTATCAGAAATAGGAAGTCCATTTGTGAATGTCTGCAAGACTGCAAGGGAGCTGCAGTTTTCTTTGGGAGCAGCAGTAACTAATGTACAGCCAGACTTATATTGGCATATTGCAGATAGGTAGCGCTTTCTCCAGATATTTCACTTACACTTCATGCGAAGACATTGGCAGTGGTTATGAAGCAGGGTTACTGTTTGCATAAAGGAGTCTTAACAGGAAGTAAGATTTTAAATAACGTCTCTAAATTTGAAATGCAAAGGTTTCCAGTGCTAACTTTGCTCAGTTTTTAAGAGCAGAATTGCACAAGTAAGGGCACATTTTTGTTTCATTACCCTGCTAACAGAAAAAGCCTAAATGTTACCTTGTCGTCCATGCTTAAATGTAATGCAACATTTGTCAAGCTCCTCTAAAAATACAACCAACTGTCTCAGGGATGCTGAGCTAAATATATAGTTGAGATCATCATTTCTCTGTTCAGCATCTATTGGAAGCACACAACAAACCCTCGGTTTCACTTGTTCTAATGTAAATGGTGTCTTTAAGGTATCATCTTTGTTGGCGATCATCTGAACATCTGTTTAAACCTCACTTAGTCAATTTAGGACAAAGCATGTGTGGCACCTTATGAAAGGAACAGAGCCAAGAAACAGTGGGAAAAAGGTTAAGCTTGTTTCTGCCCTTCTCTCTTCTCTTTCCCACTGCACTCCCAACTTAGCACAAGTGATGTTGTGTGAGAAAGGCTAACGCCATGTGAACTGTTGCTGTCTGGGTAATGCATTTAGCACATGTGAAGCATGTAAAGGAATATATATTAGCCTAAATTTCTGGAGTTTGCATTTTGTTTCAATGAAAATGATGTACAGAGTTCTTTATGCTGAGACTCCTATTTATTCATAGGACATATTTTATCTCTTTTTTGCTCAAAGTTAGTGAATATTACAGTAATATTAAGTAGTGGCACTCTCTTTAGAAGGTTTTTTAGATGCTTTAATGTACTGACCTGATGGTCTTTTCTTCATATAACTTGTCTGGGCTTTTTTCTTGGCCAGATGTCCATTACCTTTTCTTCTTATAGCCAGAATGTGTTGTAGGACAGGCAAAGAATCCCCAAAACTACTCCAGCGTGTTGCTTTCCTCATTGTGAGGAGCAATTGCTGTAACAGATGCCAGTGCATGGGCTTAGACACATTGTATCTCATCAAACTGATTTTAGTGCTGCAATGTAACATCATGAGGTTGGACAATAACAACATGTAATGTTTCAAGAGCTTGCAGATACCTTGTATCTCTACTTAGATAAATCAGAGGACAGCTTGCAAAATCCTTTACAGCTTGAGACCTTAAGTTGGGATATTCCTGGTCTTTTTTCATCTAGCCATGAGTGCTGTGCTCAGCGTGTAGTTCAGCTTTTACTGGACAGGTGATGTTTGCAATCAGATCTTGTCCTTTTGGGGGTTTATTTTTACTGATGAAACATCAGCTTCAGCTGGGCCTGATCCTTGACAAAGCTTCCAAGTGCTCCCAAGACAGAAGTGAATACTAAGTTATTTCCAGTTCCTCTGGCCAGAGCTCTCTGAGCTGGTGGTTTGCATTTAAATTAATTTTTGGGTTTTATTGGTATTGCAGCAGAGTCTGAAACCATAAACCTGTATTGAGAACTCACTCTGCTGACAATGTAATTTGCATAGAGATACTCTCTGCAAAATGTTATAGAATGCAGGGGTATAAAAGAAAGTAATTTTCCATTTGAGAGACAAGAAGCTAAGAAGAAAAGAGAATGACACACTCTGCAGGCCTGACACCTCTGTCTTCTTCCCCCTTAGCCCTTTATAATCATGTCAAAATAGACTATTTAGGTCATTTACTGATAACCTGTGAATACCATGTCTGTCACAGCCTTTTAAAATGTACAAGTTGCAAAGTATTCCCAATAAGGTTTAATTAGCATAATGACTGAAGGTTTTGAGGATCACCAAAATGCATTAGGGTCTAGCTATGTGCTCCTTAAAATGGTGTCTCCTGCCCTTGATGCTAACTCCTGGTCCCAAACTCCTCTGGCTCCAGGAGCAGGTTTTGAGAATTATGGCTGCTTCTCGTTGTCCTACAGCCGTTAATATGGGCTGTATTTTTGGTTTCTGGCCATGTGGCTTGGCTCTATTAAAACAGATGTTGTCCAGCTACAGACTGCTTTTCTAAGGGGCCTGGATTGCTCGGCATCAACGGCCTGTCTTTGTCTTTATTTACTGCTCTTCTAAGTATAGCTGTTTTCAAATTTAATTGTGGATGATGATGTAGATAAAAGTGTTAAATACCCTGGGACCAGGATCTGATCCCAGCAGGACCCCTCTGGAAACATACTGACTCAGTGGTTCCTATCCAGAATTAGATTTTGACACCTGTCAGCACATTTGTTTGTTTAATGTGTGCTGGGTTAACTTCTTATCAGTCAACGTATCTGCCGCCTTCCAGCAGTCTGTTCCATGGACACTGTTATCCCTGTTAACCACAAAGATAGAAGGTTGTTTGACAGACTGTTTTCCACAGAACCTTGTTGATTGCCATTTCTTATTTCCTTTCTTTCTTAATCATGTCCTGTCTCTGCTATTCCATTATTTTGCTGGGATAGATGACAGGCTTATAATAATCTGGGTCACTGCATTTATCCTCTCCAAATATCCTTTTCTGGAACTTCCCCATTGTTCCACACTTTTTAAAAAATGAACATTAAACAGGCCAGAAACTCTTCAGCTTTTCTTAAACATTTCCAAGCAAGTATTTCATATGTTGACTTGAGGCCAAGGATCTAGTGTCCTCCTAAACAAAAACTGCACTGAGAAAAGTCCCGATGTTATCCTGTGGCTGTGACTTGATGTGCTGCTGCCTTCCCAGAGCCCTCATGAACTCATGGTCATGGTGTGCTTTAGAGCAGTCCTGTGCTTTCTCTGGTAGTGGTGTTCTTACAGCCAGCTCTGTCACTGCTCCCCAGTAGTGGCAGTTACAGTTCCCTTTCCTGCTAGTGACATTCTTCAGTCTGATACACAATTCAAAAACAAAAGAAACCTAAAAAGTAAAACTCAGAAGTTAATGAAAACATTTGCTTTCTTGAGCGAGTCTGTTGGTTTGTTTTTCAAAGCTCATGGGAGTAACAGATCTATGGATGTAGCATTAGCAAATGAACCCATTTTGAAACGGGTATATGTCTTGCAAAGATGGCCACGTGTGGTCACTTGTCCTCTATGTGGCTGCCAGGTTTTTGGACAAATCTGCTCGGGTAGTGGATGTATTAGATGTATTTTGAGTGTGTTGTGACAGCTGGAAACTATGTTCTTCCCCTTTCAGGGTGGTTGGTGGCTTTGAGACTCTGACTGCTATGGAGAACGTGGAAAGTGACCCCAAAACAGACCGTCCCAAGGTACATGTGAAGCGCCAGGGGCTGTGCAGGAGGGAGCAAACATATATGGCCTTGTGTGGCAGTGCAGTTCACCCCACTGGTCCTTCCCTGAAAATCAGACTTGGGGGAGATGGTGTAACTTAATCAGCAGACTGAATTGCTCTTCTTCTCTTCTGCTCCCAGGAGGAAATACGAATTCAGACAACAACCGTTTTTGTTGATCCATATGAAGAAGCAGATGCCCAGGTGAGGATAGTCAGTTAGTTTGTTTTCTGGAAAGGACAAAGCTCTTCTTTAGAGAACTTTGTAACTAAATGCCTTTTCTTTGAACATGTGCAGCCCCCTAGCCCCTATGATTGCAAGCTAAGATTAATCAGCTGCCATTCAGCATTGTCTTGTGTGCCAGATTATTGCCACTCTTTCAGTGGAGAGGAAGTGGCACAGCTCTCAGTCCATCATGCTTCCAGTGGTTTCCTTTCCAAATGTCCCCACTAGCTATTGGTAGCTGCAGGTGAGAAGAGAGGAGTCTTGTTATAATGGCTGCAGACAGCCTTTTTGTAGTAGCCCTTGAAGTCTGTCTCCAAAGCCTGCCTTGTAATCATAGTGGTGCTGATTGCTGGTTTAGAGTGCTTTAAAGCTTCAAAGAACTGTAGGCATTTTCTCCTTATGCTGGACTAGCTTATTCAACAGATTGAACTCTTTGTTTCCCACAGGTTGCTGCTGAAAGAGAGAAGGTGCAGCTAGAAGAAGCAGCAGCCAAAGCAAAAGCTGAAGTGGTCCCACCAAAGAAAGAGGTCCAGACTCCTAAAACTTACCGGCAGGGGATTGGAAAATACATTAACATGGCTGCAGCGTGAGTGCCCTGCCCATCTAATCTTTGTTGAGTGTTTTAATTGCCTTTCCTGCTGGACACTGACCTTGTCCAGTGCCATTGCTTAGATACTTGGTTTGTACCAGCAGGCTTTGCAAAGACACTTTCATGCAGTCCTAGCATTCAAGAGTTCCCTGCTGACCCTCTTCAAGATTACAAGTTAATTTTAGCACTTGAATATGACCAGGTTGGTCTTTAACAGCATTTGTTGACTTCAGAACTGTAGATATATTTCCACAATTCAGAAGTCCTTGAGGAACTGTAGTGTGTCACTTCCTACACCATCTTTTACTCTCTTCCTCTTCTGCAGTTATTCATGAAGGCCACGGTCCCACAGATGTTTCTCTTTTAGCAGCTCCTTCCCTGCACAAAGTAGTTGCCTTAAACCTATATCAGCCTGCTGATCTGGTTCCCTGTTCAGCTGCACAAACAGTTGTACCAGCACAACTGAAGTGGTCGGAAAGGGGAGCAGGTTCCCAGGCTTGCTGTGGGAGCACAGGACATCTGGCAGGTAGCTCCAGGGTACCTGGCTGGTTGTACAGGCTTGTCCTAAAGCATCCTCTCCCAGACACCCTTTGTACACCCTTTGGGATTGGCAGCATCACTTGCTTTCCTAAGGAAAATGCAGAATCTGCCTGAGCAGCACCTTAGCATGAGTTTTGGAACAGTTAAAATGAATGCCTTCCACTTGTTTTTAGCAGACTTCTCTAAAAGCATTTGGAACATGCTGTTGTCTATCTGCTGCATGAAGGTGTGCATGTATGCATGCACAGACCTGGACAACTATTTAATCAGCTTATGTGTGCTTCTGTGATCTACAGGCATTTGCATGACTGTGAGAACAAAAATATGTTAGCCCATGTGGGGTCAGTAAAATGTTTCAGTTACAAAATCCTGCTTTTTCCTTCAAATGTTCAGCTTAAAACTGCTGCTATTCTGCACTGTATTTACAGAGCAGAGTTTGCAGCCATGTGGAAAGGACCAAGTTCTATAGAAAGGAGTTTTCATTCCTAGTCCTTCACTCATTGCAGCCTGTCTTGAGAACCTGGTCCATAGCAGCCCTTTGGCAGGTTCAGGGTTTTTGGTTCTCCCTGTTGGCCACTGATACCTGACAATAAAACCACAGTATGTGAGCTGGCTCCATAGTGTTTCCATGGGTTTGCAGACTCTGCTTGAGACAGGCTGGGGATAGCAGCAGCAACTGCAAGAAGCTGTGCTCAAGAAACAGGAAAGGGTCTGAAAAGCTTGTCCAGCTGCTTTACACCTAATTCCCCATAAATCCTTCTGCTGCCATAAATGCAGGTGAGAAGGTGGGGTGAGAACTTGTGGCTCACATTTTCGTTGTGGCTGTGCTAAAAAAGTACAGCTGTTAAATCTTCAGCTCTGGCCTGGAGAACTTGGGTTTTGAACACGTTCCTGGAGGTGTTCTAAGCCTGACCCAAACCATCCCCATGGGTCTTTCACTCCTCTCTGATTGATAAGGGGTGAGCTGGCTCCAGTATAGCTGATGCTGGGAGAGCAAAGGCATCCAGCTGCCCCAGTCCCACTGAACACTAAATAGTCCTTGAAAGTTGTTTTCATTTTGGCTCCAGGAAGCGCAGCATGGAAGATGACGGCCCCTCAACCAGCACAGCTGTGAAGAAAGAGAAGAAGAGCACAGGCTTCGGGGACTTCAGCTCCTGGTAGCAGCGTGGGGAGCCTAGCACTGGAGCAGCACAGCAGAAAAAGAAAAGGCGGCTTCCCACATGTCCCCAAAGAGCCCGAAAGACAGTCTGTCCTGGGGAGGGAAGGCACCAGGCTGCACTTCCACTGGGGAAGAAAACTGTTGCTTTGTTAAGGCTGGTTAATGTGGCTTTGTTTTCTAGGGAGCGGCATTCCCCCCACTGCATCTTCCTCGAAGGCCTTTTTGTTGTTGTTTTGCTAAGCGGGGAGCAGGCAGCCCAGCTCTGCAGGGGATTAGCTGGAGCCTTTCTCTGCCTGGCTGGCAGCAGACCAGGCAGAGCCCAGCCTCACAGGACACTACTTCAGTGAACAGCAACGTTGGTGAAAGAACTCCTTTTACAGGTAATCATTTCCAGACGAGCCAAGTGTGCCAAAGGAAGGGATGAATTAATGTGCTGGGGAAGTGCCTGTGCTGCTATAATGCTCTGCAGAGGGGAGGAGAGGGCTCCAGCCTTTCCTGCCCTTCCCTTCCAGCTGCCTTTTGCTAGTTCTTAACCAGGACCAGTTTTGCCTCTTGCTCTTGGCAGGGCTGCCAGGATCCTGGCTGGGCTGACTGCTGTCAGTCTGCATAGGGCCTCGCTCACTCCAAAATGAGCTCTGTCTGTACCCGTTGAAGATTCTGACAGCCTGGGAAGCAGCGAATCTAGGTGGGGAGCCTGGGGTAGCTGCACCACTTGTTTCACCCAGTAGCTGGCCTTCCCTGAGCCGCTGTGCTGCCAGAGGGGCCAGGATGCGCAGTTCAGACCTGCACTTGGGTCCCAGAAACTACAGCCTGGAGAAACTGAGCAGGAATAGAAACATTTTCTTTACTCTTTTATGTTTTTTTTAACCATCCCTGGAGCCTACTCCTTTCAGGGGAGCACACACCATAGTCTGCCCTGACATCAGTCTTCCCAGCATTAGGGAAAACCATATAAAACAGCTGGCAGGCAGATATTTCCATTGCATACCCACAAATTATTAGGAAGCTTAATAAAGGCCTTATGGGGTAGAGATATATCAGCCTGTGAGTTTTAATCCAAAAACTTACGTGTGTAACTATCACTTAGATGTGGCAGGCTAGACCCTGAACATTACTTTTCAGTTCATCTTAGGTGTTTTCAGCTGACAGAAATACCCTCCCTACCTCTCTGTGTGGCTGAGGAGATAGTTTTGTAATCACCTTTGTAACAAGACATTTCTATCGGTGGATTCCTGTTTTAGGAGAAGACTCCATTTATATGAAATTGCTGTAAAAACTTTTGGTAAGATGTTTTGCATTAAATGCTTTTATTTTCTTTTGAGTGCTTGCCTTTGACTGTTCAGCTGTCATTTCCAAGATCATGGCATTGCAGAGCTGGTTGTCGTACAAGGAAGTGATTCATTCCTACTTTTTAAGATGCTCATGAGGAGCTCTGGGATCTTTGCGGATATGATTACATCTTTGTTAAATCATAGGAAGTTCAAACTAATTTGAAAGAATAATAGGGGGAGTTGTTTTGTAAGATTTTTGCAGCGTGTAAGTTTGAAATAACATGTGTTTGATTCCTGGAACAGGGATATGGTGGTACTTTCCTCAAGCTTGAGTTTCTTGTGTCTTATTGAAACCTCTTGCTTATCCTGGGCTGGCCTTTTCCTCGTAAATTGTTATTGATCCTTTCTACCTAGCTTGTACTTCAGCACATTTTTGAGTCATTAAGTTCACAGTACTGCTAGAGCTGGAATAGGCAGTTTAATGACATCCCTAAGAGTAAAATGCTTTTTTGTACTAGATTAAAATGGAGATTATTATGAAAGAATGGAGCTTTTAATTACAAGGAAGGCAACAGAGGTGTGGCAAGGACTCCTGTTTCAGCAAGAGTCCTTGTTACAGATTGATACAAGGGACGGTTTCCTTTCACAGCAGCAGGCTGCAGAGATAACTACCCACTTTCCCTTTCTACTCCAGCTTTTTAGCAGCACTCGCTGCAGTCCATGAAGGACCACTGCGAGCACAGTGCAGAAGGGACTGCTGCCTTTCCAGGCACTGCCTTTGCACTGCCTGCTTCATTATGATTTCCCACTAGAACATTGCACACAAAAGAAAGAACAGTTTCCTGGTTTCTAGGAAGGGCTGAGCATAACCCTTTAGCCCTTTTACTTTTGTTCTAAGCAGGGATGAAGCTTGTCAGCCTCGGTTCACTGCACAGCCTGAATCCACTTCTCTGCCTGGCCTGCTGGTGCTCCTGCTGTTGTTGGTCTTTCCAGGCTGGGAGACACTGGCTGTGGCCTGTCCCCAGGGTGCTGCAATGGGGTGAGGAGGTTGAGTGGTTTGGCCAAGGCTGTGTGGTGAGTCAGCACCCGGGCTGGGGTTGTTTGAGCCTTGCAGGACAGCAAGTATCATGGCTCTGCTCAGGCAGGCAGGCACCACAGCAAACTTCAGTTCTGCATTCCCACCTCTGTGCCCCCTCCTGCACCTGCAGTTTTGCAAACTTGGATAATTTTTTGTAACTTCAGCTTTTCTTCCAGTGGTTGGAATCCGCAGACGGTGTGACACAGGCTCTTCTGTGACAGATGGGGGAAGATGTTGAGCTGTATTGATGGGGGCACAGGGTGGGTCCACAGAGAGCAGGGCAGTGTGGTGATCCCTCATTTATACAAAACCTGGCTCTTTGCAGGGTGACTTGCAGAGCTTGCACTACCAGAGCCAGGAAAGGGGAGGAAGGGGGCTTTGCTGAAACCTTTTCTGCCCTTTTTATTGCTTGGTTCTCCAGCAAGGACAGCGTGCTAAGGGAGTACCCAAGCCCGCTGCTGCAGTGGGCAGAGGGACAGGCAGGAATTGTGCAGCCTTCCTACAGAAACTCGCTCCTGGGAACTGCTGTGCTATTTGTAAGCACATTTTTACATTCTTTGGCTTTGACACATTTCCAGTAAATGTGCTTAGAGCGAAAAAGTAGGATTTTAACCAGAGACTGAAGTAGCTTTTGTCTGACCTCGTCTAGAATAACACCAGCACTCTTTGCATTGCTTCATACCTGAGTCACTTTGCTGAAAGGCAGAGGCACTGGGTAACCACTGAATTCATTGTTTCCTGAGATCTGGCACTGGAGCAGCAAACACCACAAGCACAGAACACCCTTGAGAAGGCCGTGACGTGCAGTGGGGCTGGCAGCCGTGACTGCTCCTTTCCGCAGAGCCACAGAAGGACATGGGGCTGCAGGAGACACAGCTTTTCACCTCTGCTTCTCCTGGCATGAAGTCAGCCTGGCCCCCTGAGGACCATAGCATTGTCTGTGTGGGAAACAGCACTGATTGAATAGATGTCAAGCTGAATAGCTGCAACTCTGCTTCCATGTAAAAAGCCCAAAACATTGTTCAGTTCAATTTTGCCTGCTCTCCACTGGTTTGAATTGCTACAGCCTTGGAGGCAAGAGCTCATACAAGGCTCGTACAAGATACTTCGCTTCAGCATCACATGGTACATGATAGTGGTACCCATCTTGTGTGGGGCTGTGAATTGTGAGGACTCAAACTATGTTTCAAAGTCTCCTGGCTCCCTTCAGGACAGGGATCAGGCAATGAGCGTTCCCCAGATCCCACCCTTTGCTGTTAGGGCACGGGCTTCAATGGGGAGGAGTGGAGAAATGTGTGCAGAATTCAGCTCACTTCTCATCTGTGCTAAATTTACTCTAATTTACTTCTTACTGTGGATTAAAAACCACACTAATCCGCTCGGCCTGTGGTGGAGCCACAGCTATGGCCATGGCCACTGGTGGGAGCAGTTGGCAAATAAACGCAGTGCTCAGATGCTGGGTTATAGGTACCAAATAGTGCTGGGATCCCCCCGCCACCCCTTGCCAGCGGTGTTTGGAAGGAACAGAATGCCGGAAGCCTCGTGCCAGGAAGCAGCTTTTATAAGCAAGGGAGGGGGTTTGCCAAACACCCCCCAAGTTTCAACACTGTTTGCTCTGGGGAAGGCAAACAAACTAAATCAGACTGCACAGGAAGGAGGCGGGCGGCTGCGGGCCCCGGCCGGCAGCACGTTGACACCGCGCGGCGCGGCCGGGGAATTCTCGCTTCCTCTCTTTCTTTGGAGTGTTGTTATCACAGCCATAGCGGAGGGTGTCACCACCCTGTGCTGGGGCTGTGTGGAAGGGGCTGCAGCCCAGGCTGTGCTCGGAGCTCGGGAGCACAGCCCCTCCGCTCTGTGATAGTCACCTCCGCAGCAGTGACATCCAACCCTGACCTGGGTGTCCCCATCCCTGACACACACAAGGACCAGGACCCCCTCTGCAGTGCAAGGCTGTGACCAGGCTGTGGTGCAGGGGGGACAGTGAGGTGGCATCGCACCCTTCTGCCCTGCCATGCAGTGTCCCCCTGTCCATCCCACATAAGGCTTTAGCTCACTGACCTGGCACAAACACCCAGGAGCAGGTTTGCTTCTTGGGCCTTAAACCCTGCAGCAGAAAACACCTCTAAGAAACCAGAATCCCGGGGTGGTTTGGAGAGGAGAGAGGCTCCTGGTGATGTCAGCCCTGCTGGTGTGAAAGCCACCATGGCAGCTCTGGTCCCTTTCCTGCCTCCTGCACATCCCATGGGCAGCCCAGGCAGGTTTGGGAGGATCCAGATGTGGCCAAGCACAGTGCATGTGTCCCTTGCTGGATACCTCTACAGGGAGGCAGCAGTAGCTGGTGAGCTGTGGTGCTGTGTTGAGGCCAGCGGGCACAGCACGGCTGCTCCCAGCCGAGAGCGTGTGTGCAAAGTATGGATTGGGATTTTTAAACAAGCAGCACGGTGTGAGCAGGGTGTGGGGCACCTCATGGCCCCGGGAGGGACATCTCCACTGAAGGGACCTGTGGCTGCTCTGGACAAACACTGAGGTGGCTCTGCAAAGCAGCTCAGTCCTGCCTGGGGCTGGTGGCAGCAGGACCACGGGGAAGAGCTGAGCCCGGGGCACCCTGCAGGGAAGCCGCAGTGAGCCTGGAGGCCTGGCACTGCTTTGCTGCAAAGCCTGAGCCCTCGAGCTCATCCCTCGCTCAGGGCAGCGCTGCCGGGCTGGCGCAGGGCACGGTGCTGCTGCGCGGTGGGGGCAGCGCGGCCAGGCCGGCACTGACTCACCCCGAGCTGAGCTCAGGCGCTGCAGCCCGGTGACTTCATCCGCTGGAAATAGCAGCCGGGGAGGAGCGGTCTCTGCCACCGCCGTACCCGTGCGCACACTCAGGACTCGCTGCTGCCCGCGTACAGCCCCAGCCACCGGAGCCGGTGCAGCCCCAAGGCAGCAGCAGCCTTCTGGTCTTGCTCCCAGCCCAGCCACGTGTGGGAGCTGCTCGGCATGGGATGGGATGGGATGGGATGGGATGGGATGGGATGGGATGGGATGGGATGGGATGGGATGGGATGGGATGGGATGGGATGGGATGGGTCCCTGTGCCTGCATGGGGCCAACAGCATCTGCCAGCCCAGTGCTGCCAGCCCTGCAAGGGACAGTCAGGGTGCTGCTGCAGGAGTCAGTGACATCAAAGGGTTTCAAGGCCAGAGATGACCATTTTATCTACCCCCACCAGCACAAACAGTGCCATTTGCACTAAAGCCAGTAATTTTTTTTTTGGCTAAAATGTGTCTTGCAGAGTGGCACCAGGCTCTCAGCAAAGAGGGAAAATTAATCCTGCAGTTCCCTGGCAGCAAAGTGAAGCCCTCGCAGCAGCCTGCAGTGACTGCAGCAGGTCACAGAACCCCTCTGACTGCTCCCTGCCTGCTCAGGGTCACCATGGGTGCCCAGAGCTGGGCTTTGTACAGGCACAGCACTGCCAGGGAGCTCCCAGCCATCCCCAAACAGCCCAACCATGGCCCTACCACCAAGGCCAGGGGTGTTTGAGTTCCCACGGGGTCTCCACCCTGATCTTTCCCAAGGGATCAGCGCAGGGACAGGGCTTGTGGAGTCAGGGCCAGGGTGAAGGGCTGACATGGGAACAAGGCGGGTGTCCTGCAGGCACCAGTCCATGTGTCTAGCACAGGGCTGTGCTGCCTGCCTCACGTCCCATGGGACATGCAGGAGGGTGCATACAGGAATGATGGGTGCCCATCTATCTGTTGCTTGGGGTGGGAGCAAGAGCTTTGCAGTCTTGGGGCTGCTGCAATGCCAGAGCTTTGCTCCTGCCAGACACTGTTTAAAGGTCAGAGGGGCTGAGGCAGGGCAGCTTGGTGCTCACTGTCCCTCGTCCCTCATGAACTTGTTCGGCCAGATTTGCTTTCAAAACAGGGAAAGAAACCCAGCCAGCTCTCCCAGGCCCCTCTGCTCCCTCCACTGGGGCCTTTCCCATGTTGCTGGCCCAAGGGGTTGCATCTCTGTAGGGTTTTCCTCTATACAGGGCTCCAGGCTGATTGTTTTGGTGTCTTCCAGAGTGCAGGGGCACCCTGCCTTGCTGACCATGGGGGGCTGTGCAGGATGTGCTCGCTGCAGCAGCCCTTCACTGGCCACTGCAGGACAGGCAGGTGGGAGCTGCTGCTGCCAGTGCGATGCCTTAACCGTGGTGAGAAAAAGCCCTCCCAAGCCCCACGTTCCCTGGCTGAGCCATGCCTGTGGGGAAGCTTTGGGGATTAAAGCATCTCTCCGGGCAGGTTGGGTCCCTGATGGGGTTGTGAAGGGCAGAGCGGGCACAGAGGGCTCCGGGGGGGGCTGGGATGGATCGATCTGCCCAAGGGTGGTTGAAGTGGTGGGGATTGGGATTGAACCCATGGGGCTGTGCACAGGGCAGCTTCCCAGGCCCCTCTGTGGTTCCTGACGTCAGGAAGGGGCCAATTTTTCCCTTTTACACAGAAAGAAAGGCTGCTCTGCGGGCACAGCAGGCTGCGTGTGACAGCTCATAACCTAATGGCTTTTAGAAAACAGCCACAGCCTGTTCTAAACGCTCGTCGAGGTCTCCTCTACCCTTCCCCCCCCCCCCCCCCCAAAAGCCTCCTGAGCTCTCACTTTGCTGATATTAGATACTTTCTCTAATCTTTGGCCTTCATTTATTAATGGCCAATTTTATCTATTTGCTTTTGTGCCAACATTGTCCTTTAGCTTGAATAGCATTTTTCCCTCCCTAATGCTTGCTTCCCGCTGCTATTTATAGGCAGCAATTGTATCCCCCTGCAGCCGCTGTTTTGCTTGGCCACACACGCTGCGTGCCTCCAGCCTCCTCCTAACGGCCCCGTCACCCTCCTGCCTCCCCCAGTGTCCCTCCCTTGAGCACAGGGGCTTCAGGTGGGCACCCCCTTGTCTTGCGAAGCCAGTTGGGAGGCCGGGATGCGTTGGGTCGGGATGCTTTGGGTCAGGAAGCCGGAGCAGAGCCACAAACCTCCAGAGAGCAAAGGCAGGGGATGCTCCAGGCTCCCATTTGACTTTCCCATCCCTCTTACCCATTGCTTTGGGGTGAGGGTGAGCGCCCGGCAGCGTGGCCCACCAAGGCAGCGCAGGGAGCAGTGTGATTTCTATCTGCGCTTTCATCCCGGGATGAAAGGGATGACAGAAAACATTTGTTTTTATGATAAAAGCAATTGACCCGGGAGGAATCTGCCTTGCCAGGGCGGCCTGCAGCAAATTGAGGAGATAAGGCACTGACACGCAGCAAGAGCCAAGAGCTTCCAAGAGCAGCTGCGGAGCAAATCCCTCCCCACGTGGAAGAAAACCCGCTTTAGGCTTCCATGGGTGCTCCCGAGCCCGGACAATGCAGCCGGTGACAATTAGAGTGGGGTTTGCTAAGGCTGGGAAGAGCTGGTGAGCAGGACACTTTATTTCTTTAATGAACGGCCAGATTTTTTATTACAGACATCTTCGGCACAGATCTCAGCCGAGCTTTTAATGGATGGGTTCCTCGCCAGCGGCAATTGTAAATTGATTGCAGCAGAAATGGCAAGTGAAGACAAATATAGTGCAGGCTGCCTGCAGGGAGAGCGCACGGGGGAAACTTTGGATGCTATTTTTGGTGCTTTGTCTCCACCAGTTACAGTATTTCTGATCTTTGTTTCTGCTTAAAAACACGTTTGGGGTTGGGATTGGGTTTGTTTGGTTTAGGAGAATTCCCTTCTCTGGAGAAAGGGTCGGGGTCTGTGTCCATGCAGAGCTTGTGAGTGCCATGGCGCTGGTTGGCAGCATCAAGGTGCATTGGTGATACTGCCTCCATCCCCTCTGCTGGGACCAGAACCAGACCCATCTCTCTCCCAGGCACTGTGCAGGGGACAACATGGAGCCAAACCCTGATTTCATCCCAGTCCACAGGGAGTACAGGAAGAATGGGAACTCTCCCACACTGCCAAGCCATTGCTGCACCACAGGGGCCGGCAGTGACAGCCCCAGCCCTGTGATGAGCTCCACTGCTCAGCACCAATGCACTGGGTTTTGCTCAGTCTCAGCCAGCACCAGGAGCTGCAGCAGCCAAATGCTCCCAAAACACAATGGGACCCAGCTGGGTGCTGCGGGTGAAGCACTTCCCTTGGAGGGGAGCAGCTCTGGGCAGCAAAACCATGAAATCCAGGCATGATAGAGGGTGCGAATGCTGGAGCCCAACTGCAGGGAGACAGGAGGGAAGCACTGGAAGCAACTCAGGTTACTTGTCGGAGTGGAAAAACTCTCTGAGTTACTGCTGTGCTCATGGAGCCATGGCAGGGTGACACTGGGGTGATGTTAAAGGCTTGATGGCACTAATGCCCTCAACTTCTTGGCCCTGGGGGACAACTGGGGATGCGGTGGCAGATTGAAACACATCCCCAGGATGCTCAGCCCCCTGTGCAGAGGCGTCTCGCTGACACATGTGTCTGTGGGTGTGAGAGACGAGGTTGCAGTTATAAATAAAGGAGCAGAAACACTAATAAAAGTGACAAGCAATAACAGGAAAAATCTGGGTTTAAGCAGAGAATAATGAAGAAAAGCAGCTCATGGGAGGGCAGAGCCTTGGTCCTGCACTGCTGTGTCCACCTGGCATCCCAGGATGTTTGCAGCAGCAGCTCAGGGTGGAGCCATCACCTTCTCTTGAGGATCTGGCAGCGGTTTGGACTTTGGGACAGGGTTTGTGTTTGCCTCATCAGGAAGCTTGGTACAAGAAGCCCCAGATGCTATTCTGCTGCTGTTCAGACCTCCATGTTTTGTGCCTTTGATTTTCACAAAAAAAAAAAACACAAAAACTATTTCCCATGTTTGCATCTGAATAACACAAAAGGGCCCCTCCACCAGCGTGCTGGAAAGTGCTGGAGTTAAAATAAAGACAACAAAAGTGGGTAAAAGAAATTGCTCATCAGCAGCTCCCTGAGCCCTTTAGCAGAGAGGACCTGTAGCCCTTTCATACCTGGCCACGTGTTGCACCTGATACTGCATGACCAGCACAGCACAAGGTTTGCCCCCAACAGCTCAGCATTGTCCTCCCCAAGCTGGAGCGGGCTGGGGCTGCTGAGCTTCCTATGGAAGGGAAAAAGAAGTAAAAGAACCCAACAAAACCTTTTGTGATGATTTTATGGCAAACGTGAACATCCACTTCTGGTGCCTCCACTGTCAGTGGGGCAGCTCCAGCCAGTGCCTGTCCTGTCCCGCCGGGCACCCCAGGAGAAGGGGCTTGGTGCTGTGCTGGTCACACGCCCTCTGCTTGGTGTTTCCCAATGGGGAAGGTTTTTGGCTGGCCTTGCCCTGGCTGATATGAACAGAGGTACCAGGAGGGAGCACAGCAGCGTGGGAGCCATCCAAGGTGCAACACGTATGTACTAGGTGCAACACGTGTCTGCCCCACACCAGTGCTGGCATCTCTATGGGACAAGGCTTCAGGTGACCCCGTGGTTCAGCAGCCAAACTCCCTTTCCTGGGGCTGCAAAGGCCATGGGGCAGCTCAGCCCCCCCAGAAGGTGGTTTCGCAAGAGAAAGCAGCTCGTGGAGGAGGCTCCTATGGCTGGGATCAAAGTCCCTGGCGCCTGCCCAGTTTCCCACTTTGCAGCTGTTGCAGCTGGGTTTGTGGGCCAGCGGCAGGGGGGGAGGCCAGGGCTCAGAGGGGGGTGAAGGCTCGGCTGTCCCAGCACTAGGATGCCGTGATAAGCCCCCTCACCACTGGGCATCCCAGGCAGCACAGAAATGGGGATCAAGCCCTGTGACCATGCTGGGAAGGTCAAGGGGAGCCAGAGCTGGCAGGGAAAGGCACTGGCAGTGAATGAGGCTCCCAGGCTTCAATGGTCAGAGGGTGGCAGCTTTTCTTTGCTCAAGGAAAAGGTCTTCATGTCTGGGACCTGCAGGCATCCTGGCTTGTGGTTGCGCAGCTGGGTGCTGGCCCCTCACTGCCACAGTCTGGGCAATGCCAGCCTCACCCTGCACAATAATCCTGCTTTCTCCATCCCCCCCCGGCCCTGGGCTGTCTCTTGATCCCCATCCTTCCCGGGTCCTCAGCTGAATAAGTTCATTTTTCACTGTGTTTTTTACCTTGCAGAGCTCTGCAAGGAGGCAGGCAGAGACACAAGGAAGAAGTTAACTAACTTTAGCAGCTCTGATTAGTTAAGAGCATGTATTTACACAGGGAATAACCTGGAGGGTCACATTTTAAGGCACTGATCTATTTTTCCTCCATCAGGAAAGCAGTGCTTATCCACGCCAGGTCTGTGGGGACACTGGGCCACCCAACCCTGTTCTATGATTGAGGCTATGTTGGCCACCACCCCACATTGCCCTGCCCCAGCCCCAGCCCCGCACCCAGTGCCAAGGCTGAAACCAGTTACCACAAACCAACCCCACCTTGTCAGGGCTGAGTCAGACTTCCCCAGCTCCTCCTCTGCCTTTTCCCAGGTCCGGTTTTGCAGGGGCACAGTTGCTGTCCCTCCACCCCAACACCCTCATCCCACGGGACCAGAAAGGCTGGGAACCATCGTCTTATTTCCAGAATTTATGTATTCCTGGAAAATTCCCTTCCTGAAGCATTGGCCTGGAGGCCCTGTCTGTCTGTATTGGCTTTGCATTTCATCTGGCTCTAGTTCCATAAACAGATATTAAGGGGGGGGGTGTGTGTGTCTCAGCCCCACTCAGCAAAGGGCTGAGTGTCACCCACTGTCCCCATCACCATGCAGGGCTGAGGGAGCACACCTCATTCACTCCGTCGCTCCTCCCTGTCTGTGTTGCTGCTGGACGCTGTCAGCAGACATTGGGCTGGCAAGAAACCAGTCTGGCACTTGTCACAGAAAAAAAAAGGGTTGAAAACTGACGGTTTTGGGTCTGGGAGCAGTTCCTGCTGTGTTGTTATTGGCACCTTCTGGTATAAGGAGAAACCCCACAATTAAGAATAGATGTAAAGAGCAGCGTGGTGCTGCTCTCCGCCCAGCGAGCTGCGGGGAATAGATAACTGGGGTTTTGCAAGCGCTTGGCAGGGCCGGGGCAGTCCGCTGGGAGCCGGAGCGCTCAGGTCAGGGCTGCGCTGCCCAGGCGTGGTCCCAGCCCGCCCTGGGGACGGAGCGGGGAACGGGGCCAAGAGCGGCTCCGGGAGGTGCCTGGAGTCAGGAGCGCGATTACAGCCGCGGGGTCAGCAGGGCCCTCCCGCGCCCCGGGAGGCGCCTGAAGCCTTTCCAGAGAGGAAACCGCCCGGCTCAGCTCCGCTGTGCCCAGCAAAGGGGGCTGAGTCCCGGCAGGAGATGGTGGATGCTTGGGCAGTGCTCAGTCTGTCGGTACAAGACGTCATTGCTCCTCCGCACGGAAATGAAGGGTCTTGGCTCCTGCCCTGCGGCAGGGTGCTCCCAGACACATGGCACAGCCCTGGGTAAGGGGTCTTAGAGATGGACCCCACCTGCTCCCAGCCTCCTGCCCGGAGATGTGCAGAGGCAAGATGGACATCTCTGCCATGTGTGACCTCCGCATGAAAGCACAGGCAGCAGTTTGTAGCGCGCCTGTCTTGAAAGAACAGAGAAGGATCAGAAGACGTTAAAGGGCCAGTTCAGCAAAGCGCCGGGGGGTACTGCAGCAATTAATCCATAACAAAACAAGTTACACGGTGCTGGACCTTCTCTTTCAGCCTCTGTGTCTTGTTCCAAGGGTGAGGGCTTGCAGGCACCCCAGTGTCAGGGCTGTTCACTCTGTCGAGGAATCAGTGCCAGCCCGAGCTCCATTCAGCACGGGGCCGCCTCCGCCACCTCCGAGCCCTGCCACGCTTTCATCTTCCATTAAAATCAAGCCCGTAGCACCACAAGGCCGAAGGGAGCAACAGCGAAGCCAAACCAGGCACCACCCGGAGCTCACACCCAGGGGACACCATCCAGGGCCGTGCAGAGCCGTGGCAGGGATGAGCGATGCTGAGCGATGGGAGCGGTGCCCGGGAAGCCCGGCTGGGCCAGCCCAGGAGCAGATGACGCTGACCCTTCATGAGAAGGCTGGCGATGATCACACAGCCTGGCTGCGGCTCTCACCGCCTGCGCACACTAAAACAGGGGCCGTACAGCACGGCTCGGGGGAGATAAGCCTGGTTTTCAGAGCTGACACGCACTGGAACCAGAGAAGTTCCCATGCAGCCCTTCACACTGGCAGTGCTGCTCAAAGCCAGCCAGATGCAGGCACGGCATCCTCACAGGATCTGGGGCTCCAGTGGCTGGACCCAGCTCAAACACCCGGTTTGCCCACTCGTGCACACGGGCTTCTCCCTCAGTGCTGCTTCAGAGGCTGCTTTGCCTCCACAGCTCAATGGAAAAAGCAAAGGTTAAAAAACACCCCCCGCCCTCCGGCACAGCTGCGGGCGCTTTGTAATGCAAACCTCAGGCAATGGTCACTGCCGTGTTGATTTAACAAGCCTGCGGGCTGGGGCTCTGCTTGCCAGGCTGGCCGCTGCATTTCTAGGAAACCAAGGGATGAGCCAGGTAATTCTGCTGTGAGTTTGTAGCCCGATGTGCTCCGACACTGCCCAGTGAACAAGGAGAACGAGCACCGGCCCTCTCTGTTTTGTGCTGGACAGGGAGCAAAAGCCCTCGATCGGGAAAAGCTGCTGCTGCCAAGGTGAGAAGTGAGACATCCACACCCAGAGCCTCGAGTTGCAAACTGCCCTGTGCTGGCAGCATCGAGGACTGCAGGGTCTTCTCAGGACAGGGGTGTGCAGCTGACTGAGGTGGGGGCTCTCCTTTCGGCCGAGCTATGCAGGGCTCCAGCCAGCAAGACCATGATATGAGGCAAGAGGATGATGCCAGTCCCACACCTGCCCAAAAGAGCCCAGCATTAACCTTTGGACAACATTATTTTACCCTTCAGCCCATTCTACATGCGGTCCAGGCTTTGGGACAGGACAGGGAACAGATTGCTGTTGGGAGACGGGGCATGGAGCCAGCCAGATGCAAAGGGGAGACCATGGGGAAGCAACAGGGGCTCTGGGCTTCATGGAGCGTGGGAGATCTCCCGAGCATTGACGTTAATAATGGGAAGGGGGAGGGGGAAGGCACAGCAAATGAGGCTAAAATATATGGACAAACGTCAACAGTGTGATGGGAAAGGCAGACCTGTGCGGTGCTGACGGGGCACAGAGGCTGTGCAGTCTGCACTGACAGATGGGGCTGCCCTGGACCCCTCGGCCCCTGGGAGCTCTTTACCGGAGAGGAAAGCGCTGCCACCGCAGCAGCCCCGCACATGCGCACAGAGGCCCGGGCAGGCAAACAGCAAGCTCAGTAAAACCCCAAGTTCAAGACCTTGGAGCCTCTCAGGAGGAACGTGCTAAATAAAGAAACAAAACACGCTGTGTTCATCGCCTGCCCCATGACTGCGCTGCACGCGGGCTGCTGCAGCACAGCGCACGGCTGCGCTCAGAGCGGGAGGCTGGGAGGCAGCGGGGCTGTCCCGGGGCGGCGCATGGCTGCGCTCAGCCCAGCAACGTTAGCAGGGAAGGGACACTCAAACACTTCAGTTCATTTCCCAAGTTATATTGAGCTTTTTCCCTTCCTGGGTTTGGTGTTAGGAAGCTGTCCTGGTGCAGCACGCTGCCTCTCGCCACCATAGTCTCAGTGCATGGTGCCTTTAAACCTATCGGGTCCTGTAAGCCTGGTACTGGGGCTGGTTCTGCTTAAATGGCATTGCAGAGCAGGATGTGCAAGCGGGATGACAAACCCTGGGCACAGAAAGCACTGCCCACCACACTGACATTCCCACCGACTCCCCATCCCACTGCAGCGTTTTCCAGCTGGGCAGGGACACTGGGCTGCCTGGCACAGCCCCACAGACCAGAAACCACCAAAGCAAATCTTCAGATGGGGCTCAGCTGCAGCAGCCCCCCCACAGGCAGCCGAGACAGCGCTGAGCACCAGGACAGTCCCCTGTCAGAGTACCCCCACCATCACTGCGGCATCCAGCTGAGCCCCTTCGGGAGCCTGCATCTCTTCAACCAGAGCCTCAAAGTCTAACTGTCACCCTGGGAGTCAGGGACCCTCGTAAAGCTCCTGTAGCAGAAGGAGATTTAACAGCCCATTGCCTCACTAATACCACCTGCTTGTGTACAGCTGTGCACGAGGATGCTGGCTCGCTTTGGGAGTGATGAGTTTACATTTATATGGCACTTTTTGCCAGCAGGATCCCCATTAATGCTGCAAATATCGCATACTTGTGTGCAAGCTACACACATCAGTCACATCACCCCACCTCTGCAACACACTGGGTCCTTCAAGACAGAGCCGCCCAGGGAAAGGTGGGCAAGAGGGAGATGCAATTACTCTGGTTGGAATTAAGCCAAGGTACAGGGGCAAAACCTGCTCTCGTGTGCAATTGCTCGGAAAGCTTTGGCTGTCACACGTGTGCAGGACATTTCTATCCAATTTGAATGCAATCAGGCAGGACCAGCAGTTGCGTCTGTCTCCAGAGCAGAGGCAGCATTTCAGTCCTCACAAAATACCGGATTAGGAGCTGGTGTTGCGCTCTGTTTCCATGAAGATGAGCCTTTGGTGATGTACAGCGCTCACAGGTAACGGGCTGCCAGGTCATGGCATCAAGCACTATCTAAGGTCAGTCTCACAAAGCATCTGCAGCTATTTCTGCCTAGGCAAGTGTCACCATCAGTCCCCTGACCTAGTAAATGCTGTAACTAAGAGGGGTTTCTAATAAAGACCTGGGGATCGCAGCATGTTACAGTAGGGACAGCTTTGCTGGATTAGAAACCTGATTAACGGCCTTGGGGGAGATTAGGAATTGCTATTTTGAGAGGGGGTTTTCATAGCAGGCTCTGTAATCACCAGCCCAAGCAGGACGGTGTTATCCTGCGCTGAGCAGGGGGGCCAGGCAAGGCAGTAACGTCGCTCTCTGCTAATGGACATGTTTCTGTTCTGTGCAGTGCTGGTTGCTGGCTGACCACAGCAATTACACGGGGGACTCGTATTTACATGTCTCAACTCCGCAATACTGAGCAAACAAGGGAAGACAATCATTAACCTGGGGAGCTGTTAACCTTCGGTGTGAGTTTTGGCTGGTGCAGGAGAGGTCTGCCGGAGCAAAGTCTCTGTTTTAGTAAACACCGAAAGGATGACGTGAGAAACCTTTTGTTTCTGTGTCTTGTGGGCAGGTGATTAAAGGGCATTAATTTGTGTCTCCAGCCTCTATGCTGCAAGAAACTTTCCATTATAGAAGACAGGGGAAAGGGGAAAAAATTGCTGCCAAAGCAAAATCCATCAGCTTTGTCAGCCTGGGAGCAGGAGGAGCAGAGGCAGTAAAGTACCTCTTCACTGGAGGGCTATGGGGCTGTACTTCATACGTGCTCATTTTCTCTTCATTATCATGCCAGAGAAACAGCATTCAGGCCTCAGACAGTAAAGCAGTGATAAGTGAGTAGCAAAGAGCAGCACCTTGTCCTCTGCCCTTAAGGTTCGAGGCCTGGCCACGTTGGCTCCCCAGCACTGGGGTGCACGTCCAGGGTGGAAACACGGCAGATCCCTCTGATACACAGTGAATCAAACACCATGGAATATCAGTCTGGTGCCTGACCAAGACATGGGAATGCTGCCACTGGGGTAGGGCATTCTGGACGGGAAAGAAGAGGAACAAAAGCAAAACGCTGCAGACTTTGGACTGTTATGAGTGTCATAAAAAAGTGGGGAATTGAGGAAGGAGGAAGATAAAAGAGGAAGAAAGGGAAGGAAGATAATTCAAGCAGACAAGCAGGAGCAGATTTACAGTCTTACCAATTATAGCAGGTAACGAAGTGGAGCGTGCCATCCAGAGCAATAGTGCTTATTGGACCATCAGTGGGAAACCGATGATGAAGTCAGGCCTATAAGGAGATTATGGCCAGAAGCAGCCTCTTGCCCCACAGAGCAGCTGTTAGGAAAGCTGTGGGCTTGCAGCTGAGCCTGGCTTCGGGCAGTGCCCTGCCCACCTCAGCATGGGCAGTGTCGAGCTGGGCAGCTTTTGGGGACCCAAAAATCTCCTCTTTCCCCTCAGATTTGACCTGTGCTCTCCCTGCAGGGCAAACTTCCCTTTGACAGTCGGCTCTTCTGGATGCGGCAGAGCCACACTCCCAGCACTGCAGAGGCAGGTGCCCACCCTCCTGTCCTAGGGCCCTACACACCTTTCAAACCACGGCTTTAAGGCACTTAGCACGGGCCTCTCAGGCTGGTTTCGCAGCGCACAGCAGCTCCCATCAACAGGTCGAGGGTTCACGCCGCAATGGTACCAGCAGGTTTGCCCTGCACATGGCAGGGAATGTGTTTGTATTTGTTTAGGAAAGTCCCCCCCAGCCTCAAAGCACGTGTTTAACATCTGCAACCCGGCTCCCACGTGTAGCAATGCCCCTGGGCCCAAGCTTGTCTTGCCCTTGGCAGCCCTGCTCCTTGTCACGAGATCCCTGACTTCTAGTGGGCTTTTAGGAGAGTTTTAGGGAAAGGTTTGCTTGCTCAGAGTGCCTGCAGCCGGGGCTGGGTTTTCTTCACCTGTAGTGTTGTGCCTTTGTAAGAGCGGTTTTATACGGCTGGGTACGGAAGCATTTTAAATCACCTTCCCTGCAAAACGAAGCTTGGTTTTGTTTCCCAAGGGACAAGGAATTCCATTCAGATTCACAGCTCAAACACAGCTGATCCTTAGCACCGCTCAAAGCCTCGGAAGAATTAAAACCTTAACCACACTCAGTAACAGACCTTCCCTGTTCCCAAACTGACACAAGGAGCTTGCAGCCTCAGCACAGAGGGACTGAAGGTGCCTGTGCAGGTGAGATCTTGCTTCCAGGGACAAAGAAACTTGAAGGAATCCAATGTGGGATCATAAATGGCTGTAGCCAAACTCGAAGATGCTATTGGCTGTAATCTTGAATGACCCCAACAGTCTGCCTTAGGCAATAAGGGACAAGACTACCAGCTTTGACATGTGTATGTAGTGCATATATGTACACATTAGAAAGCTTGGCAAAATCAGTAACAATCAGGCTGCCGTTTAATTCACTTAAGTTTCAATTGCACAGCACTTGAAACACTTTGTTTTCGGATGCCCATACACCATTGCTGCCCCCGCATCAACTCCACGTCCCAAACTGGAGGCTTTTGCTCATAAATGATTTTGTAAAAGTGCCTTAACTTTCATCAGGTGTAGAATAAAGCACTGATCATTGCTAATCACGTCATAAAGGTGTTCTGAACGCTAAATACCATTCACAACCCTTCTTGCAGGTAACGGGTGAGCCATGATGCTCCATGCTGTGATGAAATTTGCATACATGTGTATATTTTACTGTCAGGATGCAAACTCCATTTTGAAGAAAGGGCTGGTTTGGTCCTGCCGTTGCCTTTGCTTGAACTAAAACCCTCTAAAGTCTATTTGGGCAAGAAGGAAAATTAAGTTACATTATTTATTACTAGAATACAGAAACCAGATGATGCAAAATCTGCCCATTATTTCATTACATACTGACAAACCTGCATTGTCTGCTTTCTAGAGTGATCTTTACTAAGTCAAGTCTTTGGGCAATCGATCAGGTTTATATATAACACAGGCGTAGATTAAACTGTTACCAGGATCACAAAGCACCTCAGATCCTCAGCTCTGCAGTTAGCCATCCCAGCCTGAATCTTATTCAGCAATACTATAGAAATGAATGAGTCAAACGCTCGGGTTATCTCAGCCTTTACTAGAGGAGAAACAGTTAATGCTCATCAGTTACATGGCTCAGCAGAGCTGCTTCACAGCCAAGGAATGACTTTGTCCAGCCCCAGTTAATCCACAGCTGCTTTGCTTGTCAAGAGGCGCAAGTGCCAGCAGCAGCGCAGGCTGGACCCGCCTGGGGAAAAGCCAAGGGGAGGGTGCAGAGGAAGAGACAAGAATGGAAAGGAAACCTCATGTGGGCATAGCAACCGAACTGGAGCCCTTTCCAGAGGTTAAACCAGGCTTTAGCTGTGACTGTTTTCCTGTTTAGGCTGACTGGACTTTGTACATAGAGACCTGCTGCTGTCCCACCACAGCTTAACCTTGCAGCTACAGTCTCATCCATGGGAAGAGCTGGAGACCAAGGCCACTGCCCAGTTATTTAAGAGGGGCAAAAAGACATTTAATAGAAAGTTCACAACTTTTACATGAGGCACCTGCCCATCTCTGCCCATCTGGAAGTCAGGGATCCTGCAGGCATGCTTCAGCCGGTAAAACACAGCAGTGGGTTCGCATTCCAAAGTTATTCTGGTAACCCAGTTACTGACGGTGCTTTTACAGTCCCTTTGCTCCACCAAAATGTAATGGGATATTACTGTGAACATCTCGAATGTGAAAGATACTTCTGTGTTATTTGAATCTTTTTTTACTTTGATTATAACCATGTCAAAAATTAGGTTATTCAATGAATAGCACACATCCCTCATAAAATACAGGTTTTATCCTTACGGGTTTTTTTTGGTCAGATCAGGAAAGATCCTTTTTTCATGCTGTATGGCAATAATGCCAATAAAAGGAAGGAAAAAAAGGAGTCTATCTGAGACGGTAGCTTATAAGCACATGAATAAAAGAAAGAGGAGCAGGCTAGCTTCCATTTTTCTTTCAGATGGAAATATTATGTTTGATCTCATATGTAGAGCATCCCTCTTCCTTTATGAGATGAAATGATGGATTATTGAAGAGACACTGAATCAGCTCGCACTGAATGACTTCATTCTCAGCCTCAGGCAGCCCAAAGAGGTCACATGTGATGCACTGTTACCAAGGTTCAGTAATTGCTGAACATTCAACTAAACCAAATAAAAACTCTCCCAGAATCCTACATAAATCCTTGCTACCAATCCCTTACTTCACTCAAGCAACTGATGGTTTTTATCTGGATTCCATGTACCCTACTGGTTTATCATGCTTAAAATAATGACGATGACATCAGTTAGCCTACCTTGGAGTTATGAGAATTTCCAGGAAAATCTGATGAACACTTTGGTGTTACTGAGCACTCACCTACACCTTGTCCTGTCAGGCACGTCTGATGGGAAGCATTCCTTGAAAATTATTTATTTTGCATGGTTTAATGTGATTAAGGATAATCCTACACCTGTTCTTATACAGAACAGCAAACTACATCACTGCAGTAGTCCCTTGCTACGATTTTAAGAACCGTTAAAAGGATATTTTTACTCTTACTAGAAACAGAACTTTTATGTGGGATTTGTTTAAACTGAGGTATTGGCTGAAGACTTTCAAATTAGCATGAACCTTTCATAATGAAGTCCCAGTCAACCCTTGTTTTTGTAATTACAGCCATTAATACCAACACGACCAGATTAATCTTCATTGCTTTGCTTGACCTAACAATTTCTTAAACATCAATGAGCGCCATAGATGGCAATTTCAAACTGAAAAGTACTTGGGGGTTAGCGGGAGCCAGGTTAAACATGAGCAGGGTGTTCCCTCACTATAAAGGAGCAAACCACATGTTGGGGCTACAGTAGGAAAGTAACCAGCTTATCACAGACATCATCTCCCTCATAATTAATCATCCCTTCTTACCCAAACCTCCTGTCCTGCACACATGTTCCACTGGAGAATGTGAGGCACTGTCATGCTTGCTGCTACAGACAGCTGATGATACACTGGCATTGATGCACAACCTTTGGGGTTCAGTTCCTATCTGAACGTTGGTGGGAGCCCTCCCCAGTTACACACACAACACTCTGTACCTCCTGCAAATACACAGGTGGAATAAATCTGAGTCAATACAAAGCCTGCTGTGACCTGGGCTCTTGGAGGGAGACCACCAGTTTTCATCACATCTTTGTTACTGACCCACAGTGGAGACGTGCAAGAAGACCATTAATGTGATTACAGGAACTAAGAAGTTCCTCCCAGCCAAAGCAGAAATAACAGGTTGAGTGCCTGTGATCAGAGCTCTTCTGCTCTATAGATGACCAAGTTAAAACAACAGAAAGCACAGCCACACTTGCTTCAATTTCTCTGACGGTTAGGTTTGGGGTGTGCTCAGTGTGTTTTTGAAAGCACTTCACACAGGTTCCATGACTGGCTCAGAATAGGCAAAAGGTCTAAAAGCAGCAACACCACTTTCTATATTTTGGAAAGATTAGTGAAAGGAAAAAACCCAAACATTTAGTGGCAGTCTTAAAACCACACAAATCATATTCAACCCATATTCAGATGTTTTTAAGAGCAACTAAGAGCACTGCTTTATTCTCTGGCCTTGTCAGATAATAAAGCATGAGAATTCAATCAGCAAGAAAGGATAGTACAAAACCCAACAACTCAACAAAACAACTGAAAGCTTTTATTGTGATACCTCAAGTAGATACAATATAGTGAAACAACAAATGATGTACAGTATTGCTAGGACAAAACAGCAACACAGCCATGTCACCTGTAAAAGAAAGCATTGTAAAGAGTTTAAGAAACAATGAGGCACAACTCAACTGCCACTTACGACTCATGCTTTAGGCCTTGAACCATCTGTAACAGTCTTTTAAAACAAACCTCTGAAGCATCTGTTCCTTCTGCAGTAAGTTTTTATACTTACAGTTTTTATACTACTGGTTGGCTTAACATGAGTCTCAATGAAATACAAGGAAGTGTCCAAAAAGTTTAACAATAATTTGACAGCTTCTTCCACTCATCGCCATTACCAAAGAATGGAGATGTCTGAAATTTGGTCTGTGAGACTGTAGGGCACTACTGTTGCAACCTGACTGCTGAGATGAGCGTGCAGAAAAACTCTACAAGCATTACTCAGAGGGAAGCATAAATCCACCGAAAATGAATGCACATAAATCCACACAGCATTCATGAACTCTTGCACTAACTTGATACACCAATAAGAAATATGGATGACCATTTGGTTATGGGAGCAGCGATGACCATGTCAGAACCTCAGAGATTTTAATTCAAAGGAATTTCATAAACTGCATTCCCCATGGGTTGCAAAAGGCTGCAAGCATGCAAGGTGTACCACCCAGACTGGCCATCATACTAGGACCTGCATGTGGGAAATTCAGATGGAATTACCACAAACTTCAATTAATACAGTTTTTCACTGTAGAGCTTACAATGAACAGGGGAAATTCATATTCTGGCCCTTTTCACTGGCAGATAAAATTGGGATTACTAGACCACTAAAAGCACACAGCAAGAGTGGTTAGGTTGATGGGTCAGCAATCCCTTGCCAAATTCTGCAGCTTATTTCACAGCAAGTTTGCAACTTAACAGAATCCTTATAGATGGCAGCATTGCCTTTTAGTCATCAAAAAGGTTCTTACGAGTGACCAGCCAAAGAGTAACTCTAGTGTTTGGAGGCAGACTCAGGCCTGGAACACTGTTGTTACAGCCTTTAGTTTGGACCTCAACAGAGAACGTGTGGTCAGATTGCTAGAATCACATCAAATGATAATTAACTACTTTAGGACAGGCGTGTCTTTAGAGGTTCAGAGGAAAAAACAAAACCAAACCAACTTTCAATACATGTACATTTTTGCTAGCAAATTCCTATGCATCCCAATGAACATTTCTTCTAAGCCAGCTCATAGTCAGTTCATTTGGTCCAAGAAAGAGCCAGCAAGAAATGAAAGGTTCACAAAAGCTTTTTGTTACAGTTTATAAAAAACAAAATACAAAATAAATGTTAAGACCAACAATAAAAATTACCAGTACAAGTAACAAAAGTGCTCAAGTTGGAGGGGAAGTAAACTTGCCCAGAGCAAAACACATACAAACTTTAAATATAATCTTTAATATATTACAAAAATTGGTTAGAGGGAAAATGCTTTAGTAAATTTTTTTTCAAGTAAGTTTATTTTTCTTTCAAATGACTGCTGGAGGGGTTCAGTGACCAGACTGACCCCTTCACATCACCAGCAGCCATTGCTATCTGGATCCTACTTTCACCAAAACCAGTAACAAGAACCCTCTAGATCTTTGTAAGGGAAGAAAATAATCATTGCCACTGCCAAGCAACACAGAAAGAAAATTCACATATTCCCTCAATAGAATGAGTCTCAAGGATTGTTACATGGCAGCATGAAATAGCAATTCTGTACTAGTTCTATTCTTTAGTCCTCCTAAGCATCTACTCTTAAAAGACCAAAAAGAATATTGCTTTGTTTGGTTCTCTTAAAAGCCACAAACATCATACATAGGTCATTAACTCTTTATGCCAGTAGTCTGAAGCTCTATGTGCTAAGCACTTGATGAAGTCCCAACCTTTGGCATCAAAGTTAATTAAGGTTTTGGTGAAAATGTCCAGTTTGAAATATAAACAATGCACTGAAAAAAGAGGTTGAATATCCAAGTAGCATCAGACTGTTACAGACGGCATTAATGTACTAACACGAGACAGCCAAAACCCCAATTCTAGAGAGAATTTTTTTTACATATTTTCTTTAATTTCAACTCTCTACTGAAAAGCAGCCATTACTTTTGTCTTCAGTCCAGTGTACTGCATCAGCAAGTCTGTAGCCAGGAAGTAAGAGAAGCCCAAAGATGCCCAAACTTCAAATAAGCACGCTCACAAGTATCAACATTGCAACTGGACTTTGAAGCCAACACAAACGCTTTGCTTATAGATGTCTTAGTGCCCTCTTTGTTGGCAACATACATTAAAATGGAGGAAAATTCCAGGTCAAAAAGATCAAGAATTCCAGGTCAAAAAGATCAAGAGACGGGCAACACCAAAGCCCATCTTGCATCAATGAGATTGCTTAAAAGGAAACTCGAAGGCTCACGATGTGAACATTAAGTAGTAAGTGCAAGCTACAAAGTCCAGATTGAAAGCAACTGTTATCACCTCAGGTGTTTGCATTGAAACCCAACAGCTTTAACTACTTCTCCAATTCTTACATTTTCAATTCGTAGGTACAGACCACTACAACATCTTGCATGCAGTTTACTCAGCCTGCATCACAGAGAACGCGTATACATGGGCGAACTTTCTTCTCACCCTTCCTCTCCAGAAGGACACTGGAACGCTGGTTTTAAGGATTTATATTGCCCCTACCCATTGGCGTAATTTTTCAGGTATGATGAAATTTCTAAAGTGCAGCAGAGTTCAGAAAGCCTATGAGAGATTCCCAAAAACCTAACAGCAGCAACAGCACCTCTGGCTTATTTTGCAGGTGCCATATTAGAATTGTTATTGAGAGAAAATGATTCTGTATTGCAAGGCTTCCATACTGTTCAGTTAGAGTACTTATGTAGTGTTCAAGGGCTTTTCCCAAACATTTCTTCCTCAATAATGAAAAGGATTAAAATACAAAAACTTTTCAGAGCCTGTTTCATCTGGAAATAAAAGTTAGCAATTTTATGTAGAGCATTTCTTTCATAGTTGCTCAGAATTTGCATGCACAGATACCAACAGTTAACACTGTGCATACACTTTCCAGAAGTTCCTCTCATTAACTCATTCCATTTAAGAAACAGCACAAGAACAAAAGAGAAGGTGAGTTTCATATAATTTATTATAAAAAGGTACTTGGGGATGATTTAGCCAGTAAACCAACAAACCCTTTCCCCACCCCCAAGCTTTAAAAACTATCTGGTTATTTCAGTCTATGAAAAACTGAGTCAAACTTCCCTTCTCTCTCATTACCTCCTTTTCCTACAGGTACTATAGTAATTTTCATGTCATAGGCTCTGGCCATTTCTCACAAAAATAAATATTTTTGTTGCAATGTAGCAGAAGCAGAGTACTTAAACAAGTTTCCTCAATATCAACCTCTTTGTCCAGTGCATTAGGACTATACAGTTACATGGAACCAGCCATAAAACTTTACTGATGCGCAAGTCCCTGTTACTGGCAAAGGTACAGTACCAAAACTTCTTTTTTTCTAATACACCGACTAATTTTTATGCATTTTTTTTCCAAAATAGAAGATGCATTTTTATTTTTTTTGCCTTTTTAATCTTGCAAGCTATAGTTTTATAAATTTCTTATCCAGCAAACTCCTTAGGGAATATGTTGGTCTTAAATGAACATATTCTGTAGCATTATTGATTTAAAATCCTTCTAAGGTATTTTGTTAAGATACCAAACCTGTAGCATAACCTTTCCTTGAACTTGAGATCTGCTAACTTCAGTCAGTGCAACTGAAATAGTTTTCTTAAGTGAGCACTGTACCTTTAACCAATTCACCTACAAGATGTACATAGGTTGTGGTACACTCAAATTTAAAAAAGAAATCAATAACTACAATACTGCATCCTCTTCACTGCCAAACACATCAGAAATTGCTACATATAAAAAAGCACCCCATCCCATACATTCTTTCAGACTGCTCAGATATAGAACTTCTACAGGACTGGAGTGTACGTGTTTAGGCAAGAAGCATGCACAGCAGAAGGTAGCATTAAAGGCATAGGTCAGAGATAGATGCTAACCAGTAAAATCTGCTTTCAATTAGTGAACTGTTTCTCTAGTTTGAGAGAGTTTAGAAAAAAGTCATCCAAAATGTTCCAAAACAACTGTTCACACAATAATACACTTACAAAAAGAGGGAACTTACACAAGGAGAAAAGGCAAACATGGCCTGAAATAGCCACTTACACTACACTACTCATTTGTGAGGTTTCAGAGTTCAGTGATACTCTCAGGGCCAATCTAGCCAAGCTCTTCCTTTACTTTGCGTTAGTCTTTGTAAAGCATGTTCCACAGAATATTGTCCAAACAGAAGGAAAAAAGTTATGATTCACTCCCAGCCATTGTCTTTTATCATGTGGGCAAGTTCAATGATAAATTTTCCTTCTTTGTATTTCTGACTGCTCTCAAAAGCATGTTCCTGCAAAGGAGAAAAATCAAGACACTAAATTAAGCTGGGGAAATAAAGTATTTTAAACATCAAACTTGCATTAAAAATACAAACCAGGAGATATTCCAGTTAACATCCCATACTGGTTAAAGCGAATCCAGGGCAGGAGGGAAGAAACAAACGATGAAGAGGGTTAAGAAGGAAATAGGAGTAAACTTTTCATAAGCAGAATCAGCAAATCCACTGCACAACAGATCTTATTTTAGAACTTCCCTTTTTTGTCAAGTGAAGGTTAGACTGTGGCATGCTATGTGAATTTCCTTATTCCCAGAAGCAAGGAAAAGAAGGAACGGGAACTTTTCAAAAGCTCTCCTCTATATTCATCAGAGGGAATGCATTAGGACAGCTTCTTTCTGTAAGATCTGAAGCTGTACTGAATCAATGAAAATCCTACATACAACACCCAGAAACTAACATTTTCAAAGCATCAAACTTGCAACAGCTGCAAGTGTTGCAGGTAACTGTGCAAGCGCACAGATAACTTGTCAAACAACAGAATTAAGTGCACATTCATTGTAAGCAGTGTAAACATGCTCAGTACCATTTACTGTAAAATATTTTTTTGCTATATGAGCCAACTTTTGCAACCCTAAAAATGAAAGACTCACTTTGACAATTTCTTCTACCTGGTTTAGTGTATGTGGTTGGTAATCTTGCAAAAAGATATCAGTATTAGATAACTGTAATAGCACCTATAGCTCATACTTGTTTCGCGATCCAGAATAACATTATCTACTACAGCATTCCAGTAATGTAAGGAAGCAAAACTGTAGTACAGTCTTGATACATACAAAAGCACTGGAGCTAACTCACCTAACTATCAGTATAGGTGCTACTCAAGTACCTGCGCTTCAACATACAAACATTTATTAAAGACTTAAGTATATTGCTTACGTATTTCCATCCAAGAGTGGTTTTACAGTTTTCACAATAGATATCTGCTACAGCATGTAAACCTGTCAGAAGAACTCTCTCCTCTGCTGGACCACAGCCCACGTTTACCCTGAAAAAACCCAGAGAAATTACATATTACATTAACTGGATGAGTGTTTCTTTTCTTCCTGTAATCCACCTTTTATTTTTCTTTTTATGCTATTTTTTTTGTCTCTGCAGAAAAGTGCCTAACTTATTCAGTGCTGTAGAAGTAACTTCCTGCGTTACACTGAGACGAAGAACAGGAGCTATAAAGGGTTTTGGTTTGAGCTTTTCAAGTGGCTAGTCTAAACAGCCAACTGTGATGCCCACTTACTCTCATCAACAAAGACGGGCTAAATAGTTAACTTTAAAAGAACAGAACACTAAGCAGTAACTGGACACCTCTACAGTTCCAGGCTTTTCTTCAAAACCAATCTGAGACCTTTATAATGGGAGCCTGTACCAGTAAATCAGCACTGGTACAGCTGAATTTAGAACCAACTCCAAAATAGCAGCAAGGAAAAAGCCTCATAAATATTTCTTTGCTACAGATCAGCAGAGTAAGCCACGATGAACAAACAGCAGTATCAAAACAAAACATCCCATGAAGTACTGCATCAAGCTAGTTTTGTAATGACTAAGAGTCTATGCAGAAAACATGAGGCAAGACTAAACCAAGTTTTTAGACAGTGTTACACAAGAGGAAAATGTTGCCATTTTTGCTATTGTATTACCAGATTCTTCCTACTACAATTATACTAGAAGTCCGAAGTCACCATTTAACAACTACATATAAAAAGAATTTCGAGGATCTGCAATCAAATCCTTTGCAGTTACAGCTCCATTATCCCAGTCTAAAATAGACTAAGACACTTAACTGCATTTCTTTCTCCAAAAAGCTGAAACACATTAAACTGCTGAAAAATAAAGACAAAAATGCAATTCTGCATATTAGAAGCTTAAAATAAATCCATTAGCAAATTCAGAGAGCTTTATATCATGGGTAGGACGTGCCTAAAATTGCAAATATTAGGCATGATAAGATCACAGAGACCTTTAGCTCTAGCACATTTACAATATTCAAGGTCATATAAGATGCCCCAAGTTCACTGAAACACTAAACTGTAAGTGTATCTATCACACTGGAAAATTCTTCTTTAGACTTCAGCAGAGTTGTCTAAAGCAAATTTAGTCACACAATGCAATCTGACATCTGGAATATCTCAGAACAAGTCAGTTACCATTACGTACATGGAATGAATTCCATATTAACACCTTCCTCTAAATTTTCAGCTATTAGCAGAATTGCTTAAAATATAAGATAAACTAGTATGTGCAAAGGGATACTTACAAATCAGCTCAGAAGCTCTGCAATAACTATTGCTGGTAAAGCCAATGTTAAAAAGAAGAGGGCAAAGTGCAGCTACATCCACTTGTGAAGCATACAAATAAAACCACACTCTGTAGGCAGCGTACACAACAACATACTTACACAGAATTGAAGAGGTAGGCTCGTCCCTGGCTTCCCTGGAAGGACTGCATAAAAGAAGAAAAATGCACTCGTTAATAAACACAAAAGCCCCCACCAAACAAAAAACAGTTCCAGAGGGTTGTGTTAGTAAGCGTATCCATATAATACAGATATAAACTATTTCAGATGAATGAGTTTATACCAATTCTTTAGAGGAATGCCTGGTCAGCAAAGTTTTCATCCACATCAGATTTTTAGCAACTATTTTGAGTCTCAAAATAAGACACTGATAACGCAAACAAAACATACTTTTTCCCTACCCTTCTGCAAAATACCAATTCTCATTTTCCTAGCCATCCTTTAGGCTAATTAAAATAATCTGCTTTTAACTCAAAAGGAATTATTCCCAAAAGATGATTTATTTCAGTTTTATTGCATCATTTGATGTTAGACCAGGGAAATTCTGCACCAAGCATAAAACCAGCATACGGTATTCGGGAAATGCATCTGATCAGTTTATAAGCTTGGCTTTAATTTAATAAAACAATTATCATCAAATGCACCAACACAGCCATATGCTTTCAAATCTCTCCCATTCCTGATAGATTGTGGACAAAACATGACGGTTAGACCCTCCTGGCTGGATCTAAATCAATGTTTTAGTTCAGAGCAGTAGCGCAGTTTTGAAGTAAAACCCCTGATCAACCACACGTACTGGGGCTTGGTTTTGCTTGCAGAGCAGTTTCAGTGCCTGTGAACTACATCTCTGCTCCTTCTGTACAGAACTAAACCAGAAGCTCTTCTACTGTGCACTCTACAAATGCTAATGAAGACACAAAGGCCTGAACCTCTGATCAGACAGCCTTGAGCTACAAACATCCTGGCAGAACTTGTGAGCAGACCAGATCCAGCCATAGGTAAAACATTCAAAACATATGTAAGAACATCACTCCTTTCATCTGTTTATATGTTTCTTCTGTATTTAAATTACTTGATAATTTAGACAGAGTCATTATTTCCCATTCAAACAGGATCACACTGAAATGGAGTTTACTTTTTTCCTCTTCCATACTGAATTCCATTTAAAAAGAAATCCCAAAACTGCCTTAAAGTACTTTTTTTCCAGAATTTCCCTAACCTACTTTCAAAAGAAAATTAATTACTCGTGCTGAAGAGAAAGTACAATTGTTTTTAAGAATCATTGCAGTTCTAGTATTGAAGATCAGAGACCAACTCTTCAGAAACCTACATAGATCAACCTGGAAGGTTTTGTTAGGAAAATCTCACTCTGAGTATTTTTGAATGGTTTTAGTAACATTAGGCTTGAAGTACAGGCAGAAGGACCTTCCTCCAATGGATGCTTCTTGACATGTATTTAGCTACACAATTAAGAAGTCACTTGACACCAAATAGGTACTTTGATAGCCTAATGATCAGCAACACAGTAACTGTTCTATCTTAACTACTTGGAATAGTTTGGAAAAATAAAATTGTAAAGGAACAGTTTTCATCATTATTAACTAGATTATATACTGCAACAAAGAATGCTAGAAGAAATCCATGACTTTAGACTACTCTAAGTAGCAATGCTGGCACCTGTAGGCATGTAGATGTGGCACTTTGAGACATAGTTTAGTGGTGGACTCAGCAGCACTAGGTTAACAGTTGGACTCAAACATCTTACAGGCCTTTTCAACCTAAATGATTGTATGACTCTATCTATAGCAAAGACAAAAGAAAAGGTACTCTCTCCATTAGCTGGAAGTCTTATTTTTCACAAGGCAAGGAAAAAAAGATAGGCTATGCAGTACAGTGAAAGCTAAAACTTCAGGTAGGACTGACCCTGAAAGGGGAGATTCAGTTCAGGACAGTCTGAACTGCTCTGCCAGAAAGTAATCCTTACACCTTCCTTTAAAACAAACAAAAACCCCAGTTCAGCTCTCCTGAGATACTTCAACATGCATCACAAAACTGGCAGAATGGTACAAAACCTAGTATGTAGGTTCTATACAAGCACTGCTCTCTAAATTAGAACCTCACAATCAGTAACGAAGCAGAGAATGCTTATTGCAGATGAAAATAAAGACTATTAATGTATATACTCTCAAAACCTGTCCATTACTGAATGAGTAACCAGCCTGAGTCAATACACAATAATTTAGAGACAACTACAGCTGTGCAACCCCAAAATTTAAGAAAAAAAGCAAACGCTTTAATGATTCTCTTACTCTTTTATAAGCAAACTTAAAACCAGAACTTTATTGTTCCATGCACCCAAAACTAAGAAAAAGAACTTTCAAAGCCACGATGACATTATTTTTTGTTAAGCTACTGTAAAAATTCTTAAAAGTTGCAGTAATTTCTCCTTGCTTTAAATATTCTACGTTCTGAATTAGAATTCACGAATCCTTTTTCAAACTGATCAAGAACTACTGTCTCCTGTTAAATTTATCATGCTAATTTCTACATTTACATGTAACTACACATGCCAATCACATACAAATTAATGTGGAGGGTGTTCTTGTCTGGTTCTACGCAATAACTTGTAAGCTCTGTATATGCCATACTTGAAGTTCCCAGCTAGCTGGGAGGAAAAAAAAGAACCAAAAAAGCCTCCAGAACAAATCAGCAGTCACAAGACCTACTGAGCTATGATATGCAATTATTTCTGCCAAGTTTATGTTTAGTCTTGACTTAACATCACCTAATAAAAGCTCTCCTTTGACCCTGCATTTCTCAAAATTAAGCAGAGGGCAGCAGCAGGATGCCAGAAATAGCAGAAAAAGCAGCTCTTCCCCTCTCTTGTTTCATAAGCTGAAAAACAGTTCTAGCCAAATGAAATACAAAGCACAGGTTGGAAAGTATTGCTTGTTTTCTTTTATCCTGATATATTTTTAAAGATTACTTTTCTTGCACTTCTTGCTTTTTTGCCCTCAATATACTGTACTCTCCTCGTAGGGTTTTCCCCCTCAGAAATGGTCATATTTATTACCTTCAAATTTTCAGGATATCAAGGTAGAGTGGAGGGAGAACCTTCTCCTAGGACAGGGGTACAAACATCCCACTGTGAAAACCTCCTCCACTCCCACCTTCTCTAGCTCCCTGTTAGAGTTTGGCTGATACCATCTTTCTTACCTACATACATGTTGAGAAGCTAAATATCGTATTTACATGCCATAGAACAACTGTTTCTTTGCCCAGCTGCGAAGAGCGAGTTCCTCCATGTTTACATCACTTACAGACAGCTGAAGAGCAACCTGCAGCAACTTGCATTACTGTGTTTGGGAATACAGAACAAGGGTCTAGGCAGTTCAACCACATCATCAGTGTGTCACTAAGCATTTAATACCTGCAATTCACCCATGGGAACTCTTATACACAGGCTGCAGTAAAGATACAAAATTTTAAATTCCTATGGCTTTTTCCTTATGAATTTCTTAACTCCTCAGAGTCTGGCAGTCAGTTTCTTACGCACATGAATAGCTTTGTTCTCCAAAACCTGTATATAGATATACATCTGTCACATATGCATTCTCTTGACCATAGAATATTGATTAACACATGAAGGTTCCACCTAATAACAGGTGTAAGAAAGATTTAATATCAGAGCTTTACTTCCTGATGCATCCCATTACTAGAAATTAAAAGAAGACAACTCATTTCAGCACCCTGCTTGCTAAGCTTGTAGCTTGGTTATAAACAAAGTATTTTGCATAACCAGAAAAAAGGAATACTGAACAAACATTTGTTTTTACCAGCACTAAGTTTCTCACACTGCACTGTGCGATTCAGTTATACTGATATGAATTTTAAGAGACTGTCAGATTAAATGTCTTGCGTGTCAACTCCTCAAAGGAAATGGAGTCTTTTAAATGGCAGTGTCAAGGACTAACAGGCATAACTGTTCAAACCAGTCTCCAGACAAACTGCTTCTCTGAAGAATAAACATCACCTATGCAAATGCAAGCTTTTACTTTGCAAGGTGTGTTCAGCACTTCCAAGATTGTTAGCACTACATATAAATCACACTTAAACCAGAACATTCTATTAAAACTGAGTCTTAAATGTGTCTTACCCAGTAGAGAGCTATTAGAAAATAGTGGCAAGTGTGACCTCCAAATGTCATCAATAATGGCTCACATCAACCAGGACTTTAACATAGAAACTGGGCAATTTATCAGCTCAATATCTGCAGTTATAACAAACTTGCTTTAAGTCTGCTTTTTCACGGTCCACAATTAATATTGCGTTGATGCATGAATTAACTTTTCCCCTAAAAAATCCACATCTTTGTCCATTCCTACAAGAAGATCTACAAGATCCGTAACTTTTTGTTTTAGTACAGTTTGAAGTATCTAGACTGTCTGATTGCATAAGCAAAACTGTTCAACTGTGCTAAGGTCAACTGCAAGAACAGTTTGGTATTAGGATCTTTTCAAGTCAGATGACAGACCTCTGTCATCAATACATTCTGTAGTAAAGAAACCTTACAAATGTTTCACTCAGACCCTAGTACATACCTGCAAAATTAGATATGATCTATGCTTCTAAACTAAACCCATCATTACCTCTAACACCAGGATTAGCTTTTTACCCAGGAAAAAATGAAGTTATCTGTTAAGCAGAACACGTATTTACTGCCCCATGGCATACCTAAGGGCACGAGTTGGGGGAGAGAAGCTATTAAAAAGCTTATACAATTAATTATTCCCCACAGATGGGATTAGATTGCATGGCTAGAAATCATGCTCCATTAAAAACACCCAGAGAAACTGCCATCTTAGCATATATTAAAAGTACGGCAGGCATTATTATAAGCAAGTCAGAATGGCATTAACAGTATGAGTATGTTATAAGTAGCTTGGAAACTACTCATAACACAGAAAGACAACTTTAAAGACTGGAAATGAGAGAAGTCCATGGCCCATTTTTTTTTGTTTCATTTTCCTGAGTTTCCTTTCACATTCACCCGACTTCACTCTACAGGCTAAGATGGATCAACCTGGATTAGTATTCTGAACAAATATGCAATTCAAACAAATGCTACTGAGTAATTCCAAAGACAGTATTCTTAGGGGCAGTGTTCTAAAGACAATCCAGAAACACAAGCTGCTCCATATGATATTTGACTCAGATCCAGCTCCTTAATACCGTACACAACTACAGGCAATGCTGTTGATCATATTCATCGTGTTAAAAAAAAAGTCAGCATAGATTTTCATTCTGATTTTTCATTACTGGTTTTAGTAAAGCCAGCTATAAAGTTCAATAGGCAGAAACAAAGTTAAAAAAAATCCACCCCAGAAACTGCATGTCTGCAGATTCGGCAAATGATATTTCACAAAAAGGCAACTTTGTCAGGCAGGACAAGCCGAGTTGTACAGCATCTTGAACGTATTTCAGACATGATTATGCCAAAACACGAGTAGAACACTTCCCTTGTGCACTTTCCAGCTCCTTTAAACCTTCCAATCTATTCTTAGCTGTTTTTCAAAGATTGCTTCACTTCCAAAAACTGGATTTATTTTCCCCCAATAGAAAAAAAAAAAAAAAAACCCAAACCACAACCCAAGAAACTAGAAGCCTCTTCAGAAAAAAAAAGTATCAGAGTGTTTATGAAATGAGGCCCATTCTCAACTTTTTCAGCAGGAAACAAAAATGGCCTTCAAGCATACAACAGTTCCAACTATCCTTCCAAGTACTCCTTATATCATAAGCAAAGGGGGATTACCAAATTGAATCAAGCTAAGGACAGCATATTTACTTAAAGACAATAAATCTTTAAAAAGTTCATCTTGAATTCATCTGTTAAACAGCGGATGACATAACCACAGATTGCTAAGCAAGGCTAAAAATGCTTTGGCATCTATTTAAGCTGAAGACTTTTCCTTCTCATCAATAATATAACAGCAGACATACAGAATGCCTCGGAGAACTAAATTTAATCACCAAGATTGTTCTTTTACACATAAGGTGCAAGGATTTCCCAGTGAAGTCAATGACAGTTATGTGTATATATATATATACCTTTATGCAGAACTTGTTCTTGCAAATATTGACACATCTAGTCTTGTCTGTGACTTCATTTGCCTGTTTCCCCTCTGGTCAGATATGCTTTACAATGAATGAGACAGAAGAAAGTGACAGTATTTATACAAGCATCTGCACAAAGTAATCCAGATTTTCTTCCATCCCGAGCATTAAGGCACAACGTAAGACGATTCAACAATCTTTCAAGCTGGTCAACCTTGAGTAATAAAGCATTATCCTTTGCAATATATCCACTAGGTTCCAAGATCTCCAATAAGTATTTGTATTTCTTTGTCATTTGTTGGACTGTACCTGAATGCCTAGATTACTGGAACTTCGTGGGCACAAGCCATTTGCAAGTGCTTTGGAACTTTCATTCCTGAAGCAGTATTTGCCTCCTGTAAAATTAACTGCTGTTAATAATCACTGCACATTTTCTACCATTTACAAGCAAATCAGAAGAAAGCTCTTTCAGTTAAGCCTTTCAAAACAGTTACCTCAGAATCACTTAAAGAACAGCACATATATTTTGTACATGACACAAGAGTGGCAACCTCCCCTGGACTTCAAAGTGTGTTATAGAAGTTTCCCCTCAAAACTTAATTATGTCCATTTTTTAAATTGTTGGGATTTTTGGAATTATTATTACCATAAAATGTTTGGTAGCTTTTTATCTGTTATTTGAACATTTTAAATCCAACAAGTGCCTCCTATGGCATCAAATTTTGCCTTATTCTTTATTAAGACCTGTGGCTGCTTGCTGACAGAGGTTACTCCTGTGCCTGCAGTCACAGTAGGATATACATTTGCTTCTTTAAAGAAACAAGTAAGCTGCACATTCTTCCCCTGTGCTTTTGAGCATAGAATCACAGAATCACAGAATAGTTAGTGTTAGAAAGGACCTTAAGATCATCCAGTTCCAACCCCCCTGCCATAGGCAGGGACACCTCACACTAAACCATCTCACCCAAGGCTCTGTCCAACCTGGCCTTGAACGCTGCCAGGGATGGAGCATTCACAACCTCCCTGGGCAACCCATTCCAGTGTCGTGAAGGCTGGCATACTCCTAATAGCTGGGTTTGGGGTTTTTATCATGTTTAACCTTCACTTCGAAGTCTTGTCCAAAGAAACAGAAAATCCAGCATTTGCAGACTTGTTAACAGTGCAGATCAGTAGCGTTCAAGACACAACACTGCTTCGAAACTGCACTCATTTCAATTAAGTCATCTAGAGCTTGTCAGATTTATTATGCGCCCTTCAAATCTGTGTCTTCTCCAAGAAGACTGGAGTTATAAATTATTATGGCAACTGCTCATATATGTATGCATTCATTCAGCTGTAGAGACTAACGTTTGTCAACATCTACGCTGCTGATTACAGCCTAGTTTGGAACTCCTATGTACTCAATCAGCCTTCTTCCCATTCCTCCCCTTTCCCCAAGTTCCCTCCTTGCTGCAGAAAACACAAGGTTACAGAGTGAAAGCAGCTGGAAGCATACTCTCTATTTACTAACACCCAACTTGATTTGAATACCAGGCAACACGTTGAGTCATTTCAGAGTTGCACAGAAAACTAAAGCTACTAATGATGAACTCATTTGTGCAGGTAATGTTTTTATACCATCTTATTAGTCTGCATTCTTATTTCTAAGCCACTGCCAAGGCTCCTGGTTGCCATTTTCTCACCAGCAAGGACACAAGGGGGGAGTGGAGGATACAGAGCTTTGTGATCAATTCTAAAGAAAGAAAGATCCTGCTGCTCAAACAGAGCAGAAATAAAATGAAAAGGTGATTCGTGTACGCCATCATTCCTGTCAGACAACTGGCATCAACAGTTCTCAAAAACTGAAGAACTGCAACTCTGAAGTATTGTATTCTGGGGAACAGAATCAAAGGGATGATTGACAAATACACAGCACTCTTTGCTTTTCCAAGTGAGACCAACATTTAAGAGAAACACCACTTACTTTGTAGAATAGCTCATCTTTTCATCTTGAACTTTGAAACATTATAGTGTCAAGTATAACGAATGCTTATGCCTCAAAGCACATTAGAAAACTAGTTGTAGCTGCTTTAAATTAAGAGCATACTATGTATTTTGGCTCTTTTTCCCTGACCATACAGTAGAATGGACAATCACTACATACCCAGGAAATGCAGGGTGCGGGTACAATGACACCCAGACAAAGTGGTTACAGCTAGGCAGCTAATATTGTTTGTCTTTATATGCTGAAGATTATCTGGGGGACTACAGTTCTGGAATGAGATTGTACAGTAATCACTTGGAAAAAAGCAAAGCAACCCGTAATCAGGGCTTCTATTAGCTTTTAATTATGCCCTCAACGTAAGGTGGGAGGGGGGAATGAGGTAGGGCAGTCCAATGCTCTGCTCCATCAATAAATCCAAACCAGCCCAGAAACAGCACTGTTCTTCATTAACTTCAGGTTGTACAGAACCAGCCTGCTACACTTCAGGTTATTTTAAGTATTTTTGCAGTGGCTTGGTAGTTACAGTTACTAGGATTCTAGATATTGTTGGTGTAAATGAAAAACTCATTATCCTAAGTTAATTGCACATAATGTGCATTTATGATAGCACTTTCACAGAAATTCAGAAACAGGATTCATATTAAAGGATTAACTGTACCTTAGAATTGTTTTCAGTTCTGTCTACAGACAACTGTCCAGTATATTTCTTCAATTTTTACTTTCCAGGTCAACCTGTGTTTTCATGTGCAGCAATCAAATCTTATCTCCTCCCACCACTCCCCAGGAAAGCACTACTGATTTTTAATGATCCAAGTGTATCTTATTATTGCTTTGCAGTTGTTTCCATCAGAAGAACTTCTCCACTCTTAGAATATATAGAAGTTAAGCTTAAAGGAGGGTGAGTTTTTTAAAGCTATGCTCCAAATACAATAGATGAAAATGTTCTTTTTATTTCAAAAACACAAAATAAGATACACCTCATGTTTAAGTGTGTATCTAACCACACAGATTGAGACAATAAAGCAAGAAATCTTAAGTTGACAGAACATGGATCAGCTATCAAATAAGCAAATAGTAACCTGAGCGTTCAGAAACTTTTAAGATATCTGAAAAACAATTATGCAATTCAGAAATGAAGCAGAATCCATACCTAACATCCTTCCCAATACCATCAGAAATAACTTAGGAGTAACTATTTCTATTTATTAGATAAATTTAGCTCTCCCTGTTTGCAATTGAGAATTTGATTTTTTTTGTTTGAAATTTATGAAACAAATATGAACATGCAATCTGCTTAAGAACATATTAAAAATATTCTGCTAAAACTCCCAAGATTTTGGAGAGCAACTAGCTCATGTGGTAGCTGTGGCAATTAAGCAGACACGCAAAAAACTTTAGTCCACCAGAAGAAGAGCTTCCTATGAAGTATGTGCTCTTGGATAAAGTTTTCTCAGTGAATTTATACATCTCAAGAGACACAGCTAGCAAAGTTTCTTTCTTTTTGTAGGCATTTATAATCTGAAGCTCAGGAAATATTAGCCCCCCCTGCCAGTTTCTGGCCCAGAACATGTAGGAATAAAGCTATGATTCCTTGCAATTTAGAATCCCATGTTTCAAAAATAACCCTTATACTCAAATTTTGAGATCAACAAGGAAACATATGAAATTCAAATACAAGCAAAACAAAAAAGGGAGGTGTAGAATGGATATTAGGAAAAAATTTCTTCACTAAGATGGTGATCAGGTATTGGAACAGGCTGCCCAGGGAACTGGTGAGATCACCATTCCTGAAAGTGCTTAAAAAACATGTTTTAGTGGTGGACTTGGCAGTCCTGGGGTAGAGGTCAGCCTTGATCTTAAAGGTCTTTTCCAACCTAATTGATTTTGTGAAAACAAGGCCTCCCTTTTTTTTTTCTTCACATCATTTTATACATGTAGCTAGACCATTGCTTCACATTTGATGTCACATAGGCAGTTCCATGCCTCAATGCATGTACTACATTGAGGGAAAGAATTGTTTAGGGGAAGAGACTAAAGGCAGAACAGAAGCAAGCAAGCAGTAAGCAACATGGGCAAGAACTGTCACCAATTTTACTATTTGAATCAAAAAGTTGTCTTGAGACCTAAACAAAGATTAGTAACAAGGAAAAGTGCACAGGGAAGACACATTATTTCCATATAACCTTGTAAGGGATACGCAAACAGATGTACTTTCTCCTCGCCCAAGGAAAACCACAAACCAGGAGTAGCAGCATTCTCAAACCCCATCATCTCTTCAGCACCCAAGAAGTAGCATCACCTTAGTGTTGCTGAACACACAAACAGGCAGGAGCAACAGTTAATGGGTTTGCCATTAAAATTTTATTTCACAAAACAGTAATGTAGAAAGCACCCTCTTAGAAAGAGGTTTAGAAAAGCAACTGAAGTGTTTTCTCCAATACACCATTAAGAGCAAATTCATCAGGAGCTTATCTGAAGCAAAGAATGAACCAGTCTGTCAAGTACTTATCCCAAACTTCAAGCTTCCCTACATATTTCATACATCACAAATCTTGGTTTCTTCCAGGAACAGGTAAGAAGGACAGGCCTAGCCTGTTTCAAGGACCCACCCATCCTCTAAGCTTAAGCTTAGACAGTCCAACTATTCTAAACAGCTCTGCCTAATCATGTTCCTTAGGAACTGGTACACAACAGAAGTAAGTGTGTTTACAGATTCCATAACAGAAATGCAACATCCTGAAACAGCCAGTTTTGTGACCTTCAGTCAGAGTCAAAAATAATCTTTATCTGGCATAACCATAACCAGAGTAATTTCTCTACCCAAAGATCCATCTTTTCTTCTTAGCAGCCTTTTCAGATATGACAGCTCACAAGTAGTACCTACCTGACAGTACACAGAGCTTGTCAGTATGGGGAACACATCAGAACAGCCTTTATGTCAAACTGAAAGTTTCCAGAATATACCCAGACCTCTGTATGCAGCATATATGACCCAAGAGTGAATCAAGGGAAGATACTTTGACGTATGTGTCAATTTGCATCCCTTATCTACTGGGAGCAGCAATACAGCGATAACCATTTTGGTTAACAAATAATTCATGAGGTCTCTAAACAAGCCACTTGCCTTGGAGATCAACTCATCATGATTGGCTAGATGGGCTCTGCAGTGGATACAGCTGTAGGTTCGGTGACAGTTTGGCAGGTAAGCCTGGAACGTTTTTGATTTTGTCATTTTTACCATCTCTGCTGGTGGCTCCTCACTCAGCTCAGGGCTGGCACTTGAAGAATTACAACTTTGCTGAACTCGCTGACAAAAGAAACACTGGAATATGCAAGCAAAAGCCGTTGTTGTTCTGGAGTGTGTGTGGCACTTTCCACACAAATGACAGAAGAGAAACAGTCACAACCTGCAAGTGAAAAGAGCAGAACAATTAGCAGCTTAAAACAAGGCCAGTATAAACTCGTTATTCAACAACTCTAGACATAAAGCAAAGTGTCATCTAGAGCAAATGCCAGGCTGCACTACAGGCCCCTTTTTTCTATGAAGCTGCACAATTCAAGTTCCATTCAATATGGCAACAACCAGTTCTGTTCCACCATGGCTTCTACATCACATTTGTAATGAAGGAGGAGATTCAAACAGTTCACAAAACACAAGCACATTCTATAATCTACCAGAAAGATTCAAGATACCCATGAAGAAAATTACAGCAAAAAGGCAGGGGATTAGAGAAAGCTAATTGTTTTTAAAGTTCAAGTGGTCAGTTCCAATGTTTCCATTCTAAGGAATCTTAGAACACACTTGCCATGCCTGACATTAAACATACAATACATATTTGCACTTTGGCTTTCAGCAAAAGTCTTGCTGTATCACACCTGGCTTTAAGTCAAATACCAAGATGCTGCCGCCCTAGTCAAGGATCCATGTCTCCTCCTCTTTCAAGCTCAGCAGAGTTATGCCTTTAGCCAAAGACCTTTTTGAGTAGTATCCTGATTACAGCTAATTAGATACTTCCCCCATTCTACCAGAATAGTCTTGATGGGTGCTATAAAAATCATGGTCAGTTCTACACAGAGAATAGCCAACTGCATTCTTAATCCTCAGAGAGTGCCTTTAAGAGTTATTACATGCACAGAGAAGGCCAGACCTTCTGGCCAGGCTGGAAAGGCAAGCCTTCAAGAGTCTGCCTGAAAATTACAGAACCTAAATCTTTATAACAGCATCTATTGATTTGTCAAAGGCCATCAGTCACCAGGCTATATGCACCAAGCTAATGAACAACCCAAACATGAACAGTGCACAGTCACTTATGTCACTGGCTATCAGGTGACTGGCAGAGTAGGTCAATAGCACAAATACAGAAATGAGAGCCAATACAGAGTTTACAGTATCTTGATCCAGCTATTAGAACAGGCATGCAAAACATTTATCACAGTTGTAAACTGTACATAGGGCAGCAGTTAACCACTCTTCCAGCAGTAGGATACTTGTAATACAAATAGAGCAGATAATGAAAGCCACATAAATTAAAGATTGTTTATAGGAAGCAGTCACGGTGCTTCAGAAGACAACTTGAGAAAGTAATCTGTACAGCAGACCTAGCACAAGAAACAGCCACAGCAAGATTTTAACACCAAACCCTTTAATCTTAACCTTGACAGCAGCAGAAGAGAGTCAAGAACTACTGGAAGACTTGCCAAAACAAAAATCCTTACATACGAAGTTGCACAGGCAGAGATAAGCTACAAACAAGACAAGCAGCATAACATGCAATGCAAAAAAAATAAAGCAACAATGGGAACACTTTGCCATCCAAAGAATTTATCTACACATCAGAACGACTGGACTTTTGTCAGTCACTAAAAAGCAGAAAAGATTTGATAAGGAATATCATTGTTTGAAATACTAACCCAGTTAGCATGAAGAGCAGAACTTAATTATTAATAGAGCAATTTAAACAAGCACTGTATACCTATTGTCCTAAGATAATTATGGCTACAAAGGGAATAATGATTACAGTGGGGGGGAACCCAACAAACAAAAAAACCCCACCAACCAATCAGCTTGCATTTGTAGAGCAGCTAGATATGAAGCTGTATTTATTAGAGACAACAGATTATAGGAGAAAGACAACCTAAGAAATACAGTCCTGAAAGTTAAACACGAGGCTCCCTCTAAATCCCCTGCTTGAGCTCCTATGTCAAAAGGATACAGATCCTATTTAATGTCACAGAAATGGGAAAAAAACAAACCACCCAACTCAACAAACAGGGCTTCAGAATGAAAGGCACCACCATCAAACATATTGTGACTCTGGATTAGACCCTTTCAATCAGTAACTAAAACACAAGTTCAAAGCTTGCAGAAGTTCAGCAAATTGAACATAAGAGGAAAACATTTTTCTTCAAGACATTCCTAGAAGCTCTTTTTAATTCATGCTTGTAAATGCAACCTGGACTTTCTCAGTCTATATACTGAGCTCTTCAACTGCAGGAATAAAGTAATTCCAATGCTCTTTTGAAAAACTGTGTTTGATACTGCTCTCTTCAACAAGAAGGCAGTCTTAAGTGTTTGATACACAGCCCTAGGAGAACTTGTTGCTTTGCGACACTGAAGGCAAGATTCAAAGTTTAAACCATTTCTTAGCTTACTCTAGTAATGGTGAATAAACCCAGTCTGACTTCACCGATAGCTGTGAGCAGCAGCAGGTTCTAGGGCTGCTGTTCAGTACTCCGTGGAAAGCATTATAAAAACCTGAAGCAACTATTCCTTTCCTATTCTTAGAGGACACCACAATCTGTGCTTTGGTCATGCACACGACAGCTAGGTTTTTACTGAAGATGCAAGGTATTCGAAAGAAACTGCAAGTCTAAGTGCATACAGCCTCCTGCCATTTACACACAAAGAGAGCGAGCAGGCTGCTGTCATTTCCGAATCGCTGTCAAGACCCCGTTTCTCGTGGCCGGTCTGTCCCTATTAGCCCAGAACCTCTGCATTCGCCACAGACTCAGAGCTGGAGCCCCTTCACCTGCCCCGCAGGCAGCGGCCCTGCCCCGCGCACGGAGCCCTCCAGCCCCGAGAGCTCAGGGCCGCTATTAGGGGGATAATTAATTAAGAGCCCGGTCCCGCCGCCCGCACGTGACGTCACCGGGGAGGGCCGCCGGGAGGCCAATGGGCGGGGGGGACCGGCCCCGCCCCGCGCGGCTCCCGGATGTGTAAACAAACACCCCGATGAGCGTGGCGGGGGGGGGCGGCCCCGCTGTACCGGGACCCGCCCCGCGGGGAGAGCTGAGCCCCCCTCCCCCGGGCAACGGCGGAACAACGGCCGCGTCCCCGCCTGTGCGGGGATGGTCACGGCGCTGCTCGGAGCCCCACGCAAACGCCGGGAGGAGCAGCAAGTGGAAGAAAGCAGCGTCCCCGTCACTGCTGCGGGGCGCAAAGGAAAGGGGCGACACAAAAACCCCGTTTAGGAGTCGCTGAGCCGGACAAAGCCTGTGCACGCGCTGTTAGCAAGCTGCGATCAGATTACTCCGGCAGGGAAAACCTGGCAAAGTTAAGGATTGACACACAGGAGCCTCACTGTCACTTTAGATACCGAGAAATAACAGGGGGAAATATATACGCGAGGAGAAAAGTTGCGGGCAGAGGCTCGGCTTCCCCGCCGGGAGGGAGCGGCGGCTCCGCGCACGTTTTGAGCCGCTTCCTCCCTCACGCCGAAGCACAAAGCCGCCGCTGTGGGTGACGCCGCTCGGTGCCTTTCCTCTCGCACTCGCGGCGATCCCGCGGAACACCGGCTCGCTTTCCCCAGCCCGCCGCCGGGCACCGCTGTACGCCATCACCAAGCGCAGACCTGCTCCCGCCAGCCCCAGGCGGGGACCGCCGTAGGACAGGAGAAAGAGCGAAGGGGGGAAACCCACCGGACCCCTGCCCTCCGAGCTCGGCCTCGCCCCCCCTCACTTATGTAAACCTCCGCCACCCGCCCCGTAGCGAGGAGGCTACAGGCAGACAGCGCTGCCGTCATTTCCAGGCGCTATAAATAGCGCCCGAGCCCTCCTCCCGCCACCAAAGTTGCCTCGGCGGCCCCGGCCCCGCGCACACAGGAAACCGCGGCCGGGGGTGCAGCACGGGGGGCTCCGGTCGCAGCCGCCTCCCGGCCCGTGTTCCCCCCACCAACACCACAAAAATACCCCCGCAAAACGGAGAGGGGCCGGCTTCTCGCACGCTCCGCTACTCACCGTTGCGCCGTGCCGGCTCCACTCTCCAGCCCGGACTCCGGGCAGCAGCGCGTACCCGGGCCCCCTTTCCCTCAGGGGCCGAGGGCAGGCGGCAACCCCGCTCCTCAGACGGCTGCCGACGAGGGCTCAGCGCTGGGCCCTCGCCGAAAAAAACAAAGACGGGGTGGCGGCTTCGCTCGCCTCGAAGGTCCCTTCTCGGCGGCGGGCAGGGGTCATAGGCAGGGGCCGGCAGCGCTTCTACCGCCCTGAGCGCTGAGGGGCGGCCGGGGCATGGTGCCTGCTACGCTCCCGGTGCCGCCGCCTTTGTTTTGCTTTCCTCTTCCCTCCCCCCCCCCACCCCGCCACCTCTCTTCCCCTACCCGGCGCTGCTGCGGCCGTTAAACGCGCTCCCACCGCCGCCGGCAGCCAATCACGGCGCGCGCGCGCGCGCCAGCGCGCGCTCTCTCTCTCTCCCTCGCGCGCCAGCCCCGCCCCTTGAGCTCCTCCCCCTTCTCCCGCGGCTTTGTGGAGGAGGAAGAGCTCGGCCCCGCGCGCAACGGCCGGCCCCGCGCGCAACGGCCCGCCCCGCGCGCAACGGCCCGCCCCGCGCGCAACTTGCGCGCGGGGCGGGCCGTTGCGCGCGGCGCGGGCGGTTGCGCGCGGGGGCGGGCCTCCCGTGGCGCGTGAGGCGAGCGCCCCTCAGCGCCCCCTGCCGGGCGGGAAGCAGCGGAGGCGCTGAGGTACTGAGGGGCCTAACGCTGAGGTGTGGGAAGCGATCGTGAGGTAAAACCCTGAGGAGGAGCAGCCGGCTCGGTTTGTGGCTTCATCCCGAGGTGTTTCCAGAGGGGCTTTCAGGTGAGGGCACTTTTATAAACGATGTAGGATTGGTCTTGTTTGTTTTTCTGTTGTTGGCTTTGGCTTTCACGCTTCTGTTGAAATTGGGTAAAACTCTGGAAGATCACACAAGTCTGTTAAAAGCAATGTAAGGAAAACACACGAAGAAAACAAGGCCAGCAGGAGGCTGGAAGATAAGGATAGGTCAGAGTGCTTAGAATCATAGAATAGTTCGGGTTGGAAAGGACCTTAAGATCATCCAGTGCCAACCCCCCTGCCATGGGCAGGGGCACCTCACACTAAACCCTCTCACCCAAGGCTCTGTCCCGCCTGGCCTTGAACACTACCAGGGATGGAGCATTCACAACCTCCCTGGGCAACCCATTCCAGTGCCTCACCACCCTTACAGTGAAGAATTTCCTCCTTATATCCAACCTAAACTTCCCCTGTTTAAGTTTTACCCCTTTACTCTTTGTCCTATCACTACAGTCTAATGAAGAGTCCCTCCCCAGCATCCCTATAGGCCCTCTTCAGACACTGGAAGGCTGCTATGGGGTCTCCACGCAGCCTTCTCTTCTCCAGGCTGAACAGCCCCAACTTTCTCAGCCTGTCTTCATATGGGAGGTGCTCCAGTCCCTGATCATCCTCGTGACCTCCTCTGGACTTGTTTCTGGAAAGAGAGTTTGGGGAAGGGCTCATTGCTTATACAGAAAACACACAGCTTTTAAGGTATAAAAGAACAATTTTGAAGATTAGTGAAACCAAACTAGAGCTCACATTAAAGTAGTTCCTGAAGCATCTGAGGTCTGTTGGCAATGATTGTGTTTTCCTTAATAAAGTAAATAAAAGCCAGCCCCTGGTTTATTCTGGCTGTGCTTGGCTGTTCCCATGGGCAGGGTACAGAGGCCCAGACTGAGGGAGCCCGTGCGGGAGCTGCCGTTCTGCTGTGCCCGGGGCAGGGCTCCTTTGCCGTGCTGCAGAAATGCAGCATCAATAAGATGCATCAATAAGGGTTTTCTTGTTGCCTTTGCAGCTTTACAGAATACAAGAGAACTAGAATCCATTCCGATTCAGTGCCTATAATCAATAAGCTATGTGCTACTTGATCTTATTCTGCCTATCCTTTTTTTGATATAATTCACATGTTTATACATTTTTTGTCATATGCTTCTTCCATCTTAATTAGTGGCCATTCTTGAAGAATAGTTCAAAAAAGTTACACTTGCACAATAAAGAAGACAGATTTTTGTGAAACAGAAGGAAACAAACATCTGTGAGAGTATTACCAGCAGGACTTCTATTGCAATTCCAAACATCCCTCCGGCTCCAGTGCTGGTAGCTGTAGTCTTGTAAGAAGTGGAAAGGTGATAATCCTTCTGATGTAGCTACACTTCAGAGTGTACCAAATCCAGCTTCCTAATCCAGCTCCCACAGACTAGTGAGATGATAGAGGTAACAATTGGAATGGAGAAAGAGGCAGGGATGTGGCGTAGTTTAACAGAGAAGTTACATTAAATCTGATACAGTGCAGAGAGTACATAATCTTGAGACACTTCTTAAGAAACAGCTCCAGCCTGTTAAAAGTTAAAAATATCCCCAAAAGGCTTTTACAAATTTGTAACAAGCTATTTCTTTCATTTCATTTTGAGGGGCCTGTTACTACTTTCCCATAACAAGATAGACTTCTTGGTCCATTCTTTATCTAGTTGAAAGATATCTGAGCAGATGGATGGCTTTGCTATCTTGTATGGCTGATCTTAAACTTTATTTACACAGCTGCCACTCAGTTGCCTATAAAAATACTCCTGTATATATGCTTTAGAAGTAATTGCTTCAACCTTTCAATAACAGTATAACTTACATTGTATTTTGCAGTTCTAAGTATTATACTTCAGGATGTTTGCCCTAGTTCCAACTTTTATCCTCTTTTTCAGGACTAAGAATGAGCAATATTAAGCAGTGAGCAGAAAGTCACAATAAAAACAACACTGATCTCCTCAGGCACTCCTCCCAGCCCACACACTAAGGTGTCAGTCCGCCTAAGTCATGACTGACACCTCATGACTGACTGAAACCAGCAAGGTCAGTCATGACTCAGGTGGACTAACACCTCACTGCTTCACTGAAACTGGTGGCACATCTTCCACCACAATACACAACCCCTGAGTCTCAAAGGCCGTGGTACCACATGTACACAGTCCTCTCCAGGGGTCGCAGCTGCACAGAGTCCTGATGTTGAAATGCGGCAAATGCTGCAGAACCTCTCACACTCAAAAGTCTTGCTGATGATCTCATTCTGTACTGACATGAAGAAGTGCAAACTTGGAGTTTCTAGCACTCTTTCTATGCTTTTCTACAGATATGAATGCAACACTGGGTTTCTCCTGTTTACCTTGAGAGACATGCCAGGATCTTGGTTTAGATGTTAGGAACTGACCAGGTTACGCAGAAACAGAAAATAAACTCTACATGAGGAATAAAAAAATAACCAGAAGGCCAATCCTGAATATAGAAGTGACTCTCCTTTTCACAGATGACAAGATGGACAAGGGGGAGAAAGAAGTGTCTGTCATTCAGTGAGGACAGCAAAGGACACCGAAAGCTGAACAATGTTTTCATTGTTTTAACACAAGCGCTGCTTCTCCACTGAAAGATCCAAATGACAAGGACACTGAGGGTTTCTTTCTCTTTGCCGTTTGTTTCCCTAGTAACAAATACACAAGCTGCACTGTTAGAATACCATCCTTTTCTCTATTTTTTTTTCAGATAAAGACATATCAAGGATGTATTCAGTGCTGGTGGTAGCAGGTTGAGGTTGCTTGTACGAATGAACCTCTGATACAGTGTGGTGTACCTGACAGTACTGTGTGTAGTCCGCTGAGACAGTGAAATTACTTAAAATGAAAAGCGTGGAAAAATTATATGCTTGCATCTCAATTTCTATACTATTTAGATTGCAGAGTCGTAGGGCGAAGTCTGCCTTTCACAGCAGAGCTCTGGTCTTCATTAGCAAAGCAGATTGCACGCTACTACTACTAAATCCTGTGTAGTGTCTTAATTATATCAAATCATCAGTAATATAATGCGCACCATTTTAATGAGACTGATCTTGACACTGACAGCTCTTGCCTGTGTTTTTGTTGTTAGCTCTGCATCATGAAACTTCTCTTTAAACATAATTCTGTAATACAAGGGGGTGGTGTTGCTGTTTCTTGTTAGGATTCTAACCAAGGGTATGGTCTGTAGTTCTGGACTCGCTGGGCTATGGGAATGGGAAGAGATGGCATTGCAGTCACTGTCCATGTGGTTTAGCACATTAGATATAGAACTGGTAGGTGAATTGTATCCAAAAACATACAAAACCATACTGAAAACAGGACAAACTCAAAACATGACAGGTACAGGCAGGAAAGACCAATAAAAGCATCTAAACTGAGAAAAAAATGTCATCATCATTCCTTTCTTTACTTCTTCAGGATAAGTCTCAAAAGTTTGGAGACTTTAACCAAATTAAAAAGAAAATCAATTTGTCAAAGAATTGTCAAGCTCTGTGACCTCTTTTAGCTGGAAAAAGACTACTTAAGGAAAAATCTTTTTTCTTTTTTAACCAAAATAATGTTTTTCCTATATGGTTGGCAGAAACGTGAGATTAGTAATGAAAAAAGAAAGACAAAAAAGTTTACTCTTCTTTTCCCAGTTACTCAGGTTTCTAACATTGTGTTCTCCAAGGAAAATAAATATGCATCTATTCTTTGGGACATGACAGCAGCAGGCCTGAAGAGTATAATATTGAAAAAATATTGACAAAATTAATATCAAACTTCTTATTAGATAATAGGAACATATAACATTACGAATTAATTGCAAACCAGCCTGTTACTAGTCATAAATTATACCAGTATTTGTCACGGCAGATTTAGTTACTTGTCTGGATCTGCATGAGTAGGGAGGTATTTCAGTGAACAAACAAGTACCTTTCCATTTGGGATGATTTTTGAAACCAGCATGGCTAATTATTAAATGTACTACATATGCAGCATAAAGCCTGCAAACCCAGAAAAGATGGAAGCTATTGCTTCAGTGGATCAGGGAATATCAAGTGATATGCTCAGCTGTCCTGAAACACCTAGACATGTCAAGCTATCCTAAAGTGGAGAGTAGGTAGAGGAATTTGTTTGGGGGCTGATTTTTATATGATGTAGACATCTGCTCATATACATATAAATGGGTGTGAGGTAGAAAAAATTATATTTCTCAACTCTAGATACTTAATTCAGGAGTATATATGTTCTCTGTAATCAAAGGGCTGAAATACACATCATCTGCAAAATCTGAATTGCTCTTTCTATCCCCACCGTCACTGTGGAGGTTCTACTTTTATCTCTTTCTGTGACTTTTGAAATGAGTAAACCCAGATGTTAACTAAAGTTTTCTATTCTAATATTCAGACTGACAGATACAGGTGTCCTGTCCAAAGCGGGAAGTTCACCAGGGAATTAGCCAGCATAGAAGCCCTTCAAGATTCAGCATGTCTTAGCAGCCATGGTCTTTTTGTTGTTGTTGTTGGTCTTGTTTGATTTTTTTCCCAGTATTTTGTTTTACAATATTTAAATATCTACTTTCAGTAGGAAATCTAGACCTTTCACTGCAGGATAACAGTAATAAGAACTTATAAGGGTTCAGGTTTTAATATATACTCCTTTTGATCTTTAAATGAAAGTATAAGGCAAGCAAAAAGAATCATCTTTATAGAAGAGTAGTAATGAAAATGGTGATAATAAGTACAAGCAACAGTCATATACTGAGAAGTTAAATCAGTGTTTTGTAAGCCATAGAAAAGCAGAGATTAATTTTCTGTTGATGGATGTTTTGTAAACCACGTTCTGCATCCACTTGCCTATGTATGCAAAACAGTTGGCTAAAGGCAAGGATTCAAACTTCTTCTGTTTTAGGGTTCTTTGGTTTCTTTTTTCCTTTTTCCCCCCCTTCCTCCAAGAGGTGTGCTTCTCATCTTAAAACCTAAACTTATATTTGCATTCTCATTTTACATCCTGTCCAGATTAGGGCATCCAGCGCAAGCATATTCTATCGTATCACAGATAACAGGGCCAAGGGGATTACTGTAATCATATAACTTGCTGCAAGATTGAAACCATGTGACTGCTGATATTACTTGTCATTTAAACCAGAACATCTCTTAGAAAAACATCCTAGAACATCCTGTCTCTACAAATTGTGAAGTTCTTGTTCCAGTCATTAATTACTCTCGTTGTGCAATATATACATCTTATTTCTCCCTTGAACATATTTAGTTTTATCTTTCAGCTGTAAGACTGAGGAGACAATTGGACTCTGTAGATAGAAGAGCAAACCATCCTTTTGAGTAATAGCATTTTATGAAGCACATTTTTCAATTTCTAAATTGTTTCTATATCTCAGATCCTTTTCCAAGTTATCCAATGATTTTTTGAGCTGTGGATTCCAGCAGTGATTTTGTACTTGTCAAACACAGGACTGTTCTTTTCCTGTTTAGACTGATGATCGTATCTGTCTGTTTCGTTAATTGCGAGGCATTCGACTGATTCTTCATTAGGATCCCCAAAGGCATTTCAGAATTGCTGTTCCCACTTCAAGAACTCAAATACTGGCCTATTCCCGCCTTTCTTTCTAAGCAAGGAGAATTGCAAAGTTAAAAGCCCAGACAAGCCTTATGGAGGGGAAATCTTGATGAGTCTGTTATGTTCCCTGAATTACAGGTGTTTCAGATACATCAGACACTGATTTTGGTTTTGTTTGGGTTTTTTTTCAAGTTCTAACACCTCTTGCAATAACTTACTGGGAACATGGAGTAAAGTTTCTCTAATAGCTTAAATGCAAATTAGATTTGAAAATCACTGATGTTTAACAGAATAGAAGCAAAACAGACTTTTAGGAAGGGATAACATCGTAATTTGTCTAATAAAAATGTTAGGCCACACCACAGACTCCATCTTGTAGATATTTTTAGATAAGGCTAGATTATATCATGGTAAGAAAATACATTTGTTACCATTAATCTGTTATTAATCCACCAGCCTCACAGAAACTATTTTAATACATTCAGCTGTTTGAATGAACAATATTTAAAGATAAAATGAATGCTACAGGTGTTCTGCTTGTGTCTTTTCTACAAGTAGTGCCATTGTGCAGATCATATGTTATACAAACATATCCATTGTTAAGTGGAAAGAAGCAGGGATGTGATTGGCCTGTTCATAAATGCACTGACAGTTTAATGAAGACTTCTACTCCTGAGAATCTTACTATAATGGGAAAGCAAGGAAAAAAAGTTAGCTAATTGATTGTAGAAACATTTCCACCTTGTTAGTGTTTTCAGCTGAATTGGTCCAGGCATACCAAGTTAAAAGCTTGGCTATGTTCAGGAGGCATCTCTTTTCCAGAATGAGTAGCTGGTCACCTGGATTTTCTCAGAGGTGAATCAGAACATAGATTTCCTTAGTAAAACTATAGGGAAAAAAGAAAATCAGTACCTATTTTGATGAGGAGGACTGACTTCCTGTGGCAGCCAGCCCATTGTTTACAGGGCAGAATGCAACAGGGCAGGGTAAAACTTCAAGGCATCACACTGTTCTCTAGAATTACATGAAGACAGGTATTATTAAAGAGCTTACTCTTCTTTACAGCATCGAGATGACTATACAAAGTAAAAAGTAATGTTGGTCATGGGAATTTTCTGTTGGAGAAGGACAAAAATAATTCATTTTATTAGAAAGACTAAAATTTATTGTAATTAGTAGGAGTCCAGTGTAACTTAGAATGGGAAGGAACACACTGATAACAAGTAGAAAACATAGATGATCTGTAGCTGCTGGAACCCAGGATTGTGCACTATAACTTGATGCTGCAGGCAGGCCTAACTGATTGATTTTGTTTAACTTATCCAAGAAGTCTCTAAAAAGATTGCTGGAAGGGGAATGTACAAAGAAACCCCTGTCTTCCTGTCCTCACTGGGATCTTTACTGTATTAAATTCACTATGGTAGGTGCTGGAGCTGCCTCTGCTGTTTTATTACTTACATAAATACACCTGATTCTGTGAGATTAACCCAAGGACCTTACTTGCCACCCTTTAATTTTTAGTTCCTCTTAATCTTTCCTTCTTTCTTCTCTTCAAGTCATTTAATTCTGTAAACTTCCAGAGAATGCAACTGAATCTAAAGACTAGTTTTATTTAGAGTCAAGAAGGAAGCATCACTGACTTATTTTTCTTGATCAGATTAGCTGTAAGAGTTTCATTTGTGGGTTGGAATGACATGTCTATGAATTCTGTACCCTAACTACTAGATATTTCTGGGTTTTGTTTTCTCCAATGCTGTCTCAGTAACTGAGATGCTAACAATCCTCTTAAAGCTGCTGCAGGATTTCGAGACAAAATAGCGTGGAACATTTTCTTCAGCTGGGAAGAGGTGCCTAGTACTGTATTGGCTCCACCTTGTGGCTGGAACTGCACTGATTTTTTTTTTTTTTTTGTAACGGGTTTAATCTCCCTACCATCATCCTTACATAAATGTTGATTAAAAAAGCGGGTGAACTTCCTTTATAACTTCTACAACAAATAAAACAAATCAGTCAAATGGTTCTGGTAATAGAGAAGTAGGGAGACAGGTTAAAGACAAGATTAGCTCAAGCAAGCATAGCTGTTTCCATATGTAACACTCTCAATCTTAGTATTTGATCACATCCTCCTTGTTACTGTTAGAGAAGATTCAGCCAGGCAGTGAGAACAAGCGTCTATCAGTGCTTTTTAACTTCAGCCCGCACTGATATTGCTGCTCACTGTTAACTTGGTGTGGCCAGTGAAGAAACTTGCCACTTACCTTCAAGGATTGCACAGGATTTCTGCCAAAAGCACATCAGCACAGTGCTGTTTATTCTGGCTGCACTTTTTTCTTTTCTAAAACAAATATTTTATGACTGCTTGACCGCTCAAACCATGAACACAGCATAGGAAAAGACAAAACACACAATAGAAACTATGGTAGGCTGCCAATACCCAGACTCACTGACCATGTAGCTCAGCAACCACCTTGTTCCTATCCCAGTTATGTAAGTTCATATTTTGGAGTATAGCACAACTATATGTTTTCTTCAGACTGCAAAGAAATGTAAGTAGTTTGCTTGCGGCACCTTCAGTGTTGGCAGCAGGAAGACAGTGAGCTGACAGGGTATGCTGAATTTTCTGTTCTCTTACATATCAGCTTGTATATTACTGGATAGAGCTTCTAGCATGCGCATTACAAATTACATTCATCTCTCTAAAAAGACTGTCAGAGATGCAAGATTGCAGAGAGCAAGAAAATACAAATGATGTTTCTAGATACTGGTGCAGGGTTGGTGACCGGGTATGTGACAGGATGAGGCCAGCTGCACACGTATTTTGGTAGTCTTAATATGAAAGACATATTCCCTGATCCATGTGACATGGGAACAAAGAAGGTGCCTATTTCCAAGGAGTCGCAGGTCCCAGCAAAATGTGCCTGGCAAGAACAGTTTCTCTTGCTATGTCATAGAGAGCATCCATGATATCCAAAGGCGAGTGACAAAGCAACCCTACCTTGTAATGTCAGTGTCAAGCTAGAACACATTCCATAGCTAGAATTCCATTTTATATATGCTGCAGATGTGCTCAGAAAGCTGAAAATAAGAGCAGGTTTGCAAGGCTGGCACGTAGTGAGTTAACAGGATCAAAGTCTGAGTCTTTCTGCTGTACATCAGATGTGTTCCATAAATCACATTTGCTCATGGTTGCACTGCAGTTTTATATGAAGAATTCCTTGCTAGATTTTGTACCAAGAAAATACATTTGCATTAAATAAATGTGTCACTTGGTCAGAAGGCACCAAGCACACAGCACATACACACTGTGCTGTACTGTGCTGTACAGCTGCTGGATACTTACTCTGTTGTGCTCCAATACTTAAATGTTTGTCAGAGTGTTTTCTGAGCCTGGCACAGTCACCAGTGTACCTCGTGCTACAGAGAGGCAGCACAGGAAAGGGGACAGGAGAGGAATGGGGTGGCCAGGCTGTTGTAACCACAGCGTGGTTAGTGTTTTAAATGGCTGGAACAAGGGTAGGAGGAAGCTATAAAAGACTCATGTCTGCTCAAGACAGCAGCATCCAACAATGAGCATGAAAGTTACCAGGCATATGTCATGGTGTGTAATAACAATTACTTAAAATAAAGACAGAGGTAATGCTGCTGCTTCACATTCTGCAGCATGCCAGGATAAAAGGTGGACTGGTAATACAGGGCTGAATGTAAATACTGCAATGCCCTCTCAGTCAGTATCTGAGTTTTGTCTCTTATCCACACTGCCCATGGGGCTTAGTCTTCAGCATCTTTTTCTGCATCAGTGTATTCAAAAAACATTACGTCAGTGCTGGCACACTGTGCAAAATAACTGTCAAAGCCGTGCCTGCCCTTTGCTTTTACTGGGTTTTGCTTTTGTACTCCCTGGAATCCTTGTCAAGACCTTGTTTAGCCATCCTCTTTTCCAAGAGCTTAAAAAGTACCCACATTCCAGTGCCTTGCTTCTGACATATCTCAACCCTTTAGGCTCGAAAAAGAAAAGTCACCCGAGACCTCGGCATGGGCCAGAACAGGACCCAGGCAGCTGCTCTGACAGGAGCACTCAAGCACAAGTCAACGTAACTCACATTTAATCACAAAAATGGTATCTGCTCTTTGCCAGTTCAAGGATTTATAGAGCAGCCAAAGCACCCGTGTGAGCAGGGTGTGAAGCAGTGCATGGAAAACCACTGCAAAGCCCTCCGAGTAGCTATGGAACCAGCAAGGTCCTCTGAGTGTCCCCAGAAACTTCTTGCAAGTCACTTTGCTGCTGCTATGAACAAGATTCTGTAATCCCTTGGACATTATTACAAGAGAGAAACAGAGTCACCTGTAAGTGGGGCTTTTGTAACACACCAACAGTTCAGTAAAGTTAATGTTTCATGTTATCAAGCTACAGCACTATTTTCTCTCAGTCCTTTATCTTGAATTGCTCTTTTGATACTTCTGTCAGTATGTGCAGAGAGGGGTGCACAGGTACGGAGATCTGAAGAACAGATTGTACAAAGTGTGACAACCATAACTACCATAATAAGCATCATTAATACTTAAATTAAGAAAGTACCTAATGCTTCACCTTGCTTCTACGCCTCATTCCCTAACATAGAGGTGGTGGTGGTGTGCTTTATTCATAGATGGTTGGAATTGCTTGGACCCATACCAGAAGCTGGGGGAAAAAGGGAAGAATGATCGAATCAGTCCCCACGCAAGAAACTATTCTTTTAAACCTCATTTCTGCTGCCTTGCCCAGTTCCATTGCAGTGACTGTGAGACTCAGCCTGCTTTAAATGACACACACACAACAACCATCACCAAACATCCTCCAAAACTGCAAAAGAACCCCAAACCTACCATGGAAAAACAAATTATCCCCTAACAGTTTGAGATGTGCTCCTGCTCTGCACTGCCACGAGGTACAGCCTCCGATAAACCACAGAGCCATCATTCTAGAGGCTTTATATGATTTTTTCAGAACACTCTAGGTATTATTATTATAAATTTTGCTTTCTAATGCCCACCTCTAATTGTCGTTCAGCAGGGTTTCTGTAGGAACGATATTCATTTCAGCTTTCCACCAGCAGATGGCACGACTACAGACCACATTGATTCCAACAGTAGCCGCTGGAAGAGGGAGGAGAGCTTGGAAGCCCACAGCTTTAAGCTACTGTTAATGCTTTTCTATTTCCTTTACCAACTTTTATTTGGCTTTTTACGGAGGCAAGGTTTCCAGTGGGAGGCTGAATAAAAAGCATTATTACATCTTTTCTAGGGCCAGTTTTCTCTCTGTTCTTTTCCTCTCTGGAGACTGTAGCCTTGGTGCTGAATAATCTTGACCCGTGGACAAGATTATTGGCTAAAATGACATAAAATGGCTTTTGATTTCTAGAACATAGATTGTCTTTACATGTAAAATCCAGCACCTGTCACTGGGTGTTTGGATCATTCATACATTCAAGTAAAACCAAAATATACACGTGCAAGATTTCTCTGATTTGACACAAGATGTCACAAATCCACGCTCAGTGCAAGTGAATGCCAAGGCAATACCTGAACATCCTCAATAAGGACTTGAAGGGCTGAAATGCACTCTCCCAGTGAATTAATTGCTCTCGTTGTTTGAGGAGGTGTGTGGCAATTTGCGGATAGAGATGTTTATACAAGAAATGCCACAGGCTTCGCTGTTGCTGCCCACCTCTCCACCCACAAACCCTGCTGGGCTCTGATCACCACCGCACAATCTCTGTTGCATGCACAGATTTCATTCATCCAAGCGCGTTGCTTCGGAAACAGTTTTAGTTTCGAGTACCTGTTCCTGGGGGTTTGTCAGAGCCAGCATTCAGTAGCCAGCACAGACATGACATTTTGTTCTGAAAGGGTTGATTTGTTTGGAGTATGCTCATTCTTTGAACTAAGTGTTTGCTGGCTGTAAATAACCTCAGTAAAAGGCTACAAGCTCGTGCTTTGAGAACCTGTTTGATCCATGTTAAATGGAACTGGTTCCAGATAAATGTTTCCATGCGGTGTTTGCCTCTTAATTCACTTAATTTCACAACCTTGAAAAGAATCAGGCTCCCAAAGACTATGGAACAGTTGCAGGGAAGGAGGTTTAAAGGGAAGAATGACAGGAGCCATTGAAAGATGAGAAGCAGAAATACCCAGTCACTGAAAGTCAGGAGCAACACTGAAAGGTCATTTCTATCCCCCGAACTTTAAAAGATTGATTTGAATGGAAAGCAATTTTCATAACTACTTAATGAAAGTGTGCAGGGAAGTTGTAGTCAAAAAATACACATTAATACAGCCACTTTCAACAGGCTGCCTATACGGCAGTAAGTGAGGTAGAGTGGTGGTTGTCTGCATCATGAAAGGGCAAATTATTTGTTCTTTGCTTATTTGTTTGGCAATATTTTAGCTCTGAACACAGCTGACACTTTTAGACAGCACTACAAAACAGGGTTTGGCTCCCCAGTTGCTTTTAAGAGTTACAACTTCTTCTTACTTGTTTTTCGCCTCCTGGGCAGTTTCAGGAGACCTCCAAACAGGATGCAAGCGCTGTGTGCCTGTCACTGGAGCTCCATAGCCCATCCCTTCTAATAACTGCACTCACACTGCAGACCATCAGGACAATTCCTTTTAAAACTGAATACCCAAAATGTCTGCAAAGCGTGAGCAGTTTTCTAAAACCAGTTTCTTCCAAATTAGCCCTCGACGACTGCCACCACAGCACACAAGGAAAGCAGAAATCTGCTCCAGTTCATCTTGCTGTCAACCCCATTGTACAAAACAAAGCAAGCACAGGCAAAGGTGCCTGCCGAGGCTTTTATGACTGTCTCATGAGGAAGCGTCATTTGCCTGTAATGACCACCAACAGCTCTCACCAAAACAAAACCCAAACACCAAACTGATTGCAGAATTAAAGTTGGAGTGAGCTCTGCTTCCAGATGAATGGAAAGAGCGGAGAGGGAGAAAAATCTGATCAGTCACAAACATGGTATTGAAGAGCAGGTCTGCACCAACAGGAAAAACCAGGGCATGAAGCCAGAGGGACAGGAGAGAGAACTGCAGAGGAGGATTCCATAGAGGTATCCCAACAGGAGGAACAGCATTAAGGACCCTATATTTCGAATATCCTCTTCCCATCCCACCTGCCCCAGCTTGGGCAGGCTCTTCCGTGGCATGGAGCAGAAGGGGTTTTACCTGTATACACAAAACATGGTGATGGGGAGGCTTAAGTAGCTGGCAATGACAAGTTGCTTGTCTCTGCAGGACTGCAGAAAATACAGCCATTTTATTACTTCCTGAAAGTATTCTGTAGGACTAAAACATTCATCCCACAAAGAAAAGGCATGAAAAGCCTGAAACATTTCCTCTTCTGCTACACAGACCAGTGCCAGGCCCTTCACAACACACACACGAAGGCAAATCGTTCAGAAGAGCTTAACATCCGAGTGCTAATTAGACCTCCTCTGTTTCTAGATGAGGAAGGGAGCATTGTCCATGGACACGTCCCCAGCAGCGCCTGCCGTACCTTTGCTCTGGCCTGCACAGCCCTGGAGCCATGCAGCCTTTGTTGCTCCATTGCTGACAGCATGCCAGCCACGAAGGGAGGGCAGCACAGCAGCCCGGCTGGGGCTTTTAACCAAAACACAGCACTTTGTGCTCTCAGCACAGGTCAGACCTCTTGCACTTTTTCCGCCACGCTCTCAATTGCATAGGAAACAGACAGCGCTTTGCTAGAGCTGATAGGCTCCAAGGACAAAGCACTGCCGCAGCAACAGTTTCCTAATCAGCTCCCAACTGTAAATAACCTTGTGCTCTCCGCTTGCTACAGAAATTAAGAGATATTTACATTAAAACGTATTATTGCTCCACTGACAATCCGTTAACATAAGTGTTGATTTGCTGTCATCCAGCAAATTATACTGCAAAGTTACTGCCTAGAAATGATTGCTGTCAATGTTCTCTTTGCCTGGAGCCTGTTACCAGATTGCTGTGGAGGCTGCTCACTACCAAGGTTTCTTGTGAAAGCACCGACACCAGCTTTATGATCCCCAAGCATAACGTGCAGGTCCTTCAGGAAAGCACAGTTGAGGTTTACAGCTGAGGTAATGTCCCACATTTACAGAGCAGCACCACAAATAACTTGACCATGTGTTTACAGTAATTTTATTTACAAGTTACCACATGACATCTGTAGTACACTACAGTTTTTATAACACAATTAGCAGTAAAATAAGTCACATCTAAGAAGAGTAGGAGGCAGCAGAGAAAAATGTGCACAGAGAATGCAGAAAAGCCAGTCAGTTATAACTGAAAGTAGGTATTTTTCTACAGACTTTGAAAGCGAGGAGGAATATACACATTGAGAAGAGCAAGTTCTTCAGCCCTGTTATTTCTACAGCATTAAGGTTTTTGTACAGTGACATATTAGTACGATGGATCTACACACTAGCAGTCAAATGCAAGTGATGGGGAGACAACTGTCCTAGGATCTTGCCCTTATGAGCACCCAGAAATGAAAAACAAAGCTTCCCTCTTTGAAGGGAAAGTTCTCCAGGGCTGGTTTACTTGCAGAGCCAGTAGCACAGAATTGCTACTGGCGGGGCAGGAGGGACAGAACTTAAGACTAGAGAGTTCCCATGCATTGCATATTGCCTGCGCGGTCTTATCTGCTCTCGAGTTAAGTAGTTGGTGAGCAAAACCAGTTGCAGCATTCCATAAGTCTTTTTACAGTGCCGTGATCTAATAAGGCTGAGCATAGCTTAGCAGAATTCCAAAATCAAGCAGAGAAAAAGGAGCCCTTCCGCTCTCTGATAATCCTTGGCTCTAACGATGCTGGTGTTGAGCCTGGGCCTTTCACAAGAGCAAAAGCGTGGAGGAGCAATTCCGGAGAAACACTCTAGATCTAGATGTATTCTGATGATAAGACTCAGAAGGAAATAAGCTTAATGCAGCATCAGGTGCAATACTTTTCTGCTTCAAAGTACAGCAGCAGCTTCCAGAAAGCAAACAAGTTTTATTCAGGGCCTTTTCTTTTCCCACCCAGACATCTTTAATAGCTTGGAGCAACTGTCAATGCACATGATCCATGCTAGTGGCTGGAAAGACAATGAAAATAAAAGCCGCACAGTAATAATTATTTCCACTACTAACTACACACAGGATATATTGCTTTTGGTACAATGCCATTTATTGTCACAAGAAGAAAACCAGTGATTAAGTTGAGCACACATGAATTATGCAGACCTTTGGCATGCTGGAACAACGGCATGTTACATTTAAGAGAAATGTCACCAAGTCAGCTGTGAAAACAGCTTAATACAGCTCTCCCAAAATACCAAACATATGCTCAAAACTAAGTCTGTAATTTAAGTTTAGCCACAAAAGAACGCTTAAGAAATGACCACAAGTTTTTTCCTTAATCCCTCCAATTTTGTCTGCAGTGCTACACTTACGCTGCATGTGAGAGCAAACACACAATCAGAACACGTAGCTATAGTGGCATCAACAACAGGCATTTAAGCATTACTGAGTATGTAGCTGGCCTGCAGAAGCTTGTGCTCCCTCCACATCTGTGGCATACCTCATTAAAAAGCCTGCAACAGTATATACATGTATGAAAACGAACAAAATGCTTTTCAAAACCACAGAATGCATTAAAAAGTCTGAAGTTTGAGCTCTTGAGTCTATGATGTCTTAAGTACATATTAGAGTATTTGTGAGTTTTAACACTTCCAGGAACACAGAAAGATATTGTAGTCAAATACAGTAGGTACTAGCTATGGCAATGAAGGGTGAACAAGGAGAGACTTGACTAAAAAACCTTCCAGCTTCAGCGAGTCTCAAGCCAAAACACTGAATATTCAGCATTTTTGCATTTGCAGTTTTAAGGCAGAAAAACATCTTCAGAACAAGCCATTTACTCTTGGAGCTAAGAAAAAAACCCAAAATAACCAAAACAAACCACCAAAACCCCCTAAAAAGTACATCTCCAGTCTTGCAGTAATAGCAAATTAAAAGAATGTCTATGGCATTCTCTTACAGCTTTGGGTTTTGGTGGGGGTTTTTTTTTCCTAGAAAAGCCTGAATTTTGAAATAGTTTTTCGATGTGATGAAGCTTGGCAAGAGATGGTGACATTTTCCATTGTTATTTCTGGGGTTTGTATTCAAGGGCAGCATTAACACCATAAGGTGTAATTCAAATCCCTGCCTTAGCTGGTGCCATCCTGGGCATAGCAATGACTGACTGACAGCAGGAGAGGGGCTGCACTGCACAACACAGACGCCCTCCCCAAAGCCAGCGACTGTAACCAGGGCCCAGCTCTATGAAGCACAAGCTGTGTCCTTGGCTCAGTTTTACAGAAGAACAGAATAAAAAGCAAGCAGAAGTTGAGCTCTGAGGCTGGCTGTAATCTACAGCCATGCGAGATAAAGAACAGCGAGGACAAAGAGAGTGAAGCCATGGAGTCAGTCATAGCAGCCAAAGGACTTTGGAGGAAAATACCAACATGGAAAGTGTAAAGCCCTAAGGAAGGGAAGTGCTGCTGCAAGACAGTAACTCAGGGAGAGCAAAGGTCAGCCCAGTCGGAGCAGCAGTGGAAGGAGATGTGGAGCAGCAGGACTTCAGGTGACAGCTAATGCAGTCGAGTGCCACATAAACTCACAGACTCACAAGGTAAATGGAAGTATTTTTAAGCTCTATTTATAGATGAGAAAACGCTGCAAACACAACGTGCTGTCAAGGTATTTCTTTCTCTTCTGGGAAACCAGAAATAGAATACTTTAGGGCTCCTTTTTCAGTCTCCATGTACAAACATAAGCTACCTCTGTACCAAGTAAAATGAAAAGCTAGAAGGACCACACATTTCTCCAGCACACGGATTAGATGGAAAGGGAAAGACCTTCAGAAAAACAGGCTCTGTATGTATGTGCAGAGAGGAAGATGAGAGGCAGTTTCAGGGAAGTAAGAAGAAGCTTTCAGTATTCACAAAGTATTTAAAGATTTAGGGTCAAAAAGAGAAAAGTTTGAACCAGGCAATGTTGGACTTCAGGTAGAAATTCCCAACAGCAACCAGGAACAGATGTGGGTCTCATGCCACATCTTGGCCAAATGCATTGGTCTTATGTTTAATTTTATACCGTCTTCCCAGAAATCCAGTCACCAGATCACACCCTGTGCTTCCAACAGTAGGAATCTCAGGAGAACTTCCAGTTTTCCTGCTTACCTCTTCACTGGATTTACATCAGTTTAACTCATGGGATCAATAACCTGTCATTTATCATCAGAAAGAATGAAGAAAGACTTTTAGAACAGCCATAACTTTGTTAGATCCAGCTCAAGTAAGACAAAAAGTAAATTGTCACTAGCAAGACACACTGAAAAACCAAAGGTCTGGAAAGCACCTGAAGGAAAGCCAACAGAGTCATTTCCAAGGAGAGCAGGGTCACTGAACAATCCTCACCTCTGCCTTCCCCGATCAGCCTTCACATGAGCATCCCATGAGTGGGGCCACATTTCTGATGAGGACGTGAACACTGGCTGCCTGGCAAAGCACCAGGATCTGGGTTTGCAGTCACCAAAGCTGCCTTCAGAACTGGAGTTCTAGAACTCTTCTGAAGGTAGCTGAAAAGGTTCATGCGTGGTGAAAGGATACATCAGATACCATCAACATGGCACGTACCAACGCAATGAAGTCTGTAAGTTTTCTATGCACCTCAAATGGGTTTTAAATGAATGTTTTTTTAACCCATTGCCAAGTGCTGTTTAACAGAAAATACCAGAAAATGAAACGTGCACAAGAGGCTGGTGTTTTAACCTGCAGAGGAAGTCCCGCAAAGCTTGATGCCATCAAACCTACACTAGCACCTTTTCAACAAGCAGGGCTTAGGCTCAGAAGTGGTTCCTCATGGGCCACCACAAGTATTTGGGTGCACCATGGCCCCACACAGGCAGCTCAGCTCCCAGAGCATGCTGAGGGCTCTCGCTGACACAGACCAGCTCTATGGGTTTTGACTCCAACAGCTTGAGCACGCCTGCGCTGCTGGAAGCCTGCAGACAGAGAGGATCAGGTCCAGCTCTGGTGAAATACAGGAAACCGGCACATTTCAAACTAACCTTGCTTCAGTAAGGACTGCAAAAGCGTTATGTCAATCAGCAGCTTGTCAAAACCTCCACTGAGACAAGCTGCACTGTAGTCACACGTTGGAGCAACTCACTGAAGTACACACTACTGTCAATACAGCGTTCTGCCAGGGGAACAAAGAAAGTGAGAGGCAGCTACAGTCAAAAACATCAGAACACGCATAAACCTACCTATGGTGAAAAAAAAATCTGTAATCTTCTGAGGAAAAATTGCTTTCGTTGATGCAAAAGCCAAAGAAGGGATGGAGATGAATCCTGACAAGCCCATTCTCGGACTTGTTGCAGACCTGCCAGTTACAGCTAAGCAATCTTTCGTTTCAGGTCACGTTTTCGGTGCTTTCGTATAAACTAGAGAAGTTTCTAGCTGCCATTATCCAACTGCACCTTTGAAGAGCTCAGTTCTTTGGCACAGTCTGATTTTATGCTAAAAAAATAAATCAAAAATTCATTAAAAGCCCATTACAGTGATGCAAACTGAGCCGCACTGCTCCCAGAAATCACAGGTCTCAAATCCCCGGCCTTGGGAGGAACCTTTCTGTAGTAAAATGAAAGCATTTGGTCTCTCAGGATTGCTTAAGTAATTATGTTCAAGACTTCACAGGAGCAGTGTGATAACTACATAAATACCCACATAAAGAATGTCAAAAAAGCCTGTGACATCAGACACACTGGAATCCACATGGATTACTCTGTGCTCAACAGTTCAAAACCTTATTTCATAACTGTCTTGCACTGAAGATGAAGCATTTCTGCCTATCTATAGGCTAACTTCACCTGTGGTTTTTCCGATGGCTTGCCCTAATTTAATCTCAAGCTGGTACAGCCATACAGTGGAACAAACACACTTGAGTACTTACAAATATTAAGTGTAGGATACTCACTACTGCAGCACTCGAGTGACAGTCATGTTTTGGATAAGCCAATGAAATACACATCAGGGTATTTGTGGTTTATAAAACAGCAGCTCATTTTAAAGCAAAATTCCAGTCATTCTATATATGCACAGCACTATGCTGATTTGGTAATACAGGGACACAATTTAATGATTTTCTTTGCATTTGTTTTTACAAGATTCAGATGCCAAAAACAAAACAGAACATTAAGTTACCTGATTTAAAAAAGAAAGTCACATACGTTTACAACATCAAAAGAATAAGACGAAATATAAACCTTTGCTACTTACAATTGATCTATACAGATTAACCAAATCACAAATCTGTCACAATATAAACGTTTAATTGTTACAATGAATAAGAACATACAGAAAATGATTTCTTTTTATAAAATCTTCCTTTGCTTTTTATTTTAAACTTACCATTAACTAAACCAGCTATGCAGGACTTGTGGGGTACATGACTAAGAAGGCACCAACAGTACAAAGCAAAGACAAAGCAGTTCTGAGTATTTTAAGAGTGCTCTACACTGATACAACACAAGAAAAGGCAACAATAGTAAGTAAACCAGCTGCAACCTTTAGAAATTTGTTCTAGATTTACAAAGGTAGTCCAACGTTTCCTCCAACGCTTCACCTAGTTTGATCACAGCACATGCTACAAAAACCACTGTAAGCTTCACTTTACTAATGTGCACTTTTCACTAATTTAGTGTCTTGATTTCAATTGTTAACTAAACCATTTGGAACCACAAATGTATTTAAAACTTAGCAAAAGGATTGTTTGGACTCTTTTGTTGAAAGCACTGCATTTACAAAAATATTTCCCCTAAAATCTGGGATTGCTTGAAGACATTGCTGTACAAATATAAAAGTACTATGCAAAGGACCAAACTCATGAGTACATGGTGTGCATGTATAGACCTATATTTATACCATATCACGGTGCTGTAACAACACAATAAATTTATCAATAACCAAGGACTATATAAACTACGCTAACATAAGCAAATATATATTAATAAAGTTTAAATCTATAGTACAGTTGCTCAGCAAACATCTTCGACATGGTATAAATATACTGTAGCATATTACAGTGGGCAGCAACGACAGGTTTTTCTTTTTCTCATTCTGTAAGGAAAACCGTGCTCAACTCCTTGGGTTTCATTTGGCCACTGCCGAGCTCTGTCACCACTGCTGCTCCCGACAGCTCACACAGCGCCCAGCCCATGTAGTGTGTTGCACACTGCAGACTGGTGTGATGTGTAATAGGGATGAGGAAGAGCCTGGCGACAGGCAGGACAGCCGAGCAGGACAGTTACTTGCCAAAGCAGCCGTGAGAATTTTGTTTGCATATTTTTCTTCAGCTGTAAGGTTGGAATGTTTTTGACAGTGAACTGTTTACATTCCTTATTCCCAAAGCATCTTTACCATGGAATATGCATGTTACTTTGATTAAGAGTTGCTGTTCTCTGCTCTAAAATATAAAAACTACATAAGGAAAAAAATACCTATGCACAATGCTGAAATCACTGACCTAACACAGTGTTGGTATAGGCACCTTCTTTTAAGCTATTTTCAAAATCTGACAAAAAATAATAAAAATCATGCTTCTCCTGTTGACACGTCAAATTCAACCCAACGATGTGCACTGAATTCTGCAAAAGACTGATGAATGTGGTTACTGATGGAGGCCAACTGGATTCAGCGAGAATAGTGAAGGAAGAAAGCCCAAAAGCACCAGATGTTCAGTAAAGCAAACCCTTGGCTTCTCACCCGGAGAGACAGAACGCAAGGGCAAGTCTACACCTCCCCAGAAATCCACACTGAAAGAAAGTATTAAAAAGAATTGGGAAAGAGCAGGGTGAAGTAAGCTGCCAAAGTTCTTCCTTAATAAATTACAACTGAGGTGTTACAAGCTAATCTCGGTAACAGTCATCTTTCCAACCATGCCAAAAATGAATCCTGTAGTAATGATGATCGCACAAGTAGCAGAGATTCTAGAAATATTTCGACTTCTCAAAACTGAGTGAGAAAAGCATTTTGGTAAAGATGTGTAGAAGTGTCAAGAGACATTCCTACACTTAGTATCAACAGTCAAGTGCATATTTCAATAGAAATGGTTTTAGCATAGGTTTCACACCACAATTCAACCATCACCTGTGCAGTGTCCTGACAATGCTCCTAGTATGTTCCCCGCCACAGAGATTCATGTACCACAGGAACTTCCAAATTGAAAATGCCCTTTAAGGATGAACCCATGCATATTAAAAATTAGTTTTGGGAGACTAACACTGAAACTAAGGGAAAAAGAAAAATCTGAAATGGAATCCTGTAAGCACCCTTATCTATTGAAGTCTATGTTAATGGCTTTCTAGATTTCTGTGAAGAGCAGACTAAATGGTATGAGGAAGCCTGGAGTTTCTAACCAGCCAGCATCCTTATGTACTACAGTAGCAATTGAACCTGATTTCCATTCAAACACACTACCCAAGAGGAAACCAAAAACTAATTCTTAATGTTAATGTGAAGATATAAGATTTAAATTTATTTCCAGGAATTACAAGTGCATTTTGTTCATATTAGCAAGCAGTCTTTATACAATCCATTCTTCACTGCTGCCAAAATAAAATGAGAAAAAGACAGCAGAGATATGAAAAGCTAAAAATAGAACTATTTTTCCTAAGTTATTTGTTGAATAGCATTTCAGTTGAACACAACTCAGAGGTAACAATAGATTATTTTTTTTCTCAATCATAGGCATGTGGCACTTAGACAATCATCTTTGCACAGAAAGCTTTAACAGTCATGCGAGGGCACAGTAATTATTTTAAACAAGGCAAATTTCTCACCACAGAGAGCAGTGGGGAAAGAAAAGGAGGCACTGCACTGGAACATAACACCTAGTAAACTCCACATTATACAATTTCAGTAACAAATACTTGAAAAGATCATTAAAAGGTATACAATTTTAAACATGATTTAGTGCTAGCTTTGTTTGGTTGTCCTAACTCAGCATTATCAGAAAAGTTTGATAGTACTTGACAACAGAACAGTACTTCATGTCACGAGCTCATGGAGGCTTGATTACAAATCACCATAGTGTAGGTTGCAAGAAATGAACTTGAGATGCTGACATGCTGTAGGAGCAAAAGTAAAATCAAACTTTCTCATTTAAAGATGCAGTGTTCCTCTCGGCAAGAATTCTGAATGTCAGTGATTAGACTCAAATGTAAAAACTATCAATCCTCACTTGAAGCGTTTCATTGGTATGCAGGATGTAGACTGAGTTTATTAACATCATATTTTGGTTTCTCGCTTGCCACCAGACATGGATGCCTTCCACAGAGAAAAGCATTCACCATTAGGTCATCATGCCATTATGTTCTTTGTTAATCTTCCACCACACGGTGAGTAACTATAAGTTGGCGAGCTGCCACTCATTCTCTTTGCACAAGTAGTACTATGCCTCCAACACGGTTAAACTTTAAATGATCTCTTTTAGAAAAGGCAGAGAGAAAAAGGTACAAATTTCATCAATACATGGAAAAAAAAAATGTTTCTTGTATGAATTCAATTAAGTTGGGCTTCTATGTGGCTCTTACGCTGTATAGAATACCTGTATGTACAGCACAGGACACCCAAAGTGCATAAGCAAGATTAACATGAACACGACTTATGCTGCAATCCATAGCACAACGGTATAACCCCAGCTGGGTGTAACCATTTCTATTTAAAAAGGAAGTGCAAAAAAAATCTGGGATGTCACTGACTTAAAGTGCCCTGAATAGTAGCTTTTCTAAAAAAACAAAACAAAATAAATGCCAGCGACTTCAGTAAAGTCATAAACCCATAGTTCATGGTGTAAACGTCTTACAGGTTAATGAATTATCTTCGTGGATATTGATCCGGGAGTGAAAGGAACCACTGCATCTTTCAAACCAGAAAGCAAGCAGTTAAAATACGGCCAGCAGTAGGTGCACTTACAGTACAGTACTGCCACAGGTCAACATGGGCATTACGCATAGGAGTGTCAATTACAATTCTTCAGGCTTAAAAGATTCATTGAAAGCATGAAAAGCCAAAACTACCAGGAACTGCCCTCCTGAATGGCTCAAAGGAGTTAGTGGATAAGCTGAGAGAGGCCACAAGACATGACCAACAATAAAGAACTGGGAAGAGGAACAGCAACGTTTGAGCATGCCCAGTCCTTTAAGTCCTTGTCCTACAAAAAAGAGCAGAGACATATTTCAGGAAGTTTTAACATTGCCTTTTAAAATAAGCATACTTTCCTATTTCTGTGCTTTATGCACACTATGATTGATATGAGTCAGACACAGCAGCACCAATACATGTTAAAAAAAAGCCAGAGACCGGGGATATCACTATGTTATATTTTAAATTAAAACTTTAAATCTTCAAAAGACTAGGAAGATTAATCATAACTAGTGAATGAAGTACAGTGATTAACTGATGAATTAAGTACATTACATGGTTGTATGAAGCACCTGATACTTTCACACTGCTTCTCAATGTCCTGACTACAATCAAAGGGGAAGTTTGAGTGAGACAAGCTAGCTGGTAAAGCACAGGGCGGGAGGAGAAAAGGAAGAGACCATTACTGCCTGTTTTAAGCCAGCTCCTGTGGACTGGCCCTCACTGGAATGTCAGCTACTTATGTTTAAACTGTTGTGATGAGGAACAGCTCATAATTCTAACCACAAATGGCTGGGATAAACTACCAGCACATCGTTACCAAGCTAAGTGCAACATTTAAATTTCAGTATCATGTTGGCCAAATGGACTCTCTGTAGTAACATTTACAGGTAACGTTTTTAGCCAACCAGAAATTTCCGTTACCACTGGATCATCGGTATCTTTATCCCTAATCTTTTTATCCCTTAATCCCTAATACAACCTAGGTAAGTATGGTTTGGGCAAAGAGGCAAGCAGGAGAGATCAGAAACTACAGTTTACCACAATGGTAGCTACTTGCTCTACCTTCCTTGTTACTACAGCCTATTAGTAACAGGCTTTGTCCTACTCCTAAAAATTTCTGTCTGTGTGTACTGCTTCTGCCTCTTGCACATAATGAGCTCTAGAAAACACTGATGGGAAATAAGCACCACTCCCAGTAATGTGTCCAGATCTGTTACTATTGGCAACACCCAACTAGCAAGAGCCAGATGTGTGAAACTCAGATCTACCTTTTTTTCAGTTATTAAAAGAGTTGCAAACGTTAGTCAGCACGCTTCAATAAGCAAAATACAGTATTTCTAAGGACTTAGATTCCTTCATTTGTGAGCTTGTATACATTTGAATGCTCAAGCAGTGGCAACAGAAGTTACCCTAGTTAACTAAAAACAAATGTATTTTGAAGTTTCCTCACCTGAACTAGCCAAAGGGGTATTCCATAGCACAGCACCTCATGCCCAATATATAAACTAAGGGGGAGTCACTGAGAAGGGACCGACGGCTGCTCAGGTTGAGCTGGGTATTGGCCAGCGGATGGTGAGCAATTGTACTGTGTATCACTTGTGTTTTCTGAGCATAACACAATGTGCTCAGCTGTCCTCTTTGGTTTGTTTTTCTTTTCCAGTCAGAAAACTTCAATACTTTAAACTTTTGGTATCACAGAGATTTCACAAGTATTACAAAGATTATTCAGGTCAGTATTTGACCAATTTTGTATGAAACTACTGAGACTTGCAAGCCTCAAGCTATATGGAGACCAGTTAAGTTAATGGATTTAAAATAAAAAACCCCTCAGGCAGTGCATATCATTACATTTTAAACCAGAATTTTAAATCTTCAAAAGATAAGAAAGATTAATCAACCAATTTTTGAATATTTAGATGCCTACTCTTATTTACTTACACTCTGTCAGAGGAATTTAAACCCAAAGTTAAATCATACTGAAGCTTCATGGGATTTTTTTCCCTTTAAAATCATTTAAGGGATTTTTCCTCTGTATATTACATTTAAGGAATATTTCCATTTTTGTTTAAAGCATCTGAAGTCATACGCCAAAACAGTCTGCAGCATACGAAAAACATTTCCCCTTAAAATGTTTTTTGAATAAAATTTGCATTTCAAAGTGTTACCATAGGTTTCATTCCAAGAAGCAGTATTTAATGTAATTCCTGTTCTTTAAACGGTTGCCTGGTTTTTAGGTTACAGCTCTGACAATTAATTGTCTGGATTCCCCACAGACCCTTCCATGGGGTAGGCAAAACTAAACTGTTTCTTCAATAACCGACTAGGACTGAGATCACATGAGTAACCACACAGTTCTCCTTTAACAGGCAGTTACCATATCAATAAGAAAGGCAAGTTCAACACTCCACTAATGGCAATAAAATCCAAAACCTCTCCCCCTGCCCAGGTGCTCTCTTGCTGCTGGGACTTTACCTATGCACAATTTAAGATCGATATCCTGGCTGGAATCTAGCAGTTTCCTCAAAAATCAGTTCTTTCAGCTTCTCCTTCGGCAAGTCATCCAACTCCATATCAAACTTGAAGGGTGCTTCAGCTACAGGCTTAATAATACAAAGAAATGTTATTGCTTTTTTAATATTAATATTACTGTTCTGCTTAATTTCATGTACTCCTTGTATAGGGGAAAAAAACCTGAAGATGCGCTTCACAGAAATACTTAATCCTGTGCAGTCTTCAAGGCAGAACTTGTGCTGCTAGCCCTCTGTGTGCTTTATATATTAATTTACCACATTTTAAATCAAACCATAGTAAGTAGCTACACAAATTTCAACCAAAAGTTAAAAATATTTCTTAAAGGCCCATAATTTAGTATCTACCTGAAGAAAAATTAGCTGGAACATTTGTATTTCTCAGAACAAACATATCTCTCCTTTAAGGAAAACTACACCTTTTTCCTCATCTACTTCTGTACCAAAAGTAACCTGAAATCTCAGCAGATTTGCATTCTAAACCACAGTGAGTTCACATTCGGGGGTTCTAAATGCATAATCTGATGGGGAACCCAGTCATTCCCCTTCATCTCAGACATTAAGTAAGACCATAGTGAGCTGAGGAGTTCCATTTTCAGGAGAGGACACCTTAATTAGCCTCTATTTATTGTGTTGTGCCTCCAAAATGTTGTACTGGAACAAGAAATATAAAATTTTGGTAAATTGATGCAATTAATTCTTCAACTCCCTTAGAGCAGCAGAAACACTGCCCTTAAAATAACTAACGAAGAAAATAACCTGCTAAACCATTAACATTGACATTTTAACAGTGTCTTTACCTCATCGCTTGGATCATAATACTGCTCCAGATATGGATGTGCTAAAGCTTGTTCCACTTCAATCCGCTTATGAGGATTAAAGGTCAACATTTTATCCAACAAATCAAGTGCTAAGAGGGAAAAACAAAGTGAGCAAGAGTTTAATACACACCCCAAGGTATAATAAGATTGTTACAAACACCAATATTGCACAGAAAATACACTTTACCCCAAGTTTTGGGCTGATTTCAATTTACATCTGGAGCTCCCCAGCTGTAGGAGCAGTAACAGAAGCAACAGATTGCTTCCTGCAGCTCAGGCCTCTGCCAGCCCACCTCATTCCCTGGCTACAGCTGCCTTTGGCCCAATCTGGTCTTTGGGCTTCACTCAAATCTTTGTGCCAAAACTCCAAATAAAGAGAGAGCTTTTCTGAAATAAGTAAGTAATCAAGAATATGTGCTTATTCTGAAAAGAAAACTTGGCTGTTTACAGAAGGAAATGCCATCCAGAAGTCATTAGGAGTTCTAGACTATCACAGTAACCATCCTAGTGCAACTAATGGCCCAAGACACACTCTCCAGCCAGGATGCAAATACATCCACATTCATGAGATTCAGGCAAAATCTGTTTGAGACATCTCATAAAAAATTCACAAACAACTTGAAGACAGTGAGGCCTGATGAAATTCTGGACAAATGTTACAAATCACAATAGCTGAATAACTGCAGTAACTCTGCTGTAACACATTCTCCTTTTCCAAGAAAAGAAAACAGAATGATTACTATAGCAAGAAGCCCAAAGATATCTGCAGTATCCCAAATTCCAGTCCTTCTCACCACATAACAGAACTTTAATAGAAGCTTTTTACTGCAGAAAAGCAGTTGTAGCTTCACACCAGGACGAGATGTGTACCAAGCACTGAAGAGGAGACTGAACTTTGCCACTGTGTTCAGTGGCAGCTTGAAAAAGCTACAAACCTGCACAGCCACTAACATGAAATATTGTGATGCAGTTCTCAAAGACTGGAACTCGCATGCTCAAGCTGTGCTACAGCACATCATGCACAGTGCTTTTCATGGCAGTGACGGCCAAGCAGCCCTTTGAAAAACTGCTCTAAAGCTACTCCAAAGATGCAGATGGGAAGGCGCTGCAGAAGTCATGCAAACAGCATGCTCCCCAACAGCTCAGTGTTATCAGCACTGCTACAGTCTGAGCTGTCAGAACCCCATGGCAGAAATTTTCACACTGATGAGCACTATTACAAAAGCAGAATAAATCACTGCTGTTTCTCTCAGGGATAACCAGCTCTACACAGCTCCACCTGCAGAAATCAGCTTTCACGTGGTCGCTCACTACCTGATCGTACTCACTGACAGCAAATTATTTTATCAGCCAAAAAAAAAAGTGACTTCTGAATTGTGTCAGAGCAGGTGAAAGAGCACTGTCCTGTGAATACAGCCACCCTTACACTGCATGAAGTTGAATTCAAAAGCCAAGTTAACAGCTATCTGGCCAATCAAAATCATATCTGCCCTTTACTACAGCCTTGCTTTTAGAACTTCTGCTCCACTTATCATAACGGAATTTTTAATCCCATTAAATTTTAACCTTTCACACTCAGACTGATATTATCCCGTTTGATCCAGAGCTGACATGCAGTCTGTGCAAACCGTACCAAGTCTAGCAATAAGCAGTGCTCTCATATCTGATTTTAGAAACAAAGTCCAAGATTTGTTTGGTGCCTGTGTCAGAATCCAATGCCCATGTTCAGTACCCGAGTACTGTATCGTGCTTTCAAAGACAGTAGCAGGAGTTAGGATTTACATTCCACTTGTCAGTTAAAGATCAACACGTAATCTTGGAGTTACTAATAACTGCTTTACAAAAATAAGCTAGTATGAGGGTTTCATGATGGTTTATGATTTTATTAACTTTATACTGCCATTTTAAGGGGCCTGTATATTCTGTTTCCAATACAGATCAATTCTTAGGGTGGTTTTAAAACTCCTACCCTGTCATTATGTTCTGATACAATGTAATAGAGCATAAAATACCTTTGGGGTCAGCGTTTGGAAACAGCCTGTTCCATGGTACCTTATTTTTGTGTGGTAGGGAAAGCAAGTAGTTTCTGGCCTTTAAATTTATTATACAATTCAAATCTTCTTGGGAAGGGGATCCAAGTATACCTAAAAATAAATACAAACAGTGCTGCATTCCATGAAAAGCACATTAAACAGTTACATCACAATTGCTAAACTCAGTGGTAAAACTGCACAGAAGATGATTTCAGACTAAATGCTTTAACAATACAGAATAGCTTGGAATTTTTTTAGAAACCTTCATAAAGAAGGTTTAAGTTATTTCTTGTAAATAAACAAATGCGTAAGTTTCTAATGATCAGCAATCTGTTTAAAACATTTGTTAAGTGGCATATCTATAGAAACATAAAAACCACTTTGACCTGGACCTAATTTGAGCTTCTTAATTTTATTTTCTATTTTAAAACCATCTCTGCTGATATAGTAAATAAATTGCTGAGTAGCCTTTATCTGCCACCCCAGTTCAATGATTTGTGGTAGAAAACACTGCAGGGACCAGGTGATGCACCTACAGCTCCCTGTAGCATTGAGCTACAAGAGCAGGACAGGAGCAACCAAGCCCAGCCCTGTTGGTAGAGAGGCAGATGGATGTGGAAATGCCATTACACATGACTCTTACCAAGGATGTGGTTGAGTTGGTCAAGGTAGTGTTTTCCTGGAAAGATGGGTCTGTTGGAGAGCATCTCTGCCAGAATGCAGCCAACCGACCAGATGTCAATAGACTTGGTGTAACCCTGCAAGTAAAGTGAAAACACGTTGTCGTCAAAGGAATTCTGCGTAATTGCAGCAACATGTTACTTCAGTAATCTGTGGAAGTGCACGCAAATACAGCTTTTTTTATCTGAGTCATGCTTGTTAATGCTCTTTGGTTTTTCTGTACAGAATGAAATAATTAAGAACCGTACATCATAACAGTTCTTCGAAGGGGTAGCAAGAACTGAAGTAGGCAAGATGCGCTTTTCCAAAAGGATTCTCGAAATTCAGCTACACATATTGCCAACTGCAAATTCTGAGGCTCCCTGATTTTATAGCAAATTTAAACTAACAAATTTTGGCAATAAAATTTAAACTAACAATTTTGGAAATAAGCTATTCTTCTGAATTCCAAAGCTCCTTACAGTGTGCTAAACATATGCAGGTCCTGTTCTTCCCAACAGGACCCAAACACCACACAAATAAGAAGCCTTGAGGAAAGGGGTAGAAGGGCACCACAGAGCATTGGTTAGTCAATTTGCAACACAACAGATAAGCCAGTAGTAGACATGATGTGAAGAGGCCAACACTGTAAGTGGGATATAAGGAGAATGTGTACAGGTAACCTGCGCCATCCATAAGAGAAGGCTCTTATTCAGAAGCCCACATGGGGCCCATTCATCTCTAGAAGCCCTGGTCCCAGGAACTATCTTGCCTTGTTCCCCCACTGCCCACCTCCTTTCAGCAGAGAGCTTCCAACCGAAGCCAAAAACTCTGCTGAATCCACAGAAGGCTTCACAGGATGTGATCACTTGGTTATTTGTTTTGAAGGCACTATTACTCTAAAAGGAATCCTGGCTATAGGCCAGGAAATGTTATGCTGATCACTTCTTAAGAAACACACAATATCTTCTATAAAGGCTGCAGATAAGTATATGAGGATACCTGGAAATAAGGTGAAGTTGCTCTATGTTTATGGCCTCAATGTGAGTTTAAAACCCAAGAAGCTGTAAAACCCCCTCAATTGCTCAGATGGCTATTTTCTAAAAGCATTACACACTCTATTGCCACAGCAAATCCCAGCCAGCTGTCAGCAAAGCAGCAACCCTACAGAAACATCATCATCCTCAAGGAGTGTTAAATTCAGACACAGCGCAGATGTCACAGAGGTATTTTGCTAACAAGAGTATGGCTGAAGGTTCTGAAGGACACCCATTACTCACACCATACAGGCACTGGACACACCTTAAAGCAGCCACAGAAAAACATAAGAATAAATCCAAGTATAAGGAAATCAAAGAGATGATTTCATTACGAGTATGGGAATGCAATTAAGATTGACACACAACAATGATCACATGCCTTCAGAGTCAGATTCACCCTCCTATGCATTCTAAACCTGAATTAAGATGTCAAGATAACATTACGGCAACATTAGCAACAAGCCTTGATGAAGGCAGCTGTAAAGCGCTCTCCTTACTAACGCTTCTATCCTGAAGTGTGGAAGAGCATTTGATGGAAAGAAGTCTCCCAGCAAGGAACTGTACATGTGGGAGCACATAAACGTAATGTCTGATTTGTAGTACTCAATAATTGTATCTGGAATCAAAAACTTATCGCAAGCCAGTAGCTGTCCATTACCACACTTCCTCAAGACTACACATGTGTTCTGATCCTAAAAACACAGCAGGGGGTAAAGCAAAACCAGTACTTGCAGGTGAATGACCAGCACCAGAAGCACCAGCCTGTGCTGTGGTTCTTACCTTAGAATTCAGCATGATTTCAGGAGCCCTGTACCAACGTGTGGCCACATATTCTGTCAAGAATCCTGTGTGATCGTGATCTGGATCTGCAACACGAGCCAGTCCAAAGTCACAAATCTGGTTTTAAAGAAATTAGGAAAAATAAGAAGGCAGATTAGACACCTGGTGACGGCAACCTGGATTTTTAGAAACCAATTATTGCACAAAGGTCAAAGAAAAGGATTAAGTACAAGGAGTAATCAATTACTCTGTGAGGAGCCAGGAAGAATAAAGGTTTGGGGGAAAAAAAGATGTTCCTGGCACATGATTTACGTTCCACTGTGGGTTTACTTCACCCCTTGTCTGGCAGAGAGGTGGCAGATGCTCTGCTCCAGCCTGTTATTAGACACTGACCAGAAAACAAAAAGATTAACATTTCCAGAAAACAAAACTACTGACCAACACTTGTAGCAAAGTTCAATACCCCTGTTCACAAAAGCTCCCATTGTAACTGCATCTTTGTATGAGAAACTTCCAATCCACTCACAAGATAAGGGTAGACCGGAGAGATCAGAGGTCCTGAAGGAAGCACAGGCTTAAAAAAACAAAAATATTCTTAACCCTCTATCAGGAATAGTTTTATCTAACCATGAAAATTAAAATAAACTCTGATCTAGACTAGTGAGTTCAGCACAAAGAAAAGTGGGTTTAGCTATACTCTGGTGAGGAGGCCCCATGGCCTTCACAGCCATTTAGTGTCCTCTCCCCAGGGGTAAATTAAGAGCACTGAAAATGTGAAGAGAGACAGTGTTCTAGTGTACAGCAGCTGATCCTTTCTTCTTTCCCCAGGGTACACAGCAGGCTTGTGGTGTGGCACATTAGACACATTCATATGCTTTTGCTACCACCAAGAAAATACTGGTTTATAATAATGATTAATTTCCACAGAATGTATCTGCATGGAAATCTGCACTCTCAGAAAAACTGAGGCATCAAATGCAGGAGTGGCAAACAGATTGTAGGTTCCTCTGATGCATTTTATAATAGTTTACTCTTCAACAGTTGTGCACAGTGATAATATTAAAAATGTAAAGTAATAATATGTTGTAGTCAATAAAGACTGTAATGGAAACCCTACCAGAAACCTCCCTGTGCCCTGGCAACCTACTCCTTTATCTTCCTTGAGGGACACCTTGTGAAATGACTGCTGTATCAGCCAAGGAAGAAGTGATTCAGCTGACTAAAAGCTACATCTGAAAAACAAGATACAGCAGATGACTTAAACAGAGGGACTGAAGAAAAGGCAATGATGACATTTGTAAGCCAGGCTGCACGGGATGACTCCTCTGACTTTAGATATGTATTTAAAAAAAAACCCAACAACTAAAAACCCCCAAAACCCAACCCAAACCCAAATCCTTAGACAACAAAACCAAAGAGAACCCTTTCAAGCATGTCAAGGTTTTCCCAGGCTACAGAAACAGCGCAGCTGCCTTGTGTGCAATTAGCAGCTTATATAAAGTGAATTGGTACAAATAATCAGAAGAGTCTCCTCTATGGACAGAAGTAAAGAAGCTGCAGAGGACTTCAGAAAAATAATTATGCTGGCAGACAAAGTTGTTGTAATCTCTTTCTCCTAACCTCATCAAAAAGCTCTGTAAGACTATAGGCAAGGAGACTTTGCTTAAGAATAATGCTGTAATTCTGCACAAGTGCTATGATTTGTTATTATTAAGACAAAAGAAAGACACTCCCCGGTCCACAGTGAGGAGAAAGAACTGGGTTACAGAAGATGTCTGTGAATCTCTGAAGTAGAAAAATGGACATGGGATGGAAAGGGAGATTAATGACAAAGAAAGCTCATTAAAATGACAAAAAGCTCCTGCTGCCTAGAGCAGGAACAGATTAATCTGAAAAGAAGAAACACAATATAGTGAGAAAGGCATCAAGGCCGAAGCTGTAAGAAGAGGCTTTTGGCTGTTAGCAGGGTTCTCACCAGCTGCATTAGCAGGGCAGGAGGAGAGAGAAGCTGGTGAGGCCAGCTCTGCCCCAGGTCCTGGTGTGAGGGGTGTGAGGGGTGCAGCACACAGACCAGCTGCGCCCTGGTTGGGCAGACAGCTCTTGGCCTATGGCATCTGAACATATTTAACAAAGCAGCTACTCTATTGAATGGAAATAAAGAACTATGAGTCTCATTTAAGTCTGTAGCACAGCCTCGGGAAAGAGAAACCTTCAGGTTCTGCATTTCTGCCCTGAGCCTTTCAGCTGTTCAGGACAAGATACAGGGTTCACAGACAAATTTTGTCAATAGATGGAGACTCATACATTTCTTTCCTGGAGTCGGAATCTATGACCCAGAGGTCAAGATCACTTTTAAGGGAAAAGAAAGAAGGAGCTCTTGTTAGAACCTGCAGGACTCAGAGCTCCAGAAGAGATAACACCACTAAAGGAAAAAAGCTACCAGCATTATCGCTGAAGGTGAACAAACTTTCTGCTTTCCTTCTTCTGACAGTGTGATTTGTTTTTCACTTTCACAGTAGCTGTGTTTTGAGTTTATGTACAATAATCAACTTTGTAAGCATGCACATGTACATAGCCAACACAGACTTGCAGAACAGCCCTAAAAGAAACAAGTTAGCGCAAGTTCAGCATTCATCAGACAAGGACTAACATGTACTGGTTTTCTCTCCAATTCTGTTGTTTAAACTTTAGATGTGGTGTTAATACAACACCAGAGTTCCCTTCAGGTTATAAAAAAGCATATGCTCTGTCATGCAGACTACCATATTCTGCACCAGGAAGCACAGATTGCAGTGGCATGCTGTTTTTATAAAGAAATTACAGCAGTACCCACTAAGGTCATATTGTACTATTACACCATACAGTGAGCTTACCTTCTTTTTCATGACCATCTTACTTGGGTTAAAACACAAGTGAGCCTGGTTTTATTTATTGCCTTTATTTGCACATAACAGAGCTACACTCAAACTGTTCTTTTCTGCTTCTACTGCACAGTCATCCTAGATTTTACTCCCTTTCCTTCATGAATGGGTTAATGCCTCAAAGGGATCTGATGTGGTAACAGCTGCTGAAATCCCACAGCAATAGTCAGAGCTGACCAGTCCAGCATTAGGAAAAGCTGACAAACAGCAGCAGGAATGTAAAGAGAACCGATCGTGTGGCCAATACTGGGAACAGACCAGCACATGAACAGCAAGGACTTTGCCTGGAATTGTGACAAACTTGTACAACCAGCAGGTGGTTTGCATTTTGAAGAGGGTATTTCTGTTTTGTTTTGGTTTTTAAAATTGAGAAGGTAGAGCTACTATAATAAACAAAGAGTAATTAGGTGCAACACAGCAAGCACAGTTGTACCATGTCAGATCAAAGCAACATAAGCTCCGTCATCTCACTCCGTCAGTGGCCAAGGCAAATACATAACGTAAAGCGTAAAAGGGAACATCCCCTAGTGCTTCTCTAGTGGTCTCTCTCACCTTCCATGGGTTTGCCACCACAGGACTCTCATCCAGAGGTAGGGTTCAACAGCTTTTTCTAACTTGCTTGGTGTTTTTTTTAAATCACGTTATCTGTAATATCTGCAATCCTCTGGTACCAAATCCCACTGCCTGACAATGCTGCCCTTTCACTCTGAGTACACCACCCCATCCTTTCATCCCCAGGCTTTTTAACAAGAAAAGACAGTGAACAAATGTTTTCTATTCACCGCCCCCATGCCACTAAATTTGATAAAATTCTATTGTATTCTTTCTTTCCTCAAGCAGTATCTTCCAGCAGAGAAGGTCTAGGCTAAACTGTTCTTCCTGATGGAGAGAAGCACTCTGAAGTCCTGGTCTCCTCATTTTGAAAGGATATCACAGGAATAAGTGTGGTAACTACGACCACATAGAACTGAAGACTCAAAACCAAAGTTATAGAAAGGCATGTTTTCTGTTTTATTCTCTATTTCTGTTCTAATTCTTCACACTTGATTTGCTTTAGTGAATGCCATTATGCATTGAGCTGACATTTCCAGGAATCATAACAGCTCTAAGATCATCCTTCTGTAGTATTAACTGGTAGAGAACCCATCACTGGAGATGCAAATTAGAAACATTCTCTCTCCAAGTAATTGCTGTGCGTTTAATCAGCACTGAATTTCACATGCCATTTTAGTTACCCACTAATACAAAGTCCTTTTCCAACAATGAACAATGAACAGTGTAAACAGACAAATTAAGACAAGTATACACAGTTCTGAGTTTACTTTCTAGGTAAAAACAATTCTGCTTCAGATTTGTGTTTTCACTGAACTTTCAAAAGAGGCTGTTTCAAAGTCAGCCTCCAGATGGAAACAACGGTGCACTCATTAAAGCAGCATAACAGCAAGTTCTTAGTCACGCAAACCTTAATAATTACTTTATCAAAACCAATAACGTTTTGGCAGTCTTTCTAGCATAAAAATCACACTAAGCACCGGTAACAAAATTGCATTCATGGCTACAGCAGGTAGTTTATGAAGACCATTGCAGCAAAATTCAACTAACCTTGAGATCACAAGTGGTGTTAAGCAGCAAATTTGAAGGTTTGAGGTCACGATGAAGCACATTGGCTGAATGGATATATTTTAACCCTCTCAGAATCTGGTAAAGGAAATAACAAATGTGGTCGTTGCTGAGGTGTTGAGTCTTTAAGAGCTTGTACAGATCTGTCTCCATGAGATCTTGCACAATGTATCTGTAAGGCATCAGATGTAAGGCAGCAAACCAAACTGTGTCATGTTAGATACCACACACAGCACCCAGTGAAACTTCTGTAACAAGTTCTCTCTCACTTGCCTGTTTGGTGACAATTCTGAAACTATGTAGTTGCTTCTTACTTTACAAGTTTTAAATCAAATCAACCCTGTTACATAATGGAGCCCTTTACAGAATTCAGAGGCACAAGCACGCAGTCCTCAAATTAATCATCATAAATCTCAATTTTTTTATATTAGAGCCTGATTTTCTGATAATTTACGAAGTGAATACATTTGACCTAGATTCAGTTCCATTCCTGCCTACATGTACTTTTGGCTTTTATTTGGCAGACATCTGCAAAGACCCCCAAAACCAATAGGAACCAATGCTCATGGACTTGGGGAAATTAAGATGGTTGACTAAACTGGGCCTTGTATATCAGGTAGAGTCTCCTAGCTAAGACTACTTCATACACTAGATATCCACATGAAGTCCTAGCTACGCAAAGCCAAGTTTCCCAGGGAAGAACAATTAGAATAACAAAAAAGACAGATTTGCATGTATTCAGCGTGTTTACCTGCCCATGTGCAGTTTCAGACTGGCTCACATGCAGGAAGCACTGAAACACTGGGGGTTGGGTTCTGCTTTATTTTAATTTCCCCCTCCCCCAGGATGTATCCATTCTGTTCTTTAAGAACATTTCAGACACTTACAGCAGTCTGGTCAGTTTATTTTCTCCTCAAAGCAATCAGTTCTAGCAACAGCCTTATTAAGAGCAAATATAGTTTTGAGATGAAGTAACTAAACTAAATCATCTCTCAAGCTTATTTGTTTCTTTTCCTGAAAGAAAACCAGTGTTCACCCACATAGCAAACCTACTTATTTATCTGTAAACCAATCAAACATTATGAACTTCCCCTTCAATTTACAATAATAGTAACGAACAGGATGAAAAACAAACAAAACAGAGAAGGCAGCAACCATCACTCTGCAGAGTAGCTGCAGACTTTGAAAGGATACACATCTTTCATTTGTTCAATAGTTGGAGCTCTGATAATGTCATTTATCCCAATAATATTCTCATGCCTGAAGCGCAGTAGGATCTTAATCTCCCTCAGAGTCCTCTGGCAGTATGTCTGATGCTCAAAAGGACTGATTTTCTTTATAGCAACTCGAACTTTGTTGATGTTATCATAGGCAGAACTAGAAAAGAATCAACAACATTAGTTACAAGGAATATTAAATTCATTCAATTCAGAAAGCAAGAACACAAATTCAACTAAATATAGGGGTGGCACATTTGGTTTACATTTATTTTTATCAAATTAAGAAAGGCAACAGCAGCACATTTTTTAGTTGGATGAATGGACAAAATACTGTTGTTCCATCACCAGCCTATTTGGGTATCTACACATCTTTGGCTTTCCCAACTGGCACTTAATATTCTGCTGATCCGGGGGTACCTGAACAAAGAAAGAAGTATGCATCTTCTTTACCAGTCTGTGGAACAAACAAGTTTGAATCTTTCGTCTTTTTCTAAAATGCTGTATTTGAAAAGTAGTTTGAGATCAGGAATTCCTTGAGTTAATCAATTCACTTTGGGGCGCAGAAAAGCCTTCAGAAATCATCTTAAAAGCAGTAGAACTCCACATCCTATGTCTAACTCCTGCAAGTAATTCCAGATGTCACAACTTTTTAGTCCTCCATCCAGCTACACTGGATGTTTTTCCATGAAGGACAGACATGGAAGAACAAAAGGGATGGAGAACTTGTGAAAGCAGCTTTCCAAGTTCAATTCCAAACAGAGTTCAAGAAGAAAAAGAATGCACCTGACCTCACACACAAAGCAAAGGAAGCAACAGTATGAGGCAACACATGACTATGACCCAGATTAACACACACACTGGCTGCTACACTTCCAGTGCTGGCATCTCAGAAGTTCAGAGCACCATTGCCAGGTACAGCAATAACGCAGCCCCGGTATTCCTCTTCAAAATGCCTACGCACTTGAGTACCCCAGCCTGACCCTAAGGAAATGGCTCACTAAAATACACATCATTTTCTAAGATTTGGAGTCAGGTAGTAAAAATGTTATGAATTCTTACAAATTTTATGATGTTTTCTATGGTCTTGCTGATATGAATGACAAATCATCTCATAATAATTTCTATTTGTATTAGAAGTAGATGTAGTTAATTAGAATTTAAATATGTGCATATGATCCTCATTCCTTTCAAATTTCTTTGAAATTTCTATTGCATTGTTTGGAAATAAAAACATAATCAAGCCTACATTGAAACCTTTCCATTAGCCTCAACTACTTCATATAAAAACGCAAACACAGCAGCCGAACGGGCTTTACATTCCACCGATTTCCCGTAATCATGTCCCAGAAGATTCTTTGAAATTGGTGTTACTTTGATGAGATATAAAGTAGAATAAAATACAAAAACCCAATCAGAAAAGGAGGCCTGAAAGGAATCCAAATGCCTGGCCACGTTAAGGTTCTTTAACACTAAGAGTACGGTGCAAGAAGGTGGTTTTGAGGCATAACTTACTACTGTGTGCAAAAGTGTTTAACATTTCTCACTTTCACTATTAAAAATGACATAGAATCTGTGCTGTCAGTAAGATCTTCATACACCTCATGCATATGCAGTGACATCGTTCCGCATGACTTCTCCACAGCGTCACTTTGACTTGTCTGCATCCGTAACACCAGTCTATAACCACAGCCAGACTGCAGAATTTATTTGCCCCTAGAAATACTGAACTAAAATACTCCACAGGGTGCTTTGAAATTCCACATGCCAAGCAAGTATTCATTACAACTGTTGCTATTGCATATGTATAGATAACACATTAGCAGTTCATAAGTCCCAAAATAGATAACAACAAAGTACCAGAAGTGGAACTTGGCATAGCCTTCAAGAGCACTTAGTGTACAGTAATTTTCTTAGTTCCTCAGGTAATCACCTGTGGTGTTTACAACATACCAGTGAGACAAGTAACAGGCAGAAAACAGAGCTAGATATAGTTCTGAAGCACAAACAGCCTGTATTTGGGAATTAAAGAATCCTATGGACAATTGTATCATAACCAAATCTCAAACCTCCTTCTTTGTATTGTGTCATTTTTTAATCGCACAATGCAGAATCTTAATCCTTGCAAAGAACTGGACAGCAGCTGCTATGCTGAGAAGAAAAAGGCAAAATGCCAGTATTTACCAATCGATGCTGCTTAAAGAGCTCCTAATCTCTTACAATATTTGATAAATCTCTAAGCTATTGCTTCTCAAGCAAAGATTGGTTATTAATGAAAAATACGCTTCTTTCCTTGTATAGATTCAATGAACTTGAATCCATCAATTAAACATACCAACATTTCCTCTCTTGTAGCTCTTGAAGCATTTTCTTAGCAGAAGGCTTGTGCTGTCATTTAAAAAAGGATGGGTAATCTGGCTTTCAGATGGTTCAACTCTAAAATGCATGACTCAGCATGAAAAAAAGCTGACTGCTTGCAGCAAAGATGCGATCGATCTCCTCCCCAGTGTACCTTCTGCATGCAGTCATTTTTCTGTTCCTATCAGATCTCACTAAACCACTGTAGCTGAGCATGCAGTGCAGTTACCCCTGCAAAACCTCAGCTAAAGAGAGCAAACCCAAAGTACTACCTAGCTGAAACATTAAAAGGGACACCAGATTTATTTCTGTTGTCACTTTCTGAAACATGAGCTTTTCTGTAACTTGACTAAATGTAGGTAAGATTATCTCAATTCCCATGAGCAAGCAACTAATCATACAGCAGCTCCGTACATTTGCTTGTGCGTAATATTTCAGTTATCATGCATAATACAGGTACACAGAGAATCTGTATTACAAAGTTAACACCATTTCACATGCTGTCACAGCCCTCAAAACAAATACGACTGAGTGAACTGTGCGACCCTTTAAAAAACAACCTGCTTTCAATATGACACGTGCTACAGAAACTGTAAAGAGGTACACATTAGAAAGAACTTCATCAGTAGTGAAGAGTCATGTGTTCTCCCATGCACACATGCTACAATCATACACCTATCTGGCCTAGGAAGCTACACAGCAGTATCTATTTTACTATCTAGGAAACACCCTAAACTAACAAAATCCTTTACGGGTCAAACTGAACCATTTCCCAAAGCTTTCCCCGTTCCTCATGATCTCCATCCAGCCACTCCCTGCCATCAACACCAGATTGACCCACTACTCTCCAGAACTCTACTGAAGAAATAAGCTGCTCATACAGTGTCCTCTGCAGTGTTTGCAAATGAAACAACTATAAAAAGTGCAGATCCAAACCCTCGATGCATTAACCCACTGCAGTTAATGTAACAGCTTAGCACTTAACGCAGGATTCATCTTGCTTATTAGCCTGAGCTAGAATTAGAGGTCTAATTTTACGACTAATGATCACCTGCACTCCCCCTACAGTCCAAACAGGAACGGCTCCACATACACATCCCATAGCCACCCAACACATCTTAAATTTAGATTACTTGCATTCTGGAATGGCTGTCCCAGTGTGCACAGCCTAACCTAGCTGTCCAGACCGTCAGCTTCCACTCACCTCACAGCAACTTTTTTTCACTGGAGCAGTTAACTGGGATTCCTTCTAAAGGGATGAACCTTCTATGATCTAGGCTTTTTTCCAGAGAAGATGAGTATCAGTAAGGTGGGCGTAATAGTTCACATAACAACTTTTAGAGTACTAATTCACAGCTTTCAGTTTCTAATCATTGACCACATGTACCCGTCACTGCACATATACCTTTCCCTTTAACAGTCTGCATGTTATTCACATTATAGTTAATCTAGTTACTGACACTTTCAATATTCAGAAGGAAGGATTTATTCCCAACCCAACAATGTGCAGCTTCACAAGCTGATGCAACCATTCAGCTGTGAGTGCTATTTATCTGTAATGTGATAAATTTAAATATAGATTTTGCAACTGCCCAACTCTAGTATACACATAATTCTTATTTCAAGCTGTGGTTACTATCCTCTGACAACCTGCAACAGCACCATTTTAAGACACCATGTGAAAATCAATACAAGCCCTAGCAGTGCAGTTTATTATTCCTAATATTAAGTATCTTATAAATGTATAACAAAGTTTTTATCAACCCAGTAAAACATCTTGCACAGCTGTACAGAACAAATGAGCATTTATAGCACAGAAGCTGTGCCATGCAGCTTTGAAAGCCAGCATCTTACCCTTCTATAGCTCCAGTACCAACTTCCTTTCTAAAAAGGAATCCAAATGCAATGACCAGGAAGTGCACCACAGCATGAGCAGCCTACAGAAAACAGCACACTGATTGCTCAGATGAACCTCTGACACGCAGCCCCCTCTCCCATTAACTCCTTCTCAAGGAAGGAAAGCGTTTCAACAGACAGATTGGGACATGTGCCAAAGCTTAGCTCCTTCTACCCACAATGGCTGCTGCATGTTCTTCCATCCATTTCTATTCTTCACATGTTTCATTTTGGAGCAGAACTGGAACAAGTGAGAGCATGCTGCAGCTGCTGGGAGGAAAGGAGCCAGCTCCTGGCAATAGTTACAGCCCACAGAGGGCTGTTTCTTCATATAACCATTGAAAAACAACTGCCTACTCTGTCGGCACCCCCCTCCTCAGCACACTCCTCTGCCATGCTGCCTGAAGGCTTACCCCACCATGGGATATTCCTCCAACACTTTCAGGATTATTCACCTTATGGCTGTTTTACAGGCTGCTCTCAGCATAAGCATACACATAAAAATACACAATGCTACCAGCAAACATACTAATTACAACTCTAAATAAAAGACCGATTTGAAGTTTAAAAGGAATGTTTTATCAGTAGCTTTGTGTTGCTGTGGAAACAAGATTCCAAGGGCATATCCAGGGACAAGAATCTTTCTGAAATGCTGAATAATTCTGCTTTCAACCAGGAGAGGAAAGGCAAAAATACTTCCCAGCAAACAAGCTGATCTGGGAAGATCTTCAATCTTTTCATTCAGTCTACATTTAGCGCAATCGCGGACATTTCTACAACATGCTGACATTTATCAAGTTACAATGCAAATAGCTTCACCTTATTTTTAAGACTGCTGTAAGTAAAATAACGCATCATTATGACAGAGTAGTAACCAGCAGTACCGTAACAGACTGTTCACTACAGGGTTTGGGGGTGGGGGAAGGCAGTGTTTTGTGCGCAGATTTGTGGAGGGGACTGTTCGGGGGCTTTCAGAGTCTTCAGAACAATTAGCTTTTGATTCAAGATGATTAAAATACAGGGAGCAGCATTAGTGCATTATTCTTTTACCAAAGAGAAAAGACTGAAAAACAGATAAAAGCAGTCAAAAGACAGTTTCAGATTTGAGGACATCCTGTAATGTGTTATTTTTATACTGCTGAATATACTTTTTCTCCCCAACTGTAAACACCCACATTTACTAGAAATATTTCTTACTTTTTTCCATTAATTAATAATTTTGAAGATACATACATATGCTATTCATCAGACCCTTTTTATTGGCACTAACTTCCAGAACCAGAACCTGGTTTTAAAAGGAACAGGTACCTATCCATATTAAGATGTATCTGCCTTGATTTAACAGACCTCAGTTTAGGAAGACAGCTCTATGTGTTATCTTCTTGGTCTTTAAGAAAGATGCACTAAGAGCTTACAGTGAAAGAGGCCAAAAAAGCTTGAATTCAAAACTGAGATACTTCAGCACAATCTTAGATACAAGACTTGCATACCAGAAGTTTGAGTGGTTAAGAAATGGTCCTCTCCTCATTATGTGATTGTTGAATTCTCTGCCACTTGTCAAGTGTGTTGGAAAACTACCTCAAGTTAAAAATTACAGGATGACCTCAGATTTATCTTATGCCTTGTTTCTTCAGAGAAAAAATGAAAGAATATGCACTGCTGTGATATAAGGCTGCCCACAGACCTTGAACTTCACCAACAACTGCTCGCCATTTTCTTGCATCTCATGCTACAAAAACAGCAGTAGAGGAAGGCTGAGCAACCAGAGAATATTAAAATAACTGCATAATCGATGTGATCCAATTTGCAGTAGCATAAATCTGGCCCTACCTGACGATTCCTAACTGCATGCTATTTGAAAATCTTAGGTTTGTGTCGTTTGGGGTTTTTTAAAGCAGTTCTTCATTTGTCATCTCCTAGATTCTAGTATCCGTGGGTAGATTATTACTTTGGAGCTAAGAAAATATGAATCCCTGTTTCTAAACCTTTCATCATGGCCCCTCTGCAAAGCAACTGTCATGCTTTACAAACTCCTCAAGAGTTTACTCATATTCATAACACCTTTTGTCTCTTTCTCGTTACCAAATGATCACTGGTATGGTTTTATTTTTATTATAGAAGATACCTAAACAAACTATTATGTCTGTATTTCTTACAAAGTTGATTATTTTTCTTTTCCAACCAGGGGTTGGGGTGGGGAAATAAAGAGCACTGATTTAGAAATTATGTCATAAGTCCATAGCAAGCTGCTCAAGTAATCACTGCAGACTGCTCTATCTTGCTCTTAGTTAACCTCTGAAGCTCACAGAGTCAAAACGTAACTGCATTACCTTCACCTTTACTACCTACTTTTTCAGTCCTGTTTCTCGTAACAGTCAAAAATCAGTTCTAATATTAAAGGTTTCTGCTACAAATACACCGACTCTTTCCTGCCATGACAAATGTGAATTCGTACTCCTAAGTGATTTTACTCTTTGGCAGTTTCTGATCTACTACAGGTTATTGCCCTTCACACCGCAAATTACTATGGCGCTTTTGTAACCTCCTACAGGAAATTTGTTTCCATATATATAATTCAAATCATTATAACTCAAATAATTCTAATGGGTTAAAAAGGCACAACTTGATTTTTCAGAATTTGAAAAGTAGAACCTGATGAAGCCTTCCAAAGCATGACAATTTAAAACTATTTACTAAGCACATAATAACGGCTTAACAGTTTTAATTCCTTGGATCACTCCTACTATTTAGAAAACAAATAGCCAGTCATACAAAATGGAGCCTGTTAAATAAATTACTTTCACCAGAAGCTCAGTCAATTCCTAATCCTGGGTGTGGCAGAGCAGATGATTTGTGTTTTGTTAGTACCTACTAAACAGAACTATGAAAAACAGCAATTCTAGAGCTACACCTTAACCTTAGAAAAGTATCAGCTATTTCGCACAAGGTTTTGGCTAAGGATGTCTAAGGATGACATTAACTTCATGGTGTTCTGATCACTGCATTTTACTTTCTATACCTTTAGATAAGAAGCACTTATGCCTACTCTGTTTTTTGCCACTTAAGTTCAAATTGGGCTTCAGAAAATAGACAACTCTTACATCCCAGTATTTCACCTATTTCTTGCCTTCCCACCTGTCCTCCCCATTTTAGGGGTTTACAGGTTCTCTGCTGCCAGTATTTCCTTTGATAGCATCTATGCCAAATTTAACACACAGGCAAACTTCACTGCTATATTTAAAGGCCCTTTGGCTATCTGCAAAATAAACCCCTCATTCTAAAGCACCCACTGCTTTTGATAAGATATTATGATATTAAATATCACCGTCTTTCTTCTCTCAATGCAAACTTAAAGACAATTGCTGTGGGAATCCATTTCAGGGTAAAATTATACGAGCTGAACATCTGAGACAACCTAATGGCTCAATGAATTAAAAGGAGCGAGTGGTTGTGGTTCACTTTCCTTTTTGTGCCTGAAAATCTGTCCCCTTTCTCTTTTTTGATTGGAACACTGGCTTTCTTAGTGCCAGTTCAGAGAAACCCAATACAAGGTCAAAGTCAAAGCAGGTCACAAACAGGAACAGTAAAGAAGTCCTCCCCTGCATATTCCTATCCCCTTCCTGAGTCAGCAGTAGGACTCGGACATCAAAAACCAGGATGAGGTTTTGTGTCACTCATGCCAACTTACCACCTTTAAATTTGATTTTTTGTGAGGTAACTTTTCAGCTAAATCAGTTTCCAACAGAGCTAACTACAGCTGTGTAAGCATCAGCACAAGAGAGGAGGAAAGAATGACATGACCTGCAGCATGGAAGGAAAGGCTGCCCCTTTCAAAGCAGCACAGCCTGAGATCAGCACAAGTCAGTCATGGAAACCACAGCTTAAGTGCCTAGGCCCAACTGTCATGAAAACCAAACCTCCACACAAGCCGATGAAAACCTGACTTCCTCCTCCTGTTCTTACAACTTCTCAAGAGGCAACAAAAAGCCACCAAGACAGCGATGGGACATCAGTTACTCCAGTCTGAAATACATCCAGCAGCAAAGTGGGCTCTGTAAATGTGCGTAGGAAACGTTTCCCCTTTCCTACAGAGAAGAGACAGCACTACCAGAGAGTGTGAGTGGTATTAACAAACACCTCAATGTGGTTTAGTCTTTTGTCTAATAAGGTTCTAATCTGACTTCTATCCCAAATACTCCTCCTAAAAGCAACTTTAGAAAAAGGAAAAGAGCAAGCTCCAGACAATTACTTTATTTTTCAGTAATCAGCTTATTTAATCGATTCCACACAACAGATATCTTCAGAAAAGATAGTCTCACTCCAGCAGAAAAATAAATAAAAGCCTGAACAAACCCATTCATGCGTACTTAGAAGCAGAAGTTTTCCTGAACCTGCAGACACATCAGTGCAAAATGAAAACTATCACAAAGCCACGAGAGAAAGCTCATTGCTACTGTCAGTTCAGTATTCCACTGCAAAACAAAACAAAAAACCCAAGCCACTAGAACCAAGTGTGCATCTCACCACTATCAGGACTTACTTCTCTTTGGTATCACTTACAAAGCATTTTTTGCATGTTTTGTCTATATTTTAAGAGGATGTATTTAGCCCCTCAACATACTGACAGGTCTGTGTTTTGTTCAGACGGCATCAGCATTAAGACATGTTGGCTACTGTAACTTAAAGGCAGATATTTCACAATTATGAAACATGCTAAAAAATCCAATGTAAAAGTCAGCCTGAATGTCATTTGGGGTACTTTGCGCCAACCAAATCCCAATGAAATTGGGTAAATTACGGACTGAAGCAGTTTGGGGAATACTGATTTGCGGTGCTCAAATGACTTCAAGGGTTACTCAGGACACATCAGCAATACCTGCTGGAACAAACTGCCTCCCCTCCAGACAAGTGAGTAAGGTATTGCAGTGACAGGTGCTGATTTTAAGAAAAACTGCAAAATGAAGTAACTGCATATTATAAACCATAAGCCTAATTGCAAGTACTTAAAACATACCCACACCACAGCCAAATTACTTTCTACCATGTAACAAAAGCTCTCATTTGCATTCTAATCACCACAGAGTATTTCAGTATTTTATGAAAATTCTCTTAAAAGACAAAAGAACAACTTCCAAGAGAAGAGATTTTCCCTTAATAGAACAAAAGTTATGGAGATTTTAGGTACTGCTAAACAAGATAATACAAACATGTGCACAACTCCACTAAAAGCAGAACTATCATGAAGATCTACCCAAATCTAATAGAACAATATTTCTATAAAAGCCTTTCTACAAGCCATATATATATATGTGTATACTCATATGTATATGTGTGTGTATACACACACATCCTCCCTCAGTACTTCATCCACCAGCAACAGGCTGCCAGGCCTGGGGGGCACACAACAACCTTTTGGCAGCCTTTCAGCCCGTGTGCCAGGGCACCAGGCACCTCCTGGACGGATGCTAGGACACATCCTTTCTGCCAGGGACACTAGGCTGCCCCTGGGCCAGCGCTCACCCAGTGGAAAGGGGTGGCAACAGGAATGCCCTCTGAAACAGAAACCAACCTACTGACATCACTGCAGAACAAGAAACCTCACCTTGCCCACGTATCTACCAACAGCTTTTCAAATAACCCCATCTGAATTAGTGACATTTATTACTATTTGGACCATATTAATCTATCTGGTCAAAGCTTACAAGGAAGTAATGTGTGTATGACTTTTAATGTACCCTGCAAAGAGATGAGTTTGAGAATAACTTTTTTATATGCCCAAAAGTTGTCATAAAGCAAAGGAAAACAAGCTCCCTTCTGAAAAGACTGATTCACAAGCAAACAACTGTCTTTAACAGCTGACCGAACAATTAATAGAATCTAAGTTTTACATAGATAAATCGCCTGAAACACACTAGTTTGCTGCATTTCACATACACTATTAATTTATCTTAAAACAGTCAATAGAAGTCAATATAGTCAATATAAAAGTTGTATTCTAAAATATGTTTATGGCTCTGTATGCTTCATTGACTGATTCGGAAATCAAAAGCAAATACAATTGAAATCGCTCAATAAAATCATGTAGAGTTTGGGTTTTTTATCAGACATTATTTGAAAAGTTTGTAAAACACCTAAGCTCAAGTATTTTCTGGATTACCAGAACAAGATCCAGCTTCATCTGAGAGCAGCACCTGCTCACAGCAATGAAGGCTCACCATGGACTGGGCTGCATTACTGAGTGTGCAGCCAGCAGGTCAAGGAAAGCGATGAAGGTTGTGATGCTACATCTGGAATACTCTCTCCCAGTACTGGAGCAAGTCCAGCACAAAACCATCAGGATGCACAGCGGGCTGAAGGTCATGACATAAAAGAGAAAAAAAAAAAATGGAAGAAAATGGGTTTGTATAGACTGGATGTGTGGAAAACAGCTAATCGCTCTTTAAAGGGGAATTAGAGAGAAACTCAACCAGACTCTTGTCAGAGGTAAAAAAATACAAAGGACAAGAGATGATGGCCACAAGCTGCAGCAAGGAAAACTCTCATGCTTGTAAGGGCAGAAGTGTCACTGGGCAACTGCTTTACCACTAGAACCAGAAGCTGCCCAGAGATGTTGTGGAATCTCCATCCCTGGGGATTTTGGAAACACTGAGTGGACAAGTTGAGCAACTTGAGCTAATTTTGACATCAGCCCTGTTTTGAGTAGGAGGCTGGACTACATGACCTCAGGAAGTCCCTTCCAACAACATTACGCTGTGAAATATTCCACAGCAAGATGTCATAAAATATTTTTATTAAATATCAAATTGATCAGTTAATTTCTGAAAGCTATGACAAAGCTTTCAGAAATTGCATAAAAAGCTTTCAGAAATGCATAAAAAGCATTAAAAAACTGATTATGTTGGCGAAGTATTAGTTCTCAGCTCAAGCTGTACACATACTCAGTTGGTAACTATTAACTATTCTGTGGGTTGCAGATTCCTCCCTCCTAAACAAGGAGCTCACTGAAGTAACAGAGCCTGGTGTCCTACAAATACACATTTCTGGTCTCGAGAGTACCAATAAATCCATCCATAAAACTGGGGCATCTGTCAAGTCTCCTGGGGAAAACTGACTTCTACGTGACCTCCTGATGCAGTCTCTTCCTCAGTGGAGCAGCACGTAGGATCTCTTCATGCTAGCAAAACACCTACTTTTAAGAAACCTGCAGAAACTTTCCACCTTTAAGATTTTACCATCTGTCAAATTTGATGGAAGGCAGGCAACAGGTTCAAAAATCACATGTAGAGGTACAAGAGATGGATTGATGTGACCACATATAGATATTGTGTACACATAAGCTTTGTTTGCTTAACAAATCGTGATTAAAAAAAAAAAACCAAAATTATCTGTTTCTGTGGGCTGGACCATGCAATGTTAATAAAATGAGTATTCATTTATAAAATGCAAGTGTCCCTGAGCTGCACTCCTTGACTGTTAAGCCAGGATCCCATTACTTTGGGCAGACAGGAAAAGTTGCAACCCCTTATCTCTCCCTTAAAGACAGCTCAGATGCGATCAGAGAGCAAGTAGCTGCTGTCCTGTACCCGATGCTGCTGCACAGCTTGCAGACCGCCTGCTGCATCACAGGGAACAGAGAGCAGGAAGAGCAGCTCTAATTGCTCCTTTCGCCTCTCAGCGTCAGGTTAAGCAAGTGCTAGAAGTCTGAGTGACTGAAGGGAAACACTGACCCCGGCCTTCTCCCCAGAGGGAAGAAGCTGATAACCAGCCACCAATTACAGTCCCTAATTCTCCACCCTGCTCCTTGCACCGAAGAGAATGCATTAGGGTTGGCTAACTCCTTGCTCCCCTTATCACACCAGAACATGTTAATTATAAGGTATCGACACCCATAAATCACCCACGCTCCCTAAAAACACACACAAACAGGGACATGAATCTCTAGACTTGCTCTGTCATTGAAGGGTGCTCTCTCTGGATCAATGCAATAGTTAACAGAAAATACCTTACAGGCTGCTGTTTCTGATCCTTGCCACTCAGCGGTCCTCCAGATCACAGCCTGACCCTCACAGAGGGATGGCAAACGTTACCTTTTCATGTAACACTGGTCAGTCTCAAAAGGCAATATTACACAACAATCAAACCCATCAAGTTTTTTATTTTTGGCTATATATACCTACACCTTGCAGATAGTTTTGTTCCTGATTTTTTCCTGAGTGTCTTTATATGTTTACTCCCATTTAATTTTAAATTAGTCATCCTCTAAAAGCAGGGCTCTTCCATGTATGAAAGTAGAAAGGAGCAGGACTTTGAGAAAACCACTGCCAAATGTCTTAAATATTCTTTTCAGTATTACTTAACATTCATCTATTGGCAACATTAACTTCTAATATCATTCTTCTATAGCACATCAGTAACACAAAGATGTCTTTGTAACAACACAGTCAAATTGAGGCCAAGAAATTCAAGACTGAGCTTCAAGATTGTTTTCTCCCAATTGCATTCATCTTTGTTATTTATATGCAGTTATTTGCAGCAGTGATAATACTTCACATTCACATGAGCCTGATGACAAAAGGTCTTCCAAAAACTAGAACGTACAAGAGAACATCCCTATCATATTCCCATTCACCATTTCTTTCCAGAAAGATTGTTTATGATGTCCAATTATCATTCTTGCCAAATTACAACTGACCACTGGATGAAGAATAATTCACACTGGAAACTTGGAGGTCAGCACTATCATGTTTTAATCACTGTTTCAGTGTGTTTGAAGTGTGGCCTGCTAACAGGTTGTTTTCCACCCCTCAGAAAAACAACCAGAATTTGGGGGGGATGAGACAGTCTCAAAAATCTTTCACATTTTATTGTGTCAGAAAAGCAGTCCTAAAATTTTCAGATCTGGTCTGAAAGTCACTCCCAGCTGACTCCGAGGTTGACAATCTCCTATCGTGGACAGAAAGGGAACATCACATGAAGAACTACACACTAAAACCCCTCAAAACAATTCTGAAGCAAAAGAGAAGGAAAAGGAAAAAAAAACCAAACCCACAACATTTGCATATATTTGGATAAATAAATTCAGAGTAACGAACACGACCATATGACTAAATAATTGCTCAAAGAATGTCCTGCCGTCCTAGGAAATGCTGAGCATTTTGGCTAAAACTTTGTGCTGTGGTCATCCCTTAGTTTCACATGCAGAATGCTGAAAACAAAAAACAGGATAGAAATGCACACTGACATGGATGTCCAGTTACTAATCACTTCACCTCCAGCGACAAACTTTCCATGCAGGATGCAAGTCTGTACCCAAGATGAACACTTTTGGCAGAGTTTAACTGGAGGACATTAAGACAGGGTTTGCCTGATAACACGTCTTTCTGCTTACAAAGCTCAGAAAGTGTAACCACAACACAGCAGTAAATACACTGCTCTGTTCAGTTTATTTTTACTCAAAACCTGATTATGTTAAAAATAAATGCACTAGGGAAAAAGAGTTAAATGCCTTTAAGGGTTTTCAGATCCAGATGAGAGAACATTCGCGTACAGTCTATTCAGTCAACATCTTCCTCTATTTCCTGTGCTGTTGTTTTATGTTGTGATCAATATTTCTCAAACATTCTCCCTCCTGCAAAATCAAAATGGAAGACTGACTGTAACAACACTATCGTAAGAATACTTCAATTGCACTTCTATTAATTTAATTGAAAGAACTGTACTGTTTTCAATTCCCTAATCCAGTAATCCAGAAACATAAAAATTAGGAAAAACAAGGGAAAGAGTGAAGACTTAAGAGTTAAGTCACTTGTTTTCCGTGGCACAGCGCACTGCTAAATAACTATCATCTCCCAAGTCATACACATTAGCTGTGGGTCTAAACCAAAATCATCAAAGCCTGCTCTGCGCTCTCTCATTAAAGTGTACAAATTCAGATGGATTTTGCAGTTGCAGGAAACACTTCCATCTGCACACTCATAGCTTGCCCTCTACCCTGCCCCCCAGGGAGAAGCTTCTTCAGATCCTCACTGCATTAGCAATCAAAGCAAGGAAAGAAACATACTATGCACTAAACTTCATGACCTATACGTCTGTTGATTGGCAACTAATCACATTTAATCATAGAAGCTTGCATGTTAGGCACTACAATACATTACAGTTGCTATGGCATTTAACTACAAGTGCATCCAACACCTCCCTTATCAAGTATACAATATAAACTGAGACTTTGTTCCCTGTCATTTCACACCCAAGACAGAGAGCAACAACTAAGAGCACAACATATTGAATTCAGTATTTCGTGTTAATAATTTTAGAATAGAAAACACAGGAGCCAAGTGCATATTTCAGCTGAACTGGAGATTTGGAATTTTTGGTTAGTAATTCTGTACAGCATTCAGAGCAGACACAATGTGCTAGAATAAGTTTTTAAATAAAAGATAACCTTATATAGTTTTGAGGGGGTAACAATTTCAGTACAGAACTTAACATACCATTTGGAGGGGCAGAAAGTGGCCCCGTTTCCCTGTATCTGCTCACTGGCATAGTGACGCCAAAAAAGGGCATCGACTGCCACCCTACTGCTTGTAATCTCTGATCTGTGGTGAAGCATTTCAGCTTTAACACATTGTCTGTTAAACATACTTTTAACAACCCCTTGATACAAACAGGACTATCCCACAGCACACAGCTTGAAAGTACTATTCCCAAGCATCTTCCTAGATCAGACTGCAAGTGTAAACCAGTGCAGTTCACACCGACATTATCTTGCCCTGCCTCAGACGATAAAGTACACCGTAATGAAATACAGTCTGTACCATAAGCTATAGTTTTACACTGCATATATTGATGTGGTTTCTAACGCTAGAATTAAAACAAGAGTATTTTTACACCATAAACACAATTTCTGATTTAAATTGTGAAGGTTCTTCCTACAGCAAAAAAGTGAAGGCCACAACTCCAAACTTTGTAAGAAGCTCATCTCCCAGCTAAATTCAGGCCTAGAGGAAAGCTTCCACCCTGAAATACAGGATGACTTCATCTTAACAGGCCAGAACAATTCAATGACTATATGCAAAAACCTATAGCCATAAAAATCTGTAACAGGGTGTGAAGAGCCTCCGCTGAGAAATGCACTAGTTCACAGAGATCAAGCATCAGAGAAAGAAAATAATGCTGATAAGGCTTTCACAAAGTCAGCCTCATTTAGTACCTCTGGTCAAAAAACATGCCAAAGAAATGGAGACGGGACTGGAGGGAAGTTGACAAAATAGCAACAAAAAAAGTTTTTCATCTGCATCCCTTAAATTATTTCAGAAGTTGAGGGGGGGGGGGGTTAACCTGTTTTACTAATATAAGAATATGAAATCCTAAGCCCGCTGACCAGGTATGTCAGATTTATAACCCAGTCACTAGATACAGCATCGCACAGCATCATTTAGATTGCTAAAAGCAAAACCCACATCTCGCCCGCTTAATCCTGTTAGTTCACATTTTCAGTATTTCGCAGTTCGCTCACCTCGCTCTTTCAGACTGATACCAACCAAAGCAAACGCACGCTATCGCTTTTCAGTGAGACTCGGTGCAAGCCTTCACGATACAAAACAACCCCGCGCTAGAGCGGCGGAAGGGAACTTTCACCTGTATACTCGTTAAATCAGACGCTAACCTGGCAGCCTGCGCCGCACAGGCAGCACGTCCTAGGCAAAACCAGGCAGGGGCAGCGACTCGTCTGCACAGATTCACTTTCCTTACCATCCCTGACCTCAGGGACGGGCAGCCAGGTGAGCACAAAGGGAAACGCGGAGCTGCTAGAAGGATTTTACGACCTTTTCCCCTTTTTGAACGCCTGCAATCGCGCTACAGAGACGGGGGAAATTAAGAGAGCAACCTACTCTGGAGGCAGGGGCGAGAAACAGCCAAGAAAACAAACGCACGACTGAAAGGAAACGAGTCGTTCAGCTGCACCCATCGATGGAGGGATTAGGGGGGAAGTGCAGCGAGAGAGGCGAAGGGTGATACCGAGAGACATCCTCGGGAGCACGGAGGGCAAAGCAGAGCTGAGGAGAGCGAGGCGGAGATGCTTGAGCCCCGGCTTCCCCTCCCCCGAGGGCAAGGCAGAGGCCTCCCCCCCCCATGCAAGGGCGGGCCGGAGCCCGGGGCCGGGCCCCGGGGAGGCTGCGGCCAGGCCGGGCGGCGGGGAGGGAAGGAAGCAGGGAGTTGTTCAGGGCAGGGGCGCTGCCCCAGCTGGGCTCAGAGCCGGCACTCACCACACCATGCCGTAAGCCCCCTCGCCGATATACGAGAGGTTGGTGTAGCGGGGCCCCACGTCGAACGCTTGGCCCCGCACCATCTCCGGGCCCCCGGCGCTGGCAGAGCCACCCGCAGCCCCGGCCCCCGACACCGCCGCCATGTTGTCCGTGCCGGGAACCGCGGTGACTGCGTGCGGGGGGGCGGAGGCGGGGGGAGGAGGAAGGAGGGGGACGAGGAGAAGGATGCGGGGAGGAGAAGAGGCGCCGCCCGCTCCGCCGCGCTCCGCAGCTCCCTCCGCTGCCGCCGGCTCCGAGGCCCCGTCAGCGCCGTCACCGCCGCGGCCGCTGTGAGGAGACGCTACCGGCCGCGCGCGCGCGCATCGGCCCCGGCAGGGGGGAGGGGAGGGGAGGAGAGGGCGGGGGCTCGCGCGGAGGGAGCGGCGGGGCGGGGCCCGATGGAGGGGGCGGGGCTTCAGGGAGGGGGCGGGGCCGGGCACTGCGGTAACCGCAGCCGCTGGGGAGGGGGCGCGGCGCGCTGGTCACGTGGCGGGCGTGCCGGCTGTGCGGGCGCGCGGCTTCCCGGCGCCATTAGAGGCGTCAGGTGACGGCGGGCCCGGGGCGGGAAATGGAGCCGAGTCCTGCGGGCGGCGCCGGGGCCGAGCGGAGGCCGCGGCTCTGCCGCCCGTGTGCGCCCGGTGACCGGCTGTGAGGCGCCGGCAGGAGGAGGCAGGGCAGCGGCTGGGCTCGGGCGCTGGTCCCGGAGGCGGCAGGGCCGCGCTGCACCGCCCGGTGTCACGGGCACAGGGGTGTTGTACGCGAAAGCGGAGTTGCTGTAACAAGGACAGGTTTATTCCTGACGTTTCCCGACTCCGCGCGTAGTTTTGCAACATCTGCTTAGCACGTTGGTTTTCTATGGAACTGCATCTTCCCGGTAGTTGCTTACCATGTAAATAACTGGAGGCTTTGAATGGGAGGTGAAGCTGCTGTTGATGGTCGGTATCATGTTGTCACTGCCTGCAACAGCGTCGTATCGTCACTGTTTTCCTCAGGGGTTTCCTGAAACAGTTTTTGCTTAATCTGGAAGTTTGCAAAGTTAGGCACGAGGACCTTAACTTCACTTGTGAGGGTTTCCTGCACTGCTCTAATGGTCTTGACAAATATGTTGACTCCTGATAACGAAATCCTACTGCTGCCCCCCTTAACTGCTGTGGCCGCAGCTGCTTGAGAGATGCTGCATCTTCTCCTTTCAAAAGTCACTCAAATGTGTGCCTTCATACATCTTAGCGTGTCAGTGTCTCCTCATGCATACCCACCCCAGTCCATAAGAAGGCCCCAGTGTGGAAGGAACCATCCCTTGACAGCAAAGCTTTTTTTCTTCTGAGTAGTCAGTAACTTCGCAGGCCTCTGTAACAGTGCTCAGGCAGAAGCTGTTACATGACAAGCCAGTCTCTCAGGTTCCCAGAGGTCATACTTTGCTGCTTTCTGTCTTTCAACGTTTCTCTCTCAGCTCACTGTCTTTCTATTGCCATCTATGCTGGCAGTTCCAAGCTTCGTGTCGGTCTTTGCCTTGAAGGTGCCTCTGCCAGTGCACTTTTGTCTTCCTTCTCCCAACTGCCAGAGGTTTGTTTCTGGCATCCCACCTTTTGTCACTACTTGCTGCAAGCAGCAGCTTCCTTTGCCATGCACTGAACAATCGCAGTTTTCCATGGCTGCTTCCAAATGCTTGCTCTGCAGTCTCCTGATTACAGCTTGCTGACATCCCCTCAAGCACCAGGCTCGCTGTTTGACCAGAAGTCGAGGGGGAAGAGTTACTGGTTCCAGTTGCGCAGCCGGTTAGCCACACTGCAGCCCGAGGACTCTCGTTTGAGGCACATCTACCCTGCAGGGTCTGGGCTTCAGATGCATCTCCTGCCTACTCTGATGGGGTGAAAGCTGTCGAGGATGACCAACAGCTTAATAAACTGTGTTTAACAGACATCCAACCACACATTTGAATGTGTTTGAGTGGGAGAATGCTTCTGATGTATTTATTTTCACTTGTATATAGTGCTTTCCTTTCCATGATGTGTTCTTGAGCACTTCAGAAATGCAGCGTTATTTTTCTCAGACATTTTTGGGATCAATAAATGTGAACAAACATTTTAAATTTTCTGAAACCAAGTAAAATATTATTTTAAAGGTTCTCTCGACTCTAAAAATGAAATGATGGTTACAGTCCTGATTGCATACATAAATAAATCTGTCATCAGCAAATGCAAAACAAATGATTATAGAGAATCGAGCTTAAACACAACCTGTCATAGCAAATCTAATTACAGACTGGTGTGTATCTAGATTATTTTATACCTTCCCCAGGATGTGTCTGATCGAGAAGGAAACCAACCGGGCAGATCAGGAAATTGTGGGAAGCCTGTCAGCTCCTTTGAGGGCTGTGTTCAAATACATGTCTAACCCAATTAAACCCAAATAAGTGGTCAAAAGGCTTTGGCATGCTTTGCCAACAGCTTTCTTCTGTGACACAACTTAGGGTATCTATTTCAGTGAAGCACTACAGTTACTGAGATAAGACAGACACATTATCAATTGCTTTTCAACCTATTTAAATACGCTGCCATTACCTGCAGTTAATGTTGGGTCTTTTGCTTTAACAAGGTGACATTAAAGCCTCATCTATGATCAAAATAAAGGGTTATTATGTTGGGGAGAAGAGGTGATACTTGCTAAAAACATGACAGCAGATAATGAAAAGCAGGAGGAAAAATACCCCTTTTATTTCAAACAAAGCACTGCTAAGAAGAGTTTGGACAAACACAGTATCTTCAGTTGGAAGGCTATATTAGGAAACAGCTAAGCCATACAATAGGTCAGTTCAAATATGCCATGGTTTGGACTATATCCATCTTCATATCAAGTTCAGGAGTCTCATGGATGAGTTCATCCTACAGTCATGGACTAGAAATTCTCTGTGCTGTTACACATATCTAACTGTTAACTTTGGGTTCTCTAAATAGGTCTCTTAAAAAATGGAAGTCATATTACAAAAGGCCCAGTGAGCCCTGGAGACAGCATTACCAGGTTTAGGAACAGGAGAAACGCTGAAGAGCTGCCCTACACTCCTTCTCTTGTCTGGGGCTGGGAGAGATTTCACACCTTTGTGCTGATTTAAAACTAAAGCTACATCTGCCCAAATCATCATAAAATCATAGAATAGTTCAGGTTGGAAAGTACCTTAAGATCATCCAGTTCCAACCCCCCTGTCATGGGCAGGGACACCTCACACTAAACCATGTCACCCAAGGCTCTGTCCAACCTGGCCTTGAACACTGCCAGGGATGGAGCATTCACAACCTCCCTGGGCAACCCATTCCAGTGCCTCATCACCCTAACAGGAAAGAATTTCCTTCTTATATCCAACCTAAACTTCCCCTGTTTAAGTTTTAACCCGTTACCCCTTGTCCTGTCACTACAGTCCCTAATGAACAGTCCCACCCCAGCATCCCTATAGCCCCCCTTCAGATACTGGAAGGCTGCTACGTGGTCTCCACGTAGGCTTCTCTTCTCATCATTATATTAACTGCATTATTTGTGTGGGGACACTGAAGATGTAGTTGCTTGGTAGTTGCTGTAGGAGTATGGCATTTGCTTTCAGAGTACCTCAGCATGACCCTGAGCCTCCCCATCATCCCAGCAAAACGCAGGCATTAAGGACATAAAACAATTTTCCCAGCATTATTTAAGACCTCAAGCCTCTGTGCGGGGGTGACAAGGGAGAGAAATAAGACATGTAAGGTGTTTTATAAAGATGTATTTTAACTTCTAAGGCACTCAGGAACCATGGTGATGAATCTGACACAAACTTAAATTGCTTAGATATGAGCTCTGATCCACCGGGAACTATCCTGACATTCATAAAGAGCATCAGATGCTAATAACTTCTAGTCAGTACTTACCTGGGCTTGATTTAACTGGTGACATACAGCTGAAATCCCTTCAGACTGATTTTCATTTACATGTCAACCACTGCTTTGACAGCGTAAAGTGACCTCAAGGAAAATGAGAATCTCGCTGTAATCTTATGCCATTGGGAAGTCAAAACCACTCTCACCCAAATTGCTGGGCAACTAATGCCAAAACATATTCACTTCCCCCCCCCCAGCACTTCCTTTTTCCCCATTCAGCATTCTGACTGATTTTGCAGGAAGCTTATGGTGGCTTATACACCATGGAGTTAAAACTAGTAAACAGACTGCTGTTTGCTTTGTGCATGCCAAAAGGAGCACAAAAGATGATTAGTTGCAGAACTCTACTGTCAATAACAACCTTGATCTTGCGCTGGGTATCATTCTGTCACTGTCGGAATGTGTCACTGTTACAGGAAATGTCTTGTACTATCTATCATGTTCTTGTTAGATGTGCTGTTCACAAATACAGTTTCAAAACACAGGTGTAGTTTCAAGTCATTTTTATCTTCCTTAGTTTTGTACAAGCAGTTTACAGTTATACTTTAAATGTTTCTAAAGGGATCCATTTTATAGCAACCTGAAAAGCTGATAATTGTAACAATTATAATTAATATACTGACATTTTGTTGCTGTCTATGTAAAAGTTGGTTTTATTTTTCAGCTGCAGTAGCAGCAGTATCGAGGCACTGTCCTGCACTTCAGTAATGGAAATTTCCCAGCCTCAGAGCACACTCTGTCTTAGTCAGCTGCAATAAAACTGAGTGATTTCAATATTGTTGTGTGCTTTACTTGTCCTCGGTTATCTGGAGCTTGTATCTTTTGAAAAGCAGCTACTCCTCATGAGCTTGCATCATCGCGCCCAAGAGTTAAAATTCAGTCAACAAGTTGTGGATAAGAGAATTGAGCCACCGAGTGAAAGCTTATTTTACCGGACTGACAAAACAAAGCATACGCAGTCAGTATCTATACAGTGAGTTGTGAGGATGCCACTGAAGCCCTGGTGTGTGACCATGGTTTTCTTGTGCTGAAGCTTTATGCACTGGGCAGCTATTTAATTTTTACAAAAGATTTAGCTAGTGCATGATATCTGTCTCTTATCTTTGTATTTCTGGTATCAACTGCTACGAAAATGCAAGAAAATACAGAAAAGGAGATAAGATTATTACAAAAGAATAGCAGAAGTCTCATAATTTACAAATACTAAAATATGCAGTCTCTTTCCCCACTTGTTCTCAGTTCAGCTGTAGACGGGACAAGCAATGCCTCCAACAGAGGCAGAAGTCAAAGCATGTAGAAACAGGAATACTGGGTTGCATTGTCCGGATATTGCGGTAACTCCATTTTTAATACTTCTTGCTCGTAGCTAAAAATGTAGGGAGCATCTGCAATGAAGATGTTGGCTGATGTGAGCACAGAGGATAAAGGATGATGAAGGAAAGAATAAAAGAGAATATGGGGAGGAAGAACGTAGAAGAAGCAAAATGAACAGGTACTGGGAATGTGTTATGGGAATAGAAGGGTTGCAGTTGGAGGGGTGACATCCAGACCCCACTGCACCCGGCTTTGTGCAAGTGAAAGAGTTGGCAGACACAAGTTCCTTCACAGGGAACCAGTTTGGGGAATGATACCAGACCTCCTAAAAAGAGCTGACCAGAACTTGCTTTCACTGATGTTGTCAGCTGGGGTGATGCTCATCACAAATACACGTTTAGCTCATGACTTTCTGATGGCACAGGTTCACTTCCTACTTGCCCGCTGTTATTATATTTAGCCCAAATGATGGGCAGTGGCTGAACAGAAACAAGTGATGGGGAACAGTTTGCTACTGGGATTCTGTGATTAAAAAATCAGCCAACATTGACACATCACCACCACAAGCACGTGGTAGCCTTTATAAGCAAGTTGGAGGCCATGGCACAGTTATTTGAATATGAGTTTGCACATATGAACTGTCACACTTAGCTTTCCTGTTGCAGATAACAAAGAAACAGGACTGCCTGCTTCTCCTTTACCAGCCACATCTGCTGACACCAAACTGCAGCAGAGCTGCTTCCAGATTTATGGCTGAGACACACTGAGCACCTGCAGGGAAGTCTGCATCTTTGCTCTCTAAGCTGCTCCTGTGCTGTGGGAGGGAAGGAAGGTATCGGTCTCTTCAGTCTCTTCTTGCACTTTGTTCTGTCCACCAACCTGAGAGCCCAAAGAGTCCATTCTGCATACTTTTTACTAGATATTACATACATGCATTCATTACATCTGTTTCTAGACTCCAAAACTCATGAATCATCATTCATTTTTAAAGCATCCATTTCTTAGAGCAGAGAAGACCTGTGCAGGCCCGAGAGATTTCCTGAAGGAAGTGGTGTCACAGTATTTTGTAAAAAAGAGGCAAGCTGTTGGAATCTGTGTTGCATTACAGGGGTAATGCAATACCTCTGAGCGCTTCCTGTGTATCAGAGGTACAGTTTTCACCATATCATAAAACTTTCAAGCGTTTGTTAATAAACACTTCTAGAGAAAGAATAATATCCAAATATATACCCCCTGTGGCATCTGTTATTATAAACAAAAGAAGGTTTTCATTACATATATATATATGAGATGAATATATATATCTATCAGGGGAGTATTTGTGTGAGAGAAGCAGATTTGAGGGCCCTATCCACTGCCCTCATGTTGCATCTCTCATTAAGCCATTTGGATTCCAGGCATATGATTTTTTTGTATGTAAATTGTGAGATGCTTGAGCAAATGTAATTTTCACTATCGGCATTTTTAAACAATGTGGGTACCCAGAGAACCAACGTCTGCAGAACTACAGCACTGAGCCTTGTATGAAAATGGCAAAAATAAGATTTGCTTCTAACAAGAATGATCTACAAGGGCTGTGGTACCTAATTCAATACACAGCTTGTGCAGATATTCAGAGCAGTGCCAGCTCGATGTGTGGCCTTTCTCACTTGACAGCTTTGTTGTCTCAGCTAATTCTCCAGGCTAAATTAACCGAGCCTGGAAAGGTAGAGCTGGGGAGCAGAAGGGTGCAGTTTGCACCCCAGCAGATAAGATCTGTGGCAAGGAAATGCGAATTATCGAGACTGATCTTCTTGTCCTGATCATGGTGAGGACTTGGTCTGCAGCAGACAGGCACACAGGGTGGGGGCTGGGAAGAAATTCGAGGTTTCTGCCAATTCTATAGGGAATAAGCATTTTGACAGGTAACTACATCAACGCAAAGGCAGGCTTGGGTCTCGTAGGGCTTCATCACTGAAGGAAGCTTGGGAAGTTCAGGGCAAATTGTAAGACTTAGCTGTTTGTTCAAGCTGTCTGGGACAATCGGGAACATCTGAACTGCAGTTTCATGGGGTAATCCTGCTGTGTGGAAATGCAAGACTGGAAACAACTGTGTACAATTCTTACTTCTTTAAATGGCTGTCCCATTTTAAACACTGCCACATAGAAGTTAGAGCAGGGGAAAGACTGAGCCTCAGGAAGGTGCTCCCTCAGCCACCAGCACTAGACCAGCAGACTGAATTAATAATTAAAACATTTGTAGCTTTCAGTATTTTGTAAGTTTTAACAATGGGAGAATTACCTGGCTTGCATTACTGTTGTCTTACCTGACATATGGTGGTTATTACTCCAGATATGCAGGGCCTAATGACAAGAGATGCCTTTTATGAGTGCAGTACATCCATTGTAATCAAGTGCTACATTAATCTTACTGCATTACCGAGTCTCTGGGTTTTGTACAAGTGACACAAAGTTGTTGTGAGGATCTGTCAGCCTCCTGCATCTCAGATAACTTTTCACTGTGATGTCTCATTTCTCATTGATGTTAACAGAGCCAGACTGAATCCCTGGCCTGGAAACCCTGAGATAAAGATCAACAGCAAGGAAAAGCATTTTTTACAACTGCAGAAAAGGTTGCTTTAAAAAGGAAAAAGAGAGAGCACACTGCTCCTTTTGAAGGATATGGCAAAATATCTGCAGAGCAATGCTCTAGCATCCAATTTAACAGGTACCATTAATGGCAATAGGATAAGATTAAAATATTAGGCTCTGCCAAGCAGTATGTGTGTGGGGGGAGCAGACAGCAGATGTCCAGCCACTTAGGCCTATGCCTCGCACACCAGACCGTGGTATGGAAATACGTGTGGATATTTAATTGTTATTCAACTACAAGTTGCCTGGATTTATTTGTCTGGGAAGCACATATGCTGCAGTGAGAAATGAGTGTTTATTAGCACAGCAGCTCTGCCGGCCTTTCCCGCAGAGAGACAAAGTACCTCCATCTATAGAAAATGGATTAAAAGGGAGCAGCATACCGCTCTTATGTCCCATTTACCTTTGTGAAGTGCAGCTGGATAAATGCCAATATATGGATACATTTCCATCATGAACTCTGAACAGCTTTTACTGCTGCTTGTTACAGATAATAAAAAGGCAGCAGCTGTCCTCTTATCAAATCGCCATTTGGAGAAAGGTACACCTAAGTAAGGGACATAAACAGGACTCCTCCTTCAGGGACAGCTACGGGGCTACATGAAAATAAACCCTTTAAGAGCTAGATTAGGAAGATGGGGCCATTGCCCTGCATTCAAGCATTTTTCCGGTGCTTGTTGCAACAACCTTTTGTGGTTGCTCTTAACTTGTCCTCTTTCCTCCTTGGTTCCTCTTCCACTACTCTTACCCATGACAACATCCTCCTAGAGTCCTGATCAATCCTGTGCCGTGGGGGCTGCTGCTGCTGCATGACCTCCCTTCACCTATCCAGTCATCCTCCCTCCGTGTTCAGCTATGCTCTTTTTGAGGGAGCACCACCTAGGAGGAGAAGTGTGAAGTTAAGCCTAGAATAGCAGTGAGGCATCCCCCAGATCTGCAGCAAATCCAACACCTGTACTTCTCCCACTCCCTGCAGTTCCAGTCTCCGTTCTCAGTGTCCAACTCTCCTCCTTTCCTGGGCTGCTCTGTTTTGTACTGCATTAGTTTTCTTACATTTTATTGAGCTGCTTGAGCTCAAGAAAGGACCAGACAAGAATCCAGCCTGTACAAAGAAAGCAGCAGGGCTGGGAGCAGGTGTCCTTTTGATACCAGCGGTCCATTAGTTTTGGCTCAGCTGCCATGACTCCCCAAGTCAAACAGGGAGGTTTGACTACAGTGCTGAGAAGACTTCAGCCACTTCTTTTGCCTTTGCCATCCTTTGCTGCACTTTTCTCTGATCTTGAAAAACATGGGGGAAAACCAGTCAGGTTTATAGTAACTTCCTCACCGTCTCCTTTGTGCTCATCTTCTTCCTTTCCTGTTTCTGCCATATACTCTTCCAAAATCTTTCTGCTGTAATTCTCTATGCTCCTGCTGACTTTGTCCTACTGCTCAAGCAGCTGTTGACCTCTAGAAACACATTCCTGATCAAGGATCCTTCTCCCTGCAGCCACAGCACAGCAAGGCAGACAAACACAGGCCTCCTCTCTCAGGACAGGCGTTCAAAATAAAAAGTATTACACAATCCACAAGACATGCGCATTACTCACCGAAACAATCATGGGTATCCTATTTCTGCAGCCCTGCCTCTCGGTGCTTGCTTCTTGCCACTATCGTGCCAGTGTGCTGAAGCCAGGACCCAGGAACAACTGTATGTGTGCGTGTAAACCTAAAGCCTGCAATGGAGGGGATGTTTCTGTACAGCTGTAGCAATGATCAGAGGCAGTCTGCCTGCAAGGGCCAGAAGCATCTCACTGGGTTTGTTTTGTGATGTGGTCTGATCATTTATACTGTTGAATTAATAAAAACAACAAGATAGAAGCTAGCCAAATGGTATCCATTGCTAGCTGCCATTCGTTCCTTCATTCTTATTCCACGTACACTAGGAAGTGTGCATTATCTGATACATTGAGACATAAGAAACAAATAAATGCCTTTATATTGCAAGGAAAAAAAAAACAACAAAAACTTTCTAGAAATACTGTAGAAACATTCACATCCTCTATTTCTGTCTTTTATAAAAGGCAGGCTGTGTCTTATTATCATCAAGGAAGAAGTAAACAAACGTAATTTAATCAGTTCTGTCTTTCGTCGATTTGCATCAGCAAGAATAAAAGACAAAGGCAGAATGGAAAACAGCAGCTTTGTGCTAAAAGTTTGAATGCACAAAATAGTTCTTTCTCCAGCTGTCAAACATTAAAAAACGCTATGCATACCAGTAATAATAAAAGTGTCAAACAATTGACCACACTGGGAATCACAATGCTTCATTAAAAGCTCTGAGGCAGAGTAGAAAAGCTTCCAGCCATTTGTTAAACAGAACTAAATGCTAAGATACTTTCAGAAAGTGTCAGAAGATGCTTTCATCTAGTCTAGCCAGGCAGATAAACATCTCCTTGCTTACTGCAGCCCGGCCTCGGAGCTCGCAGCAACTCAGCACTAACAGCTGGATGTGCCATTTGCTTTCCCGAGACCAGGGCATCTCTCAGTAAAGCAGAAACAAGTAATGTCCTTCCCAGTGATGAGGCCTCCGTTCCGTGTGGTGCAGGGACTTACTGGGGAATTTTGTATTTACATATGTAATTACGTGCTATCTGGAGAACCGAACCTATTTGTTCAGCTGACAGGCGATGTTGGGACAAGGAATTTTACAGACAGGATATTTATAGACCCTTTATCTCTATGTGCGATCAGAACTGAAACGTCAAACAATGCCCTGAACGAAGGGTTCTTTCAGTTCAACTTTTCTCCATTGTTGCTTTTCCCTATGGGTTTTTTTTTTTTCTCCCTCTGTCTGGTTACTGCCTAAAACTTGGCAGTGAGAGAAAAAAGGGAATGTGACTCACACTGACAACTTCATTTGCTGTAAGAGACCTCAGTAATTGCTCTAACCCACTTACAGGAAAGCTACCCCTCCTCTTTCTCTCTTCCTCCACCCTTACATAGACAGAGGCCATATTTGTAGCAGGAGGAGCCCGGCTGATCTCAGGGGTCATGCTATCACTTATGAAGTAACCAGGCCTCTTTCTTTTCACTTTTCTTCTGAGGGATTCCAGTTAACCCCTCACAAGAACTCCAGTTTAAGGGGCATCTTCCTGCCACGGATTTCTCATGAACCCCATAGCCAGGGTTTCCAAAGGACTCACGGCTGAAACGCAGCAGGGCTGAAGCAGCTGCTCCCACCAGACACAGCAGCTTGGCAGCCAGCATCCCAGCGCCAGCGTAGAGCTATCAAGGAGTCAAACAATTGTCGCCTTTTCCTTTGCTGATGGGATGGGGGCAGGGGCAGTAAATGGAACAGGAGGAGAACCGGCGCAGATGCCTGCGCAGCGCTCTACCAAAATATATTTTCTTTTTTAATTACATAATCCCCATAATGAGCGTGGCATTCGTAGTGAGGTGGCGGAACAGATGGCAGAGACTTCGTTTTCAGCAAGACGTTAATTAACAACAACTCTGGGTTCTGCTAGAGAAGGTTTGTTCTGCTCTAGCAGGGTTAAGATGGGGGCTTACTACATAGGGCAAAACTGAGTTTCCAAACACAGAACTGTGATTTTTATCCCTGTTGGAATTTCCAGCATACTCTCCACAGCAACACAGCAACCTCCTACATGCAAAGCCGTGTTAAAAACCAGCACAAGTTTGGGTCCTAGGAGCAGCTTGGGATTCTCTACAAACACTTCTGAATGCTCTGTGGACATACAAATACAAAAAGGAGAGGGAAAAGGGGTTAATGTGATTGAGAGAGCTTTGTGCAACTTAAACTGCAGGTGAGATTGTGTAATGTACAGCATCTTCACAGGGATATGCTTAAAGTTAAAGCTTTCTGAGAAGCCCTGCCTTAAGTTCTCTCTCCTTTTTCCTCTGTTCCACACAGTCAGACTTAACATCTTCAGCACACTGATGCAGCTGAGCTGGAAAGAGCTATCCCAAGGGGGACTTGAGCAGAAAGTAGCTATGAAAGATATTTATTAAAACCACAGGCAGAGAATACATCACCCAGACACAATGAATAGGGAAATAGCCCATGCAGCTGAAAAGTCTAGCCTCTATTTTTTGTCTGATAAAGCTAGCCAGACAGCCCAGCACAGTGAACAGCCCACAGACATTCAGCTCTTCCCTCCCTGTGCTGCCAGGTGACATGAGGTTGCTTTTTCCTGCTCTGCATTCACCATCGCAGGCTCTCCAGGGTCACATGCCCAAGTCCTGCAGGAGCCTGTGGGCCACATTCCTCCGGGGATTACATCCATCCCCAGCAGGAGAGAAGGAAGATCTATGCAGGCCAAAAGGGATGGGCAAGCAGTGGGGAGGGAGGAGCTGAGGGGGGAAGGAGCCAGCTGTAGAGAACATCAGGATGAACACAGGCAGGAGCTGGAGGACAGTCCTGCAGGAAAGGGAGAGGGGAAGCCGTCACATTCTATAACAGTATAAAACAGGGCAGCAGGGCACCTAGATTCATCCGCTGTGAAGCTTGGAAATGAACCCATTATTCCCACATCTCACCACTCATCCCTGTGCTGCCAGCAAATATCTAACAGCTGACAAGAAGCATCTCTGCCCATTCTAGTGACATGCACGTCCAGAAAGGATGCTTTGCCATTACTCCCACTCCAGGCAGTAGATGGCTGTGGGTCTGTGCTGTAAGCTGAAAATCATGACCCTACCCAGTACCCAGGGGGAGAAAATGATGATTGCAGATGATTTTTTATTTTCTTTCACTGTGTCTGTAAAATACATAGTTAGGGTGAGTTAAAAATTGCATTACAAGAACATTGCAGTTATGAAGTCCAACAAATGAGTATATGCCTGAACTGAGAATGTCAATTCCACCTTTCAGCAGCTCTTTTAGTTCAAAATACCAGGTCAAGCTCCTATGCCATATTGCTTTTAGCCAAAAGAAAGTGCATCCTGACATGCTTTTATTGAGTGTCACTAACCTGCAGAATTGTACGTGATTTGGGCCTCCGTGTTGTGTTAAACCAGAAACTGGCCACAGAGCAGAGCTCAGTATCTTGCATGCATCAGATGGCAGAGATTCTTTGCAGGATGATTTTCAGGAAAAGTGCCAGCTATCACCGAAACTGTGCTTAGGAGGTGCAAAGTAGAGGAAAGAAAAGAACACAAAAAAACCCTATATTCTGCTTAGCCTGTCCTCCTTTGGTAGCAATTGAGAGGGAGATGTGAGAATCAACAGAATGCATTTGTACTTACAGCCACTTTTTTGGGAGGAGAGAAGGGTGACTAAAAACACTTAGCAGATATTACCTTAGAAAAATAAACCCAGCATAACGAGAAGTTAACTCTTCAAGGAAAACCAAGAAGAAAAGCGACCAGCAGATGCAGAGACAAACACTGACTTCACTGGAGCTGCAAGGCTGAATTTGGCTTGAATTCTGTGAAGTACTTTCAAAGCAGGAGCATACTGCATACAAATGAGCGTTAAATAATTCGCATCATTAAGAGAGCTCTGAGCAGCTCATCTGGACTTTGAAAAAAGCTAAAGCAAATGTACATTGCTTGAATACCATTAGGGACTGTCATTAACTAGCATTAAGACATCTACAGTATCGGCAGTGCTATAATAAGAGACCCATCCTCCTTTTTAGGCTATTTTCTTTATTGATTGTAGACTTTCTTATGCACAAGCTTTAGAGTGCCACAGAGCTCAGCAATTCACGTAGGAATACCCACTAAAGAACTATACAATTACTTCTGGTTTATATTGCATCTTTTAATTTTGTTTTTCTAGAAACATAGTCCTGTCTGTTTGGTGTAGATACCACAGCCAATTTAAACACCAATGTATATGAAGGAAGCAAAGACACAAATAGGTAAATGGATTTAGCCAGGGTGACATAGAAGAACCCAGTGTAACAGAAATAGACTAAAGGGTCTGGCTGCCCAGTTTCCTGGTTTAACCATTTCACTCAATCAGCTCTAAGCAGAGCTGCTGTAGGAGTAGGATAAACTGTGGCCTCATCCTGTATCTCAAATGCCTGAAAACAGGTTTCAGAAGTAGCAGGGACAGAAGAGGTCAGGTGAAAAACACAAGTTGCACAAAGAACCTAAGGTATAATATATTTTAATACGGTTGAAGGTATTCAAGTGCCAGAGCAGCAGGATCTGACGAGTGATGGAACACTAAGAGCTAAATATGTGCAGCAAAGAGCATAGGGGGAGGCAGGGGCAGGCAACAGCCTACAGGCAGTTGAAGGGGAGCTGGAAGGAATCTTTAATGAAGGCAGAAATCGTTCTGGGTGACTCAGAATATTGGTATTCACAAAGAGAATTGAGAACAGGCAAAAATAAATAAAGCTGAAAGCAAAACCCAAAGGCCAAATCCCTCTCAATAGCCAGAACACTGATATAATCTGAGCAACCAAACAACAGGTCCTTGTGAAAACCTCTCTCAGCTACTTCCTGCGCACCAGCCTCCCTCCACGGCTGGTGATGGCTGTAAGCAGCTCTGGCTGCCCAAGCCAGGGAGCTTTGCAGGCTGCTGTTGTGCAGACACCAGTTTCCTTGCAGAACGCAGCCCCGGTGGTCTTCCCTCCACACCCCCAGCCCTTGGCTTCCCTGTGACATCTCAACTAGTGCATTGTGTAACTTCACAAACTTCCCTTGAGCCCTGAGCAGCTCAGCTCGGCTTTCATTAGCTGCCAGCTTTTGTACATGTCACAGGCACACACATCGGTCACTGACAGATTCAAAGTCGCAGTAGTTTTATTTCTGAGTGGATTTATGTTAGCCAACTTCCAGATCCTGCTGCCAGCAGCCCTAAATGTGTGCAGCAACATTTAACTATCACCCCAAGGTCTACCGTGAGCACGGAAAACCAGAATGCTTTCCTTTTTTTTTTATTTTAAAACAAGTGTGATGATTTTTTGCCTTTTTAAAATTTTTGCTTTTTATGTCAAAGAAGTTACAGTTACATATATTGGAACTGAGATCAGGAAGACTGAAGGACAGGAAAGATTTCTTGACAGCGAGATCTATTAGTGAATGGAATCGCCTCCCAAAGGAGGCAGTGGGAGCACAAGAAGTGCTTTAGCAGAGCCAGTATTAAGTGCTCCAAGCAATGTGGCCAGCTTCTAGAGGGCTGCCATGAGACCCACGGCCCTCAGCAATACAGGATGCTTGCCATTAGCTTGCTAATGCACATCCTGGCTTGGCCGATTGCTGTTTGGGAATAGCTCATTGACTTCAAATTTCATTAACAAGAAAATATTAGAAGACAGTTTTCTAATGGTAGGGGCAGGCCTTTGCAACGTATCTTCCCATTACAAAAGGCAATTGTTAGGGGGAAGAAGTGAATAGTTTTCATTAGTATTTGTATTAGGATTTATTATTAACCTTTCCTTAAACTACTTCAAAGTAAAAAATACTAAACTGCTTGGATCCCCTCTCTGCCTCTTTCATCCTGCAGAAAACAGCCACCCCCCCATCTCTTGCTAGCGCTACCAAAGAAATAGAAAAGGCCACCAGTTACAACGAGTTTTAAGATTGGAATACAGATCCATAATTTCTTTACCTTAGAAAGCAGAGAGAACCAAGACACAAATTGAGATGCTAAAATTAAGGCAAAAAAACAGCCTTAAAAACATTTCCAGGAGAGAGAACATAATGGGGGAGAAATTGGCTTACTCTATTTTTCTAAGGGTTTAATGTCAGTCCAAAACCAAGCACCTGAAATGCTTTCCTCAGTTTTATAGTTAGTATACACTGCACTGTGCAGCAGTACCTTGTTTCAGTAGTTCAGCCAGTAACTTCCAAAAACTGTATTTAGACTTTAAATGTAAGCTTAATGCTGAATATCTAGGGATTGATGTTTAGTATCCCCATCAATCACCAGTACAAACGATCAGCTTTAGACCTGTAGTAAGAGGAAGCTCTGTGTATGATTTGATAATTCTAATGTTTTGAGGAGATTAAAATCCATTGAAGGGTGGGACAGAGTGAAGATTCGTTTTTGTCTTTAAAAGCAGACTCACCAATGCAACAAGGCAGCCTGCCTACACTGCTGAACTTGACCTTTGCCTCAGCTGCAATGTTCTGTTTCTTCAGAAAGACATGAAGCTTCAGGAGACTGACAGGACAGAAAGGGGGAATTGGCAGAGCCATTTCAGCACCTAATTCATGTTCCCATCTCAAGTCTCTCAGTGGCAGGGGTCCTACTGGAGCAGTGCTGAAGCAGCTCTGCTTTAGGGAATCTTTTGAGAGCCAGCACTAAAGACACAGTACCTTCAAAGGCCAGTGACATTCAGCCAGTTACAGGGAAAACTCCTGACATGCGCCCATGCTTCACCCCATGCCGGTCATTCCAGCTCCTGGCACAGTTGTGTGGAATTAGCTGCATCAATAGAAAGCAATTGGTGAAATACCTGATGGCAGTGGCCCAACTCTCGCTTACCTGCACCTGTCTGGAACCCAACAATTCGATCCATCGTTAGCAGCTTGGCTTAATTATAACTTAGAACTTCTTCAAGCATAGACTTTGCACAAGATTTTAAGTGACTATAATTAATTATACAGAAAGCCTGAAGTGTCTTCTGGTCCATTGTTAAAAATGTCCTTTCCCCACACTGACACCAGAACTTGGTTTTGTAAAGGAACTGGGCTGTAGACTAGGAGAGGGGTCTCTCTCATAGCCTGATATACACAGAGAGAAAGAGCTTTCCTGGCTTAAATGAACTAAAACAAGGCTTCAAATTTGCTTAATCTCAATTAAGAGATGCAGAAAGGAATATTATTCTAACCTATACTTGTTTAGTCCCATTCTTTATATTAATTACTTCTTTCCTCTCTCCTATTTAAGGCTTTTTGCACTCTCCCCAAATTACTCTTGGCTGTTATCAGAGATGGTATTGGATAGCTGTACTCCATCCTGAACTGACTACTTGAATTTTAACCAGTAAAAAGCAGACCACAGAATTAGTGCCAGAAACACTGCAACTTCTTAAAAGACACAGGGGAAGAAGGAAGGTGTTATCATGCAAACAGACTTTTCACACTCAGCTTTTCAGTGCCTACCTGGAAAATGAAAATGTTGTGGGAATGACAGTATGCAGAGGGTTCTTTTGGTCAATCTGTGGACACGGGAATATCACAAATTTTCCCTGTTGTATTTTGGTTTGCTTTGGCCAAAGGAAAGAGGGAGCCCTCTAGGGGTAGAAACACAAAGCCCTGGAGAAATGTTCACACGCCTTTTCCATACCAAGACCCTCCTGCCTTACCTTGAGGTAGGAGCAGGTTCCTGCCGTGTGCAAGGGCTCAGAAGATGAAGGTCTAGGCAGAAAAGTCAGGCTGGGTAGAAGGAGGTCCCGTGTGCTTTCCTGGAAGTGCTTACTCTACAGCCTAGAACATGATGTGGGAAGTAAGTCTCTTTTCTATCATTTGTGCAGTGGTTTACAGGGAAAATAGCACATCACCAAAGTGCAGACTGAAATACTGCAGCTGGCCTGACCCACCACAACATAGCTAGCATTTTTTCTTTTAGGCTATGCAAAAGACTTGGGTTTGCCTTACTCTATGCCTCAAGCATAGGATGAACTCCTGTACAAAATGAGCAGGTTTACGTTTGTCAAGGCATGTTCAAAATATTTCTTTCCAAGAGCTATTTCTATTTGAAGGCTAGATAACAGCTGCACCATTAATACATTTAAATATTTTCTGATTCTAATGAGAACTTCATATTCTTTCCAAACAGCTCAACACAACAACACGAGGATGTGGCAAACCCAAACTTCAAAACATTCTAATTCAAAAACAAACACAAAAAAACCCCACCACCCTGCAAGTATCAAAACCCATCTAACAAGATATTAAGGATTAGCTGTAGTGCCACAGGTAACAGATTTTGTTAGATATCCAAAATTGAAAAGAACAGCTTAACACTTTGAAGAAAACAAATCTTTTTTTATATATATATATATATAAGGGATGTTGACTGCAAGACATCTGCAGTTAGAGATGCAAAACTGTGTTATCAGTTTGGTGAAACGGGTAAACACCCATTACAGTCTCTACACATAATTTACAATAAACTTCCTGTATGACATATTCAAGGTTATGCTTGCTTTCTTAAAAAAGAAATAAATAAAACAGAGGCAGTAACATGAAAGCCTGTAATCTACATTAGTGCTACTTGAATAGCAAACTTGATCTAGATGAAGAAAATGTTTTGTCTGGCCCTTGCCAAAAAACAGAGACACGAAGTCTGCATTACTAAAGGGGAGCCCATATTTCTTAAAGTTCTTCTTAGTCTCTGAAGAAGCCCTTCTGCTCACTCCATTTCCCAGGTATAGAGGACAGCCATTTCCAGACTGATCTGGTAGAGCATGAAGAATTACTTTCCACAGTAAAGTTTTCTAGAGAACCTGGATGAACCCAGCAAATACAAGTGAATGTACACTGAGCAGCTCTACAAGAATTTAAAAAGCCTCCATTTGTGTTGCAACAGTCACTAATTCAGGCTGAAACAGACACAACTGCTTCATCACCACTGTTAGCTCATTACTTTCTACACTGAAGGAAATGAGTGGTTCAGATTTTACAGCATATTGCAAAGACACATACATCAAATGGGGGTGGTTAAACAGGACTTGAAGATTTGTCATTGCTTGCTCAAACAATTTAGGTGGATAACGCTTCTGTGTCATGAACCCCATTCATGGCATCTAGTTTAGCTAAATGTAGCTTTAAATCAAAGTTTTACATTCATTTCCATGGGCTTATTGATTGCTTCTTGCTCAAACCCACCAGCAACAGAGACTGCAGATGACTGATACCACAGTGCAGAAGGTTGGCTGTGAGCCCCATGTTGAACACATGGTCTACTGGAGATCTGCTAGATGAAAAAGAAAACATTCATGAATAAGATAGCATAGCCAACGAGAATCAGCAACGCCAAGATTTCACCTCCTACTAGTCAAAAGAAGACAGTAAAGCCAATGCTGGGCACCAGCAAGGAGAAGCAATAGTGATGCCCAGTCCTTTCCTTGACTGCAGCTGGAATGGGCTGTGAGCTATAGGAAGACAGCACCCTTTGACAGGAAGTACCAAAGATGCCTACATGACACTGGAGTGATTTTGTTCAGCTCTGTGTCGTTGTCAGTGAAGAGCAGCTGTAGTGCCTTTGGATTGTGGAGTTACCTGGATGATGAATTCCCACAGTTGCTTTACATAATCATGAAAGAACAGCAGCACTTAGCTGTTGCTTATGCTCCCTGGTGAGCTAAGTTAATCACAGGCTAGGAAACTGCTGCTAAGCCTCGTCAAATAAATCCCAACCTACACTCTTCTGAGAATTTGCTACTTCTCTATAGATTATTACAAGTGAATTTTCACCTCTGGAATTCTTAAAGTTAAACACCTCCCAAACAAATCAACCAACAAAACGTTTAGAACTGTGAAATGGAAGATATTTTCAAGAGATTTGAGGTTTGATTTGAACTAGGTTCAAGTATTCCCACGGCATCTCAAGCAGAACCTACCTGATGATTACGGTTTTCCTTATTTCTGCATTTCAAGAAATATCTTCTCTGCCTCCCTCTGATGCATTATCCTTGGCTCTTACTAGATTTTTATTTTTCTTCACTAGGATAAATACAACAGCATTTAGACAAACTGCCTAAAAGACAGCATCTCTCAGATCCCTCGAGACTGTTAAAGCTTGCTTTTTGTTGTGTGCCTCAACTCTGTCCTGCTCTCCTGACATATTCTTTCCTGAGCATATGAACACCAGCACTTCAGAAACAATCACACAGATTGGTTTAGCTCCCAAGCCATATTTTGAAAGTTACCATCCATCTGAAAACTTCCTCTATGTAGCAAATTAACCCTAATGTACTCCAAGAATTCACCATCCATCCTTCCACTTCAGCAGTTAAAGACCACTTCTCTCACAAGTATGCAATTAAACAACTGGTCACAAATCTCTGCTGCAACAGGGACCTTCAGATCCTTATCCCATATTACTGTACACGAAACTTAACCTGCATTATTGCTGCTGTTAGCTGGTAAAAACAGTGAAAGAAAACTTAGATCAAATCAATGACTTAAGAGGTACACAGGCCATTTCTGCAATGGTTTTAGTGACATTATCATTTCAAGTAAGCATGCTCTCTGATTCCAAGGACTGCTTCCTTCTACTGCTTCCACTGGTCTCTTTTCCCAGGAAGGCGCTATGGAAGAAAGTAAGATTTGGTGATAGGGTAACCATTCAAAATGTGCAATATTGCAGATCCAGCTATTTGAAGTATTAGAATTAAAAATACATTTAAGAAAAGAAACAAACAATGCTTCGAGTCACTATACTTTATTAATACTTCAGAAACACCAGGTCCTACAGTGGCGAGTTTTTCTCCCCACCTGTTCCAATCACTGCTTTGAAACAACTTCTTGCAATATGCAAATAGATACATGAGGCACTGTGTGAATATAAAAGTGACAATACAAAAAACCCCAACAATTAAACCTCATGCAATACATACATATATATAAAAAATATGGTAATGTAGCATAATACACACAAGCACTGTTAGAACAATCCATGTAAATGAATGTACAATATGCATAGCATTTAATGATCGATGACAACAGGTTTCTGACCTGTGCACAAAACCAGACAGCTTAAGTAAGAGTTTTAAGATACTAGGTAACTGGTTAAGCCACAGTTTATAAAACCTGCTGTACTGCAGCTTTTCTGCTCAGGGTCACAAGTGCAGATTAGCATACAAAATAAATAAGGACTACAATTCTACAACACTTGGCTAACAGCTTCTATTTCAAAGTCACTGGCCCTCTTACTTTCATTCAAGGTTCATTAGCCAACATAGTGGCAAGAAATGTGCCTAAAGCAACAGTTCTGTTCTTGTACTATTTTAATACTGATAAGAACACAATTTTTTAAGTCAGCAGAAGTAGTTACAGAAGTCTAACTTACCACTAAATAAGCACAAGATTGAAGTTGTCGTACAGAGCAGACACTGAAGAATTACACTGACTGAGAGGTTGATTAGCCACAAGGTATGCTGCAGTTACCATCCTGCCTGTTCCGCCAACTAGGGCAAGAAAGAGAGAACTGGAGAGGTGAAGAAAGTCAGAAGGCTTTTTTTCCCTACTCTAATCAGTGCAAATGTTTGAAAACACAATCTGCAGAACAAGGAAATACAAAGAAGAATATTCCTGAAGTCCTGTGTTCAGGATGAGAGCTACTATTACCTGAAATAAGCTTAAGTATTCCCATGGAATAACATGCAAATAACAGCATTTTCTTCTTACACATCCAATAGTGGTCAATGCCAAAGACGTAACAGTTGTTGTAGTCTCTTATTGTCCTAGCTGACATGGTACTTCCTACACTCAGTGTTGCAGCCTCCAAAGATCAGACCACATTCACTATGAACACAGATAAAATGAAAATTATGAAGTGGCAACTAAACTGACTTAACAGCCAACGGAGTTTACAGTCTAAGAAGCAGCATTTTGGGGAGGGGGACTGGCAGTGTAAAAGGATATAAAGGATAGAAGAAAACTGGGAAGAGAATAAGGAGGAGATAGAGCAGGACTGACTTGTAGAAGAGGAAGTTAAAAGTAATCAAAGTAGTTAAAAGTACTTCAAGCTAAAACTATACTGGCCTTTTTTTTGTTTGTTTTTTCCAGTATAAGGTTTTAACCCCCCAAACAAACACCTTATTATTAAACACACTGAAAGGAAAAAAATAAAATAAAAGAAAGCAGCATTAATCATCCAGTATTAAGCAGAATGCCATTTAACCAAGTTAGAAAGGGCAACACAAAAAGAGGAAGTCATAGTATTTAATTGCCTTGAGAAGGTGCCCATATTCTCTCTAGTACTCTAACCATTATCTCCTTATCCTTAAGACATCCAAAAAGGAACCATCACCCCCTAGGTAAAAGGATAAATACCTTGTGCAGTAAGGGATGGTCACACCTTCCTGCTCCGTTTGCCAAAGAGACAAACCTTCCATAAGCCTCAGGTATTGCCTCACAAATGATAATAAACTTCAAGAATTGATCTGGTGGATCAGGAAAGACTGATAAACTTCTTGTGCATGGAAATCCAGAACCATTTCATCATTAGTAATTTCAGTACTCACTCTATTAATATCTCCTGGAAACGAATAATCAGGCTTAATAGTTGAGAGAAAATTCAATAATCACAATCTAACTAGTCACAAAGCCCAGATACATTCAGCTCCTTAGGAAGTTAAATATATCTTCTCTCTTCAGACTAAAAAGCACATATCAACAAGATACGGAACCCTGACTGAGAGGAGTTTGTTAACAAAATAAAGCAGACATTACAAAGCAGCCAAATTCATTTGCTTTAAACAGTGGTTTTCAGCTGACAGTGTGCTGCCAACTCTTCTAGGTTGCTTTTTTTTTTCTGTATTCCATTGTTTGCATTCCAAGATGCTTGAAAACATTTCTTTTCCTATCGATTTTGTCCTCTTCTGGTTGACAAAAGCAGCATCTTGCTAAATTTTCTCTGCTGCCAACACAGCTGTCTTTTGTTTATTTCTGTGTGCACCAGCAGCAGCATGCAGGGCTCAGAAAATCCATTCAACTGGCAACACTGAACAGCTTGTAGGGAAGGCTTGCAAGTGTCCAGGCTCTGACGGCTCACACCAAACTAAAGGTTTAAGTGATTCTCTGTCAGATTCTGGTTTCCTGTTCTGTTTAGAGATAAGGTTATCACAATAAGGTAGTATTTTAAGAAATCTCTATGACAGATACATGTTCAGGTCCAGTCACCCCCTCATGTCTCCATTTGACTGCTTTTCAGCTGATACAACTGCTATCAACAGAAATAACTTTAGATACAGTGAAATCCAACAAATACATTAAAACTAACCAAAACATATGCAGAAAGTGGCTGGCTTAGCTCTTAAGAGCTGTCAATGCTGCAAAACAAATACTTACCAGGGCTAGCTGGTTTAGTGGCTTGAATTAGGAAAGCAAGGAGGACTAACCTCTTGGGTTTGGTGCTGCCAGTTTTAAAGGTTATGCCTACCTTGGCAGGAAACCTATTGCTTTCTAGGACAACTGCTCAAATGCAATCAGACCTGCTATAAACACATGTTTAGCGAGAATACATAACTTAGCATAGATTGGGAAATTCTGCACTCATTTGAAAGCTCATTTTTCTCCCTCTCCAACCCTTCCTAAATGACATTTTGTCTACCAGGACTTGTTTGCTCCTCAAAAAGGGGCGAAGGACCGTTACTTCTTACTAGGATTTTGTGCAGTGGCACAGGCCCAATTGTAAAAGGGACAGTAATAGAACTAAGCAGGGAAATTTAAATCAGGCTTAACCAGAGCTAAATTGTATATGAATCATCTGCAATCTGCTCTGTTGTGGCTAACATCCCCCCACCTTCTCCCTAAAGCATTTGCTTGATACCTAAGTACTGTAAGAATGGAAATAGACCATGTCTGGTGCTGTGCATTAAGTACCTGCATCCATAAGAACACTAGTAATTTAACCAACAGGGTCTCACACAAAGAGTAGAGCTGCAATCTTAATTTAGACTTTAAGCAGTCCAACTAACTGCCTATGTTCTTTACAGACTGAGGGTATTTGCTGGTTACCTTTTGTCAGGGCCCTTCAGAAACACTCATGTTTCTCAGCCACTTGTTTTGGAAGCACCTTTTTGTTACTTTTTAAAGGACTGCTTGGGAGGGAAGTTTTAAACTCAAACAACTGCTTTAAGCTATCAGCTGAAAATGAGTGTTCCAGTGCAGACAGCCAACTTATCTCCAGAATTCAGAAAGCAAGAGAAGCACTTTTCCCAACATCCAACAAAAAAATGGAAATTTTAGTGCCTTTTCATGACAGGAAGCTAATAGCACTGGAAATGCTTTTAAAATGAGCAGCATCTCATCTGACTTTGAATTCAGATAAGTGTCTATTAAATGCTATTAAAGTCATCACTGTGATTAACACTATTCAACTGCCAACTCTGCTGTAACCACTCTGTGCCCAATTACTCATCTTATGAGAGCTCACCAGCCGTATCGATTCATTAACACACTTCATGGCACTTACTCATGGCAGCAGTTGTGCAGTGACCAGCAACTACATCTACTGGATGCTCCCTCTTAGCTGCTCCTCATGCAGAAGGATGTTTAGAAAAATCCATTTAGTACTATTAGCTTCCAAGACAGTGTTGAGGGGTCACAGTAAGTCACCTTGGATGCTTTTACTGTGATTCCTTTCTGGGCTGTTTGAAGACAGAGTTACCATATCTGAGTTTTGCCTTTTTAATGGGTGTGTTTCTAATTCTTTCAGGCACTGGTATTTCACTCTAAAGAACTGACATTTGTAGCTCTATTTTCCAGCCCACTTCCTTTTTAAAATAGGCATTAATAATAGTTAAATGCATTCCTGTCTCTCACTCCTCCATCACTCAGAGGGTGGATTTTACTTAATCTCCCTCTGTTCTAAAGACTTTCCTGTATTTCCATCCTATTCTCAAAAAGAAAACAAAACCCTAAACCAACCCCTCAACAAATGCAATTTGTAAAATCATAATCCTGTCTATGTCAGCCCCAGAATACTGTCTTAGGTATGTTTCTTTGTTGGAGAGGGTGAGGTAGGGAAGGGAAAGAAAGGGAGAAAGGTAGAAGTATGAATTACCCACAAGCAAAGGAGATACTGGATACCCACTAAGCAGAATGACTAAAGCTAGTTTTTAATTAAGCACAATACAACAATTTAAGCATGCTGTGTTTTAAATATGCCGGATGCTTTAAGAAGCTGGGGGCTAAAATGCAGCAGCACCATTCATTTGGAGTCTAATAAAATATGAAAATACTCTCATTTTTCATTGCACATTTGTATGGAATCCTTCAGCTATTTACTACAGCTTCAGAGAGTTTGGCTAGACTCAAGAATTGGTTTTGTTGCAGGCTATTCAGAAAGACAACAAGGAAACAGGCAAATCATTCCATTTGGCATTAGTTGATTTGACATTGGTGGACAAGTGTTAGTACTTGCAGATGACACCGGGAAGTCCCAGATAGGTGGGAGCACTCTGTCACCAAAATCATGTCTTATTTTTAACCAAGAGAGGGAAGGAAAACAGAACAGCCAACGCCAGATATCCAAGAAGTTTTAAGAGGAAAGGTAAGAAAAGATGATGTAGCAGATTAGGACTGTAAATTCAAAACATAGCACCATTTCATATTTTGGAATATTTAGTTCAACTTCATACCTTCTGCTAGAGCTCCTTCCCTCTCTCCTCACCACCCATACTAGTGGCAGTTCTTGTAACAGCATTATGCGTTACAGCTGGTGGCTTCTAAAAGTGATCTCAAAGTCACAAGTGAAACAAAACCTGGAGGTTGCCTTCCCATCCCAAGGGTTAGACCATCCTGATAACCATTTGCAACAGAATTGAAAAGTGCACTTTCAAACCCATACTTGCATCCTGTGTCACGCTTTCATTACTGGTTCAGCATAAAATTGTAATCTTGCGGCTTCAGTTCAAAAAAAAAAGAGTTTCCATAGGTTTTGATCAGGCTGCCAAGGATAGACAAGACATCGCCAAGACCGATTTCCCCCCCAAACAGTATTTGGAATTCTGTTGTAGATGACACATTAGAACTTATTTATTCCACTGACAGGATACAAACGGCCATTCGTGATCCAGTTACAACTCCTACAGATGTGAGCAGACTTCTTAAAGCTAACAAGAAGTCTCTGAAAAGAAAGGAAATATTTTTAATCCCTACTGAAATCTGAATTCCCAAAGACTGCTTCTATCCCTTACATCTCAAAGAAATGAGGCAACAGGTCATTCAGAATGAAAACCTCTATATAGGGGAACAGCTTCTCAGAACATAGGATTTCTTCCTGAGAGCACAGCTTGAGAATTAAATTTTCTGATGACCACAGACAGCTTTTTAAAGGCCCATTTCACTCAGCTCCCATAAAAAAAACCAACAAACCAATATCAAATTTGAAACAAAAGAAAGATATTCTCACATAACTCTAAGAATTCACTGAAGGTCTTAAGACTTTGTTTCTTCAGTAATGCAAATCTGCCCCAAAAAGGCCAAAATACAAAGATCATTATGAAGAACTTGGCTTGCTCAGGTCCCTCCATGTTTCAGGAAATTTGGCAAATATCAGAAACCAAGCTATACTACAAACTCACCAACTTTGCACACCTCCCTTCATGAATACAACAGCTTGCCCTCACTCAGCAGTGAAATCAAACAATTCTGTGTGATCCTTACCATATTAATAATGAGAACTATTTCCAAGACACCAAGAGGCACTAGTGGTCATCAGAACTTAGCATGACACTGAGTATCTGGGTTAGAAATCAAAGAGCTAGGAGATGGTAAATCCGAAGAGATTACTAAGCAAGTCTAAAGGCTTCCTTAACTGAAGCAGGTTCACTACAAAAATTGATAGCCCCCTAACACCAGGTTGCCATCACCAAAAGCATTCTCCACATATTTTAGGACAGCAAAATGGAGGACAGAAAAACACCTGCAACCCTCTCAGGGCTCCCTGTTGCTGCATAGCAGAACAAGGAAGTCACTATCTGAGTTGCTATGCAATGAGATGGTATCTTATGAGGAGTTTCTACATTAAACTATATGATCGTTCATAGTAATCCAGCAAAGCACTCAAGTCATTTGGGTAGCTGCATTGCCCTACACTAGCTAATGATTCAGAGACACTGTTCTTCCTTTCAGCCATCTCAACTTTTCTACCTAAATTTCCTTCCTAAGCAACAATAATGTTCAACACATTTTAATCAACAGCACTGACATATTGCAATGCCATGTGCTTCTAAATTAGGCACACAATCTTGGGGCCAGATGTAAAGCACTTTTTGTTTAGATACAGGAATTACTAACACATTTACTGTTGAGCCTTCAGATCTTGTCGAGTCCTGCTAGCCAGGCTAGTAAGGCAAGACAAAACACAACCAGAGGCTCCTTCACGTAATGGAAATAACAGTTGCACAACAACATACACATTCATTAGGATTCTTTCATCCTCCCCTTAGCTTTGTATCTCCTTAGAGAGTTACTTAGACCCAAAAAATTCACAGAGTATGGCCAAATTAACCATCTATTAATCAGAAACTGTTACTAAACTGTTTCTAGTTTGTGTTATTACATTTTCTTGTGAAGGTCAAAAGCATATTTGTTTTTAAATGAAAGTCATGATGACTCAGACTTGCTGCTTTATGGTTAACTACAGCTTTTTGCATGGGGTAGGGGGTAAGTCACAGTAAGTATTCTGAAGCTTTTATGGCAAGCCACAAGATTTGGCAACAATGAAAGTTGTTTTTTAAAATCCAGTTCCCACTAAAATAATTCACACAAAAAAAGAAACATTTAAGTGCATTAAACATTAGTATTGAAATAAAAAAGTCACATTTTAAAAACACTATAAACTGGCTCACCAGAATATGATAGAAAGCCAGCAATCCTTGGGTGAAATATTTAAGGCACTTGAGGGTAGTCAGTTTTTAAACCCAGATAATAAAGACACAGCCACTTTAAAATTCTAATTTAAATAAAAACCACAATAAAGTAACACTGCAAAAAATTCCTCCAACTGTAAAGTTCAGTAAATAAACACGCATTTAGAATAAAAATAAAATTCTCATTTGTTATAGTACACAAAAAAATGGCAGAAACAGCATATTTAACTGCTAGAGCACACATACTGTAAAGATCTCTCCCAAATACAACAATAAGGGTCCTTTCTTTTCAGGTTGCCAAACAGCCACTAGAGCATGTTTTTTTAGGGGAAAATAATCCAGTGCAGTTAAATATTGGATTCCAGTTTATAAACCAGAGCATCCCAGGAAGCAGCTGATTTGCATCATTTTGCCTGGGATATTTCTAGTTAGCTCTCTTGCTCTTTTTCTGGAGCATTCAGTCAGTTTTATTTTCTCCTCTCCATACAAACAAAATTAAATGTCTCTGTTTGAATGAAGAGGCCACATCATTCTCATTTCATCTTTGGTACAAAACAAAAGCAACTTACACAGTATAATGGTGTCACCCAGTCTCACACACCAAGCCTGTTCCTGCAGACCACACACAATAACAAGCTTTTCTATCTGTCCTCCCAATCTCCAAACTAACATCACAATTAAATACAACATACAGCATTCTTTTTAAGCACTAATTTTCAATTTTCACTCAGAATTCACAAACGGGTGTTCTCACCCATTAGCTTATACATATTATGGTTTCTTCCCACTTCCAGGGCAGAGGGACATGACCAGCAGCCCTGGGACACATGTTAGAAGTCTGCTCCCAGAGACAAAATAGGTGTACAAATCTCCACATCTGCTCAGTGTTTTTTGAAGGGAGAAGAAAGGAAGGAAAAGACAAATGGGAATTCAGTAAAAGGAGTCTTGCCTTTTTGTTAAATGTTTGTCCATTTGTCATTTCTCTCCTGACATGTTTTACCTATTTTATTAGAGGCTTCTTCAGTGGAAAGCAGTTCCTTATGTGAATTTATTTGAATGTTCGGATTAAGCACATTTTGTCACTGTGTGGCTGCCGCCTCACAGCTGAGGAAGTTAAAGGGTGAGCTCTGAGCGTCATCACCAGCCCCAAGGCTCTTAGGGTCTTTGAGACAGTCTGCCAAGATGTCCTGAGGATCCCTCAAGAAGACCACCAGAACAGTGATGTTATCACTGGATCCATTTTCCTTTGCAGCAGCCACCAGTCTTTCTGCTGCTTTGAGACCCACTCCTTTGGTTTGCATTAAATGATCTAAGACCAAGTCTACAACCTCATATGGCTTGACAGCATCAAAGAATCCATCGCAGGCTAGGAGCAAGTAATCTTCAGAACCAGTCAGCTCAAACGAATCTCCATCTGCATCACCTGAGATGTAGGGTTTCTGACATATGTCACCTATGACAAACAATCAAAACAAAGGCTTTCTTACTTCAAATGTTAACAGTTCCTTCTTCAGGCACCAACTGCTTTTACCATCCTCACTGTAAACCCAATAAGATTATATGGCTGCAAGCTATGTAAGTTACACAGCTGTAAGACAACCTTATGGCAAAGACAGTAAGAGTGATTTACTACTTGGTCAATGCTGAGCAAAATGTCATTTACAGTAAACATAACATACAGTCTCAGGTGGTGAGTTTTAATCAAATTTAAGCTGAAGTCTACTAATTCTGGTGGTTTATCTTACCAATTGCTCTGGAGACAGCCAAGGTACCATTAACCCGCCAGCAGTCCATATAGGTCACACAACCACCCAGAGTCTCAATACGTTCTCTCTCATCCTGAAAAACAGTAGAATATAATTTTTATACTGAAAGCCTACTCATGGCTTACTGACCTTGCTGTTATCCAATCAAGGAGGAAAAAAGACAAATCCCAAAACCAAAAGCTGCTTCAGCTTCTGTATTTATACTATGAATATAGCAAGCACATGTATCAGAATCTAGGGTGGAAAAAAGCAATTAAGATTACCAGAAACAACCCACCTACTTCCCAGCTATACCATGGCTTGTCCACAAAAAAAGCAGAGTTCTTAAGTTTTTGTATCATGATGTTCTTTCCCATATAGATGAGTACCCTTTCCTGCCACTTATTCCCATATGCAATTATGTAAAGCACCAAACACTTCACTTTAGAAGGCCTGATTCCAAAAGGTTTCATCAGAGATTCTAACAACATGTGCATGAGAGGAAAACACCAAGTCAGACTTACTTCTCTTTCCGGTTTGTGAGGTTCCATTAACGTCACAGCTTTTCCTTGCTGTACAAGCATTACCTGCGAGTCCCCTAGCCATGCTATGTGTAGCTTGTTCCCTACAATCAGTGCAGATACACCTGTTGTACCACTCCGCAGCTTCTACGGAAGAACACAGATATATTAGGTGAATATTCAACAAGTTCTACAAGGTTACATGGCAATATTGCAAACCTAGGTTTAATCACACTTAAATGCAGCAGACTAGACCTGCCAATCATAATTTAGGTACCTGAATAAAAGGTACAGGCATTAGACAGACTTGAATTAAACTATTTACATATTCCAACATGCAGCTGGCTAATACTGCCTGTTACATTCTTCCTTCTCTGTTATTAATTCCAAAACTGGTGTAGGAGACTAAGACCTCTATTGTTCAAACCACAGAGAGAATATAAAAATGAAAAAAAAAGGTTCTGAATTTCAGTAGTATAAACATTTCTCTCACACACAGAGGTCTTCCCAATCCCTTTCACATTCTCTATCACTAGCAACTACAGACACCTTGCTCCACAGACATTCCGTTAACCTTGAGTATTTAAATGATGATGTAAACAAATGAGGGCACTATCCTAGATTCCCTAGATTAGTGAAAAATTAGACCTCATGAAGATGCTGGTCCCTCTTTTGTACCTCATTGACAGAAATTAAGGTATTAACAATGAATACTTCCATATTCAGTTACTGCTATAACAAAAGAGTTCTCATTAAACTGTATAATAAAACATCCTCCCATTATGTAGATATGAAGAAAGAATGATCATCATACAACTTGATTCAAAGCTGATCAATATCCTTAACGAACTGAAGAGCCCGATTTAAATCACAGAATATTTTTCATCTTACGACCTCCTGTGACATTAATGGCAGGACAAGAAAGAGGGAGACAGTCACTGAATTACCAGGAAAAGGACAACAGGACATCCAGAAGCTGCCTAATTTAGGCAAAGAGGGAGCAGAGTGTTCTCTCAACTAATTAGTATGTCAGAATCATTTAAACCACTTAACACTTCTTTTCAATCACTCATCTTGAACTCGCAAAAACTGTCATTTTGTTTTTCCTCAAAAAAAAGAAATGTTTTGATCAAAGAAAATCTTTGATGTAGCATAATTTCATAAAAAGGTCAGTGATTCAAAGAAACTGTACTGGCAGATTTTTCTGGATAATACCATGTTGTCCAACAGTTCTCAATGTTGTTTAAACACAATGGAATTAATCTACCCACTCACCTCTCTCTTGGCTTTGAAAAGAAACATTTCATCTGTCTTCTGGAAAGAGCATTTCAAGGCCTCAGCTGGATTCTTAACAATCTCTTCATGTAGTCCAACATTTACATGTAAATGGGTTGCCGAATAATTGGCAGCATCCACTCCACCATGGCCATCAAATACCGCAAAGAAAGCACGATCAGTGTCATCCTTTGGTGGGGAGAGAAAGGAAGAAATATTCACGTTCAAAACCAAACTAGCTCATAGACTGGTACCAGTCAGCAAAGATGCTTTATCCTAGGCCTTCTTTCATACAACTTTGCATGGGTAAGGGCAATTTAAGTCAGTTTACCCATATGCAAAATGGATCAAATGGGTACTTTGCAGGGGACTTTTCCTTGTTTGCTGTCAGTCATTTAATATCCTTGAAAGTAATCTGGAACTGAATCAGCAGACAGCTGGTTACGTAGTTCCACTGCAGCTTCATTAATTGGCACTTGCACAATGGCTGTTCTCCCCCTTCTTTTCTTAATATATGTTACCTCAGTCACAAGAACATTGTAAATCCAGCAACCTAACAGTAGGTGAACTTCTCTTATGACATAAAACCCAAGGTCACAAGACCCTTCTTCACCAGGCCAGTAGTAAGCCGGCAGCAACCCGAGTCAGTAAGTCCTAGCTCAAGACATGATAAAATAACCTGTGGTAACAAATTCTTACCCTTCACAGATTACCCATCACCATGTGTACAGGAACACTGAAAATCTAACAAACTGGCCTCCCCACTTGTGTCCACACTTACTGATAAACCAAAGAGCTGGTTGAACTCTGGGAGCAGAACGTGGCGGTCCTCCATTTTCCGCCGGGTGTTACGGATGGCATGGATAGAAACAAGCAGGAACCGCTTCAGTGGTCTCAGTGGTGGCAACTGCTTCTGCCACTCAAAGCAAACATCCCAGAGCTTGTTAAAGAAGCAACGCTGCAATGACTCTCCATCCAGCACTGACAGCACAAAGACAGACAGTAAGTTGTATGCCCACTTGCCTACATTACCCCATCTTTTGGCTTGTCTATCCTTCAAATGTTAACAGCTCTTTGCTTAGAGCTATATACACACAGTCAGCACTCTGCCTTTACAGGCTCTGCAAGAATTAAAATAGGCTTCTGAGAATAATGGGGATAAAAAGTTGGAACTGAAAACAGTATAACAGCAAAGATAAGAAAAGCTACTTGCTCATTCTCTTTCAAAATAGAGGGTTATCAAGTAGGTGATTACATCACAAAAATCATAACAAAGATACCATATTATATTACATTATATTACGTCAGGCTGGCATATTAGATGTAAATATTATTATGGAAATAAAATTAACAAGATTTAGTGGTAAAAATACATCCTAAAAAAAAAAAAAAAAACAAACAAAAAACCCAAACCAAATAAAAAATAAAACCCAAAACCAACAACAACAAAAAAAGCCCAAAACAACCAAACAGAAAAAACAAGTGGGCAGAAAAGCCTTCAAGATAAAAGACGGCTGCTGTCTTGGACACAAAGGTTGAAAAACATTAGCCTGGCTTTGAGTTAGGTTATGTCCTACTGAACCACTTCCACTGAAATGACAAGGAAGCCTGAGAATGTTTTGCCGAGATCAATAGCTCAACTCATAGCTGAGCTGAGCAGATGAGAATTTTAAGCTGTTGTCTTTATGTTTTTAAAAACACATGGGTGTAGGAGCCAAAAGACAGCAGAACACTTCCACCACTTTCCTGCTCTGTCATTACAGAGCACAACTGTAAACATCCATTGAGCAGAGTGTGAAAAGCTCCAGCCAGACACTCAAATCCTTTCCTGGATAGGTCCCAAAGATCAATTAATCCAAACTTATTGTTCATCAGACTGAATGCTTCAGTTTGGCATTGTGTCTAGCTTTGCAATGCAGTCTCTCAGAATATGTAATAATTTAAAGTTTTGCTATTTGAATAAGTGCTGAATCAACTAACTTCAGAAAGCAGCAAAAAGACCATCTATAGAGCAAAAATAATTTGCTGCTCAGTAATGTGTTTCCTCAAGAACTGCAGTACATGAACTATCTTTTCTGTTCTATTCTGACTTCTGCTAACACTGCTTGCATTAAAGCTTCCTCAGAATTCCTTTTTATAACTCCTGGTTCTCAAACGAGACTTCTTCTCAGCAACATTGGAAGGCCAATGAAATATTTGTGCTGAAAGCCTATATATTTATCAAATGTGGTTATAATCTGATGTTCTTTATTTTAGTATAAAGCCTGAGCAATAACAAATAAAGATATACTACTGGAACACAACATCACAATTCAGTAAGATACAATTCTTTCTAATGCAAAAGAGACAATAAGAAAGATGCTTTTATACCACTTTTGGCATGTCTTACCACATGCCTTATGGCCACTGTGGCAATACAGAGCTTCTAGTCATGGAAGTAGCTTGATCCCTGCAGAAAGCCATGCTCTAGTACTGCTGCCTGCACTTCTTTACTATCTTACAACTGCAGCGATCTAGTCACACAAAACTCTCACAAGCCAGCTGCTTATCTCGGGCAGAGTCCTGCTCCCGGTTAAGTTAGTTGCAGTGAAGCCCGTGCGATTGCTCTCGGACAGGAGAACGTCCCTATATCCCTACGGAACATACTTGCGGGCTGGCTCTGTGAGGAGGTGCCAGGAGGCTCCAGCCTCAGCAGAGCCCGGGCAGGCCTCCGGGCGGTCGCAGCTCCGCCGATGGGCGGCAGAGGGCGCGATCCGCCCCCCGCCCGGTACCGCCCGCCGCTGCCCACATGCCCGTGGAGCCGCGGACCGGTTCCTCCCTGCGCCCGAGGAGGAGGGCCAAAGCACGTTGTTGTTTAGAGCCCAGCCACGCTGATGCGAAGCCAGCTGTTCCCATGCAAAGTGCTGGAAACCTGCTATATCTCTCCAGGCACATGAAGGCTGCAAACATGGAGGCAAGGGATGAAGTAGTCAGGGTGCAACCAGGCTTTATTAAATGTACCCCCTCCTGCTGTTTCAGACTTGTATGTGAATACTGGAATAGGCTTCTGGAAAGCGCCACATCCTTGCCATTACCAGAGGTCTACTTGGAAACACACCCTCTGGGACACATTGAACTGCCTTCAAGTCATCCCAGGGAAATGGAAGGGCGAGCATTTCTTGTTACAGGATAAACTAGTTTGCCCAAGCCATCTCTCCTCCATTTTTATCTTCAACTCTGCCTGCATCCGGCTCCATTTAAATTCTTGGCACCGGGATTGAAGGTTTGGTGAAGTCTAATGTTAAACATTTCAGCATGTAAATGTAATAGGACCATCTGTTACATGAGGCACAAACCCAGTACTCAGTCACCAAGGTCTGTTCTCTCTACAGTTCAGTCAGGAGAGAATGCAAGCATCAGGAAGAAGCCATGCACCAGGTTCTTCATCCCTCAGCATCCCATCTTTATAGGGGAGGGTGGGAAGAGAAGAAATAATCACTAAAGACAGTGACTATTAAGAAACTTGCCAAGAGAAAGATCCACGGTTTCAAGACGTTCAGGTTGTGGAGGGGACACAGATCCCAAAATCTGGTTCCCAAGAAGAAACAAAAGCAAGCTGGACTATATGGATGAATTTAAGGTGCCAGTATGGCTGCACAAGAGGAACATGTAGGAGTAGTTATCTAAGGTCAGTTTACCAAAGAGAAAAGGGCACTTCAAAAATATAAAAGGTTATCAACTTAAGATAGGAACTGAATCAGTTCCATTCAAGTGAAATTACCAATGAGGAAAATAAAAGTTCTGAACTAGTTCAGTTCAGGAAGCCCAGTGGACACAGTCATCAATTCTTTTTGGGAAGAGAAACACTCTTCTCTTTCCAGAAAGCCAACCCCCACAATCTGTCCGGAGCTCCAGACCCCATGTTTGCATCCTGCCCACAAAACTAGCACAGCTACTTTCATCCCACAGATACCCAGCAGGAGCAAATAAGGTTCTGTTCGCTGCTGCTTGCCAGCTAACCAAATATTCTGGGAAACATTTCAAAACATGGAAGTCTTCCAACAGACAGCCTCTGGGAAAACCACAGAAGGAAAGAAAGCATACTTACAGGTGAACCTTTCCTCATCTCCTTCTCCCTCTGTTTCCACATTTTGCTGCTTGAATTCAGCCAAGTCTGTTTGGAGAACTTCATTAACTGCAGCATGGATCAACGATGCTGCAAGAAGTGGTGAAACACCTCTGCTGGTAAGAAAAAGAAGGGAAAGAAAACCATACTGCATTAGTTGAAGTTGAGCTACAACCTCACTGGTTACAGGTGATGACCTCAGAATTACATGCAATCAGTAAATCCAACTTAATTCGTAAACTAGTAGAGGAAACCATATGTTTAATATTTATTCATACAACTCTTTAGTAAGATCTTCAGTTAGACAACTGCCTTCGCAAGCATTCAAAGAGGAATAAGCGTATGAATCATGTTTTCAAACTGTTGCCTCACACTCCAGTCGCAGATGGTACCTCCTTCACTTCAGCTCTTGCATGGGAACTTCTACCCTCTGAACACAAACATTTTGTTTCTACTCACTATACAACGTTTCTTTCTTGCAGTCAACTGTAAACCACAGACAGTACCAGGATCTCTGCGTTATGGTACACACCAATCTCCAAAGAGGTTAATTAAGACTCCAGTTCCCTCCACAAGAAAAGTAACGCTCAGTACTAACCTACAGCCCTTTAACACTCAGTTTCTCCTGACTGGAAGTTCCCCAAAGAAATCACCCAGGATGAAGGTGCAAAAAGCTGGCTCTGCGGAGGAGAATAAGAAAAGACTCCAAGACTTGTGATTCAGCTGAAGCGTCTAGAAGACAGTAATGCTACACAATCTATGCAGCCTCTCCTTTTTATTCAACACTTCATGCAAGCTTCGTGCTTTTGGTGGGTTAACCCTGGCTGGACACCAGGCGCCCACCAAAGACTCTCTGCCACTCTCCTCCTCAACTGGACAGGGGAGAGAAAATGTAACAAAAAGCTCATGTTGAGATAAGACAGAAAGAAATGGTTCACCAGTTACTATCACAGGCAAAACAAACTCAACTTGGGGAAATCAGTGTGATTTATAACCAATCAAATCAGAGTAGGACAATGAGAAATGAAACAGAATCTTAAAACCACCATCCCCTCACAATCCCTCCCTTCTTCCTAGGCTTAACTTCACTCCCCATTTCTCTACCTTCTCCCCACCAGCAGCACAGGGGGACAGGGAATGGGGGTTGTGGTCAGTTCACCACATGTTGTCTCTGCTGCTCCTTCTTCCTCAAGGGGAGGACTCCTCACACTCTTCCCCATGCTCCAGAATGGGGTCTCTCCCATGGGAGACAGTCCCTCGTGGACTTCTCCAGTGTGAGTCCTTCCCACAGGCTACGGTTCTTCACAAACAGCTCCAGTGCGGGTCCCCAACAACTCTTATATTCACTATATTCCCATGGCAGGCACTAAAAATTACAGTACATAACACACATTCCAGATATTTTCTGTGAGCACAATGAAGAATAAGCATGGATGTCCATAAAAAGCATTTTTTCCGTTGTGCATGGAGTGTTTGATACCCACAAAGTATCAAATTATACAGCCAAAGCAAAACACATTAAGGCACCTGCAGCAAGTCAAGGGTAACACATTTAGAGTCCTGCGTAATACTGGTTGGCTACAGACTAAGAAATGGTGGAAGCAACTGGTCTCTGCACATGTTCAGCAGAGATGACTCGTTCTGTGCGTACAGAAGAGTGGGGAGGGGAAGACCATGAGGTTTTAGATCTCGGTGACAAGAAGCTGAAATGCATTTTGCCATTGTGCTTCTGAAAGAGAGGCCTTGTCATCTCCTCACAGCCCCATACGAGTACCTCCTGTGGCAGCAAACAGAAAGCATTGTGTTAGTCAGCAGGCTGCTAACAGAAGCGTGTTTCATGCTATGCATTCTGTGGCCGTGATGGCCTACTTTAATGAGTCATTTCGGTACTTCAAATAGATGGCAACGTGTTTGCAGTCCTTTCAGTGCCGGCTGCAGTCACATCACATCACGGGAAGCCAGAAAGTGGCATTTTCTTTCTTTTAAGGCTAATATGTTCAGGGGAGTCAGTACCTTTCCTACCCAAGTTTAAATTGACAATGCCTGCTTATACTTTGACACCAACAGAAAACCTTTTAAAAGGTCAGGCAAGAAATGCATCTGAAACAGATATGGCAACCCCCCCACAAAATCTTGCTTCCTGTTTTTGTTGGTAGAGGTGGAAAAGAAAGGAATATAGAAATAGAAGCCACACAAACAGTTGTCAGATGTGTAGCTGCTGCTGCTGAAAGTCAAGAGCTTTAGTTAAAGTAGGTTTCAGCTCCAAGAACAGAGACAAAAGTGAAGCAGCTATGCATTTACATGCACAGTGAGAGCCACAGCTGCAGTTATCTTCAGAATTTCTCTGCTATGCTAGAAGAAATATTCAAATCTAGCCTGGGTTTCCAGCTAGGCATGAGAAGAGGGCTTAATGCTTTGATTTTAAACTTCCTCAACTTCTGCTTTCCAGAGCCTAGGCTTGCTGAACTGAGTCCATAAAAAGAAGCTTAAACAAAAGGCAATACACTAAATGCTGTAATTCACAAGTCCTGGGAATAAACCTCTGCTTACAGGATGCCTGTAACAAAAGTTTTTGAGTTATTATGTCACATCCTTCAACTTTTTCCAGTTGCCACCCAGTCCCTAAAAAGGAAATTCAGAGGTTCCTCAGTACCGATAGCTTCATTCAGTTTTCCTTTATGCATTTCCTCCCCCTCCACAGTTTTGCAAACCTGTGCAAAGAAGATGGTTGTTTATTGGGAGTTTACTTGTTATGCAGCCAGCAACAACACTGAGCAGTTGATTCTGACATGCTGACAAAAGATAAAAGCCTAAAAAATGAGTCTACCTCTTCAGTTATATCTCAATTCCAAACAGAACATATTTGTCCATTACTTTATAAACTTCTAATACCAGTACTGCCATATTGCTCAACCTGTTTTTTACTCAAGCTCAGGTAAATGGAGGTCCAAGGCAATGGCATCTTCCATTCAGATGAAAGATGGCTCTGATTTCATCCTCTAAATCAGAGACTTCAAGGGTTAACAAAATAGATAATTAAGAGTAAGAACTGCTGCTTTAGTTGAGAGCTACAAGGTCTCACATGGCTAGAGAGGATCTGGAAGCAGACACAGTACCTATGGCAACCAGCATAAAGGCAGAAGCCCACTGCAGTTACCATAACAGACTTCAAACCTTTTCTGTAAGCAAGAGAAGAATGTCACTTAGTGTTAAAATCTTCCTTTCAAAGCAGCCCAGGACACCCTGCTGACAGGCTGAACAAGCATAATTTAATCTTCCTGAATCGGAAGAAAAACTGGAGCTGTTTCCTAAGTGGAAAAACAACTGTGTTGGGAAGAAGAGGGAAGCTGGTGGGGTGTGTTATGTGGAAAGGATGTTACCTCCTCGTAAGCGTGTCTTAGAAGAAATGTGTCAGCCCCATTTCTATGACACACGCAAGACTAATTGCCTAGCCTCAGCATACACAGGCTAGTAGTAAACAGACTTAGAATTTCTTTGCTACAGGCTATTTCTTTGCTAACAAAAAGGGTGTGTTTTGACCACAATGGAAAAAAAATACTAAAAAAGAATGAATGCATGTTGTAACAGTGCAGATGAGACACTGGCGCTTCACCACCAGGTAAAGTCAGATTGCTAGTGGCTGGAACATATCCCCCAGACACTTCATGGTATCCCCAGGCCACTTCATGGGAAAACACAAGTCTCATTTAAAAACCTGAGTAGAGATAGAACTGTTAAAGAGTAAAGCAATACTTATGCTAAGAAAGAACACACTTAAATTTATATGCCATCCTCCTCCTTGAAAGATTCCAGACTGCTGGACACATCCAGTATTGTTAAAAGGAGCTGTGGAAAGCTCCTTTGGACCTGTGGGCCAAAATAAAGTTACACACAGAAGGAGAAAGCAATTGTGATAATTTGCATACATTAGATTTGGCATGAGGTATAGAACAGAACTTACTTCTCTTGTTGTTTACCTTGTTTCTCTTCTGCAAAACAATTTAGTTCCCAATTTTATTTCACTTTAAAAGACCACCTTGTCACAGCCACAATGTATTTACGTAAGTCAGCTCAATCAAAAGACTTACTGAACACTTATATATCAGCTTTCAGGAGGACACAACAGAATATACACAAGTTCCTTCAGGAAGCAGAAACCCCAGTAAGATCACATTTTATTTGGTTTTATTGGGTCATTAAATCCCCAGTACACTCACAGTGAGTGTTGCAGACAAGTCACCAGTTCAAAGATGCCCTCACCTCTTCTTCCCCTCAAATTTAAGAGGGTATATTGAGAAATCTGTAGTTAACAGCTTTGCAGGCAAGGGAGAAGCACCCAGAGCATCAAAGGTCAGGCCACCACTTCTCATCCAGAGCCTCAACTATGACTGCACTTTTTTCAAAGGCTTGGGAACAGATGACAGCCTTTCTGTTGTGCACTATGCCCACAGCTTACGGCAGCTTTGAGACAGCAGAGTAGGGCAGCAGATGGCAGATTCCAAACAGCTGCTCTTCAGCACTTGGAGCAGAGAGAAGCAAGCTCTGTGTAACCTGGTGGAGAGTGGTACAAAGCCTCTCTAGGACATACCAAACACCCAGTGTTTACACAAAGCATTTTTTGGAAGGAAAATAACTGGCATCTTCCCACCCCAGACGCACAGATATTCTCTCACAGTACTGTCAGGAAATCTGTTTGTAGGAAGAGAAGCACGAGAGATTGCCAACTGTATTGGCCAAGCTGTTGATCACTTCTCACCTTTCAAATTTAAGAGAAAAAAAAAAAGGTTACATGATGTTGTTTCTAGATATTATTAACAAAGTGATGGCAACAAGGCAGCACTGGAATTGCAGGCTATAGCACCACTGTATGATCCTCTTTTCCTTTCAGAGTGTGCATATATATATGTATGCATGCATATGCTGGCAACAGAGAGGTGCTGTATCTGCGAGCAAAAGCTTCTAGAAGTCAGTAGCAGCTGACTTATATCAGAGGGAAGATATATTTGTGCACTTATTTGCTACACAGACTCTGCAACACCAGATCATCACATATAGCACAGCTTTGTCAGTAAAGCAAAGTTTGTCAGAGCAGACTCAGTGTGTTTCCAGCACATTACAGCTATATCAGCAAAGCAGTTTTAGTGCAGATTTGCAAGCACTAGCAGTTCTCTAGTAAGTGAAAGATCCTCTCATACTGCCAAAATAATAGCAGGTCACAAGTTTCCTCATAAACAAAAGCTGCTTGTATTCAGTATTTTCTCCCCAGTCTGCTACTTTTATTTCCCTCCCCCATTTTTATTCTTATAATCAACTACAAAATGTTTCCATCCAAGTTGCTCTAAGCATTAGTATTTATTACAGCAGCACTCAGAGTTCCCCAGGTGATTGTGACCTGAAAAGTACAAATATGTATCTGCTGCGAACATCTGACATCCTACAATGCACAGAAGTTGTTTCTTGCACTAATGACATCAGGTCTTTACAGTAGATGATAAGATGGAATAAAAACAAGTATATAAACAATGCCACACACAGAATTTCAGTCGTTCATGTTTCCATCCATTCCAACATCCAAGCCATTTTTTGTACAGCTTTTCTTCTGAAACTATCAGAAGCGACAGCTTTATAATCCAGAATCCATCTGCTTAGGCCCTTAAGTCATCATGGAACAGTTTTTGCAGAGAACATGCAATGCAGTCACCTGCTGCTTCCATTTCCTTCTCAGCAGGAAGAAAAACCACACAGCAGAACAGGAGAGACATAATTCCACAAAGGACACTTCTCAATTAAGCCATAAACCTGTTGTTTCAAAACTGAGTATTTCTTATCTTGATGCCCAATTCAAACAGCAACAGAAAGGATATTTCGCACAGATTACAAGAGCAAAATACGCAAGTTCTAGGGACAGACAATTTCAGTTTTCCAAGCAGAACTCAAGAAGCTGATTTAAACAGCACCGAGTCAGCCCTAGAAGCTTCCTCATCATTATACATTTGCCTTTTTTTTCAGCATTTCATCAATTTTTTCTCTCTTGCACTGCAGGTGTCCCCATACATACACTTCCTTTTTAAAGGCAAAGTGATTATTTCCCAAAATACTAAAAGTATCTTGTAGCAGGAGAAACTCCCTGGGAGCTTTAAATAAAGAAATGTATTCTAAAAAGCAGTTTACTGATCTCAAAATTAACTGTTTGTCCAGCCTGTAAATACTGTTAGAGGCAATTCTGAACTGCCCAAAACAGTTACCCAGACACATGTTCAGTGTGAGCTGCACAGCATTTCTCTCTGTGCGTTGCTCTGCCATCAGCTTCAGAGCCATCAGCGGACAAACCACACATGACAAAACAAGCTGGTTCTGACCATCATCCAAAAACACCAGAGCCACTTTGTTAACCATTTGCTAAATTAACTAGTTAACAGCAGAAGTACCACATTCCTCTTGTGCATTAACTTTCTCAAGGCTTCCAACTCTAACATTATTAACCACAAACCAGTGAGAACACTGGTGTTGCTGAAAGAGCAGGCTGCTCCTGCTAATCCTATGCTTGCGTTCAACACCAAGCACAACTGGTCCCCTGAAAACTAGAAAGTTAGTTTACAGGCAATCACACATGAAATTCACTTTCTTGTCTGAAATGAATGGATGGCTGATACCACAAATGTGCTCTTAGCAATGAGAAGCATTACTGCATTAAAATAACATAGACTGAATGGTACAAATTTGGAATAAGGAAGTAAATTTTAGGGGATTTATTAAAAGCAGAGGTTACAGTAGCCAGGGTATTAGTAGTTTTCACAGAGGAAGGGACTAAAGAGACTTTTAAGAAGAGATTAGGTAAACTAGATGCAAAATGAGATTACTTTTTTCCCCGTCTTCCTGCTTACATCACATAAAGCCATCAAAGTATCAGAATTGCTGAATTAACCATTCTAAAAGCAGGGAAATGCTGAAAATAAAGACGCTGGGGCCACACCTTAGGTGAAAGCATTAGAGTGTAAAACACAAAGACACAAAACAGGATGCTGAGGCAACCAAGAGATGAAACACAGTGAATCGTTTGGGACGGGGCAGAACAGGAAGCTGGAGTCTCACAACTGTTATTGCAGTAAAGTCTCCTCAAACAGGAAGGCTGCTGGAATTTCACATTGTTCTTTGACTGTGTCACAGGATGGTCATACAAGTTTCTGCTCTTATCAAGGAAAAGGAGACATTTCTGTATTTGGGGGTCTGATGTCATCTCGTGGTCTGTTTCAGTGCAAGTTCACAAATTTTCACATTAATTTTTAAAGCTCTGGAAGTAATTAAATGGACTCTGCATCCACACTGACCCATTTCACAGATGGCCAGAACACACAGCTCATACCTAAAAGGGTATGTTAACTAAAATTCTGCAAAACAAGATTACTTAAGCCTGCCCCAATTCTTCAGAGTTTTATGTACATATTTAGTTTCATAAAGGCGGTTCCATTGATTTGAATGAATTATTCAAAGTAGAAACATCTGCAAAGCTTCACCAGATTAGCGATTTAAGCACAAGTCCTGCCAGGAAGCAGAAGTGGTTGGGTCCCTTAGCTAGTGCTCAGCTATCCCAGCTGCATTTGCAGAAAATGGGCAAAATCATTCATTTTAGATGCGTAAAGACATTCAAGGGGGTTAGCCTGGAACAGCCAACTGCTTCCATGTAAGAGAGGTATACAGCCTTAGAAAAGCAATAGCATTCAGAAGCTCCCTGTTGGACATAACATGTGTTACTCCTTGCCCCATTTATCTTTGCAACAGCAGTCCTGATTGGTGGTGGAGGAAGAATGTTTCTCCTTGCAAAGACAAAGATGCACGCCTCCAAGTAAGTGGAAGAACAAGCTAAACATCACTGTATTTTGGCCAAGCCAAGGATATCATTGGGCTTTTATCAGCTTCGGCCCTTCAAGACATGACCCACACATCTGTGTGAATGTGAATGAAGTATCTCACAAGATAGAAATAAGAAGCAGAACCATGTGCCAAGCTTGACTCCAAATAACACTGATCTATCAAGAAATCCTTCTTCATTACTAATCATCATAAAATACATTCTGTGATGCTGGAGTGTTAGAGAAGTCCCCAACTAAGGAAATACAGAACAAGGATCAATGCTAGAAGCCAGCGAAGTACCCCTGATAACATCTCCAAAATGTTAAACCGGGTTATATGGGCACTGTGATATTTGCATGTGCATATTTTCCACTGAGCTACCATCTGTGTGCCAGGGAGGCTACCATGATAGCCTGCAACAGCAGATCGCTAGATCTAAGCTTCAGTGACCTCTCACGAATTTGTTTCTTAATCTGGCATCACTTCTGCATCTTCAACAATTTCTACACAAACATTTACATGTCTTGTAAGCCTCATTCCTTTTCCTAAACCTTTAGCATCCTTCTTTCTCCTGTCTCCTTACATTCCCTCATCTGTTTCAGCAAAGATTTGGGGTATTCAGAGCAACTGAAAAGTTTATTTAACCATCAAAGCTACATTTGGAGTTGATCTGTAGTAGCAAATGTGGGAACAAAAGTGCAATGCTTGGCAGTACCTCACACAGAGACTTCAGGTTTGGTTCTTAATTCCATGGATTATGAAAAGGTGGCCTGCATTTCTGAAATAACTAGATTCTTGGCCTGGCCTTGGGCTCCACATGCAAGAACTTCGCCTCCCAACAGGAACCCACAGCCTTTTTGCAATTGCAAAATGAGGCTTCTCTTTCTCACAGGAGTCTAAAACTGAGCTGTAAGTCTGCTGGGATCCCTACGCTTGACATTTCAGTTATGCTCCACTGTGTCCAAGCACCCAGCTTCACACACAGAGTTGCTTCACTGTTTTGCCTGCAGGCAGCCAAAAGAATTCACGAAAACACTTTCCTTATGTAGTCCTGTTTTCCAAGTATATTTTGTGGAAATAAGGACAAACAACTAGACTGCTGCACTTCTATTCTGCTTTATTTTCTTCAGCTCTCTTTCCCTTCCTTTATATTCCTTTTTTTCTTCTTTTGTGCCAGCTCAGACTACAGAAGCTCCACAAATCAAGCTGTCTAATCAGCACTAGCTGCAGGGCAGGTATGTGAGAAATGCAGCTTCTGACAGGGCAGGCTCCTTTCCGTGTAAACACCACAAGTGACAGGTGAGATGAAGGCATTGCAAAAGCAGCACTCTTTCTGTTTCCACTTGTTAATACGCCCACTAAAGAACAACAGCATGTTAGCAGATACAGTAATTCAAATTACTGTTTTAGAAATCACTACAGTTTGAAGAACTGATCCCACATCTCTCCAGCTTCATACCTTAGAAAACCTCAGCCTGACCCACATGGCAGATTAGAGAAGTATTTGTTCAAGATTGGCATTGCTCTGTTCTTTCAAGCGCTCATGCAGAACCACTGTTGCCCCACAGAGTTCAAAGATTCAGTGCACGCAATGCAACAGCTGTGTTTTGTTCAAGAGCAATTTAGCCAAAGCACAACTAAGTAATGCAATGATCAACCGGGTCTTTTTCAACTACAGCCGAAAAAACTCTTTTTTTTTTTTTTTTTGCATGCATTTCTCATCTTTAAGTTTAGGCACACCATTTAAGTGAATGATGTTATGCCCGGGAGCATCTCTGTAACACAAAGCACAGAACTAAGTTGATTTTTTAAAGGCAACTTAATTAAGGCAATTTAATTTGTAATCACCCATACCCTTTCAACGATAACAACACCAAAAATCTATTCAGTGTTCATAAACTCACCAGACAGTAGCTAGAGAGAGGTGTCATTCAAATCAGTTTTCCAGCTTTTTATCAAATTCCTCTAGTAAGGGGGTAACATTCAGCACATACCTAAACAGAACCAGTGTCCCTTAACTCCGTCTTCACTAGTTACCCCCAGCACAACAGCACAAAGTCAGCTCTCCACTTGGATTCTTTTAGACCATCTGCAGTCCCTGCTCTTGACTCCTAACACACACATTAATGAAGCAGGTTGTGGTAGGAACTTTGTAAGCCCCAGAACTCCCAGGCCATACAGCCCAAGTGCTTCAGGAAGCAGAGGCAGTGTCAGGAGACACGGGATTAGAGCAAGACAACTTGTTCTTGTGAAGCACTAACTTGCCACAAGCAGTAAGTCACATCCCAATTCTTAGCAGTCTTAGAGAGAAGTCTAAACAGGTCAGGATGTAGATCTCTCTGCCAAGATCAGAGGATGACAGAAACACCACTGAGAGAAGAGCTGTGTTTTCCAGTGGTGTGTTGTGACTACGCTCTTGAAGTTTGGAGAAAACATCCACTTCAGAAACCCACGCAGGCACGTCCTGCTCACCAGGACAACTCAAGAGGGCCGGGAAGCCAAATCCTTTTCTGGCTGGCTCGCTTCTTACGCCTGACAGCCCTGCAAGGCAGGTTGCAGCTCACTGACTGCCTCCCTCCCCAGGCTTTTAAGTAGACCCACACAGATGCCCTTAGGGACCTGAATTCAAACTATTGGCACTTTACCACACGAATCGCCCTATCACGCTAATTACAGGATTGTAATTTAATCTCTCGTGCACCAAGAGCGAGAGAGAAATGTTTTCGAGAGCACACAAACATTACTATAAAAGCACAGAGCTCGACAGGAGGCCTGTGGCAGAAACGCGCTATTAAAAGCCCAGCTTTAAGGAGAGTATCCACAAAAAACAACTAAGAAAGGGGAAATAAATAATAATAACAATGAAAAAAGCCAGAATTCCCTGGGAGACGTGGAGCACCGCTCCCCGGGCAGCCCAGGCACGGCGAGGCCCGCGGGCCCGGCGGCGCTGGGACGTCTCCTCAGGAGGAGGCACCTCCCGCCGCCTGCACCTGCTCCAGCCCCGCACAGCGCCCGCGGGCCCGGCCCGCTCCCCTCAGCTACCCCGCTCCCCTCAGCGGCCCCGCCAAGTGTCAGCGCCCGCACCGCCGGGCTCTCACCTGCCGCCCAGGAGGCTCCTCGCCCGCTCGGCCAGGGCGCCCGGCACCTCGGCCTTGCTGAGGGCGCCGCTCCCCGCCGAGCTCCACGGCAGCGGCTCCCCCGGGCCCAGCGGAGACGGGAAGTCTTTCAGGAAAGAGCTCAGGGGAGCCCCGGTCGCCTCCACCTCCAGCGCCATGACGGCGCCGCGCTGAGGCGCCCTCCCCGGCCGCCACCGCCGGGAGCGGGACAGGCGCCGGCGGGGACGGGCGGCGCGAGGGGGCCGGCCAGGGAGGGGAACGCGACGGGGACAGGGCGCGGTGACGGCTCCTTTAAGCGGAGCGCAGGGGCGGGGCCAGGCGGGGGAGGCGGGGCCAGAAACAATGCCTGGAATGCGGGGGCGGGGCGACCACGTGGCCGGAAGGCGGGGCGGGAGCGGGGACGGGACTGGGGGCAGCGCCCGCCCGCGGGCAGCCCTTGTCCCGCTCCTTCCCCTCCCTCCCGCAGGGCCGAAATCGCAGCGCTCGGCACACACCCGTGCTGACCGGGGGCGCCTTTCCACCGAGCGCTCTCGTGCTCAGCACTCACCCGGATGACCGGTTTTCATCCTAAAGCCCAACTGACTCCACAGCGGGTTCTGTTTACACGCTCTGACAGGCCAGGTGCGGCTGGAAGTGCGCACAGGTTAGGGGTTCACCCAAGAGACAATCCCCCCCCCCAAGTCTTGTTACTCACAATCCCTTTTTGCTTCCATCCACACCAAAATGCCCATTAAAAAAGGCTTCAGAAGACCCGAGGTAGCCGTGGCAGGGTTGTGCTGTATGTAAGTCACTGCAAAAAACCTGTGCTAGCTTTCAAAGCCTTATCACAGGCATAAACGCAAGACACCATCACTTCCATAGATTAACTAAAAGTATAGTGAGTTTGGAGAGAACCATATAGGAGGCTGACCGGTTTGTCAAATAACCATGTCCATCAATAAGCTATAACCTTTCCTTGCTCATTTAAGAGCACCTGTAGCATAGAAAAGGAAGTGCATCAGTAAATCAGATGGAATTATCTTTGTCCTATTCTGGAATCTTCCAAAGAAAGATTGAATGAAAATCCTGAACCCTAGACACACAAAAAGAACACAATACCAAACCCTGCAGTGAGGTTAGTAGGACACAGGCATTCAGAATACGTGCACTCACCTCACTCCTAGATCTTTTGGGTATTTACAGCGTATCAACTAAATCCCTTCCTTCTTGCCTCACACCAAGCTGTGTTTCTAAGCCATTAAAGTTAAGAAGGTTCATATCCCACCTCTTTCCTGTTTTTCCTTTGGTAAATTACAATAGCCTGTATCCTGCAACATCCCTGCCATAGTCAATCCCCCAACCCAAAAGTTGTTTTTAAGTAGTGAAATGATTTACAACATTCTGAGGACACTAGAGCAAGACGGACCTTTAGAACATGAGAAGAAGCTACTCAGGCTAAGGGAGATGCAGAAAGAACACAGTATTTAGGAAACAAATCCAAACCAACCTCTGCCTATGGCTGGGTCTTTTAAGCAATACTATTACAACACAGCTCATGTTTGAGCTGTAACTGTATAAACATTTGATCAGAGGAACAAGCTTGGGGCTGTGGTGTTTCATCTGTGTTCAGCAAATGCAAACACCGTGCCAATTAAAACAGCAGAGCTGTACATTACCTTTTGTAGGGACTTGTCTTTCCTCTCTGTTGCCAGTGAATCACGTGTCAGAGTTGCTCTCTGCATATTCTGCCTTCACATGCAGTAGCCTTTGCACCTTGTAAAACTGCTGTGGCATCCCCCCATCCAATCACAACTAGTGCTGTAGATGATACAAACTGTACTTGACCAGACGACCAGACAAGATCAGCTATGTGCACATGGAAGGAAAGGAGAGAGTATTATAGATCCATACAGTTAAGAGTTTGTAATGTGGGACCCAGTGCCACAGTGGTTAGATACAGCTCCATACAAAAACAAGAGGACACCATCACCAAAATGAGTTCGGGATACAGAGTGTACAAACTATTTGATCAGGTATGATCAGCTGTGTGAACACAGGAAAAGAAGAGCATGGGTACTCTACCTGTCCTCCAGCTGCCGAGGGAGGCCTTACTTAACAGAGGCCTGCTGACCAAAAGATACTAATTTGGCTGCACAGACCATAACTTGGGAATCACTGCTCAAGGCAGATACAAAATGGAAGGCATAAATGTGAGTATGTCTCTTGGCATGACTCTCTTATGCAGCAGAGGGACAGGTCTGAAATGGTGCTCTTGCTACTGCAGATGTGATTTAAAAATCTGACAGCTACTAATCTTTTATCATTTTTGAAGATTCAAAGTCAAATGAAACAGGACTCATTCCATACCTGAAGACTACAGCAGTGTAGCAGTGATTTTAATCACTTCTTATATTGCTGGCACTTGAACCGTTGACAAAAGCCTCAGAAATGATGGAAAATTTCGTTTTCTTTCTGTCAACCACAGGTAACAGTCTAGCTTCCCTATTGTTTGTGAGCTCTACTTGGACCAATGAATTCCAATTAAAAGCTTAAAGGCTTACTCAGTTATAAACTGATCATCCAGAAGAATCTGTTTTGTGATTAAGTCAAGGCATACAACAACATAAGGTGTTTAACTTTTCTAAGAACACAAAAGCAGTGAAGATCAAAAACACTTTAAAATGAACTTAAAGGGAAACAAATTTTTATAAGAAGTTTATTTTTCTGTTGTGTGCCCATTATACAAAGTAAGCAGCCAGAGCTGCCATTTTGTCCTTGGGTTTCTTTGGATTGAGTCTTCCTCCAGGCCTCCGGCCTTTACCTCTTCCTCGGCCTTGCCTTTTTCCTTGTCCCCCACGGTGCATGGGGTGCCTCATGGCTGCATGCTTCAGCTCCACCAGATCTTGAAACACGGGATCACAGAACACACAGCCTGAATGCTGGGTCTCACCCCCAGGTAAAGGAGATTTGGCTTTGTTAAAATCAACATCCACAAGGGCTGCATCGCACAAGTCGCAGGTCTCCGGTGACACTCGGACCTTGTGGGCATTCTCAAAGAAGTGCACAATCACATTGCATTTGTTGCAGGCCATCTTCCACTTGGGACCTGACGTTGAGTCCAGCACCAGAACCCCATTCTCACATTCAACGCACTGCCCAATTCCAAGCATGCTAAGAGAATGCTGGCACGTGGGGTGCGTGCATTCATTACAGCCCATTCCTGGTGGAAGAAGAGTAAAACCATACCACCAGGAAGCCTTTATATCACTACCCACAGGACCCAGTTTGGAGGAAGTGAGACACAGAAGTCAGAGACAGCTTAGTATACTACAGGTTTTCTAAATCACTAAAGAATGGAACGACTCCCCAAATGCCAACTTGCCTTTTCACAGATTCAGAATATTCCCTTGCTCAAAATTTCTTCTGTTATTGCTTTCAAAATTGCCAAATACTGCCACTGTACAGGCAGTTTGGACACATTAGTGATGAAAACTATGTTTTCAATTGAAATGTATGGCTCCTAGCTGCTATTTTATACTTGCCCATACACTGTTAGTACAAGACATTTTTAATTAAGAAAAATGGTAATAAAAAAAATGCCATAAAGCTCCTGGTTCTCAGCTTCAAAGACTATGTTAAGTAAGTTACCAAACTGCAACTTTAGAAACTGGTCTCAGTTACCAAACTGCAACTTTCACCCCCTCTTATATCCTTCAACAGCTTTTGACACACCATCTACCTCAGTATCAAAACACTCTCAAGACCTGGTCCTAATCTACAGCTCTATCCATAGCAAGCATACTCCAATTTGCAAAGTATCAGAATCCCAGTGTCTTTCACTGCAAACCAAGTGTTACAAAGGTCACCTCCTGTGCATGCACATAAATTAATTTCTTACTCCTTTTATAAAGAGAAAAAAAAAGTATTCAGAAGTGAGATAACTAATAAATTTTGGTCAGTAAGTTTGAGGTGAGTTTTAGGTATCTGCAACCTAATTTGAACAGCGCTTTATACTAAGTAACACTGAATAAAAACTACTGTATAGACTGCATCTAATCTATTTCAAGTGAGGTCATTCCCTGCATATTTACAGAATTCCTACCTTTTTTCATGTCCCTGAAGGGAGGATGGTTGTAACAGTATGGACACAGTGGGTAGCTCTTTCCTCTGGATCCAGACGACCACAGCACCAGCTCAAAGTCATCTAGTGGGCAACGCAACTCTTTGTAGAGTTTAATGGTACCATTCTGTGGAAGACTGTAGGTGTCATCACAGTGGGAGCAGTGCAGACGACTTGGCTTGGCCTGGAAATAGAAGTCCCCTGAACAACTGTAATGTCAATAAGGTTCAAAACTTCCAGTAAATCCCAGTGGGGCTGCTCACTGCTTTGTTCCCCATGGAAAAGTTCCACTGGGTTTTTCATTTTAGAAATGCCCTCTTGACAACCACATTTGAATCCAAATTCAATACTAGAAAAGGGGTTTCTATTCAATGCCCCTGGCAAGTGAAATATAAACTCCAAGCATGAGGTGAAGTTACCTGAATATACTTCATGAAGCGATGGCATTTACCACAGCGGGAAAGTGGTTTACCAGTGGCAGCTAATGGTGAAAAAGACACTTCCATCAGTTCATCCATACCTGTGAAAGAGAGAATCACACTTACATTAGAATTCTAGTTCTTATGAGGAAACCTTGCACAAAAATCACCTACAAAACCTGTGAAGTGAGAATATTTTATTCACAATGCTTTCCCTTGTTTACAAAGACTTTTAAATACACAGTGTTTTGCACTGAGCATGCACAAACACACAAGGTTAATTATTTCAGCTAGTCTGAAGTTTTCAACAACTCAAAACTACACAAAATAAATCTGAAGTAGAGTTTGTAAGCCATAATTCAGTCCATTTCCTTTTGGAGAGCCACTTAATTTAACTGGAAACTTCCAGTTCTGATAGAACTTTTCAGTAAGCCTAAACCTCTGAAAGCAACCTGATATATATGTATTTTGTACTAGCATCTTTGCAACGATTAAGTAATTGTAGGTAAAGTTTTACCTGCAATAGAATCCACAAAATAGTGGAATTTCCTTTTGAAAATGTCAAGGGTGTGCTCCAGGACCTGATGATAATTTGCTTTACCCAGAGCTATTAAGTTGAGCTGCTTCTCCACAGCACTGCGGATTGTAGGAAGAACCAATTCTGCATCTAACAGAAAACCAGAGACAGCAGCAACAGAAAAACAGCAATGAAAGATCAAAATACGGGGATAGCAAACTGTCTGTGCATAAACTGACATCCAAATAAACAAACAAGTTTTAATTATAACACTCTTTGGAATTAGTAATACTTTCTTAGATGCATCATTTGAGACAGAAATGCTAGCTATACAGGGACAACAGCCCTTAACATACTGAAGGGGAAAGAAGGTAAGAGGATGGAAAGGGAAGGGCATTTAACTGACCTATTTTGTAATAACCATGAACCAGAACAATGCCAAGGTTTGTAGGCTTTAGTCTCCGACCACTCTCCACTGTGACATAGTTTCGCTGGCAAATGTTGTTAATGTGGACTGGAATACTTGCATCAGTTCCTGGTGCACAAAAGAGAACAATATATCCATCCTAAACAAAAAGTCTTCATTGAATTACTCACTTCTGACTTCCCTGGGTTTATGTCAAACTGTAGGGCTCCTGAGACTGTTTAAAATTCAGGAACCTTTTTATAATAACCCATGTCAGTGGGTAACTTCTCTCTCTAGTAATTCTTAGGTTCCTTTGCAGTTCTGAGAAGTCTGAAACATATATTTTAACCTTAAGCCTTTTGTCTCTTCCAAGTAATTACTGTGACGAATCACATACTCTCACATATCATTTATTCTGGAAAAACACAGTGGAGTAAAAGACTATGTGTGTTTTGACCAGAAACATTTAGGAAAATGCAAAGCAAACAGGTCACATTGAAAAAAAAAAGGTAGTATTATGGTAAATTATACACTAAGACATGTAAGGACTACTGGAGCCAGCAAAGCTGAAGCAACTTGTAGACAAGAATCGTTCCTAAGAACGGGGAGATGCATTCTTGCACATAACATCAGTTCTTTCTGACAGAGAAGTGACAAGGATGTGTTATGAAAGGATGCTGCTTTGGCCAGAAACCAGACATAAGGATAAGAAAAGGAAAGGAATGTGGGGGAAGAGACAATCTACCATCTGCTAAGAGGAGCTACAGACATTATGGTTTGAAGGGAGAAAGACATTATTACTGTACCTATTCAAACAAATACTGAAAAGTCATTAACCAACAGTTAGTTCAGAGCAGCAATTCAGACTCTCTGCACTCTTGGTAGATATAATTAAATGTAGGTTAAGCAAGTTCCTACCAATGCCATGCTTTTCCATCAGAGTGATAAGTTCTGCTTCTGTCAGGTAATCAGGAGGACTGGTTTGCTTTTCTAACAATTTTATTTCACCAACTGGAAAAAGATCTCCTTTCTCACAGTGGGGAAGGCTCTCTTCTAATGGGATGCTGTGCCACGGCATAATTTCTGTGAACCCTGGATGCAAAGAAACAAACAAAAATAATAACAGTTTATCTTTGTAACTTTCAAAAGGAAAACATGGGCTTCATTATACAGATCAAAGTTAAGAGGCTGTCTGCAATACCATGCAGAAAATATCTGAAACTGGGATTACTGAGGAAATAGAGTATCACAAGACAGTATCTCTCACCACACTGCACCAGATCTACTTTGTACGTGACTTGAGTCAGGCTGACGTATGGAAAAAAACCTAAACACTTTCCTTAAATGAAACCACAGTGCCAGGAAGGATAGGAAGAGTTTCTTATAAAAGATATACAAATAGCAAGTCATATTAATGTAATAAGGACTATTGGGCCAGCTTACCATGAAAAAAATCTCAGTGGTGGTAAGATATTCTTTTTACAGAGGCCCAAGAAAAAAAGAAGTAAAATATGCCTTTGTGTAATTTATCACCCAAAGGGCGTTTGCTGCCTGTAAAAAGACTGGTCTTCATTGGCAAATGTGGCATTAAGTTTTTGAGACTACTACATGAAAAGTAAGACTTTACCTATTGTAACTGAAGTATGAAAATGAAGATAACTATTTGGTCTCTGGTCTTGATAGCTCAAAAAAATGCTTCATCTTTATATCCATTCAATGCATTAATGGAAGAAAACCAACCAACCACAAACATATATCTGTAGATAACTATTTACTCCGTGGTTAGTCTTACCTGGTGAAGTTACCACTTTTCCAATACATGTAAAACGTTCAGGGCCAATACTGAAAGAAATGGTGGTTTGTAGGTACTTGCAATCAGCGCTGACAGTGGCAATGAAATGCCTGGTTATATACTCATATAGCCGCCATCCATCTCCACCTGAAGAAAAAGAACATCTTACCCACAAAATGCAACTCCTGCAGCTCTACCTAAAATCTGTTCTAAAAGGTTTAGCTGGCTATGCCTTTTTCTTAGCAGTACTATGTTCCCTAGATCAATTACAGAAAAGCAGAGCAGCTCTGAACTTCACTGTCATGAGAAGCTTAAATTACAGTAAAGTCTGCTCTCTTCACTTCTTGCCATTCAAATAAATCTATTTTCTGTTGAAACTCGGGGATTTTCAAACTGGCACCTATACCTCTAGGAACTAGTTTGCTCACATAGTGTCCCAAAACTACTGGATTTGTCTATACCTAATTCTGCTTCTGTCGCAGCTCTCATTGGGGTGATGGGAGGATGGTCTCCTGCATCATGGCCTTTCCTTGGACGATTAATGCTATCTGTTAGCAATGCTTTTACCTAGGTGAAGGAAGAGACAGAAAACAGGCAGGCTGAAATGTGTAACAGCTCTCTCTTAGCAGGTTAAAAAGCTTTTCAGATGAAATCCTTAACAATACAACATCCATAAATAAAAGCCACTATAGATATTTATTGTTTCTGAAGACCTATATGAAGCAAGATACATTCTAAAACACAGACTAGAGAACGATCTCTTAGTACAGGTTTTGCTTTGTGTACTCACAGTTTCTGCCCAGTAAGGATTATTGGCTTGTTGTCTCAAACATCCTTTCAAGTCAAAGTTTTCTGGATAATGGGTAGTTTCTGTTCGAGGGTAGCTAATATAACCCTGAGTATAAAGACGCTCTGCTATTTGCATGGCGTGTTGTGGACCCATTCCTAAGATGGAATAGGAGGAAACAAAAATCATCTACACACCACTGCAATTATGATTTGTTTGCTGTACCTGAAAGTATACCTTATCAAAGCATTTATATAAACCAGTTTGTCCTTTCCATCAGGCTTTTGTTGCCTTGACCTTACCAAACATTGCACTTTTGACAAGCTTTCTAAACTTGGTCCCTCCCTCAGAATGACGTGCTATAAGGAGAGGAAGGTATAAACTATATTTGATATATCCTTGATTACTTAGTCTGAAAAGCCAAAACATTTTGCTTTAAAACAGTATGAAAATCTGAGCTTTTACACATACCTAAAGCAGCACTGGCCACTCGTAGCATTTCTACCGTGTTCAGAGCCAGTGGTCTCTGCTTCACCTTCTCTTTTTTACTCACAGATTCTACCTAGAAAATAGCATTTTCCCAATAAAAGTTTTGAAGTTTGGTAACTGGTAAATGTATAATTTCAATCATGCCTATAAACATGTGGCATTCCTACCATTACCTGCTCTCGTCATCACTGTGGGTTTGTTTTTCTTAAACAGTAACCACCAATATTTTTTACTTTAGAAAATTTGACTGGAGTAATTTTACCAAATTCTGAAGTTACAGTCCCAAGGTCCCCTTGTGCTATGGACTATATCAGGCCTATAACTGGGAATGCAGCAAGGTAGCTTATTGCTATCTTCCCATTTACCTCAGCAGCACATACTTTCAGTGCTACAATGATTTAGGGCTTATTACAAGTAATGGTCCTAACTATAAGGATCCAGATTTTTAAAAGCCTCATGCACTCTTTGAACCTCAATGGCTCTAAGCACTTAAATCCAAACATGCTGTCAAACAAGTATTGAACAGAGCAGAATGAGAAGTTAATTGGCTGTAGACTGTACCATACACATGATTAAAAACTTAACTCTGGGAATACTGCCCTAGAAGTAATTAAATTCTGATTTATACAATGTCTCATGGCAAATAAGAGGCCTGCTTGGAGAGATCTGAACAATATTTCTTAGCAGGTTTAGTAATGAAGACTTCCTGTGAGTGATGGCAATTTCCAAAGTCAGTATTAAGAAGAGGCTTCTGCTGAGAAGATCACACAAACATAATATGAACTACAGGAAAAAAATCTCTTGCCTTTTATTCTCACTTACACAAATTAATGGAGTAAACACCAAAACACACATATTTTACACTCTTCTTTAACAAAAACAAAAAAAAACAACATGCAACCAATGACATATCAAATAGTATTTCCTTTATATGAAATATGGCTCGACTGACACTTACCTTTGCTTCTTTTGACATCTTTGTTATATTCAGGAACATTTGGGCAATCTCACGATCAAACACCCTCACTCTATCCCAGTCTAAAGTGAGAGAACTTTCTTTTTCAGGGTTCACCTATTGGACAAATTAAAAAACATTAATTCCCACCAAGTCTCTTCCTAGAAGTGTGAAAATACACATTCCAACAATAAATCCAGCAAGCAAATTCTAATAATACCTGTCCTAGGACACAAGTGCTTCACACATGCACTTGTACTCTTTCTTTTTTTAGAGGGGCTTTTGAGAAAGACAAAGTACTTTGAGTTCTGGGGTCAGGGGAATGATTGGAATTATTCCTGCAGTTAACCAAGATACTATTCTTGGAGTTAGTGCTGAAATGGACAGAAACTCAAAGTTTACAATTCTGAATTAACAAAACCAGTCATTTGTATTAAACTGTAGCTAGATCATGTTTTAAACCCCATGTACAAAAATAAATATGAAGCAGCCCACGTGAGTACAAAGCTCCCTGAAAACAGGCACCAAATATTTCCTAGCATGACGCACTAGATGCATCAGAAAAAAGATGACAGCGGACACCAGATTTCATCTTTTTTTATTTTAGAATCTAAAATTGGCTATTTTTTACCATCCATCCCTTATTTGTTTAAAAAATCCTTGTGATCACATGCAGTAAACCCATGTTGGTTTGCTCTCAGAGCTTGGACAGCAGCAGGGTTATAAAACTGCTATAAGCTGCCAAAGTACTCAGAGGAATCAACTGCCAATTAACACAATGAGCATTTTATTTGCTTTAAAATTCCAATACTCAGCAATGCCAATGTTTGTTGGCAGCCTAATTAATTCCTGCATTCAAATTAACAACACAGTCAGTCCAAGGACCCCAGGGAACAAAAGAAAACCATTTTAAATAGTCTTGCTGGCTGAGCCCAAGCTTAGATGGTTAGCACTGAAGAATTCTTATAAGGAGCAGACAATAACAACTTTAATGCAAAACTGACATCCTGGAATCTGTTCTCGAGAGAGCGGTGACACACATGTGAACTGAATGGGAACACAGGAGTAAACTGCAGGCATTGTGAGTTCTTGTGAGCAGCTACACATTTATGAATAAACAAAATGAAAATATAAATGCATTTCTTTGGTAAAAATACATATTCCTCATACAAAAACAAGTACTGTAAAACTTACTTTAGCTTGCAAGACCCAGTACGTCTCAGGCTTAAATGACTGGATTTTGTCATGCCTTTCAACACAGAATCCAAGTGTTGGGGTCTGACATGGCCCGAAGGAGATGAGGGAGCTGTCTAAATTCCCATATTTCCCCTGAAAATATTTGGTCTGAAATCTAAGACAGGAAAAAAAAAAACCAGGAACATTAATAGCCTCATTCCCCTGAAATATTTATGTGTCTGTGTATAAAATTTTTCAGTTTGGTGCTGGCAATTAGCTACTCTAGTTTCAAAATATATTTAGTGGTGTGCTGGGTTTGGCAGTGCTGGTGTTAATTTTCTTCATAGTAGCTGGTACAGGGCTGTTCTGGATTTGTGCTGAAAACAGTGTTGATAAATCAGGAATGTTTCGGTCATTGCTGAGCAGTGTTGACACACAGCCAAGGCCTTTTCTGCTCCTCACCCCACCTCACCAGTGAGCAGGCTGGGGGTGCACAAGGAGCTGGGAGAGGACATAGCCAGGATAGCTGACACCTACTGACCCAAGGGATATTCAAGACCATGGGACATCATGCTCAGCAATATGAAGCTGGAGGAAGAAGAAGGAAGAAGGGAGGGTGACATTTGGAGTTACAGTGCTCTGTCTTCCCAAGTAACTATGATGGAGCTCTGCTTTTCTGGGGATGACAGAACACCTGCCTGCAGACAGGAAGTGGGGAATCAATCCTTTGGTTTGCTTTGCTTGCACATGCAGCTTTTGCTTTACCTATTAAACTGTCTTTATCTCAACCCACCAATTTTCTCACTTTTACCCTTCTGGTTCTCTCCCCCATCCCACCAGGGTGAAAATGGGGGAGTGACTGGGTGGTGTTTAGCTGCTGGCAGGGGTTAAACCAGAAGAGTGGATAGAGCAGTATTCCTGAACCTGTCATGAAACTGTCTGTGATCCATGCTGTCACCTTGTAAATGCACAGCCAATCCTAAGATCCAGCTCCTGGCGGGCATCCACTGAAAGAGCTTCATTGCGATTGGGTTCTCCCAAGTGATTCATGGCATTGCAGATGTCTGTGTCAGTAATGGAACTGAATTTAGCTCTATAAATCGTCCTTTCGCTGCTACGAGGTTTGTTCATAACAGGAAGAACAGCATCGAGAACCTAATGAAGATCAGAAGCGTATTTAAGAGTATTTGAAAGATAAAGGCTTAAGTCAGTTTTCCTCTCTAAAGAAAAAAACTCCACAAAAATATTTGCTTACACATAACTACTTTCTTAATTCAGTAAGATGTCATGCCCACACACTAACTGATAAGCAAGGGCAGTACTCGTCTATACACTCAGAAGTGTATTAAGAATTAGCAAATCTCAAGGATTTATTTACCAAATAGCAACTGCTGAACGTGAAGTGCTATTCTTAGCTGAGTGCAAAACATTCACCAGTGCAGCTGCAGCACCTTTTGGTGAATATGTATTGGTTTCTGCCTGGGTTTATCCCATGTATTGCCAGAGCCCAGTTATGATACAATGGTATTTAAAGAACTTCAAACAATTACTTGATCAGATGTGCTTCTTTAACACTTTTAACATAGACTTCTGGGAATAGGATGGTAATAAAATATCTTTGCACATCAAAGTTTTATTTCTAAACCTTTCATGTACACAGTCCGAATTCCTGCAGTAAACCTATGGTTAGAAGTGATCTCTGTGCTCTAAAGTGTCTAACTGCTTAATGAATAAAAGATAACGGAGATGAAGTTTTATAAGGACAGCAAAATAACTACTCCAGCTGTGAAATACAGACCAATTCTCAAAGCACTGGAATGTTCTAATGTTTACGAAACCTTATCTCAGATGAGCAACATCTATGAAATTGATTTATACTCTTTAACTGACATCTCAAGAATTTAAAAGCACATGAGTTTCTCCACCAAGGCCCTCCATGCCTTTAAAACTTAATCACTTAGATTTTTACTGTATATTCATAAAACAATACTGATAGACAAATATATTATGGTATTATAAGTCTTAAAAATGGAAATCTTACTTCAAAACAGATGTTTTCTCCTTCCTTATCACAATCCAACCACAAGACAATACAATCACAGCCTCTTCCCTCCACCTGTGAGAAAAAAATAGCACAAATTTGCAGCAACTCAAAGACAGACCTATCTCCTCACTAATTGTATACTTTTTGTTTATACTTTAGAAGAACTAGAGATAATTTACGTGGTGCAAAAAGAACTGGAAGAATATAGCAGAAGTGACAAGTCTGCAGGTACTTAAACAGCGGTTGAAGAGAGAAGCAAGCTGTGCTTCATGGGATCAGAAGTCTACCTATGAGACGCTTTTCTACAGGACCTGAAAAATTCAGCGTAGCTCTACAGCAGTGGAACTCTCCTGAAACTGCCACAGTTGGTGCATGCAGTCTTGGGCACAGTCCCTTCCCCTTCCTGTGCCTTAATTTCCACATCATTATAAACAAACAAGAGAAACACTTTCCTAGTTCATAAAGATACCAGAAAGTCTAAATTTATCTGACAGAAATTAGTTTTACACCACATACACTTGCCTTTCAGAAAGCATATTATTTTGTAAAAGCAACCAAGCTACCATTGCCCTCTCAGAGGGGTGCACGTGAAGAATGAACAAGAACCAACACAGACTTACAGAAGGCATTTACAAGCTAAGCCTTGCACTTGCTGTTAAGAAGCAAAACATGCATCCAGCGCTTTGACAAGCAGGATATCAGCAGTTGAAAAACCTCGTAAGGCAATGGCAAGAGTGAACTCAACAAAGATGTCAGACAGTGTAAGAACCAGTAAAATTAAAAAAACAGATCTGACCATGACAAAAAGCTGCTTCCTCACGGCAGTATGTAGGAACATACTCATGTCTTTCTGATGCTAGAAATCTAGTATATTGTACAGCATATTGCCAAACACTGCCCACTTTTGGGAAGCAGGTGAATAACCTGCTAAATCCAACATTGAACAACCTGCAGCATGAGAAACACTACATTCAGACAGCCTGTCTGCCTCAGCAGGAGGAAGATATGTAAAAAATGTTTCTTTAAAATATGTTTTAAATAAACATTGGAGGGTAATGCCAGAGGACTCTCTCCTTTAGAGGAGGCATTACCTGTTAGAGGAGACATTACCTGTCTCTCCTGTTAGACGGCATTATCCTCCAACAGAAAACTATCTGTTGTGAAGACAGACTCAATTTTTCACTCTAGAACAAAGCAAACTGACCCAGGGCTGGAAGAGGGTTATAATTCTGGTTCTTACATAAAGCTAGCTAACTTGTAAAAATTGTTTTTGGAAAGCAAGGCAAATTCATAATTTCAAAATTACTAATAATGATTATTACTTTTGAGAACCACAAAAGAATTTCAATTCTTTTTCTTGACAGGGTAAAAATAGGTGTCATTTCTTTGTATCTAGAGAAAAAAAAGAACAATGAATCCTTGAAGACAGACAAGAGGTAACAGACAAAATGTACAAGATGTATCCTTTTAGGACAAGAGATATTGGCCTCAAGCTGCGTCAGGGGAGGTTTATATTGGATAGCAGGAAAAACTTATTCACTGAGAGGGTGATCAGCCATTTGAACAGGCTGCCCAGGGCAATGGTGGAATCACCGTCCCTGGAAGTGCTCAAAAAACATGTAGATAAGGCCCTTTTAGTGACATGGTTTAGTGGTGGACTGGATAGTCCTGGGGTAAAGCTTTGGACTTGATGATCATAAAGGTCTTCTCCAACCTATTTGATTCTATGATTCTATGAAATATGCTCCAGATAAATAAAGAAAAAAAATGCCAAGACAAGATTACTGTCAAACACTACTGCTAAGAAAGAATACCTGTAAAAATTTCACCATGGTCAGTTTGGGATTAGCTTCTTTCTTTTCTGTGGGAGCTTTGCTAAAAAGTTCTGCCGGATCCACTTTGTCCCAGCTGTTGTATTTCCCTGAAAAACAAAAGTATTTGAAGCAGAGCTCTAAATATACATTAAAAACCAACAACACAACAAACAAACAAACAAATAACATTACCTTGCAAAACACCTGGCTTTCAAAAATTGTATTGGAAATTTCTCTACCCTAAAACCTCTTGCTCTATTTTCTACCAACGACCCCCTTAGATTTCTATTGAATTGGAGCTATAATTTTAAAATGTGACATACAAAGAGGGAAAGAGGGGATGAAAAAAAGAAGGAATATTACATGCCTTTCAGAAATGAGCTATTAAAACACCTTCTTTTGTACAGTGAGATGATCAGGCCTAAAGAAGGGAGCTATCTTTCCTCATCTCCACAGTGCATGCATAATGTGCATACTGCAGTCTGTTCACTACTTTAATAGCCCGTTATGTCTCAGCCATAAAGCATCTGTGTCGCTTTCTCGTATCAATGCATTTGTTCATTTCCATTTCTCTGAAGTAACCCTTAGTAATATTGCTTAGCAATTAGACAGAATCGTACCTCTTCAAAGCAATGTACAAATAACTTAAATTCAGTCCTCATAAAACTTGTGAGATAATTCTCATTAGAGGAAACAGAGTAGTCACACGACCAGCCAACACTTCAAAGCAAGTTAGTGACAGGATTCTTTGTACATAATCCTTACCAGATCTCCATTTTGTAGTAATATACTACAATGCTTCAAAGAATATCCTTTTAGATTCTGCATCCTTTAATCACCTTGCATCTGAAGTACTACAACATTTACCCAGGTAAGCAAATAGAGCCTCATCTCCCCTCATGTTCCAGGGGCATAATTCAGACACAGAAAAGACACGTGGCATGACCAAGAAGTCAGCCAGAAAACTAGAAACAAAAATCAAGGCCTGCTGACCACAATCTTCTCATTCTCCTTTTCTCTCTGTTTTTTTTCATCCTCCTCGTCTTTCTACTTCTTGACTGAATATTCTTCCTGAATCATTTCCTCAATCAGTATTTTCCTATCCTATCCTGTCCCTGACAGCTCTACAACCGTACCACTTAACACGTCTTACGAACAAATACCTATGAAATCCAGAGTCATGACGTGACCACATACAGATGTCATCTTGAAATGGGCACTCTGTCCTACAAATAATCCAGTGTACTCATGCACAGAGCATGCACCATTCAGTCCCTTGCGAGAGGACATGTTTCCTGTGAAAATAACATGACAAGTATCAACAAGATTAAAAAAAAAATCAAACTACAGACATAAGTTATTTCATAAGAAGTTACATCTCCCCCTTTCCTTAGGCCTCATAGCTAGGATCTTCCTGATTACAAAATTCTACTCATTGATCAAGTTTTTACTTAGTTAATTAGTACTTCAGAAAGCATAGTTCATTTTCAATTTAAACTCTTCATTATCTCCTCCACCCTGCCCTTACCACCAGGAAATCCTTACAGAAATACACCGAGTTTTCTACACCAGTACAGTTATAATCAACTCATTCCGTTTTTTATAAAATTCTATAAAACTATTTATCAAATCTTTGCTATAGCTTCAAAAATCTCTGAACAGCAACCTGCAGCTTGATTGGGGTTTTCTATAAACCTTATGCACCAACACATGCTACAGTTACATAAAATACCGAACCCAGCCTCCTTTATTCTTGAACTGAAGTAGCATCAGCACGTGAACAGCATGTGAAGGGCAACTGAGCTCTTTCACAAACTGCAGCCTGTCCCTCCCGGGTACCAACTACCTGACCAGGTGTTTCTCAACCTCACTTCACCTACAGCAAAATCCGATAACCTTCGGCCACGCAGTCTGCCTGCAGGCAACCAAGAGGTATCTCCTCAGCGGGGCTGTGCGCTCCACTCTGCCACTGGCACAAGGCCTGACCCCGCAGGCTTTCCTTCCTACCTCTCGAGAGGATCTTGGCGATGGACTGCGCCAGAGAAGGCTTCTCCGCCACCATCAGAACAGTCTTCATTTCCAGCTCAAAGTGCCGCGGCGCTTACCGGTGCGGGGAGGGGTTAGTGCAGACCGCGGCGCGCAGCTCACTACCGAGAGCCAGTCCCCAGCCTGCAGAGAGAGCACGGCACAGGTTTACCGCAAACACGCTGCCAGGGAAGCTCACGCGGAAGCAATGACAGACCTCGCCCTCCCCTCGGGGCTCCGCAGCTCCCGCTGCCCGGACCCGCCCCCCCAAGAAGCCCACCGGGTAGAGCGACGGAACCGCCTCAGCCTGAGGTGCCCCCCCCCCCCCCCCACCCGGCCGCGCTGTCCCGTCCCGGTGCACCCTGCGGGGCGAAGGAGCCGCCCGGCGCGCTGAGGGGAAGCCGGGAGCAGCCACGCTCCGGCTCCGGCCCCAGCCCGCTCCGCACCTCAGCAGGCAGCCATGGCCCGCTTGCACTGCCGGGTCACGGACCCGGAAGGCGCGGCTCACGCACACACCCCCTACAGCCGCTTGCTCAGCGCCCCCTGGCGGCCCGGAGGAGCGTCGGGGATGCGTCCTTCGTGCTGTCCGGTTTGTTCCAGGGGCTTCAACAGAGCCAAGGCTCGCAGCGGGATCGGAGGGGAGATGTGGAACCGAAAGCAGGAGCACCGGGAAGGCGCAACCGCCACCGCTCCGTTCCCAAAGCCCACGCACAGCGCTCTGCCACCGGCAGCACCAGGCCTGTTTCACACCTGCTGCCTCCCATCGCACTGGCTGCGCATGGATTCCTCCCCTCACTTTGAATTTATCTGCAAAGACGCACACAAAATAGATGGCAAGGTTCTCTAAAAGGGTCCATGCACATGAAGCATATCTGCTTTATTCAAGCAGCTGAAGCCAATGCACCTGTGCACAGTCCATGGTTACGTTTCTAGTTTCCATAGGCTAAAACCGCCACAAATAGTCTCTGCCACTAACAGCATCTACTTCAGTGCAAAGAAATTTATTCTGCGAGCGTTAGGAGCTCCCAGTTCCCCTGCACCTAGATGAGGTAATGGAAATAACATTGATTTTGTAACGATTCTTGGGGAAAAGTGCAATTTTTTTGCACATTACATTTTAGAGGAATGATGGTTTCTTTCTTGAGCAGAAAGGGAAAGAAGGGAAAGGAGAGAGGGAGGGAAGGCCCAGGCAGCAGCACTGCCCTTCCTGGCCCATATTTCCTGGGAGGGGGCAAGGAGGTTTTGTCAGGACCGAAGCAGCTCCAACGTCTCCTCCACGTGTCCCAAAACCTTTCTGTCAAGACAAGTGCTACAGAGGGAAGCCCCAAGTTGATGAGCTCCTCCCTGGCGGAGGAGCTCAGCTCTCTCTTCTTATCCCTGTGGCATGCACCAATCACAGCCAATGTTTATAGCCCTTTTCCAAGAGCCACTCAGTGCCATACAAACCCAAAGGGAAGACCCTGGGCAGCAGCCAGGATGAGGATGTGTATCCACCTCCTGCTGTCTGGAATAAAAAGATACTAATTCACCTTCAATTAGATTAGCAAACAATTAATAGATACCAAGTTATTAGTGAAAGAAAAATCAAAACAAACCCAGGCAATGTTGAAGTTAGAACTTACTAAAACAAATGTGTTCTGCTGTTTCAGTGCCTAGTTCCCTTTGACATCTGGGGAACATCTGGAACAATCAGGATGCAAGTTAAAACCACGTCTTCAGATATGTCAGATACATATTTTTCAATTTCCTCTAGCAAAAGCCCTCTATGAAACCCAACCTTTCTTGTTGAGTGCCCAATGCAACATGCAAATTCAGATGTGTACTTACCTGTAGAAGCACAGCTGGGCCTCTCCAACCCGCAGCTGCGGGACTCTGGACACTTCGAGTCCCTGTGTAGCCCTGCGTTGGTACATACACACGTGTGGTTTGCAGGGCCACACAAAGATTTGCCCAGCCCGAAGGACTCCCTTCTCACCGGACAGTCTGCGTACACCAGCTCTACTTGGCCTCACCACGGAGCACGCTGGCACGACAGTGGCTTTGAACCGTTTTGGGAAGCCTTTCGCAGGGTGCAAAGCCTCACCCGTTTGTAACCCTCAGCCCCGGCACTGCCGGGGGGACCCCCGCGCCCATCCCAGCTGTGCATAACGGAGGCTTCGTGCCGCGGGGGTGCCCGCAGCCAGCGCGTACCGCCAGGGGGCGCTGCCGCAGCGGGACCCGCTCCCGGAGCTGCGGGGCAGGACGCAGCGTTGCGGGACCGGAGCCCTCCGCGGCCGCCCCGCACACAGCGTTCCCCTGTGTCACTGCTAGGGCAGCTTTGGCCGCCCTGGCTTCAGGAGCGCTTCTCGCCGTACTGGAAGGGCTCCAAAACGGGCCGTGTGAGCCCTGCGGCTGGGGAAGGTCTTCATTCCCACAGGGAGAACTCTGCCGGCACACCCGGTACCCACAGCGCCGGGGCAGGCTGAGTCCCGACCGCTGACACCCCCGTCCTTGCCTTTTTTCAGCTCCGGCTGGTGTTCCTTCCCGTTTCTTCTGAAGAGCTGATGGCCATAAACCCAGCTCTCCAGCTGTATGAACGGGGCAGGACAATAACAGCCCAACGCAAGCAGCCTCTCCTATGGTTTTCTTAGAGAAAATCAAGTTTGTTTCTAGGTTTAAATCACTAGCTAGGATTTGGGTTACATTGACTTGGTAATCATCTCAAATCAAGCTACAGCTCTAGGTAAGCACTCAACAAGCAGAGGATACTTCAGCCTCGCTGGTCCTGCTGCATGTAGAACCCCAAGTTTTTCAACACCCTGGTTATCCCAGGGTATGGCTACTTAAGTAGCTAAAGCCCTCACTTTAAATGAGACATCCACATCTCGCTTCACCTCGAGAAGAGCTTGTGCAGGTGTTAGAGCCTTGGACCTCCTTGTTCTACTGCTGACTTAATGATTCAGTTTGGTAACTAACACCTTGATGCCTCCTCTCACCTCCAGGACTCAAGTAGCAACTTCCCTCTTCAAGAATGTTTTACCGATCTGGATGTGTAAAGCCCGTTTTAAGAGCAAGACAGAAAAAGCTATAGAAATACAATCTATTGCAGCAAGCATGATCATTCCTGTTTCACTTCCCTGGGCTCATTCTTGACCTTAGAGTAACTTCTCCCTGTTTGTTTCCAAACACACTTGAAAAGATTGCCATGAAATTAATAAGTATTGACAGGAGAGTCGGGCAGGCCGAAACACATCTGGAAGGATGCCACAGACATTAGAAATTATGAAAATGCAGGTTAAATTATTAAAATACTTTTTCTTCTTTTTTTCTATTAAAGCTAAATAAGAACTATGAGGCCACAAAAATGTGCCTGAAATCTTGACTACAAATCTGGGCTCCAGACACTTCAGTGCTGGGAAAGAGGAGACAGAGCCTACCACATACAGAGCAACAACAGCACTTGAAGTGTTTTGTGCTGGAGTGAAAGTTATGCTTATAAGAAATTAAAAAAAAAAGGAAATCTGTTAATAATAGAAGAGAGAAGAGGGTGAATGCTGCTGAAACAGGATATTATCAGTTTCTGGGACACACATGACACATGATGTGTCACTGCATCTTGACTCTGTTTTCCCCATAAGTAGTAGCCTTTTGTTCAAAGGAAAATGCTAAAGTTCACAGATAACCAAAGGTCTGTGCTAGCAAACATCCAGGCTTCATTCCCATACACATCCAATGTATTATCTGTGTGAATGGGAATTGATTCACAGATCCGTCTCAGATGGAATGAATGAAACCAAACATATGCTTTTGTTCAGGTTTGATTTTGCACCAACCTCTGTGTAATCCAGCCCAGTTTTCCAGTTTTGGTATTGACAATAATTCATAATCCAGGTAGGATAACACAGTGCTTCTCCAAATGCCATCTGCAGTAGGAGAAAAAATAAGGCAGAAAGAAACCGAAAGGCAGCATGATGAGGACAGTTTGAAACACTGTCCCCATGTGTATGTAATTGTACTGCAGGGCGTTGAGCATGGCTGGAGGAAGCACAGATCTCAGCTGCTTTCTTGGGGTTACCTGCAAATTGCAAGTAGCTGAGACCTGGCTAGTGCAGCCCACATAGGAACCTATCTGAGTAGAAAGATCTACCTAAGCTGCAATCTGACCACTTTGGCACAGACATGCCCTGAGATCACCTGCCATCAGCAGACTCAGCACGCTTCACTACTGGGGAGAGTTTCTTCTCCCAGGGGAAGCAACGCTGCCTTCATGTCAGGTATCAGGGAAGCCTCTGGCACAGGGACATTGATGTGCAGATTGCCTAAGAGCTGAGCTAGCTCCCGAACTCCTGTACAGCATTTCCCAGCTGTGGGCAAGCTTCACCTGAGAAAACTGGCTTTGTTCTGCCCTGCACTGCAGAGCTTCTCATGTCCTACCCTACAGATCATCTAATGCTGCCCACATTCCCTTACACTGGCTCAGGCAGGGCTAGCACTGAGATCAGGCTAACAACTGCCCAACTGAGCTAGATCATGCAGAGCTGTTCATGTCTGCTTCATGTCCCCCCACCCATACAGCACTGTAGTCCCAGCTATAACTGCAACATGGAGACACTCAATTTGACCTGTCAGAAACCCAGCACTTGTCTAGCAGAATGGACTGAGATGTGCCCTGGCCATGCCGTGCCTGTACTGGGTATCAATTATATTTGCAGTTCTTAAGGTCTTGTTCGAATGAGACAAGTCTAGATAACAAAATCACGTGCCATAAACAAGCCCAGTGCAAAAAAAATAATACCTGGAGGTGATGAAATACATGATTTGTAATTCATACGCACACAGGGAGGTTTAGACAGCCTTGTAATGTTACTGTATACCTATTATTCAATTCTCTGCTTTCTAAATGTCTGAGTTGTATAAATTAGGGGTAGGGTAAATTCTTGGCTGTCACTTTGCAGGAATCTCAGATGATTTTTGAACTACAGTTTTTATTGAGGTTGGAACTTGGAATTTCTGCTTTAAATTGTGTTGACTCCTCAGTGCTGATAGCACTCTGCAGCTGAACCCATGTGGAACCAGCCAAAAACTCATCTCTGCCTGACCCAAGTTTCACATCTCACTCCATCCAGGATGGGGCAGAATTCAGGACCTTGGAAGTTATGTTGTGTTTTTGTATGTTCTATCTTTCTTATTGCAACCACGTTTTCTCATGGCCTCTCTCTTTCTCTGTCACACATCTCTGAAGCTAAAATGATCCAAACAACTGGAGCTACACTGCTGTTTCTTTGGGAAGAGCCACCCATCTCCTCTCAAGCCTAGGACCTTGCTGAGGCTGAAGCAGCTGTGAAAAAAATTAAGAGCAAGCTTTGGAAAATAAGGAAAAACCAACTAAACAGACCACACACCAGCCACAAACCTGACAAACGAAGACCCCTCATTACCAGAAACCTCTCACAATGCAGTTCACAATGACAGTGTTGTAATTATACCTATATGAGAGGCTCGTATAGCCTCTCTCTTCTGCTGGCTGCCTCTGCCACCTAGCCTAGTCCCAAACTCTGTGAGGGGCGGGGTTGCTCTTTCAGTGGTTGTGGCCCTGGCCTTTGAGCTGTGAGTTAATTTTGCATTATACATTTCGAGCTAACAGCCACGCTTGTGCTGAAGTCCAAATTTGCCTTGCATCCTACTGTTTGGAAGTTGCTTTGGGTCTGGATCCGTGCCATAGCTCCCTCACCGCCAGTTGGAGGCACACACAGAGTCCACGGTAAAGAGCCCTTCTACCCAACTGACCCAGTTACTTTTTATAAAACCTTTTACCTCTCTCCTACATGATACCAGCACTTCCTTTTCTTTTTATAATTAGAAGTAAAACCAAAACGAGTAGGATAGAAATGTGGTAGAGGGGAAGGAGTCTGACATTTAGCATTAGCTACTGACTCTCCTGCTTTGCAGCTCTAAGCAGCACAATGTAGTCTACATTGGTACAGAGTGGCTTCAGAATACTACCAGATGCAGCCTGCAGAGCACAGCATCCTCCTCCTGAAGTGTTAACTGCAATATACACTGAGAAGGAGTCCCCAGATTTTGGTTCCTTCTGTAAATCTCACACTAGTGCTTGCTCAGTCTCCCCACCTGCCCCTGGACTCTCTGCCTGGTCCCAAGGCGGGTCCATTATTCCTGTCTTTTCTGCCCACTTCACAACACTTGTGAGCAACTGCAGCACAGTAAAACCTCCAAATGGGGAGCTCTCTCTAGCATAAACTGCTGAGGGTTTGATTAACAGGATTGCTGCACTGTATTTCTCACTCATGGAAGCGTTGGCACCTTTGTGAAACACATCCTACTGGGGCTATTTTATTACAACAATGAAAACCTCTTTACCTGGGTTTTCCTCTACAGCTGTGGCTATGTAAATCCACCTGGATTGTAAAGGCTGTACAACCTCCATTCAGACTACCTTCAATGAGTTTGTTAGCCCATAAATAACGTCAATCAGCTGCTGGTTTTGAAGTAGGGAAGTAACTTGACAGATCCTTTCAAAGGAGAATTAGGTCCCTGATTATCTGTGACCTTACGTGTTTCAAAATCATTACAGCCATTACAGGACATCGCTGGTCTTTACTTTGACTGCTCCTGCTTCCTTTGCATTCTCCAACATTTTTCCTATTGATTTTCAAGGAAACTGATGGGGTTACGCTGTGGCCCCCAGCAAATATGAATCCTCAGTACCTCCAGCAGCTCATGATCAGAGCGTGGAATGAAAAGCCATATATTGCAGGACTGGTTAAGCTCTGAGCCCTGCACTGCTGCCTGGGAGACTGGGGCAGGAGCGATGTCCATACTGAATTGGGGTGGGCTTGCCAGGATAGCACCCTGGGGAGCTGCTGGGACAATTCATCCTTCCTGGGGCCCTCCTGATTGAGCGGCAGTGAAACCAGTGCCCTGCAAAAGTGACAGTCAGGCACACAGCCCATATTGCCATGGATTTCCCAGTTGCCTGCTGCAGGCACTTGGCAGGAGTGAAGCTGGAGCTCATGAAACAAAACCTCAACAGAGCAGGGAGCTTTGCCTGTTGATGGGGCGGTGTGACTGGTCCTGAGAGTTTTGAAACTGCAAAGGTGATAGCTCTGGAGGTATTTTAACACACAGCCTGCTGCCATTGCTGTATCACCTGAAGGGGAGGGGAGGGAGGATGGATGAGGCAGTACCAATGCGGTATTTTACACATATATTTACTGTGAGCTCAAGCTGAAATCAAAGAACACTCACTGCTGAGAACTTTTCCATGGGAGGTGCCTGAGGTAATTTTTCCATAGCTTTCAGAATAACTCAATATCTCTGCAGAATTGTGTGGAAAATGATGTGTCCAAGACACATTTTTGAGTCTCCATGGGTGGAATGATGGAAGGGGTTAACTGGGCAAGAGGAGCTGAATTCTGGAGACATTTTCAGATACCTGGGGTACCTTCGGCTCCACAATGTTGACCTCTGACTCTTGAAGTTTATCAGCACGTTCACTAATCAGGGGTGTTTAATGGAACAGCCACACGGATTCCTGGCATTCTTGAAACGTTATGACCCTGTCAGTTGTATGAAGACTAAAAGTCTCTTGCTTTTGAACTCACTAGAGTTTGCACTGTCTTAGAAGCCTTTGATAAATACTTGCTGGATTTCTTACCTAGCTGCTCTAATTTGCCCAAGGTCATCATTCCAGGAAAAAGGTTTTATTTTCTGGGCATTCATCACTTAAATGGATCAAATAGATGTTTTCTCAACTTGTGAAGTGGAAAAAAGCATTGTGTGCCATGTTTAGGAAAGCCAGCAGATAAAAGATTTATTTTCGTGTTACACATGGGTTTTTTGTGTTCACTGTCAGTCTCTAAAGACTGGTAAAAAGCAAATGTCAAATATGTTTTTCCACAAAAAAGAACCCTAGCATCACTTACGTACATCTCATGCAAGTACCCAAAGGTTTTATCATCAGAGTCCATGTGTGTGTTCTTCCTTCATAGTTCACACTGGAGGATTTAAACAAAAAGGTCTGGATTCAGTTACAATCAGAGATCCAAACCTTGTTCAGAATAAATTGAATCCAAATTCAAATACGTTGAATTCCCCATGAATTTAGGAATTAAACTAGAATTCAACATTTACTTTGAGCACTTCAAAAATGTACTTCATAAGTCCTGGGTACAAACATAGTACACCAATGTAAAATAGCTTGAATTGCAAGCAAGAAATACTTTTGTTGAATTTCTTGTGAAGAAGCTCCATATAGAGCAAGCCTTGCTGGCACAGATAAGACTGGATAACTCATCAGTGGTAAGAAAGCCTTGTAATCAGGGTACTGGCAACAGGCAAAGAAAAGAGGCTGGAAATAGCAAGACTTAACAGGTGACTTGATATGGATGGCTCTCTCTGCTACAAAGCTTTTAAAAGCAAACAGTTCACATAATTTATGAATGGTTTCATAGGAAGGCTCACATTTATCCCAAGAGGCCATGCCTCGGCATAGCAGACCTCCCAGGAGACTTTTCAGGTGACTATGCCTATATCAACCTCAGTTTATTACTCCTGGCTCTATTCTTCTGCTGTTTCTCATCATATCTCTTGATATGTTTAAGCTCATCACCTACTGGCAGCTTGTCGTTAGATTCCATTGTTCAGAGGAGCTACACACCCTTATTCAGAAATGGACAACAGCAAGAACCTGACCCTTCCCAAGGCAGGGGAAACGCATATAAAAAGAACTGAGGAGGTCAGATTCTGCACACGGTAGGAGCTGAGATGCTGCTGTTAAGCTGAGCATTGTATAACATATCTCACTTGCAGGCTAATGCTCACCCATTGCTCCACATGCACCATCCTCCACCTCTTGGCTTTCACCTGATATTGTGAGGAGTTAAGGAATGGGAACATACAGTGAACAAGATCATTTCCCCCACACTTGACATCAACCATCTCACATGTGGTGCAACACAGCTACTTTGTGTTTCCTGCTGACCCTCCTTACACGGGCTCAGAACCTAGGAGGAAATTCACAGCAATCCTTGGGATGTCTTATTCGCCTCATTGCCTCTCCTGACCTAGCAAGTGGGGGGCAGGATGGGAGTGATCTTCATATCTAGGTCAGATCTTAATCTTTTTTTCCTTTACTCCAGAATCACTCCCTCCTAGTTCCTCTCAGCTCTTTTTCAGGTTTGCCTTTCAACTGCTGCTTGAACACTTGTCTGTCATTCCCTCCTTCCGCCCTCTTCTGCCCAGGGCAGAATCATTTGTACTGAGCAGGGTGGCACTTTACTTCATTTTCTGTCTTGCACTTTTCTTTTTCACCCCATCTTTCATACCCCCACATCGGACTGGTGCAATACAAGGAGGCATTTAAAACCACAGAAATTGTGCAAAACAGATTATTTTTTCCTCTTTACCTAATGGCAGAGCAGAAACCAGCTGGGGAGCCACTGATGTAAAACTCACTTTACCACTGAGACTCACTTGGCTGTCTCCAGCCCCATGTTCCACTTGTCAATGAGGCCACAGAGCAGGTGCCATTACTTTATCTTCAGTCCAGCAACTGCTTCACCCAGCATAGAAAGACATAGAGGGAGCTGGGCCAAAGAACCTGTTCAACTTTCACTCCATAAAGTTCTGATGTTGGGCATACCCCTGCTGCCTGACCCTTCACCCTGCTCTGAACTGTATTACCATGAGCACAATGTTCACAGTTGCCCATTCAAGGAGATTTGGTCCTGTTTTGGCTCACAACCACGCTGGGACTTGCCCCACACCTTATATGCAAAGCCTTGGGCAAACCTTCTTGCAGCCTTGATTTTTCCTTGGGTAAGTGGCAGACTGATGCAGAGACTTGCTAATATAACTCTTGCACACAGCACACAAGCTTTGAGTAGAGCAAGCTACAATCACCCATTTAACAGGTATCAAAATAAAACTAAAAACAAATTACCACAATGCAGGAAATTGCAGAGCAGTGGCAACCACAGGAGGAAAGCAGAACACCACCACAAAGGCCAGGCAGAGACATGGCTCTTCCTGACCCCTCTCCTCTCAAAGGGAGGAAAACTCACCTCCCTCACTCAGCCAGGGGCCCAGCCTGCAGTTAGTCACCCATTTTGGATGACCACAGATACATTCATTTAGCCGACTAGCTAGAAGGAAAGCTTTTGAAAGGAGTATCAAAAAAATCATGGGAGCCCCATGTGTAAGAGCAGGCAGCATGACGTGAAACCTCAGCACAGGCCAGCTGTGATCTGCGTTAAACCACTGAGGCTCTGGCACTTGAGAAATGCCAGTGAAAAAGGTTTGAGATGGTTGCTAAGTTGTACAAGAACTTCTGTGATGAGCTTCCTCTTCTATCTGCCCCTTCTTAGGGAAGAAGGAGCTTGGAAAGGCAATCCCAATTGCTTTTCTTCCCCTCTTCTTCCATTTGCTTGTGGACTCTGATTCGCAACATGCAGCAGAGCCAGGCTGTGGGCATACATCCTCTTCCAGGTGCCAGCATTTCAACTAAGAGGTATGTCTCCTGGTTTGCCCTCATTTCTCATCTTCACAGCCTCCTCCTGACTTTTAGAGACGACTGCTATTTGAGAGCTGAGCATCTTGTGTGGCATGCAAGAGGAGATGAGTTAGTTAAAGCAGTAAAGCAAACTAGCCCAACCTGGCTCTCCTAATTCAGACTATGCCACAAGGGGAGGAATCACCTCCAGCAAAGGGAAGGATAGCAAATAAATCAGAGCTGGGAAAGGCTGGAAGAGTAATCAGACTGAGGATGAATCTACAACAGCTAACAGTCCTGGCTGCCAGACTCAGATTCTTCCATCAACAGAGACAAGTAGGTCCCGTATTTTGACCACATACTTCTTGCTGTTGCAGTTTCTCTGGGGGGGGGGGTGTGCAGGGATATGCCAGTGCTGAGCAGCAGGCTGGCTACTAAGCAGCTTGGATCTCAGCCCATTGCTCAAGAAATGCATGTCAGGGCAGAAAACTGGCATCTAACCCCTTCTCATCCCTCTCAGCTTGCCCTCTGAGTCCTGCTCTCCTGGTAGCATCTGTACATTGAGTGCTCAGTAATGCTAGGAAAGTACCAAAATTTACTCCTTTACATTTGTCCTTTCCTCCCCTGTTTGTTTTAAGGAAGGGGCAGGAAAGCAAACTCTAGAAAGTGTTTGAAACCTGCCAGTCCCTTGGAGGCTGAAACATTTTCCACTCACATGAGTGTTACTGATTTAAGACTATAGGGCAAATTGCTCATTTATGGCACAGCTAGTGAAATGTTAATGTGTCCGTACCCCTGCTAAGGCTGCAGGATACTTTGGCTACTGGTGAAAGCTTAATCATCCAAGCTTATGTGAACAATTTAGCTGAAGTGAAGAGTTGGTTTCATGCTTCGCTTACTGAAATTCTCTGAGCTGTGAGCTCCCCACTTGCTGCAGTTTGCTGTGTACTCTATGTGGCTTGCTGTCCACATGTGCCACTTGTGTCTGCTGCTCCGATTCTTGCGTGCACCATTAAATTGGAGCAACAAGAGACTTTCAGGTAGACAAAGCCATAGCTGGGAACTTCCGTTACTGCCCCAGCAGCTGGCACTCATGGCAAGCACCACGATCTCTGTGGGTTCCCAGCGAAGAGGAGAATCAGCCACAGGATGAGTGGTTGGGTTCAACTGCCTTGTGAAGGCAGAGGCTGCTTCCACAGCTCTTCTGCTCCAGCACCTGCAGAGTTCTCCCTCTTTTGCTCCTTGGATGAGAAGTT